>NW_026125264.1:2400000-3600000 GCF_943737965.1 Phodopus roborovskii
CTCCACATGCTAGGATTACAAGCATGAAGCATCACACTTTTGTCTTTTCATTCTTTGGTTTATTTTACTTTTAAATTATGTATATGTGTGTCTCTGTGTGGGGATGTGCACACGTACAGATGCCCCTGGAGGCCAGAAGAGGATGGAGGATCCCCTGAATCTGTAGTTAGGGAAGGCTCTGAGTTACCTGACCAGGGGTGCTGGAAACTCACTTCCAACCTGCTGAAGAGCAACAAGCATTCTTAACCACTGAGCTATTTCTCCAGCCCTCACTGGAAGTCTTTTGAAAACATGTGTAACCTTATATCCTATGAACTACTAAATGTCTAAGGATGGCGACTTGAAATGATCAAAATTTTAAATGCACAGGGGCCAGCAAGATGGCTCTGTGGATAAAGGTACCTGCCACCAAACCTAAGGGTCTGAGTTTAGTTCCCACAATCCACACAGTGAAAGGGGAGAATACTAATATATTATTGCATAACCTCACCACACTCCAAGATTTGTGCGCGCGCACACACACACAAATTATAATAAAACTGTTTCCAACCTTTCAATGTACAGACCATGCCTAACAATTCTAAGAATTTATCCTACAGATAATGTCTTATATAGAGGCATGTCTCTCCTAGGTTACCTGTTGTGACACTGTGATAGCAAGAAAGCGGGGACAACTTGATGGGTGGTGGTGGCTCACACCTTTAATCCCAGAACTGAGGAGGCAGAGGCAGGTGGATCTCTGTGAGTTCACAGCTAGACTGGTCTACAGAGCTAGTTCTAGGACAGCCAATGCTACATACACAAAGAAACCCTGTCTCAAAACAACGAAGAAAAGCTGGGCAGTGGTGATGCCTGCCTTTAATCCCCGCTCTCAGGAGGCAGAGGCAGGCAGATCTTTGTAAGTTTGAGTCCAGCCTGCTCTACAGAACAAGTGCCAGGACAGGCTCCAAAGCTATAGTGAAAACCTGTCTCGAAGCAAAAAAAAAAAAAAAAAAAAACAAAAACAAAAACAACAACAACAACAACAAAACCAAAAAAAAAGAATGGGGACAGCTCCAGTTTCCATTGAGAGGCATGATTAAATATATTCATATACACGGTGGAATCCAGTATAGTTATTTTTAATGTTAATCTAAGCAAATTCATACCAAAATCTAATAGGTAAATAAGTGAAGCACAGTGTGCAGCTTACACTGTGTGAGTTTAACACGGGGACATGAGAGTGAGCCCGCATGGAACTACTGACTGAGGTAGAACTCAGCAAGAGTACCTGTTAGCAACCAAAGCCTCTGATCAACACCCAGCACCAAATTAACACGTGAAAGACACACAAGAAAATGAATAAGCAAACAAGTAAAAAAAAAAGGGGGGGCTGGGCAGGGGAGAAGCTGGGCACTGTGGCAGCTGTAGTCCTAGCATTTGAGAGGTACAAGCAGCATTGTTTTGAGTAGAGGCCAGTCTGTGCTTCATGACATGGCCTTGTTTAGGGGGACACAGGTGCCATGTACAAAACTATGAGTTCTACCCCCAGTACCACAAAATAGGGGGAACGTGTACTGGGAATCATCTCAATTCTAAGAATCAATAAAAGATGTAAAATGTACTCATAAGTGAGAATGTGGAGTAGTAGACTGCATTCAGTCATCAATTTAATAGATTCTGAATGCAAGAGGAAAGGGTAAAAAAAAAAAAAAAAAATTAAAGGAAAAGAAAAACAGAAGCTCTTTTGCTGCCAGGAAACTCAGAAGGCAGCAGAATAGGTAGCTGGATGTGTCCTTAAGAAAGACAAAGGAGAGACTAGATCAGAGCCAAGAGACACAAAGACCGGAAGCTCCCAATAACCTCAGTGCAGATGATTTTTTAAAAAATAGATGATTCATGTTTTAAAAATTAATACTTTTAAAAATTAGTATTCAAAAGCCCATTAAAGACAGACATCACTCCCTTGCCATTCTCCAGTCACTCAGTTCTCCTGTCCACAGATAAACGTCCTCAGATCTTTTCCTTCCATCTTTATGTTGTGTGTGGGTGTTTGGTCTGCATGTATGTCTAGGCATCACACGCATGCAGTCTTCGGAGGCCAGGAGGCAGCACTGGGTCCCCTGGTACTGGAGTTACACACAGTTGTGAGCTGCCATGTGGGTTCTGGGAATTGAACCTGGGTCCTCTGGAAGAGCAGCCAGTGCTCTTGATGTACTGAGCCATTTCTCTAATCCCATTATCAGAGATGTTTAATCTACTTATTTTTTAAATAATGTGACAACATTATGCACAGCAACACACAATGGCTTACATATTGCTCTTTCTTACTACAACTTATTTTGAAATTCATATCCTTAACAAAGGGAGCCTCCTCTTTTGTGACAGCAGCATAATATCCCACTGTACAGATACATCATAACTTAATTAAGCTGAGCTACAGGAGCACTGACGTTGCTGGATGTGGTGGTGCATACCTGTAATCCCTGCACTTACCCAGCTAAGGCAGGAGGATTATGGGCTTGAGGCCAGGCTGGGCTACATAATAAAAACTTTCTCAAGCAAAGGAAGAAAAAAATAGATACACTTTAGTTGTTTCTGATAGTCCACTGTAAAAACCTAGGATACAAAATCATTTAAGGTGTGGACAAACATACCTGTAAAAGTAAATTCTCAGAGGCTGCATTGCTGAATCGAATGATGCATGCATCTGTAACTGTAGCATGCAGAAGAGCTGGAGTTATGCTACACAGAGGACAATGCTCCTCCCAGAAGCCATAAGCTGCCAAATGAAAAAGCCCAGTGCCACATGCAGAATACCACCCTTCAAGTGGTTGGTCATGAGTGTCCCAGAGACCCCCAAATAATAAAGGCTATGATCACTGCTCTTGGTTGTCCACCAGAACTTAATGGTGAGATTCTACTGCTGAGATACTACACACTGTGGTCACAGGAACAGAGAAATCAAGTCAGTACCCATCAGGAAGCTCCCTCCCTGCAGGCTAGCTTTGATCATCCTGAAAGGTGCTATGAGACTGCTAAGGGCGAGGGTGTGTGTGATCAACAGTTTTACTCAGCTGTGAATCCTACTGACTGAAATGATTGGTGGGGTAAATTGGGCACATGGGTGTAATAGTGCCAGGAATAATATGGAGGTGGCCAACTGATTTCTGGTTGGATTTAAGGTCCACACCACAGGGAGAAATGCATGCCTAGTACTGTGAAACTGGCCAAGAACCCATGGATAGGGAGCTTACAGATTCCAAGAGTGAATCTACTGCTATTATTTTGATAAATGGACATAATATTAAACTGTACTCGGCATTTGCATACCTATACCCATATATTAGTGCAGCTGTCAGACTTCATCAGAGAGGTTTCTTTGTGTAACGAATGGTAGTTAATGCAGAAACTCTCACTTGGCCAAATGCAGAGAAAAAGTCCTGTGGAGTGTTCCGCCACAAATGGGCCATCTGTACCACCCTTCCCATACAAGGATTACAGACCGTGGTAGAAGAAGAGGCAAAAAGGACAGTAGAAGCCAGAGGAAAGCAAGGAAGTAGATTCACTGCTACACTCACGTGCTCACAGCAGCTGTGGTTGTTTGTACAAGATCAAGCTGGTCCACAGTCTTATATTTGTGGGGGAGGGGCTCACTAGCCCCCCCAGCCCCACTTGAGGAGCTACTGACCATTGACAGCTTCTGAGGGAGACTGAGTCAGCTTTCTTTGAGTGTGTGGCCCTGGTCGGTGACCACACTCTAGTGGGTGGTCCTATACCCTCGAGTAAACCAACAGCACCAACTGGACTTGGATTAGTAAGCGAGAAAAGAAGAAAAGAGAACATGAAGTTGGAAGGGGCCAGGGAGGGTAGATCTAGGAGGAAATAAAAGGAGGGGTAGAGTAGAGGGTAAATATGAACAAAATACACTGTATGGCATTCTCAAAGAATTGATAAAAAATATTATGTAAAAGGTAAAAGTAAAAATTGGGATGAAGAGACATCTCCTACTCTCGCTGAACGCGTTTTCTGTAAGTTCTACAAAAACAGGGGTCATTCTCCTTTCATATGGGCAACTGTTAAGCTACAAGGCACTGGCAAAGGTACAAAGTCTCACCATGTCTGTATGCTGATATAAAGAGGGATTAAAATTAATATTAAAGGGTTGGGGGTTAGAGGGGTAGCTTACAGAGGGGCAGATGCCTAGAATGTAGGATGCCATGAGTTTAGTTCTCAGAATTTAAAAGAAAAGAAAGAAAAAACATTCTTCTAAAACTTTCATCAATGGTCACCACAGGGACTGTGGTTAAACCTTAATTTTGTTCATTAAACATCACAAGATGTTAAAGGCACACTCCTTTAATCCCAGCACCTGGGACACAGAGGCAGGCAAACTCTGTGAGTTTGAGGCCAGCCTGGTTTATGAGTTACTTCCAGGGCAGCCAAGGCTATACAGAGAAATCCTGTTTAAAATAATAATAATAATAAAATAAATAAATAAATGTTAATTTATTAAAGGTCTGGAGAGATGGCTCAGAAGTTAAGAGAACTGACTACTCTTGCAGAGGACTGAGGTTCAGTTCCCAGCACCCATGGCAGCTTATCTATCCATAACTCCATCCATGGGATGTAGCACCCTCTTTTGGCCTCTGTGAGCATCAAGCATCCAAGTAGTACACACATGTACATGTGAGCAAAACATTCATATATATGAAATAAAATAAATAAAAATTTAAAAAAGAAGTTTAAAAAAATAAAACCAAGCTGGGCCATGGTGGCTTGTGCCCTTAATCCCAGCACTCAGGAGGCAAAGGCAGGTGGATCTCTGTGAGTTAGAGGCCAGCCAGGTCGATGGAACTAGTTCCAGGACAACCAAGGCTACACAAAGAAACCCTGTCTCAAAAAACAAACAAAAGCCAATAAATAGATAAATAAAATGAAGTGGACATGTTATCAGATGGGAAGAAAGAACCAGGTGCTCAGCCAAGCACGGTGTCACACACCTTCAATCCTGGCACTGGGGAGGCAGAGGCAGGTGGATCTCTGTGAGCTTGAGGCCAGCCTGGTCACCCTGGGCTACAAAGAGTTTCAGGCCAGTCAGGTCTACAAAGTGAGAGCCTGTCTTGAGTAAGTAAATAAATTTAAAGGTAGAAAGAAAAAAAAAAAAAAAAAAAAAAGAACGGAGAACCAAATGCTGGAATGGCTTTTCTTTCTGTGGAATGTCCCCCGGCTAAAACTGTGCCTAGTTTCCCCTTGTGGTGGTTAGGGGTTTTTGTTTGTTTTCATCAACTTGATACAATCTACACTCAACTGAAACCTCAACTGAGAAGATGCCCCATCAGATCCTCCTGTAGGCACGCCTATGGGGCATTTCCATGACTCAGAACTCAGGACTGAAGGGCAAGTCCACTGTGGGTGCCGCCATCTCTGGGCAGGTGATCCTGGGTTCTATAAGAAAGCAGGCTGAGCAGGCCAGAAGGGGCAAGTCAGTAAGCAGCTCCCCTCCAAGGCCTCTGCTTCGGTTCCTGCCTTCAGGCTCCTGCCTTGGCTTCCCTTCATGATGGACTATAACAACCTGTAAACCAAATAATCCTCCTTCCTCCCCAGGGGACTTTTGCTCATGGTGTTTTATCATAGCAACACAGAGCAAACTTGGACATGCCATATCTCTCAAAATTCCAACAGAAGCCTACCAAATCTGCTGTGAGCACAAAGGGAAACAATGGCCCCAGAGCCTGCTTTGGGAAGGCTTCAGATATAGCGCCTGGCAGCAGACAGGTAGACTGTAGAGTTCAAGGAGGTAAAGGTATGGAGGGTGAAGAAAGGCAGGGCTGTGTGAGAGTGCTCAGCTGGAACCTCCAG
Organism: Phodopus roborovskii; assembly: GCF_943737965.1. Taxonomy (NCBI): domain Eukaryota; kingdom Metazoa; phylum Chordata; class Mammalia; order Rodentia; family Cricetidae; genus Phodopus; species Phodopus roborovskii. The sequence continues at coordinate 2,405,842 of NW_026125264.1, forward strand.
CTCACTCCTGCTTGATCCGGAAAAGCCCCATTCCTCTCTCTCCAAACCCCGCCCCCTCAGAGAATCTCCAACAAAGGACCAGAGGCCCAATTCGGCCTTCTTGCTGTGGTAGCTCCTCCCCCTGAAGTTGCCAGTAGCCCAAGACCCCACCTAAAGCCAGTTTTTGACCATACTTGGGCACAAACCCTGTTTGTGGAGATCGAGTCATCACCCCTTGCCTACAGGATATATAAGCTCCCTGCTTTAGTTTGGCCATGTGACTTCTCCTGCCTGATCTCTGGGGCTGGAGCACTTACCAGGAAGTTGCTTTGCTCAAATAAACCCGTTCTTTTACTTTTTCAGTTTGGCTTGATCTGGCTTACTGCATCGGCTGAGACACCTATCATCACGTTACAGAAAACCTATTAGAGAGGATAGGGTCCAGTGCTTCATGTCCTCCTGAGGAGGCAGTCTATCCCCACTTACACCTGTCAAAACAATGTGGCCTGAGCCTGTTCCATAACAAGCCCATAGCAAACACCCACAGGCCTGGCTACTACATTTTTTGAGCCACAAAGTGTTATATAAACAAAAGAATGTGTTTAATGATCCACATTCATCTTCAAAACTCCTGACAACAGAAGAAACTCCTAAAGATGAGTCCTCTCACTAAACCATCAATTCTGAGCACTTTTTTTTTTTTTTTCAGGGCTCACCCAGTTAGAGTGGTAGCCATGTATTATTGATGTTTTACGTCAAGAAGACAGACTAATTCAATTTCCTGCCTCCGGAGCTTCAAATCTTGATCTGGGTCGTCCTCCGCAGAGAGGGCATTCTCAGGAGGACACCAGACTCTCTCTCTATTACCTTCCTTCTGGTCTCCTGTAGGTCTAATCACAGGGTGATAAATCTTGAGAGAAACCTAGCCAGTTGCCTGCTTCGAAAGAACCTTCTCTGTCAGAACCCACATCTCAGGTTAAGACCCACTGGCTGGCTGGCTGTGCAGAGCTGAGTTCTCCAACCTCGGGGCTTGTGCCTGCTGAGAAGATCAGTTACATGTTTCTCAGCGGAGCCACAGCCCTCCACACTCTTCCATGAGTACTTCATTTTGGATACATGGTGTCCTACAGGTTGTCGTGGAGACTCACCTCAAAGTCTGGAATTTGGTGTGGACTACATTCTGAGCCAACTATCAGTTACTAGGACAGAGGTCACAAACCGGTCACATTCTTCAAGAAATAGTTTTGTTTAAAGTGTCTGAGTAGTCAGTCACTGAGGCCACAGCTCTGTATATGCTACATGAGGGTCTACCGCTGAACCATACTCCCAGCCCTCTGCTTACATTTTATTGACTAGTGTGCTGTTTAAAAAAGGGGCAGAGGGATGGGAGGAGAGGAGGGAGGGGAAAATGTGGCTGGGATGTACAATTAATTACTTATTTTTTTTTTAAAAAATGGAGGCCCGGTATGGTGTTGCACACCTTTAATCCTAGCACTCTGTGGAGGCAGGCAGATCTCTGTTTGAGGCCAGGCCAGCCAGGGCTACATATATAGGACCCCAGTCTCTAAAAAATAAATAAATAAATAAATAAACAAAACAAGAGAGGACCAATGAGATGGCTTATTGGGTAGACGCTTGCTGCCATGCCTAACAACCTCAGTTTAAACTCTGGAAGCCAAATGGTAAAAGGAGAGAATGGACTCCCAATGGATGTCCTCCAACATCCACACATACACAATGACATGTCCATGCCTGTACATATACATACACTCACACACATTCACACTTAGAAACACATCCTACACAATAATTAGATACAATTATTTAAAAAAGAAAAACAGACTAGCACTAAGGACGCTGAGGAAGGCAGAGCTCTGTGAATTCAAGGACAGCCTGGTCTACATAGTAAGTCCTAGGCCAGCCAGGGTTACATGGTGACTCCTGTCTCAAAGAAAACAACAGAAAGATAACAGCTTTGTGGTACAGCTGTGCTTAGGGTATGGGAATTCCAGGGGTCACTCTCCAGCATCAAAACCCTCAGCACCTCTACCTTTTCCATGTGTTCATGTCCTGATGGAACTTTGCATATGTGCAGAAAGAAGCAAGGCAAAGATGCTTATTTTCTGTTTCTGATACAGAGTCTCACATAGCTCAGGCTGGCCTCAAACTCACCACATAACCGAGACCAACTTGAACTTCTGATTCTCCAGCCTCTACCTCCCAAGCGGTAGGATTACAGGCATGTACTACCATGTCTAGTTTACACAAATACTCCAACAACTAAGCTAGGTCTCCAGCTGCCAGCAATGTTATAATAGAAAAAAAAAAGGACATTTATAGGGAAATCAAAATTAAAACATAGTACATCTATTACAGTACAGCAGTCAGTAAAGTAATAAGAGGTCTAAAAAACAAGTCACAGTTTAAATCTAGTCCACACCTATCTCTATAAATAGCATTTCACTGAAACATAGCCATAAGCCTTTGTTAGCATATGCCTAGATCTACAATTTCTATAAAATGGCTGAGTGGAGTGACTGTAACAGAGAAAATAAGCCCTCTGAACCCCAAAATATTTACCAGTCTGGACTTTTGCAGAGAAAGTTAGCCAATCCTTGAACTGGCAAAGTTTAGTCCAGATTCATCTGCATGATGGGACCCTGTCTCCAAAAAACCAACCACCTGACACCAAGTCACAGAGAAGGGTACACACCAATGATGATTACCAGCTGTCCAAACTGGACAATAGAGGAGACAAGTGAGAAGATGCAATCAGAGACAGAAACAGATTCAACTTAACTTGCACTATTTTATAATTTCTCTTTTAAAACTAAAGTGAGCATGTGGTGCACACCTTTAACCCCAGCACTCTGGGAGCCGAGGCACTCGGATAGATCACTGCGAATTCGAGGCCAGTCTGATCTAAATAAGGAGCCATGGCTATATGGTGAAACTCTATCCCAAAAAGAAAAAAGAAAGAAAAGTCACCACACTATTCCATCTTTAAAAAGATACTGGTCTTGGCTGACCCTGGATGCTTAGCCAGAGGTGACCTGAGCTTGAGTTTAAAATCAGTCTAAAAAATGAAGTGAGAGGCCCCCCCCAGCTTCTGCAAAAGCTAACAGTGACTAAAATTTAGTTTGTCTCACAAGTACTGGTTTAATTAAAAAGATTCTAATAACATATTTTAAAGCAGAAAAAAAGACATTTAGCAAAGCTCTATAATGACTGGAAAATGGTTATAAATGAAAAGGCAGTGTGTAAAATGGATATGAATAGTTCCATGTCACCATGATTATATAAAAATAAAATACTCACTGGGTGGTGGTGGCACACACCTTTAAATCCTAGCACTGGGGAGGTAGATGCAGGAGGATCTCTATGAGTTCAAGGCCATCCTATGATGGGAGATGTCAATCTGTAAATATGTTTCTCTTATTGGTTGATGAATAAAGCACTGTTGGCCAATAGGAAAGGAAGATAGGAGAGACAAGGAGGAAAGAGGAGGTAGGAGGGAGGAGTCAACATGGAGAGACTGGGGAGACCAGATGCCGGGCCCCACTCCCTGGTAAGATGAGACCACGTGGAAATACTTAGATTAACAGAAATGGGTTAATACTTAAGACAGAGCTAGCCAATAAGAAACAAGTAAATGGCTAATAGCATTATATCAAAGACAGCATCTCTGGGTATTAACTGGGGCTGGTGTGGCGATGGGACCAGTGGCAGGAAAAACCTACTCCTAACAATCCTGGTCTACAGATGGAGTTCCAGGACAGCCAGGGCTATCCTGTGAAGCCCTGTCTTGATAAACAAACAAGCACACTCATTGAAACATCAGCAGTGGTCCACTTTTGGTGATGGGAATGCAGGAGATTTCCCTGTTCTTTCAACATATCTGTATTTTCCAAAGCCTCCTCTCATGGGTGCGTGGCCTCTTCAAACGGGGATAAAAATAGATGTCTGGCAGTTCCATGGGAGCAGCCCTACAAGCAGTGCAGACACACAGAGCACGCACTGATACATCTATAATCAATATACTGCAACGTGGGTCCTCTAAGAGACCACATTGCCTGCCAACTGCCTAGCTCAGGTTCAAGGCTGGAGTGTCTGAAAGGAAGCCTGTGCCATTGATCATGTGCACCATCAGAAAAGTACCACAGGAAGATAAAAGCAACACTGGATGCCAGCCTAAGCCACCTCCACGTGCAGGCTTCACCTAGGGAAGCATTAGTCTCGGATTCAGGACTCTGAAATCCTGAAACACACCTGAAGTACATTCTGCACCCTGGTCCCTAAGATGTCATCACAACGGGAGTTACAAGATTTCCAGATGGGTCCAATGACTCATACCTGTGATCCCAGTACTAGGGAGGTAAGATGTGGGGGTGACCCCAGGGCCCAGGGGTTAGAGACCAGACCAGTATACACGTATACACACACACACACACACACACACACACACACACACACAGAGAGAGAGAGAGAGAGAGAGAGAGAGAGTTTGCTCATCTCTGGTTCCAAAACATCACTAAAAGAATAATATATTTGCATTAAGGGATTAGTTCTGCATTTTCTTGTGTGTGCATAAAATATAACTGGAGGGTAGCCTGGTGTGGTATCTCACACTTGTAATCCAAGCACTCAAGAGCCTGAGGCAAAGGATGGCGACTTGAAGGCCAGCGTGGACAACATGGAGTGATTCTGTCTAAAAATAACAAAAGTAACAACACATCCAACATCCAAATATTTGGAGGGCGAGAGTCAGGTAGCAATAATGATTGTCAGGTGCAGCTGGTTTCCTCTAGGTAGCAACAATGATTGTCAGGTGCAGCTGGTTTCCTCTAAATGAGCCAAGTGGGAAGAGCAAGGGCAGGAGAACTTCACTATGTGTATTTTTATAATACCTACTGGATTTTAAGTTGTGTGGAAATGTATTATCTAGTCAACTTTTTTATTTTATTTTTTAAAGATTTATTTATTATGTGTACCATGTTCTGCCCAGAAGAGGGCACCAGTTCTCATTATAGATGGTTGTAAGCCATCACGTGGGGAATTGAACTCAGCACCTCTTGTAATTTCAATATATTACCTAATTAAAACAATTAAATCGGGGCTAAGAGAGCTCTCCATGGTTAAGAACGCTGCCTGTTCTTACAGAGGACACAGGCTCAGTTCCCTGGACCCACATGGTAACTTCCTATGGTCTGTAACTCCAGCTTCAAGGGATCTGCCTTCCTCTTGTGGCCTCTTTGAACAACTGAACATACACAGCACACACACACACACACACACACACACACACACACACACACACACACACGAGCAACTGAACATACACAGCAGACACAAACACACACACAAATAAAAATAAAGATAACATTTTTATATATATATATAATGTAGGTAGGATTTGGAGATGGCTCAGCAGTTCCCAGCACCTACACAGCAGCTCACAATCATCTGTAACCCCAGTTCAAGTGATCTGACACCCTCCCTCTTATGACCTCTACAGGCATTGGGTGTGTATACACATGGTATACAGACATACATATAGGCAACACTTTCAAACACATAAGATAAAAATAAATCTAAAAAAATAATGCTTACTGTGAATAAAAAAAAAAAAAATTCAAACATGTGTGTCAGAACTCCATAGGCAGAAGTATCTATGCTGCTTCTCACTGGCTCTCAGTATTAAAAATCTTATGTAAAACGGGCAATGGTGGTGCACATCTTTAATCCCAGTAGAGGCAGCAGGAGGATCTCGGTGAGTTTGAGGCTAGCCTGATATACATAGCAAGTGACAAGTCAGCCAGTGCCACTATTAGACCCTGTCTAAAAAACAGAAGTTCTTCTGTCAAGTAAGGCTCATGTCAAGAAGCATGCCCTGAAGAACTGTGCCCATGCATGCGGCGACAGGGCCAGAGGCCACAGTGCTCTCCAGTCAGTGAGCTTACATGTTTTCTTCTGTCTATCTTTCTGCTCTTCGGACTTTTTGATGGGTTTACATATTTGGTTTTCTATAATCAACCTGAGAGAAAGCAATAAAGCCATTCCCTGCTTGGGGAGACAGGCTAGCACCTTGATTTGGGTTTGAGCACCTGAAGACAGACACGTTCTAAGAAAGTGTATCCCAGTAAGATCAACAGTGCCCGGAATCCAGATTGGCACTGGACACTGTCGTTTGGTGACAGAAACACACCGTTTACCCAGGGCAGAAACCCCTTTTTTGTATTTAATAGTGAAATACCCATAAATTTCCTACAAATATATTCAAGTTCCCAGGACAGTCCATGGAGCCATGGTGAACCTGGGGTTTTGTGTCGGTCACCGGCCCCCACACACAGTGTAGCGAAGCTCCCTTCATATCTACCTCACTACTTTTTCTCCTTTTTTAAAGGCAGGGTCTCATGTAGCCCAGGGTATCCAGCCCTACACCATGAACTATGAAGCTGAGGATGACTTTGAACTCCTGACCTTTCTGCATTCTCTTCCTAAGTGCTGAGATTATGTGTGTGTGCCACCACACTAGCCTTGTTCCCCTTCTTGTGTGCGGGTGTCCATGGGTGTGGGAGTGGAAACCAGAGGCCTTTCTCAATCACCCCTCCACCTTACTGTTTTGATTCAGGGTCTCTCGCTGGCTCTGGAGCTTACTGATTTGCTAGCCTGAGGAGCCAGCATATCCCCAGCACTGAGAATAAAGGCTTACATGGCCATGCTCAGCTTTTTATGTGGGTTCTGGAGATCAGAATACATGTCCACATGGGTGCATGGCAAGTACCTTACTAACCTAGCCATCTTCCCAATCCCATTCCCTACTTCTTTATGAAAAATAGTAACACAGGTGGAGGACACAATAAACAATCCTACTTCTCTTGCACAGGTCAGCCGAGCTTTTTAGTCATGGCTAAAGGCCATGGTGTGGCTGTTTTCTAATAGTGCTGTCATGAGTGCCCTTGAGGATGGGTGGAGGACCCAGTAGGAGCCACTCTTAGAGATGAAGATGCTGTACACATTCCTTTTGACAGAAGGCACTGGCCTACCATCTGTCAACTCACTCACAGTGGGCCCCATTCCCCATGTCACCAGACACTCAGAACCATACTCTGAACTCCTACTGGGCTGGAAAAGCCTCCTGCCAAAAACATCTCATTCCATGTACTGATCCAGGAAAGACAAGAAGTTTCTAGGTTCACTGTGGATAAAAAACACTTGCCGAGCAAGCTTGAAAACGAGAATTTGATCCAACTCCTGTAAATTATCCTCTAACCATTACATTTACTCTTTGGCACACACATACACATATACCTACATACATATATACCATACATACACCATACACACACACCTGCACACACATATACACCACACACACACACACACCTGCACACACATATACACCATACACACACACACACACACACACACACACACACACACACACACACTACATAAAATGTTTATAAAAAGAGGAACTGAAGAGATGGCTCAGCAGTTAAGAGTACTTGCTGCTCTTGCACAGGACCCAGATTTAGTTCATAACATCTGTATTAGGTGGCTCACCACCGTCGGTAATTCCAGCTTCTGAAGGTCTGACATCTTCTGGTCTCCATAGGTACCTCTGCATGTGCTGCAGATACATATATGCAGGCACACACACACACACACACACACACACACACACACACAAACATAGAATAAAAATCAGTATTTTAAACATAGTTTATCTTTTTAAGATAGACACAAGCATTGTCAGATGAAGGTATATGACCTATAACTTGTTTGAAAATAATCAGGGTGCAGTAGGTAGGGCTGGTGGAGGAGATTGCCTGATGCTGGAGGCGATGGGTCACAGTTCCTTTCTACTTTTTTTCTGTTGTTGTTGTTTTGTTTTTCCAGATAGGGTTTCTCTGTGTGACAACCCTATCTGTCCTGGTTCTTGAGTTGTAGACCAGACTGGCCTTGAACTTACAGAGATCCGCCTGCCTCTGCCACCCCAGTGCTGGGATTAAAGGCATGCCCCACCACATGTGGCTCCTTTCTAGTTTCTGTGCTTGAGGTTTCCAAAATGGGCAAGGGCAAAAACACACTCTGGCCAACAGTTTTTCACTAAAAAATTTCTTTTAATCGTGGTTGAAAATATAAACACTACTAGCTACAGCAGAACATATCAGCAGTCTCAGCTCCTGAGGAGGCCGAGGCAAACACACTGGAAAGTCAATGCCAGTTTGAGTTCAAGGGCAGCTTAGTGAAAACCTGTCTCAAAATAAAAGAAGACATGGGCTGGAGATACCAATTGGGGTGGAGTGTGCAAGAGGCACTAGTTCCAGTCCCCAGTACCATAACAACAACAAATACCAGAAATGTGGGCAAAGGATGTAGTTGCATGAGAACCATCACTATCTCGTTCCCTTGGTAGCATACAGTCTCTAGACCCTGGAAACAGCCTTAGGGACAGTGGGAGAAGCACACTGGGCCTGCAGATCTTGAAGGTAAAACACACTTCAGAACACATTTGCACTCGGACAGTGTGGTAGGACTTGGGGTGAACCTTACTTTGATCTTTTCATGATTTTCTTAATATCTCCCCAATGGAAATAATTTTTCTTTTCATAAACAAAAAAGAAATTTTCCCTTTTTAAAAAGGCTGTCAAGTGAAGCATTTAGGAAAGGCTCCATTTCTCAGTGTCTCCAGTTCCTTACTGTTCCTCTTGCAACACTGAAGACCACCCTCTGTACATCTCAGTCACCTAAGCAGATACTTGTGGTCCATGATTTAGCAGCCAGCTTTGTGCTCAAGCCCGAGTCACCAGCAAAGTGACAACTGCTGCCACCCTGGGCTGCTAGAGACTGCATGCAGAGCTCCTATTCTGCCTACACAAAAGCCACACAGACCACTGATTCCAGTGCTGAAGGATCCCAGTGTGAGTGACTGCATTTATGTCCTAAACCCCAGTCATCTTTCTACTTCACCCAAACTAAAAACCCATTATCACAGGGGAGAGAGATCTCTAATGCAAACTATGATTTAAATACAACAGTATGCTAAAGGTAGATCTGCCAGCAGCCAAGAGCTTAGTGTCTGCAATCAGGTGACAAAGTAAGGAGACACAAAGCGTTGCCAGGATTAAATGATCCTTAAACATTCCCACCTCAAGATATAAGGCAGCCTGGTGGTGGTGCACACCTTTAGTCCCAGAACTCAGGAGGCAGAAGCTGATGGATCTCTGTGAACCTGAGGCCAGCTTACTATAGAGTGGGTTCTTGGGCAGCCAAGGCTGTTACACAGCAAAACCCTGTCTCAAAAACCAAATTAAATAGATATATGGGTAAATAAATAAAGATGCAATGCGGATTGGCAGCAATGACAGGAAGAGCTGACTATTCTAAGAAGGTCTAGGAGAAAGCCTAGCACAGAGGCACCAAAGGAGAAGAAAATGTCCATCTCACAGACCAGTCACGTGTTTGTGTATGCAGCTACATACAAACATAAACATACACAGGGAGAGACAGACACCGAGGTCCAGACAGGTTGACTTATTTGCCATGTCACAACGCAAGTGGCGGAATTACTACTAAAATCCTGCCAGAATCTTCTGTGCAAGCATAGGCTTGGCCAATAAATCTTTTTAAATACTTCTAAATTTGGGTGGGGAATGAGTTTGAGACAGGGTCTTATCATTTAGCCCTTGCAAGCCTAAAACCGGATATGTTGACCACAATAGCTTTGAACTCACAGAGATCCACCTGCCTCAGCCTCCAGAGTGCTGTGTTAAAAACATTCACCTCCACAGTTTTGTTTGCTTTTCCAATGTTTAAGGGTATGTTTGTTATATTGTGTTGATCTGTTTGTGTGTGTACATGGGTGAACATCACCGTGCACGTGAGGCTGGAGGGCAACCTGCAGGAGCTGGCTCTCTGCCCACCAAGTGTGTCTTCGACTTTGAACTCAGGTCATCAGGCACCTTTACTCACTAAGCTGTCTTCCCAGCCCTGGACAAGAAACTTTCTACAGGTGCTCAGACTTCCATCGCCCTCTTCTCCCTACTGTAATGTAATCAGCAGGAATAAGAATGGGTTGGGGTTAAATGACTCAGAAGCTTAGGGTCCAGTTTTGGCTGCGTGAGGTCTGGAGCTAGACTACTACAAAGCATGAGGGCTAGCCTAGCTGGCCCACAGCTGGGTCTCTGTAGTCTCAGCCATCAAATACTGAGACTCATCATTACTCTAGAAGGTCTGAGGAGTTTCCTACCTCCTCAAACAGCTTTGAGGTCTGTTTCTTTGTGTATTAAGATGGCATCTCTTGTAAGGCTGGCCTACCTCAAAGGAATTGCACAGCCTTGACCCTAGACTCCTGACCCTTCTGCATCTACCTTCTGAGTGCTACGATTATAACCAAGTGCCACCGCACCTGGCTTGCTATCACTTGTTTCTATTAGCATTTCAAATTATTTACCCAGGTTCAGAAGAGAGGCCTCGGACAAACCTCATGAATGCTGTGGTCACTGCTCACCTGAAAAATAGATATAGCCAAGGATGGAGCTCTGTGGTAGACTATGTGCTTAGCACGCAAGAGGCTCTGGGTTCTATGGAAGGGAGGGAGGGGTAGCAGAGGGCCTGTGGCATGGTTCAGTGGACAACGGAGTACGAACCCTGAGACCCACATAAAGGTGGGAGAGAAGTGACTTTACAAAAGTGTCCTCGGCTTTCCACAGGTGCACGGTGGCACACCTGCCCACATCCACACACACCACACACCCACACCCACACACACCCCCCCCCACACACACAATAATAAGTAATTAATCAGCACATGTGGGATCAATATTTGACTCTTGGTGTTTCTACTTCACTCTGGGAGGAACAGTTCCTGTACAAGCCTGCTGTGGAACGAGAGGGCTTGCAAGTGCTTGGCTCAGCAAACATTAGTTACTGCTACACACTATCACCTCCTTGTTATCACTATCATTGCGGTCACTGTCACCACTGGGGCGACCCCAGGCCATGGCCACACCCTTGCACAGGCACAGCCACTCCATGGTGAAGGAGGTGGTGGGTAAGCATGGCTCTCTTCTCCTAAGGCTTTAGGTCTCTGGCTCGTACTTCTTGCCTTGTAGGGTTTTTCTCTGAGTCTGGTTAAGCACAGTGACACCAGAGATGGATCTGATAACTCCGATCTTGCATAGGCAGATGATGGTGACAATGTCAGTTACTTAAGTGACCTGCAGCTGGGATAGCTCTACTTTCAGGTCATCCAGCTGTTTGAACAGATCCATCCAAAATTCATCCAGCTGTTCGGGAGGCTCCACCCTCAGTTTCCCAGTAGCTCCTCCCTCTTGCATGGCTGTGCTGCTTGCAGCTACCATGGCCTGACTGGGAGGAAAATGGAAGGAGTCCCTAGTTTTGCTCGGTAACCTAGGCCCGTGGTAAAATCCAGACCCTGACTTTTCCAATCTAGGCTTAGAGTACTTCTGTCATGCACAACACACTTGGACCAACAAGAATCCACCTACCTCAGCACTTGCAGCTCATTAATACACTAACAAACAGGAATGGCTTCTCAGCATCTCAATGTCCTCATCTGGAAAAACAGGACAACCCATACTCCACATGACCACGACTGAGACTGGGCTGGAGACACACTCAGGAAGGAGCACCATAAAACCAGAGACGACGGAGCAGCCAGTGCAGTCGTGCATGCCACTGTCCACGACGCTGAACATACATTAATGGATGCCAGATTTATAAAGCTGTTCCTCGTACATGTGAAATGAAGCCTGGATCCCTTGCTTGAATGAGCTGCTACTTTCAAGAGTCCTCTAGGAATCCTGGCAGAATATAGCAGCCTTTCAAAGCCTCCCCTTTTTCTAAAATGCTCTGAACCTTTAGACCTCCTGTCCAGTGGCCAGGAAGGAGGCGCTTTGGCAGGCGGAGCATGGCCATGTGAGATGCTGGAAGAGAGCTGTGTTACTGAGTCTATGCTCTCCCCCAGAGTTGGCTGGCTGACTAGGCTCATCCAACCTCCATCAGCCAAGATCCACAAGCCAGGACAGCAATGTTAACAGCTTGAGATAGGTAAGCATGAAACCTCGCAGAGCCCACAATTACTGCTGCACAGACTAGAGATGGAGCTCTGTCAGATGCTCCTGGCTGTCTTCCTTCAGAAGAAGCTGGGGGTTTCCTCCCAGGGGCCTAAGGTACTGTGTGTACCTTGCACCTCTTAGAATAATCCAGTTGTTCCTCTCAGGGCACCTCACCGAGAAGTTCTCAAATGTTTTAGAGGCAGATGGCACCTCTAACATCTACCTAACTGCTCAGGCCAAAAACCTAGGAGTCATCCTTAATCCTCTCATCCTGCTGGCCCCACCTCCAAAACATGTCTTTCTGCTGCCACCACCCTAGAAGGCCACCACCATCTTAGTAACCTCCTACCTAGTCTTCTGGCTGCCTCTGAAAGCTCTCCCAAGCTTATAGGCCACAGAGGCTGGAATGACTTCCCTTTCTTTTGTGTTTCCTTGTGTGATGCTGGAGACAGAACAGAGGGCATGCACACTAGGAGAGCATTCTACACTGAACCTCACTATCTGCCCTCCAAGTGATTGAAAAACAAGTGAAACAAAAAACTAGGGACTGGGGATGTAGCTCAGTTAGTAGAGGGCTTGCCTGGCACACACAAGGTTCTGATTTTAGCAGCAGCCCTGCATGCGCTGTGTGGTGACACATACCTACAACCCCGGCACACGGGAGACAGGCCAAAGAATCACAAGTTTGAGTCCATCCTTAGTTGACTACTACTTAAGAGAGCGTAAGGTTGGCCTAGACTACATGAGACCCTGTCTCCAAAAATATTAAATAAATAAAACAGCAACTAAGGGCTGGAGAGATGGCTCAGTGAGTGCTCTTCCAGAGGTCCCAGTACCCACATGGTGGCTCTCAACCCTCAGTAACTCCAGTTCCAAGAGATTGGACACTTCCCTCTGGCCTCTGCAGACATGCCGAAAGTGGAGCACGGGCAATACATACGCTCAAAACATCCACACACATTAAAAAACAACAAAAACAGAAACACCCAGATCATGACACCTTCTTCTCAAAAGCCTTCCATGGTTCCCATTGCTTTTAGACTACTCTAGCCTATAAGTCCCTCTATGGTAACAACTCTCACTGGCACCTCCATCCACCTCTCCATTCACCCCATTCCAGCCACTTCTTACAGTTTCTGGAACTTACCAAGCTTGTTCCCACCTTGAAGTCTTTGTCCTTGTGGTATACCTTCAAACAGTGGGCCCCTTTCTGAAAATAAACCTCAACAAAAATGTCACCACCTCAGCCGGGGATTGGTGGTGCACACCTTTAATCCCAGTACACAGAAGGCAGAGGCACTTGGATCTCTGTGAGTTCCAGACCAACCTGGTCTACAGACCTAGTTCCAGGACAAGCTCCAAAACAATACAGAGAAACGTGTCTTGAAAAACAACAACAACAACAGTCACTACCTCACTAGCCCACCACTGAGCTGTTTCCACAGTGCTTATCCTGCTCACACTCCCTTGTCTGTCTACTTTTTTGTTTCCAGGTTGAGCCTGCTGAACTGTAACTGCGAGACCAGGGATCTTACCCATCTATCTCATCACTGTTCCCCCAGACTATACAGGGTACCAGTTCAGCAAATGTCACACAAATGAAGCCCAGGATCACAGCGGCAAGAGCACTGTGAGGTGGGCTACTTCCCAGCAGCATGGCTGCTCTTCCTCAGGGTCCTCCCATCGTCCACTGCAGAGCTGAATCTGACCTTCCCCTTCCTGGAGTACCAGTGAGACCGAGTAAAGGCCCATTTCAGACCTCAAAAGCATCGAGGTCCATACAGACAGCAGTGTGTCCACTACCACACGACCAGGTTCTTTCTCTGTGACCTGAAAACCCACAAATGAAATGTGTATGGATCTGGCACGCAGGGCCAGCCTGGGCTACATAACAGAACCCTGGGAAAACAAGAAGAAATGGGAAGTGAGGGAAAAAAGGAAAAGGAGGGGAAATGGAAAGATAACAAGGAAATAAAGAGGTATAGAAGCAACCTGAGGCTCCCCACTCCTCCCCCCCCCTGCTCCCACCCCCAAGTGCTTTAGGACATATCTCAGGACACAGTAGAAGACAGCAGTGGCTTTACACTGTGGCCAGCACAAACAAAACATGAATCCATTCAGACATGTCAAGGCATATTGACATACACCCACAGTCCCATCTGCTCGGGAAGCTAAGGTGACAGGATCACTCGAGCTTAGAAATTAAGAGGGTGGCCAGAGCAACAAGGTGACCCTCCCTATGGAAAATCAAAAACCAAGGGGCTGGAGATGGGGCCGGTTAGTAGAGTGCTTGCCTAGCGTGCACAAAGCCTCTGTCAAATGCCATTCTGTCAAATGGCAGATACTTGCAAGTTAAGCTCTGGGTTCCTTGAAGGCTGTGGGGGTACAACAGCCTGCATTTCCTTGGGATAGAGATATAATACATATTTATAGAATTTGGTGCCAAGCAACAAAGCCTCAAACTCTATAACTAGTCTCCTTAAAGCAAACAAACAGAAGCAAGGCCTCATATGGCTCAGACTGATCCAAAGTTGACGTATAGCCAAGGTGGCCTTGAACTTCTGATCCTTCTGCCTTCAGCACCTGAGTGCTGGGATTACAGACATGCACCACCAATGTCAGGCTCTATGTGGCTCCAGGGGTGAAATCCTGTGTTCATGTACACTAGGCCAGCATTCTACCAACTGAGCTACCCCGTGCCCCAGATTTCTCCCTTCTCTGTAGCCCATAAGACATGGAAGTCCTGGTCCCTGGAGAAAGCCTGCAATAATACCAGCATTACATGATGCCACAGTGGCAAGCCTGCAATAATACCAGCATTACATGATGCCACAGTGGCAAGTGTCTCGTGCTTATGAAGATCTTGTAAGAAGGACAGATCTGAGATTATAACCACACACTGTACTCAATCATCAACCACAAACAGCATATGAAACATAGTACAGGTGCTAGCTTAAACCCAAATAATGGCAGCTAACCTTTACCAAATGTGCCAGGCAGTTTGCATGGATTAGGCTCAAGTCAATCTTCCTAATAGCCCTGCAAGTTGTTAATGTTGTCATCTGCTCTATGGGTAAGGAAGCTGTGACACAAAATGGTAAAGCAACTGCTGGTGGCAAACAGCCTGAAAATGGCTGACCAAGATTTTAACCCAGCAGCCCTACTGTGTGCTTTTAAGCACTACAGCACTGATGGTCCTTTAGTGTCATCTAGCCCAAACCCCTAGCTAAAGAGGAGCTGAGAGACAGAATGCTGCTTTTAAACATTCCAGCATAGGGTGGGGGGTTCTTACCCCAAATGCTATCTACTACAGTGACACTTTTTCCCCAAAAACCATAAATTATTATGGGAAAACTTTAGTGCCACAGGTGGGCTGTTGGAGAATGATGATACTATTTTGGTCTGGGTTTACTAAATGAACAGAACTGAGAATGAATATACTTATTAAAAAGGGATTTATTAGATTGGCTTACAGGATGCAATAGTCCAACAATGGCTGTCACTCACCATAGAGGCCAAGAAACAGGCAGTTGTTCAATCCACAGGGCTGGATGTCTCAGCAGTCCCCATTCAAATCACTGGAGATGCCCTTGAGGGACCAAAACAGGTTAACACCACTGCTATTGGATGCCCACCAGAATGATATGGTAAGAGCTTATTGCTGAGGATACCATGAGCTTTGGTTTCATAACACAGAGAACCCAAGCTGAACCTGAGCTGGAAGCTTCCCTGCTGCTGGCTGTGGTTCAGAGCTAAAAGGTGCTATGCAGCTTACTGGGGAATAACTACCATCAACATCGTTACTGGGCTGTGGCTGTTTCCTCCTACAATAACGACCTGCCCAGGACGATGTACCCCCAGTGCAATAGTGCTGTGGCTGCTATAGGGTAACCAACAACTTTCTGCTTGGATTTGAGGCCTTCTCTGCAGAAAGGAGTTCCCATCTGGTATTGCAACCTGGTCAAAAGCCCATAGGCCCTAGTGGGAAGCCACTGCTGTTGTATTACTAAACAGACATGATGCATCTGTCAAACTATGTTCTAAGTATTTAGGTTGATGCCTATAGATTTGTGATCGAGTCAGCTTTGCTCACAGAAGCTTCCTTTGCAGTGGGCAGTGGTTACTGAGGCTCATAACTGGTCAAAGTGCTGAGAGTAAGGGACTATTGAGTGCTCAGCCTAATGGGGACATTTTACCCCCAACCAGAGGAGGGGGCAGAAAGAACATAAGAGGCAGAGGAAAGGGAGTTGAGTGTGTAGAAGGCTGTATTTGGGTAGGATGTAGCTGTGGGCCCCTGAACTCAGCAGCTGTGGCTACCTGTGTAGAGAGATACATGAGACTGAGCCCATCATATAATATTCAGTCATGGAGGGAAAAGGGCTCCATAAGACCCCACTCCTCCATGAGGACCAACAGGCACTTAATGGTGGCCTTCAGTCACTGAAGCACTAATAAGTTGCCTATACTCTTATTGGAAAAAAAAAAAAACCCTCACTGCCAGGCAGTGGTATCAAACGCACTCAGGAGGCTGAGGCAGTCAGATCTCTGCGAGTTGGAGGCCAGCCTGGTCTACAGATCGAGTTCCAAGACAGCCAGGGCTACATGAAGAAAACCCTGTCTCAGGGGGGGAAAAAGTCACAATGATGCAGGGGAGATGGCTCAGCAGGTAAAGCACTTGCCACACAGCCAGACAACCTGAGTTGACCTGAGTTTGACCCACAAAGCTGAGTGTTCACCTCCACATACCATAACAGGTACTGGTACTCACACATACACCCCCCCACACACACACACACACACTACAGCAATAAAAGAAATCTTAAAGGTCAATGAAATTTATTAGACAAAAGCTAGAAACAAACTCAACAAACAAAGCTTTTTCTGAGATCTTGTTTCCATGCCATTGGGAGAACAACCTCTAGCCAAAGCAATTAGAAGCAACTCAAAATACCCTTGTGGCCTTCTAGCAGTTACTGTTGAGAAAGCAGAGGCATCGGGGAGGAGGGGATAAAATGATTGTCCAGCTCCATCACACTGTAAACCTCAGATTCTTAGGCAAGCCAATTCAATTTTCTCAGGCACAGTTTCCTCATCTATGAGACGGGTGACATCACCAGCTGCCTGACAGAGTCTGTGAAGATTAAATGAGATAGTATGCCTCAAAAAAAACTTCTTAATCATCAAGCTGTAAATGATCACTACTGCTTGAAGCACTTCCCAGAAGATATAAACACACCCTTACTCTTCTTATGAATACACGGGACGATGGACAAGGCACAACTACAAAACAAAACCACAACCCTGCCGCATACAAAAATCTTATCTCTGGGTTTCTTCCCACCAGTACCTCTTGAGAGGTCAACAACATCCCTCCTCTTAGCAGACTAAGAAGTCAAACTGTGGGTGGGGAATGGCCAGGGTAGTAGGACTACCCGTGAGTTGACAAGCTACACACTTAAGCCCTCTGGCCCCAAGTTATCTTTCCCCTTGGGAGGCTCCATCCCATTCCAAACACCTTACTATAGTGCGGTAAGCACTAACCAGGTGTTTTGTAGAGGGGGGGACTCACAAGTACCCACCCCTACACGAGGATTTATAGGCAGTTAACGGTTGCTAGGGGGAGGGGCTCACAAGACCCCGCCCACTCTAGTGTCGCCCCTCCCCACATTGCACCTCTGACCAGTTAATGGTGATTGAGGGGGTAGGAGGAATTTTCTTCTGTGGTGTAGCCCCTGGTAAAATGCTCCTGCTCTGCAAAGAACCCCCCGCACCAGGTTCTTGCAAGCTGCCCTAGAGCATGGAATTAGAAGGAAATGGAAGAAGGGAGGGGGCCAGTGAGAGGGGGATATAACCAAAATACATTATACACACATATGAGACATGAAACGTCATAATGAAACTCATCATTATGTGTAATTAACATCTGCTAATTAAAAAAAGAATAAAAAGCCCCATGTGCCATGCTACTCCAGACGCCCTGCCCCATGGGCTTCCCACAGCACTCCATTAGAAGCGATGCAGCTTCAAACTCAAGCACACAGACTTCAAACAGGGCTCTTGGTCCCCACGTAGAGGACCCTGGCCACGCTCCCTCTTCCCACTTGGAGCCCTTTCATGCACACGTCTTCTCAGCAAGTGTCAGGACCCCACTGGATAGACAAGTCTGCTGCTGCCAGAGAGGGCAAGGGGTTTGTCCAAGGTCACACAGCGAGCCAGGCACAGCCCCGAGCTTCGGATCTCAGGTACTTGCTTCCTGGGCTGCATTCCCAGCCAGGACCCGGGACTACGACCGCGAACCAGCCGTGAGGACATAGCAGGGGCGGCCGAGACTAGGGGTCGTGCCGGCCGCGCCCGAGAAGGAGCTTGGCGGTGAGATAACCCAGAGGCCGGGCAGAGGATACTGCAGCTCGCGGAGCAGCTTCGCCTGGACAACGCTGGGAGCTCTACGGGGATCCCGCATCCCAAACTCACCTGCAGCCGCAGCCGAGACCGGGCGGCGGCGGCGAACCCCGGGCTCAGCCATTCCCCGCTGCCCCGGATGGGGAGAGAACGCGGCCGCTCACTTCCTTAGCAACCAGGCTCTGCGACCCACTTCCTTAGCAACCGTGTCAATTTCAATAACTTTATTGGGCCTCGGACGCGGACAGCCCACCGAGGGCGGGACCCGGTGTGCAGGGGCGTTTCCCAGGTTCCCTGCGCGCGGACAGTCTGAACCGCCTAGGGGCCCTGACTCCATCTGCGGGTGTCCGGTCCCTGTTTCTCCGTCTGTGAAACGAAGCTCAGTGCCTTGGACGCACGGAGCGAGCGATTTCATCGTCCCCTTCCGAAAGCTCTTTCGCGTCAGTTCTCTGATCTAGGTCTCAGATTAGTATTGAGTGGCTCACAATTAAGGTGCACGCAGGGATGAAGCGAAATCCTTAGGAAAATCTTCGACTCTGCTCTGCCGGTCACCTCCATTCAGCCACAGCGTCCCACAGTCAGCCTTTAAAATATCCCTGCATTTCTCCACCAACAAGAGATAGCACCACAAACAAGGCCAGACCACCGTCACTCATGGCTCATTGCTGGGTATACAGGCTAGCTGTATTTCAGATATACTAAGATTGCAGACTGGGAGGTGGTGGTGCACACCTTTAATCCTAGTACTCAGGAGGTAGAGGCAGGTGGATCTCTGTGAGTTTCAGGCCAGGATAAACTTCAAAGATACCCAGAGAAACCCTGTCTTGAAACAAACAAAACAAATTATGGAGGCTATTTATGTCATTACATGGGTTGTGGTCCTCATGCTTGCCTGGCAAGCAGTTTATCCACTGAGCAATCTCCTCAGCCCCCAGATAGTTCTATTTATCTGTGACATTAAAACAACTGGAAGCACTTCTCCAATTTGTCCATCCAATGCTACTTGGGCTCTTTCATTTAGAGATTGATATGCTTCTGATCTAGAAATGTATTATTTCTTTAGTAGTTTTTTTCTCTCATTTTTAAAACTCTTCTATTACTTCATTATTTAGAGTTGTTCCTTGTGAACTCAGCTTATCATTTTTCCCCTTGTTTTTCTCCTCATTTCTCTCTCTTAGCTTTTGTGTTCTACTCTGGGACTTCTCCATGCCCAGCTGCCTCTTCTGTGAAAGGATTCTGGTCTCCCCTCTTAGACATCAAGTTTAGCATACTAATCTGTAGACATCCGAGCTTGCAATTTGTAGTCTATGCTGGCCTTGTACTCATGCTGGCTTCTGCCTCCTGAGTGATGTGATTAAAGTTTTGTGTCACCATGTCCAACTACATTTATTTATTTTATGTATTTGAGTTTTATGTATGTATATGTGCCATGTGCAGAAGATGGTGTGGTAGTCTGAATGAAAACGGTCCCCATAGGCTCATAAGGAGCGGCACTATTTGAAAGGATTAGGACATGTTGGAGAAAGTACGTCACTGGGGGTGGGCTTTGGGGTTTCAGAAGCCCAAGCCAGTCAGGCCCAGTGGCTCTCTCTTCTTGCTGCCTGCTGATCTGGATGTAGAACTCTCAGCTATTTCTCCAATAGCATGTCTGCCTGTGTGCCACCATGTTCCCCACCTTGATGACAATGGACTAAACCTCTAAAATCTCTTTGGTTTCGCTGGCTCTATTATAGCTGGAGGTGTCTTGGTGGAGGGCTCATGAATGTGGGATCTCAGACCATTTTTTTTCTTTTTTCTTTTTCTTTTTTTTTTTTTTTTTTTTTTTTTTTTTTGCCGTTTATAGTCAAGATCTAACAGAAGGGAAGGGTTATAGGTAAAGCTAACATTTGAAGGATGTCTTTTTCTACCTCCTATCTGATAATGGGCCCACTCGGTATTTCAGCAAAATGTAATAAGCTTTTTTTTTTTCCCCTGACATCTGGATCAGCAAAGCAGTGGTAGGGATACATTCCAGGGGAGAGGCCAGCAGAACAAAAGATCAGTGCTCCATGATCACCTGCAACGGAGAGAAGACAAAAGGGGGGGAGGGGATGGAGAACTAGTGGTCTGTTTCACCCAAAGGAGGAGAGCTGGGTGTGTGCATGTGGGTTCCCAAAGCATCCCCTAGGGGGACCCCTTCTTAAGATACTGAACATCTTTGGATGTCTCCTCTGCTGCTGCGGTAGCTCTGGGTGCAAGCATTGGCCTTTGTGCCACCTCCAGTTGGAGAACCAGGTCTCCTGCCAGTGAGTTTCTTGTCAAAGGTGCTAATTCCGTATGCTGAGTTATTGCCTGAATTGGGGGAGGAGGGAAGGGTTGTGGAGAACTGTATCTATAGCTAGGAACAGTTGCTTAGTATAATTGTAATCCTCATCACAACAGAGTCCTAGCAGACCATATGCCAATCATAATGTCAAGAAAGCATCATGGGCCGGGCGTTGGTGGCAATTGCCTTTAATCCCAGCACTCAGGAGGCAGAGTCAGGCAGATCTTTCTGAGTTCAAGGCCAGTCTGCTCTACAGAGCTAGTTCCAGGACAGGCTCCAAAGCAATACAGAGAAACCCTGTCTCAAAAAACAAACAAACAAAACAACAACAACAAAAAAGCATCATGGCCTAAAGGTGCTTTCTTCCTGAGAGCCTGGAAGGGAGGTATGTAGGGGCAATCTATAGGATATTTCTTGAGTTTGAACCAATTAAGGGGTGATTCTTCCTAGATGGAGGGGGATAATTAATCCATCTCATATTACAGAAAGGACAGGGTCCCTGTATTAGTTATTTTTCTGTTATTCTGACAAGACCACATGGCCAATGCTATTTACAAAAGAAAGTATTTTATTGGGATCCGCCCCTGCTGTGAATTACAAATGCATGCTAACACATGACTTTTAATTGTTTTTATACTTCTTTATTTTATTATTTTATGTGTATGAGTGTTTGCCTGCAGGTAGGTATGTGTACCATGTGATTGCCTGGTTTCTGAGGAGGTCAGAAGAGGGCATCAGATGCACTGGAACTGGAGTTACAGAGAGACAGTTGTGAGCTGCCATGTGGGTTCTGGGAACTGAACCTTAATCCTCTGCAAGAGCAATAAGTGCTCTTAACCAATGAACCAACTCTCTAGGCTCCATGTAGCTTGTTTTGTTTTGTTTTTGTTTTTCGAGACAAGGCTTCTCTGTGTAGCTTTGGAGATTGTCCTGGCACTTGCTATGTAGACCAGGCTGGCCTTGAACTCACAAAGATCCACCTGCCTCTGCCTCCCAAGTGCTGGGATTAAAGGCCTGCTCCACCACTGCCAGGCCCATGTGGCTTTTAATGTGGGTGCTGGGGATTGAACTCAGATCTCCATGCTTGTGCAACAAACTCACTGAACTATCACTTCATACCTCCATGGCTGGCTTTACTGTATTTTTTTTTCTTTTTAGACAGAGTCTCACTATGTACAGAACTCACGGTGTAGACCAGGCTATCCTAATATTCACAAAGAGCCACCTGCATCTATCTCCTGAGAACTAGAATTAAAGGCGTGTGCTAGCATCCTTGGCCTGTACTATGAACTTGCCTAGAGGAAGGAATTCCTAATGAACTTCCTATAGAGTTGACCAATAGCAAGGCCCGGCTCTCCATAGTGTGGCAAAGGCACTGTTTCTCTTCTTCTCTGACATTCTAGAACAGGGCTGTCTGCAGATCTGTGGCTGTGATGGAAATGTTCTATGTAGGCATCATCCAATATGGAAGCCACCAATCACATGTAGCTGCTCAGTTTCCAAAACGACAGTGGAGCTTCTGAGGAATTAAGTCCGTTTTGATTAATTCATGTTTGAGTTGTCACCTGTGTTACTGGCTGTCACGCTGCACAGCACAGTTCTAGGCTAACGGATTTTAGGAATAGACAGTGTGGGGCTTGAATTCCAATTCCTTTCTTTATCCAGTAGGTAACCCAGTGTCTGTCACTCACCTCTTTAGTGCTGGGTAAAATCTATCCGTATTTTTACCTGTAAAATATATCTATAAGTGACAACATCCAGGTTTGCCAGAAAGATTAAATAAAATATGGAGCCAGGTATGGTGTAGCATGCCTCTCACCCCAGCACTTGGGAGGCAGAAGAAGCAGGGAGATCAGGAGTTCAAGTCTAGCTTGAACTATGGAGTAAGTGCTATAACACTTGGTGAATATGCACAGGGCCCTGGATTCCAATCCCTGACACACAGAAGGGGGAGAAAACCCTCACAAAACTTTATTAGCTAGGCCCCGAGCACAGCACCAATTACCAATGTGAGAGGCCCTGCCAGTAATAGAGCTCAGTGTTCTTTGATATTTGATGCTATTTGGGGAAGAGGGCTGGAAGGGGGTTATGTAAAAGGGCTCTAAAGGAATAGGAATTATTTATTGCATGGTAAGGAGGTGGTACCCCTGAGCCCCTTTCAAGAGGAAATAAGACGTTGAGCTTGGATGGAGGCCAAGTACATGAGACAGGCTTAATGGTTGACGCTTGGCAAGGTGCCCAGGTTCAGCAGGGATGAGACTGTGTGACCTGAGAGAGGCTCAAAGACTGGGGATGGAGCTAACAGCTTCTAAATTCACATCTTTGATGTTTTTGAAGCAAGCCAGGCAAGAGCTGGATGATAATTGCTTCCTCCTCAGGCACTTAATGGCTGTGTGACCTTGGACATGTTCACCCTTCTGGGCCTCTTTTCTCTTCTCCTATCCCCAGTGCTGGGTGGGATGTAACTCACAATCTTGAATTTCTTAGGGAAGCGCTACATGGAACTAAATCTCAAACCCTTGGACCTCATTTTCCTCAGTGCCTCCTTAAAGGCTTCCTGTGAGGATTTGGTGAAGGGGATAATAAGCATTAAACACTACCCTAAATGTAAGGCACAGTAAATGACAAGGGATGGTGACAGTAATGGTGTCACAGAAGCCAGGTGACCGAACCAGGGCTTGTACATAACTCCCAGGACTTGATTTTATCTTTTATATGTACATCTTCTGCAGCACAGTGGCCAGCCCATAGCAGCACACAAAGACACCTATTAAAAACATGCATTGGAAGCCTTTATTTCAGCATTCCGGAGGCAGAGGCAGGTGGGTCTCTGAGTTCGAGGCCAGCAGCGGGGACAGGCTCCAAAGCTATAGAGAAACCATGTCTTGAAAAAAAAAAAAACAAACAAAAAAGAAGCCTTTAATCCCAGCAATTGAGAGGCAGAGGCAGGTGGATCTCTGTGATGCCAGCCAGGGTTACAGAGTGAAACCCTATGTCAAAAACAAAAACAAAAACAAAAACAAAAAAAAAAAAAAAAAAAAAAAAAAAAAAAAAAGAAAAAAGAAAAAAGAAAAAGAAAAAGAAAAAGCACAAGTTAGGGCTAGCATGATGGCTTATCAGCTAAGGATGCTTGTTGCCAAGACTGATAACCTGAATTCAGTCCTCAAGATCTATATGGTGTAAGGACAGAACTCTCATCTATGTCACGTTACATGTGCACCCACACACATAAAATAACTGTTAAAAACATAAATTACGGGATCTTGGAGAGAGAGATGAGCTGTTAATAGTGTTTAGTGTGCAAATGATGATGACTGAGTTTGGATTCCAGCATCCATGTACCAACCAACTCTAGCCTATAGCCCAGTGCAGCGACAGAAGATTGCTGCAAACAATTGAGTGGAGAGTGATACAGCATCTGTGATATCTTCCTCCAGCTCCCCCATGTGGACACACACAGGCATGTGCACCCCACCCCAACACACACATACACACACACCACATATTCTCCAGCCAATCCACCCTCACACACAATTAGAAAAGCAATTTAAAAAAAAAAAAAAAAAAAAAAAAAAGAGAAGTATACTAAACAAGGGGTGGTGATGGCACACACCTGTAATCATGGCTCCAGAGTCCTGAGGCAGAAGGCTTGCAAGTTCAAGGTCACAGGAATGGCTAATTTTTCTTGTCAACCTCCCTCTCTCAGAATCATCGCAGAACCGTACCCCTGGGTGTTTCCAGCAGGGTGCTTCCAGGAAGATCTGAGTGAGTGGGGGAAGACCTGGGGTTCAGGAATGGATGAAACAGGGGAAACTGAATGGAGTGGCAGTTGTGGTTTCTGCTGACTACAAATGCAGTGGGACCAGCCACCATCTGCTCCTGCCACCATGCCTTTCTCACCAGGGTACACTGTGTCCCCTTGAACCATGAGCCAAGATAAACTTCCTTCCTGAGGCTGCTTAGATAGTCAGTCAGTCACCCAAGCAAGAAGAGTGACTACGGCCTGGATGATATAGCAGATCTTCAGGAAAAGGAAGAAAAAGTCAGCACTTACTTCTTGTCAGCAGCTTTTTGTTTTCTTTAGCTTAATGTTAGTGCTGTAAATGATGGACAGTGGAGTGTTTAAACCCTAATGATGACAGTGGGAGACCGGCACAGACCATAAGGGAAATTCAGTTATGAGAAGCTATTTCAGTTGAACCTTTTTACTTGTAAATTTTATTTTGAGAAAATGAGGAGACATACTTGTAAGCATTTTGACAGCTCAGATGGGATGGACAGGGACTCTGGCACTCGGGAGCCAGAATACTGAGTGTTACAGCTCAGATGGAAAGGTCTTCTGGTACTTGGGAAACAAGGAATACCACAGGTCACAGTAAGCATAGCAGCTTACAGACCTCTGCTTCAGGGAAAGGCTTCTCCAGTGTATCAGCTCTGCTTCGGCAGGAGAGGGTTCCCCGGTTCCCCAGAGAGCGGAGTGTAACAACTTTGCTTTGCCCACTCCACCCAGGGTCCTCTCTTTTGCAGGGACAGAAGATCTCACCCAAACTTCATTCAAGAGATTTATTGGGAGGGAAGAATCCTGGAGAGTGGCTGCCTTCTGCCAGAGTGGCAGAGGATAGCCTGGTAGCCCAACAGCCACAAGCTGAACAGACACAGGGTTTATATAGAGATTCTTAGGGGAAGGAGTTTTCCCAGGGAGATTTCCAGGGTGGGGAATTGGTCAGATTTCAGTCCTTGAGCTCAGGCTGGCTAGATCTTGTGCTCAAGGATTGGTTGGTTTTCCGCACAGGTTTTGGGTCAGATTAGGCTCTGATTTCAGGGCCAAAGTGTGTTTCTTTCACTGGGGCTTTTAGCCTTTTGGCTCTAATTTTAGGACCAGGGTGTTATTTGTTTCACTGGCTCTGATTCCAGGGACAAAGTGTGTTCCCTTGGCACTGGTTTCAGGGTCAGGGTGTATTTCTTTGGCTCTGGTTGCAGGGCCAAAGTGTGTTTCTTTGGCTCTGCTCAGGGTGTGTTTCTTTAGCTGGTCCTTTTCCCATACAATACTCCCAAAGATTTAGAAGCAATCAGTCTTTCTCCCTTCCTCCTTTTATCCCTTCTTTCTTTCCTTTCTTCCTTCTTCCAACCTTTTCTTTCTTTCTGTCTCAAAGTCTCTTACAGCCCAGGATGGCCCAGAAATTTCTGTGTAGCCAAAGATGTTTTTGAATTCTTGATCCTCCTGCCCCACCTCCCAGATGCTGGGATTAAAGCCTCGTACCACCACCCCAAGCACTAATGCAGTGCTGGAGATTGAACCCACAGCTGCATGTGTCTCGGAAAGCATCCTACCAGCTGAGCTATGTCCCCATCCTGACCTCAGTTTCCAGCAGGGAAACATGTTCCACATAGGGGGATGGGGAGATGATGCTGAGCATAGTGGCTCACGCATGCAGCCCAGCACTTACGAGGCTAAGGCAGTTTTAAGGTCAGGAAGGCCTTCATAGTGAAACCCTGTCTCAAGAAACAAAAACAAAATTGGGATGCCTTTAATCTTAGCACTCAGAAGGCAGAGGCAGGTGGATTTCTGTGAGTTCAAGCCCACCCAGCCTGATCTACAGAGCAAGTTCCAGGACAAGCAAGGCTACACAAGGAAACCCTGTTTTAAAACAATAAAGCTGGGCAGTGATGGTGCACATCTTTAATCCTAGCACTAGGGAGGCAGAGGCAGGTGGATCTCCGTGAGTCTATGAGGCCAGCCTGGTCTACAGAGTGAGTTCCAGGACAGGCTCCAAAGAATATTGGCTACTCTTCCAGAGGTGCCAGGTTAGGTTCCCAGCATCCACATCAGGCAGCTCACAACTACCTCCTGTAACTCCAGCTCTAGGGGGTCTGATCTCTTCTTCTGATCACCATGAGCACCTGTATCCACGTGTACTTACACACACACACACACACACACACACACACACATACACACACTCACCCACACACACTAAATTAAAAACAAACAAACAAAACCTGGCTACACTAGCCCCGAGGCCTCTCATGACAGCAAGTGGCTGGAAGGAGCAGCGTACCCCCACTAAATAAAAAATGTGCACTTCCCTCTGATGTTTCCCCACCATTCTGTCTCCTTCCTTCTCATCGCCTACCTGACTCTTAGAAGCATTTAACTTTGCCATGTTGGTGTCCTTTTAAGCAGTTGGAATGGCCTGGTCTTGTCCCCCTGTCACTGAAGTTTTGTAAGCTGAGACTTAGGAGCTACTTGCTAGGGGTATTAGGGAGGGATTTCAAAAGCCCAGGAAGGGAGGGCTGGAGATTTAGCTTAGTTGATAGAATTCTTGCCGAACATGCTCAAAGCCCTGGGCTTGGACCCTAGCACTGCATGAAAACAGGCCTATAACTCCAGCTCTTAAAAGGTGGAGGCCAAAGGACCAGAAATTCTTGACCATCTTCTTCTCAGTTAACTGGCAAACTTGAGGCCAGTCTGGAAAATATGAGACCCTGTCTCAAAAAACAAAACAAAAACAAATGCAGTTAGAGAACCTAGATTACAGAGTGCATAAGTAGTTTCTTTCAGGATGAAATGGTGAATACTTATTTAGCACTTCTCAGAGTATTCTTAAGGAGTGAAGATAGTAAAACACCAGTGGTGTGAAGAGAGAAAGGGGAAGGATTAAGTTGGGAAAGGGATGGAAGGACAGAGACAAGAAGGGGGTTACCAAGAGGGATAAACACTAAAGATCTTTTTTAGAAGCTTTCTAAATTATATATGTATATATGTATGTATACATATATATAAAGAGTTTAAATGAAGTTACCTTATCCTGTGGGGGGTTGCTCATGCCCCCCAGATGCCAAAGGCTATCAAACAAAATGACCAGTGTCAGATGTAGATTACCTCTCCTGACGTTGATCAGGAAGGTCCTATATAGACAATTCCCACTTCTCAGCATTACAGGGTGTTGCCATTGCTCTTGGTTACTATTCAGAACTGACAGTAAGACTCTGTTGCTGAAGATACCACATACTTGTGTCACAGGAAATGGAGAAATCAAGTTGTTAATGACCTGAACATTTTTATCCCTAATGGCTAGCTTTCTTAGTGCCTAAAGGTGCTACACAGTCTGCTGGGGAGAAAAGTAATCAACAGTTTTAGTCAGCTGTGAAGCTGTGACCCTGTACCTAAAACATTACTAGCTTGGACAGATGTGTCCATTGGTGCAACCGTGGCATGAACGTTATGGGAGTAATCAACTACTTCTGATTGGATTTATTGCTGCTTCAAGAAAACGAAGTCAAGGTCAGATTGGTAACACGTGCCTTTAAATCTAGCATCTGGGAGGCCAAGGCAGATGGATCTGTGAGTTCAATGCCAGCCTGATCTATATGTGAGTTCCAAGCAAGCCAGGGGTACACCATGATACTCTCTTCTCTCTCTCTCTCTCTCTCTCTCTCTCTCTCTCTCTCTCTCTCTCACACACACACACACACACACACACACACACACACACACACACCAGAAAGAAAATAAAAGGAACTCATGAATATTACTATCAGCTGGGACAGGAATTCATGGGTGGCTAGGTCACAGGCACTAGAGGAGAACCTACCACTATTATTTTGCTAAATGGATATTGTATCTATCTTTATAGCTATAGATAAGTGCAGCTCTCAACCCTCATCAGAGAAGGTTCTTTTTGCAGTAGGTGGCAATTAGTATAGAGACTCACAATTGGTCAGAATGCAGAGACTAAGACTCTGTAGAATGCTCAGCCCTAAATCGTACTTCTATTCACACCCTCTCCTCTCAGATCTCAGGGATCATTGAGGAATGGGGGCAGAAAGAATTGTAAGAGCCAGAGGCTGCAGAGGAGCCTAGATATATTAAGCTCTGCCATAGGCAAAGCAGCTTTATTCATCAACCAATAAAAGCAACACACATTTGCAGCAAACAGAAGGACATCCCACATCAGCTGGGCTCATTGTTACACACATCTGAACCCATGCTACATCTTCTCCCATACACCCCATCTCATGTGCAGCAAGCTCTTTGGAAATAAGACAACCCTGGGAACTAAAGCAGATAGGGCTTGGGTCAGTCATAGCTACCCTGGCCCAAGAGAAGCTGGGTGTGGCTGTGAATACATGCCCCTCCTTCTCCAGAGATGCACCTTTCCCTGCCAAGCTCTTATCACTCCCTTGTATCCCCACATCCTGTCTCTCATCTGGGGGTGGGGACTTCCCCTCTTCACTCACTTATGGAAAATATCACTTGTCCTTTTTCTTTGTGTGTGTGTGTGTGTGTGTGTGTATGCATGTGAAGGTCCAAGGTAGACATCAGGTGTCTTTCCTCAATGGCTCAACAATTTGGGGGGGGTATAAAAATCTCTTGATAAATCTGAAGTTCATCAGTTTGGCTAGACTGAACTGTAGGAATTCACTTACCTGTCTGTCCCATCACCTCTGCACCAGGCCAGGCTGGGAACTGTCATATCTAGCTTTTTAACTTTTCAAATAAAATTTATTCTCTCTCTCTCTCTCTCTCTCTCTCTCTCTCTCTCTCTCTCTCTCTCTGTGTGTGTGTGTGTGTGTGTGTGTGTGTGTGTATTTGGAGGTGTGTGCATGTTATGGTGTATGTGGTATGTGTGGAGGTCTGAGGGCAATTTGCAGGAATCAAATCAGTTTAGTCCTTCTACCATGTGGGTCTCAGGAGTCTAAACTCAGGTCCTCGGTCTTGCTGGCCAGTGCTTTTATCCACTATGGGCTCTCACTAACCAGATACTCACTTTTTTTCATTGGGTTCCGAGGGTCTAAACTTATGCAGCAGGCACTTGACCTGCTGCACCATCTCCTAAGCCCTGTTTTTCTTTAACTTACAGAAACCAGTGCTCAATATCTGCCTTTCAACCTCTGCCCTAGCTACTGACTTCATGGCCTTCTCTCTCACAGCACTGGGCCTTCAGCCTGTCATTCTTCACTTGAGACTTTCTAAAGTATATTGGGCAGAGTGTCATTACTGATATACAAGATCAATCAGTTTATTTATACAAAAGATTTGTTAGGGCTCGGAGTTTAGAAGTCCCAGTCTGGATGGATGGGCAGAGGCAGGTGGTCCTCTGAGTTTGAGGTCAGCCTGATCTATAGAATGAGTTCCAGAACGGCTAGGACTACACAGAGAAACCCTGTCTCTAAACAAACAAGCAAAAAACAAAATTAAAAAAAAAAAGCCCCCAATCTGTAATTGGCTGGACCTACTGCTTTTAGAATCTGTGCTGAGGGGACACATTGTGGCAGGATGTCATGGTAGAGCAAAGCTGCACATGTGGCCAGGAGGCAAGCATGAGAAGAAGAAAGGGGCTTGAAACCACTGCTTCACTCCAAGGGATCTCTTCAAGGACCCCTAACTGAGATTTCCCTTGGAGGTAAGGATGTAGCTTGTTGGTAAAGTGCTTGCCCTGTATACACTGGGCCTTAAATTTAATCCCCAGTACCACATAAACTGGATGGAGTAGCTCAGAGGATCAGAAGTTGAAGGTCATTCTTTGCAACATAATGCATTTAAGACCAACCTGGGAAACATGATGGCCTAGCTAAAAGATAAAATAATGTAAAATATATGTATTAAAAAAGTACCAGAAGTAGAGAAAGAGGAGGAGAACTGGAGAAGGGTGTGAGATGGCCCATCTGGTAAAGGTCCAGGCTGTCAAATCTGACAGCCTAAGTTCTGTCCCCAGGGCCCATGCGGTGGAAGGGAGAGAACCAAGTCCAGAATAACCGCACACTTGCACACGATCACACACAAATAGATACATTAAAATGTAATTTTAAATGCTACTTTAAAAAAAGGTCTCTGGCATTGTGGCACACATAGCTTTAATCCCAACACTAAGGTGGCAAAGTCAAGAGCTCTCTGAGGGTTCAAGGTCAGCAAGGACTGCAAGAGGGCCATTTCAAGACAGGACTGGGGCTAATGGTGACAATTTCTGAGCAGTTTGGAGCATTTGCAGTTCTTGCAGAGGACCTGAGTTTGGTTCCCAGCACCTACAGGTGACAACCATTTTTAGCTCCAGGGGATTTGATGCCCCCTTCTGGCCTCCAATAGCACTGCACACAACATACGGTGCACAGATATACACACAGGCAAATGTTTGTATCTTAAAAAAAAAAAAAAAGTACATTTCAAAGGGTTACTACTATAGGATGTTGCTTATGTGAAAAGTGAAACCATAGATAGCGATGAATCTGTGTTTTCCCAGGTTAGGAGTGGGAGGACTGTGTGTCACTACAAAGAGAAATTGGAGGGTTGTTGTTGGTTTTTTTTTTTTTTTTCCAGTCGACAGAACTGCTCTGTATCCTGTTTGTGGTGTTCATTATGCAAACCTGAATGTGTGAAAATTCATAGAACTATCTGTACACACAGCAGAAAAAGAACAGGGTGAATTTCATTCTCTGACAAGACAAACAAACAGCCAGTAGTAGCCAGCTTCTAAGCTGATCCACAACGATCCTTGCCTCTTTGTACTTGTGACCTGGGGTCTCCTGTCCCATTGACTAGAGCTAGCCTAGTGTTCCAGAAAAATTAGAGAAGGGACAATGTGTGACTTCTGAAGCTGCTCATAAAAAACATTTGCCAGTGTTTTCTAGATGTCTAGAGCCATGCACTTTCTGGAAGTTGGACCACTGTTGCAAACACTTCAGAGTGGCCCTATGGGGAAAACCATGTTCTTGGCCAATTGGCAGCCCCAGTTCACCACCTGGAGTCCTTGGAGATGGAGCTTGTAGCACTGGCTAAGCCTTCAGGCAACTGCTGTCCCAGCCAACAACTGACTGTAGCCTCACCACAACCCCCCCTTCTTCCTTTACTTTCCCTTCCCTTTCCTTCCCTTCCTTTCTTCTTTTTTTCCTTTCTTTCTTTCTTTCTTTCTTTCTTTCTTTCTTTCTTTCTTTCTTTCTTTCTTTTTAAGACAGTTTCACTATGTAGCTCAGTATGCCCTGAAATTTGTAATCTTCTAAACTCTTTCTTACCCATTAAAAATGGGAGCAGGAACTTAACTCATATTGCATGTGTGTATGTGTGTGTATGTGTGTGTGCAGACCTATTCGTGCATGTGAGTGTGCATGAGAATGCACAAACATGCATGCATGCAAGCTCTCAATCTTTATGTGTGCATGTGAAGACCAAAGGTGTTCCTTTATCATTTTCCATTTAATTTTTTGTTGTTGATGTTTTGAGAAAGGGTATCACTAAGTAGCTCTGGATAGCCTAGAACTCACTATGTAGATCAGATTGCCCTCAACTTACAAAGATCTGCCTGCTTCTGCATCCCAAGGGTTAGGATTAAAGATGTGCACCCTCGTGGACATTCTCTATGTAATTTTTGAGACAGGGTCTCTTCCTGACTCTGGAGTGCATTGTTTTGGTTGACTGACTGGTCAGCAAGGGAAGCACTTGTCTTCACAAGTCCAGCACTGGGGTTACAGGTGACCACTGCCACACACAGAGCTTCCCACCTGGGGGCTGGTGATCCCAACACAGATCTTCATGCTTGCACAGCAGACACTTTACCACTGAGCCATTTCCTTGGCTCTGCACTTTGTGTAGGTAAGAACACCGAGTCACTGTAAGTAATTACTCACTGGTTGGTGGCAAAGCTGGGTCTTGTACACAAGCCTTTTCGTCACAAGCCTGATGTCCTTTTCAAAGGATTATCCAGTGTCAAACCCTCAGTGTCACAGTTGAAGAGGAGACAGTAGCTCAGAGTGGACAGAACCTGTCACCAAGTTATTTGCCTCTCACTATCCCTTCCACCCCACATTATTGGCCCCAAGCCTTGGGCCCTCTGAACTCTATTCCAAGAAGCCTAATCCTCTGGAGGCAGGAGGGGCTTCCTCCCCAGGTGACTAAGCTCTCAGGTTCCTGTTTGCTCTGACAACAGCTGGGAAAGATGGTCTCACCTTGAGCAAACAATGTGGGTGGGTGGGGGGAAGCACAGGACACTTCTGGAAGGCCATGCCCACATGGTCTGACAGACTCCCAGGACTGCCCCAATCCCTACTGAGGCCCTCCAAGACTCACCAGGCATTTCAGGCAGGTTGGCTTGATCTCCCTGGCAGCCCTGTGCCCACTGCTCACAGTTGAAGAAAGAGCTCCAGACAGGGTCAGCAGCCTCATGGAATGGCAATGCTGTGTCATCACCAAGCCTCTGGGGTGCATTGGCCATGGCTGCAATGTCAGTTCTCACCCAGCACTCGGAGGCAGAGGCAGGTGGATCTCTGTAAGTTCGAGGCCAGCTTGCTCTACAGAGTGAGTGTCAGGACAGGCTCCAAAGCTACAGAGAAACCCTGTCTCAAAAAACAAAACAAAACAAAAAGGCAGTATACTTTAATTGGTGAGAGGCTCAGTGAGAGACCCTGTCTCAGATAACAAGGTTGGGGAACGGGAAAATACCTCAGTGGGTAAATTTGTGTGTAGTGCAAGTCTGATAACCTGGTCTGAGATCCCCAGAGCATACCTAAAAGCTGTACACAACAGCACTTGTTGTAATCCCATTATGCCCTATAAGAAATGGACAGGTCAACAGAACTACCTGAAGCTCTTAGGCTCTTAGGCTAGCTTGCCTGGCATGTGCAGTAGTGAGCCTCAAATAAGGCTTGACTTCATACACACACATACTTATATGTAATAGTCCTTTTTGTCGCTCCCAAATAATGACACAGAAACATATTAATTATGAAAGCTTATCCTTAGTTTAGGCTTGTTCCACTAGCTCTTATAACTTCAATTAACCCATATATATATATATACACATATATATATATATATATCTCAATCTATGTTCTACCATGTGGCTATGTGGCTTTTACTTCTCTCCCATTCTATATGTCTGACTCTTCCACACTTGGCTGGCTTCTCTGCCTCTCTTCAGAGTCCTCTCTGTACCTGCAATCCTGCCTATACCTCCTGCTACCTATACCTCCTGCCTAGCTCTTTTATTTAGCTATTTAGCTCTTTATTAAACCAATCAGAAGGTGCCTTGACAAACATAATCCTTACATTGTAAAAAAGAATATTCCACAACTTGTATACATCACAAATACATTATACATATATAACACAAACATTATTAATATGTAGCACACACATTATACTTATATGCAATACACATATTATGCATATACAACATAAATACACTGTACACATACACATATGCACACAGATCAGGAAGACATTAAGAATCCCAACATTGATCTCTGGCTTCCATATATAAAAACTCTCACACACACACACATACACACACACACACACTCACATGCTCACATACACACACAAACATGTACATACAAATACAGCAATCATTAATGCAAAAAATAATTTAATTTAAAACAGAGAATGGTTTAATCCCATGGGGCACCTGGGAAACAGAGGCACATAGATCTTTGAGGCCAGCCTAGTCTACCTACATAGCAAGTTTGAGAACACATAGGGCTACAAAATGAGACCTTGTCTCAAATTCTTCAAGACAAAAAAGTTGTGGATGCAGAGCTGCTACAGGCCTCTGGGAGGCAGCCCAGCAGTGGGCCTAGTCTGCAGAGGGCTGCTGCCCCCAGCAGTAAGGATTGTGGAGCTCTCCCTAGTTTCTTCCTGAAAGCTTCTTAGATACCCTCACCAAGGGAGCTTTGGCAATCACCCAGTGCCATTTGGAGGGATTATTTCCTTCTTCCCGTGCTGTGGGGAGATGGGTAGGATAGGCTGTATAACCAGAAGAGCAAATTCATGGACCCAAATTCATGAGTAAACAAAGGGAATCTTTTGCTATTGTTTTTAATCTCACAGGTATGGGAGTTTTGGCTGTATGTTTGTGAGCCACATGCATGTCTTATGTCCACAAAGACCCGAGGATGGTAGCAACCATGTGGGTGCTGGGAACTCACCCCAGGTCTTGGGTGTGAGTTAAAAGCCTGTGGTGCCTTTAACTGCTGAACCATCTCTCCAGCCCCACAGAAACATAGAAAGAAAAAAGAGAAGGAAGAAGAAACCAAGCTAGTGTTGATCTCTTCTCCCTGCTTTCTGTTCACATCAAAGAAGCCTAGTGTACAAAACTAACAGCCTCGGTAAGCTAGTGCCCAATGGCCTGAAAATAAAGCTGTTTTCCCTTCCTCCTCTCCTTACCGGAGTTGTAGGGGGTGCGTGGGGTTGGGAACCTGAAAGGTCAGGACCTGGCAAAATCTATGTTGTGAGACTTAATTCAAATCTCTGCTTAGGAACTGATTCATTGAGGATTGGAACACTTCCTTTGAAATGTTGGCTGCAACAGCAGACAGGAATGGCAGGTTTCTACATAAAAGACTTAAATGATCAGCAGTCCCAGGTTGCAGGCATCACCAGGTAAACAGTGAGGAGAGCAGCAACAAAAGCCCTTTCCCAGAAGCCTCTCTCCTCAGGGTAGTGACTCAGAGGAAGACCACTGGGGGAGATGGCTTGGAAGAGCAGCCCAGTATTTCGAAAACTCCAGTTCTGATGAAAACTGACCGTGTTGGGCCATTTGACTCCTTCAGATTTTCTGGGCTGGATGTTTTCACTTCTCTGGGTTTTCACATGCTGTGGACTTAGATGTGAATGTGCTGGCTTTCACTCTAAAGCTGTGCTGACCTGGCTGGTGTAGCCTAGGAAGCTTCAGATGAACCCTGATTCAATCACTGGCTAATACTCACAGCCTATGTCTGTAAGGAAAAGATGTCTTTGGCAGACTTCCACCTCCCCTTAAAGTCAAGTTCAAAAGCATTAAGACAACATTTATCTTGTCAGCCCTAATTTACTTTTTTGTTGTTTTGTCTTTTAGCTTTTTGAGACAGGTTCTCATTATGTAGCCCGGCCAGACCTGGAAATCATGATGCAGGGCAGGCTGGGCTTGATTTGCAGCAATTTGCTTGCCTCTGCCTCCCTAGTGTATTACCACACCCAGCTTCTTGTTTTTGTTGTTTGGTGTGTGTGGTGCATGCATGGCTGTGTGAGCAGGCTAAAGGACATCATTTACCTTCCTCTATCAATCTCCCTCATCCCCTCAGGATAGGGTACACCTCAGTGAAACTGAAGTTCACCAGTGCTGCTAGACTGGCTAGCCACTGAGTATCCAGGATCCATCTGTCCCTTTCCCCTAATAATGGGGTTAAAGGTATAAATAAGTGGTCATGTCTGACTTTTTCTGTGGAATTGAACTCAGGTCCTCATACTTGCAGAGCAAGTGCTTTTATACACTGAGCCATCTTCTTAGGCTCTTGGCTTGTTTTAAATTTTTTTTTTTCTTTTTTTTTAAAGTCTCACTGGCTGGCATGAACTGGATAGGTAAATTAGACTGGTTTCAAACTCAGAGACTGGTCTGCCTCCAGGGTGCTGGGATTAAAGGCATGTGCTACAATACTCTACAAATTGAATTTATTTATTTTTAAACTTTATTACATTTTACTTATTCAGTGTGTGTGTGTGTGTTTGTATGTGCACAGCATGCATATCGAGGTCAGAGAACAACTTGCAAGAGCTGATTCTCTTCTATCATGTGGGTCCCTGGGACCAAACTCATACCTTCAGGTTTGGCAGCAAGTGCTTTCACCCACTGAGCCATCTCACTGGCCCTTGAATTTGTTTGTAACGCAGAAAATCTTAAAAATTGTACATACTAATGCTGCCCCAACCTGTGAAGCCTGTGTGTAACATCATTCCACTCTGCCCTGCCTGTCACTGTGAGAAGTGACATTGTAGCCATGGCCAATGCACCCCAGAGGCTTGGTGATGACACAGCATTGCCATTCCATGAGGCTGCTGACCCTGTCTGGAGCTCTTTCTTCAACTGTGAGCAGTGGGCACAGGGCTGCCAGGGAGATCAAGCCATCCTGCCTGAAATGCCTCAGTAGGGATTGGGGCAGTCCTGGGAGTCTGTCAGACCATGTGGGCATGGCCTTCCAGAAGTGTCCTGTGCTTCCCCCCACCCACCCACATTGTTTGCTCAAGGTGAGACCATCTTTCCCAGCTGTTGTCAGAGCAAACAGGAACCTGAGAGCTTAGTCACCTGGGGAGGAAGCCCCTCCTGCCTCCAGAGGATTAGGCTTCTGGGGCCAATGATGTGGATGGACTCAGTGCTTTGCCCTGCAGAACTCCACAGAAAAGATGCCCACTTCACGCTGGAATTTGGAGATGAACTATGGGAGAGAACAGCCCTACTTGAGCTCCTTCTGTGGCGTGGGCCCTTGGGGGCAGGGAGGCTTTCCTTTCTCTCCTTCCTCGCTACATCACAGCAGTTCCCGCTGGCACTTCTCTGTGCACCCATGCTGAGTGTGAGACAGTTCACACCTAAGATCCCAGCATTTGTGAGGCAAACAGGAGGACTGGGATTTCATCACAAGCCCTGGCTACATCAAGAGTTCAAGGCCAGACTAAACAATAGAAGACTCTCCCACAGAGAACAAAATGAAATAATCAACAAAAATCTAGCTGGTAAAATGCTGACAATTGTTAATACTGTGAGCTCAGTTTATTTATTTTTATTTTTTGAGACAGGGTTTCTTTGTAGCTTTGGAGCCTGTCCTGGAACTCTCTGTAGACCAGCCTGGTCTCCCAGAGATCTGCCTGTCTCTGCTTCCCCAGTCCTGGGAATAAAGGCAAAGCCCAGTTTATCAAATTCACAGTTTTTATGCATAGTTGAATATTCTTATGATATAAAGTCTTATATATCTCACTTCTGGGAGATATATATATATGTACATATAATATATATGTATATAATACATGCACACACACACATATATACATACATACATACATACATATTTGGAGACAGAGTTTCTTTGTGTAGCCCTGGCTGCTCTGGAAATTGCTTATAGACCAGGTTGGCCTTAAACTCAGAACTCAGATCCACCTGCCTCTGCCTCCCAGTGCTGGCACTAAAGGCATGAGCCGCCACTGCCTGGCTCATAATTTGTATCTTAAAGAAAAAGCTTCAGGTAGCCATTTTCAAATCACAATAGTAAAAACTGGGAACACATTTAAGGTCTCAAAGTAGGTAAATCACAAACTATGGAACATCCGTCAGTGGAAGTTTATATAATTAAAAGCATTTATTCATCTATGTGTGAACAGTGAAAACATGATGTGTAGTTAAGTAAAAACCCAAGATAGTAAACAGTATATTCTGCATGGTAATGTAGATTGGTATCTTAAAAAAATTGAATTACAAAAATAACTTGATATACTCAGAATGTGGTTTCTTCTCCAACCTCTAGCATAATGGGCTGGCCACTCAGCCAAGCTAGTACCAGCCTCTGCTTTTACCCCTCCTCTCATCCATCTCCTCATTAAACACAGCCAGATCTCCGTCTTCTGTCCAAAACCCATGAGGAGGCCCTGTGGCCCCACACAAAGCTAAGTCTGTGGGTGTCACCTTTCTGCTTGCCTACTGTTCTTTCCTCACTGTCCTTGCTATACCTCCCTCTCCAGCCTCTGGGCCTTGGCAGATGCCATGCTTGCTGCTGAGAATGTGCGGCCTCCTTAGCTGAGGAAGTTCTCCTTTTATTAAAATGGCTTTCCTGTTCCACACCCTTGGCTTTCTCCACAGCACTTGCATTCCACAGTACACATGCTTTGCCTCCTTCCTTTCTGAGCAATCCAATCCCTTGAAGCTTTCTCTGCCACATCCTCCTTTCCTTGCACACAGTAGGTGTGTAAACACTTCCAGAGGGCTGGAAGCTACTGGTAGGCTTCCTGTCTGTCTCGTTCTTCTAGAGGTGGCAGCAGAAGCCAACAGCAGATATGCAGCAGCAGCCAGGGTGGTTCACAATGGCTCTCTTTCACGTTTATAACGTGCAATAGCTGACTTGAAGCTTACAAAACTGTCAGACAACACTGACAGGGAAGAAACTGAGGCAAAGAGTACAGTGCTTACCACAGGCAAGAGCCCAGCGCCCTTCAGGAATACTGTGCCAACAGGATGGTCTGCATGGCCACCCACCAAGGCCCCAGCATCTCAATGTCCCTGTGCAAGGCAGGATTTAGATTCACCGGATCAGGACTCTCAGGCTCTGAGGAGCGAGAACTGTAGTCTCAGAAGCACCTCACCACACATCAGCAGGCAGTGCACTGGCTGGAAAGGCAAAGGTTGTTCCCAAGCTGGGGCTTCATGCAACTTCTATGCACTAATGGAGGCTTGGCAAGCAGTCCTTGGGGAATAACTACATGAGGGCTGAGACCACAGGCCCAGGCTGGGAGAAGGACCTTACAGACAAGAGACTTCAGAGCACCTAGCTTGACCAGACAGCTGGACCAGCCCAGTGATGGTGCTGGGGCCCTAACACTGTCACCTGCTGTGGGAGCACTTGCCTGTGGCAGAGCACTGCACAACAGGACTGCAAACCCCAGCCAGCAGTGTTTATCACAGAGCGGTCCAGGGATGACATGGCCGAGCTTGGCAGTGGAGATGAGTTCCTAAAAAGTAGCCAATAGGCCCACTTGCTCCATGGCTTTGTCTATATTTATAAGGTCACTTTAGGTAGCTGGGCTAAGGGATTCCACTGATTTTTAAAAATGGGGGGTGGCGGGGTGGGGTTCAGGTAGTCATGGCTTTGCATCAAAACTATAGAGATCAACTGAGTGTCCTGGCACACACCCATTATCTCAGGACTTGAGGAGGTAGAGGCAGGAGGACTAGTTCAAGGCCAGCCTAGGCTATATGAGATCATCTTAACCCCACTGCTTCCTCCCTCCCCAACACCCCAAGCCGAGAAACCCTATAAAAGAATCTTCCTCTGCTTGGTTGAGAGTTCAGCACTGCAGGCTGCTCAGAGCAGGGCAAGCCCCAGGCCAGAGGCGAGCTGCTTTGTATGTGTGTGTTCCCTGGAAGCACATGGGGCACGGAAGCCTGTGCCTGGGATGGAATGTCTGCCTTTCTCTTCCAGGAAGTCCCTGGCACTGTTCTCCATCTCTGGCATGCCTGGCAGGGCTCCAGGCGTGATCAAAACTCATCCCGTGGCTGAGAGGGTCTGTCCATGCCAAAGAAGGATGACTGCCTTCCATGGAGGTCCCGCTCCCGCTTCACGAAGGCAGTGAATGAGGAGACACAGTTGCCAATGAAGTGGTCAGCCTGGCCAAGGATGTAGAGGTCGATCTGGGCCACCTCAGGTTTCAGGCTCACCACTTTCACCTGTAGGGAAGGGTAAGAGCATGAGCAGGCTAGCTCAGTTGGTAGAACCTGAGACTCAATCTAAGGATCATGGGTTTGTGCCCCACGTTGGGTACTAGATGAAGCGTTAATCTAACTACTCTCATCAATAAAAAGCTGGAGTCAGGTATCGGGGTAAAAGCTGAAAGACCAGAGAAGCAGAGCAGCAGCCACCAGAGACTTCTTACCTCTCCTAATTACCTGACCAAAAAAGATCTGACCTCTCTGTCCTGCCTTATCACTTCCTATCTGTCTACAGTCCTCCAAACCTCTTTGGTTAATTAGTGGTGAGCTCAGCCCTGACTCCAAGCAAACTTTATTTGTCAAAACACAAACAAAATATCACACAACACCTCTCCTGACTGAAGTTTCAGACACAGGGAGAATTGGAGGGGATGAAGATGTGGGCTGGTTGAGCCCTGTTTCCCAGCACAGCTCCCTGAGCACCATTCCTGCTGGTGGACCTTCCTCTGCCTACCCTACAGTGCCCTCACAACTCATTAAAAGGCTGCCCAGGCTTGGAGGTGTACTTATGTGTGCAGTATGACAAAAGGCCCCGGGTTCTATCCCCAGCATCAAACAATCCTCCCAAGAAACCCTTCAAGCCAGCTCATGTGCTGCTTGGTTGGCAAAGAGCATGCAGTCACCTTGTCCTGCTGCCAAGATGCCCTCCTCTTTCAAGCAGCACTCCTAGACCCAATGTCCTGTCCAATCTACCCACCCCTGAGACCTTTGCAAAGGTAAAGGCTTACCTCTCCCCGGGATGACTGACTTCAAGGACCTCCTCCCTGTCTCTCACTGCCTCTTCTGGTCTGGTCACTACAGAACTGCCCTAAGAAACTTCTGAGATACCCATCTTCCTGTTCTCATGCTATCCAAGCTGCATACCCTTTACAGGTGTCCTGGGCCTTTAGATAAGGATGGCAAGTCATCAATGCACCTGATAAGGCCTGCCTAGGCTGGCTCTCCCATCACCCACTGTTCTTCAGGAGACAGCACCATCTGCCTAGCTCACTCACTTTTTGTTTCTCCTTAGGACCTTTACAAATACTGTTCTGTTATGGGGGATCCTGGCTAGTTTAACATCAACTTTAAATAGCGAGAGTCACCAGAGCAGAGGGAGCCTTGGTTGAGGAAATGCCTCCATAAGACTAGGCTGTAAGCAAGCTGTAGACCATTTTCCTAATTAATGATTGATGTGGGAAGGTTCCCATTGTGAGTGGTGCCACCCTTGGGCTAGTGCCCTAATAAGAGAGCAGGCTAGCCAGGTGGTGGTGGCACACAACTTTAATCCCAGCACTTGGGAGGCAAGAGCAGGTGGATCTCTTTGAATTCTAGGCCTGGCCTACAGAACTTGTTTCAGGAGAATCTGGACTACACGAAGGAACTCTGGCTCAAAAAAAAAAAAAAAAAAAAAAAAAAAAAAAAAATCATCAGGTTGAACAAGCCAGTTAGCAGCACCCTTCCAGGGCCTCTGTATCAGCTTCCGCTTCCAGGTTTCTGCCCTGTGTTGGGTTCCTATCTTCACTTTAGTCATGAACAGTGGAAGCTCAAGCCAAATACCCCTCCCCAACTTACTTTTGGCCATGGTGTTTTATCATGGCACTAGTAGCCATAACTAAGACATGGGAGTAAACCTGGATGACTCCCGATTACCCTTTACTTCCCGAATCACTTGGCACACCTCTAAAGAAGCCATTCCCAAGGCCTACCAGGCTGGAGCCCTGTGCTCTACTCTTCCTGCCCCCTCCCACACACCAGGCACATGGTTATCGTAGCTCTCACTCCTCAGTGGCTCTCTAGCGACCTGTCCTGCTGGACCTGAGCTCATCTTGGCTGTTCTGCTCAGTCTCAACAGACACTGGTTGAACAGACCTTGTCCTCACTCCTGTTTTCAGACCCACAAAGTCTTCCAGTCTAGGCTGTGGCCCTGAAGGCAGGACCACATCTCATTAATTTGAATTCCCAGTTTAAAGCTGTAAGGCATCACTCAGAACAAAGAAGGGGCCTGGGGAGGTTGCTCTGTCAGAAAAATGTTTGCTTTGGAAGCAAAAAGACCTGAGTTCAATCCCCACAATGCACATTTAGAAATTAGTGCTGCCACTCATTTTTAATCCCAGCACCCAGTGCCTTTAATTCCAGCACCCAGGAGGCAGAGGCAGGTGAATCTCCTTGAGTTCAAAACCAGCCACAGCTATACAGTGAGACTCCGTTTTTTGTTTTTAGAAAAGAAAGTAAGCTAGTTTAGTGGTGTGTGCTCAAAATTCCTAGCACTGGGAAAAGAGACTGCTTGCTGAACTGCCAGCCTGGCCTCCCTGGAGAGCTTCAGGCTTGTCTCAAAACAAAAGGTAAATGATACCTGAAGTTGTCTTCTGACATCCACACACAAATCTGCACATGTGTGGACATGCATACAAATGTCACACATCAAAAAAAGGAGGAGGAGAATAGACTGTGAGCCCACGGAAAATGGGGCTGAGGGGTGGGGGTGGGGCAAGAACACCAGTACAGGAACAGGAAGTAGGAAATATCAAGAGGCTCAAGGCCTGACAAGTGCATCGACCCTAAAGCTCATGAAAACTCCCTGGGACTCTCCACGCTTCAGCTTCGTGGAGGTGCCTGAAAGCGTTCTGCTGTTCTGCCAAGGTTTCTGACATCATGAGCCTTGCCGCCTGGGTTGTAGTAAAGGTACTATCACAATCTCAGCCAAAACCCCCCAAACCATCCCACCCACTCCCTGCACTCACCTGCTCTGTCACTCCAACCACAATCGGCTCTGAGACCTCTTAGGTTAATTCTGCCCCTTCTCAGCAGCTCTCCTCAACTCCAGCATGCAGGGGTAGAGTGAGAGGACTTGAGGTCTCTCAGCTGATTTTCTATCTGGGAATGGGCAGGCCAGACCAGAAGGCACCGGCCCCACACTTCCTCGCTGGTTGGGGCATCTTTTTTTAGGGGGTGGAGTAAGTGAAAGGACAGAAAGGCACCCAATGACATAGGCTGGTAGCTCCCAATGTCTCCCTCCCCTTTGATTTTAAACATTCATATTAATAAAATAAATATTCTCCTCTTATCTGTTTCCATATGCGGAGTTCTTGGTCAGACTTGAAAACACTTTTACATGAGTCCTTGACAACCTCTAAATTATTCTTTCATACTTTTTTTGAAAATTGTCTTTCTACCATCTTCCTCTTCGGCCTGCCCAGTGGGAGGTCAGCAGTCACTCTGGTCTCCTGAATGCTCACTTAGTCACTCAACCATCATACAGGCACACTTTGTCACCAGCTGCTCCCTGGTACTGAAAACATCTGCCACACAAATTCTGCTGTTGGGCAGCACTTCCTGAAACAGTCACTACACACAAAAGATCTCCCCTTTACTCATTTCTGGTGCTAAGGAGAGCTCACTTACTGAATGTTATTTTACAGTAGGAAACATCATCAGTTCTTTGAAAAGACAGAGCTTTACAAATGCTGTTGGACACAGGTGCTATCTGGTCCTACCCTATTAAGACAAATAACACTGAGAGCTCAGGGAACTTTTGCCAAGGCTGTATAATGAATAGAATTCAAGTCTCCAGAGTTTGTTTGTTTCTTTCTCTGTGTAGCCTTGGCTGTCCTGGAACTCACTCTGTAGACCAGGCTGGCTTTGAACTCACAAAGATGCGCCTACATCTGCTGGGATTAGAGGCATGCACCACCATCACCCAGCTATAGTATGTTTCTTAAGCTAGGTGTGATGGTGCAGGCCTGTAACCCAGCACTTGGATGTGAAGGCAAGAAAATCAGGAGTTCAAGATCATCCTCAGCTACATATTACATTTTTTTTTTTAGCCAGTCTAGATTACACGAGACCTGACCCTGCCTCAAGAATAAAACCAAAAAACAGAGTATATGCTCTTAACTTCTCAGTAATTGTGAATCCCTTCTCAGAGTCTACTGTATCTTAATTCAACAAAACACCTGCACTGTGCGTCAGGCAGTGTCCTTGACACCACGATGAGATACATGGTTAGGTACTACCATAAACCTCAGAGAACAAAAGAGTGGGTCTATACCAGTATTAGTCTTCGATGGTCTAGAAAGTGCCTCAAGGAAAGAAAGGGCCATGGGAGGCTCCAGGAGGGATGCATAAGCTTCTGGAGTGGAATGGAAACTGGAGAGAACTCAGTGATGCTTGAGTTGTAGATGGAATGAAGGTTAGGAATCGAAGAGGAATGTGTAGTTGGGCAAAGAGCCGGTGCAGGGAGCAGAAGCAGGTGTTAGAGCTGTGGGACTAGCAGACCCTTGTTTTCATTCCCTTCCTGCTGTACTCCCTCTAGGCCAGGCATACCTTCTCTTTGAAGAGCTGCTGGATCTCTGGCACATAGCTCTCAGAGTCTGTGGCGATGTAGACTGACCTGGCATTCAGTGCCCTCACCCATAGCTTCACAGCCCGCTGGATTTCCTTAAGGTCAGGGAGGCACATGGTCATGGTGAGGGGGGTCGCTGTGCTGCGGCTGTAGCCCACACACTGAGGAGAAGCCATGAAGTGTGACCCTGCAGTTCCATCCTTCAGCATGGCACAGGCATTCTTCTACAGGAGGGATGGGTAGCCAAAAGTTAAGAGAAGCAGCTGCTGTCTTGGACCTCAACACAGGAATGGATAAGTAGGTAAGGACTACACAGGAGAAACCTAGTGCTTGTGTAAACGTGTGCTCCGGTGTGTGTGGGTGGGTGTGCACGCTCAACACAAGGCTTTGTGCATACTAAGCACCATGTTCTACCCCCTAACACACATATTAGCATCTGTAATCCCAGCACTTGGGAGGTGGAGGAGGCAGGATTAAGAAGTTAAGGCAAATCTAGGCTACACAGGATCTTGGAGTGAGG
Source organism: Phodopus roborovskii (assembly GCF_943737965.1). Taxonomy (NCBI): domain Eukaryota; kingdom Metazoa; phylum Chordata; class Mammalia; order Rodentia; family Cricetidae; genus Phodopus; species Phodopus roborovskii. Next base: position 2,450,669 of record NW_026125264.1, read on the forward strand.
ATATACCAAAACAGCAATACTGGTTATTTCTGAGTGGGGTTTGAAAAGCATTTTTCTGCTCTCATTATTATCTGGGACTTCAGTGGAGCTCAGCACTACCGATAAGGGGAGGCTTATCTGATTCCTGATGAGGTGGGACTTCTGATCACTCCCCTGAGGCACATGTTTGCTATGGTTTCAGAGAGATAGGCTTTATCTCGCTAAGGTGGGTCCAGGCTATTTCTGGCTGGTTATGAGTTTTTCTCATGCACTTGACTTTTATCAAGCTCTTTCTTACCCTCTAATGAGATGACTACATGGTTTTTCTTCTTTAGGTATTAGAACAATGAATTTAATTCCTGGGATGGGCTTTGCTTGTTAATATTTTACTTTGGATCTGTGCTCCTATGTTTACTAATTAAGGAATTTTATCTAAGTTTGGTTATTAGTATTTTTGGTAGTACTGGGATAGAACCCAGGGCTTTGTACATGCTAGGCAAATGCTTTACCTCTAAGCTACATTCCCAGTCTTGGCATCTTTTATCTTTCTACGTTCCAGGAAGGTACAGATGGTACCTCACAGACTACTCAAAGAATATTCTAAGCCTGATCCTTTTCCTTACAGAGTAGACAGGGAAAGTCTAGAGGCTGTGAGATTACTCCATTAATTACTATTAATCATGTGTGGTGATGGGAAAAAGACTCCGGCCTTGCCTCTACCAGGCAAATGCTCTACCACTCAGTCACAATCCCAGTCCTATTAATGAACTTATCCTAATTTTTGTTCCAGAACCTTTCACTCTTCAATTACCTGCATCTCTTAACACATCTATTTATCTCCCTAGGTATATGAAAGAGATTGTCTGTGTAGGTCCGATGTTTCGAATAAACGATAATCTGATGAGGCTTTAACACATTCACACAGATTCCAAATTCTGGGAGGAATAAAATACCCTAACTTCTGAAGAGAAGTCCCCAGTGGTTGCCACAGTCCACTTACTCTCTTTCCTTCCTTCTTTCTGTGTTTTTCCAAAACAGGGTTTTCCTGTGTAGCCCTGGCTGTCCTCTGCAGACCAGGCTGACCTCAAACTCACAGAGATCTTCCTGCCTCCGTCTCCCTGAGTGTTGGGATTAAAGGTGTGCACCACCCCCACAGCCACATTTCATTTTCACCAGCAATCTAGTGGCTAACTGAAGTGGGGCAGAGGATTCCTAGGCCAATGGCCTCGCTCTAGCTTTCTGCCTAGTTTGGGATATGACTTAATGCCTCAGTTTACCCATCTGCAAACACAAGGTACAAACAGCATCTGTTAAACACTAGCTTTCCAGCAGGTGCTCTAGATACATACTTCTGACATGTATTGTAGTAGTAAGATCATGAGATATAATCCAGACTTGGTAGAGTTAGCTGCCTCTGCTCCAGGCTGAGACTTTTCACCAATCACTATAGGCCTGGGCTCTGCTTAGGCAAATGTCAGCCAGAGAGAGGAAGAGGAAGTTACCCAGTCGGAGCCAATGCGAAGATGAATGCCCACATAGGGCCGGATGAGGTGGGTGCTGATCTGGGCCTCTCCTGTCTTTACCATCTCATCTGACCACACCATGTACTTCTGTAGTGCCCTGTGCTCTTCTAGGACAGGGAACTGGGCTGGGGCCCCCGGCAGTGCAAGCACCGGATGTTTCTCTGGAGAAAATCTAGGCATAAGATGGACAAGGGGAAGTCAGACAGAATGCACAGACAACCCTGCTGCTACCCCCACGGGAAAAGGGATGACATTGCACCATTCCCCAGAGACCCTGTGGGGAGGCCCTTATAACATGCAAGAGACGCAAAGGTTGTGAAATCTCAACGGGCTGATAAGAAACCTTGGTGGAGACAGCAGGCACAATATGCAATACTGTTCCTGCTGCACAGAATTTACAACCTTCTTTGCTTGTTTAACAATAAAAAATTTACAGTAGGGCATTCCAACATTTTATATATCATGCTGGCTTCCAATCTGTGGTGTGGTAATTCATTCCAGGGTGGGGTGTCTGGACCAAGCCTTGCCCTTTTACCCACACGGCGGGACTGAGACATGAAGCTGCTTACATAGACAATGTTGGTCACACTCATAAAGACTGTGCACATGAGATTAGGCCAGTCACTCAGAGCTTACCAAATACTTACTGATGGTCTGTCAGGACCCAGGAAGAATGAGAACAGCAAGATCCTACTTTCATTCTGTATACCAGAGGTCTGTAGAGAAACTCAGCATACCCTCTCAAGAATCTTCCCCATCACACAAAATCCTTTCTGCAATTTTTCACAACTTCTCTTTCACTAGGCCAGGCTTCAGTGGCCATTCCTTCCATGCACCTCAGTGGCCATTCCTTCCATGCACCTCGACTACTGCTTGGAGCATGTGAAGGCTCAGTAAACCACAGTAGTAAACCTGTGTTTCTTTTTCAGCTCAACCCAGGCTCCAGTCCAGCAATATAGAGCACTTTGCTGCCCATGAATTTGCAATGCACTTTCTGACTCTAGACTTCTGCATCTATCTCCACCTGAAACATCTTCCCCACCTGCTGAAATCCCTTCTAACCATTACAACCAAGTGCAGCTACTCTGGAAATGCATGCAGGTAATTTCTCATGAAATTAGACATGCAATTATAATATGACCCAGTGATGGCACTTCTGGGCATTTATACGGGTAAATGAAAGCTTGTATTCACATACAAACATGTACACTAATGCTCGTAGCAGTTTTACTCCAACTGCCATCAACTGGAAACAACCCGAATAGAAATAATAGTACATCCACACCATAAAAAACCATGGGCTATCAGCACAAGCTTTGGCTCTTAAGGGAATTATTCTAAGTGAAAAAAGCCAATCCCAACAGGGTACAAACCATATGACTCCACTTACATACCTCTGAAAGGTCAAAGGGAGAAGAGGCCAATGGTTGCTGGAGTTAGGGATAGTGTGAGTGTAGGGAGGCAGCTATAGCAATAAGCTTGCAATATAAAGATATCTATATCGAAAGAATCACTCAGTATCTTAGCTGTGGTACTGGATGTATAAACCTACACTAACTATACAGAACTTACATATACACAGTTGTACATAAATTTAAAAAAAAGACGATTTGAACAACTAGGATTACATCACTGTCAAGACCCTGGCTAGTATACCCAGTCAAGGGTATATGACGAGATATCTCTAAAGTGTATATGGATCTACAATTTTTATTTTTTAAAAAGTAAAAATTATGAAAGGGATGGAAGAAAGGACCCATGGGATAAATGTACCTACCAACCAAGCCATATGACCTGAGTTCAATTCCCAGGCCCACAAGATAAAAGGACAGAAATGACTCCAGTAAGTTGTCCTCTGTATACTGCCCTTCCAAACTAATGTAATGAAAGTAACACAAAAGAAAAATGTAAAACATTATGGAATATTGTAAACCCTAAAACAATTTTGGGAAATAATTTACACACCAATGGCCTTCATCAGCAGACATTAATAATGTATTTGTTTCAGGGTTTAAAAACATATGTACGTAGGGCTGGTGAGATAGCTCAGAGGGTAAAGGTATTTGTTACCAAACTTGAGAACCTCAGCTGATTCCCTGGAAACCACATTGAAGGCGGAGAGAACCAACTCCTGTTAGTTGTACACACACACACACACACACACACACACACACACCAACCAGAGAAAAATTTAAGAAATTAAAGCCATACCTTACCACCTTTTTCTCTCTTTTTTTTCTTCCCCCCTGAAGATGTTTTCATGTATGAGTCTACCCACCATCCATCCATGCCTTAATTTTCTTGTCTGAGAATAGTCCTACCTCCTAACACCATTAACAAACACATCTGTACATTTAAGGTATACAACATGCAATGATCAGCACAGTCAAGCTAATTAATATACCCATTTATAGGGCTACTGAGAGGATTAAGTGGATTAATATATGTAAAATCTTTAGAGCAGTACTTGGCACAAAGAAAGGTCTTACAAAATTCAGGGGCATCATCATCATGTTACATATAACCTAGTTCAACTTTGAAAAAAGTTGAAAAAAGTGACTGGACCATGTTGATCATAGAGATCACAGGGTCATGATGACATCTCTTGAAAATTTCTAGTTTGCATGAGTAAATCCTGTTAGCCAGCGAGGCTGTTTCATCCTCCACTCACACCACAGAACTGCAATGCACCTCCACTCACACCACAGAACTGCAATGCACCTGCTACCCATTCTTCACACTGACCCAAACACACTGTATACAGCAAACGCCTTCCAAGTCTCCAGATGGGTCAGCACTCACAGGCCTCAGCTCCTTGTCCTCTGCATGCTCAACAGCCATCATTTCTGCTGCCAGAACTGGAAAGCACTAAGGACAGCGGCCCTAGCAGTCTCTTTACCATGATTTCCCCAGGCACTGGTCAGAGGGCCTCCACAGCCTGGCTCTGTATGATGTTTGGCTGGCTGCACTCTTGAGAGTCTGTTTATGTGTATATACACAGCAATAATGTACTGAGTCATATTATGTGAGAAGCAATTGCTTTATTTGCATATTAACTCATTTAATTTCCACAAGAGCCTTACGAGGGAAGTGTGCCTTCTATTATCTTACTGATAAAGAAGGTAGACACAAAGAGGCTGAATGACATGCAAAGTCACAGGGTGGGAACTGGTGAAGCGGGGTGTGCATCAGGCAGCCTGCTTCACTGTTTTTTAATTTTTAAGATATACGGACATGGATATGTATCTGAGTGTATGTATGTGCCTTTTGAAGATGGAAGGTGCCAGACCTCCTGAAATTAGAGTTAAAAAGGAAGTTGTGAGCTGCCTGATATGGGAGCTGGGAACTGAACCTGGGTCCCCTGCAAGAACACCAAGTGCTTTTTTTTTTTTTTGTTTTTTTTGTTTTGTTTTTTCGAGACAAGGTTTCTCTGGGTAGCCCTGGCTGTCCTGGAACTCGCTCTGTAGACCAGGCTGGCCTTGAACTCAGAGATCTGCCTGTCTCTGCCTCCCAAGTGCTGAGATTAAAGGCATGTGACACCACTGCCCAGCAAGTGGTTTTTTCCTGGCTGTTCTGGAACTTACTACGTAGACTAGACTGGTTTTGAGCTCACAGAGATCATCCTGGCCCTGCCTCCCCAGTGCTAGGAGAGCCATCATGCCTGGCTCAGCCGTGTTCTTAAACAGTCCTACTAGCTGTGTTCTTGACTCCTAAATCTTACTTTCATTTTCCTACCCAGTCAAGGAGCACCTCCTCATAGGGGAATGAGGCTTACTTCTCTGAGCAGCAGCTCCTAGCAGTCAGCAGGTGCCATAAGTATTTTTAGAATTGAACGCAGGGGATCAGGGCCTTATAAAAAATACCAGGGCATGCTGACAGTGGTGGGTAAAGGAGGCAGAAACTAATATTCCTTGAGCACCTATTATGGGCGAGGCCCCAGGCTAAGCTCTTCTCAGACATCACCTCAGGGGCCTCTGAAAGGAAAACAAGCTGTGAGTCACTAGGATAAATTGGGATTTATACCCTTCCTGCTCTCTTGGGAAGAGCTTGGAACTGACCCTTAGTGAATTCCCGTTTTGGAATGTCTATCCCTGGGCCCTGGACCTGGGCCAGCAGAGAGCTGTCCCAGTAGGACCACATCAGCTGTGATTCAACAGGCAACAAGAGGTCAAGACTCAGCTGCTCACTCTCCTCTCCTTCAGTGACATCTGAGAGAACTGATTAGAGAAAGAGCTGGAGGAAGGTCTTGTTTGAAAAAAAAAAAAAAAAAACCTGACCAACTCCACCAGCCAACCCGACCATTCGTTCTAGGTTAGTCTTAGTCTTAGCCTGGCCACTATTCCAGAGGAAGGTTGGCTTCCCACTGCTGAACCTGGTAAACTTCAGGGGTACATCATCATCAAACTCTGACTACTGAGATAATCTAGGCTCAGCATACACTGATGGGACCAGTAGTTTACACCAGGCTGAGTACAGAGGACACAGAGACACAAACAAGGCAGAGTCTTGCTTTCAAAGTCCCTGCCATAAAGGACACTTTCCCTTCTGTTCTTTGTGTGGGAGCTCTGGGTTAACCTCCAGGTCTTCACAGATTAAGCCATGTAGACCCTGCCGATCACACATGATCTCTGTGTCTCCTCAGAAAGGCTGCAGTCTGGGAGAATGACCAGCAATGTACTACAGTTTGGATATGAACTCTTTCAAAGCATCATGTGTTGAAGTCTTGGCTCCCAGTGCAGCATGGCCCAGAGGTGACTAAGGTATGAGATCGTCAACCTTACCAATGGATTAATACACCAATGGACTCATAGTTGAATGGATTAGGAGGTGTGGTTTAGATGGAGGGAGTAGGATCCCTAGGGAACACCCTTAAAGGTACTGTCTTGTCTCCTTGGCTCTTTCTGCTTCCTGTCCACCATGTGAGCTGATTTGTTCCATCACATGCTCCCTGCCATAACGCCATACTTCATTACAAGCCCAGAAATAGCAGAACCAAATGACAATGGATTGAAGCCCTTGAAACCATGCGCCAAGATAACCTTCCCTTTTTAAAGTTTATTTTCTCAGGTATTTGTCACAGGATAGAAAGCTACCACCATATATTCAGACACCTCCTCTTAATACATGAGGATAATTTCAACACAAAGGTCCATATACTTCCAAGAGCAAATAAACACACATTATCTAGGCCAGGTAGTGGTGGCACACACCTTTAATCCCAGCATTTGGATGTCAGAGGCAGGTGGATCTATGTGAGTTCAAGGCTAGCCTGGTCTACAGAGTGAGTGTTAGGACAAGTTCCAAAGCTACACAGAGAAACCCTGTCTTGATAAACAGAGAGAGAGAGGAGAGAGAGAGAGAGAGAGAGAGAGAGAGAGAGAGAGAGAGAGAGAGAGAATGAAACGGTAGAGCTGGAAGGATCCTCTGAATCCAGGTGATGGATCCATGTGATGGGAGATGACTGTACTGAATGGCTAATCAAATTGCTGTTTGGCTTTAGCAGGAATGAGATTTGGACACATGCTTCAGTACTGACAAACCTTGAAGACAATATGCTATACAAATAACTTGGACATAAACTGGAAAATACTATGTGACTGTCCATCCAATACTTGATGTTCCTAGAATGAGTGAGTTCAGAGTCAAAGCAGAATCACTAGTATCAGCCAGGGGAAGTAGGGAGTGAAAGTTAGCCTGTACTGAGTAGAGTCTCTGGTTGAGAAGAAAAAGTTCTGAAGATGGAGGGTTGCGATGGCTGCATACTGCAATGCACATAATAGTGCTTTTAAGAAGCTCATTGAGCTGGGCATGTGGTGTACATCTGTAATCCCCGCTCAGAAAGGCAGAGGCAGGAAGAACATGGGAAGTTAGAGGCCAGTCTGGTCTACATAATGAGTTGCAAGCCAGAACCTGTTTCAAAAATAATAAAACAAAAACAAAAACAAAAAAACTCCATTGACATAAATATACATACATATAATGTTCTTTTGAATTCTCATATTTTCATGTTTGAAATGGACCCTACTAGTACTACTATTTACAAATTCAAGACCAGCCTGAGCAAACACAAGTTTAGTTTATGTATATAGATGTGTATATGGATATAAAAATGCAGAATAGCAAATGTACTTACTAAAGGACTAGTGGTTCTCCTTAAATTAAACAAATTTAATTTCGCTGTTTTGTTTTTGGACAGGGTCTCATGTAGCCCAATCTAGATTTAAACTCATACTGGCCTTGAACTCCTTATCCTCCTGTGTCAGCCATCTGAGTGTGAAAATTACAGGTGTGAGCCACCATGCCTGCCAATTTGTTTCTTTATAAAAACAAAACAAAACACAAACAAAAAACCTCCAAAAACTATCTAGTCTGTGGTAGATATTCTAAACCACTCATTCTGACAAAATAAAGGTTAACCTGGATTTAAACTTTGTATAGCAGAGATCCCATAAAGATAATGGAGAATAAGTGATGGGAGATGTCATTCTGTATATGTTTCTCATACTGGTTAATGAATAAAGCACTGTTGGCCAATAGGAAAGGAAGATAGGAGGGACTAGGAGACAAGGAGGAAAGAGGAAGGAGTAAGAAGGAGTCAGGATGGAGAGCCTGGAGAGAACAGAACTGCCATTCCTCTGCTCTCAGTAAGACCACGTGGAAATACATAGAAATGGGTTAATACTTAAGACAAAGCTAGCCGATAAGAAACAAGTAACTGGCCAACAGAATTACATCAAATACAGAGTCTCTGTACATTATTTGGGGCTGGCGCGGAGGCGGGACAAGACCAGCGGCGGCAGGCGGAAAAACCGTACTCTTTACAAATAAGCACAAAACAAAACAAAAACACCCAAGCCAAAAGACCTATCCAAGCCAGTGATGGTAGGAACCTTTAATCCCAGTACTCAGGAACCAGAGGCGGGCGGGCAGATCACTGTGACTTTGAGGCCAACCTGATTTACAGAGTGTTCCAGGACAACCCAGAAGCTCTCTCTAAAAAGCTCCAACCCACTCACCACCCCCATCCCCACCCCAAAAAAGAAGGAATGGGTATTTTGGATCAGACTTGTTTAGCTCTGCTACCCCAAGCTTCATGACCTTGGACAAGTGACTTCACTCTTCTCTGCTTCCTCTGTATTATATGTGTATCTTAGATGACAATACCATCCCAAAGATTCACTAATTCTGAGTTTAAACCTACCAAAACTTAGGAACAGTGGTATAGAGCAGGCACAAAATATGTGTTAGCTTTTACTATTTCAAATATTCACATGCAGATTTAAGCTGGCTATGTGACAGCCTTGGGTAGGTTATTTAGCTTCAATGACCTCTGCTTCCTTCTGTAAAATTGAGGACTGACTGATGGAATGGGTAGTTCAGTGGTAGAGGGCTTACCAACATGTATCAGGTCCTGAGATTAATCCCCAACATTCTCAAGATGAAATTGATAATAGTAGCTATTTCAGGAAATTTCCTACAGACATACTTAGCATAAAGTAGGAGAAGGACAGCTGGCTGGTTGCTTACTATGTACCATATACTTTCTGTGCTAGGAAGCCAATACTTCAGTGCTCTTTCCATTAAACCAAGGCAGAAACTGGGACCAGGGACCTGGAGTGGTTTTTCAGTCTCCCAAGAAAGAGGCAAAGCTGTGTCTGAGTTCAGGGTTCACTCCTGTCTCTACTGTAGTCTACTGTTGGCCATTAAATGTTAAGTGCATGACCCCTCTCAATTTACATGCTCCTCTTGCCCCCTAACCTAATGAGCTTTTTTCTTCCCCCTCAAGACAGACTTTCTCTGTGTAGCCCTGGCTGTCCTGAAAAACTCTCTGTAGACAAGGCTGGCCTCCAACTCAGAGATCTGCCTCTTAAGTGCTGGGATTAAAGGCACAGACTACCATGCTTGGCTTTTAATCTGACTTATTTTTGGAGGTAGCTGTGGTTCTACAGACAGGCCCAGGACCTCATACATGCTAGGTGAGGTCTGTAGCAGCCCCTATTCTGACATCTAAGCCCAGGTCCTTTCCTGCCATGCCAGAGCAACAATGACAAATTCCCCACATAAGTTTATCAATCTGACTAGACTGTGGTTCTCCAAATACCAGGGCTGGGCCATCCTCATTGTTACATACATCTTTGGTCTCTGAATACTGTGTCTCACACATGACAGACGCTCCATAAATATTTCACAGCTTGTGCCCCTGTCCTGCTAACCTATTTTTTTTTTTTTTAAATAGGGCCTATGGCACACAATTAATAAAGTCTAGCTAGTAATTATGAGGGTGACATCACTTCTCAGTCTGCCTGAGCCATTCTCCAGGCAATGCTTCCAGATTTCACCTTGTGAAGAGGAAGACAAAGGGGAGTGATTCTCACACCTGGAGGAGGAAATCGACATGCATGTGACTGAACAATGTTCTTTTTATGACACCCCTTATCAGCTGAGAAACTTGCTCAACCTTGGGGCAGGTCAACATCCCGCTGTGTCAGGCAATGAGATGGAAACAGATCACATAGGATCCCAAGTTCAACAGACAGAATATAGTGCTTGCACCTTTGGTCTCTTACAAGAGGGTGGGGTAGAGCTGGAAAGGCCAGGAAGGAGCTAGATGCCCCTGAGCCCCAGCCCTCCCGAAACTCAGTACTGCTATCCCTTCAAGTACCTCTGGATCCATTGTTCTTTGTAGGAGGCACTGAAGGAAATGCCTGTGAACAGCTCCGACTTATTGAAACTCACATGAAACTGGTCCCAGAATGGCCCAAAGGGATTTCCTTCCTGCAAAGAGAGTGGTGGAAAGCTTACTCAACAGAAGGGAAAGCTACCTGGGAATGGGGCCTTTTGGCAGAGAGAGGGCCCTGGGAGATGGTTTGACACCTAGTAAAGAATTCTTATAGAATGGCTTCTCTTTTGATTTCCAGCTGTGTTTGAAGAAATTCAGTTCACATGTCAAAGTCCACTAACTCTGTAGTGGTGGGGCAAGGAAGACCCTGGGCTGGAACTATGAACTAGAGCAGCGGCTCTTAACCTTCCTAATGCTGCAACCCTTTATAAGATAGCTTATCATGTTGTGGTGACCCCTCCAGCCATGAAATTATTTCATTGTCACATCATGTAATTTTGCTAGTTATGAGTCATAATATAAATATCTGTGTTTTCTGATGGTCTTAAGGACCCCTGTGAAAGGGTCATTTGACCCCAAAGGGGTTGTGATCCACATATTGAGAACCACTAAACTAGAGCTTTAAGAGGCTAATACAGTATGCTACTGTTTAAGGTGGAATCAGACATACAAAGGTAAGACACGTGCCCAGGGTCAGGCAGCTGGTAAGGGAAATATAAGGAATACAAGCTAGGCCCTTTCACAATTTATACCTTTTCTACCATTTGTACCAAAAGATAACTGGGGTGTATCATATTCACAAAGCACCAAAATGCAAATTTCTACTAATTATCCATGACAGTTCCTCATCTACATGCTGAGAAGTGGGTGCTGCAACATAGAGCCTACTCTCTATGAGCCAACCAGAGCAGGCAGTAATAAAGCTCAGAGAACAGTGTGCCAAAAGTGACACTGCTAACAAATGCCAGAAACAGACCAAATCCCCATCTTTCCCCATATTGCCACCTCAAGGGCCTAGAGGACACAGAATAGGCTCTACCTTCATGGGACATGTCTTCTTATCAGGACTTCGCTGGGCTGCCACCTCAAAACAGTATGCTACTCGCTTCTCAGGGGGCCAGTGGACGGGTGCCAGCTTTTCCATGAACTCCTCCAGGCTAACAACACGATGGTAGGCTTGCAGGGGCTCCAGCTTGAAATACTTCTGGTAGGACACATGAAGCTAAAGGAGAAAAAGGAGGGATATAAGTCTCCACAGTATTCTCGTTACTAAAAAGTATACGCTCTGACGCCCAGACTACGTGATATGAGAGACCTGTAGTAGGCTTTGAATCAAGCTCAGTGGTAGAGTGCCTGCCTAGCATGCATGAGGCATAAGGCTTCATCCCTATTACAACAGTCACAACCAGACACCAAAGTTGGGACAAAGACAAACTAAGAGAAGCTATCATCCAGCTCTAGAACAAGCATCTCTGGTGTCCACAATACCTGATGATCTACAAGCAAAGGCAGGCAAGTGAACAACTCACAGCAAAGGAAATCCATCCAGCCCATTCATTCAAAAGATGTGCAGCCTCACCAGCAGTTACAAAAAGGTAAGCTGCAGCTTTAATGGCTTTCCTTTTCTCATACGAGCAGAATTTTAAAGTAAGCTTTCATCATTGAACAAATGTAGAACACTGAGCTCTACAACCTTCTGTACAGGGCTGCTGGTAAAAGTGCCTGCTTTAGAACAGCTACTTGGGTCCTTACCCACAGCATGACATGCTCCTTCTATAGGAGGTATTTATCCTGGAGAGACTTTCATACATTCTATAGGAGGTATGGATGGCATTGTTCAGTGACTCAGCAGGAGCACAGGAAAGAAGCAGGAGTCATATCATAAAGTCTGTGAGAGTAGTTTCCTCCAGGGAAGAAAGACCAGGGTTAGCAAACTTATAGACTTTACTGACAGTGCTTTTTCTCTCTCTCGACAGGGTTTCTCTGTATTGCTTTGGAACCTGTCCTGGAACTTGCTCTGTAGATCAGATTGGCAACGAACTCACAGAGATCTGCCTGCCTCTGTCTCCAGAGTGCTGGGATGCTGGGATTAAAGGCATGTGTCACCACCACCCATTCAATGCTTTGTTTCTTTTCCTAACAGAAAAGCCAGGCATGCATGTGATCAGAAAAGCATGTACAGTAGTATATGCATGTGATCAGAAAAGCATGCACGGTGTTGCATGAATGTAATCCAACCACTTGGAGATGGTGGCGAAAGAGCAGGAGTTCAAGGCCAACCTGGGCTTTATAAACATCTGTCTCAGAAAGCAAAAATAAAGGAAAATAGAAATGATGAAGCAAGAATGAGAAGAATGTGTTTATGAGGACCACTTCTAGTCAAGTGGGTTCATGGATGATGGCTATATTCAACTTAAGTTTTCAGATATTTTTAAGAAAAATCTGAGTCAGGTGTGTATGGTATAGAAGCAGGAATCAAAAGTCACTCACACCTATAGAACAAATTTGAGATCAGCCTAGGCTACATGAGACTGTCTCAAAAAAAAAAAAAAAAAACCAAAACCAAACAAAAGAAAAAGAAATTTAATTTAAATATATTCTTACCATGGAACAGAATTTGGATTCCATACTACAGGTAAAGATTTCTCAAGCATATTGCAATAGTTCAGGTGCAGGAAAAAGGTTCCAGAGCTGCAGGTGTCTTAGTGAATACAATTAATCTCAGCACTCAAGAGGCAGAGACAGGTGGATTTCTGAGTTCAAGGCCACCCTGGTTTACAGAGTGAGTTCGAGGACAACCAGAGTGAAATCTTGACTCAAAAAACAAACATATAAATAAATAAATAAATAAATAAATAAATAAATAAGGCTCCAGTGATGGGGAGATCTAGGAAATTCTGTTTTAAATTGGCTTCTTCTCTACAGCAGGACTTCTCAGGCCTTTGCTGTGCTACTGTATACTGTCAATCTAAAATCTTGGGAGAATGGGAATTGGGACTAGCATTTCTGAAACTAGACAGGAATTTTTTAAGAAATATAGTCTCACAATCTATCCCTAGCTAGCCTGTTAGTTGGATGCAGTTCCGACTGGCCTTGAGTTTACAATCTTCCTGCCTCAGCCTCCCACTGGTAGGTAGGCCTTTAACACAGCTGACACAATTGCCTTTTGGGGAAGAATTGATCTGCTGACAGAGAAGAAAATTCACTGACCAATTAAGATCACAAGAGGAAAGCAAGTTCCACTACAGCCAGGGCTACACAGAGAAACAAAACAAAACAAAACAAAACAAAAACAAGATCGGAAGAGAAAGGGGAATTATGAAGATACTATAACGATCCTTGTATTTGTTCAAGAATGCATTATTTATTCACTTAGTTTTTTTTTTTTTTTTTTTTAAATGCAGATATCCCCATGTAGCCCAGGCTAAACTTAAGCTCAAAGCAATCTTCCTACTTCAGCTTCCCAAGAGCCAGAATTATAGGCATGAGCCACTACAATCAGCGTATTAAGCATGCAGTTAATATGTACCTCCCAAACATCTAAGTGAGAGATGAAGTGGTCTAGATATAAAAGGTGAAGCTGAGGCTTTAAGAGCTGAGTGTGTACTCAGGAGGGGCATTCAGGATGAAAGCTAGAGTACCAGTTTGGTGCCGAGGTAAATAGAGACGGTGTATACTGAGGCTGGAATTGTAGATGGTGACACAGAGTTCCAGCTTTCTGAATCTGATCTGTGGTCAGAGTAGAATCTGTACCAGAGGTGTACTGGAGAAGTAAGGAAAACAGTGAAAGCTATGCCAGTCAACAGGAACCAGAAACGAAGCAAGGCCATGATAACAACAGCAGCTGCTATTCTGTGAGTGCTGACTTAGTGTGAGGTACTGTACTCAGCCTTTTGTAAGGATCTGCTCATCTGACTCATCTGAGCCACAGGGTTAACACCAAGCACAGAGAGGACACGCACCAGCAGAATCGTGAGTGAAGAGAGAAGCCTCAACTGAGGCACAAAATGGGACCTTGATGAGGTGAGGACTGCAGAAGGAATAAGCAATGTGCTAGAATCCAGGAGAGGAGGGACGTTTAGGAAGAGGAGAGGCTCATAGGATGAGGAGCCACTGGTCAGGTAAGACACAGCTTGAGAAATGAACCTTGAATTGGCAATTCTGAGGACCCTGGTGACCTAAGTGAGAATAGTCACTTTAGGAACTGGAAACTCACTTGAGATAGGCTGAGAAAACCCATAGAAGGCAAACAAGTGGAGACTCAGTATGACAGCTGGTGGAGGCTAGGATACAGCAAGCCAGCAAGACAGACAGATAAGCAAAATCTAAATCTATCAGTGAAGTCTAACAAATCAGATCTGAGGATCCCAGGAGCTGAGGAACTTCTTGTGTCCTGGTTTTGTATACTGAGAAGCCTAGCTGATTCTAAGAGGAAGGCATAAGGCAGGGTCAAGGCATTTACTATCAGTAGCTCATTTAGTCCTCATCTTGTAAAGAGGAGGAAACCGAGGCACAGAAAGATTAAGTAGTTTGCCCAGGCTATATAATTAGGAAATGGCTAAGTTAAATTGCAATCTGCAGTCTGGGTTTTTATTTCTGTAAGAAAGTTTTTCAGGAACAGCTGGGCAGTGATGGTGCATGCCTTTAAGTCCAGCGCTTGGGAGGCAGAGGCAAGCAGATCTCTTTGAGTCCAGCCTGGTCTACAGAGTGAGTTTCAAGACAGGCTTCAAAGCTACCCAAAGTAACCCTGTCTCCAAAAAAAGCCTTTCAGGGGTAGGGGTACAGCTTGGCAGAAGAACATTTTGTTAGGATTTATAAGACCTGGGTGCAATCTCTAGCATTACAGGAAGGGTGGAAGCCTTTCCAAAAAGAAGTATGCATGCAAAGGAGAAAATAAAATATATGCAGAGAAAAAGCATTGGAATTAAATATGGTACTTTGTTCATGCTAAGTATAATTTTGTTAATTGCTTAAACTTTTAAAGCCAATTCATTAAGTAGTAAGTTCCTACATCCAGGTCTCTGGGGACACAGTGAACAAAAGGAAACAGAGGGCCATTGGAAGACACAAAGAATAAGCTAAGTATCAGAGGACAACGAGAACATCATGCCCAGAGAGCCCCTTGATTGGATGAGAGGCAACTCTGGAGCCAGACTGACTGGGATGGTAGCCTTGGACATACTATTAACTAAGCCATGCCTCTATCTCTCTTTTAAAATTGATATGAGCACTTATCACCTATTAATGACCAAAAGGATATACATAAATAAGGTGGACTGGACTGGAAATGGAGGCTTCAGTTTCAATACACAATCTCTGGAAGGAGACAGCCTGGGGTTAAATGCAAGTACTACCCATAGGCTGTTCAATCTTGGACAAGTTACCTCATCCCTCTAAACCTGGGTTTCCTGGAGGATGAGCTGCCGGAAAGATGAGCTAATCCTCATGCAGTGTTCAGACAGTGCCAGCACATGGCAGGTGTTGGGTAAAAAAGTCGATATTTCAAGGAAGACAATTCTAAGTAGAGAAAAGGACAAGCCTAGAATGGAAGGAACACCCAAAGGCCTTGGAGGGAAGCAAGTCAGCCAGCACAGGGAAGGGTGGACGGGGCCGAGGTCAGAGTAAGTACTCACATTAGTGAAAGGAGGCTTGTGATGCTGGTACTCAATCCATGGAGGTACAGCCAAGGTGCGGTTCAGCAGCTTTGCAAATGCCAGAGAGCCCAAAAAGTGATCGGCCTGGTTCCCAAAGCGCCCTGGAAATGGAACACTGTGGGTAGAGTAGCCTGGACCACTAAGGGCATGGTGTATGAAGGGCTCAGAAAAGATGTGCATTCAAGATGGCCAAGTAGGGACACTGGCACCTAAGAGAAAGTCTAGACTTCCATCCACATTGGACATTCAAGGCCCTGTAGGTCCTGTTCCTTTTACCTCAGCCACCCCAGATTCCATGCTGTTTCCCTAGCATGCTCTATAATCCCCACTCTTGCTGTTTTCTTTGCTAGGAATTTCCTTTATCCGTCTCTACTTATTTGCGCATGAAGGGGGGGGGGGTGACCCTGATACCTCATCAACTCCTCAACTCCTATCCAATTCCTTTGCTCTCAGCATGCTCAGCACGCTTTGAGTTACTTTTTTTTTTTTTTTTTTTTTTTTTTTTTTTGAGACAGGGTCTGTGTAGTCCTGGCTGGCCTGGAACTCGTTCTATAGACCATGCTGTCCTTGAACCTGTGACAATCTTCCTGCTTCTACCTCCTAAGTGCTAGGATTACAGCTGTGTAATCAGATTATATATTTATTTATGTGCTGGGGACTTAACCTAGGATCTTAAACATGCTGAGCTATAGCCATAACTTGGTTGTTTGTATTTATTTCTCCATCAAATGTCTTTTTTCACTTTCCAGCTGTTCGTATCAGCTTTTTTTTTTTTTTTTTTTTTTTTTTTTTGCCAGATTCTCACTATGTAGTCTTGGCTTGGCTGCTCTGGGACTCTCTACGTAGATCAGGCTGGTCTTAAACTCAAAGAAATCCACCTGCCTCTGGCTTCCAGTGCTGAAATTAAAGCTGTATGCAACCACACTCAGCTATCATCAATATGGCATTCATTCATTCATTGCAAAAGTACTGCAAGGCCAAAATGTGCCAGACATTACAATATAAAATCAAGCAAGGATAAGATTTCTGCTCTCCAGGCACTCAGGTAAAGAGATAACTAAACATGAGGACAAATTCATTAAGGTAGATTTTGATAGTTTCAAGGAAGAAATGAAAATATTTGGTGATGGGGAGACTAAGGAAATTACTTGAGTAGAGGTCAATGGATACCTACAATGACAGTCCAGGAATGGGGGTGGGGGGCATGTAGACAGAAATTAGAGGAGGGTGTTTCAGGAAGAAGGAATAGCTCATAGACCTTTGTGTGTGTGAGGAACAGAAGAAAGCAGGCTAGTGTGGCTGTAGCTGGAGGGCCAAGGGAGAAGGGGTATGGAGAAGACCAGAGTGGAGCTAAACCATGCAAGATGACGGCCATGGTCAGATATGCAGACCACTGAAGGGTTCTAAGAAGGAATGAATTTTACAGAGATGATCCGCTATTCCATTTAAGTTGCATCCCTAGACTCGTTCTCTTAAGAGTCCTTGTTATCTTTTAGTACCCCAGTTTTTATCATCTTGTACCAAATTATTCACGTACTTAAAAAAAAAAACCAACTTTTATTATCTGTCTCCCTAAATGAAGGATCTACAAGGGTATGTATGAGGTTTATCTGTCTCATTCATCACCAACACAGAAGACAGCGCCTGGGACAATAAAAAGAAAAGTGTGGCACATAAATATTTGCTGAATGAATGTAAGAACTTCCACGAGACAGCGCCGCCGAGTCTTGCCCTACAAACTCCATTTACTGGTCTCCTAGTAGGATTAGACCTCCAGTGAGTCACCTAGCTTCTCCCGTCCGACGAACTGCAAATTGAACACTGCTGGCCCCTCTGTACCCATGCAACTAGGGCAGCGAAAAACATGCCCTGCCCCACACAGGAGGTCTCTCCTGGACTTGACGAGACGTCTCTAAGCGCCTCGCAGAAGAGGCTCCGCCTCCCCGGCCTCAGTTTCTCCATTTGAGCAGGGGGCTCGAGAGGCCTTACCCATGCAGGGACAGTAGAGCAGGTAACCGGCCGGGTCCCAGGAGCCCACCGACCGCCCCCGAAGCGGCAGCAGTAGCAGAAGCAGAAAAGACACCCGCAGCAGCAGGTGTGGCGGTGCCCACGCGGCGGCGCCCATGTCGGCGGCGGAGCCTCAGAGCGTCGCGGCTGGGAGGCGGGGAGAGGAAAACAGAGGCGCGAGTGGCCGCCCCGCTCCCGACGCTCCCCGCGCGCCGCCCGCGCGCCGGCTGGGCCGCTCTAGCCCGCGGGCGGGCGGGACCATAGAGAGCCCGCGGCACCGCCCCCTCCACGACCCGAGCGCCCGCTCGCGCGGCTCCCACAATGCACCGCACAATGGCCCGACCGCCGCCACTACCGGGGCCTGAGCGGGCCTGGCGGAGCCCGAGCGCGGCCCGGCCCGCAGCGCGGGGTCCCGAGCGCAGTGAGTGCCGGCGAGGGTCCTGGGGGATGGCGGGGAGCGGGGCGGGAGGCCGTCGCGCTGTGCCCACACGCCCGGCACTCGGAGCGGCGGCGCCCCTCACTTCGGGCCGCCCAGCGCGGTCGCCCACACCCCTGACTGGGGGCCCCCTCTGCGCTAGCCGGGCCCCGGATAGGCCCCGTGGTGACGAAAACGCTCCCCGGACCTCAGACCTGTGCCCGGGGGACCGGAACAAGCCCTTCAGGCTCCCTCCATTTCTAGACCTGGAGACTCAGCCCTGAGGGTCCCCCACTGTCGACCCCCCCAGACTCCTTGGAGACCCAGATAACACGCTGCTGACCTTCCTCGGGATCGCGGTCTGGGGGCCATAGATAAGCTGCACCTGCTCCCTCCCTCGGACACGCCTACCCCGACCCACATAACCCCCTTCCCTGCTCCAAATAGTACTACTCTCTTCGCTCTTTCGTTTTCCAGACTTTCATAAACTTACTTTGAGGCTTCTCTCCAATATCTCGGTCCGAAGAACCCCAAATACGGTCCTACCTGTAGTTGCCTCCCCAGTGACCATATTGAGAAAACTTCGGACATTTTTCCATCCTGAGGGCCCCATTTCTAGACCCTCTTGAAATTCAGAGAACTTAGCCCCCCCCCCCCAGCTTCTTTTGACCTTTAGAATCTCCCTACCTCTTTCTCGTGGTGGTCTCTTAGAGACCCAAATAACGTGTTCATGATTCTTTACCGTGCATGCTTGCTCTTCTCATCTCCGAGACCCTATCTAAACTTCGTTCTGAATTCTCATCCTTTCTGCCCACTCTCCAAGCCCACCTACCAATGGCAGGGAGAATTTAACATTTCACACCACAAAATGTGGTGATCTAGCAGCTGGTCCAAAGACTAGACTGTTTACAACTCCAGCTCCGTGCTGTGGTCCACCTTGGGACAGATGGGGAAAGGGTCCTGGTTGCTGCGGGGTTGGTGCTTTCACTTGCAAGCATACCCTGACTCCTGGCTTGTGTGTTTTTCCACCTGTCAGCCTGGGGCAGTGATAAGTCTGGCCTTGGTTTCTAACCCTCTCCTTCCAAGGAAAGTCGGCTGAGTTGTGTGTGTGTGTGTGGGGGGGGGTAGGTGAAAATGAGGCCTGAGTTGCAACCATTTGCTCAAGGCCTCCCCAGGGGTGGGAGGCAGTGGGAATCTGAGGAAATAGGGAATCAAAGGGACTCCAAAGAGGCCCATCTACACTGACAGAAGAACTAGCAGCCCGAGAGTAAATCCTGCCCCTGTTAATCCTGTTTGATGTTTCTTGGAATGATGCAAGTCATTGAGACTCTTAGGCCTCCCTGTAATTTAATTCTCCCACCATTCCGGAGTGTTGTGTGTGCACTGGCCTCTGGAAGTGGGCAGCTATTCCCATTGCTCCTTCCCTTCTTGCTGTTTTCCAGCCAAGCAGTGTTCCTTTGGATTTGTTTCTGTTGTCCAGGTCAAGGCCTGCTTTGTTTTCCCTTCTAACGCTATTTATAATTTCCCAGTTGCTATTTTAAGTTCTTTTGTGGGAAGATTCCACCTCCAAGAACCTTTCTGGGTGTGTTTCCTCCTAGGCAGGTGTTGAATTGAGTTCTTCAGATCCCCAAGTAGCTCTTGGGCAGGAGGGATAAAAGCTATTTTAGGGTAGTCACTGAAGTGGAGCTGTTAATCCTCTGTGGGTCTCTTTAGTTAAGAACACTCAGAGATTAACCCTTTCCTTGCTGCAGAGACTGCTGGCTATCTCAGCATTATTTGATGGGGAGAGTTGGGAAAACTGGACTGGCAGCAGAAGGTGGGAACTCAAAATTCAATACAAAGATCAGGATAATAGCTTTCTTTTGCTGGGCACTTTGAGCAGGCTAAACCCAGTGCTGAGCTTTTTGCATACCTGACTAAAATAATCCATACAACCAGACTGTGAGGTAAGTATTTTTAGCTTTACAGATGAGGAAACAGGCTAATAATGGAGAAAGAACGCAGTTTCTATAGAGATGATGTAACACCATAAAAACTATAGTTTCATCAGAGGGCAGCCTACATCACAGCACTACAGGAGACAGACTGGAGCTTCCAAAGGCCATGCAGAGTATTGAGCAAGCATTCTTACTTTGGGTATGGAGCTTTAATAATAGAAGAGGGTGTGATAAAGTGGCCATCCAGGCAAGGAAAAAACTCTGTCCCAGGAGATGTGCTAGAGGAAGGTAAAGGGCTTGTGCTGAGAGTTAACAGTGAGGGCAAAGAGGAAGGCTGAGTTCTGAGATGTTGGGAAGGGAAGGAAACTGACTTTGAGGCATGAGAAGTAACAGTAAGAGGGAGAGAAAAGTTATACTTGCCACTGCTGAAGAATGTCAGCAGCGCTGTGGCCCCGTGGCCTTGGCGTGTTCACATTTCGTGTCAGTCTCAACCGTACCTTTTCACTTCATCCTCTCGAGAATGAATCTCTTTCAGAAACTGAGGAGAAATGAAGTAACCTGCCTGTGGTTTCACAGCTAGTGAGTGGTAGCTCTTCTGATAGCAAGTCCAAGGTTCTTTCTGTGCTGCCTCCCCCTTCAGATCAGATGCCAGAAGAATCTTGGGCTGAAAATACATTGACTTATACCAGTAACTGGGAGGGATTGTGTTTGTTTTATGGAAACAGGTTCTGTCAGCTTCTACGGTTAGAGTGTGAGACTAGAAGAACAGCTTTGAAAGAGAAGCAAAATTCTTCAGTTTTGGCAAGAAGTCTGAAGGAATAGGTCTAATTGTATTAATCAAACCCAGGAATTTTTTCTGGATCAGAGGAGTATACAGACAAAGGAAACAGAAAGTGAGACTAGATCTCCAAAAGGTTCCTAGGTAACACCAACAACTGTGGCTGCCCAGTAGCCTGGTGGCCACCGGTTGTAGGTGAGGATCTTACTGAGTTTTTGGTGGTGACTCTTTTCTTCTAAAGCCATAACCTCATTAAAGCTGATCAAGTTGAGCACATGGTTCCCACCTTCTTTCTTTAGTTCTAACTGCATCCTTTTGAGCTCTTAGCCACAAGTAGCCTGTTTCCTAGAAGCCCATTACTCACTCTTTCAGTAGCAGCATGCTAAACTGCTGTGTCTTGTTTGTGCATGTTCAACAGAACAGATGAGGTGGACGTGTGGGAGGTGGGGATGTACCATTCTCTTTCTGAGTTTGTACGGAATTTCCAGAGTTAGACTCCCCCTCCCATCACCCAGAGTGATGTGATTTGCTTTCTTCTAGCTGCCATTCCCAACTTCCAAAGGCTGAGATGCATGATTTAGATACAAAGTTCGAGCATAATTTGACTTTGAAGGTACGGGAAATTCTCTCTAAACTACACAGGCATACTTGGAGCTCCTCTATCCAGTTCCAGGGTACATAGTAATCGCTGGTATTATAAACAGGTAATTCCACCCTTGCGCAGGAGGGGGAATTTGAACAATGAAAGCCAGCCATCGGAGGCCTTTGAGGTGTATAGAGAACAGCCAGATATGCCAGGATAACTCTAGTGAGTCTAGTTTTCAGTAATTTCTTGCCCTTCCCAGTACATGATTAGTACAAAATACTGCCATTTTTATGCAGATGATTCTAGGCAAATCCCCACTTGTGATGGGGAAATGTTTGTCATATTATATTACAATGTTTCTTCAACAAAAGGAATGGTTCCTGAACAGGATGTAGCTCATGTTATGATGAGCAAAGCTCTCTGGGGCATGAACCCGCTGATACTATCATCTCGTTCATGGCCAGTCTGTTGGATGAATGGTCACTGTAAGCAGCAGGTGCTAATTAGCTGAGCAAGCATTCCATGATCCACAGCTAGTTTGTGCAGTTGAAGCTCTCCCCAGATTCTTGTAGCCAATCCACAGATAAACCATCATTGCTCTCTTTGCATGGAAAATCCTCATGACTAAATTTTGGGATAGTCTCTGAGTTGGTGCCAGGAAGGGGTCATGTTACTGTTGCTTTGTCTTCCTCTCTTTATTACACCACTTTACCAGCAAGGGGAAGGGTCAGATTTCAAGTTTTGGCTCCTCTCTCTGGAGGATGGCAAACCCTATTTAAACTAGAACTTCTGGGTATAAAATAAGCCCCTGAGTAACAACCTGAATTTAGTGAGTAATGTACTCATCTAAAAGGAAGTTGAGATTATTTCTCTAGATGTTAGGTATATGGGAATGAAAGAAATACAGAAAGTTCCCTCAAAAGATTGTCAGATAGAGAAGACTTAGATTCGAATCAAGAATGTTTATCTGTCCTAGTAGAGAATTTTATGTGTACCCTCTGAGTCTGTAGGATGAACAGCTCAGTACATCACTTTGGGTTTTTGTGGTTTAAAAGAAAACAAACTAACAAAAACCATGGCTTTGGTAAAGATGGAGCTGGAGAACAAAAGATCCAGAAAGGTGGTAGAGGTCAGAGTGGAACCTAGTTTAGGAAAAATTCTTGGAGGCTACTGTTGTTCCTCCAGAAGGAACCTCCTGATGTCAGTGCTCTGCTAAGAACACATGTGGCACAGGCCCTGGCTCTTGGGTATGAATTTCCTATGAAAGTTCTTTCTCTCTGTTGCCTTTTGGATATTTTATTGTTCTTTAGCATATCTAGTGAGGGGAATAATAGAAAGTGGGTGGAGGGGAGTAGGAAGAGGAGAAAACTAAGCTTTGTGGGAAGGATGTAAAAATGAAGAGAAAGTTCAGTGTTTTGATCTTTAGTTCCTCAAACTACCTTGTCTCTTCTAACCTAGAGTTACTAGTAATAACCTTGGATGAGCACTGGTTAGCATCCAGCACCCATAGAAGCTTTATATTCATGGCTACATTGACCCCCAAAACATGATTTTGGAGGTTGTGTTTTTTTTTTGTTTTTGTTTTTGTTTTTGTAAATAAGGAAGCAGGTCTGTGAGGCAAGCGCTTGTTTGAAAGTCACACCACTTCTAAGTGGGAAGAGAGGGCTGGGTGTATGCTTGGGAGTTGTCTGTTAGCAGAGCCTATGTGCTCTTGGGATGGGGCTTCTAATACCAGATGATCTGTTTCAGGTGAAGAGACTATTTTCTGAAGGCTGTGTTGGAAGCTGTGACCGAGCAGAGAGCCCATGTGAACTGATGGGGAGACTTTCTGAATAACATGGCCCTCTGCCATTAGCCTTGCCATGACCACATTTTTCACCAGCGTCCCTCCCTGGATTCAAGATGCAAAGCAGGAGGAGGAAGTGGGCTGGAAACTAGTTCCCAGGCCTCGGGCCCGGGAGGCAGAGAGTCAAGTCAAGTGCCAATGTGAAATCTCGGGGACACCTTTCTCAAATGGGGAGAAGCTAAGGCCTCACAGCCTTCCCCATCCGGACCAGAGACCGTATAGCTGCCCTCAGCTGCACTGTGGCAAGGCTTTTGCCTCCAAGTACAAGCTGTATAGGTAGGTGGCACTCCCATACCTCTTTTAGCCCCCAGCTTCCCAGAGGTGAGAACCAGAGCCTCAGCTGAGTGTGAGACTTTGTTGGTAGCAAAAGAGTAAAAAGTGAAGTTGTCCTGTAAGTGTATTCTGAACTCTAACCATTTGAAGTCACTATGTAATAATAGTGTGTGGGTAGACATGGGGGCACATGCCATTAATTCTCGAACTTACAAGGCTGAAGCAGAAGAATCACACAAGTTCAAAGCCATCTTGGGCTACAGAGTGAGACTTGCAAAACAAACCACCTAGGGCCCATTGAGCTTGCTGCCAAGCCTGACAACTTGAGTTCAGTCCCTGGGACCCACATGGTTGAAGGAAAGAACTGACTCCTGCAAGCGCTCTCTGGCCCCTAAACACATACATGTACACACAAAATAAATGTAATGAAAGTTATTTTAATTGGGCAGTGATGGTACATGCCTTTAATCCCAGCACTTGAGAAGCAGAGGTAGGTGGGTCTCTGGTGAGTTCGAAGCCAGCCTGTGTCTACAGAGCTAGTTCCAGGATAGCCAAGGGTACACAAAGGAACCCTGTATCAACCCCCCCCCATTTTTTTTTAAACAGCAAGCAAGCAAAATTAGTGTTTGTTTTGAAAAAGGAGTTAACGTAGAATTCTCATCAAAATGGTGGTATTTTTATTGAGACAGTAGAGTCTGGTGAGTATATTATAAAGCAGCCATGAACAAATTAGACCTAACATTTTTTTTTTTTTTCCCCCAGTACTTTCTCCATTCCTGTCAGGCAAATTGTCAGAATCTAAGCCAGAACTTACAAATTTGTCTTAGAAGTATAGAAAGAAAAGGAGATCCTCTGGTCTAATCTGTCCATTCTAATGCTGGGGCTCTCGTGACTTATCCAGGATCACAGAGTGTTGTCCCACAGTGCTCCTGCTTCTGACTCAGCCTGCTAATCAGATGACTGCTTCTGTTTCTGTAGAGTCCCTGCTGCTCTGTGGGTCAGCTCCTTTCCTGAAATTTGTAAGCCCTTACTTAAAGTGAAAGAGAATGTGAAAGCCCTTGTTAGAGTAGATAAGAACAGCTCTGTTAGGGAAAGGACCTGAGGAGAGCCATCTGTATTCACTTGATCCCCTGCCTTTCCAGTAAAGGATCCATGAACTTGCCCTGATAAAATGAGGTAGGCTAACCTGGTACATCTAGCTATTCGTCATCTATTATTTATTAATCTCCTGATATACACCAAACAGTGCTCATTGCTAGGGACAGAATAATGAGCAAAAAGGATGTTTGTTTTTTTACACTTAAGTACAAACTTTGAGTATCCTTTCTCAATAGTGGAGACAGACAGCAAACCCATAAATACAATGAGATGACCACAGAAAGCCCCAGTTCCTCATCTGGAAAACAGTTGGTAGGAAGGAACCAAGATAGGCATCAGGGGTTGTGTAGAGGCCAGGTTTGCCCTCAGGACAGTTGTGTGGACCTAGGTATGTGTTGATATCTTAGGGGACCCTAGTCAGGGACATCCTCTTGGGCTTCCTTGTGATAGTCTGGATACCCATGGGAGGCTGATAGTAAAATCCTGGTTCAAGAGGCAAGAGCCCTGACAGTTTACTTGTGATCTTTGGTGAGTTTCTGAACTTTTTTGGGCCTTAGTTTTCTACCTGTGAAATGAAGGAAACAGCACTGCCTCTAATGTGTCACCCTTTCTGCATGTCAGGAGGTGATAATAAATAACTCCCATAAACATGAATACTCACGTGTAACAAGGTGATGCTCTATATAGAAAAGGTCGTGGAGCCAGGCGGTGGTGGTGCATGCCTTTAATGCCAGCTGCCAGCACTCAGGAGACAGAGGCAGGCAGATCTCTGTGATTTCATGGCCAACCTTGACTACATGAGCTTCCAAAGCCACAGAGAAACCCTGTCTCGAAAAATCAAAAGAAAAAGAAAAGGTCATTGGGTACTAGACACAGCTATGATGTGCTGACTATCTCAAGAGGGTCAGTGTTTAAATGCAGCCTTTGCTGCTGACTGACTCATGGATGGGGCTACCTGGTACTTTCTGTCCTTAACTGGAGAATGATGTTAATGACACCTCACCCACAGCTTGGCAAATGGCAGGTCTTGGTGAGTTGATTCTGAATATATATGGATCTGTGGATCCAGTTCCTTGTCTCTGGGCTGTTTTCCAATCAGACAGGAGCATGTGAACTAAAGGACAATGAATAACTAAACAATTGAAATGATACAAATGGGCCTGTAGTGAAAAATGAATTGTCCTCATACTCATCACAGCTATTTTTCTCCCAAGGCAGCTGGTGGGATTCATTTCTTGTGAATCCTTGAAACATTCAAATGTTTATTCTCCTTTTGGCTTTCAAAGGGGGTTGTATTACGTGCACTGTTGAACTTCCTTTTTTGACTTGGCCTTATATATCTTGGGAACTTGTTCCAGATCAGGAAGTTTACATACATTACATATTTTGTTTTCCCTTTTATTATAACATTAAAAAAATTACATGTAAACTTTTGAAGAGGAAATCATTATGACTCAATTCAGTAGGTATTAAAAGGCTTACAATGGAAGTTCTCCATCAAGTCCATTTATAAACTGTCCAGTTTTGGCTTTTTCCCCCCTCAGGGTCACATTGATCTCTGGTTCTTATTTGCAGGCATATACAAGCAGGCAGACATCATTTCTTATGTAGCAAATACCATTCTTTGTGTTCCATTGCTTTTTCCTCTTTTTTTTTTTTTTTTTTTAATTTCTTTTGAGACAGAAATTCTATATAACCTTGACTATCCTGAAACTTGCTCTGTAGACCAGGCTGACCTCAAACTCACAGTCTACCTCAATACTTTTAATGTCTGTAAGAAGCTTAGTTTTTGAAGGTGCATATAAAGCTCACCTTTTAAAAATCAGAGTTATACTACAGACTTAGCCGGTTTCCTATTAGTAAATGAGATTGTTCATGATTTTCTGGTACTAAAACTAATGCTGCCAAGAATGGCAATACATATATGATTTTGTAGGGATATTGGTAGAATATAGTTGATACAGTATTCTGTTGCATTTCTTTATTGAAGTTTTTATATGTAGTTTCCTGTTCATAGACATCTGGTTGTCTAGTTAGCCCTTTTGAACTTCCCTCTTTCAGCTTTCTCTGCATCTTCCATCTCTACCCACAGGCACATGGCCACTCATTCGGCCCAGAAACCCCACCAGTGTATGTACTGTGACAAGATGTTTCACCGAAAGGACCATTTACGGAACCACTTGCAGACCCATGACCCCAACAAGGAGGCCCTCCACTGCTCTGAGTGTGGTAAGAATTATAATACAAAGCTGGGTTACCGTCGCCACTTGGCTATGCATGCTGCCAGCAGTGGTGATCTCAGCTGCAAGGTGTGCCTGCAGACCTTTGAGAGTACACAGGCCCTATTGGAGCACCTGAAAGCTCACTCACGCCGGGTAGCAGGAGGTGCCAAAGAAAAGAAGCACCCCTGTGACCATTGTGACCGGCGGTTCTATACTCGGAAGGATGTTCGACGGCACCTAGTGGTGCACACTGGTCGTAAAGACTTCCTGTGCCAGTACTGTGCCCAGAGGTTTGGCCGCAAAGATCACCTGACACGCCATGTCAAGAAGAGCCACTCACAGGAGCTGCTCAAGATCAAGACAGAGCCAGTGGATATGTTAGGCTTACTGAGCTGCAGCTCCACAGTAAGTGTAAAGGAAGAGCTGAGCCCTGTGCTCTGCATGGCATCTCGGGACGTGATGGGGGCCAAGGCCTTCCCTGGTATGTTGCCCATGGGTATGTATGGTGCCCATATCCCTACCATGCCCAGTGCGGGCATGCCACACTCCCTGGTGCACAACACGCTGCCCATGGGTATGAGTTACCCTCTGGAATCTTCTCCTATCTCCTCCTCAGCTCAGCTCCCTCCAAAATATCAGCTTGGATCTACCTCATACTTGCCTGACAAACTGCCCAAAGTGGAGGTGGATAGTTTTCTGGCAGAGCTTCCTGGAAGCCTGTCTCTCTCATCGGCTGAACCCCAGCCCGCCTCACCTCAGCCGGCGGCAGCTGCAGCCCTCCTAGATGAAGCCCTGCTCACCAAGAGTCCCGCCAACCTCTCTGAGGCCCTCTGCGCTGCTAATGTGGACTTCTCTCACTTACTGGGCTTTCTTCCACTCAACCTACCCCCATGTAACCCGCCAGGGGCCACAGGAGGCTTGGTTATGGGCTACTCCCAAGCTGAGGCACAGCCTCTGCTCACCACTTTGCAGGCTCAGCCTCAAGATTCCCCTGGAGCTGGGGGACCCCTGAACTTTGGGCCTCTGCACTCCTTGCCTCCTGTTTTCACCTCTGGCCTGAGTACCACCACCCTGCCTCGTTTCCATCAAGCATTCCAGTAGCCCCCACGGAGGTCCCCCACTCAGCCTTTTGGTTCTGCAAGGGAACCTTAGTACCTGCCCCGTCCACCTCCCCCATGAAGGCAGCTGAGCTTTCAGGGCTGGGTTAAAAAGAAAATCCAGTGTCTATATGGAGCACTTGGTTTGAGGGTTCAGGCGCCAGGATCAATCTAAAGGGATCCTTGAACCCAGCCCCATGAACAGTCTATCATAGGACTTTCAGGTATTTTTACTTTTATTTTTTGTCTGAACTGGGAGCTACTTTTAGCCCTCTGCCTCTCCGCAGCATCAGAACCACCTTCAGTGTGGAGAAGGTGAAGCCTCTTGGAGACAGAGGGTTTCACCTTGTATGACCTCGAGAGAAATAGCTGAAGAAGCCCGCCTTCTGGTCCCGACTGCAGACCCTCCAGCAGTTGGTTGTTGAGTTCCTGCTGTGGAAGGTCTCTTGACTATTACCTGCTTCCAGCTACCAGGCAGGAAAAAGGGCCTCTACTCTTAGCAATCCCATCCCTACTCTCCTAGCAGCTCCATTTCAGTCAGTGTTGTCCAGCAACGGTACCGTTTACACATTCTCCTCAGACACCATTTCACCTCCCTCACCACACTGTTAGCCTTAGAGTAATTGCAGTGAACACTGTTTACACACCGTGAATTCATTCCCACCAATCCATTTCAGTTGCCACCAGCCTGAAGCACTTGGTACCTGGTGTTAACTGAGCCCTGTTTACAAGGCGGAGTCGGGTCTTGCTGACTTCTCTTCATTTGAGGTCACGTTTTTCCCCTGTGGGGAAATTGACTTTGGACTGCTTCAGTTTCTGCCATCTTCCATGAGCTTCTCTTCCTGCCTTCCATGGCAGTGTCCACAGGAGATAGGCAAGAAGATTGGAGCAGCTTTCTCACAGGTCTGCAGTTTGGTTTTTCTCCAAGTACATCATGACACCTTCGTCCTCCTGAACTGGAGAAGGGAAGAAATGAAAGGCATCCCATATCCACCATTTCTCCAATCCCTAGCCCTACCCTGGACATCATGAGCTGTTGTTATATGTCTTAGAAGGAGGGGTTCTGGGCTCTGGGCTGGATAGCAGAGAAGAGGGAATGCACCCTTTGTTTGCTTCTCTCCTGCTGGTCCTTTTTCCAGGACATAATGGAACTGTAAGAAGAGTTTCTAGAAAGTTAGGATTGGGCAGATAGTTGAGTCCTAATCTATCAAATCATTGTTGCCTCTCATACCAAAATGTCCTTACCTACAGTGTCCCTTCTCCCTTTCCTGCTTTGCAGTCCCCATGGACTCTGGGCACTGTGCATTGTCTTCTTTGCTTTCTGTTGTGGACCTTCCACCTGCCATGGTCCCCTCAGTTGCTCTTAGTATCCAGTATCCAGCAATGTTTCTTGCAAGAAGTTAGTTGTTCTGCTAACTTGGGGCTCCCTGCCACAGACAGCGCAGCCCTTGCCCAGAAGCAGTTGAATCCCTAATCCCATTTCATCTCGGTTCTCTATGGGCTTTTCCCATGCATGGAAGGGAGGCAGCTCAGGGACCACCATTGTGGAACCTTTGGAGACACCTCTCTGATTCAGAAACACACTTCTACCTCTTTACTGTTAACTCCTACAGATGTAGCCAGCAGCCTGGGCACTTCCGTCAGCGGTGCCTTTTGCTGGCTTCTCCACTAGGGTTTCAGGACAGACTACCTAGGAACTGCCTCAATCTCCCACCAGTTCTTCCCTGCCTCCCCCTTCTGTCTAGAGTCACTTCAGTTTATCATTGGGAACTGTGCAGGCCCAAGACCTGGACTCCTGCTTCAGCCCAGGCCAGTACTCCTTGTTTGAGGTGAAAGCCTTCGCATTTAACTCCCTGCCCCTTGTTTGGAAGCAATGTGGAGTGAATAAGATGTTTTGATTTAAGCAAGGTATCTTGGAATACCTTAAAAAAAAAAAAAAAAAAAAAAAACAAAAACTGGATATAAATATGTCTGACAGGACTGGAATCAGACTAGGTGATTTGCTTCTAAAGATTAGTTTCAGTGAGTCCCAGGGACTAATTAAGGTTTATTTTTAAAAGCGTCTACCTTGGTACGCAACCATCTCCTGCATGCTATGCATGTTGTTGGGACTCGTATTACAGGAAATGGCATGTGAGAATCCAAGTGGAGCTCGCTGTTGCCATTGTCCTTGTGTGTGGTCTTCACTAGACCCAGGCCCCTTTTCCCCTTTGCCTGCCACCCCCTATCGCCTCATTTTCAGAAGCCAGTAGCCCCCAGCCACAGAGCACAGTGCCCTGGGCTGTTTGAGGAGACCTGTCCTGAGCTTGTCCCTCTCTTGGTGCTCATAGGACAGCAGTGCACCTATTGTAGATCTTGTAACTGGGCCTTGTTCCCACTTCCCATCTTCTCTCACCCATCTTTTCTCAGTGTCCTCACTCTAAGGAATTTTCCCGTCACTCACTGTGAACTTTGCTGGTTATCTGCCTTCGCTTTTTTGGACCACAAACCACCCTGCAGTTACTTAAACCTTTCCCAACCTACCACCCAAAAGAGCCTTTTTGGCCAGTTGTTAAAAATATAAGAATAATTTATCCTGTACATTGTGCCCAAACTCATTTAAGTACCCCTTATGAGGCCAAGAGAGCCAAAAGGGCATCTGCCCAGGACAGGAGCCATGGCATGTGGCACAGACCAATCAGGGACCAGAAAAGAATGATGTCCTTTTTCCTTGCCATGTGCTCTAGCTTGTCAGCAATGTACTGATTGCACAGGGGACAAGCACCCCTCATTGTGCACAGCAGCTTGTCAGAGGTGAGGCCTGTCCTGGGGCCAGGGATTAGCATGCCCAGGGGTCGGCTCAGAGGATCCTAGCACCATCTTAAACAGGTGGGAGGCAGGGAAGGGTGCAGCAGTGCATCTCTGCCCAACTTTACATGGTGTTTTGTTAATGCAAATCTGGGGAAGCAGGTGTGATTGCTTTTTGTTCATAGATATCCCCTTAAACCACCCTTAGTAGCCTTTTAAGTTTCCCCTTTTTGGTAGCTATTTTCCCCACCCCTTCTCCATGATTTAAAAAAAAAAAAACAAAAAACAAAAAAACAAACAAACAAAAAAAACAGGTTGTATTATACAGGATCAATATTTTACTTTTTAACAAGGATATTTATGTAATAAGAAACTTTGCCTTAGGCAGGTGTTGGCCAGAAAAGTCCAGATTTCTCTGGGACCTCACCCTGGCCTCTCCTGGAGCTCTGAACCTGCTGTGGAAGGAAGTGGCTATGACTTTGACCACTGGAGAGTAGGGTCTGGTGTGGAAAGGGTGTTCACTGTGTAATTTTGGACTGTGTGAGTTGTTCCTGTCTACTTGCTTCAGGTGTTGCTGGCATCAGCTGCCAGTTCTCACATGCACAACCTCTGCATGTCTGGCACTAGAATCCCTGAACACCACTGCACACCCTTCTCTCACTCTCAGTTGGTTGAAGCTTTGGAGCCACTCTTTCTTAATGCCAGATTATTTAAAGAAAGAAAATTACAAGACAAAAACCTTCTAGCACTTTGTAAACACAGTGAATAACCTCTTGGAGTATTTTTGGCTTTATATAAAACAAGGTTTTTAATTGTAAAATATAAGTGCCATTAGAAAATGCACAGGGCATATCTTTGTTAAAGTAGATTTTTCAATGTTTTACAGAATTAATTTTCAAAAAAAAGTTTTTATAATGAAGTTGTTTATTAAAAACTTCTGAATGATGTGCTTTGAGGTTTCGAACCTGTTTATTGGGGAAGGGTTGGAGTGAGCCTGAAATTGTGAAGAATGGGAATCTGCAGGCATCTTTAGCGTCAGAGGTGATGCTGATGAGGATAGGGCAAACAGTGGATCTTAACTGAATGTCTTTGAGGTAAGTGGCTTCATTATATCAACTAATATTGGATGTGAGGCTCAGAAAACCCAGATCAAATGGGCTTTAAACACTGAAGTAACTGAAAATGTCAGAGGTAGTTAAATCTTCATATTTGTTTTGATGCACAGGCTCAAATGTGTTCAATCTCAGCTTTCCTAATTCTCTGCCCTCTTTTGTGCAGCTGTGATTGTCCTTTGCCCAACAAAAGCCACCTTTGGTATCTTGGAGTGGATGGTGATTTTAGATGTCTTCATGAAGTTCTGACGGGAAGAGAACCCTTTTTAGGCTCCCTAAGGTGCACACATTTTGACACAACTCAGCCTTACACTGTGCTCAAACACTGTTTGATAGTGTTTCCAGGCTACTGTGGCCTTACCTAATACTATTGCTTGGCCTGTCTCTTAACAGATTGTCATGCCATCCCAGGCCCCGCCCCTTGCACTGAGATCTTCCCATCTAGGGGATTAGAGCCATTGTCCAAAGCTAAGCAGTTACTTGGAGTCTAGCCCAAGAGGCTGTGGGGACAGGAAGAATCAATGTGTAGGTGTTTGGTACACAAAGGCAGAGAGGGCTGATCCTTTATTTTAGCCTCTCTTGACAAGTATCCACTGTCTACCCCAGTGGGTCAGAACCCCAGCCAGGACTTCAAGGGATTCAATTTAGGAGAGGTCAAGGGCAGCAGTTCAGGGGTTCTCAACCTGTGCGTTGAAAAACCCTTTTCACAGGGGTCCCATATCAGATATTTACATTGTAATTCAGATAGTAGCAAAATTACAGTTATGAAATAGCAGTGAAAATGATTTTATGGTTGGAGTCACCACTACATGAACTGTATTAAAGGATTGCAGCATTAGGAAAGTTGAGAACCACTGGTCTAGGGGTTCAGATGGAAGAGTGTGGCATCCTTTGACAGAATGAGGTGGAAGGCTTTCTGGAGGATGTTATGGAAACATCTCAGCAGAACCATCAAGGTATTCAGTGTACTGGCCTCCATAGTATGGGAGCTGAGATGACAGGAATGCAATCACAGTGGAAGGGCATGCAGGGCCAGTTCCACTCTGGCTCTCAGTTTGTCCAGACACAGGCCCTGCATTGAGACCTTTTTTTTTTTTTTTTATGACCAGATCCATGAGATCCCTGTCGTAGTTGGTGTCTATTGCTTTGATAAAACAGTGGCCAAAAATAGCTTGTGGATAAGAGGGTTTATTTCATCATGTAGGTTACTGTTCATTCACTGAGGGAAGTTAGAGTAAGAACTCAAGCAGAGCAGGGACTGAGAGACCATGCATTACTTGGCCCTGGAAATGGGTTTCCTGGAGGACCGGAGAGATGAAGGAACAAGAATGAAGAAAGATAAGATACATGTATGAAATGCTGGGATTAGGTTGGCCTCTTATGGAGCCAAACTAACCATGCAGCAATTGGAACCTCAATGCTTTTATTATGTACAACATGAGTCTTGGTAGGGGGGTCTCTCTGGCTGAGCAGTCTCATGTCTCAGGCTACAGTTGATGCTTTCTGAACCTTTGTCAGCATTCCCACACAGAACCAGGGGAAGGCTTTGCCAGTTCTCATGGGTCTGAGGCATTAATCCTTATGAGTAACACATTGACTCCATGCTTCCTCCTCCCCAGTGTTCAGCCAAGACACATCTGATCAGAGATGGTACCATCCACGATGGGCTGTGTCATCCACATTGATTAGTAATCAAGAAGGTGTTCCATAGACATGCCCACAGGCCAATGTGATAGAGGCAGTTCCTCAGTTGAGGGTCTTTTCCCAGTTATCTCAAATTGATGACCGAGAGTAGCTATCACAGTCTTATGTAGCATCAACTGGCCTGGAACTCAGAATATAGAGCAGTGCAACCTCAAACTCAGATTCCACTGCCTCTGCCTCCTGAGTGCTGTGTAACCTTGTTTGGCCCTTTTTGTTGTTGTTGTTGTTTTGTTTGAGTCAAGACCTCAATTTGTACC
The DNA here is from genome assembly GCF_943737965.1 of Phodopus roborovskii. NCBI lineage: Eukaryota > Metazoa > Chordata > Mammalia > Rodentia > Cricetidae > Phodopus > Phodopus roborovskii. Next base: position 2,484,564 of record NW_026125264.1, read on the forward strand.
TAGCAGAATCCCCCTACCCCCTTGTGTTTTGGGGACAGGGTTTCTCTGTGTACCCCTGGCTGTCCTGGACCAGGCTGGCCTCAAACTCGAGAGTGCGGGCCACCACTGCCCATTATTTATGTATTCTTTAAAATCCATCTCTATAAAATGGCACTGAGCAAGGGGCAGCTTTGAGCCTGGGCCATGTGAAGCAAGGTCCACCTGATTTCAAACAATAGCCCAGGAGGACCCAGCTCCTGTGGGAACCAGGCTAGTGAAAATTGCTTCCTGGTTTGCAGCAATTTAAGATCTTTCTGGCCTCTGATCCTTCTAGTGCCTTCCTTTCCAGCAGCTTGATTGCCTGTCAGTTATGCTTATCTTTAGTTCCTAGTTTGAATCTGGACAGCCCTCTGTGCTAGAATAATATATCCTGTGCAAGGCTGCAAGTGTCCTAGCTGCAAAGAGCCAGGCAAGGGAAACAGTCCTCCCTTGCATGATGGGAGGCTATAACCATGTTGAGGAGTGGGCCTGTCCCTTGATGACTGCTCCAGTTGCCCTTTTGCCTAGTCCACACCAGCCCTGCATTTCTTCATCACCTGCCCTACTAATTGGAACCAGTTCTGTTTGGTACGGGTGGTCTTCCCCGTCCTCTTCAGTGGAGGGACCCTAGCAGGCCACATCTGGCAAGGGTGGGGTGGGGAGTATTAAGGGGCGGAGCTCTCCCCAGAGACGAGACCCATCTGCCACCAATGTCCTACTGCGACAACAGACTACAGTCCTGCGGGTACTCTTCAGGCTCAGCTAGAGAGAGATGGCGGGCGGGCGAGGGAATGGGGATTCTGGATCCTACCGTGCACCCACCGCCCAGGCAAGACCAGCATGTGCTCCTGGCCCCGGCATGCAGCGTCCCCAGGGACTGCCCCTCTGACCCCGCAGCCCGCCCTGGGACCACACCACCTGCCCCAGAAAACACTAGAGAGAACCCCACTTCCAGCGTCTTGAACTCCCGAGGGCTGTATGCAGGGCTGGGGGACTTAAGTGGGGATCAGAGGGAAAGCCGAGGAAGTGAAGACCAAGGAGGGCCCTTAGTTGCGGAGGAGTCAGTGGAGGTAGGGGAGAAGCTAGAAGTTGTCGTGAGCCTGAGACCTTTAGATCCGCTGGAGGTTATCCAGTGGGAGCTAGAGGCCATGAGTGTCCAGGCTTATGGGGCCTACCTCCGACTGAAGCATAGGTTTGGGAGGATGTGCCGGTTGTGCCTAGCCCGCATGAGCTTCATCATCTAAAACATTCCTGGCTTTTGGGGCACTGCCTTCTTGAACTACCCACAGCTATCAGCCATGATCAGCTCTAGGGATGAAGACATGCTTGGCTACCTGATGAATTTGGAAGTGAGAGAACTCAGACACACCAGAACAGGTTGCAAATTCAAGTTCCTGTTTGGGAGCAACCTGTACTTCCGAAATGAGATGATAGTGAAGGAGTATGATTGCAGATTCTCAGCCCGGGTGGTGTCCATCACTACTCGCATCTGCTGGCACCAAGGCTAGGAACCCCCGGCCTTGATGCACAGGAACCAGGACACCATGCAAAGCTTCTTCAGCTGGTATCCATAGCATACCCTCCCAGAAGCTAACAGAGTGGCCCAAATCGTTAAAGATGACCTGTGGCCCAACCCTTTGCAATACTACTTACTGGGGCAAAGGTCCTGCAGAGCTAGACCAGGCTTTGCAAGGTGGTCGCCACAGGCTCAGCCTAGGCCCTAAGGGTTCCAGTCTGGCTAAATACATGGTGCTTACATAGGACTCCTCTGCTGGTCAACCTACCTATATTTTGTCCAGAGCTCTGCTGTCTGCTTTCTCTCCTGTGAATTCTGGCTCTTCAGCATGTTTGGTGAATTCAGGGCCATGGTTGCAACCATCATGCTGTTCTTGTCGTTCTCACATGCCACTGCACTTATAGCGGGCACCCAATGCTATGGACTTGTACTGCCCTCGTTTGCGTGGCCTGGGTCCACCTGTAAAACATAGCCTTTCCACTCACTTGACACCATTATATAACTACAGGGCTTCAGACCAGTGCCTGTTTGAGGCTCAGTGCTTCGAAGGTACGATATACTGGCCTTTACAACTGTACTGATTATCCCAAGCTGAAGTGTATCACCTAAGATGAAGTGGGTACATTTGGTCCTGGCGATCAACCAGACTTGGCTATCCCATGGCTCTAGCACCAGAGAGCTGTTTGTATCCACTGGACTGTTGGGCATCTGCAACCTGGACAGCCAAGTGATCAGACATGGGCGAAGCCTAGGGCCTGAAGCCGGGGCCAGTGCATTGTTTGTGATCGTGCTGTTCTTATCCTATGTGCTCCTCTCATAGACTGCTGTTGGCTCATGAAGACCCATACTGTGCCCACTCATGCCTGGCCATTGCCTCTTTGAGGAGGTTTGCCCAGCCTACCATCATCCTTGTTGCCTGCTCTCAGGTCTGTAAGCCACCTGTCGGTGAAGTGAGAGCTCCTAATTCCAGAGATTGCACTAGGCTGGCATACCAAGGCATGTGCTCAAGGTAGGAGTAGGGATGGGAATCCTTCCAGAAGCCTCCTCATTTCTAGACCTACACAGAAGTCAGATCCTTTGTCAGCTTCTTCTACACCCACCTGTTTTTAAGTTGCCCGGTTGCGGGTGCTGGAGGAGGGCCTTCTGGCCATGTGACCTGTCTACACTGGCATAGCTCTCACAGTTTTAGTGGGACAACTCTGAAATGAATGACTGAACGAACAGTTTTTTTCCAAATAGCTGAGGAGGTACTTTCTTGAATTTGCCTGTCTCCAGAGAGGGAGACTGTCTCAGGAACCGCTCTCTGCCCTCTTGCCCTGATCTCCGAACTGTTGGTGCTCTGTGCCGCCTTGCTCCTTGCAAGGCTTAGAATAGTCAGGGTGTACAGTGCAGGCCTGGGACAGGGTCAGCTAATCACTTCATTTGACACTGTATTCGTTTAAAGAAACTTTAGTCTCCCCTCCTCCTCCTTTGTCCCCCACCCCTCGTGGGTTTTGTAGATAAAGGCTAAAGTGCTCTGCCCCTCTAAGTCCCCTCCAGGTTGTCTCTATCTCATGAAAGGCCCTACTCTCTGCTCCCTAGGACTGGGAGACATAGAGTAATGGGGACCGAGAACCCTCAGTCTTGCTTTCTTTCGATATGTCAATATATTTTGTAAATTAGAAGAGAAATATAATACTGTCATTTTTTGGGCTGTTTTCTGGTCCAGTTATGAGCTTGTGTGGGCAGAATGTTAATGTGTTTTTCATTTTGCACCTTTTGAGTAAGACCTGTGCATCTCCTCTGCTCTTACTGGGAAAGTGAGCTGTACAAGTCTGCTTGTGTCCAGCTGAGGACATTTATAAGATGGCCACTGTAACTGCTCTGTGCACTTGGACATTTGTGACTCTTCAAGCCTGTTATCAAGTTGTGGCCTGGTGCTATAATTTCATCTTGCAAATAGAGTTTGAATCTGGTGAATTTGCAGGACTTAATTCTGGGCATTGTTACTGTGTTCTGTGAGAACAATCCCCCAAAAGTAACCGTGGAATGGATGGTCTTAATGCTTCTGGGCCCTGCAGGCCATATTGCAACTCTGACATCTTTGTTTCCAAATGGAGAAATGTTCCTAGGTGACTTTGTATAGTCAGAAGATAGTTTGTGGCACTTTATTCCAACAACAACAACAACCATAAGGAGTAAAAACCTTTTGATCTGGGGGAATTAGACCATGTTATTCTCTCTTCTAAAAGCCTCTATTCACAAACTGGCAAACACATGAACCTTCCGATCTTTATCTCAGCTGCCCAAGCCCTGCCTTTGCCCACCCTTATGGCCTCTCCACCACCTCCCTCAGTTCATTGGTTCTCCCCCTCCCCCTGACACCACACACACACACACACACACACACACACACACACACACACACACACACACACCTTGTTGCTCCGGAGAAACCGGACATGCTCCAGCTTCAGGATTTCTGCACTCACTTTTCCCTTTCTGGAATTTTTCTTCAGATACAGGTCTAGTTCCTTCAAAATTTTGTTTTGTTTTGTTTTTTTGAGACTTTGGAGGCTGTCCTGGAACTCATGCTGTAGACAAGCCTGGCCTCGAACTCACAGAGTTCCACCTGCCTCTGCCTCCCGAGTGCCGGGATTAAAGTTGTGCACCACCAACATCTGGCTTCCTAGATCCTTCAATTTATTCAAGTCTCAAATAACCTCTCTTTGCAATCCTTCCCTGCACGTGCCTTGGGGCTATTCTTTTTATTACTTGTAACTCTGTTACAAGTGCTGTTTTCCTGTGCGATTTCTTCCATGCTCCCATCAATCAGGAGAACAGACCCACCTCCTGATATTTTGCTCACATGGGTTACCGTCTAACACCCCCCATTATCAGCATGAATGAATGACCTTATCCAAGTGTGATGGAGTGCTGTGTGAGGGTCTGACAAGATAAAGAACAAGGCATGGCTCCTGCCCAAAGAGCTGTAGTTGGGTGGAGAGGGGCGGGGTGATGAGGGGTGACTATACAGTCATCCCACTGGAACACATATGCAAGTGAAAAAAAGTCACTCCTAGAAATCACAAGGCAAGGACAAGAGGCCACACTGGCACACAATGCTCACTCCAAGAAGAAACCCTGATTTAATCCAGCATGGCTAGTAGTTCATCTCAGCTGAAGGTGATGGAGGTGGGAGACTTCTTTGGTATAGAGATTCTGGAGATGGCAGTGTCTCATTATGTAGCCCTGGCTTGCCTGGAACTGGTTAATGTAGACCAGACTGGCCTCTGCCTCCCACATGCTGGCATTAAAGGCGTGTTCCACCATGCCTGGCCTGGAGGTGGCCTTTGAGGAGTAGGCAAAAGTTTAGGAAGCAGAGTTCTGGCTGAGGATGTAGCTCAGTGAGAGTTCTTAGTAACCTAGCGAATGTGAGGTGCTGGTTCCATCCCAGCAATGCAAATAAATACAAATAAAATGTGAGTCTGGAGGAGACACTTCCTGGCGGGGCAAACTGCCTAAGTATACAGACACTGATGTATGAAAATGCGGCGCGCTGAGCACAACTGCCTGCTGGAAGATGTGTAGGGCTGGGTGGAATGCCAGGCTGAAGCTTTATTCTGTGGACAGCAGGGAGGAGTGGCAGGTGTGGCTTGGAGGAGGCGTGGCTCCTAGGGTAGCCGGTAAACAAGGAGAGGGCAGTGCCACTCCGAGGCCCCAGTATCTTCAGTTGGCCTTATCTGCCTCTCCAGGCTGTAACCCTTCTCAGAAGCCTCCGTGACTCCCACGGTGGTCCTGCCACCTCCCAAGTACGGCATAAGCATTGGCACTAGCTTCTGGCTGGCTCCTACCATCTGGATTTCCCGTCTATGCCCTAAACGGGTCCTTGCCGTTTTCAGGGGAATCAGGGAAGCACTGTGGTTGTCAGGTACACTCTGGCTCTTGCCTAATTTGGGGCTTAGCAGCCTTGCTCCTCTCCCAGCTCCCAGGCAGAGCAATGAAGTGAAACAGGTGCTTTACTTACTGCACAGTCGGTGCCAGGCTTCCCTCATTGCTCAGCCTTGCACCCTGCCCTCGTGGAGCATGAGCCTTGCCTGCAGAAGGAACTCTTCGCTTCTGGCACGTTTGTTTACCCACACATCTTAATACCCTCTCTGCTCAGGTCCCTGTCCCCAGCTCAAGGATCCAATGCTTGCCCACCAGCACTTCTGAGTCTTGGGAGTTTACGTGGCTACAGCAGCGAGACTGGATCTCCATACATGAGTCAGCCCATGTCCTTCTTTTCCAAACCCTCCTGGGGCTCAGATCTTACAGAACAAAAGCAAGCTGGCTCTGCACAGCCCACAAGACCCTTTGCCATCGTCTTGCTTCCTGTTTCCTCTGCTTGGAGCCTTCTCCAGGTATCAGCATGGCTGGTTCACTGCTGCACTCAGGTTTCCCAGCACATCTGAAAAAGCATTTCATCTCTTCGGTGAAACCTTTCTGGAAGTCACCATGTAGTACTCCCCTTCCACTGACTGGAATCTTATTTGGAGGTTTACACTGACTGAGGTGCTACTACATTTTGTTTGTTTGTTGTTTTAGAAAAGAATTGAGATAGGGTTTCTCTGTGTAACAGCCCTGGCTGTTCTGGAACTCACTTTGTAGACCAGACTGGCCTGGAACTCACAAAGATCTGCCTGCCTCTGCTTCCTGGGTGCTGGGATTAAAAGAGTGTGCCACCATTGCCCCACTACTACAGCACGTGGCTAAACAGCTGCTTCCCTGGGACCCTCAGGGACTTCTTCACTGTCTCCCCTCACCTGGAATAAGTCAGGCTTGGCACAGTTGGGAACTCAGTTGCTCTATATGGAGGGTTTCCAGGGGGGGGGGCAAAAGACTGTGGACAAGGCATGGAGCTACTGAAGGCACTTCAGGGCTTAAATCTCTTAAGGGATAGGAACTCTCCAGACAGCCTGGGGACTGGAGCAATTCCCATTCCCAACCCCTCCTGTAGAGATGACTGAGCTTGCAGGTTCCAAAGCAAGAGGAAGGAGGCCAGAGTGAGCAGGGGCTTCTGCTCTGGTATGGAAAGCATTGAGCCGTTTTTAATCACCTCATTTCGGGTGTCTGTTCTTTTGACCTAGAAATAAAACTTCAGACAAATTACTTTCAATCTGAGAAAAACCTGCTCCTAAACTATGGCAATTGCTCATAATCAGCAACTGCCTTGATTATAGCCCAGGGGACTTTGATATTTTCCTTCAGGGATACTATTTCACCACAAAAAAACTCAAGGAAGTACCATGTTAGCTTTCCCCTTGCTCAGCAGCAGAGCTATTGATTAGAGTATGAATGTCGACTCCCCACCCACAGCCCCACTAGAGCTAGCTGACTCAGGTGTGGGGGGGTGGTGTGGGAGCGTGGGGTGTGGGAGCTGTGGGGTGTGTAAGGTGTGGGGGGTGGTGTGGGAGCGTGGGGTGTGGAACTGTGGGGTGTGGAACTGTGGGGTGTGGAACCGTGGGGTGTGGAACCGTGGGGTGTGGGAGCTGTGGGGTGTGTAAGGTGTGGGGGGTGGTGTGGAACCGTGGGATGTGTAAGGTGTGGGGGGTGGTGTGGAACCATGGGGTGTGGGAGCTGTGGAGTGTGTAAGGTGTGGGGGTGGTGTGGAACCGTGGGGTGTGTAAGGTGTGTGGTGGTGTGGAACCGTGGGGTGTGGAACCGTGGGGTGTGGAACCGTGGGGTGTGTAAGGTGTGGGGGGGTGTAAGGTGTGGGGTGGTGGTGTGGAACCGTGGGGTGTGGAACCGTGGGGTGTGGAACCGTGGGGTGTGGGAGCTGTGGGGGTGGTGAGCTGTGGTCCAATGGGCACCATCTGGGAGGCACTTCCTGCCCTCCATCATTCCCCACTAAGTGTTCCTGTTGTTTTTTTTAGATCCCTCAGCCAATTTCCTGCCCCAAAGGAGAAACTGGGAATTCCTTAGTGGGAAGACAGTGTCCCTTGAGACCAGTGTTTCTCAACCTGTGCTTCATGACCTCTTAGGGGGTCGAATGACCCTTTGGCAGGGGTCACCTAAGACTACTGGAAAACAAAGATATTTACATTATGATTCATAACAGCAAAATTATGGTTATGGAGTAACAATGAAAATAATTTGATGGTCATGGTCACCACAATATAAGGAACTGTATTAAAGAGTCACAGCATTAGGAAGGTTGAGAACCACTGATTTAGAGGGTCCCTTCTCCACGTTCACCTCTAGCCTTCTAAGAGACTGACTCAGTGACAATGTTTTTGGAGGCATCTGACTCACTGACTCACACAGTAGCCTTTCCTTTACACGAGTCTGCTAAGGTGAGACAGGCTTGGGGTTGTTTAGTTTATCAGCGCACTGATGTCTTCAAGGACTTTGTCCTATCCGCCATTCTTCATACTGGTTTCACTCTTAGGTTGGGGCCAAGGCAGTAGCTCCAAGGGTCACACTGGGCTGGCTATACCAGCAACTACCCTGATTCTGCTCCAAAGGGAGATAGCCCTGTCAAGGGGCCTCTGTCCTTTCCTATAGCCTGCTGGCTAGAACTGGGTCCCACTCTGGAGTCTATTACTGACAGAGGGGAAGGCCACTGCAAGTTGCTCAAAGTAAACATGGGGGAGGTACCTATCTGCAGTGGCTACAATCTAGTACTTCCTGGGACCCTTTAGGGCTGTGGTGGCCCTCAGGGATCTAGGGTATTGACTTCTAGAACATTCCTTAAATCAAGTTAAACTACTAGTCTCTATCAACTAAGCAGGCAAGAAGTGCTTTTTAAAAAAAGATTTTATGTGCATGTGTGTCTCGCATGTTTATCACGTTCATTCTTGGTGTTCAAAGAGATCAGAAGCAGGGGTTCCAAACCCCAGGAATTGGGACTTGAGATGAGCCCCTACCTATGTGGGTGCTGGGAACAGAACCTGGACTCTTTGCGAGAGCAGGCAGGAAGAAATAGCTGATTACCATGTAGAGGACTCTCATTTAACTCATCGTGCAGTCCTTCAGAGTCTCTGGTTTTTAGACAAAAAGGCAACTTTAGAGACTTGTGTCCAGTTAAGGCAGGAACAAGTTATTTGCTTAGCTGACGCTACCAGAAAAGAGCCAAGTGGCTCAATGGGCAGTGCCACCCCTGCCCTGCTAAAGGATGTATCTTTTAGGTCTGTCATGATGGTGCACTCTGGAAGCAGAGGCAGGGGGATCTTTGTGGGTTTAAGGCCAGCCAGAGTTTCACAGTGAGACCATATACGTACCTTTAATCCCAGCACTCAGGAAGCAGAGTTGGCAGATCTCTATGAGCTTAAAGCCAGCCTGGTCTTCATGGAGAGGAGTGTAAGGAGAGATTACTGTCCCAGAGTCAGTGACTATCAGGAGTAGAGGAGACCAAGCTGACAGTCAAGAGATCACCATGGCTCTTGGATTTTGTCAAGCATTTTCATAAAGTAAGACTTTGCAGACATCCTTGGAGAGCTTCAGAGAGACTCTGAACACATTGTAAGATGCCTGAAACCAAGTGAAGAACATTCAGGAAGGGCTAGGCATGTGTGCTGTCCCCCACGGGCACAGTGTCTATCCTGCCAGCCATCACAGGGTACTAGGCAAAATACCCAGGGAGGTGTCACTGTATAGCCAACGTTACCAGTAGAAAGAGCTCATGTGGATTTGCAAATAAAACATCTTGTAAGCCCAGAGAAAAAATGTTTCCAAGTACTTTACTGTCCCAGAGCAAACTTCAGATTTATAGGATTAAGTGTATCTAAGAACCTATGAGATAAAATGTCCAATCTATGGCATCTTAGGTGGGTCAGATCACTGGAATATGTTAGTAATTTCAAGGCCCAGGAGGCAGAAGCAGGAGGATGGAAAGTTCTAGATCTACCTAGGGTACACAGCAAGTCCAAGGTCAGTCTGATCTGTGTGTGAGATACTATCTCAATAAAACATTATACACACACACACACACAAAAGCACTAGAGGTGTAGCTTAGTGGTAGAATGGTGGCCTTAAGGGGTTGTCCCCTAGTAACACACACACACACACACACACACACGATGAGGTGGGAAGATCATGAGTTCAAGGTTAGCCCCAGATACATAACTTTGGGGCTAGCCTGGGCTACATAAGATCCTGGAGCAAAAAAACCAAAAACACAACCACAATGTTTGACATCCAATCCAATTATCAAGCCTACAACTGCAGTCAGGGATTCTTGAACAGTTGATCTGAACAGCAGCACACCATTGCCAACATGACCTGACTCCACCCAAAACCACAGAAGACCCATTGTTTTCCAGTGTATACAAAGCTCACTCTGAAGACCTGTTTCCTAGGCTACGTACAAGGGACGTATCCCAGTGTATATGAACCTTTCCTGAGAGTTTATAAGTGTGGACATAGAATAAGTCTCCATAAAGTTGAAAATATTAGACCATACACAGCTTTGACCCACAACAGAAACTACAAATCAGCAACAAGTGTGGTTGGAGAGACGGCTCAACAGTGAGGAGCACTTACTGTTGTTGGAGGACTTGGTTTGATTCCCAGCACCCACACGGTGGCTCACAACAACCTTAACTCCAGTTCTAGAAGACCCTTTTCTAGCTTCTGCAAGGTGTACATAGTCACATGCAGGCAAAACACTCCCACAATAAAATTTAAACATTAAAAAAAAAAAAGCAACAAAAGACACCCTTAATGAATGTCCATGGGAAGTAAGACACAACTTTGCTAAGACAGCAATTCTTCCCCAAAGATCCAAATTGAAGACAAGCTTTTTATAAAAGTCAAGAGGACAGTTTCAAAGTTCATATGGAGATTCGAAAAGCTGATTTTAACAGTTACTTGAAAAGCGGGAATATAGCTGGTATGCACAAAGCTCAAGAAGGAGCCAGGGAGACAGCTCAGTGGGTGAAGGCACTAATGTGTAAGTCTGTCTGACAACCCAAGTCCAATTCCCCAAATCCACGTTAAAAAACAACAATATCCAAAGCCAGGTGCAGCGGCATTCATCTGTCATCCTAAGGTCAGCTGGGAGGGCAAGACAGGAGGGTCACCTGGAAATTTAGGGACTAGTCTGGGATATGTAGCAGAGGTACAGAAATGAGACCTGGCATCGACTGGTGAAGGCTAGAACCTACTCTTCATAGTTGTTGCGACTTCCCCGTGCCTCACAGGGTTCTCTGTCTCTTACACACACTTAATAAATATACATTTTAAAAAGCCACAGTGGCAGTGCAGGAGTTGCAGTGACCACAGAGACAGTGGGCATGTTAGGGCTCTCCAGTTGTCTCTGCTGGCTGTGGTCCATGACAGTGTGGCCAGCCAGGAAGCTGACTTGGCAGTCAATGAATGAGTGAGATGTCCCCAGTTGACTGTCACCCTGTGCACAGCGCCAGGCACCTCCAAGATTGTGCTCAACTGTTGAGTTCAGCACTAGCACGACCCGGTCAGAAGCCAGGTCCAGAGGATGGTGTAATCTAACAGTAAGATCTGAAAAGCCTTCCCATTGAAGGAGGCCTCAGATGGTTTAGACTGTTTACCAGATCTAGACTCACCTTGGAGACAAGCTTCCAGATACAAGGAAGTATCTAGATCAGGTCCAGGCAGGAAGACCCACTATGTGTGGCACCATTTCATGGGCTTTGGTCCTGCACTGAACTAAAAAGGAGAAAGGGAATGTAACTGGTGTTCACAGCTGTTTCCTGACTATGGATGTCATGTGACCAGCCACCTCAAGTTCCTGCTGTCATGACTTGGTCTCAATGGAATATACCTCCTCTAACTGTAAATCAGTATAAACCCAACTCTGCCTCCCAGGTTCTGGGTTTCTACTGTTTTGAAAGCATTCTACCTGACACAGAGTGGAGCAAGGTGGGAATTTCAAACCAGGTTTCAACATTATCCAAGCCCATACTAGTTTGCCACTTCCCGCTTATTCAGGGGCAAATAGCTAAATCCTAGAGAACGTGGATGTGAATGTGAGACTGAGCTTCAAGAGCAGCTACTCAACCCGTTAGGTGAAATGGTCACACTTCAAACCCCACACTCTTACATGAGTCAAGATGTAACAGGACAATGGCATTTTTATTTACAACTGGACCAGAAAAAGGCATACAGGCATTTTTTAATTAAAAATAATGATGATGATTTAAAAAGTCAGAAAAATTGACAATGTTTGAACCCCACCCCCACCCCAAATGAGAACCTTAGAGGGGAAAATGCAAGATTTGAATGAACAAGTAACTCCCAAGCATTTTCTACTCTTTGGGCTCCCTTTTCTCCAGCCTGATTCTTGGTGGATGCCACTGTGAGGCAAGATTGAGAGGTTCACTGATTTGATTGATGATGGTGGCAGGTCCCCAGGAGGCTGGGGCAGTGAGGGGCAGGGTGTGTTCCTAGCATAAGCAGCATCCTGAGCTTTGTCTCCCAGCAGGGTCCCAAAGGACTGGAGCAAGGGTGAGTGGCTATTACTGACCCCTACACCCAGCGTGCGTTTGGTCTCTTGCTACTTAAGAGCAAGTCTGTGACTTGCACAGGGTTCACAGGGGCTGGAGTTGGGGGGAGGAGCTAGGGCAGCCTCCTTCCAACTTGGGGGACTGGCTTCTTGCCTATTCCTAAGAACTGGGAGAAGAGCAATCCAACTTACCTTCCATCTTCCTTCTCAGAGTTTTCTGGGTGTCCCCAAAAGAACTTGCGTGGGAGAAAGAGGGGACAGGTCTCGCTAAAAGAACTGAGTATAAATGCTGAGGTCAGGGGCCACGAGGAGAGAGAACCTCTCTCTGGCCACCTCAAGGAAGAGATCTGAGGACTCCACACCTGAAAGTTAGGAAGAGGAGGTCCACCATCACCCTTTAGAAAGGGCGGTGCCTCCCGAGGAAAGGACTGGGGAGCAATCTTGAGGGGTGAGCACCCTAGTGGCCTTAGCCACCTCTTCCCAGACACACACATGGGTGCTTGGCTCTGGAAACACTTGGCCCTAGCCCAGGGCTTCTTGGCACGAGAACAGTTCACTGCAGGCCTCATCTCTTCCTCGGTGGCCAGCAAACTCTGGTTGCTTTGATGAGGGGAATCCTGCTGTCCTAGGGAACCAGGACATGTCCTTGTAGTAACCAAGGCTGGGGCTTGCTCCTGGTCAAAACGATGACCGAAGGTCTGGCTGGAAGCCCTGTTCCGGGCGGCAGAGGGCAGGCTGGGGAAGAGAACGGGAGGAGGGGGGGCAGCAGGGGTTGGTTGGCACTGAGGTTACTGTCCGGGCTGGAGCTGTGCTGTGTCGTGGCCATCAGTGGCGAGGATGGGCAATGAGAGGCTTGGAGCCCTCACCACAGCCCTGGAGTTTCCTCTTCCAGTTAGTGCTAGGGTGGCCAACAGCTCTGAGGAGCTAGCTGGTGGGGACATTGATCAAATCCTCACATTTATCCATCCTGGATCTGTTTAAAAAACAAAACAAAACCCCCCAAAACCCAAACCAACCAACCAACCAAACAAACAAAAAACCCCTGAATTATCAGGTCAGAGAACTCCTTCTGAAGGCGCCTCTCAGCTGAAGAAAACTCACAGGAAAATGTATCCTACAGACTGGAATAAGATGAAGGGAATGCAAGGGTATCTACAGGCCCTCCTGCCCCCCATGCAGCCTGGGGATCTAGGAACACTGTGCCAGGAGTTACATTCCAAATGAGCAGGAGTTATTTTATTTGTGTGCCTGCAGTCCCCTATGCAGGCGGCTTCCTGTCCGAGGATAGAGTGGGCCTAGCGTTGCTCCAGCCACTCAGTCTATCTTCACAGCAGCATAGATCTTGCGGACAAACATGTAGGCTGCATAGAAGCCGATGGTCCCTGTGAGCAGCCAGAAGGACAGGACCATGAGGGCGGTGTAGCCGAAGTAGAGGAGAGAAGGGATGAACTCGACAATGTCCAGCTGGGGGGGGGGGATGGCACAGAAAACAGGGATGGACTTTTAATGCCAGGCAGCTATGAGCTATGACAAGACTGACACTCACCCTGTGCTGGCTAGTTTTATGTCAACTTGACACAAGCTATAGTCATCTGAAAGGAGGGAACCTCAATTGAGAAAATGCCTCTGCATCAGCTCCTGCCTCCAGGTTCCTGCCCTGTTTGAGTTCCTATCCTGACTTCCTTCAGTGATGGGACTAAAACTCTTTGCTCCCCAAGTTGCTTTTGGTCATGGTGTTTAATCACAGCGGTAGATAAGACGTGTGAATGAATGCGCATGGCTGTATTCCAATAAATGTCCTTTCACGAGCTGGCCACTGGCCTGGGAACCAGTCTGCTGACCTCTGAAGCAGATGTGACCATCTGCTGGGAAGTCCTCTCCACAACCTGGTATTTTGGGGAAACTTGGGCATTCCGAGTTTACCCACCGGCCCTGCAGCTCTTACTGTGCAAATATAACTTGGTTTCCAGCAGAGGACTGCTTGCCCTTGGGCTTTAGAGACCCTAAGTAAAGCATACAAAGTCAAACCTTTTGTGCTGGAGGTGAGCTACCCACCAAAACCTCCTGAGCTCCTCTAACTGGCCCGTCTGGTTCGCCCTACCTGCTAAGCCAGACTCCTGTTGATTACTAGCCCACACTTAACCTGTGTGATCACGTTCATGCAGCAAGCAGGCCTCCAAGACACGAGCCTGGTTCATTCTCCCTTTGCTAGGCAGATGCAAGGAGTACTTGAGTGAAGAGAAGGGGACCCCAGAGCCATAATGGCTGAGGTCCTAGATGTGGTTTCCAATGGTAAACAGTCTGCTTTGGTCTTTCTGTGAATACACTTGTGTGTACTCACATGGGTATGAGGCCAGAGGTCAACACTGGGTGTGTTCCTCAGTCACTTTCCACTTTATTTCTGAGCTAGATAGGGCCTCTCAAAACCTGGAACTCACCAGACTAGACTGGCTGCCCACAAGCTCCAGGGAACCTGTCTTCGCCTCCTGAGCACTGTGTCTAAGTGTGCATGGTGCCGGTCTCAGCTTCTATGTGGTCTGGGGCATTGGTCCTCATGCTTACACAGAAACACCGTATAGACCAAGCCATTTCCCCAGACTGAGTCTATCTCTGTTCATTTCTTTCAGCTGCTTTTACTCTCATGTTATTGTCCTTTCCCCCTATGTCTTGAGGTAAATGTTGTTACCAGCCTTACTTCGGAGCAGAAGTACAACAATGTAGCTCACTGCCTTTGAGATGAACAGGGAGTGGAGGAAGCCCTGAGTGAGTGTACACTTTGACATTTTGATGCTGGGCTCAAGAGGAATGGCAAAGCTTTCCTCAGGAGTCTGAGTATTTATGAATGATTAATCAGTATGTGCAAAGACTGGCAACTGCAACTTCCTCCAACCTTAGACGGCTTGCCTACACAGACCTCCTACAAAGGTTACCCTTCCACTGCATATTATATATAGACACAACAAATGCACAGAGATCCCAGGCTGACAGTGATAGTAGACCCCACCTGCTCCCAGCGTCTTGTACTTGTGTCTGCCTTCTCTTCATTCCCTCACCTTCCCTCGCCAGGGTTCCAGGACTTAAAGCCACATGTGTCACAGCAGAAATGGTCTTGATACATACATTCCTCAGGCCGGCACATATGAACTTCAACCCCTTCAGTCTCAGCCTTTCCAGCACTGAGATTACACGCTGTATGGCTTTTAGTGCCAAGTATTTCACAGGTTTCTGCACGCAGAACTCTCACTGTTATTCAGACTTAAGGCTTGTTTCCCAAACATTCTATACAGTTCTAAATAACTGTGGTCATTTCCACTTTGAGTATGAAAGCACAATCTAGACACTTGGATTATTTCAACAGCCTCCTCCCCACCCCCAACCATCCTGCCCCAGAGAGAGTTTTGGGGGAGCTCAAGGAGGGTGGTACCTTGTTAACAAAATAAAAGATGGCATAGACCAGGACATAGAATGCAGACCCCCCTGAGACAAGGAAATTCCTCCACCACCAGCGGTAATCCTACGAAGAAAACAGAGGAGGGGTCAGCATAGGCTCCAGGTCATTTTCCCACAGATCTCTTGGTCAACAGAGTTCAAGACTCTAGGTAAGGAGAGTCACATTTGGTCAGGCAGTGGTGGTTCACACCTTTAATCCAACTGCCAACTGCAGTTACCCCTGGAGTGGATGTGGTGCCGACAAATCACAGTCGTGTGGGGCATCATGGATTCCAGTGGAGAGGAAAATGGCTTGAGCAGGGGAGCAAGGCAGCTTGAGGAGATACCCACTTGGGATATCCACTCTCTGCAGTCCCATAAAGATGGTCAGTGTTGGATCTGTCCCCTCCTCCCTCCTCCACCTACTGCTCTACTCCCCTCACCTCTGCACACAGCTGGAAGTACACCATGACGATGCTGATTTGTGAACAGGACACCACCAGGATGATGAAAACAAGGAACAGGAACCCGAAGAGGTAATAGAACTGGTTCTCCCAGATTGCCTGTGGGCACCAGAGATGGCCTCAGCAACTTGCAGCTCAGCAGCCACTCCCCCCCAGAACACCTCCACCAGGGCTCCTCTTAAGCAGGGCTTGTGGCACAGGAGAATAATGTTTGGGTGGACTCCAGCATGTAAGGTGATTCCTACCCCAATCAAAATCATACAGCAGCTGTGACCACTAAGGCACAGTTCACCCCATGACAGGTGAATGCTGTATCCATTGGCTTTATCGATACACACAGACCTGTGCAACCTTGGCCTTAAACAAAACAAAAAAAACCCCACAACTTTTTATTGAAAAAAATTTTTATATAATATATTTTGATGTTTTCCTTCTCTCCCAACTTCTCTTGGATGTCCCCACTTAATTTTATGTTCCTTTTGTCTTTCAAAATAAGACAAAACAGCTGGGTGGTGGTGGTGCACGCCTTTATTCCCAGCACTTGGGAGGCAAAGGCAGGTGGATCTCTATGAGTTTGAGGCCAGCCTGGTCTACAGAGTGAGTTCAGGACAGCCAGAGCTATACAGAGAAATCACTTCTTGAAAAACCAAACCAAATCAAACCAAATAAACAAAAATAAATTAGCAACAAAAAACACCCAAGGGGCTGGAGAGATTGCTCAGTGATTAAGAGTACTGACTGCTTTTCCAGAGGACCCAGGTTCAATTTCCAAAACCTACATGACAGCTCACAGCAGTCTGTAACCCCTGTGCTAGAGGATCTGATTCCTGCATACAGATATACTTGCAAAACACTAATGTACATAAAAACCAAAATAAAAATAAATATATACCCACCCAAAACAACAAGACAAAACAAAAACATCAACAATAACTAAAAACAAAAAACTCCCACCACCAACCCCTGAACAAAAATCAAAATAAACCAATTAAGAGGGGAAAAAAAAAAAATCAAACAAAGCAAAATGAGACAAAGAATCTATTAAAATAGCACTGAGATTGTTTTGTGTTGGCCAACTACTCCTAACCTTGGCTTTTCTTCTTTTTTCAAAACAGGGTTTCTCTGTGAGACCAGGTTGACTACACATCTGCTTGCCTCTGCCTTCCAAATTCTGGGATTAAAGGCATGCACAACCACACCTGGTCCTTGCCTTTCTTTTAAAAAGTTTAAAAATTATGTTGTCTGTATGAATGTTCTCCTTGTATGTATGTCTGTATATATGTGTATGCCTGGTGCCCAGGGGCCAGAAGAGTGTGTTGTACCTCCTGACACTGGAATTATAGATGATTGTGTACCACTATGTGGATGCTGGAAATCAGGCTCTCTGGAAGAGGGGCCAGTGAGGAACTTAAGTGCTGAGCATTCTCTGCAGCCCCAGCGAGGCCTTTTACATCTGAGAAAGTCAAAGTGATTGGTTCAGAGCCTCAACACAACAGGAGAGCCCATGGGATTATTCTGGGGATAGAGCAGCAAACTCATCCTCTGTGGCTATCCTAGGCAGGCAAGGCTCTTAGCAGGGAAGGGAAGGACTATTCTGGAATAGCAGAGACCTGTATAGCACTGACATGGCACGACTGGGCTGGGCAGCTAAGTCAGCGGCTTCCTGTTTCACACGTTCTCACAATGACCCCGAAAGCTGGGGGTCCTACTCTCTATTTGCCTGAAGTTCTGGGTGACACTGGCAGGTGAAGAGGGTGAGGGACCCAGGAATGGAAGCAGGTGCAAACGTGTTATCAATCACTGTTGCAAATGATGGCATCACTTGAAGCAGCTTCCACGTGCTGAGCCCTTTGCATGCACCAGCCCCTCGTCCTCATGTACAGCATGTCTCCATTACCTCTCGTAAGTGTCCTGACAGTCAGGACACATTATCAAATTCAAGGGTGAAGAAGGGGGATCCTGCAATTTCACAGAGAGCAAGAGCCCAGGCTGCATATAGAGGTGGCAAGTCAGCAGTACTCACACTGAAGATGAAGAACAGCTCGATGAACATGGCACCGAAGGGCAGGATCCCAGCCATGAGGATGCTGCAAAAGAGAAGGGATGTCAATAGTGCCGAGGCCCCTGCCATCGGGAAGCCCCTGTCCCGCCTGACATCAGTACAGAGAACGCCTACGTGGTGGCAGTTCTAAGGCTTTGCCATGTTGTGACACCATTATTTCTTCTTAAGAGCAGGGTGGGCAAAAGTCTCTTCAGTCCATAGATGGGAGCTCATATAGAATGGTGGGTGATCTGCCCAAGGTTCAGGTGGTCATCTTTTTTATTTTTTCTAAGTACAATTCGTCCATGTGGCCTTTTGGTTTTGGGATATTGGGGATTGAACCTAGGGTAGTATGCAACGTAGGTAAGTAAGTGTTGTGCCACTGAGCTATATCCCCAGCTTTCCTACCTGGGCTTCTCTGATCTAGTTTCTAGGCAGACACTAAGTCTGTAGCACCTTGCCTTCATTGTGGCACAAAGCTGAGCTTGCAGGCCATCTATCCACTAGTGCTCTTGCTGCTGGTGCACGGTGATCTCAGCACCCTTTAGGGAAGGCAGCCCCTTTGTGTTCTCCTAAGGAGATGCCTTAGGAGAGCACTGGGCCTTGCCCATCCCAAAGTCCCCTGTTCACCTCTGCCAAGACTCACCCCACAAATCGATTCATGTACCACCGTTGTTCGGGGATCTGCCTGGGAATCTGGTTTGTGCGCACAGGGTTGTCATATGGCTGCTTGCGGAAGCCGAAGTAGTATCCCAAGTAGACAAGGGGCAAGGAGATCCCGAACCACATACACAGCAAAGCCACCATGGTGGGGAACGGAACCTGTGGACACAGTGCTGTGAGGCCCCCAGAGGCAGTGAGACCTACAATAGAAGCCATGCAAGTGGTGGTGGTGGTGGTGGGAAAGGGCAGCTCTGGGCTCCAGGGAAGGAGAAGCCACATGCGCAGTAGGGCTACTGTGGTGGGGAAGGTCCAGCAGACTGTTCCACCCCAGGGCTCTTGGCCTGAATCTCTTGAGACCAAGAATTTCCTGTGGGGAAAGCAGAGTGTAGATGAGGGCCATTGAGCTTCCAGTAAAGATGGAACCTCAGCATCCCAGGAGCTCATTATCCAGGGAGGAAGTAGAACTGAGAACCCCAAGGAGCCGTGAAGGGGACCAGAGGAATGGACAGTGTGAGGTCTGCTGAGTAAAGAGGAGGGGAAGAGCAAAACTGCTCCAGTTTGGTTAAAATGACACACCATAATATTCTTCCAGGTGGGGAAAAGCAGGGCATAGGCCTGGATTATAAAAGGACTCCATTTTAATAAATTCTTTTTTTTTTTTTTTAAAGACAGGGCCTCCCTCAAGTATCCTAGATTGGCCTAGAACCCACTATGTAGCCACGGATGACCTTGAACTTCTGACCCTCCTGTCTCCACCTCCTGGGTGCTGGGATTACAAGGCATGCACTACACAGTGAGTTCATGAAGTACTAGGGATGGGACTCATGATTTCAAGCATGCTAGGCAAGCACTCTACTAACTGAACTACATCCCAAGTCCCCAAATTCAATGTTTGCATGTATCTGAAAGGCCTACAATGAAAGTTAACAGTACTTCTTGGATGGGGCACAGGGATTGAACTGAGTTTTTTCATCTCCTCGTCATCTTCTGTATAGTCATTTTCTTTAAGACTTGTACAAAAAGTGTTTACATTCTTAATTTGGGAATGCAAACCTGTGCAGCTACTCTAGAATTCAGTTTAAAGTAAAACTAGAACTACAATGTGGTCCACCTATACCACTTGGGTATACACACAAAGGATCTAAGTCAGCACACCACAGAGATACTTGCATGTCCACATTCACTGCTGCACTAGTCACAACAGTCAGGAAATGGAACTGCACAGAAGATAAAGAAAATGAAATAATGACAAATTGCAGGAAATGGACAGAACTAGAAACCACTATGTTAAAATATGCCAGACTCCGAAAGACAAGTACTGTATGTTTTCTCTATTATATGTGTGTGTGTGTGTGTGTGTGTGTGTGTGTATGTGTGTGTATATATTTGTATTTATATATGTGTATGTGTAACTTGTGAAACTAGAAAGGGGATCATCAGAAGGAAGGAAGAGATCTTTAAGGAGGGGGAAATAGGGTAATGGAATACATGTGATAAGAAAGCAGAAGTTGGGAGTTAGTGGGGGAAGGAAGGGGACCAGCCAGAGGGGGGAAGGGGACAAGGAGAAGGGCAGTGGGTGAGGGGAATGAATGAGAACAAGGTATAGTGATACACGTGTAAAATGCCATAACGGAATATATTACTTTGTATGCCAACCTAAAAATCGACAAAAAAAGAGAGCACATTAAATGTTTAGAACAGTGTTTATTACAACAAGCATAATTTGTTATAATTCTTAAATCATATAATCTCATTTTAAACATCTCTGTTGAAGAAAAACGCCTGAAAGAAGACCTATCAAATATGTCTGAAGTGTTTACCTCGGAGTGGCTCCACTGGGGGTCATGTTTCATTTCCTACTATGTGCTCTAGAAAGTCTACATGGATACTCATGGTTTCCTATGTTGCTGGGAAGGGGAAGAAGCAGTCTACACTCAAACCCCATGCAGAGCTCTTAGCGGACACTGACAGGCAGGGCGCAGGCGGCTCAGCACAGTAAGGCTGCAGTCCTGAGTCCTGCAGTCCTGAGAGTCATCAGCCAGAGCCTGAAATTTCATTGAGAGAAGCTGCTGGCAACAGCACAGCCTGGGGCTAGTGTGAACTCCACGCTGGAGTGGTGCTGAAGGGGAGCAGAGGTAAGCACTTTGACCGTATCCACTCACACCAAGTAGCTCTCACTTGGTTAAGACGTGGGGAATTCCCCAACTGGCCCCTGGAATGTGGAAACCTCCCTTTAGAGAAGTGAGCTACGGACAGCTGTTTCTAAGCCTGCAGAAAGGCCAGGACCAGGGCACTGGCAGATGATAGATGGGCAATGCTGGGGAAACCCCAGCCAACCCTCCACCCCTACAGCTGGGAACAGAACTCTGGGGACTCAGAAAAGGGAAGGGAAGAAGGGAACAACAGGAAGTGCTCTCCTTACTGGAGAGGGGCAGGATAGTGGGGGGAAGGCACTTACTGCTCCTGACGAATGCTTTCCCCAGATGAAGCAATTCAACACAAAGCAAATGCCAAACACCACACCAGGATAGAGCGTCGCAGTCTGTGAGCAAAAAGGACAGGTTGGCAAGGTGCATCTAGGGCTCCTACTTGGTCCTTGGGAGTTGTCACAGACCTCTGGTCTTTTGGGTTTCTGCTCAAACAGGCCTCCTGCTCTATGAGACACTTTGTAGAGCCCTGAAACTGCTTTTTCTCCTTGCCCTTATTCCACTTTGTAATTACAGATGGTACCCAGCTCAGAAAGGTTCTACCTAGGATTCTTTGCATTGGTGATGGACTGGACAGTTAAAGGCACTCAGTAGCAACCACACTACATTTGGTGTGTTAGATGCACATCCATCACAGGACACTATCAACTGAGATGTAGCCTCTCTGAGACAAAGAGCACCTGCATGCAGCTTTGCTGCCTGATCAATGTCGGTCTTCCCAACACACTCCAAATCTTGTCCTCTACCATATTCTCATCACACAACACAGTAGCTACTCAATTAAGTATTTGTATCATAACTAAATGAATCAAACTATTAGAAAATAAGTATGCCTAAGTCCCCCAGTTCCAAACCACCTAAAATAATGGTTCAGTGTTAACTGCATCTTAAGGAAGATAATCGTGGCCTCCATTCGTATCATCTCACCTGATCCTCACTACAGGTGTAGAAGAGACCCTGTTAAAAGATGAGGGTATCCTTCCACTCTACAGCGGGAATCTAGACAGCCTGCCTCCAAAACCCACTCTTAATCTCCTGCAATGTAACCTAGTCAGTTTCTTGGGCTAGACAACGGCACAGAGAACCAAAGCCACAGGCTTACCCTTGAGTCTCATTCTTCCACACTGGGATCTAGGCATCCAGGTGGGTCAATAAGCACAATGACCAAGGAAGGCCCTTGGATATCTCGAGCAACCTAGCACTCCAACTACCCTAATTTCCTCTTTGGCTCACTAGTTCTTATCTCTGGGTCTTCATGTAGTCATCAACATCTGTGTTATGAATGTACCAGGGGCTTCCTGATGCAAAGTAGATGCAACCTCTCCAAGGGAGAGAACCTCTCCAAGGGAGAGAGGGGAAGCAGAGGCTCAGTGGGCTGTTCATGACTATCCATCAAGTAAAGTCAAGTCAAAACTAGGATCTTGGCAATTCAAGAATTTTGGGTGGTACCTAAAATCTTCAAGGCACAGTTTAAATGTCAAGATGTCTTTTCCTTTTTGTTCTTTTTCATTCTAAGTAGCAGAGAATTCCTCATTTTCCTTTCTGGCTGAAACTTACAGTCTGAACACCAAGTCTGCTATTAGGCACAGAAAGAAGAAAGTTCCTGGGAGAACATCAGCTCTGCACCACCCCATGTTTATGGACTTTTCTGCCTCCAAGATGTCTCCTCACTCCAGTGGTTGGCATGTTGGCTAGCTGTTACACAAGCCTGGCCTCTTCCTCTGGCACACAATTCTTTCTAGTCTGTTGGGCACGGTGTCCTCCTGCGATGTTGCTGATCACTCTGAATCTGCTATTCTCTTGCTGGAGCCACTGGACAATGCAAGTTAAGAGTCACACAAGTTCAATCCTCTTATCACTTTATGGATGAAGCATCTGCAGCTCTGAGAGATCCGTCTGTAGGCTTAAGAGAGCCTTCTAGAACTGATGACAGTGGGCCCTAGAGTTTCCTGCTCCATTATTATGCTGTTTAGCCTCTAGCCTAAAAATATCCCCACTGGGGCCTACGTATGCCCCTGAGCAGTGTAGGAAGAGTATCTTAGGCCCTACTGAGTTCTGGGGGGGGCAGGAGGAGGACACTTACACAGAAGGCTCCTTTCTTCCACCGGTGACCTTTGAGAGTTCGGTATAGACGGCCAGCAGAAAATCCACCAAATACCCTGTTGTAGAAAAAAGCAGAATCCACAAAAAAGAGATCCTGTAAATGGCATGAAGCAGGCTTGTGCCAGCCCCTGGGAACATTCTCACATATACCTACCCCATGAACATGAAGAGGAAGCAGGCAGTGGTCATGAGAGCTCCCCGGCTGGAAGGCGACAGCATCCCAAGCATGGCCACAACTACAGAGGGAAGCAGAGGGCAAGGTCAGGATCAGGGTGTCTATCTGGTCTGGCTTCCTGGCGGGCAGACTCACAGGACACTAGACAAATGCGGCTAGAAGAGATTCCCTTCTTCCTTGGCCTTTGTAAAAGCAGTTCTTTACAAAAAAGACTGGGTTGTAGCTGGGGCCTGGGGGTGGAGCAGTTGCTAGGCCTTGGCTGTCTGAATTTACCCATAGCTTCTGGTCCCCAGAGTCCTTGGAATGAACCACATAACGGGCCAAGAGCATTCTGAATGCCTACAAGCTGGATGTAACTTGAATATGAAAGATGGTAGTTAGACTCTCCATTTTTTTGAACAAGGAAACTGAAGCCTAACAGGACTAAGTGGCTATCTAGTCATAAAGCTTAAAGGCATGAAGGTGAGAAACAAATTTAGGCAGACTGACTCCAGACTATGTATTAGTGAGGGTTTTTCTATATTAATAAAAAAAAAAAAAAGTCCTGCTGTACCATGGCACAGGCAGAAAAAGTGAGAGTTCATCTTAGCCCGGGTCACATGTAAGACCCAACCTTGAAGGAAAAAGAGAGGGAGAGGGGAAGAGACCTGAGTCTGGCTAGCTGCTTACTCTGGCAGAAGTTAGCTTCATAGTGCTGACGGGGTTTCCTTGACCAAGTACTCACAGTGACTGTGAACAGAGTGAGGAGCCATCACTACGGCCAGGGCCTAGAACTGCTGCCCAGAATGCTTGGCCTGCTCCTGGGAGATAAGCCTACCATTTTGCTTAAGTCACAGAAGGTGGCCATGCCTCAACCCCCACACCCAGCCTACATGGTCCACTCACAGATGACGATGAGGATCATGCAGAAGAGCTGAATGCCTGAGCCCAGCAGAGAGCTGAGGATCATGGGGTACTGGGGTGGCCTGAAGACATCACCGTGCACAAGCTTCCACCCAGACTCCTCCATAGTGTCTTCCTGCAGCAAAGGGCAGAGAGCGAGGTAGGTTTGTGTGGACAGGGAGGTCCCTGCAGGGAACACCCCCAGGGACCCAGGCTGCTCCATCAGACCAGAACCATTCTGCCACAGGCTTCTCAGAGGAATGCTACATGGGGAAAGGAGGCCAAGAACAGGATGCTTGAAGCTTCAGGAAAAAAATCTCCCTAAATCCACAAAATAAGAGAACGGGAAACAATGCAAACATCAGCACACTAAAATGTTAATAGTCTTGGGTGGTAAGAGTCTGAAGCAATTTATTTTTTTCTGATTATAAATAAAATATGTATTTACTTGTATAAAAATGGTGTATGTCATGAAATACAAATACATTTAAGAAACAGAAAGTTTAGTATATCCAAACACCAAAAACAAAACAAACAAACAAACAAACAAAAACAACAACAACAAAAAAAAAAACACCAAAAAACAAAACTAAAAACACAGAAGGCCAAGTGTGGTGGTCTATGCTTGTCGTCTTAGCACTTGGAAGGGCAAGGCAGAAGGGTTGAGAGTTCAGGGTCAGCCTGGGCACCGTGAAAAGAGACTTTTTCAACACATGTGTTTACTCAGACACATACTTTTCTATATGGTAGAAAGATCTAAAATTAAAATGAACTATATATATTAACATAAAAGGATACCATTGTTTTCTTTTATCTGGTTATTCATGTACACACATGAATAATATTTTTAAATGATAGAGGGCCATTCCGTGTATCTGTTATTTTCAAGTGATACATGATTTTGAACATTTCTCCATGTTAATCTATTTGTTTGTTTGTTTGAAACAGGGTATCGCTTTATATGGACCTCACTCTTGTAGACCAGGCTGGCCTAGAACTCAGAGATCTGTCTGCCTCTGCCTCCTGAGGGTTGGGATTAAAGGTGTGTGCCACCAACAGAGGCTTTCATGTCAATCCTGCTAACAATTTTGTGTATGTACATGTGAGGTCAGAGGTCAATCTCTGGCATCTTCCTCAATTGCTCTCCACCTTATTTTTTGAGACAGGGTCTCTCTCTGGACTTCAGGTCCAATCCATCTCTCCCTTCAGCAAGGTTATATAAGCTTTACGTGGGTACCGGGGTTCACTCTCAGGTCCTCATGCTTGTGTGGCAAAGCAAAGACTTTTACCCACAATTTACCCACTCCCAGCCCCACAATTAGTACTACAAAAAAGAAAAAGAAAAAAAAAAAAAAAGAAAGAAAGAAAAAGAAGTCTTGTGTGGTGCTGTATACCTGTGGTCCAGCATTCAGAGGCTGAGGCAGAAGGATCTCCAGTTTGAAAGAGCCTAGGTAACATAGTGAGACCCTGTCTCAAAAAAAGAAAAAAAAAAAAATCTCTGCTATTTATCTGCCTCAAGACCACTCTTATGACAGTCTGAATCTGAATTTTGGGTGGTGTGTGTGTGTGTGTGTGTGTGTGTGTGTGTGTGTGTGTGAGAGAGAGAGAGAGAGAGAGAGAGAGAGAGAGAGAGAGAGAGAGAGAGAGAGGGCGGTGAGCACATGTCTGTAATAATAATAACAACACCAATACTAATCCTAACAACAACTACTGAAGTGTCATGTGATTATTGGCTATGTGTAGTTTCTTGTCTGTAAATACATAAGAAATGTTAGTACATAAGAAATTTAGAATTTTCTAGTTTTTTTTTTTTTTTTTTTTTTTTTTTTGTTGTTGTTGTTGTTGTTGGTGCTGATGGCGATTTTTTGTTTGTCCTTTCTTTTTTTTGGATCCTTGTTGATCTAGAATTCACTATATAGATCAGGCTGACCTTGAACTCATAGAGCTCCACCTGCCTCTGCCTCTCAAGAAATAGGCCTTGCTGTTTTTGATACAAGGTCTTGCTATGGAGTCAACTCAAATTAGATTCTCCTACGTCGGCCTACTGAGTGCTAGGATCACAGGCACGTAATATTATGCCTGGCTCTAGTTTTAAATTGAAAAATATACTTATGTGTGTGTGAAGGGGACATGTAGGCATAATAATGTGTCAGAGAACAATTTGTGGGAGTCAGTTCTCTCCTTCCACCATGTGGGTCTCAGGGATCAAACTCAGGTTTCAGGCTTGGTGGCAAGCACCCTTACCACAATGTGCCATCTCAAAAACTCTACTTAAAATGACAAATTAACCAAGTTTTCTTTCTGTGACTTCTTCCAAATCTATCACTTTGGGTGACTAAGAAATGTTTTTGTTTTTTCTTTTCGGTGCCTTTGAGGTTTATTCTATGAGCTCTCTTACACACATGTGTGCATGCACATGCAAGCAGGCAAGCCTGGCCAGGGGAGAGCTCTACTGTTAGCTCCTCCCCCCTCTTCCAGTCTGTCCCACCCCAGCCAAGACCTCGTACAATGTCATCCTCCTTGTTGTAGTTGGCGATGTCCTTCCGCAGGGTCCGAATAATTATCATGCTGAGGATGCCTGCAAATGACAGGGTTGGAAGGGGTGAGCACTGCTAATTAACAGAGTGCTCTAGCTCCATGACCTTTTCCAACAGGGCCTGGTCACAAGACTACACAAACCCCTCCCACACAAGCAGAGCTGCACTCCAACTGAGAAGGGATGTGAAGAGAAACAAACTGTTGGGATGGGAGAGATGGCTACAGGATTCTGCTCTGTGTGTCAGGGAGGAGAATTTACGGGAAATGTCTCTTCACTGGAAAAGTCCCAAATAACTGACTCACCTGGGGTGCCTTCACCTCTTTGTGTCCCTCAACAGTTCAGGGAACAGCACTGTCACTCTGCCTCTTTTGTCCTGTCTCTCTCCCTAGGTAGCGGCAAGATGGATAGGATATGGACTTCAAGACCCTGATCTTACTTTATGCTTTCAGGCTTAGCTCCTGAGCTGGGAACTGAGGTTTGCAAAGCCAGGGCAGCAGCCAGTGCCTGGGTAGGCAATAGATAAGCAGGAGCTACTGCTACCTTTGCCTCTCACAAGATGGATGCACTTGTCCTCATTCTACTTCTGCCCAACATTTTCTCCACCCATCTTCCTGACAAGCTTCTTTCACGGTAGGAACCATGCTCCTGGGAGTTGTTGAATGAATCAATGACTGTGCACAGACAAACGTATCTGCTTTTCTCTAGCAAGCTCACCAGAGCAGAGACTAATTCCTGTTCATTTCCACCCACGAGGCCTAGCACAGGGACACGGTGACTGACTGCTTCTAACCACTCCTGGCCCTGACAACACCCTAGAAATTCCCCTCATGTAATGTGACACCTCAGACCCTCAACGCCACCTTCAACACTCAGAGCTCTCACCTGACAAGAAGAAGACCACCACGACAGAGTTAATGATAGAAAACCAGTGGATCTGCACATCGCTCATGGTTAGGTAAGTGTCCCATCGAGAGGCCCATTTGATGTCACTTTCCTGGCAGGCAGGAGGAAGCAGAGTTAGGCCCATTGGACAGCGAATCCCAGCCCAGAGCAAGCCCTCCTCCCCTGGCCAGAGCAGGCATTCTGTCTCACCTCCCAGTGCACCGAGTAGGTGAAGTACAGCTGATTCTCCTTAGTGGGGTCAATTTCTTGGGGCGAGGAGTTGGTACCCTCTGGTAGGATGCATGAACTCTTCTCATCTGTTTTGAGGTCTGTGAGAGACAGAGACCCAGTCTGCTCTCACAGTGGCCAGTGCTACTGCCCCAGGTAGGACTGCTCTGCAGGGATCTCAAAGTTGCCCTGACATCAGGATTTAGTGGAAGTTGGGAGCATAAGAGGTAACTGACTTTTATAGCTACACTCCCTGGAGCCCTGGCTTTCTTAAGGGCCTTCAGGAAGGAGTAAAAAGGTTATGTACATGGGGGAAGGAGAGAAGGATCTGAGTCTAACTCCCTCCATCCAAAAAGCAGGTGGCTTTCTATATTCAACCCAAACATCCAGTGACTCATTCACCATTCAATCAGGCCCACTCAACATGCACCACAGTGGCTCCTCCTGTTTGCTCACTCACTCATGCTTATTACTTTAGTAATCCAACCATTCCTATGCTTTCCCCTTTCATTCATCTGTTTGCTGGCATTACCACCTCATCTAGCCAACCAACATATAAACACCAGATATGGATCAGCACCTTGCTGTTGAGAAAAAGACGGAGTGTAATCTTGAAGAGCCACTGAGGATGTAAGAGGCCTCTAAAAAAAATCATCTGTAAGTGCTGAACTGTGTTTGTGACATTCACAGGAGAGGCAAGACGTCCTTACAGCTCCGGCTTTATGCTTTATGACTGCTTCATATGGAAAGTCATGTCCCACACTTTTTCAAAAAGCCAGAAAATCACGACTGTGGTCAAAAGGCTTGGAGTAGTGATCCATGCCTGTGATCCCAGAAGCAGGAGGAGGAAGAAGCAAAGTTCCATCAAATCCTGTGTGGCCCATCAGGATGGGCTAAGCTCTTAAACTGCTGGTCTACTGTTGGCCCTGGGCAATTTTAGTCTTGCCATCACCCACATAAAGGGAGACAAAGTAACCTGCAACTTGCTTCCCAATACTTTCATCTCTTGTTTTTCAAATAGGTGAAATAGTTCTTGGGAATAGGCTCAACAAAGCCTTAATCTGCTATTTGGTCTTGGCCAAGTCACTAACCTCATGAGCTTCTGGCTCTTCATCTATAATCACCTCCAATCTCCTGAAATTGCAGGGAGGTGGTAGGCTCACAGGGTACCCAGCCCACCAGACAGTAGGTACAGCTCCCCCTCATTCCTACCCTGCTCTCCTGGGGTACAGTGGCCTTAGGATGAACCTATGTGCCATACCTGGGCCTGTCAGCCAGTACAGTGGTGAGAATGTGAGAAGACCCTGTGTATGGAAGCCCAGGCCCATCCAGCCCTGCCCCTCTGGTGGTACCTCCCCACTCACCCTCCAGCCTGATGCTCTGGGGAATCACCTCGAAGCGGACGACACGGTACGTGTGCTCCTGGTCCTCTTCCATGTCCTCCCGGTGGTAATAAAGGATGAAGGACAGGTGATTGTGCAGGTAGATCTAAAGCAGAGCAACAGAGGGTAAGAAGAGCCAGCAGCTCTAGACCAGCAGGCTACTCAGGGAGCCCACCCCAAGCACTAGAGCCTTCCTCTGTCCAGCCCACATGGTTGATCAGCCTTCTCAAAACACTGCTCTGGTCACTTTCATTCTGATACCCACTATGGCTTCCTGGGGCTCATTAGATAAAAACCCAAGTTGTCACTGTCCTTGTTTTTATTTTTTATTTTTTTTATTTTCCTAAGTCAGCATACAAAATACTCTGTTCTTGCCTTACTCATCCACTGCCCTACCAATTGTCACATTAGCTTACCTGGGCTTGTCAGCCTGTCCCTGCCTCATAAGCAGTCCCTACCCTGCACCTCTGCCTACAGCCATTACAGCAACTGGGATGCTGTCCTCCTTCTCTTCTACTCAGCCCAACTCTTCCACCCCTCACTCCTCCATGACATCAAGAATGCACAACAGCTCCCTGGCTAGTGGAAAGCAACAGGGAGTCAAGACTCAGGGCTTCACGCCACCAGTTCTCTCCAAAGTAGAACAAGGCTTCGATGCTACAAAGGAATGTCAGCCTTAGTCTGATAAAGAAGACACAATTATAGTCTATGTCATTACTAGTTTATTCCCAGGAGTTGTGTTATGAAGTGTACACACAGACTGATTTTCGAAACCACTCAGGTGAGCATCACTGTTTAGAGACACTGAAACATTGGACCAAAGACACTCAGATCACTAGCAAATGGTGGATGCTGGATTCATTCAGCCCAGGAAGCCTTCAGTGTGTTCTCGATCATCACATGGTCTTCTCTCCTACACACTTTACAATTCCAGGTTCCTTTTCTAGTTTTAATCTTACAGAAACAGAATCTAATATTCTAGTGACTATCCCTTTATCTCTTTATAGTGTGTACTAGAGCCCGTCCAAAGCCACAGAAGTCTCACAGGCTATCTACCACAAGGCACTGGCAGAAACATGTTCTGGCTGACCCCATTTATAAAAACACACACACACATCTCAGCACATGTGATGGTCAAAGGACAGCTTGTGGGAGCAAATTCTCTCCTAGGGACTGAACCCAAGTCATCAGACTTGGGACCAAGCACCTTTACTTGCTGTGCCATCTAGCAGCCTGTTGACCCAGCCCTCTGAGCATGCCAGATACACTACCTTATTGACATCTGTGAAGCCAAGTCGGTAACCATGTTCAAACTGCACATCCTTTTCTTTCTTCTTGTCATCACTGTCACGGTTGTTGGAGTAGAGCTCCAGCCGGGTGGCCACGGGCAGGTTGTCAGCAATGCTGGAAACCAAGACCTCACTCAGTGTCTCAGGACCACACTCCCACCAACCTCTCCCCAGCCTGTGTTCAAGGCCAGCAGGGAGCAGCGGGTAACTTACAGGTGAACATAGTAGTCTTCTGTAATACGCTCGGCCACTAGTCGGCTCTGCTCCACTGTCAGGGTCACTGGTTTGCTGGACTGGCTGCAGAGAACTTCACACTTCTTCTCACTGTTCATGAGAACCTGGAAAGGGGTGTTGACAATCCGGTCCCCTCTCAGCACCTCTCCTGCCATAAGAGAGACAGATGGAGCTCAGAGCTTCAGCCCTGTGATGTCTGAGGTCAGTAGTTACAAGGCTGGAGCTCCAAGGATGTCAGCAGTGTCACAAGTTAGCCGGCAGGCTCCACCCCACCTGTTTCAACTGTCCCACCACCCTCTCTACTCTATGTTCCATTGCTGGTACATGCTCCACATCTTCCTGTACCTCTAGAGCCCTGGGTGGCTTCCTATGCCTGGCATGTAACCAGACCCATGAACCCCTTTCTTTAGATAACCATTTCTGACCCTGTAACAGCAAGCAGATGATGTCTTCTCCATCCCTGATGGAGCCCCTCATGAACTTCTTTGCTTTCTGGACAAACAGCATATTGTGTGTGGTCCACCCTAAGGCCAGCCCCCAACCTATCTCTTACCCATTTCTTCAACTCTTCCAGGTCACTCCGAGACACTCTGCTTTGCCACCACCCAGGTAATCTCAGTCACCACCCCCAAGCAGCCTTTGCTGATCCTGTCACTCTCTTCTGTCCCCGCTCTGCACAGAGATCACACTGTATTGTCTACACTGACTCTAGGCTACCTGCTAATGCACCCTGCCTGACATTTACCAACTTAGTCAGCGCATCACTTCACTGAGCTCCAATTTCCTCCTCCAGAAAATGAGACAGCAGTTGTATTTTCCTTACAGATATACCGAGAACTGAGGGGTTAATCTACTCCCAGGCAGAGCAGGCAGGCGACAAAGAACAGGGGTTTGCGTCATTGGCATCACCTAAGCAGCCAGCTGGCCTCCTACCTAAAAACTTCCTAACTCTGTGCAGCTCCTCTACATCAGTGGCATTACTTTGCAGTGTGTTAATATGTGTAGGCCTGACTCCCCTACTATCAGAGAGCTCTCTGTGCCAAAACTTACTACTTAATGTACTGGCACCTCATGCCTGTTTCCCCTGAGGAACCTGACGCCAAATGTTACACTCACAGGCAATAAACAGCTGGGAAGCATCAACTAAACCCAACTGTGTTTTCATGCTGAGCTGCTCATTAGTTCAACAGTAATGATATGAAACTGGGGCAGGTTGAAGGAGACACCATGACAACAGCAGGGCTACCACCTCCACAACTGCTCAGTCCAACATATGCCAGTGGATCTACTTGATAGACTCACTCTGCCTTATCTACTCACCTACTCATTCATTCACCAACATATACTGGAACTGGCTGTGTGCCAGGCCTGAAGATACAATGTTGAACAGACACATTTGCAGAACTTATGACCCTAAGTTCTGGTGTGAAACTGACTGATTAAATAATCAGCAAAGTGAAAATGTACTGTGTAAGTACTGTCATGGGGAGAAGATCTCGGCAAACAGCCATGCTAGCTTGCCTAGATCTGAGCTAGCAGTGCTTGAAGGAGGGGCAGTATTAACCAGGCAGAGAGATAGAGAACAATTCAGACAGAAGCAAAGCTGCTTGGGGGCGGTGACTTTGAGATTACCTGTGTGGTGGCAAAGCACTGCCTGAGAGTGACCTGGGAGAGTTGGAAAGATGGCTAAGAGATGGGTTGGGGCTGGCCTTAAGGTGGACCACACACAATATGATCTGTGTCCAGAATGCAAAGGAATTCATGAGGGGTTCCAACAGGGAGGGGGAAGACATTACCTGTCTGCTGTTACAGAAAGGTCACTCTGACTGCTTTGTGTAGAAAAGGGGATGTAAAAAGCTGGCTGGAGTGAGGCATCAGTCATGAAGTAAGTAAGGACAAACACAGAGAGAGACTGTGGGGAAGCCACCGTCACAGCACACAGAATAAAGAGCAGTGACGGTGCTAAAACTTTGGAAAGCTGGATACTAGGGACGAGGAAAGAGGTGCATGCTGGTCAGGTTTTCATGACCACTGTCGACAGGAAAGGTCAGGATGCTATGAGTTGTTGGTATGTAAGTGCAAGTGGCAGAGCCACAGACTACCATACTGGACACAGCACGCAGCCTTGAGAATGGCACAGGCTACTGAGGAGAGGAAAAGTATCAGATGCCTGACAGTGCACATGACCCTGCAAGCAAGCCTGGGGTCAGTGGCATACAGAGACTGAGCACATCAACAGGACATCTGCACAGCCAACTCATGGCTAAAATGGCATCTTATAGACCAGCAGAACTAGACAGGCAGATCCTCAGAGTGAGCGCTCTCCTTACACGTCCTACTGCTCATTTCTGTGCAGGTCAATAAGGAGCTGACCTGAAGACAGGAAAAGCTGCAGAGAGAAAGGGCCACAAACTAAGTAAGGCAGTCACTTCTTAAATCTGGAAATTAAATTGAATTAAAAAAAAAAAAAAAAAAGGTGCTGGGCAGTGGTAGCGCACACCTTTAATCCCAGTGCTCAGGAGGCAGAGGTAGGTGGATTTCTGTGAATCAAGGCTAGCCTGGTTGACAAAGCAAGTTCTCAGGATAGCCAAGGTTACATACACAGAGAAATCCTGTCTCGAAAAAATCAACACCACCACCACCAAAAGAGAGACAGAGAGAGAGAGAGATAGAGAGAGGGAGGGAGAGAGAGAGAGAGGGAGGGAGGGAGAGAAACAGAGAAGAAACATATATTACATCCTGGTCTAGAATGCCTCATTTCCAAAAAATATAGAACTATTCCTTTTTTTGTTTTTGAGACAGGGTTTCACTACGTTGCCTTGCTGATTTGGAACTGAGTATGTAGATTAAGCTGGTCTTGACTCCTAGAAATCTACCTGTCACCACCTCTGGAGTACTGTGACTAAAGGCATGGGCCATCATGTCTAGCTAAGTCTCTCCCCCCCCAACACATTTTTTTTTTTTTTTTTTTTTGAGGGTCTCACTATGTACCCAGGTTGTTTTCAAACTTCCAAGCTCAAGCTGTCCTCCTGATGAGCCTCTGAAGTAGCCAGGACAGCAGGGCCATGTCACCTCCTTCTAACAATGAATCAGAAACCATGATGTGACTAAATAATATATGCTAATAAAAAAGCTTTTAAAAGTACCAATTCTCAAAGGCTAGAGTGTAGCTCAGTGTAGAGCACTTGCCCAGCATACCTAAGTCCCAGGGTTTGATTCCCAGCACCTACCTGGTGGCATGACATATCTTAGCAGCTAACAACTGTTGCACAATCATGAGGATTGAAATTCGGATCCTACCACTCAGAAGGCTGAAGCAGGAGGATCACAATGGGCAGCATGCAGATTCCAGATCAGCTTTTGGAAGGTAGAGATCTTAGCTCAGAAAAATGGGGGGATCCCCCCGAAAAAAACAAACAAAAACAAAAAGAGGGATTGAAGAGATGGCTCTGCAGAAAACAGCACTTGCTGCACAATCCTGATGGCGGACTTCACATCTCAGCACCCACATAACAAGGCAGGTGTACCATCAAATGCCTATAACTCCTGAGGCAACTACTCTTCTGGCCTCCAAGTCTACTTATATACATATCACATATGCTCACAAAGAAGCACACAAATAGATAAAGCAGATCTTTAGATAATGACAAGAACAACAACAAAAACCCAGAGAGAACACATGTCTTCCAACTCCTTGCAAGACATAAGAGGAAAATTTGCTGAGGCCCTTGAGATCCAAGCAGTGCCTGCCTGCTTGCTTCTCTAGGACTTAATGCAGAGACAGGCAGAGAGGAAACACGTGCAACTGTCCTGAAGAGGTACTTCTAGTCCAAGAATATTCAACCTAGAATCATGGCTACTTTTTACCACTTGGCCAGAATCTGTGCAGGATGTTTCCCACACTTTATGAGTAAGTCTTGCTCAGCTTAGCAAGAATGTCAATGTCTTTGCTTGCTGCATGCTTTTCGTCCTTCCTTCCTTCCTTCCTTTCCTTTTCCTTTTTGTCTTTTTGAGGCATGGTTTCTCTACGTAGCCCTGGCTATCCTGAAACTCACTATGTAGACCAGGCTTGCCTCAAACTTAGAGATCTGCCTGCTTCTGCCTAAAGGCGTGTATCACTCCCACCCAGCCTTTTCTTTTTTGCATTTCCTTTATTTTCTGAGAATCTCATATACAAGTACTATATTTACATCAATCTTTTAATTAAAGATAGAGCAATGATCTGGGGAGATGGTTCAATGGGTAAAGTGCTTGAGTTCAGCTCCTCAGCACCCACATAAATACTGGGAGGATGTGGTGGCCTGCCTGTGATCCCAGCACTAGGGAAATAGAGACAAGGGATCTCCAGAGCAATGTGGAACGCTAGAGCAGCCAAATCAGTGAGGTTCAAGCAAAGGGACAGGTCCCAATATGTACTGTGGAGAGCAATCCAGGAAGATACTTAATGTCAACCTCTGGCCAACACACACCAAAACCAGGATGAAGACAGAGCAAGTAACAGAAGATAGCAAAAAAGGAATGGCTATCTAGAAACCAATGGAAAGCTGCTATGGTTAGAAGCTGAATGCTCTAATCCTGAAAACTGGTAAAGCCCAGCTTAGCTTTTACCTGACATAACCAAAGGCAAGCCAGTCTACAAAATATACATATACACAATCACTATCTCTGCAAGGCCATTATGATTCAATAAACCAACATACATATAAACTATCAACAACAGCGTCTAGCAAGCACTAGGTAAGGCAGCTGCTGCCACTATTATGAAAACCATGCCAGATTCCCCTGTGAGGCAGTACAAGAAGCTTACCCAGATTCTCTGCTTTGTAAGTTATTTTGCTGGGTTGGCAGAAAGGCAATGAGTAGTACTCGTAAGGAAGCTGGGTTCTAGAGCTGGTAAGCTTCACGGCCTGCAGGGAGGAGAGAAGCTGTTATTCCTTAAGTCACCAGAAACAGAAGGCTGTTCCAAGACATCTCCTTGACACTCATTCATCTTTAGCACACTTAGCACTGCAACCCAATAAGCAAGTTCACTGCAGGAGACAGGACCTACACTGCCCACAATTCTGGATTTTGCTATAGACAGCACCACAGATTTAGTTTGAAGCCATAGTGAGATTCAATATTCACTGAGTTGTAAATGTGGGGCTGACCTTGGACAAGATAGTATCACTTGAGTGCCCTTCCACAGGAGGCTTTAAGAACAAAGGGGTCTGTGCCTCCCTTGCAACCCATGTAACCTTCTCCTTTAGGTTCTTCGAGCCTATAGCTTTTTATCTCAGGCTTTCCCCCTGACATTCCTCTCTGCTCTCCTCTGTGCTCATCTGATGATTTCTCCTATCTAGGTCTCAGCTAAAATTCTCCTAACCCATGAGTCCTTCCCCACCCACTGTATCTAAATGAACTCATCATTCCATTTCAACTCTCTCAGCTTCCTTCAGAGCATGTCACATAAAATGCAATTACTATATGCTAACTTTCAACTTCTTCCTTTTTAAGACAGTGTCTTGCTCTGTAGCTCAGGCTGGACTCGAATTCACAATCCTCAGTGCCCTCACTACCAGTGTGAGCCACCACACCCAGGCCTTTCCTATGTGTTTAAAAATCAGTTTATTCCACTTAAGAGCACAGCACAGTAGATGTTCACATTTGGCTAAATGACCAAAGAGTTAAAACATAAAAACAATTAAAGCCCTCTACAATGGGAAACTGATCAACCATGATACACTCAAGACTGAGACGGGAGGATGGTAAACTCAAGTTACAGAGAAAAACCAAGAAAGAAAAGAGGAAAGAAAGGAAGGGGGAGGAAGGAGGAAAGAGGAAAGGAAAGGGAGGGAGGAGAGACAGGAACAGACAGAGACAGTCTAGGTGTATAGCCGAGTTAGCAGGGTGCCTGATGAGAATATGCAAGGCCACAGGTTCGATCCCCTAGCACCATAAAAAGCAGGCATGGTGGCACATGCTTCTAATGCTGGCACTCAGGAGGTAGAGGCAGGAGAATCAGAAGTTCAAGGTTATTCTTGGCTACCAGCCAGGCATGGTGGTACAGGGAATCAAACCCAGGGCTTGGTGGATAAAGGGGACAACCATTTGCACAAAACTTACTGTGACCTGCACATCCCTGATGTGGCCCAGCCCTACCCCCACATACATTATGTATGTAGTAAGCTTGAAGCCAGCCTGGACTACAGGAGAGCCTGTGTCTAATGAACAATAAAGAAAACTGCTAAATCATAGAAAAAACAGAACCAGCGAAAATACTGTAAAAAAAAAAAAAAAATTAAAACTTTAGGGCCACTGAGATGGCTGAGTAGATATAAAGGCACTTTTTACCAAGTCTGATGACCTGAGCTCCTATCCCACAGCCCCACATGGTGGAACAAGAGAAACAACTCCTCAAGTTGTTCTCTGACCTCCACAAGTGTGCTGTGGCATGAAACCACACCTACTTATACACACAGAGAAATAAATAAAATAATTTTAAAATCCTTTAAATATAACTGAAATTAATTTTTATCTTACTTTATTTTATTTTTTGAGACAGGGCTTTTTGTGTAGCTCTGGAGCCTGTCCTGGCACTCACTCTGTAGACCAGGCTGGCTGGCCTTGGAACTCACAGAGATCCACCTGCTTCTACCTCCCGAGTGCTGGGACTAAAGGTGTGTGCCGCCACTGCCCGGCTAACTAAAATTATTTTTAACTACTTGGGAACTACCTACTATTCCACATATACCATCTAAAAGTATAAATAATTTTAGAATAGTTCTTCAACCCTTACTTAAAACTCTTACTTAGGAATTAAGAAATCTGAGGGAATTTAAACATGCAGTGTGGTGGGTGTATATACACCCCCAGCTGTATCTGGAATAATAACTTATATCCCAAAACCATTTGCAAAGAAACATATTGACACTAAGTGAGATACATGCAGTGAGTAAATGGCATTGTGTCAGCTCTTGGCTCCAGGGTTCTTAGGAAACCTTGGGTTTTAGAGCTTTTGGGATGCAGGCCTGAAGACACTAAGGACCTGGGTTATGCATGTCATATAAACTGTGTAGTGGCACGATTGCAATTCTAGAACTTGGGAAGGAAGATCAGGAATTCAAAGCTATTTATTGTCAGCTACCCAGTGTTCAAGGCCACCCTAAGCTACATGAGACCCTGTCTTTAAACCAAATCAAGTCAATCAAAACGAACAAAAGCAAATTATGAATTACTTAAGGAAAAAATTACCCCTAAATCACTGTTATTAATTCTTGTTTCTTGTTCTCTGGACAATGGGAGTGGGGTGGAGATATAACTACGCTCCACAATCACAGAGAGGTAGGTTCCACCTTTCTGTTCTCCTTCCAGCCCAGGTGTCCTCTCTGACTGTAGTTTGTCGGGGCTAGAGGCCAGCCAGATACCACTGGACCTCTATACCAGGCTTTGTTCTGGGCCATGGACAAAGAAAGGCCAAAGTGAAAGAAAGAGCACTATAGTGAGCAAGCTGGCGTTCCAATAGCTCTCAAACCCAAGGGTTCCTAAGGGCCCTGGAATCAAGAGCTGACCTCAGACAGACATGATGCCATGTATTCACTTCATGTATGAAATGTCAATGATGTTCATGTTTGGATTTCTCTGCATGTGACCAGTTGGCTCACTTCTTTGTGCATTAGTTTCCATATCTGTGAAACATACAGGAAATCTGTAAAACATAAAATTTTCTTCAGAGGGTTCTTGGGGGCATCTTGACCTAAGCAGAGCCCAATGCATAGCATGTAAAAACCCTCAGTAAATGTTACTTTCATGGTTTTCCTGCAAGGTGTAAGGAAGAGAGCTTCTTACAACACAGACATTTGAACAGCTGCTGTGTGTTACTCAGAAAGCTGGTAATGAAAAGAGGATGGAACATGAGAAATGGAGGCAGGAAGCCATAGGAAGCAAGCAGAGTAACACACGGATGGGTGGGGAGGCATGTGACACATTTCATGGTAAAAGCGAGAGTGAGGAGACAAGGGAATTTGAAAAGTAGAACTGTAGGCAGTTCTACTTCTGTCCCATGGGAGCTGGTCCTCATCTGTGTTCTCTGTAACTCCAGGGTGGACACTACCAACTGAACACAGTCCTCTAGCCAGGCTGCTAGTACAGGTGCCTAAGATCCAAGCACTCACTCACCTTGATCTCTACTGGGTCGTTTTGGTGGAAGTTGATTGGCGCGACTCCAGGGACATAGAAGGTGCTTGTTTTACATGTGAGATAGAGAAGCAGCAGGAACCTTGGCCACCAAACCTGCTGGGGAGAGAGAGACTGTAGTTGGAATCGGGAGAGAAGAGTGAACTGTCCTTTAGGGCAGATCAAGTGGGAACCTTCAAATCTGCTTGCAGTGGCCAGTGTCACCTCTGTGCTATGATATGGTGGGCAGATACAAACTGGGAAATTTCTAGATGGCAACTTGGCACCTATTTCCTAGAGTCCCCAGCAGTTCTATTTTTTTTTTTTTTTTTTTTTTTTTTTTTTTTTTTAAGTTTTAAAGTCTGCTAGAAGAGCAGCAAGCCTTCTTAACCACTGAACCATCTCTCCAGTCCCTGGACTATTCCTAGACATGTTAAGAAAGATATGTCAACTCTCCCAAAATACAAGGAAGGACATTTACCAGAATATTAAATGGATAGGTTTTTTTTCCCTTCTTCTGTGTATGTTCTTTCTAATGTTTTGTATAGAATTATACATTTACATCACTCCAGAAAAACAATTAGCTGGGCATGGTAATATACACCTACAATCCCAGTAGTATTTAGCAATTAGAGGCAGGATGATCCCAAGTTCCAGTCCAGCCTATACTGTATGAGACTAGGTATCGTGGATAAATAAGAATCTGGAAAAACAAATAGGCTGATGGATGTTTATTCAGGGAGAAATCACAACAGAAACAGATGAGCGCCAGCAGTTTCCCGTCCCAAGGATGCCTCCAGATGCTGTCTCCGACCAGGAAGCAAGAGAGTACCTGCTGGGGTCCCAGACCCCAGACCTAGTTCTCCCAGGTTATGCCCACACCTGTCCCCACCACCAATGGGCGTGGTCAGTGCAACAGTTTCGGGCAGGGTGGATATCTCACTACAAATGGTGGAGGGGCACATTGTAGCACATGCCTTTAATCCTAGCATTCAAGGGGCAGAGCCAGGTAACCTCTATGAGTACAAAACCAGTCTTGTCTATTTAGGGAAGTCCAGGACAGCCAGGGCTGTATAAAGAAACCCCGTCTCACCACCCTGGCCCCAACAATACAAAACAAAACAGCCCTACCACTGCCAGATTATTATTACTGTTGTTGCTACTTTGGGTCTCACTGCATAGCTCTGGCTGACCTGGAACTCACTACGTAGATAGGACTTCATCCAGATTATGGATCATCCTGAATGTCTGGAAGTCAATGTCCCAGTTTCAGTATGTTTAAAGGTCTCTAGGTGCTCACACTCAAAGTGAGATCTGCAGAGTGCAGCAGAAACAGCATTGTCTGGAAGCTTGTTAGAAGCACAGACACTCAGGTTATGCCCTGGGCCTGTCGAATCACTGTAAATTCTGCACGACAGCCTAGCAGTCAGTGTGGAGAACTACTCCTGTGGGAGTGGCGAGGAGTGTCCCCCAAGAGTCAACTGGGAAGGAGGAAGTATGGGTCTCTAATTCTCTCTGGCCAGGTTTAAAAGTGTATCCTGACAATCAATAGGGAGGTGGCTGCCATAAGCAGAGAAGGCATTAGATTTGGGGTCCTCATATAATGGCAGGGCATTGTATCCCTCTTCAGCTATGCAGGTGTGGCCCAGCAACATTTCTGTGTTGTCCTCATTTATTATAAGGGATTCATGCAGGGGAAGTGGGGTTGAAACCAATGTGCACCTGAAACCGCTTACCCACCTCTATGTCACTACTCTATTATTATATTTAAATCTATGATGATGATGATGATGTGGGTGATTGCCTGCATATACATCTCTGCACCACATGTGTATCTGATGCCAGTGGAGGCCAGAACAGAGTGTTAGAACCACTTGAACTAGAGTTACAACAGTTATAAGCTGCCATGTGGGTGCTGGGAAATGAACCACAGACCTCTTAACTGCTGAGCCATCTCTCTAGTCCCAACTACTCTTTTTACTAACTTTGTGTGTGTGTATTCATCTATGTGCGTGTGTGTACATATGTGTAACATCTGGTGTGTTCCCTACTGTTCTCCACCTTTTCTCTGAGACAAGCTCTCTCAATGAACCCAAACCTCAGGGACTGAGTAGACCAGTTCAGATATGCAATACTGTGCCTGCTCATTTTCTGTGTGGGTGCTGGGGACCTGAGCTCAGGGTCCCCATGATTGCATGACAAGCATTTTAGTGACTGAGCCATCTTTCCAGCCCCAAGCTGCTACTCTCACATGTAAGTCACCAAGATCACTATTCCTGTTAATGTAAAGAAAACGTGTTCTAAATTCCCTCCTAAGAAGCCTGACACCGGACCTTTAGCCTCATCTGATAAGTGACTTGAAGCAGGGGCAGAGGATTACAATCTTCCAAGCTTATCAGACCAATTAAATCTAAGAAGTTACTTTAGTTCTACCTCCTTCAGAAACAGAATCTTTAGACTTAACTGAGAACACTGCCCCGGGGAGCACAAGGTTCCCTTGGGAGCTCGGGTTGCAGAGGAATGAAAAGTAAATCCGGGAAGACTTCAATTTACTTTCAAAGTCTCAAACCAATGAAGCCCTTCCTCCTCCCCAAACAAACAATACCCCAAAATAAACAGTGAGATTCATGCTCAACCCAGCAGGAAGGCAACAGTAAAAAAGCAACAAGGAACCAGAGTTACTAACACCTGTGAAGAACACAGAACTGCATGGGCATAGCAACTTCCTTCTATTTACCTAGCTTCTGCTTTGTGCTAAGCACCTCCCACACCGATTGCTTATCTCACAATGACAGCTACCTGCATACTTCTGCCACCATTTTGAAGAGGACTGCCAGTTAACCTGAGATAGATAAAATAACTTGGGGGCTGTGGGTGTGATTTAGAAGGTAATGTACACACCTAGTATGCTCGAAGCCCTGGGTTTTATCCCCAGCATCACATTAGAGGTGTGACACACACTCTAATCCTAGCACTTGGGAGACAGAGTCAGGAGGAATAGACAGATGTTCAAGGTTATCTAGGCCAGCCTGTGCTACGTGAGATCCCATCTCAACTCACTCCCCTCCCTCAAGTAATAACTCATCCCAGGTCGTACAACCCAAATGTGATGATGGAATATGTGTGCTCTGCTGAGGCAGGTGAGTTTTAATATATGATGATGAGCTGGGGTGGTGGTAGCTCAGGCCTTTGATCCCAGCACGAAGGAGGCAGAGACGGGAGGATCTCTGAGTTGGAGGCCAGCCTAACCTCTATAGCCTAGTCAGCACCATAATGCATGATGCTGATGATAACAGCACAGTTGTGAGAAGCACAGTTTTAGGTTCTTTTCATGTATTCCCATTTCATAATTGGGTGGTGGGTGGGAGCTGTGACATGTGCCTGCAACCCCAATTACTTGGGAGGCTGCGGAGATGGGAGGATCACTTAAGCCTATGAGTTCAAGACTAACCTCTAAACAACATAGCAAAATCCCATCTCAAAAAAAGGGTGGTGGTGGTAGAAGGATGGTTCAGTGGTTAAAGAGCACTTATTGCTCTTGCAGAGGACTTGGGGTCAATTCCCAGCACCCATGTCAGAAGGCTCGCAACAGTCTGTATCTCCAGTTCCAGAGGATCCAGTGCTCTGTGGCTTCTTAGGCATCTATATATATATATATATATGGTGTACATAAACTCACATAGATGCATATACATACACAAGAATAAATAAACAGTTGCTAAACAAAACAAAACAAAGCCAGAGTACGCTAGATGGAGATAAACTGTATCATCTTTGAGGAGAAAATTAGCAATCTAAGAGGCAGAGCTATTCTTAAGTACTGCCAACACAAACTTTTAGGTATATGAAAATTGATCCTTGTTTATGTATGTATAGCCTATTCTTGTTTGTTCAAATGTTTGACAGCATATACCAGTGGGCCTGGTAGCACATCTTTAATCCCAGTAGTCCAGAAGCAGAGACAGGTAGATCTCTGTTTGAAGCCCTGGTCTACATAGCAAGTTTGAGGCCAGTCAGGAATACACAATGAGACCCCATCTTTTTTTTTTTTTAAGTATATACCAATACCAAACAAAGTAATCAAAAAGGAAAACTACCAAAAATTTTTAGCATGAATACAGATGGGAAATATCCTTAAGAAAGTGTCTGCAATTAACAACATATAAAAACATCTACAGCTAGGTATAGTGAATTGCACCTGCAACCCCAGCACTCTGGAGGCAGAGGCAAGAGAATGAGTTGAGGTCATTCTGGCAATATAACGTGTTGATGTCTGACTTATCCCAAGAATGCAAGGATGCCTTTCTAGCTGGTCAATTTTTACAGTATACCATAGAAGAAACATACAGACTAACATGCTGCCATCATAACTGTCACAGAATAGGCAGTTAACAAAATCCAACAGTCATCAAAACAACTTAAAGTACAACTAAAAAGGAACTTCCCCAGCCAGATGAAAGGCAGCTAAGAAAATCCACAGGCAATCATCACACTTAATGGTGAAAATGGTGAGGAATAAAAGAGAATATACAATCTTTCCATGTCTAATCAATTCTATGCTATAAACCAGTGCATAAAAGAAATAAAATTAAGTTAAACATCCAAACTGAAAAATTAAGTCACAAATGCTTTTATTTGTAGATCACATGATCATGCATCTAGAATACTCTAGAATAACTAACTAGGATTAAACAAATTGAGGACAGGCACAGAATATCAGATTGATAAATAAAAAATAATTGTATTTCTACACATTGGCTCTAGGCAACTCAAAAACAAAATTAAAACATGGTTCTACTTAGTATTGAAAAATTCAAGAATATACATTAAAAATATTTATTATATGTGTACATGTGCACAATTTAGTGTATGTGTACCATATGCGTGGGACTGTGTGTGGGAGAGCCTGAGAAGGTTTAAAGGGGTGTTGGATGCCCTGGAACTGGAGTTATAGAGGTTGTCAGCCACCATGTGGTTTACTCAAGTGCTCTGACTTCGGATACCTTTCCAGTCCCTGAGGAAAGATCAGAAAGGATTTAAGGCTGGATGCAGCAGAGTAGCAAAGCACCCGCCCAGCATGCTCAACACAAGTTACATTCAACACTACAAATAATAAAGAGAAAAAAGGGAAAACAAATATGCATTTTGTTTTGGTTCGAGACAGAGTTTTGCTGTGTAGCCGTGGCTGGCATGGTGATCTCTATGTAGTCTGGGCTGGCCTCAAACTCTTGGTAATCCTCCTGCATCAGCCTCTCAGATGCTGTGATTATAGGCATGTACCACCATGTCTAGGTACATGAATATGACTTTTAAGAACTTTTCTTTTTAACTGAAAAATCACAAAACAATGCCAAGAGAAACGAAAGATTTAAATAATTAGAGACATTCCATGCTGACAAACTGGAATACTCCACAGAGATAAGATAGGGAATTCTACTTCTGGGGCTCAAGAGGTGGCTCAGTGGTTAAGAGAACTGCCAGCTCTTCCAGAGAAATGAGATTCAATTCCCAGCAGCCACATGGTGACTCACAACTGGCTGTAATTCCATTTCCAGGGGATCCAACAACTTTAGGCCTTAGTGGGCACCAGGCATGGTAGTACAGACCCACATCTAGGTAAAACACCCACATACATAATAAAATAAGAATAAAAACTTAAAAAAAAAGAAAGAAAGAAAAAGAAAACCCCACTTCCATACTAATCTTTAGATTTAATCCCTACCAAAACCTAAGCATGTCGAATTTATTTCACAGACGAATTTACCCTAACACACATACATACACACACACACTGGTTTTTGCAATAGTCTTTCTATGTAGTCCTGGCTGTCCTGTAGTTTGAGATATATATATATATATATATATATAAAACAAAGTTAGTTCTAGGACAGCCAGGGCTATTACACAGAGAAATCCTGTCTAAAAACAAACAAACAAACAAACAAGATAATTGGTAAGGATAAGTATATATATTTATGTATACACACACACACACACACACACACATCAATCCAACCAAATTAAAAGCATAGAAAAAAATCCATTTATAGTAATTTGATTTTCAACAAAGACGCCAAGGCAATCCAATAAGGACAGACAGTCTTTTCAACAAGTGCTTTAACTATATTGTGACCATGTTCACCAGTAACATTAGACCATTCAC
Source organism: Phodopus roborovskii (assembly GCF_943737965.1). Taxonomy (NCBI): domain Eukaryota; kingdom Metazoa; phylum Chordata; class Mammalia; order Rodentia; family Cricetidae; genus Phodopus; species Phodopus roborovskii. The sequence goes on from NW_026125264.1 coordinate 2,529,374, forward strand.
AAAAACAATAAATTCAAAATGAACCACAGATTAAAACAAACAAAACACAAAAGCTGAAACTAAAATTTCTAGAAGAAGGGACTGGAGAGCTATCTCAGAGGTTAAGAGCACTGGCTGCTCTTTCAAAGGACCTGAGTTCAATTCCCAGCACCCACATGGCAGCGTATAACTGTTCCAGGGAATACTCCTGTTCCAGGGAATCCAACACTCTCACACAGATATATATATGCAAGCAAAATACCAATGTACATAAAATACAAATAGATAATTAAAAAAAAATTCTAGAAGAAAAACTATCACTTTGAGTTAAAGATGTTTTGGATATGCCACCAAAATATAATCCATTAAAATTAATAAACTTCATAAAAATGAAAACCTTTACACTTCTAGACCATGGACAGGTGTAAAATCTGTAAGTGATGCATGTAATAAGAGACTGGTTCAGGATGCATAAAGAACTCTTACAACTTAATGAGACAGCAAACACTCCAGCTAACAAGTGGGCAAGGCCTGGGGGTATGATTCGGGGGTATGATTCAGTGTTATCAAATTTAGGGTCGACCCTAACATGGGAAGTAAGGAGATGGCATGAAAGATTTGCACACTCATTTCACCAGAAAAGATGTATACAGATACACAAAAGGCACATTAGAAGATATTTACTATCATCTATCATAAGGGAAATCCAAACCAAAGCTATAGTGGGGTACCACCACATGCTAGAACTACTAAACAACAAAACAAAATAAAAACCAGGCAAGTATGAACCAGCATATGGAGAGAAATCTTCGTTATTTCATCGATGGAAATGTGAAATAGCACAGCCACTTTTAGAAAGTTTGGTAGTAGCTTAATAAGTTAATCATAAACTCACTGGCTAGTACTGCCAACTCTAGGCATCAACTGAACAGAAAGATATGTACTCAGACTTGTGTTCATGGCAAATTTAATCACAATGGTGGTCTTCTTATCCCTGGTTTACCTACAGTCAACCATGGTCTAAAAATATTAAACAGGAAATTCCAGAGATAAATGATGCATAAGCCTTTAACTTTTATTACTATATACTAGTGTAAATGTTCTACTTTATTTATTAAACATTCTTACTCACCCCTGCCCCAGGGACTCATGTACCCCAGGATGACCTTGAACTTCTGATCTTCCTGCCTCTGTCTCCTGAGTACACCACCACACTTGAGTTTATGTGGTACTGAGGACTATGGCTCAAGGCTTTATGTATGCTATGCAAGCAGTCTACCATCCAACCTACATCACCAGCTCTGTTAGTCTTACTAGGTCTAATTTAAAAATTAAACTTTATTGTAAGATACACAAGTGAAGAGAAGCATATGGGATGGACTTGATGGCACAGGCCTATAATTTAGTTACTGAAAGGCTGAAGCAGGAGATCACCAAGCTAGTTCAAGGCTTGCCTGGCTACAGAGTGAATTCAAAGCCAGCTTGCCCAGCTTAATGAGATTGTCTCAAAATAGTAGAAGGAGGTCTGGGCATAGCAATTACTTAGCACATACCCTATGTTCAATTCCTAGTACACAAAATAGTGAAAACAGAATTCTATACTGGCAGGATTCCAAGCATCTCCTTAGAGAGCTTGGAACACACACCCTCAGATTGGAGGGCTACTATAGTTCAAAACTGAAAACTCTAATTCAAAGCTCAGTCATTAGTGAAAGCAGGGGAAAAAAAAAAAAAATGTAGTTTTTCCATATAATGGGATACTATCAGCAAGAAAAAGAACTACCAATATACATCACAAGAAAGAATAACCCAGAACACACTATACTAAGTAACAGAAGCCTGATGCAGAAGTCTACATAACACATGACTTTGTTTCTACAGAATACCCAGCATAGGAAATTTACAGAGACAGAAATCAGATTAGCGGTGGTTTGACTGTGGGAACAAGGGTCTGATTGCATCACTCCCTTGACCAATGTGAGGGAACTTGGGTAGCAATGGTTCTATAACATTGTGTCATTGTAGTGACAAAAGCACAAGTTAATACATAGCTAAAGGTCACTGCTCTGTACATTCACAATGGTGACTTGTAGTAGGAAAGTATAGCTTAATATGCCTGAAGAAAAAGGAACCAGCTAGGAAGGGTAGAGGTGAAAGGACGTGGCAGTGTCGGTGAAGCTGGGTGACAACTGACAATAGCTGTACTCTATCTTCTATGCTGGTATATGCTGAAATTATAATGAGTTGGACTTCGCTGTGAGACAGGGTCTTACTACGTAATATTGGCTGGCTTGGAACACCCTACGTAGACCAGGCTCAACTTAAATTCAGAGATCCACCTGCCTTTGCATCCCCAAACACAGTGTAGAGATTAAAGACATCCAACCACATTCAACCTACAACAAAGTTTTAAAAGTAGGAATTATATATGCATAAAATATTAGAGATAATTTTTAAAATCAGAGACATTATCCTGAAAAATGGATTAGGGGCAGCCATGTGACTTATTTTGCCTTTTCTATTTTTTCCTTTATTGTTATTGTGTGTCTGTGGTGTGCATGACATCTGTTCTTACGTGCTACAGTGTGTGTGGAGGTCAGAAGAGAACTGTAGAGTCCATTCTCTTCTTTTATTTTTGCTTGGATTCCAGGGACTGAACTCAGGTTGTCAGGTTTGCAAGACAAGTAATTTATCCTACTTTTTGACCCAGCTTTAAAAAAAAAGTTAACAAACTAAAATTGTACACATTGATTATATATTTCTTCATACTTTCATATACATTTTCCTATATACATGGATCATCATTATACATGATACACACAAACATACACATATATGTACATATGTATACACACACACACACACACACACACACACACACACACACACACACACGTTTTTTAAATTAAGATAGCGTCTCATATAGCCCTGGCTGGCCTTGAACTTCTGATTCTCCTACCTTCATCTAACACATGCCAAGATTATAGGTGTGCATTACCATGACCAGTTTATACAGTGCTGGATGGAGGTGGAACCCAGGGCCTCATGATTTCAACTGAGTGACATTCCCAGGACTACATTTATCTCTTTCTCTCTCTCTCTGAGACAAGGTCTCTCTGTATAGCCTTGGCTGCCCTAGAACTAGTTCAGTAGACCAGGCTGGTCTCAAACTCACAGAGATCTGCTTATCTCTGCTTCTGCTTCCTTAGTGTTGGGATTAAAAGTGTGCACCCCCACCACCTGCTTACACTTATATTTAAAGGCAAGGAAATGAACTGCCTATAGAAATACCTAGAGTCTAGTCTACAGAGAAAGTTCCAGGACTGCCAGAGCTACCAGAGAGACCCTATCTAAAAACAAAACCAAACAAATCTAGATGGGAGACATATGGAATGTCCTGCATAGATTAATTTGACCACCAGGTTTGCAGGTAACTAAATCAGCAATTCTAGGAGGGTCATAAACTCCTATGAGAAGTTGATAAGAGTTACATATCCTGATGTCAAACGTAGGATGTTACACGATTCAAGGAGACTTGAAGACTTAGTAGTTTATATGTCCTTGACAGCTTGACAGGATGGTGGCCGATGGTTCACATCTGTAAAAGGCAGCAGAATCCCTATTTGTTGGGACATTTCTGTCTTGTTCTTCGACCTTTTTTCAAAAATACTATTATTAGATTTATTTTTATTTTATAAATGAGTATTTATATGCACGTATATCTGTACACCACAATATCCTGGTGCCCAAAGTCAGAAAAGGGCATTGCTTCTCCTGGAACTGGAACTATGGATGTTACCTTCCAAGAAGAAGTGCTCTTAACCACTGAGCCTTGCTCTTGTCCACTGACTTTTAACTGATCCTCTCAGTAACTGTGGTGAAGCTCAGTACAAAGTCAGGTATGACCAGAGCCCTAAAGGAGGGTGCGTTCTAAGAGACAAGCACACATCCACTCCGCAGCATTCTGCTTTACTTGATGTCCCAGTCACAAGATTGTAGGGTCAGCCTGTCAAGGAACCAGATGAATGATGGCAATCGAGAACTCTCTGCAGGTAATCTAACACTCCACTCCTGGCAAAGTACCAGTGACCTGGGAAGCTGAAAAGCTCAAGCAACCCAAGAATCAGTTGCTCCTTTTTTTTCCTTTTTAATTCTTGGGGTCTGGGTGTTCAGAAACAACAACCCCTCCCAACAGCAACCTAAGGGAAGGCTACTATGAAAAAAATATTAGTTCTGCCAATTGCCAATTTACTGTGAACCTCTCCCAAAGAAAATAGGGAATTTTCTCCTGAAAACTGAAAAGTGTTCATTCAATGGCATATCTGTGACTAGAGGTTAGCCTCTTCTTTTCTGGAGCCCTCCATCACTCCAAATCCAACAGCATCACCTAGCCACATATCTGGGACCAATCTTGAACAGCCCGTTCCTGTTCCTCCCTGCAGCAGAAGCAGTGCCTTTCTCAGAGCAGACTGGAGTCCACTACAGTGTTCTTCCCCTCTAAGCCCAGCACCATTTTAAGGTCAGTTACTACCTACTCCTCAGATTAGGGAGCTGAGGCACAGGAGTGGGAGTAGGGGGGCTTCCAAGGCACTGTTTGCCAACAGTTGACTGAAATCAATTATCCAATTAGTTAAAGCTCCCTAAGAATTCAACCACATGTGAATGAAGGCTAGTGACAACTAAAGACCACTTACCAAGAAGCCCCACAGAGCTAAAGAACTCACCCAGCTACATGAAAACAAAACAAAACAAATACCCAGAACTAAATTAGCCACTATCGACTGAAAATACAGCCTTTATTTCAGAGCACAGAGTCCTGACAGTTGTTGAATAGAAACATAGAAAGACTCAAACACTGCTGGGGGAGGTGAAGAGGGTTAGGGGAAGGCCTATCAAAAGGAAGTCCAGGTGAAACCAACTATCTTCATAAAGCTATAAGCAGCCAGACTTAACCTTGAAGGAGGAGAAGTGCAGAAATCACTGCTCTTCCCTGCCCTCAGGGGTATTCACAAAAGAGCTCTCAGCTAGTAGGCTCAGACAAGGCAAGGCCTGCAACACTTCACTCAGATTCATTTATCACAGTTCTTTGAAGGAGTCTCATCCCCTGTTCAAAACTATGGGAATGGATTCTGTATGGGATGGCGGGTAAGCTCTGGAGATGGGCGGAGGTAGTGGTTGCATAACACTGTCAATGTATGCAATGTCCTGAACTTACACAAATGGTTAAAATGATGAGTTTTATGTCCATTTCACTACAATGAAAATATTAAGAAAACATAACAGGCTTAACAAAGCAAGAAGTTTGCCAGTCACAAAAGCAATTCTATCCCCAGGTTGTATACCCAGCCTTAGACTTGCACCTCAAAGCCTGGGAGGTCTGTCAGTTTAAGGCATCGGATGTTGGTGAGAAATCATACTGGACATACCCCAGCACAAGAGGAAGCAATGAAGAGGAATGCGGTGGAACTGAGAAGTCCTGGGTGCCCCCACTCCATCTGGGAAACAATAGTGACAGCAAATGGTTCAGGGATCAAAGCAGGTTACAAGGTAGTGGCCCCTATCATTCATCTATGGCCAGATGGCCCAGCTCATCCTGGGTCCTTCCCACCTCCCTGCCAGTGCCCAGAGATCAAAACTCAACCTTCTCCAACATTCTGCAACCTGCTTCTTTAAGTCCAAGATCAAAGGGGACCTTTTGTCCAAGTTGTAAAACAGACCAAGAGGCAACTAACTGCCATCTCTTCTGCATTTCCTGTAGGCTGAGGGCCTCCTTTAAGAGACTGTTCAGAGAAACACATGAACCAAGGCTTGGTACAGGCACTCAGTTCCCAGGATGTAGTGGTTCCTGAAGAGTGTGTGCCAGGTGAGGCTACTCAAGGAGCCAGACAGAAAATATCCCCAACACAACATTCTGGAGGGAGCACAAGAATGATGATAGATACAAAACAACCCAACTGCACAGTACATTAGCAAAAGTAGTTTCCCTGTTAAGTATTCACTGAAGGACTTTCTACTTGAAACTGAGAAATCATGAAGTCCGGGGGGGGGGGGGGGGTGTTAAGCAGATCTTTCTATAGCCCAGGCTGGCCTAGACCTCCCTGCGTAGACCAGGCTGGTAGAACTCCCAGAAATGCACTTGCCTCTGTCTCCTGAGTACAGGGATTATTGGCATGTGCTACCACCCCCAGGTGAAGTTCAAATATTAATGCCACATATGACATATACATAAAACAGACCAAGAAAGTCAAGTCCATTTGCCAGCCCACACACGAAATCAATGACTGTACTACAATCAGCCAAGCTCTTGCCTCCTACTCCAGTGCTGGTTGATGCTCTGAAAGCTTAAAGGAGACGGCAGCTGCCACCACATGAAACCAAGAGTCAGAGGAGCTTCCTGCGTCCTGCTCCAGGACACTTCCATCCAATTGCCCTATTAGCACTGCCTCTATTGGCTCCAAGGAACCTTGGTGCCAGGCAGTCCATTACTCTGCCCTACAAGGAATAAATTCTTTAAAACAAGATAAACTGACCCAGGCATGTATCCCAGAATACAGAAAACACATTTATGCAAAAAATGCACACAAAGTTCCTGGCAGTAGTGTTCCAAACAGCTAATACAAGAGACAGTCCCAATCAGCAGACAAAGGGATAAAGAAACTGTGGTCTACCCACACAACAGAATGGCTTAGTCATTTAAAAAGAATAAAGTGCTAGGAATGCTACATACAACATGGATGAACTTTGAAATATCATGGGAAAGTAAAAGCAGCTAGGTAAGAAAAACCACACATCATGAATTCTCGTTATATGAAATGAGGAAAGGTAGGTCCTCAGAGACACAGAAAATCAATGGTTGCCAGGGACTAGGGGGAGCAAAGCCTGGGAATGACTATGAATGCTTCTTTTTTAGGTTGATGAAAATGTCCTGGAATTAAACAGTGATCCTCTAAATACACCAAACCCACTGAACTGTGAACTTTAAAAGAGCTCAGTGTTAGAAGCATTCACTGCTCTTGCAGAGGATTTGTGTTTGCTTCCCAGAACCCACAAGGTGGCTCACAACTACCTGTAACTCCAGTTCCAATAACCTCTTCTAATTTCCTTAGGTACCAGGCATGCACATATATGTACACAGGCAAACACATAAAATTTGAAAAGATCTTTTAATAAGGGGTGATTTTGTGGTATATGAATTATATCCACAGATAAAACTATAATAAAAGCTAAAACAGTGTGAGGGAGAAGACACATAAGGGAAATAGAGTATTATATGCCTATGAATGTACTCAATGAGCATTTCCCAAGTTCCCATTAAAATATTCCCAAGAGCAGTTTCCTGTAATGAGATATGAGCCTGCTTCTCAATTCTGACCCAGCCCAATGAATTCTATCCTGTAACTTTATAAGGTGGGCTAAATCCAGGGCAGCAGGAAAACTCATGGCTTCTTTTCCTTAGAGCCACAGAAGTCTTACTCTGTAGATTAAGGAAACATTGTTGTGTTTAGCTGACCTGGGTAGCATCTGCACAACTGGGGAAGAATCATTCATGAAAGAATCCCTTGAACTGTATATCCACAACTTTAACTTTCAAAGCAAACAGCCTGCTCAAACCCCAGCTTGTTCACATGGCCCCTGAGTCCACTAGTTAAGTTCCTCCTTGCATGACTTGCCTCAGAAGCTGATCCACCCCAAATTAGATCTATATGCCCCACCCATGAAGGTTGTGAAATAGCTTACGTGTATAAGGGCGTGGGGATGGTTCCGACTTCTGTGTAGTAATGTACTTGGCACAGACCAAATTCATATCTCTACCTGTGACTCCACATATCCCTCTGTACAAACCTGCTTCTGAGCCTTTTCACTAAGCATACAGTTTCTTCTGTACCTTTTAAACTGGTCTCTGCATACAACACATTCTCCATTTATTCTACCTACCTACCTACCTACCTACCTACCTACCTACCTATCTATCTATCTATCTATCTACAGGGCCTCTATTCAGTCCTGGTTCTTCTGGAACTTACTAGACCACACTGGCCTTGAACTCATAGACAGCCACCTTCTTCAGTCTCCTAGGCACCACATTCTCCATTTATTGAAATGTGTTAAACTAGTTGCCATGGCTTGTTTGTACACTAAGAACAAGTTGGCTCCCTTAATGTGTTCCCCTAAGGAAGTGACACCAGCCTAATAGAACAATCAATTTCAAAATACAGTACACAGACTGTAAACTGTGAGCTACAATCCACCTAATCACAAGCACATGTATAGAAACCTTTTTCTTATCTGTCTCCAATTCATCTTTGATCACTGTCTCCTACCCCACCTTTCCCCATGTTTTGGTGTTCTAGCCTTCTGTATAACCCTAAACATACCACTTGGCTTTCACACTTGCCACTTTCTTTGCCTGGGCCATTCTTTGCAAGGCTGGTTCTTTGTGATGAATTGAGCCTCAATTCATATCACATTCTCTGAGAAGACTCTGCTACTCAATCACAATTATATCATCACCAATCACTTCACCTTGCTGTCTTCAAAGCACTTGGCACCACCAAGCATTATCCTACTACGGCACTGCTCACTGAAGGTTTCCTGGAATGAGAGAAGCTCCACAAAGGTGGAACCCTGACCCTCTGACAATTATACATCTAGTTCCTGGCACTAACTGGGCACTCAAATATTTGCTGATTAAATAAACCCATACTAGAAATACATACCGTTAATGTATAAACTCTTAAAACTGAACAGGACTGAAATTTCCCAGTGCAGTGCTATAAATGCCACTTTATTGAACTCTCTAAGGGTGTGACTTCCTCTCCTCCCAACAGCCATGTTCTTAATGTGGCCAAGGAGAAAAAGGGTTCAACATTCCACTCTGGGGATTTGCCCCATTTCATAGATTCAAACTGATGCCTGAGGCCTCAGAAACCAGTTAAGGCTTCAAGACATTTCCTCCCCCAAAACAGTGCCAGAGACCAAACTCAGAATCTTGTGTAGGCTCAGCAAGTGCTCTACCAATGAGCTACACTCCTCCTAGCCATGGAATCTTTTACCTGATGTCCAAGTTTACAAACAAGGAGTTTTCTTCATTAGAAAAACAAAACAAAACAAACAAACAAACAAAAACAAGATAAGTTAGCAATCTGCTAACAGAAGGGAATTCTTCCAGTGAATTAGCATGGCCCTGTTTAGAGAAAACCAACACCAAAATGGTTTAAGCAAGAATTTTCCTTTGGTAGAGTCAAATGTCACAAGCTTTATCTCTGAGTCTTTCTTGTTATTCACTACCAGGATGAAATAAAATTTATCTTCTGAGGAAGCAATATACAGGACCACCCAGGAAAATTCACTTTGGATCTTTGTTCTTATTCCTTGGCAAAGAGAATTTGAGCTGAACTTCTCAAAGAAAAGCCAGTCCTTCAAAAACTTAACTCTGTGGTTCCAAAACAGAAGCCAGCAAGTTGTGACCCACCTTCTAGGCACAGTTCTGTTATCTCCACTCTCATCCCTAAAGAGACTTCATTCTAGCCGGCTTCATGACAGTGAGCCTTCATCTATAAGGAGCTGTATAGCATGGGAAGGGGATGCAGACAGGTAGGACCAGAGGTGTTTTTAAACAGTAGCTCAGGCACCACCTCCATTATAATCACAGGACTGCTTGTGAAAGTGTAGATTCCTGAGCATTGCCTAACCCTAAGGAATGGCACTGAGAGTGAGGCTCAGGAAACCGTATTTTAACATGCCTCCCCATCCAGAACCCAAGATTCCCATCACAGTTAAGAACCAATCAGATAAAAACACTTTAGGAGAGGCAATGAGTTTTGACAAAAAGGCAGGAGGAGGGAAGGACTTGGGGATGAAAATTGGGCACAAGATATACTGATCCTGCAGCGGGGCGTGCTATAGGGACAGCTGAGGGTGCATTTAAGGACAGGGTTTAGGCTAAGAGGCTGGTCCGAGGCGAGGTAGCATCCTAGCATTCGCAGACTGGTCAAGGCGATGGGGATGTGGGGAGAGCTGGATCTCAACGTGAGGAGCAAAGGTAGAAATAGCGGGGGATTCTCAGAATGACACAAGGCCAGGAGGTGAAAATTGGGAAATGAGGGTGACAAGGGGGCGGGAACGAAAGCCGAAATGAGAACAGTCGAGACTCTAGCTGAGGTCTTCCTTCCAAGCGGCACCTCCCCTAAAACTCCAGGCCCTGACAAGCCTAGGTGGAAGCCAAGGTTGGAGAAAGGGATTTTGTGAGAGGCCAACCCGGTCCAGGGTAACCCGAGCAGGGGTTCTGAAGGAGGCTGCGGACCAAGCATGGGGTGCCGGAAGGTCCTGGACTGGCCAGGGGACCCTGCTCCAGCTCCGGTTCCCGGAGTCTCCTTCACTCACCATCGCCGCCGCCATCTTGGATCCACGTGTCGGCGTGATGACGTCAGCGGAAGTGGTGCTTCCGTGGGTACGGACTGTAACTCAACAAGGGGTCCGCCTCGCTTCAGTTGCTTCTGAAGTCGCAGTATTGTAGAGGTAAAGGAGATTTAATTTCTCCTTAGCAAACTGGTCTTAGCAGTGAGATCTCTGACTAGGTGAAGAGAGAGTACGGTGTAACTATTGGAGCCATGTTAACTCCTGGCAGACACCGCTCCTCCCCCTACCCCTTTTGCATTGTGGGTAATTAGGGTGTGTGGGAACATGCACGCTCTCTGATACCATCTTTACTATTGGCAGAAAGACCCGTTGCCAGGGTTACCCGAGACCTTAATTGTGAGACAGAAGGCATGGTAAACCCTCTCTGACAGCAGCTGGATTCCAAGTAATTTGTAATTATATGTTTAAGTATTTATTTGATTATTATATCCTGTAATACTAATCGGCCGTAATCCCTATGAAGGTAGGACTCAGTGTCTTTTACCTTGCACTGCCGTTTTGTCATCCTTAAAATGGGACAGAGATTTCTAGATTACTTTCGTTATTGACTTATGTTGATTATTTACTGATACAATCTTGCACAGGAAGTATTCGATAAATGGTTGTCATTATGATTATGTACATTTCTTCACATAGATGGTAGGTGCCTCAAACGATACACTTTTTTGAATGAGTGAATGAAAAGCAGCATACGTAGGGGAAGGAGACATCCTTTGTTGTTGTTTCAAAAAGCTGATATAATCAACTTATTATGATTATTTTTTGCTTCTGTAACCCCAACTATTTGCCTCCGAATCCCCTATTTGGAACTCCCCCCTTCTGAACTATAAAAACATTTATTTATCTTACCCATGTCCAATGCTGATCTCTTGAACCCAGATTTTAGGGAGAGACAGCCAATGTACACGGGGAAAAAAAAAAAAAAGCTTGCTTTGATTAATTTGGCCATGGTGATTTGGGTTGGTGATCTTTCTCTTTGTATCTGTGGGATTAATATGTTTAGGTGAGTTCTTATTGTTAACTTAGCACAATCTAGAGACACCTGGGAAGAGGGAACCTCTATTGAATTTCCTCAGTCAGTTTTGGCCTGTGGGCATATCTATGTGGCATTTTCTTGATTGCTAAATTTTGACAAAATTATTTAATTAATTTTATCTTATTTCTGACACAGGATTTCTCTGTGTAACAGCTCTGGTTGTCCTAAAACTCACTGTGTAGACCAGGCTAGCCTGGAACTCAGAAAGATCTGCTTGCCTCTGCCTCCCCGGTGCTGGGATTACAGGTGTGTACCTTGGAAGGAGACATCTTTAATGTGGATTTCTCCATTCTTACTGGTTTAATGTATGACTTGAAGCAAATTACTTAGTCATCTTGAACATCAGTTTTCTGGATTGCTTAAAAAGGGCTGGGGGTCACAGTGGTAGTTCATGCTTTTGATTCCAGCACTTGGGAGGCAGAGACAGGCAGATTTCTGAGTTTGAGGCCAGCCTGGTCTACAGAGCTGGTTCCAGGACAGCCAGGGCTACATAGAGAAACCCTGTTTTGAAAAATTAAAACAAAACAAAAACAAAAAAAAAGGGGTGTTTGGGGATGGGGGAGGGCAAATGACTCTGAATCATGATGAAGAAAGACTTCATTTTGTCCATATATATATATATATCACTATAAAGTGTGTAATGCAGAGTGAGGGTTGTCTTCTCAGATGGATCAAAAAAATTGTTAAAAGCATAATAATGAGGTCTGTGGATATAGTTCACTTTGACAGAGTGCCTGCCTAATCCTTAGCACCACATAAAGCATGCTAGAGCACACTTGTAATTCTAGAACTCAGACGGTGGAGGCAAGAAGCATTCTAGGTTATCTTGGGATACATTAGACCTTGTCTCAATAATAATAACAATAATAATAAAAATAATGACCAGCCAGGTTTGGTGGCTTATATTGGTAATTCTAGAGCCTAGGATGCTGAGAAAAGATGGCTGTGGTGAGTTCAAGGTCAGCCTGCATTAGATAGTGAGTTTTAGTCCAGTCTGAGCTATAGAGAGAGCTACTGGCTACTTCCCAATAGCCCCCCCCAAAAAAAAACACTCAGCATTGCTGAATGCTATAGCTCTTGGTTCTGTGCCAAACAGTTGTTAAGACTTCTAGTTATTTCGACAGGCAATGGCACACACCTTTAATCCCAGCACTCGGGAGGCAGAGGCTGGCAGATCTCTGTGAGTTCCAGGTCAATCTGGTTTACAGAACGAGTTCCAGGACAGGCTTCAAAGCAATACAGAGAAACCCTGTCTTGAAAACAAAACAAAACAATGACTCCTAGTTGTCTCATTCTGCATCTTGTCAGGGAACAGTTGAACTCTAACCATCACTATGGTCAACACTGATCACCACTGTGGTAGATTCTTTTGTATAAATGTCTACTAACAGTCTTCTTATCCTTGTATGAGCATACTGGTTCTTCCATTAAAAGGTGACTTTGTTTTCCTCTTGTTGAATATAGTGGTTGAGTTACTTGCTTTGACCAGTAAAATGAGGTACAAGTGTCTTCCAGCTCTACATCTAGGCCATAGGAGGCTTGGCAGCTTCTTTCACCCAAGGGTATAAATAAGGCTAGGTGTCTCATTGGAGAGCCCTATTGTTTCTCAAGGGATCCTAGAAGTTCCACCTCTCATCATTAAATATATGAATAAAATTAGTTTGGACAATCCAAACCTAGTCAAATTACTAACTACTAAATATAGAGTTATGTGAATAACCTTATTGACACTGTGTAGAACAAAAGAATTAGTTGGTTGAATTTAGTTGTGTTAGTTTTAGGGATGGCTTTTTATGTAGCCTGAAATACAAATCCATGAATGGCTATACCTGTCATCTCAAAGAACAGATATATTCCCAAAGGGCAGGTAGCTAGAGAAACTGGAAGGGTTTATCAGAGTCTTGCAGTAACACTGAATTGCAGACTTGTGACCAGTTCTTCTGCAGCTTAAATCCTGGAATTCTCTTCTATGTCTGCTTAAAGAAGAATACTAATGGAGCTGGAGAGATGGCTCAACAGTTAAGAGCACTGGCTGCTCTTCCAGAGGATCAGGGTTCAAGTCCCAGCACCCACATGGCTGCTCATAACTGTCTGTAACTCCAGTTTCTAGGAGATTGGATGCCCTCCTATGGCCTCTGCAGGCACCAGGCATGCAAATGGTGCATAGCCATACATGCAGCAAAACACCCCACTACAGACAATGTAAAAGAATATATTGATATTGATGAATGAATATATTTGAAATAGCATTTCTCTGTGTAGTCTTAGAACTCACTCTGTAGACCAGGTTGGCCTCAAATTCAGAGATCCACCTGGAATGCTGGAATTAATGCTGTGTGCCACCACTGCCCAGCTCCAATATTGTTGATTTTTAAACATTTTTATTACATATATTTAGTGTATATATGTTTTTGGGTGTGCACATATGACTGCATGCCTTGTTGCACATACAGAATTTAGAGGACAACTTTCAGTAGTTGATCCTCTCCTTCTGCAGTGGGGGACCCAGTGATTGAACTCAGATCTTGAGATTGGTTACATGTGTCTTTACTCATTGAACCATCTGGTCTGCCCAGTATTGTAGATTATATTTCACAGCCTGTAATGTCTAATGCTGTTACATTATAACCACAAAAATATGTGATAGTTTGAAACTCTCAACTTATTTGACGTAGTTGCTCAAGTCACTGATGAGTCAAGTCATGACAGGTCTTCATTATTTCACTTTCATCTTTCGTTGTTTTCTATGCTAAAACAGTTCCTCAATTGCACAAGCTTTGCCTCAGCTTTCTAGTGCTGAGATTACAAGCATGTACCACTATGCCCAGCATTCTCTTTCACATCATTCATGAATATGGACAAAGCCTAAACCTGTATTAATGTTTGAACTCTATCTGGAAAGGGTATGACATCAAGCAAGTTGCCATCATGAGTATCTGAAGCTTTTTCAGTGAGCAATCTGGGAAGACACATCTCTTAGAGTAGTGGTTTTCAACCTTCCTAATGCAAACCTTTCATAAGTTCCTCATGGTGTGGTGACTGCAACCATAAAATTATTTTCATTACTACTTCATAACTATGGTTTTGCTACATTATGAACTGTAATGTAAATATTTGTGCTTTCTGATGGTCTTAGGTGATCCCTGTGAAAGGGTCATTTGACACTGTCCCCCACTGCCCCGCAAAGGGTTTTGGTGCACAGGTTGAGAACTGCTGCCTTAAAGCCTGACCATCCAGGAGAGGGAGCTGGACTCATAAAAGGAGTACTGTTCCAAAGGGTGTTAATTCCATCACACCTCGGCGTTCTGGGAACATTAGCTTCTGAGGCCTTAGCAGTTTAAAAATATACATAATATATCCATCCCAGGCACAGTAATGCATACCAAGGCATACCACCTGTCATAAGAGAAAGGAGTCCTGACCTTGGAAGTAAAAGCCAGGGGCAGGACAGACCAGGCTGATATGGTGTTAGTACTCTAAACACTACTCAGGAATTCAGGCTCCACCCAGCTTTATGCTCCTTTTGGGTCATTCATCTTCCTCAGAGTCTAGTATGGCTTCTAAAGAAAGCCATTATTAAAAGGTTGGAGAGATGGCTCAAAGGTTAGAGTACTGGCTATTTCTCCAGAGGACCTGGGTTCAATTCCCAGCAACCACATGGTGGCTCACAGCCATCTATAGTGAGATCTAGTACTCTCTTCTGGCTTGCAGGCATTCATGGAGGCAAAATGTTGTATATATAATAAATACATATTTTTTTTTTAAAAAGAGGGACTTCCATTATAGCCGGAAAGCAGAAGAGGAGAGGTAAAAAATAAGGGACAAAGAGCCTATAGCAGTTGACTTGTTTAAAAAAAAGTTACTGAGGGCCCAGCAGAGAGACAATGTTGTATACATAATATATAAATAAATCTATTTTTAAAAATCTATTATAGGCAGAAGGCAGAAGAGGAGAGGTAAAAAGTTACTGAGGGTCCAGCAGTTAGGAAAGCGCCAGCAATTAGAAATTCTCCCTGCTGTTTGCAATCACAGCTAGTACGGGGCCTGATACCCTCTTCTGGCCTCTGTGGGTACTCCACGCGTGCGTGCGCGCACACGCATGCACGCACACACACACACACACACACACACACACACACACACACACTTATTTATTTGCCAGGTGTGGTGGGTATACCCTTAGTTCCAACACTTGGGAGGCAGAGGCTGGCAGATCTCTGTAGTTTCTAGCCAGCTTGGTCTATACAGTGGGTTCTGGTCCAGCCAGGGCTCCAATCTCTATATTGTTACAATCTTATTATGCATGTTGCTGAAATGAGCATTCTACCCCTAAAACTCCTAAGAAAAAAATTCCTGTTCTTTACAAATTACTCAGTCTCAGTAATTGTTAGAGCAATACCAAATGGACTGAAGCAAATTTAAGTATAGAGTACTGAGTGGATAGAACAGAGGTTCATGTAACTTTCCATCCTATACTTGGTTTTCCTTGTTTTATACCTTGCATGGGTCCATTTATGGAAGCTAATGAACTAGTAGCTCAACAAACTCAAGATCATACATTACCTCAGGGTCTTCTCCTCTTCCTCTACTCCTTTTCCTCCTTTTTTTTTTTTTAAAAATAATTTATCTAACTTTATTTTATGTGCATTGGTATGAAGTTATCTGATCCCACCTCTGGAACCAGAGCTACAGACAGTTGTAAGCTGCCATGTGGCTGCTGGGAATTGAACCCAGGTCCTCTGGATGAGCAACCATTGCTCTTAACAGCTGAGCCATTTCTCCAGCCCCTCATCTTTATTTTTGGGGTCTTACTATGTAGCCCTGGCTGTCCTGGAACTCATTATGTGACTGGGCTGGTCTTGAACTCTCAGAGATTCACCTGTCTTTGTTTCCCAAGTGCTGGGATTAAAGGCATGCATCCCCCTCCCACAATATGCCAGGAGGTGGTGGCACATGCTTCCAATCCCAGCACTCAGGAGATAGAGACAGGTGGATCTCTGTGCCCTTGAGGCCAGCTGATCTACAGAGAAAGTTCTAGGACAGATTCCAAAGCTACAGAGAAACCCGTCTTGAAACAAACAAACACCAAATAAAACCAACCAACCAACCAAACAAACAAACAAAAGGCATGTGCCAACAAACCTGGCTTTGTTTGGGTCAGTTCTTTGTGCCATACCTTCAATAGGTTTTGACATAGGCTTAAGGGTAAGTTGTCACCACTGTAGTAACATACAGAATAGCTTGCTGCCATAAAAACTGCCTGTGTTCTATTTAATCATTCTTTGATCCTTTTTCTCAAATTCTGAGCTACCACTGGTTGGTTATTTTCTTCAGTTTTCTGTTTTCAGGATGTCATGTAACTGAAATCTATAGTGTGTATTCTTTATAGGCCAGTGACCCCCTCCCCCGCCTTGTGCTGGGGGTGGAACCTAGGACCTTGTGTATGCCAGGCAGAGGCTTGATCACTGAGATCCCCAGAACCAACTTGGCTTCTCCCAGGAATTGGGTAAGATTCCCTTCTCTCTTTTCCAGGCTTCATACCTGATTTCCTTTTAGCACTAATATTCTGTTACCGAGTTTCCGTATTCCCTTTTGGAAGGCCATCTGCCTGCTTCAGTAATAATGAAGGAAGCTGCTCTGATGGTCCTGTGTGGATGCACATCTTCCAGTCTTATGCAAAACACCAGGAGACCCAACTGGTGAGTCACACAGTTAAGAGATTGTTTAGTTTTGTAGAAGAAGTGTTGGGTCATCTTCCCAAGGGACTGTGGGGTCCTGAGTTCCTGCAGCACCGAGCAACAGTGTGCTGCAGTAGGGTTTGGTGTTGTCAGCATTTGGAGTCTCAGTCAGTCTAAGTGTGTCCTGGTCACTTTAGTTTTCATCTCCCCAGTGACATGTGATGTGGAACATCTTTCTCCTGCTTATCTGTTGTCCTTGTGCCACTCATGAGGTGCCTTTTCCAATCTTGCTCTTTGAAATCGAGTTGTTTTCTTATTAAGTCAAGAGAACTCTTTGTATATTTTGGATACTAGTCCCCAGTTACATAAATGTTTTGAAAACGTATTCTTCAAGCTTAGGAGTTGTCTCTCTCCCTTCTTCTGTTTTGCCCCGGCTGGCCTGGTATTTGCTATGCAGCCCAAGCTGGTCTTGAATTCATACCAATCCTCCTGCCTTGGCCTTGCAAGTGCTGGAGTTACAGGGATTAGAATTTGTTACTATATAGACAAGGTCAATGAGTCAGTTCCTTCTCTCCTACTATTTCATCTAACAATGACTCATCCCAGATCACAGAAAAGACAGTTGAAAGCATGGAGACAGATACAACACCAAGAGCATAAGTCTGTGAAAGAAGATTTTATTCTGAGGCAGGAGGATTGCTGGAGCCCAGGAACTTGAGGTCTGCCTGAGCAACTTAGTGAAATCTTGCCTGAAAAAATAACAAACAAAAAACAAAAACCAGGGAGGAGGGGTAGAGAAGTTGACTAAAGTACTCTTGACAGACTGAGTTAATCTGAGTTCAGATCCCCAGAACCCACATAAAAAGGTGGGCATGGGCCAGGCAGTGGTGGCGCACACCTTTAATCCCAGCATTTAGGAGGCACAGACAGGTGGATGTTTGTGAGTTCAAGGCCAGCGTGGTCTACAGAGCTAGTTCCAGGACAGGCTCCAAAGCTACACTAAGAAACCCTGTCTTGAAAAACCAAAACCAAAACCAAGGTAAAAAGAAAAGCTGGGCATGGGCCAAGAATGATTGCCATGCCTCTAAACCCCAGGGAAGCAGAGGCAGGCAGATCTCTGTGAGTTTGAGGCCAGCCTGGTCTACATAGTGAGACCCTGTCCCACACTCTTCCTCCATGAAAAAGTAGCCGTGTGTAAGTAATGCAAGCACCAGTAACTCCAGCACCCCTTTAAACAGAAGCAGGCAGCACCCCTTTAAACAGAAGCAGGCAGCACCCACTAAACTGTAACAGAGGCTGCAAAAGCTCTCAGGGCTGCTTGCCTGGCACAGAGATGGAAGCGTCAAGACACTCTGTCTTAAATAAGGTGAAAGGTCAAAGGTGAGGACCTACACTTGACAACACTGTCTTCTGACTTCTGTATATGTGCTACTGTGATATGCCCCCACCCCCACACACACCATTCTTGTATGTTGGTGCACCATGTGCATGCCATTCTTGAGGTGTCCAGAAGAGGGCATCCAATTTTTTGGAACTGGAGTTATAGATAGTTGTAACTGGAGACCTAAACCAGGTCCTCCACAAGAGCAGTAAGTGCTTTTAACATCTGTTTAGCCCCCAACACAGTATGTTTTGGTTGACTGTACTTCATTATAATTAAAAACTGAGATTGGCAAGATGGCTCAGCACATAAAGGTGCTTTGCCACCAAACCTGAGTTCAAGCCTGGGACCCACATGGTGGAAGGAGAGGACCAACTTCTACAGTTTGTCCTCTGACCCCGCGTGAGTGCTGTGGCACATGCTAACCCCCTGCAATGAGGAAGTTTAAAAATAAGAAACTGGACAGCTGTGGTAGGATGCACCTATAATCCAGGCCCTCAGGAGGCAGAGGCAGGAGGATCAGGAGCTTGAGACCAGCTTGGACTACATAGTGAGACCCTGTCTCAAAAGAGAAATAATTTAAAATATTGAAAAAATATTTGTTAAGAAAATGAAACCAGGCCTGTGTTAGTCAGTCATTACCATAATATTCATGTAGCAAAACAACCCTAGAAAGCACAAGCTTAAGGTAATTGTTTCTCCTTCTCATGTCTGAGGACCAGCTGGGGTTCAGCCAGCCTAGACTGGGCTCAGCTGGATTTGGTGCCAACCTGAAGACTGGTCCAGATTTGCTCCTCATGTCACTCATTTTCCATAGGCCACATTTCAATCAGGGAAGAAGGCTGGAGGGGAAGACCAGAAACAACTCTCTAAACTTGTTTCCTTTGCTTTTGCTAATGTGCAATTGGTCGAAACAAGTCTCATGGCCAAGCCCAGCATCAGTGGGACAGGGACGGCTGCTCTTCCTTCCCATGCATTAATGAATGGAAATAGAACAAATTTCTAGTGCAAGGTTGTAAGTAAGGCCCTGGGGTTTGTTTTCCAAAGTATGTATTCCAAACCTCAAAGCAAGAAAGCAATCAGGTAAGTTGTGGGGTGCGTGTGTGTGTGTGTGTGTGTGTGTGTGTGTGTGTGTGTGTGTGTGATGTAGTTTTAGATTTTGTGCAGGGTTTCCATTTTATTACTTCCTCCTCAAGTCAGACCATAAAAGCGAAGCTGTTTTCCCTAAGTAGGTCGTAACAGTCCTTATCCTTCCCCAGGCTTTTTGTCTGGGAGCTGGCCATAAAGTCTTTTGTTGTATAGTATGTGATAAGGGTCTCCTCACTCCAGTGGGATTCTAACCCATAGCCTGAAGGTAGAAAAGCCACATGGAGAGGAAAACAAGACAAAACAAAACAAAACAGGCCTTGCTAGGTTTTCCCACCCAGTTCATTAGCAATCACACCTAGGCAATAAAGTCTCCATAAAACTCTGAAAGACAGGGTTCAGAGAGCTTCCAGATAGCTGGATATGTGGAGATTTCTATGGAGTCACAGGTCTAAAGAGGACGTGGAAGTGCCACGTAGCCCTTTCCCACTGTGCATTTTGTCATCATTTCCTTTGTTGTATCCTTTATGATAAAACAGTAAAACCCCATTCTCTTCCTGAGTTCCCTAAGCAGCTTGAGAACATTAATAGAACCCAAGGAGGGAGCTGTGGAGAGCCTGGCTTATAGGCAGCCAATGAGAGCCAATTTAGCAGTCATAATGTCTGTGTGTCCATGGGCAATGGCCAGCATCCCTGAGGGAGACCTAGCTTGTGTATTAGTATGGCTCAACAGGAAAGAGGTCATATGTGGTGTCCTGTCAGGCCCAGCTTCTGAAAGGAAAGCAAAACCATAGAGCACCCAGGCCCACAGTGTGGTAGGCAGAGTAATGGTCCCTCAAAGGTGTGCATGTGTGAATCCCTAGAAGCGGAGAAAGATGTTGCTGTGGCAAAGGGGACTTGCAATTGTGATTAAGGATCATGAAGTGGAAGGATTCTTCTGGCTTAGTTAAGTGAGTCCAGTGTACTTATGCTAGAGGATGAGGTAGATGAAGGCGCAGGGGAGACCAGAAGATAGAAGTAGGACTTGGAGTGGTGTGCAGAAACAGTCAAAGGTGAAGGCAGCCTCTGGAAGCCAGAAGAGGCAAGGAAGCAATCTCTCCCCCTTGAATCTACAGGAGCAGCAGAGCCCTGCTGGCAGGGCTTCCCCACGCTGCCCAAGCTATTTGAAGCCACCCAAGCTTGTGGGGATTTGTTAAGGAAACAAAAGGAAGCTGGTACAGCCAGCAAGTAATTTAGTATGGTTGGAAAACCTTGAGCATTGCTTCTAATCTTTCCCCTTTTTATGCATAGGTGTGTGTTGTGTGTATGGAGTTACATATGTGTGTACATGTGTGTAGAGGTCAGAGGATAACCTCAGGTGTCACTGTCCAGGATGCCATCCATCTCCTTTGAGATGAGTCTCTCACCAACCTGGAGCTCACCAATTAGGCTAGACTGTCTGGATAGTGAGTCCCAGGCATCCTCTGGTCTCCAGTACCCCTCACCCCCACCAGAGATTACAAATGCACACCACCATACACAGCATTTTTACATGAGTTCTGGGGATTGAACTCAGGTCCCTGTGCTTGCAGGATAGGCATTTACTGACTGAGCCATCTCCCCATTTAGATTCTCTCTTTTCTTCACACTTCTGGCCTCTGGGAAGGTTCTTCTTCTTTCTAATATGTCACACAGCAAGAAGAGAAATAGACATTTGGGAACAGAGAAGCTGACCTTTGGGGAAAGCCTTTGACATTCATATCTTTATTTAAATAATATTTTAAGGTTCCCACTTAAACCACAGACTATAGCTTGAATTCAATCATCTCAGGCAAATAAGAAATATCAACATGGGGACCCTGAGAATGGCAGATTGCAGATGACTAGAGTCAAAAAGAGATTGTGAAGTCCACCCCACCCACTCGTCAGCTGAAGAATCTGTGGCTGGAGTGTGTAAAGGAGGGGTTGGTGTCTGGGAGTGGACTCAGAAGGTTAAGCATGTCACAGGCACTCCTGGGACTTGGCTCTGCTCGTGTCCTGCCCATCAAGGCTGCTGCTGATACTGGCTCTCAGTGGCCGTGTAGAAGTCATCCAGCACACTTTGGATGTATTCGAAGGTGGGCCGTTCCTCTGGTCGGTTCTTCCAGCACCTGGTCATGATACTATAGAGCTCTTCTGGACAGTGTTCTGGTCGAGGCATTCGGTACCCATGCTCTAGTGCCCGGATCACCTCTGGGTTTGACATGCCTGAGAAAGAGGTGTGGAATTTAGTCAGGGTGAGAAGTGACAAGTGGAGCTGTAGTTCCCATCTGAATATATGGGGAAGATACAGAAACTAAGTCCCGATAGCTGTCCAGTTGCTGAGTTTGTCCGGCCACCAAAACCATGCCAGATCTCATAGGAGGCAGAGCATTAACCAACCTACTGTTCCCCCACTCTTGGATGTCCTCTCTCTCTCTCTCTCATTTTTCTATCTTATTTATTTATTTATTTTTATTTCATGTGCATTGGTATTTTGCCTGCATGTATGTCTGTATGAGACTAGCAGAGCCTCTAGAACTGGAGTTACAGACAGTTGTGAGCTGCCATATGGGTGCTGGAAATTGAATCCAGGTGCTCTGGAAGAGCAGCCAGTGTTCTTAAGAGCTGAACAATCTCTCCAGTCCCTATCTTTATTTTTGAGACAGGGTCTCACTATGTAGCTCTGATCCTGGAACTCACTATGTAGAACAGTAGGCCTCAAGTTCACTGAGCCAGGATTAAAGGTGTGTACTACCACAGCTGGCTGTCCATTAGTTTTGTTAATTGCAGCCTCAGGCATCTGAATGGATGTAGGTTATGTAATCTGTCTGGATTTTACTAGTATGCACACAAAACCATTGGCCAGACTCAAGGTCACTCTGAATAGGATCATTTCCTTATTCTATTTAACTTTACATTTGTTATTTATAAAAACAATCATGAAATACCTATCATCACCAACTTTATTTTTATTCTTAGTTTTGCTTTTTAACTTGGGGTTTGCTGAAGAGATGATTCAATGATTAAGAGCAGAACCTAAGAACCAAAGAAACCTTGAACATCTTACTTGGATGTCTATATATCACCCCAAGTGAATCAAACGTCCATAGTTCCTTCCATGCCAGGACAGGCATCCTCAAATCTATCTGCTTCTGTTGAAATGTGGCCCAGTTCATTAGGTTATCTCTGTTGCTAGTCCCAGCACCCTGTCCCCAGTTGCCTGGAGCCACCTTGTTCACATCCTCTCATCCATTCACACTAAACCAAAGCCTGATCCCTCACATAATTTATTTATTTATATTTTCTGTGTGTATATATATGCATACATGCATATATACATGTGCATATATACACCATATATATGCTGGTGCCCTTGGAAGCCAGAAAAGGATATCAGACCCCATGGAACTGGAGTGATGGATTACTGTGAGCTGCCATGTGGGTGCTGGGAATGGGACTACCATTCTCTGCAAGAGTACTCTTAACCTTTGATTCTCCTCTCCAGCCTCAAGCATATGTCTCTTAAAGGTAGAAAGCATCCATGTGTGTACACCTTTAGGCCTAGAATTTGGAAGTCAGAGGCAGATGGATCTCCAAGGCCAGCCTGATTTGCATAGCAAGTTCCAGGCCAGCCAGGGCTACATCATATGATCCTGTTTCAAAAAAAAAAACAACTCATTGGACTTCTTCCCAGCCCCATGCCATGTCATGGCTTCCTAGACACTTTAGTGAACATCTACATTCATTACCGAACACACACCCTGCCAGTCTGGCTTCTCCAGATCTTCTTATCCACTACCTGCACCTGATTGCTTAGGTGCAACAGGGCGTGTGAAAGAGGAAACAGTTAACAAATCCCTTATATGTGCAGGCTGAGGAATGGCGGATGGTGGTACCTCTGATTGAAATGGGAGAGGTGAAGAGAGGTTGGGGGATGATCAAGAGCCCAGTTTAATAGACATGCTGACAGAATGGATCATGGCCAGGTTGGGCTTTAGACGTACCCCTAGACCGACATCCCTTTCCTTACCTGGATAAGGGATCCGGCCATAGGTGACAATTTCCATCAGCAGGATACCAAAGGACCAGACATCTGACTTGATGGTGAAGGAACCAAAGTTGATGGCTTCAGGAGCTGTCCACTTGATGGGGAACTTGGCTCCTGCAGGGTTGGACAGAGCAGAATCAAAGTGAGTCTGGACAACAGTGAGGGCTGGGCCTCTGCTAGGGAAAGAGGAACCAGGACAGGGACACCTGCTGCCGCTTGCAAACCGTGTTGCCTTTGCAATATGCTTCCAAGATCCATGATATCAAGAGACATTTGTCTTGAGAATAGACAGTTGAAGCAAGGAGGAACGGGAATAAGGATACAATGCAGGCGCTCGCTTTGGGGACCACCTCCTTGACACCAGGTGAATCATAACTCTGAGAAGTGGAGTCCTGGAGGTCTTTGGGGATGGAGGAGCTCTAGGGTGGCTTTAGTCCAGGTTACAGTTGATACTTAGCCTACCCCCAGCTATGGGGTACAGGAGAGGACTTCAGCTGCTGCCAGAGGTTTGCCCTAGTCACTGGGTGTTCCTTCCTGACTCCTCCCTCCTTCCCTCTGGGATGGGTTTGATTAGCTGTTTGTGGGTATTTGTCTCCATTACAGTCTGATTGGTGACCATGGTTTGTAACCGATACTTGATTTAGGATTATGTTCTGATGAACCCACGGTAAGTCAGAAACCAGAACTCAGAAATGCCTTGAACACTTAGCTCACTTAGTTCAGCAACTTCACATCATGGCTTCTTTGTTGTTTCCTCTGGTGACTAAAGCAGAGCTGAGCTGACTGCCCTGTCTTAGTATCATGAGGGAGGACAGCCTATCATTAGACTGAGAAAGAAATCAATATCCAAAGGGGGAGCATATTCATTCATTCATTCATTCATTCATTCATTCATTCATTGATACATTCATTCATTCTTATGAGACAGGATCTCATACAGCCTAGGCTGGCCTCAATTCACTTCATAGAGAGAATGGCCTTGAACTCCTGATCAGTCTGCCTCCACCTCCCTATTGCCCAGACTGGAGGCATGTGCCATCATGCCCACCTTTGCATCATTTCTTCTGAATGCAACTATTTCTGCACTATCACAACGTTGAAAGTCAGTGTTCGCGATTATGGCCCAGCTCTCAACCACTCTCTGCTGCCACCTACTGTCCATGCCCCATCATGGCAGGCAGAGCACACAGGCTGAAAGATGAGGGGCAGGACCAGCAGCTGCCAAACAGCAGGGCTTCTAGGGTTCCCTTTCAAAGACTTCAGCAGGGCACTTGGCTTCATGGCCAAAGCGGGCCTATAGGATGAGCAGCCAGGCCACCGTCTTGAATGCTTTAATGCCCACAAGGCACACATCACCCTGAGCAGCCATGAACACAGGAGCCTTTCAGAGTTGCCATAACCCTGACTGGCTTCATCATGAAAGTAGCAGCATCAGGGGAAGAAAGCGACTTAACCAGGACTCAGGGAGGGATCTGAGGACACTGAGCCCCAAGTTCTTGCTGCAGTCCAAACTGCCATGTTGACTCTAATGCCTCCTCTTAGGGTTGGTTCTTGCCTATGGAAAGAGCCAGGGCCACCCCAAAACCACTGACTGAGCTCCGCCCCCAACACCAGGACCACTGTCACCCTCTGTCACATGATGCTAATTTGAATTAGTTCCCAATCGTTGCAACTTCTCTACAGACATATAAGGCAAATGGCCTTTTTGTGGTTCCAATTCAATTAAAAATAGAAGACATATTTAAATGTTTAAATTTTCTGCAGTGAACCATGGCCATTCCTAGAAGTGACTTTTGAGTTCTCCAAGAAGATGATGGTACTCTGCAATGATGAATCCACTAAAGATGTCCTTGCCCCAGAAAACAGGAAATCATTTTAAGAACATGACACCCCCATTCCCAAGAGGTGGGGGTGGTTTTTGGTTATTTGGTGGATTATGGATGTTTATCACCACTTGCGGGGGTTAGTTGCAAGTTGTTATTGGTAATGGCCAGGGAGGAAACTAAGAAAAGGAGGTCAGATTCAGGGATCTCTTTTTGAAAAGATAAAAGGGGGGCGTATAAGAATGATGGGATAAAAGGGTAGATTATTGAACCTACTTTTAAACTAGCAAGCAACTATTAATCTCAAATAATTTACATGGTATGGATTTTTGTATATTGATATAAATTTAAAGTTGTTTTTGTTAGAAAATATTGTATCTGTGTTTCTACTCTTATTTAAGGGACTTTTGTATATTGGTATAAATTTAAGGTTGTTTTTATTTTAACATACTGTATATATGTCTATATACCCTTGTTTAGGGTATTTTACCTCTGCAGCTCATTTTAAAATATAATGTTCTAGTCCTTGAAAGCTATTATTATAAACTACTTAGGATAATTAAGAAATGCAGGTTAGTAGTTAGTCAACTATAACAATCAAACTTGTAGTCATGTTAGGTGTGTTTTCAAGGTCAGACCTATATTTTAGATAGATGGTCTTCAAACACTTCAGAGATCTACAGAATATGACATTTAAGATGTTTTAATAACACAAGGATTTTCATGACAGTGAGATACATCTGCTCCTGGAAGCACCGATCTACTTCAGAGAAGATGATGGGCACCAAAGAACCTCCATATGGAGTCTCTTTCATTGGTGGCAAAGTTAGCCACTGGGCAAGAAACTGCTCTTGCCTCAACTGCTGACATTATGTTGTCCAAACTGGGTAAGCAGGACACAAAATAAGACAACGCCAAAGTTTGCCAAGACAAGGTAGAACAGTCCTTCAAAATTCCTGCTCCACAAAAATGTCTAGAAGATATTCTAGGCCTGTAGGCCAAAGATGCATGCCCCAGTGTTGCAGAGGAACCTGGGGTGACTGTCCAGGCAGCCAGATGTCTCTGCCATTTCTATTGTTTTGAAAGTTGTTTGCTTTGTACTTCTTGCTTACTTGGGTAATATTATATCCTTCTTGGGTCTCTGAGGGGTTGAAGACTAGATGATTATAACATTTTCTGTTACCAAATTCAGAAAAGAAACTTACAAAAGAGATGTAAAGTTTATAAGGTTGAAAGACATAAAAGCTTAAGTTGTTTATCTAAGAAAATGTTTTAAGGATATTTTTAGGATGGTAATGCAAGTTTTGATAGCAAGTGATTTAAGTGTAAAATTTAAGACTCATCAAAGTAAGATAGATAATAGAGTAATTTCTCTGAATTTGCTAAATAAAAATGGATTAGATATTATAAATGTAATTCTTACCTGATAATTGTTCTTATTGTATATAGTTTTGCTATGTTAAGAGTTAAAACCTTTCCTTTTTCTTTAGGTAATACCTGGTAATTTTTCTTATTATATATAATTTTACTGTGTTATAATTAAAACCTTTCCTTTTTATTTAGACAAAAAGGGGGAAATGTTGCAGGATATTTTATTTAACTGTGACACTCTGAGACTATTAATAAAGTTGACCTTGAATCAAAGGGTGGAGCCAATGATTAGCTGATTGGAATTAGCCAAAGAGATTTTGGAGGACCCAAGATATGATAGAGAGACACAGGAAGGAATAGGGAGGGCCTTAAAAAGATTTTCAAGTCCTATTGATCTGGGAAGTCTAGAGACAGGTCCAGCTGGTCATTCTTCTCTGCTTTTTGATTTATCAGGGTTTTACCCCAATATCTGACTCTTGAGTTATTAATAATAGAGCAATTTAGATAATTGCTTCACAGAACTGGGGTTATAGATGGTTGTAAATAACATGTAGGTGCCAGGAACTTAACCGAGGTTCTCTACAAAAGCATCAAGTGCTTTCATTCACCGAGCCATCTCTCCAGCCTCTCCTTCCTTTCTTTTTTTTTAATTTAATTTATTATTTTACATGTCGATCCCAGTTCCCCCTACCTCCCTCCTTTTTTACTCTCTCTGCCCCCTCACATGCACCCTGACCACCCTCCCCTCCCCTCCTCCCACCCCAACCTCTCCTTTTTTTTCAAGAGAAAGGGTCTACACATCCTAGGTTGGCTCCAACTCATGGTAATCCTCAGCTTCTCGAGTGCTAGGATTTACAGCCCTAACTCTAAGGCAGCTGTTTTCTTTATTTCGTACTTTTGTTTGGGTGGCACAAAATCTTAAACCCAGAGCTTTAGTTGAACATGCTTGACAGACTCTCTATTACCAAACCACATCTTCAGCTGCCATCTTTTATATCTAGAGAGTTTTCTTCATATCCCACTTATTCTCTGCATACTTAGATTATATACCCAACTTTTCATTTTATATCACTTTATCCAATCATGATAGAAATCAAATGGTGTGTGTGTGTGTGTGTATTACTGGAGATTGAGTCTAGCACAAAGCACATGCTAGCTATGTGCTTTGCCACAGAACTACCCTTTGCCTTTTTTTTTTTTTTTTTTTTTTTTTTTTGAGACAGGGCCATTAACTTGTCTACTGGCAGGCCTTGAACTTGTGATCTCAGTCTCCAGAGTAGCTGGGGTTACAAGCTTACACCTCTAGGCCCAGCTAAAGTATACAGATATTTAAGTTCTAACTTGGTGGTCAATAGCTGAGTGTGATCATCATCAGATTAAGGCTGAGAACATTTGCAGCTTTTCAGAAGGCTCTTTCCAGCTGCTTGTGGGCAGTACCTCCCACCAGTAAGTGAATTTTACAGCTTTAATGAGATATAATTCACAGACCATTAAAACCCACACATTTAAAGTGTGTACTCCAGTGACTTTTATAATAGCGGAAAAGTTGTGAATTTTAGACTATTTCATCACATGTCATCCAGTCCCATCAGAACCCCTTTCTCCCGAGCCCCCCACCCAGTCCTATCCAACCATTGCTCCACTCTCTGCCTCCACAGCTCTCTTTGCCTCTCTTGGGAATTTCATACCAAGAGTTACAGATATCTGTATTTGTGCTTGGCTTCCAAAGCTTGTGTATGCTGCAGTACCTTTCAACACTCCATTTCTTGTTATCACACACACTATTCTGTGCTCTGAATTCTCCACATTTTCTTCATGTGTTCATCAACTGATGGGTGTCAGTTAGGATGATGTTTCAGTATGAGGCTTCACAAATAACTTTTGCCTGCTTTTGGATTCCCTGTCTGTGGAACCTTCTGGCATCTGCTCTTCTTTCTTTGGGATGTCACCTTTCCCCTTTAGTTGCAGGTGGCATTGGTGCACGGTGTGATGGGGATTGCACCTATAGCCGTCTGTGTTAGTCTAGCCTCTATCCCTGAGTGCCATCTCCAGCCCCTGGTATGGGTTTTTTCGCTGCTGTACGATGCCACACTCTGTGAGTGCTATAGTTGATATGCACATCCTGTTTGGGGACATTTAGATTGCTGTTTTTCTCTCCTGGGCATAAAGTTACTTTCACCTCTCACTGCTACCTGTACTTGCTGAAGTTGTCACTTCACAATCTAATCTGAAATGTTCCTCTTCAAGTCTTGTGTGTGTGTGACATTAACATTGTCTTCCTGACAGGATATAAAATCACCTAGGAGAAGGACCCTGGGTATGTCTGTGAGAGACTTCCTACATAGGGTTAATTGAGATGGCAAGACCAATAAATGTGAGCAGCACCATCTGATGGGTGGTGGACCACATAAAAAAGAAAAAGCAAGCTCAACACCAGCATCTGTCTGTCTGCTTCCTGACTGTGGATACAATGTGACCAGTTTTATACTATTAGTGACCCATCATGATGGACTGTCTTCTCTGTAAGCCAAATTAAAGTCTTCCCTAAGTACCCTTTGTTGGGTATTTTGTCAACTAATGCACAAGAATCTTGCCAAATTTGATGCAAGAGTTAGTCTAGGACAGGTCTTTGTGTTTCCAGTCTCTCTTACAAGTGTCCACCCTCAGATCTCACAGCCCTTTCAGGAGGGCAGCATTCCCTACCTTCCCGAGCTGTGTATTCATTGTCCTCGATGATCCGTGCCAGGCCAAAGTCAGCAATCTTACACACCAGTGATGCAGAGACCAAGATATTGGCAGCCCGGAGATCTCGGTGGATGTAGTTCCTTTGCTCAATGAAGGCCATGCCCTCCGAAATCTGCATCCGAAAGAGACAATGTCATCCCCACTACTAAATTCTAATAAAGAATTCCAAAGAATTCTTTTTCTAACATAATTTTATTTGGGAATTTCACATAATGCACCTGATTACAATCACTTCCCAGTTCCTCAGGTCCACCCCCACCCTTGTGACCTCCTCCAAGGAAAGAAAAAAAAAAAAAAAAAAAAAAAGGAAAAAAACAAAACAAAACTCCACAACTCCATTTTGTGTAGCCTATATACTGACTGTAGCATGATCAAATGCCCAAGTCAGCCCCTTAAAGAAGACTGAGTCCTTCCTCACCCTCACCCCTGCTGGAAGGCACCACCTGGGAAGAACTATACTTTAGCATCCCTACCACAGTTTTAAAGAGTTCCTGTAAATGGCTTCCTATCTAGACTGTTCCTTTTTGCAGGGAGGGAAGGGTGGGGGTTGGGGGAGGTTGTCACAGAAGCCTTCTATGGACCTCTTTTCAATGGTGACTCTGCAGTCATCCATACCACTGCAAAAGTAGCTTCCTTGCTTTTTACAGTCAGTGACAACACAGATCAAGGGTCATGTACTTCCACATGGATTCTGGCAATAGCATGGACCACAGAGATCTATATGGCTATGACCTTAGCGTGGTCTCCAGTGGCAGTACAGATCATAGACATCAACGTGACTTCAGGTGACAGCATAGACCACAGTCATCTACATGATCTTTGTTGGTAACACAGACCACAGACCTCAACATATCCTCCAGTGGCAGCACAGTTCATGGACATTAACACAGCCCCCGGCTGCAGCATGCCCCACAGACATCAGCATGACCTCCAGTGGTGGCACAAACCACAGGCATCCACAGGCATCAACATGGATAGAGTGGCAGCACAGATACCAGCATGTCCTCCAGCTGTAGCATGGACCACAGATACTGACAAGGCCTCCGGGGGCAGCAGGGATGATGGGGATCTTTCTAGGAGGTTCAACCCAGAGAATGAGCTGTTCCTCACTTTGGACATCTTGTTTCTCAGAGCCAGGGCAATAGTGCCCTGGGTAGTGTGTTTGGGAAAAGAGCCTGCATAAGCTCCAGGCTGCTACTCAGCAATGACATGCCCCTCTGTCCCATGTCCACTGCAGCCTTCTCCCACACCTGTCACCGATGTCACATCTCTATTTCTGCCTCTCTCCATCGTGCACATGCTGCTTTGTTCCTCCTTCTTTCCCACCTATCCATCTCATATTTGTTTGTTGAAATGGCATTGAAAACTGCAGTGTGTCACATAGTACACCCACACAACACACACACACCCACCCACCCACACACACACACACACACCCCAAACAGCTTTACATGCAAATATTCATTGCAATGGGTCATTGGTTTGGTTCAAAGTAGCTGGTTTCTAAAGCACCATAAATGTTGGCCTGTCACTGAGACTCATTTTGGATATCTGGTTGTTGCTCAGAGTCAGGGTGATCTTGTGGCTAGGCAGGGCATCCAGGGGCAGGATCTGAGAGAACACCAGTCCACAGCACACCTCCCTGCTCTTGGTGCTGGCAGGCCCAAGGCTCACAGGGCACAATTGTGCTGCTCCCACAAGGGTGAGCAGCAGTGGCAGCCCCAGTGTACCCTCCCCCATTGCTCCCATCTCTGCATCTTAGTTTTGTCACACTCTCCATGCGTGGTTCTGCTCTGCCATCTTCCAGTTTCGTGAGTGCACTCTTTAAAAGCATCTTCCCATAGGATCTGCTTTTTACAGAGTTGTTCCACAGATATTGTGGCTCTTCAGACTCCTTCTGCACTGATGCATCTCCCTTGTAAGCCTCCATGGGTTTCTCAGGCTCCTTGGAGCTGCTCCCATCCTCAGTCAGAGCCATGCTTTAGGTTTCCATCTTTGATGGCTATGGCATGCTGCTGGATCTGGCTCTATAGCGCCAGCCCCTCCACATGCTCTAGCAGCTCGTAGATGAAGTAGTTGTTGGGGTGGACCGACTTGAAGCACTAGATCTCAGCCGTCATGGCAGCCGAGTTGGCCAGCCCATGACATGTGGCCAGTGTGAAGAATTCTTATTCTGGAAACTTCTGGTAGAAAGATAGATGGCTGTGACTTGGAGATTTTCTTACCTACAAAGTTTAGGACAAAAGCAGTGGAAGATGAATCTTGGTTGTTGTACAATTTAGGAAACTATCTTGGAGCTTTGTGAAGGTAGAATCATCACAATCCACTCAAAGAGATACTTGTCCTGAATATCAGCTTCAGATCAGGCTGACTCTAGAAGCCTAGACTGAATTATCAGGTGAGACTATCTGGGGAACCCTGAGTGGTAGCCTCTGATCAGACAGACCAAAGCAGGGCTGTCTAGTAAACTGCAAAGCCTAAAGGGACAGGTAGTGCACTTGCAAAGAATGAACAGCAGGGGGCGTCAAAGGCACTGGAAACAGATCCAACTTTCTGAATGCAATCTCCAAACTGATTTTGTCTGGAATAGAGGTTGTAGTGGAGTGAGACCAGTATTGACCTGAAGAGTGTGGAAAATTTATAGGGCATCCTTAAAAGAACAGCACATGTTATTAGGATGATACTGCAGCTGATTTATTATAAATTGATAACAGGTTTTTTTCTTTTTTTCACCCCATGTGCTTGGGGAGGTATTCTTGCTATCTCTTTCCACAGGAGGGAAAATGAAAGCCCAGAGAAGTAAATAACCAATTCATAGCTGCATAGCATGAAAGTTCCAGAACAAGGGCTGTGAGCTATGGCTTTGCTGAGTCCACTCACTCTCTGTGCCTAGTGCTTTCCCATTGGCTGACACGCATACACCGCTGGGGCTCAATGGGGCAGGAATACTAATTCTGCTTGGGAGGTAATGGAGCATCATGGCTAAAGGATCCAGAGTTGGACCAGCTCATCTCAATCCCCAAGCTCTGTGACCTCAAGCCAGTCTCCCAGGGTTCATAAGGAGATTAACCTTGAAGCTTGGAGCACAGATAAGGACAGTCTTCCACATAGTAGGCCCTTACAGAGGTGGCTAGTAATGAATGCCAATAGAGTGGCCCAGTGTCTTGACCAGAGCTTTACTGGCAGAGCTAGGACCAACACAAACACATTGTAAGTCACTCAAACCCTACACTTGTAGAATGTTGCTTCTCAAATGTTTGCCAACTATGTAAGGATAGGTGAATTGCGATCAGGTGTCCCTGGGACTTGATGGTGATGAGCCAATGAGATTTCAAAACCACCAGGCAGATCCCCATGAAGTCAGGTAGGAGAACTTGGATCTGCTTCCAAGAGCATCAGGGAGTCCCAGAAGAACTGGTTAGCAGATTCTAGTCCATGGTTCTTTTGTGTATATGTATGTATCCTGCTGGAAACTAAACCCAGGACCTGCATACTGGGCCAGTGCTCTACCTTGGAGCTACATCCCCAGTCTCTAGCCCAGGACTTATGCTCAGGACAAAAGAACGGTCACAAATAAGGCCACTCCTTGCCAACTTCATTATGACTAGATCTCTCTCTCTCTCTCTTTAAAATATATTCATTCTTATTTTATGTGCATTGGTGTTTTGCTTGCATGCATGTCTGTGTGAGGGTGTCAGATCTCCTGGAAATGGAGTTATAGTTGTGAGCTGCCATGTGGGTGCTGGGGGTTGAACCTGGGTCCTTTGGAAATGCAGCCAGTGTTCTTAACTTCTGAGCCATATCTCCAGTCCAGGAATAGCTCTCTTAGGCCATTAAAACAGATCTATTATATAAAACATCAAACTGTAGACAGGGAGCCCGAGAAGCAGAGGAGGACTGAAGTCACAAAACCAGGTCCCCAGGTAGCATCTGTTCACCCTGGACTCAGAACCAACCTCTGCTTTTGAATGTACCATGACCAGAATATCTCTCCGGCCTTGTTTGCTTTCCTCAGCTGTGAAACAGGGAGAGTGGTTTTTTTTTTTTTTTTTTTTTTTGAGACAATCTCATGCAGCCAGGCTGACCTAGAACTCACTAAATAACCAAGGATAACTTTGAACATCTGATCCTCCTGCTTCTACCCGTCAAATGTTCAGATTACAGATATGCACCAGCACATCTGGTTTATGTGGGGCTGGGGGTCAAGCCTGGGACTTCATGTGTGCTAGGCAAGCTCTCTACTGACCCAGCTATGTCCCTAGCCTGAACAGTAGCTCTTGCAAGGCTTCTGCTGGTTGATGGTTATACTTTAGTAACAGGCCACACTATTGTTTGCAGGAGGCCTGGGGCCCACTGAAATGGAAGTGCCAGGCCTTGATTTCCATATGCCTCTAGTGTTCAGGGTTCTGAAAGTAGAATCTCTGGTTAGATCTTGCCAGTGGTTCTGGGCCCCTGGTGTTTGCATACTCAAATGAGCTCTGACCTAGGCCTCTCCACCAGGCTCAGCCTTAGGCTGTGTTGCAAACTCCTTCAGCTCCCCCTGGGCTGCACGACACATCCCTTTCATCTGTGCCTCGTTCTGGCTGCCCAGGCTCAGCCCCTTCATTTTCTCTTAGGGCTTTTGTACTGGCTGTTTCTTTTGTCTAGACCTCCTTTCTTACTCCTCTGCATGTGCAGAATTTCTAATCCCCAGGCTCCTCCTAGAGACCACTTCCTGGTGAATCCTTCTGTGACCAAGCTGGACCAAGCTGTGAGTTCCCACAGCAGCATGTTTTCCCACAGAGAGGCGAAAGCATGAGCCAGGGTTGGAGAAAAACAGCACTTGTGCTGTGTGTGGCGGGTGTGTGTGTGTGTGTGTGTGTGTGTTTGTAAGAAAGAATCTCTCTCTCTCTGTACAGCATTGGTGTACAAAACCAGGGTGCTGTGCACCGAGCATAGCTGACCCACTGAACCATTTTCGTTGTGCTTACCCATTTTATATGGGTTTTGTGATTTGTCCCCAAGCCCTACATATCCCCTTTGCCGGATTCTTGCTCTTCAGACTGTGAGCCCAGGCCATGGGGTGGTGGGGTCAGGGGAGCCCATTGTTTAACCCCCATGGTCTCATTTGCAAGAGAACTGCAAGAGGCCAGCAGTGTTTGCCTGTTCATCATTGTTGCACCCACCCCTCCCCCTAATCTGAAGTTGGCCAGGGAGGCCAGCAGAGCCTCCCTGGGCTTCAGTTTCCTCATTGGTGTTTAACGTTTTTTTCTTTTTTAGACAGTCTGTAGCTCAAGCCTGGCCTGGAACTCCTGATCATCCATCTTCTGCCTCCTGAATTAACATTCAGGAGGGTTACACTGACCATCATGCCCTTTGTACTTAAGGTCTTCACACCTCCATTCAGGTCCTGTGACCAGACTCTACGTGCCTACCAGGTCTCATCGCTCCTGTCCAGCACTGACTCTGGTCTTGGCTACTGTGATTGGTTTCAGCCAACAGGGTATTGACAAGTCCGTGCAAACAGAGGCTTACCTACCCACTCCTTGGCTGGGTCCCCCCTGGGGCTCTGATGCAGCGCTATAAAGAAGCTGTGCTGAAATGCTGAGTGATGAGAGGCCACATGGAGAGAGATTATAAGGATCACCTTGCACACGCTCTAGCATCCCCTCAGTTCACAGAGTGGTCCTCCTAGCCTGCTGCAGTCAGTCCAGAGATTCATGGGAAATATTCAAAGTTATTTCTGGCTACTAAGCATTGAGGTGATCTGTCACATAAAGAATGAATAACTTCCACGGCTAGCTAAAGGTAAAGTCCTTCTCTGCATGTGAGGCCCTAGGTTCCATGCCTCATATCAAAACCCAACCAACCAACAAAATTATTCCAGGAGCTGGAGAGATGGCTCAGTGGTTAAGAGCACTGACTGCTCTTCCAGAGATCCTGGGTTAGGTCCCCATGCTGCATGGTGGCTTACAACCATCTGTAACTCCAATTCTAGAGGCTCTGATGATCCCTTCTGGCATCTGCAGGCACTAGGCATGCATGTGGCATGCAGACTTACATGCAGGCAAAGTACCCATATACATAAAATAAAAAAAAAATAAATCTTTTCTAAAACACCCATTCTATAGTGATGTGAGTTCTGTATGAATTGGTCCATATGAAGAACATTCATGTCTGTGGGTTCTGCACCTGCAGATCCAACTAATACACACCAAGAACATTCTAAAAACAATTGCTCTACATTCTGTCTCTACAGACTTTTAAAAATGATTATTAGCTGGGCATTGGTGGTGCATACCTTTAGTCCCAGCTCTAGGGAGGTACAGGCAGGCAGATCTCTGTGAGTTCAAGGCCAGCCTGGTCTACAGAGCTAGTTCCAAAGCAATACAGAGAAACCCTGTCTGAAAAAACAAAAAACAAACAAACAAACAAAAAAGATTATTATCCCCTAAATAATACAAACTGACAACTATTTATGTGTTTATATTAAATTCCATAAGCCACCAGAAATGAGTTAAGCAGTATATAGGAGAATGTGCCTAGGATATTTGTAAATAATACCCTATTTTCTATGAGACTTGAGCATACACACATTTTTGGTGTCTGTGGGGTCCTGGAACTAATCCCTCTGCATGTGGAGGGGATGAGAATTCACACAAAAGGACACAGAACACTCAAGTGACACCACCTTTTCCTGAGCATTGTTGGCTCACCTGGGCTGAGAAGTCAATGAGCTTTGGCAGTGGCTGCTTGCTACCTTCTTCACTCTTAAGAAACTCCAGCAGGCTTCCTAAGGAGGGAAGCAAGAAGGAACATTTCTACCAGTCCTTAGGAAAACTAGGTAACATTTGTTCATAGCGGTAGAGGTTTTTTTTTTCCGTCTCTGTAGTACAGGGATTCAACTTGGGGCCTCACACATGCTAGGCCAGTGCTCTACCCCGAGCTACCTCTCCAACTGACTTCCTTTTTGAGACAGCATCTTGCTGTATTGTCCGGCTGGTCTCCTATTCCTGGACTCCAGCTATCTTTCCATTTAGCTAGCAGAATAGAAAATAGCTTTTGTCACTGCCTGGCTGAGGTGCTAGAGTTAGAAAGGTTAACTTGTTGCTCCTAGCATCTGAGTGCTAGAGCCTGAATCTCTCTGAAAGGACTCTTTGCTTGCTAGCTGGACTCTGTCTGATGCAGCTTCATGAGACTGGGTGCCCCGGGGCCTGGCTTTAGGAAGTCGACTGATTGTCAATTTGGAAAGTGGAAATGGTTTTGAGATTTCAAATCACATAAATGATCTTGTGTGAGATGTTTTTCCAAAAATGAGCAGGGGCTGAAAATGGCCATGGAACAGCTATCTTTAAAAAAATAAAAATAAAAAATAAAGCTACAGCTAGGCAGTGGTGGCGCATGCCTTTAATCCCAGTACTCGGGAGGCAGAGACAGGCAGATCTCTGAGTTCGAGGCCAGCCTGGTCTACAGAGCTAGTTGCAGGACAGGTTCCAAAGCTACATGGAGAAACCCTGTCTCAAAAAACAAAAACAAAACAAAACAAAACAAACAAAAACAAACCAATAACAATTAAAAACAGAACCCTGAGAAGCCAGGTGTGGAGACACATGTATTTGTGAGGCTGAGGCAAAGGGCCGCTGTGAGATTGAGGCTAGCTTGGGCTACACAGTGAGTGCCAGGAGATCCTGGGCTACAGAGTGGAATCCTGTCTCAAACATTCCTAGATATGCTGAATGATAACAGGTAGGGCAGCCTGAAGTGACATGGACGTTTCCCACGATTCTGTGGGTTGAACATGGCCAGCTAGGTGGGCCACACCATGACGTGAGGTATTAGAGGTGGAGCATTCAAGATGATGTCTCTCTCCGTGTGGCTTCTTGTCCCTCAGTACTTCACACAGGGCTTCTTTACAGCCCAGCATCAAGGTTCCAAGGTGCAAGTCACAAGGAAGCCACATGCCTCTTCTCTTGTCCGAGGGGCTCCGCATGCTCCCTGCTCGGAAGCCCCTGCCCTTCCTATCCACAAACCACCCTTCACACGATTTCACTCTGAGCCAGGAGGCTGGACTGACTGTGGTGCTTTGTGAGAGAGCTTGTTGGAAGTGCCAGGAGAGCCAGGTCAAGGTCATCTTTGAGTCTGAAAGAAGTCTGCTTGGACCACAGTCCGTCCTAGCCCACGCACCTTTGGCCATGAACTCCGTGACAATAAAGATAGGCTCCTGAGTGACCACGGCGTGCAGCTTTACCAGCTTATCGTGCTGTAGCGTCTTCATCAGGTTGGCCTCTGCCAGGAAGGCCTCCACAGACATGCTCCCTGGCTTCATGGTCTTCACCGCCACTTTGGTGTGCTTGTTGTAGGTGGCTGGAGAAAGCACGGAGCGAGGAAGGGGGTTAGGATCTAGCAGCCTTGCAGGAGCCCTCCCTGCCTACCTAGCCCTGTAAGACAGAGAGAGGGGGCCACTTCGGCCTCAGCTGCTCTCTCTGCTTCCTGGCTGAGAGCAACTGCACAAAGCACCTGAGTTCTCTGCGCTGTGTTTTCCTCTTCTGCCAAGTGGAAATGAAAAGAAGGACTCATTCGGAAGGAAGGGTTGTTTGCAAGAGTGAAAGACATCCTTCTGCCTGGGCTTGGGGCACACACATGTCGCCCTAGATCTCCCAAGGTTGTGAAGTAGGAGGACTGGCAGCTCCAGACAGGCCAGCCCATGTCTCAAATAAGGGCTGGGACTGGAGCTCACTCAGCGGTACAACATTCGCCTGGCACATGCAAGGCCCTGGGTTTGATTCCCAGCACTGTGAAATAATAGTAATAACAGTAGTAACCCTTAAACCACTAATTAGATTGTAGCCCAAGCCTGCACGCACAGTGCTTAACTGCCTTGAAATAAATACCAGCTTTGCTGTGCCCCACAGACCCTGCTTGGCCTGGCCATGCTAGCTTTTCTGTCTTTGTCATCCACCAAGGTCACCCCCAATTCACACTCACAGCTAGTGACTGAGCCAGGGCCTCATGCCAGGGAAGTGCTCTACCATCGAGTTCTGCCTCCAGTTCCCTTTCACTTCTTATTTTGAACAGGGGTCTTACTGTCTTGAAAAACCAAACTAACCAACCAAACAAGCAAACAGCCACACAGGGAGCGATAATACAGTGGGCCAGGCATTTGAACACCTACCTCCCCATGAAACAAGAACTGCTGATCTTAAAGTTTTGGGGCAAGGACCACAGAGGGGTGCCAGAACTTTCTGGTGCCCCACCACATCTGAAACTGGGCATCGTGGCTCATGATCTGAACAGCTTAGTCTTCAGTTGCCAGCATTGGACTCACCTAAAAGCCCAAGTTCTTTCCACCAATGTGATTTTCACCATCCCAAGAGGCCCTGGGTATGTCAGCTTCACACAACAGAGGGCTTTCACCATTCAGGACTCGGGACTCCTAAAGGGAAATTCTTTGACCCCTAAGCCTGGCCACAAAGGCAAAACAGTGATTCCTCAGTAGACATTTGGTTTGTTATCTGAGGAGTGGCCCTCTGGGGTTATTATTTAAATGCCCCTGTGCTCTGTGATAACCCTGCACTGGCAGGGCCCTCCCAGTATGGCCCTGTGGACTCTGGCCCCAGCTCCTTACCCATCCACACTTCTCCAAACTGCCCAGCTCCAAGTTTCTTCTCCATCTGGAGAGATTCTCGAGGAATCTCCCAGGCATCTTTCTCCCATGGCTTCTGGGGTTTTGGAGACACACATGGCACTGACAGCTTCTGGCAGAGCCCGTCCTTCCCCTCTGAAACAGAGTGCCCAGTCAGCAGGCTGTACAAGAGCAGAGCATGAAGAATGCTACCCATGTATGTCCACCCCCGTGTCCAACAAGCCTAAGTCTTCAGGGTTGCCCTGAGTGGTTGTTCACCTGGCAAGGCCAGGAGGACCTCTGAGTGCCTCAAGGCTGTCATGCAGAATCCCATGTGACTGGGGTTCTGAGAGACAGGCCCTTCTCAGTTGGGACCGATGTGATCCAGTACTTGCCTATCATGCACCAGCCTCTCATTCCTTCCCCAGAACCAAACAACCCTTGTAAAACACAGCCAAAGTGTTGAGGAGCTAAAGCTGTGGCTAGTGACAGCATCCCAGCTGGTGCACCCTGTGCAATGGTGACCAGCTTAGGCTCTACAGTCAAATGTGGGGCATGGCTTTGGGCAGGACTCACTTTTGTAGTGGACCACAAGTTCCTGCAGGCTGCTGAAGGTACTCCTCGGAGAGATGTAGAAGCCTCCACTGTCCAGTGTCCGGATCTTATAATGCTTCACTGTGTCCCCATGCTGGGGGTCGTAGTCTCGAACAGACAACGAGTAGCTCCCTGCATTGGTCCAAGAGAAGCCCCTCAGAGGCCTGGCCTTCTGATGTCAGTATCTTGACAGCCTTATGATTCCCTGTGAGGCCTCTGCTGGCATCACATGAGCACATGGGCACCTGGGCTCATGTCACTGAGTGGGCTGAGGCATCAGGCTGCCTGGGTTCCCATCCCAGTTCTGCCATTCTCAGCTGTGAGCTCTTGGACAAATGATTGCACGGCCTTTCTATAGCTCAGTTTCCTCACCTGTAAAATAGGATTAGCCATTCCATCTCATCACATTGCCCAGTGATCAACAGAAGTAATGCTCGTACTTGACTTGAGACAGCCAGTAAGCTGGTTGTCACCATCACTTCATAATTTTTGTCTATATCTATCCTTCTACCTATCATCTATCTTCTATCTACCTATCATCTATCTACCCATCTATCTATCTATCATCTATCTATCTATCTATCATCTATCTATCTATCTATCTATCTATCTATCAACCATTTATCCATCTGTCACTTATTTAAAAGCCAAGATGGCATACTAACTTGGTAAAGAGAGACAGAAATATACAAATAAATAAATGGAAAGAATGAAGAAAATCTGTTCTGATTACAGAAATGTGAAAAAGGCACTGGGGTCAGCTGCATAATGGTCCATGATGTGGATCCCTGTACCTGGGAATATGTGACCTTACATGA
Source organism: Phodopus roborovskii (assembly GCF_943737965.1). Taxonomy (NCBI): domain Eukaryota; kingdom Metazoa; phylum Chordata; class Mammalia; order Rodentia; family Cricetidae; genus Phodopus; species Phodopus roborovskii. Next base: position 2,569,953 of record NW_026125264.1, read on the forward strand.
CATAGAATCCTCGGGGGATCCCAGTGAGGTGTTTATTGGAGGGAGGTGGTTAGTGAATGGATAGGCGGAAACAGATGCTGGGGAGGAGAAGCCATGAGCCAAGCGATGCTGGTGGCCTCTCACAGCCCCCAGGAGGAGCCAGTCTCAGACACCTTGACCCGAGTGCAGCAAGCTCAGACTCTTGCCTTCCAGAATCGTGAGGTATTATAGATAGGTTGCTCTAAGCTGCCAAGCCTGCAGCTGTGACACAGATTGTCACATAGACCAGAGGGACACAAGTCTTCCAGTCCATGACCACAGTTCGCCATGTATGAGCTGAGCTCACTAGCCTCTCTGCCTCTCTCTCTTTTTTCTTTTTTAATAGCACAATGCCATAGGATTTGGGGGAGGTTTTGGTTGCTGAGTGACAGCTGACCGTACATGCCAAGCACTGTTCTAAGCATGCTGGCTAAAGGAACAGCGAGTGAATAGGAATAGTCCGCATTTCAATAAATTAAGATTACATGATAAATGAATGGGAATAGTATACATTTTAATAAATTAAAATTACATGGATTATATTGCTCATCCTAGTGTAGAGTCTCATGAGGTAGAGGTTTTATAGTATTATCAGCCTCATTTTATATAGGCGAGGAAACTGAGGTGGTAGCATAACTTACCCAGTGTCACATAGCTGGTAAGTGGCACAGTTGGGTTCCAAACCAGCCAGTTGGCTCCAGGGCCCCTTCTTAGCCACCCTGTCCCAGTCAAGAGGGGGCCAGAGTAGCTGGTGCTAGACAGAGTGTACAGGATCTGGGAAGCAGCCAAGTGCCTGGGGCCTCATTCTAAATCTTCCTGATCCCCAGCAAACCCTTGCCCCTGCCCCAGGGCTGTGGAAGTTAGCCCATCCCATCCTGTCCACAGGTCTACCACAGTGCCTGCTGATCTCTCTGCTTCTCTGCAGAACTGGACAACCCGATCTCCAAGCTATCCTAGGCACAGCTGCTGGAGGCAAGAGCTTGCTGAACTCACACAGATGGAAGAAATGGTCCCAGACACACAGATGCCTTCAATGTCCTGAAAACGATGTGCCTCACAGTACCAACCAAGCCACACTTTATACAAGTGGCTTGACCTGCTCAAATCAAGTGACTTTGAGAACAAATGACAGCCAGAGGCTCACTGCACCTGTAGAGTCTAAACTCACGTAGAGCCTGAGGCACTGCTGCCCTGTGGAAACTCACCAGGGCGGTGCTAGTTGGGACCACTCTGTGGTTTGAGGTGATTTTTTTTTTTTTTTTTAACTCTGGTCACCCACTCAAGATGCCATTCTTTCAGCACAGAAATAATCAGGACATGACTCCTGACTTCTACCCATCCATGACATCTTCCTATCCACATGTCCCCAATGAACTTCTCCCCCTTTAAGTCTTTATGGGGTATGGCGCATGCATATCATGCTATGCTTGTAGAGGTCAGAGGACAACTCTCAGGAGTTGGTTCTTTCCTTTTACCTGTACATCCTGAGGATCGAACTCAGGTTGTCAAAGTCGACATCAGACATCTACGGCTAAGCCATCTTACTGCCCCCACCAAGAGAGAATTTTAAGTGAGTCGCAGAGGTTGTTTTGGGTCTAGCTTTACCTCACTGCACATTGTTTCCTCACCAGGGAGGAATGGGACTTGTGGACAGGACACAGTAAGCTGGCTGTTTAAAAAAAATTGGTCCAGGAGCTAGTTAGTGGGTACCAAGTGGTAGCAGGATGTTTGTTTGTTACCAGGGCTCAAACCACTTCCGTTGACCTAAGCCTGCATTTACCCAAACTGAGGAGAGCCACCCAGCAAAAACCCTTAACCCTCCCATCTCTCAGAGCAGCAAATGATGGGAGAAAATCTGGCAGCAGGCCACTTGACTGAGCTGCTCAGCCTTACTCATAGAATGTCCCTTGGGGTCGGCGGTGGCACCAGGGGGCACAGGAAGGCAGGAAGAGATGGTATCACCTTTGGTGGTCTCACTGTCCCTGATCATGAAGGAGCCTAGCACGTTGCCAGGAGCCAGGAGGTGGCGCTCTGCATCCTTCCTGCTGATACCCTTGAAGAACCACCTGCCAGGAATGAATAAGGTCAGTGTGAGCCTCAGGATGGGCCCATCTGTCCTGCTCAAATGATGCGCAGGCCATACCCAGCAGAGAGCACCCAGAGGTGAGGGTCCAAGCACCTGACTTCAGGTAGCATCAATTTTTTTTCATACTTTTTGGGGTGGGTTGGTGGGAAACAACTCTTTCTTTTCTTTCTTTCCTTCCTTCCTTCCTCCCTCCCTCCTTCCCTCTCTCTCTTTCTCCTGCTATGCTGGGTACTAATGGAAAAGTTCCTATTGTAGCAGCTGAAAGCAGTTCTTCCCTCACTGGGATAAGGAGTAGTTCATGTACCAACATGGGTAAGAGAGTCTTGGAAAGATGTCAGCGTGCCTCACCCTGCCGGGTGACTTTCATTCTATCCTCTGTTTCTTCAGTTATCAACAATGGAGAAGGATAGCTAACATTTATCATTTTTCCCCCTTCTGAGGCAGGGTCTCACTATGTAGCTCAGGCTGTCCTGGAAGTCACTATGTAGACCAGGCTGGCCTCAAACTCACAGAGATCGGCTTGTCCCTGCCTCCTGAGTCCCAACTCAACAAGAGACCTAACTCTATGCATTTTTTACTTTTACTATTCTTATTTGGGGAAACAACAGGACAAATAGCTTGTCTGTGGTCACACAACTTGGAAGTGGAAAGGACAGGATTAGAACCTAGACAGTCTAACTCCAGAGCCCAGAGCACATACGCAAAAAGGGGGCAGATAGTGTGTATGTAGACACAAAACAAAACAAATAAACAAACAAAAACAAAAAAACCAAAGTCCCCTTTTGTCAGTGGGATATTTCCAGAAGGAAGTAGAAACAGGCTTCTTGGGAGCCATTTTGGACAGTGTTAGGACAGGCTTCTGTGACCTGAAGCATAGGAAAGAAGCAGCTGAGCAAGAGCCCCAGGAAGAGAGTGCCGGACAGGAGAGAGTATGCTCAAAGGTGCTGAGGTGGGCACAGGCTAGTTTGTCTCAGGCTGCCTTCTGGAAGACCTTGGGGATGGAACACTTACTCCTCTGTCTCCAAAGAGTTAACACGAGCCACGTAGTTGCTTGGGATGTAGCCTTCTTTCCGGGTAACCAGGGATCGTGCCCGCCACCATTCCCCAGACCTAAGGGAAAGAATGGTCAGTGGGCCTCCACTTGTAGCCTCCACTTTGGTCTAGAAAGCTCCCCCTCCCCACACCCAGGAAGCCAGGAGGGTGAGGTGCAGAGTAGTCATCATGTGTCCAGGACTAGGGTAGGGGAACTGATAGTCTCCACAGGAGTCTGGGGTCAAGTCTGTCCCCAAGGCACAGACCACATCCTGGATCTTTGGATTCCTTTTCCTTCCTGGACTTTTATCTTTGACTGGATTACCCAGACTCAATCCAGGACCTATGTCCAGGGAGTGCTCACATTGATTAGTTCATTTGGGGCCCAGAGGCTAAAGTTGTGGGCTCAGATTCTGACTGTGGAAGGCCTGGTCCCATTCAGGGATCTCAGTACAATCTGAACTATTGTAGCAGCCCTGATGGTGAAAGCTGTGATGACCACAGGTGGGAAACCCAGAGACCCCAGGATGTCTGAATGCAAAGCTTTTTGAAGGGATCAGGCCTACAGGGACACCTGGAGCCCAGGCACAGGAGCCTTAGGAAGGTTTGCAGAGAGCCTGCTGTCACTGCTTCTGTTACCCAAGATGTAGCAAACCTTCCTCCTCTATAGTATGCAGTCAGAGTCTCATCTGTCATTTACTCCCAGAATGAGACAGGCTCTACGGTTCTTTAATGATGCAAAACAGGGATGTAACTAAGCCCTACAGGTGGGTGTGTCTTAGGGGGACCAGGCTAGAACTCACTCCTCCAGGACCACCATCTGATCTCCCTTCTGGAAGCTGAGGTCTTCACGGTGAATGGCTTCGTAGTCATATAGTGCAACCACAACGATGTCCTCAGAGCCTGCCAGGAAGGAAGATGCCAGCATGGGACCCCATGCCAGCCCCCAGAACCCCACTCTGGGCTCACTGCTTTGTCTCATAGGGCAACCGAGCAGCCCCCAGTGCTGGGGGGGGTGGTACTGGTTAAAACCTGCAGGACTCTGTCCACATCACAAGAGCCCAGGCAAGGAACTCAGGGGTAATTCAGAGGATATTCAAGGATGGTGTGCTAGTTAGTTTTCATCAACTTTACACCTGGGAAAAGGGAACTTCAAATAAAGAATTGCCTAAATCAGATTGACCTGGGGACAACTCTGTGGGGCATTTTTTTTTTTCTCGATTGATGATTGATGATTGATGTGGGAGGGTCCAGCCCACTATGGGCTGTGTTTCTCTTGAACAGCTGGTTTTGGATTGTGTAATAAAGCAGGTTGAGCAAGCCAGCAAGCACTGTTCCTCAGTGATGTCTGCTTCAGCTCCTATTTCCAGCTTCCTGCTGAGTTCCTGCTCTGCCTTCCCTCTGTGACAGGATTTGTAAGATGAAATAAACCCTTTCCTCCCACAAAGTGTTTTTGGTTATAGTGTTTTATCACAGCATCACAAAAAAAACCAAACAAACAAAGCCAAATTAATACAGATGGTTTAAACTTTTTCCTACTAGCTACAACTCAGACCCTAAGCTAATAGATGGTACATAATGCCACAACCCCGGCTTCCAAATACTCACCCTCCACAAACCCTGGGGGCATGCTGTTGCTGTTGCTTGGCCTCTGCAGGAAGAAACAGGAGAAGGACATGGATCTAAAGTGTAAGGAACCTATGTTGAAAGGATACCTAAGGATATCTTGCTCTGGCCCTGGGTTCTGATAGGAGACGATTGCTACAAGCATAAGTATAATTACATGATGTAGTAAGGGGCAGGGCTTACTCAAGGATGAAGATCTCTTAGCTTGTGACCTGGGCTCTTGCCTTGAAATACTGAGAAAGTATGGACTGATCCTTCCACAGAATGAGAGAGCTGGTCCAGATCAATGTTTTTAGAGATGTCTTAAGGTACCGTGGGTACCAGGTTTCTCATGGACAGACTCCATCATGCATGTGGAGCAATCTGAGTGTTCAGTCAGCCAAAGGGGCTTGGCCACCAGGACCATGGGGCTCTAAGCATCACTTAGAGGACTTCACAGGCATTGCTGGGTGAAAACAGCTACTTCAGCTGTTGTGGTTTGAAAGAAAATGGCCCCAAAGGGAGTGACACTATTAGGAGGTATGGCCTTGTTGGAATATGTGTGGTATTGTTGGAGGAAATGTGTTACCATGGAGAGAGGCTTTGAGATCTCATATGTGCTCAAGTCATGCCCAGCATCTTAGATCACTTCCTGTTGCCTGCAAGTCAAGATGTAGGACACTCAGCTACTTCTCCAGCACCATATCTGCCTGCATACCACCATGTTGCACCATGATGATAATGGACTAAATCTCTGAAAATGTAAGGCACCCCCCCAATGAAATGTTTTTCCTTTATAAGAGTTGTCGTGGTCATGGTATCTCTTCATAGTAATAGAAATTCTAAAGACATCTGTTGAACACTACATTATTGAAGCTGGGCATGGTGGTGTGCACACATGTAATGCCAGCGCTGGGAGACAAGCAGAACTGTTGTGAGTACCAAGTAGCCTGGACTACAGAGTGAGACTCCGTCTTCAAAAGCAGGCATATAAACAAACAAATCATTAAATATTTATATCAAACACTCATACATATTTCCCGTGGACACATACTTTGTAGAGGGTTGATAAATGCATGGGAAAGGGTTTTTTTTAGTGTCCATATCAAACTGTTAATGACTGATACATTAGGGAATGCGTCACTTGCAGAGCTCTGTAATTCATGATTGTATCTTCAATAAGAGTGTGTCTCCTGTCACACATGCCATTACATAGTGGTTTGAGGAAGCATTGAAGGATACTTGATTCTTGTTTGTTTTGAAAGATTCTCAAAGGATCTGAGATGTTCTTAAGGAAGATGCCTGGGTCGTCCAGGGTTTCTCAAACGTATTTGGCCTGGGAATACCCTCTCTGAGAAACATTCTCTTAACTTACTCCATCTCTGGGCCAGCACCAAGAAAGAGGGAGCAACTTGAGCTGACAACTGCACCCTTTCATCTGCTCTTAGGAAGGACAACCCAAAGCTGTCCTTCGAACCAGGGTTTTCCAAGTGAGGAAAAGACCCATGGATGGCTAAGGGTAACAGTTTGTAACCAAATCAGGATGTCACCAGCGAGAGATGTTTGTGTTACCACAGGCTGTGTTAGCAGAGGTCAAGTGCAAAGAGAAGAAAGGCGACCACTGAATTATCCTCCCCTTCCCAGGAATAGTCTTATTCTGAGCCTCACTTGGGAAAGGACACATAGGACTCACATCCCAAAAAAAGAGGGCTCAGAAGGACTGAACCTGGGTAAGGTTTTGCCTTCACAGTGGGCTGTCACAGGGTGGAGGGACATTACATATTTGGGGCAGGCTTGGGATAAAGTTGGAGGGATTATATGTAACTGACCTCCTTTCAGAGAGGAAGAACTTTTTGTTTTCTTTTTAAGACAGAGGTTCTCTGTGTAGCTCTGGCTGTCCTGGAACTCAGAGATCCGATTGCGTCTACCTGCAGAGTGCTGGGATGAAAGGTGTGTGCCATCACCACCTGGCCGATGAAGAACTTAAAATGTTATCGTGTGTATTCTGTGAGTGCATGTGTGAGAATGTGGGTGTCCTGTCATGGTGTGAGTATGGATGTCTGCAGTCACCTCTGTGAAGTCACTTCCCTTCCACCTTTGTGTTTCTGCTGGGGCTTGAACTCAGGCTGTCAAGCTTGCATTGCAAGTGCCTTCATCCCAGACCCACCTCCCTGACTTCTAAAGGACTAGCAGATGTGGGGCGCATTCCCCTGTGGGAAACACTGAGTAGTGGGTTCCCCTCTCCACTACCAAATGATGGAAGGACCAAAGGGCCACAAAGCAGATAGAGCTCCAGGTTTGGAGTTGAAAGACCCCAGACTTGATGGCTTCTCAGATGCTTATCTCCTCACCCCACCACTCAACTTTGAACCTTAGTCACCCCGACAGCAAGCAGCAGCCTCCCCCTTCCCAGGCCCAGGTGAAGATTCTCAGGGACACAACTGCTTCTTGTACCCAGAACAGAGTGTGTGTCTAGAGGACAGCAATCACACCTGCTATGCTGCTGTGACTCCAGCCATGACCTTAGCTCCCATCATCCCTGCTGTCAAGCTCTGAGATTCATGAGCCCATGGGAACCACCACAGTGGCTGTGTGGGACCAGCCACCTGCTGTGCTTGTCAACACTGTTACCCTAGCGCCACCTCAACCACAGCACCCTGTGTGAGTGTTCGCTTCTGCCTCAGCAACTCTTGACTTCACGCTCTTGTTGACCATGTGGTCTTTGTTAGGTCATTCTTCCTCAGGAGCCATGCATTTGCTCTGTTTTGTTGGAGCAAGACCTCTCATTAGCGTTCTCTGATTAGGTTAGGCTGTCTGGCTAGCAAGCCTCAGGAATCTGCATGCGGCCGCCTCCTCGGTGCTGGGGTTATAAGCGTGTATCATTGTATCTGGCTTCGTTTCTTTCTTTTTCTTTTTTTAAAAGACGGGTTCTAGAGATGGAGCTTGGGCTCTTGTGTGGAAAGCACTGTATCGGCTGGACTGTGTGCTGCTTCCTGTATTATACTTTCACTTTTTTGACTGTCCTCACTGTTGCCCCTGCAGCCACTGTGGTGGTCTGCAAAGGCTCCTGTGTTTGAACACTTGGTCCCCGACTGATGGCACTGTTTGGGAGGCTGAGGAGTGTGGCCTTGCTGGAAGAGGCGTGGCACATGGGGTCGTTTTGAGAGTTAAAAGACTCATACCATTCTTGTTCCTTCTCTATGGCTCAAGTTGTAAATGCTCAGCTGTTGCTCCAGCCACCATGCTGGCTGCCTGCTGTCTCTGCTCCAGCATCTTGGATTCTCGTCCTCTAGAACCATCAGCCCAAATAAACCCCTTCTTCTATAAGTCACCTTGGTCATGGTGTTTAATCACAGTAATAGAAAAGTAACTAATATAGCCACTATTGCTTGCTGTCTTTTGTTTGCATGTGTGTGATGTACATTTATGCATGTTCTCATGTGTGTAGACGTACATCTATGTACAGGTATGTGTGTACATGGGTGCACACATGTATGGAGCCCCTGAAGTTGATGTCTTCCTTCCTTCCTTTTCACATTATATATTGAGGGAGGGTGTCTGACTGGCTAGTCTACCTAGTCAGTTTACTCTGGAGAGCCTGTGTCTCTGCCTAGGAGAACTGGGATTATAGACACTGCTGGAGATCCAGAGTGTGGTCTTCACAAGTAAGCAACAGTATTTTATCCACTGATCCATCCATTAGCCTCTACTACAACTGGCACTCTCCTTGCTGGGATTGCTATTATACCCTTGTCAGGCAGATGGGCAGCCATGTTACTACTGTTGTCATGGGTCTGCTTACACTGCTGTAGAGAGGACCCAGGCTTAAGGCACATACTCAAGTTGAGGGGCAAAGACCTGGGCCAGGCCCTGGTTGCCATGGAAGAGGCAGTTTTCATGCCTAGAGAAGCATCCTGGAGGTGGCTCATGGGTACCATCTCACCCTAAGTTCACATCACTAGGCCAGGTTGAGAAAGGGTTCAAAGGACTTATGGCAAATGCTGGGCAACTCAGTCCCTGGTGTGCTCTACTCACCAGCTTGCTGGAGGACGTGGGATCCGGCACATACACAGGACCCTTCTGATTGGCACTTGTCTCTGTTTTCAAGGCCTTGTTTCCATCTCGAAGGAACCTGGACTTCACGCATCCCATCCTGTAGCCAAAAGAAGGGACAACAGGAGTCTTCAAATCCTCACCCTGCCTGCCAGCCTGGAGTAAAACTGCTTGGGCCTTCAGCTTCTCCCTGGTCTGTCTGCCCTGCTGGTTGGCCAGAGCCCACATGGTGTTCTAGTCCTGGGCTCCAAGGACCAGCAGAATGGGGAGTCTGTTAAGGAAAACGCACACCGGAGCTGTGGAGCAGCGTGGGGATGTGAGTGGTGGGTAGTGTTGGCCTGGGGTTAGGAAGCTGGCCTGATCCCTGGCGCCTGCACACCCCCGCACCTCACTGTCATTCGCACCCCTACTCCAGAGCACCGAAAGGATGGGGGAACCTATGGCAATGGGGGACGCTCAGCACAGCCTCTGGGTGGCACCCCATCACCCCGAAGAGCTTGATGTGAGATAAAACTACACTGCCACCATGTGTTAAGTCCCAGCAATGAAGATGTATAACATAGCTCCAATAATCCAGAAAAAATACCCGGGCACCATACCCCTTGTATTTGGATTAGCTTATAACTCCATCCTTCCTCTGTCTCATCCCTTCTTCCTTCCCTTCCTCCTCCTTCTGGTAGATTTATCTGGTCATTCCTTCCTTCATTTGTTCATTCAAGTTATACTCTTTTTTTTTTTTTTTTTTTTTTTTTAAAGACACGTTCTCCTATTTCTAGGACCCTGTGTATGCTGGGTAAGCAATCTTCCAACTGAGTCCCATTCCCTGCCCAACATTCATGTTATTTTTCTAACCCATGAATAAGACAGGCCAGTTCATGTCCTATAGAGATCAATTGTAGATGAAAAGGAGATAAGGTAACAAAGTAGCAAACAGGTACCCAATATGACAAATTTAGTGGCAAGTGAGAAGAAGGCATTGGCACAGATGCAGTGGGGGTAAGTAGGCAGGGCTCTGGAGGCAGGGCAGCGGCGACCGCCTTCCTGGGGTGAAGTTAGCCCAGGTTTCTGAGCAGCTCAACTGACTCTCTGAAGGCAGCAGAAACAGGAGGCGCAAAGGCCCTGAGGCCAGGATGTGTTTGGAGAGGTGGAACTCTCCAAGCAGGAAAGGTATGTGGCAAGGCCGCCACATCTCACAGGCCAGCGAGGAATTAGACTTTAAGGAGGGTGGGAACTGTGGAGACTTTGGGGTTCAATTTCTGCTTTTCACTTTACTCTTATTTTCCAGACTGGCTACCACCCAAACACACTGTATCTCACCAGATTGAAGAAGCTAAGAAGGGTGGGAAAATTCAGATACTTAAAGTTGTTAAAGCCAGCCTGGGTTACGTGAGACCCTGTCTCAAAACAAACAATTTAAATCTCAAACAAGAGCAAAACAACCAGCATGATGTCTTCTTTTTGCCAATATTTGTCTATCCTGGGAGTGGGGTCTGGGAGGTGGGGGAGGTGGGGGGGTGGGAAGGTGGGGAGTGGGGGTGGGGTGGGGGGTAGGGGGGTGTCCTCTGTTTTTTCTCTTTCTTTCCCCCTTCCTTTCCTGGTGCTATTGATGGAACCCAGGACATTGTGAATATCGAGCAAGAACCTGACCCCTGAGCTGTGCCCTCAGCCTGGATGTGGACTCTGTCCCACGGGTGGGGGTGTCTAAGGGAGCTGACAGAAGTGAAAGTTCTGGGCACAGTGAGCCCCACAGAAACCTCAGCCCTAATATTTCTATTTATGAACAAATGTGCCACCAAATGGGGGTGTGTGTGGTGGGAGGTGTGACTTAGTGGTATAGCACTTGCTAGGCATAGGGCTGCCTTGGGTTCAAGCCCTATCCCCTTCCAGATAACAAACAAGCGGCTAGGAGGCAAGGGGAGCCTGCAGTCCTTTGGCCAGGAGCTTCAGCCACCTCACACAGCAGGAACTTTCGAAACAGGAAATTCCCATCAGTGTGGAGCAGGTGTGCATGTGCCACGGCATGTGTGTAGGGGCTTCAGGGGACAGCCTTGGAAGCTGGCCCTCCTCTCCACCGTGTTTTGAGACAGGGTCCTGTAAAGGAGTATTCCTGGAATGGAGCCTTGTCTACAGAGGCTGATTAACAGATTAGATCCCTGGTGATGTACAGAGGCTGCAGGTCAAATAGCCATTCCTTGACCACCTCTAGCACCCTGTGGCTAACAGATTAAGAAAACCTTTTGGAATGTATTGATTTAACAAAACCCCATCTTCCACCAATGGAAGCAATCCAACAGCTTCTGAAGCCTATAGTGGAGATTTTCCTGCTTTGCCATAACCACCTAACTCATGTTCCCAATGATGCATTTCAAATGTGTCTTGAGTCATAATTCTCTTCGTTTTGTTATTATAAAAACTTCATGAGCCAAGGGGTGGTGGTGGCACATGCCTTTAATTCCATTACTTGGGAGGCAGAGGCAGGCAGATATCTGAGTTTTGAGTTTGAAGCCACCCTGGTCTACAGAGTGAGTTCCAGGACAGCTAGGGCTATTACACAGAGAAACCCTGTCTCAAAAAACCAACCAACCAAACAAACAAATCAAACAACCTTCATGAGACTACTCCATGCTGGGACAAGGAGTTTGGGGTAAACTGATCTGCATTCCTGACTATGCTCCATAATAAACTAATTCCTTACAAAAGGGATGTCCATAGCCCTGTGTTCTCTGGTGTATCTGCCAGGCTGGCTAGCCTGAGAGCTTCTCATTCTCCTGCCTCCACTTCCCATAAGGATACATGGGGACCCAAACTCAAGTTGTCAGGCTTGCTGGTGAGCATTTTACATCTTCCAGTGACTGACCACCTGCTCAGAGCACCTCGCTCTTTAGAGTGAAGTGTCAGGATATGGCTTTTGCTCCATGGATCAAGTTGAGAAGTGAAACATGAACACACAGAATGACATTTCAAAGCCACATACACATGGAGAAGCCGCCGTTAGAGACAGTGGTAGATTGGTTATGGCCTGGAGTGGGATGTGGGGAGTTTTGCTGAATGGAGGCATCTTTGGTTTTAGAAGACACCATTCCGTATATGTATTTCATTTTCTTTACCCATTTAGCTGCTGATAGACCTGTAGTGATCCCATTTCCTGGCTACTGTGACTAGTGCAGCAATAAACAAGGATGTGCAATTGTGTTGACTCCCAACCCTTTGGGGATATACCAGAAGTGGCCCACTGGGTCATATATGGTAGCTCTGTTCTGAGTGTTTTTGAGGAACCTTCACATTGATCTCCACAGTGACTACACTAGCTTATGCTCCCATCAGCAGTGACAGGGGCTCTTTCCTTACACCCTCACCAGCATTTGTCACTGTCTTTTCGTTTCGTTTGTTGACACAGGCTCTCATCATCTCAGACTAGCCTAAGACTCACGTCAATCCTCCTACCTCAGCCCCATTTGTTTTCTTGATGATAGTTTTCATTCTGACTGGGTGAGATAGAATCTCAGTGTAGTTTTAATTTGCATTTCCCTGTTGGCTAAAGATGTTGAAGAATTTTTTTTCAAATGCTATTGGCTATTGTATTTCTTTCTTAGAGAACCACCTATTCAGTTCATATCCCACTTACAGTTTTGGGCTCTTGACATTTAGCTTTGGCAGTGTTTGATATTATAGTTATTAATCACTTTTCTAGCTTACAGCTGGAAAATAACTTTTTCGGTTCTGTAGACTTCAGAGCAATTTCCCACAAGCCCTTTACAGAGAGTCCTTGCCCATGCCTCTCTCTTGAAGTGCATTGCCTATGCTTTCCCTGGCAGTTTCACATGAGGGTTCATTTTGAGTTGATGTTTGTACAGAGTGAGATATGTGAATCTAGTTCCAGTCTCTTACATATGCACACTCAGTTTATAAACTGAATTTCTACACTAACCATCGTGTCTTGAACTAAGAAACTTCTCTGATGAGATCTGAGAGTAGCACTAATCTATGGGTAGTTTGGTACTATGTCCTTTAGCAAAATAATAGTAGTATGTTCCCCCTTGGAGCCTATGCACTCCCCCAACTGTGGGTTCTTGGACAGATTTACAAAAATCTGGGCATGCATTTCCTTCTGCAGAACAGGCTTTCGATCCGATCATAATGTTCTTGTTTCTCCCCTACCAATTATACCATTATTGCTCCCATGGCTAGAAATTGTCTCCTAGACCCAGCAAAACAAATGTCAAATTTTCTCACTCACATGTGGGTTCTAGCTCTGAATTTTTAGATTTGAAATGCCTGTAGAATCCAGAAAACTAGAAAGGGGTAATTGATGGGATGAGGGGAAAGAAAAATGTTTTTCCTAATTCTGTGAATAAGACCATTGGGATTTTAATGATTATGTTTAAACTGTATATTGCTTTCAGTATCAGTCATTTTTACAATATTGAGTCTGCAAATCCATGAGAATGGAAGGCCTCTCCATCTTCTAATGTCTTCTTCAGTGTTTTGAAGGTTTTTACTATCAAGATCTTTTACTTCTTTGGTTAGATTTATCCCTGGGTACTTTTTTTAAGTTGTTGTCAATAAGATTCTTTTTACTGATTTAGTTTTCCATAAGTTCATTATTCAGATATAGAAAAGCTACTGATTTTTAATGTTGACGTTTTATCATGCTAGAATAATTTATCTAGAAGTGTTTGTTAGGGCTAAGAGTTTTTTTTTTTTTTTTTTTTTTTTTTTTGTTTTTTTTTTTGGTGAATTCTATAGAGGGTTTTATGTGTAGGATCATAAGCCAGACATGGCAGCTTACATCTATAAACACAGTACTTGAGAGATAGAGGTAGGAGGCATGCCATGAATTGGAGGCTAATCTAAGCTACACAGAGAGTTCAAGGCCATCCTGACACTACAGAGAGACCCTGTTTCACAAAATGCACAAACCAAACCAAATCAAAATAAACAACAAACAAACAAACCCAAGAGTACAGGATTATGTAACCTGAAAATAGGGATGATTTGACTTCTTCCTTTTCTATTTGTATTCCCTTTTTCTTTTCTTATTACTCTGACTAAGACTTCAAGCACTGTATTGAATAAGAGTGGATAGAATAAACACCCTTATTTTATTCCTGATTTGGAATGAAATTCTTTCAGTTTTCCCTTACTTAATATCATGCTGGCTGTCAACCTGAGGATAAAGCCTTTATTATGCTGAGTACTATTCCTTCTATCCTTAGTTTCCTCAGGGCTATTTATCACAAAGAGATGTTGAACTTCATTAAAGATATTTTCTGAATCTATTGAGATGATTATGTGAGTTCTGTCCCTAAGTCTATCTATGTGTTAATCGCACATCAATAGAGTTATATTACATTTACTGATTTGTGAATGTTGAGCCATGCTTGTATCTCTGGGGTTAAACCAATCTGGCTGTAGTGTACGGTTTGTTAAGTGTGTTGAATTTGGTTTGCAATATTGCGATTTCTTTTTTGCAATCATGTTTGTCAGGAACATGGCTGTGTGTGTCTTGTTTTGCATCAGGATAAAGCTAGTTTGGGTGAGATTAGTCTTCTTCTCTTTCTATTTTATGGAACAGTTTAAGGAAACAGTAAAATCTGAGACTCCCAGTGTCGTGGAGTGAAGGGAGTTTGGGTCCTGAGGTTTTGCCACAGACTGACTGTGAGACTGGACAAGTCGCCCTCCCTATCTGATTTTTGTTTTCTTTTTTGTAATTAGGAGGCACTCGATTCTCAGACTTGATTTGGAGTCTGCTGAGACAAAGCCGTGACAAACTTCAAAACCTCTCCAAATGAACATTTCTTGTCTATTTTTTTTTTTTTTTTTGCATAACAGAACATTTAATTCTCATCGACCATCAGAACCTGTGATCGTATTGGCCACTTACACCAGTGGCTTCCCTGGCTTCCACTACATCATTTTCCTTGCCAGACTCCATTCATTTTCAGTCTGAAGAATCACCTCTTCTACTTTACCACCCTGAAGCAAGGTCTCTAATATTTTAACATCTGGTTCTGCCTTGACCATAACCAGCTTCTCACTGGTGATCTGTTCTGTGTATTTTCTATAGGCAGCATGTTTAGGGAACTGTTTCGTAATATCATTAGCATCTTGTGTGGAGTGTCACACACAGCTGATCCCACCAGTCCGGTAGTTTCTTCAACAACCCAACCATGACAGCACCCTTCTAATGTGGTTCTTAAAAGACACTGAGAGCAGAAGTAGCCCTCAGCCAGACACTGACTCAGAACTATTGACTGTGTCTAGGACAATCCTCAGTCCCCCGACCCTACTCTTAAGACATCTCAGTTCTGTAGGTGCTCCATGGGAGAGAAAGAAAAAGGCCAGCTATCCTGGTTGGCCATTTCCCAGTGCTGTCTTGCTGACTGCAGGCTTTCTTAGACCTCAAGCCAAGGAGGGGACTGGGACTGCTTGAGCATCCTTGGGTTAGGCATGGGATTCTGAAAGTATTTATTCTCTAGTCCTGCCTTTGCCAAAAGCTCACCATGTAACCCAAGGCAAGCCTCCATTTCTCAGAAGTGAGATGTTTTCTGAGGGAGATAGCTGTAGTTTCTTCCTATGTGGTGTCTGTTTGCCCCTGTTAGCAGAAGCTCCCCAGTTTTCTTCTGTGGACCCCTCCTTCTGTCTCAGTTCATGGACAGAGGTAGCCTTGGCTTCACTCTCCCACATCTTGTGTAGGGTAGGTCTGCAACCAAGTTGGACCAATCAGAGCTATAGCTACAGAAGCCAAGCTGGGTGTGTCTCAGTTCTGACCAAGGAGCATCAGTCTGTGGCCTCTCTCTGGGAAAGATGTTTTCTTAAGTAGCCAGAAAAAGCCATGAAATAGAGACATCCAGATTTCCAAACTCAAGTGCAGCCTGGCCTGAAGTTGGAGTCTTGTGGACTTTCCAATAATCTCCTCTGCTGCTTGGGGATAATTTAAATTATATTTTTTGCTCCTTAATAGCATGCGTAGAGTTCTGCCCAGAACATAGAAGATTCTTAGGAGGGGGTTGAAATTCACACTCAAGAGTAAATGGCTGATTAGCCAAAACTTCTCTTAGCAGGCTTTGGTATAAGAGAAATTAAACTACTAGGTCCACAGACAGTGGGGACGGGGGAATATGGATTGCGTTGAGCTGGTGCCATGAAGCCATAGCTAACCTAGTAAGTGCCTGGCACATGACAGGTCCACCATCTGGGTTTGAGGAAAGAGTACATTGTGTTCTCCTTTCGATAGTCCTTACCATACATAGCTGTAAGCCAGCAGCCCAGAATTACAAACCCATTCTTCAGATTGGAAAATGAAGGCTCAGAGAAGAAATTCCTGTGGCAAAGAGCAGTGGCAAGGAGAATGATTTCTCCTTCCTGTTGCTTCCCTTGGGGTCAGCAACAGAGGCTACTGGACAAGGTGTGGGGGAGCGAGGAACCCAAAAAGGAAGCTCAGAGAGGCTGCAGCTACTATAGGGCCTGTGGCTTACGACTGCCTGCCGGCTTAGAGGAACTGTCTGTTCTTGGAACAGCTCAGCCATGGGGCTGGGGCATCTTTCTAACCAGAAGTTCCTTGCTAAGGCACTTTTTGGGGTGCAGAGTCCCCCTAGGCACCCTGGCCACATTCTGGGAGAACCATCTTTATTCTATGTGACTTGTCTATAGTGGACATTTGGGGGTCACTCCTCACACACCTTCTTTTGGAGACTTTGCTTCCTTTGGCCAAACTGTGAGTTCAGTGCATACAGGAAGAGACTTGCAGGTGCAGCCTTTCCTTCTCAGGTGGAGTGAAATCTCAAGAGAGGATTCACAGTGGGCCCTGGGTCTCCTGAAAGTTAAGGACCCCACTACCCAGAGGAAGATGCTGGCTTCTGCTCCCAAGTGTGACCCAGCTAAAAAGTTGGTATGAGATGCTTGAACCCCAGTGGCTGGTTCAACTCTCAATCAAATTCTTAGGACTTCACCCTTAGGCTACTGGTCAGCTCCAAAGATCTGTAGCATCTGTGAACTTTCCTGGGATGTGTTTAATCTCATATTAGCTGTCTTGAGGCCAGCAGTTTGAGAAGTACAGGGTGAAATCACTTGGGTGAGAATCTTCATTCTTTTAGAAATACAAGAGTTCTTTAAAACATAGCTGAAGAGATGACTCTTCTCTTGGGCAGAAGTGCTTGGTATGCAAGCACAGGACCTGGGTTCAAATCCCTAGCACCAGGGTGTGGCAGCACATATTTGCAAACCCCGGTGTTTTGGGAGACAAGAGCTAGGAGGATCTCTGGGGCATTCTGGCCACCAGCTTAGCTTCAGGTTCTGTGAGAAACCCTACCTCAAGGGAATAAGGAGGAGAATGTGGAAAAAAGAAAACACAGCCAACATAGCAAATTCCTGAGGACATCAGCCTCTTCAGTACCCAGGTTCCTTAGCAGTTACAAAGGTGTCTGGGTAGGGAGAGCTCTCTAGTTTGTTCATTTTTCCTTGACAAAACCAGGTGCTCCTTGGCCGAGGCTGATTGTCCCTTTTAGACAGGCCATGGTCGCCAGCTTGGCAACAGACAACTTTTCACTCTCATCTGCTGTGTTGTTCCCAACTCAGAAACCCAACCGTGTCTCAAAGATGCACTCCTCAAAGCCATGGTCTGGGGATGTAGCTCAGCTGTAGAGTGTTCAGCTAGCGTTCGTACACAGAGCCCTGGGTTCCATTCCCAGCACCACATAAGCCAAGGGTTGCTGCATGTACCCCGGACCTCAGCATTTAGTAGGTAGAAGCAGAAGAATCAAAAGCCCTCCTTGGAAGAAGGAAAGAAGGAAGGGAAGAAAAGAAGGGGGAGAGAGATAGAGACAGAGACAGAGAGAGCTAGGGTGGGGCTCAGTAGTTAAAGCAAGAGGATTGGCGTTTGATAACCAGAACCTTCATAAATGTTGGGTGTGCATGGCAGCCTGTGTGTAATTCCAGCCTCAGAAGCTGGAACAGGGAATCTGTAGTACAAACTGGGTAAGGAGACTAGCTATATTGGCAAAGTCTGGGTTTGACTGAGGGACTCTGCCTCAATGAATAAAGTAGATAGCAATCAAAGAAGATTCCTGACATCAACCTGCAGCCTACACACACACACACACACACACACACACACACACACACACACACACACACCCCAAAGGAAAAGCCACAAGAATACATTTTCACATCTTCCAGTTGATAGCTCTCTAGGCCCTGGTTTCCTTTATGTTTTGGAGGGTATTCTTTTAAGGATTAATTCCCATCACTTTTAATTTTGTATTACCTACATGTGGGTATGCGCACATGAAAACATATGCCTGTGCAGACCATAGACGATGAAGCCCCTGGAGTTATAGCCTGATGAGGGTGTGGGGAACTGAACTTGGGTCCTCTAGAAGACCAGTAAATCCTCCTAATCACTGAGCCATTTCTCCAGTCTCTAGGAGGGTGTAGATTCAGAACACTTTATTTGGATATATAATTGTATAAAGCAGTTGGTTTCATGGTGACATTTCATACATGTATATAATGTACTTTCATCCTACGGAATGTACATGCTTGATTTGAAAAACATCTCTTGGGACTGGTGAGGTGGCTCAGAATCAAAGGCACATCCTGTCAAGTCTCACGACCTGAGTTTGATCCCTGGGACCCACATGTTGGAAGGACCGAACCGAGTCTCACAAGTTGTCCTCTGGTTCCCCCCATGCACACCCACATGTGTGTATGTAGACACACGCAGATAAATAAATGTAGTGGAATTTCTGTTACCCTCTAATGAGATACTGGCACACACTCGTTGAAAGTTTAAACTTCACAAGTGAACCTGAGGCCCCTTTAGGCTACTCTTCTCCGCCTCTCCCCTCCCCCCGTGGCTCCCTTCTCTCCTTGACCTGGGTAACCTCTGCTAACATCTGGCCTTGGTCTTATTAACCATTGTGTATTGTATGTGCAAGCAGGTGTTATACATGCCCTGTCCCTGACCCTCAGCACTGAACCTTTCTGGAACGTTCTGGCTGGACCTCCAACTGCTGGCTAGCACCTCTGTGCCATAGAAGTTTCTCTGTGACTACAGGTGCCTGCTCTGTCTGAGCTTCACAAGCCAACACGCCAACAAACTGTCACACCCACAGGAGCAGCCTTCAACCAAGGACTGGCAGGCAGGAGGCCAACATTCCAGGCCTCTCACCTTGGAACCAGCCTTGTGTTGCATCCAGATAGCCTGTGGGATAGGGCTCTGAGGGCCACAGCGAGAACTGCTGGGTTGCTCCCTCTTTCCTTCTCTTGCCTACTCCTCTATCAAGGGTTCTGGAATCAACTCCCAAGTAAATTATTTGCAAGAGAAACTTGGTCTAGGGTCTGCTTCTGGAGAAAACACACATTAAGGCCTTTATACCCATTGAAATCATTAATATGTTTGTGCGTGTGTGCGCGCGTGTGCGTGTGCACGTGTGTGTGTGTGTGTGTGTGTGTTTGTGCATGCGTGTGAGTGAGTGTTTTGTGAGCATGGTATCCTTCTTGTGCACACTTTCCAGCGAAGTAGACTAAGTCTGAGAGAAGGGGCTAGCACGGTGAGCCACAGCTTGTATGAGACAGGCCCTCAAGCAGGCCTTCAAACCCAGGCTTATCTGTGGTTCATCTCTCCATTTCACCAGGACCCAAGCACTTCAGGGAGGTGTTGAGAGCTCAGTTGGTGCATCACAGAAAAAAATGGGCATGCAAATCCTAAGAGAACACCAACCAGGGGACACAGAGTTATGCTGACTTGCAGGATGTGTGGCCACAGCCACAGGCCAAGAGCAAGGACACATTTTAAATCCAAAAAAAGATTTCTTCTCTATCATCACCTGCACTTCTAGAAGTTCACTCCACTCCCCAGCCTATAGAGACAGGGTGGGGACCAAAGCTTGTTTTGAGGAATAGAGGCTGAGGGAAATTGGCTGTGTAACTTCGGGAACATTATTTATCCTCTCTAGGCTGTCCTATGAAGAGAAGGAGGTGGCAGTGGCTCCTACCACACTACGGGTAGAGCTACTGTGACTGGGCCCCCAAACTAAGAGCCAAAATAAACCAGCCGCTGGAAAGGTAGCCGTATGTCAATTTAAAATGTTGAAAAATTATGGGCAGGAGAGATTGCCCAACAGTTAACATCCAAGGTCAGTTCTATGAACCTACATGGCAGCTAAGAAAAATCTGTAACTCACTTCTAGGTGATTCAATGCTCTCTTCTAGCCTTTGTTGGCACCAGGCACACACATGCAGGGAAACACTTGCACACATTAAAATTGCAAAACCTTGTATTAGTCTAGAAAGGTTAAAAATAATTTGCCCCAAATTGCAATATTATACAGTCATTTCAAAATTCAAGGAGATCTTAATGAATGGGAAAGTGTTAATAATGTAATGCTAAACATTTAAGTAGGACAAAAATGGCACACACAAGATCAAGCATGAGAATTGTCATGTTAAATAAAAGTTATGTAGAAGAAATTTGCACTAACAAAATTCATGTTCCCAGTTCTTGCAAATGTGCTATGCACCAGGCAACTGAAGCTTGTCACAGCAGAGAGCATGTGGCCTGGTAAACTGTGAGCTGAGAGGTCCACAGAGCTGACTCTTTTTCTCCCCCTAAACTCCATAAGCAACCTTTCACGACTCTATATTCTTCTCATTAAAAAGGTTCAGGTGATACTGCCACCTAGAGAGCTATATAGTCCCTTAGTGTTTTCCTAAAGAAACACTTGCACACATAACCAGGGCCACACACACAGGATGGTCCCAGCAATATTATTTGTTGTAGTAACACTGGCGGCAACTTGAATATCTGTCAGTGGGTGAGTAGGAAAAAAGAGGAACAGTGGTCACCAGCCAGGATGACTACACTACAGCAACCAGGAATGAATTAGACCTCGAGTCCTATCCTTGGTGGATCCCAATTTGGTGATAGGTAGGAGAAAACAAGTTGCAGAAGAACCTCATAGTTAGATAGGTACTCATGTAGAGTAGTTCCAATACACTGCTGGGCAGAGGGTTAGCTTTGCAGTTTTAAGCCCAGAGTGAAACACAAACTGAAACTATCATGTGGGGAAACTCCAGAAACAAGCAGCCCTAAGTTTTAGGTTTGCATGCCCTTCTGAGCAGAGTGATGAAATCATACAGTATACCCTGTCCTCCCCAAGAAGGAACCACCCTGTAATCCAGTGGATTCATGCTGTATGCACTGCCTACTTTATAGTTTCTGTGCTTGTGTTTAAGCTACGCTTATTGTTTAAAACACACCCCAGGCACAGGAGTAGTGATGCTGTCAATTCAGAATTCAAAAAAAAAAAAAAAAAAGCTTTCATATATATACAAAAGGTATACATGAAGCTTAGCATTGTCCACAGTTCAGGCATCTGCTGGGATCTTGGAATGCACCCCCCCCCCTTGTTGAGCAAAGTAAATAGCTATAGGTTGCTTTGTTTTGTTACAGACAAGATGTCATAGCCAGCTCTTGCTATAAAACCAAAGATGACCTTGAATTCCTGCTCCTCCTGTCTCTTCTCCTAAGTTCTGGGATTGCAGGTGTGCACACTACACTTAGCTCTGCTATAATCTTTACAGCATGGAAGACATGTTTGCGTTTGTAGAGGCAGACAGGAAGGATTGGATTTTGACACTGGGGTCTCCTATAGAAGGAGAAAGAAGATTGAGAGGAATCCCAGGTAGGGGATTTTGATTTTACCCATTAGGCTTAGCCATTTTATTTTATAAAAGTCTGAGGCAAACATGCCCACACACTGCCATTAGTTAATTCTGGGTGGCATGTTCCTGGGACACCAGGATATATATTCCTTCAAACAGCACCCCTCCTCCTCCAGAAAAGGAGAGTGGCAGGTGGGAAGATCACTAGATAGTAACTGTTTTTGTGAGGTCTCTCTGGCTCAGTGCTAGGCTTGGCCAGCATTCTCAAAGTGGGGTTCCTGGGCAGCATCAGCAGTCCTGAGATCAAAAAAAAACCTCAGTATCTTGCCCCAGACTTTCCTCTGAGGGTTGCCCTAGCAATGCTTCCTGGTGCTGCTGGTATGAGACTTTCAGGGATGGATGGGAAAAATGGAAAATACACTTAATAGTCAGTGCTCCAAGGGCTTTTCCTCCAGTTCTCTCTCTCTCTCTCTCTCTCTCTCTCTCTGAGACTCTGTGTGTGTGTGTGTGTGTGTGTGTGTGTGTGTGTGTGCTAGTGCCCACAAGGCCAAAAGAAGGCATTGGATTCCCTGGAGCTGGAGTTACAGGCAGCCATGAGGCATTTGTTGGACTGTTGTGAGAACTCAAAACTCAACTAGAATTCTCTGAAAGAGCAGTGAGGGCCCCCAACTGCATAGCCATTCCCCTCTTTCTGTCAGTTCTTAGTTTTGTCTTCAGTAGTGAGGGAGCCTTCCCAACCCTAAATCTGAAACATTTTGAGCCCTGACAGGATGATCCAAGCAGAAAAGTTTACACCTGATCTGAAGCTATGAGTTAAAGTAAAAATGTAGGTGCTATTAAAAATAAGGCATTAGGGCTGGAGAGATGGCTCAGCTGTTAAAGGCTAGGCTCACAACCAAAAATAAGTCATTAGTTGTCTCTGGGCTATGAATGTACAATGTAAAAATCATGGGCTGGGGACATAGCCCAGTTGGTAAAGCAAGTGTCTTGTAAACAGGGGGAACTGAGTTATACCTCCCAGAATCCATGAAAAAAACAAAACAAAAAGCAGCTGGGAATTGTGCTGTGCTAATCCGAGTATTGTAGAGGTGGAAAGAGAGAGGACTCACTGGCCGGCCAGCCCCACCTACCCAGCAAGCCCTAGGCCAATGAGAGACACTGTCTCCAAAACCAAAGAGGACTTTGCTCAAAGAACAATACAGAGGCTGTCCACTGGCCACACACACACACCAAACTGTACACATACACAGAAGTATGTGTAACACACACACATTTCCTTTTCAGACTTAGGTTCCATCCCCCAGATGCCTCACCGTGTGCACTTAATATCCAAAATTCGGCCTCAATCTGAAATTCTAAACACCTCCAATTCTAAGCAGTTTGAACGGGACATTCACCCTATCTTACAACCCATCTTTCAACTATGCAAGCAGAGGCACAGAAAAGCCAAACTCCCAGCTCACTGTCACTCAGCCTTGCTTCCCTGCCTGGACCCCTCAGCTTCAACGGGAGATTTAAAATAGCCCATTTTACAGAGGAGGAAGCTGGAATTCAGACAGCCGCCCGTGACGGCCTAGGGTCTCACAAGCAGGAGGTTGTGGTACATTATGGCCCTTGTGTAAGAGGTTCTGGAGTTTGATGTAGACCTGCTAGGGGTCATCCAGGAGGGCAGGGGAAGAGGTTGAAGAGGGGACTCAGACTTAGTGTTGCAGCCCGGTCTGGGTGTGGCAGGCATTGGCATGTCTTGGCCCAGCTGCTCCTTTAGCTCTGCCCACTGCCTACCCTGCGTGACCTACCACCCACCCACCCCCACTGGGAACTGAACGGGCATTTCCCCTCCTGCTTCTTCTTCTTCTTCTTCTTCTCTCTCTCTCTCTCTCTCTCTCTCTCTCTCTCTCTCTCTCTCTCTCTCTCTCTCTGTGTGTGTGTGTGTGTGTGTGTGTGTGCGCGCACGCGCGCGCAGAAGGGGAACCTGGACAGTCAGAGAAGCGTTAGCTCAGCGTTGTCATTCCCCTGCCTGAGCTTCCTCTATCTAGGGCTATCCCATGGTCGCCTTGGGCAGCGTCAATTCGCTTCACTTGGCCACCTGCTTACCCTCCACCAGCTGTCGACGGCGCATCCCACCACCAATACTTGGGACTGTCCCTTCTCTCCTCGCCGCTTCTGCAGCCGTCCAGGATCCCAACTCCCTGGTGCCCAAGGTCCACGGTTTCTCGGGGTCCCATCCCAACCCTTCACTCACCTGGGCGCCCGCTCCTCTCCTCGCGGGCAGCCCGGATCCTCGCAGCTCGAACGACCCCCCAGCTCCGCGGTCCCTGGCAGCCCAGGAGTCGCAAGACTGGAGCAAATGGCGAAGACTTGCAGGCTGCGGAGGCTGCGACGGCGCTCCGAGGGGGTCGAAGGCGCTGGCCCCAGCAACTCTGCTTCCCTCCCACCCGTCTGAGAGCCACCGCGGAGTGCTGGAAACCGCGACCCCGTGGCTTTCACTGGCCACCTAGGAGCCTTAGCCGCGCCCTAGGCGATGTAAATCCCGCCCCCAAATGACCAGACTCCTCCTCCTAAGATCCTTACCCTACTCGGTCCTTCTGTCCCCAGTTTTTAATCCACCTCCAAAGATTTTCAACATTTCCTTGCTAACTCTGTCCTCAAGGGGCCCTAACCAGTCCCTAAAGGACTCACTCAGACCCCAAGCTTTGCCCCATTCTCCAAAGATTCCCAGTCCCCTCCCCTCGCCGCCCCCCAAATAATGAATTTAAACTCTGCCTGACGGTCTGAACCGGTACAAAGGATTCTAAACCATACCCTAGGGATCCAGACTCCCACCCAAGAGACCCAATACCCAAAGACTCCTGCGCCCCCCCCAAGGCTTTTGTTATTTTATATTGATTGATTGATTGGTTGGTTGGTTACGTGTAAGTGCACTCGTGCTTCAGCGAGGTGTGGAGGTTAGGAGGACAGGGTCTCTCCTTCTACTCTGAATTCCCGGTATTGAATTCAGGTCGCCAGGTTTGGTGGCAAGCGCCTTTACCAGCTAACTCCCAGCCCCCCCCACCCCGCAAGGATTTTTAATCTCACTTTCTGCTCTGCCCCTAAGGTTTCTAACCCACCCAAGTGAAGGGTCCTTACCCCTGTTCTCTAGATTTTTAATCTAACCTTCTGAAAGGATTTTAATATCGAGTGTGTGTGTGTGTATGTGTGTGTGTTATAGAAGATGGAATCCAAGGCCTTGTTTCAGATAGTCTGTACTACACCACCAACCATCTCCTGGATTCTAATCCCATAGGTCCCAAATCTCGAATCCTGCACTTGAACTACCAAGCGATCCTACCTTTTCACGTCAAAGATTCTCAACCAGCCTCTGAAGGAATGTAGCCCCCTTTAAGTCTAACCACGCCTCCCCCAGATTCTGGCGGGTCTCCACATCCCTTCAGTCCCTCCCACACACAAGGGTTTTCCTCTCTACCCTCCCAGCACTTATTCAAACTCCATGCAAAGTTTGGCGCCCACAGCCCACACATACACACGGGAGTTCTTTGCCTTGTTCTGGGTAGAATTTGGGATTTCTCAGAGGGCCTTTAAAGGTGACGAGGAAGAAAGTCCAGCTCCCCGACTACTGAGGCCCTGTTTGTAGGGCATACCGCCCAGCATGAGACAGGGGCAGTGAACATTCATTCAAAAAGACAGGGACTGACACTGTGGTACATGCCTGCAAAAACCTGTAGGAATCCTCCAGCCAGGCCAGACCACCAGTGTCTCTCATTGGTTAGTTTATGTTTGCACGCATTCAGCAGCAGAACTGTGTACTGGCTATGGACTCTTCTGAAAAGACCCAGTATTAGCAGCGCCCTTGAGTTCCACCCACTGGGCCATTAGTACCCCTCCCCCAGTTCTGACAACCAGAGCTGCCCCATAGCCTGGTCAACTGTTCTCTGCCCCTCCCCCTCAAGCTGTAACCACTACTGAGAAAGGCACTCACCCTACACTTACATGTTTCTTATGTACTTTTATTTATAAAAATAGACTGAGTCTTGAGCTGTTTTAATTGACTTCAACGCAGAAGCGGAATTGGTCTGTGTAGGAGAAGTAAACAATACTGGTTATGGAAGGAGTGGAGGAGACTGGGATGGGAAGGAAGCCAATGAAGGGAGCATCACAGAACTAACTACTGGCACCTGTAACCGAGGTTCTGTCCTGCTGGGAACACACACACACACACACACACACACACACACACACACACACACACACGCCTGGGCATTTAAACGCTCACTTCTGTGGGGCAGTAGGTGAGGGATATCTGGAGTGCACCAGACCTCCAGCACTCTGGCCTGCCCCAACCATACTCTCAGGATCTCCAGGAAGAGAAAGACAGGCCCAGGGGATATTAAATATGACCAACATCAGTTACATCTCTGTTGATAAGGTGCCATTTGATGGCAAAGAACCACAGAGAGCCAACACATTCCCTTTTCAAACCATTTCCTAGAAGTTTTTTTGTTAAAATAGTATTGCCATTAAAGTCCGCATTCATATTCCTAAAGTTCCATGTTTTTTGTGGCACAATTAAAAAATATTTTTATTAGGCTGGGTATGGTGGTGCATACCTTTAACCTTAGCGCTTGAGAGGTAGAGGCAGATCTCTGTAAGTTCCAAGCCAGCGTGGTCTGCACAGCAAGTTCCAGGCCAGCCAGTAGAGTTACTTCAAAAATGTTTTCAAATTTCATTCTTATTGTGTGCAT
Source organism: Phodopus roborovskii (assembly GCF_943737965.1). NCBI lineage: Eukaryota > Metazoa > Chordata > Mammalia > Rodentia > Cricetidae > Phodopus > Phodopus roborovskii. The sequence continues at coordinate 2,596,152 of NW_026125264.1, forward strand.
GATATGCATATGAGCCATGGCACATGCGTGGACAACTTTTGGGAGTTGGTTCTCTCCTACTATATATTGGGTTGTCAGCTTTAGATGGCAAGGGCTTTAACCTACTCTCTGTCCCAGATGACTTACTATGTTTGTGGTGTTCACTGGTGTGCACACATGTAGTATGTACACAGAGGTCAGAAGACAACATTGTGGAATTGTTTCTCTCCTTCTACCTTGCTGTGGGTTCCAGAGACTGAACTGAAGTGACCAGGCTTGCAAAGCGAGCATCCTTACCAACGGAGCAATCTCATCAACCCTGTTGAAACATAATTTTTATAAACAAAAGGCATAATTAAGGCTGGGGAGACAGCTTAGCAGGTTAAGGCACATGCCATTAAGCTGATGTTCTGAGTTGGATCCTGGTAGAGGAAGAGAACAGACTTTCACAAGTTGTCTTCTGAGCACTACATACATGTCATGTCACATGAACACCCACACACATACACATCCAATAAATAAATATAATTTTAGGATTTGCTGGATGATGGTGGCACATGCCTTTAATCCCAGTACTTAGGAAACAGAGGCAGGTGAATCTCTGAGTTCAAGGCCAGCCTGGTCTACAGAGCGAATTCTAGGGAAAGCCAGGGCTACACAGAGAAGCCCTGTCTTGAAACCTCCTGTACCTGCAAAAATTTTTAGTGGTACAATTATAAATATTAAGCTTGGTAAATCTGGTCAAGTAATACTTGCCCATGGAACCATTCCCTTAATCAGAATACAGCATATTTTGGGCTGGGATTACAACTCAGTTGGTAAAGGACCTGCCTAGCATGCAAAAGGCCCTGTGTTTGATCCCTAGTACCGAATAAATGGGCACAGTGGCACACACCTGTGATCATTGCACTTGGGAAGGGAAGATGAAAATGCCCTAAGGAGGTCACCAAGAAAATCAAACATACAAAGCCTGGTCTGATTTCTACTGTTGCCTGCACTGTTGAGACTTGAAACTTCGGATTGAGCTCTGATTGGATCAGCATTTTAGAGCCAGTGTTGACCCACCTGATTTGTTCCAAAGACAAAAAGCAGCATGCAACTTAGAAAGAAGCTATCCCCGGGAGGAAAAATGGACCCTGAGACCATGGGCTATGGGAATCCTGGAAAGATGTTTGTTGCCATTGAAATTCTGGGGACAGGAAGCCGTTCTGATTGGGAGTATCTACACTTAGATTCTAGTGTTCCTTCTGTCTCCAGAAGTAACCCCGGGTGTGCCACTCTATATCTCCAGTTCATTCCATCAGCACACTGTTGTGGAGCTAAGGAAACAGAGGATGAGGCAGCTCCTGGCCAGGGCCTCAGGGGCTTCATCTCAGCGAAGTTTGTGTAACTAAGTAGCTACATAAACAAGGACAGGTTAGAATTGTAACCCTTTGCGGAAGGTGGGAATTCATGCAGAGACCCACAGGGGAAGAAAGCAAAGACTTCCTGGACTTGTGAGCCAAGACAAGGGGCTGAGACCGCAGGCTGAATCAGAGCCAGAGAGGCAAAGAAGCAATGGGAATAGTGGTGTGTGGTACCCACTCTCCACGAGGCCCCCTGCCTCAACATTCAGACCTTTGGAGGATCAGTTCCCTGCCTCTCTGAAGACAGATGAACTTTGTCACTAAGACATTTAAAAAAAAAAAAAAAAAAAAAAAAAAGATGGTTATGGCTTCTATAGCTAGGTTGCATCAGTAGTGAAGGGTGTGGCCCAGTAACCCCAGCTCTGAGCTGTGACCAGGAGCAGCCCAGCTTCTTTACAGATTTTCCCATCAGGTGGGGCTGAGGCTCCTAACTTGGCCACAGGATGGGCTACACCAACAGAACTGGAGTCTGTCATTGTTAGCAAGGGAAAGGATAAGACACACCCAAGTGTGGATGGAGCTTTCCCAAGAGAGTTGCATATAAGTGCCCCGACAGTTGACGTTTCTCCAGTCACATTCCAAAGAATTGCTACGGAGCATTTCCAGCCTCCCTTTCCCCCAGGAGATAGGATTATAAAGCAGTTTGTGGTGCCTTGGTGAGCTTACAGTGTGAGAAGGTAAACTGCTGGTCACAGGTTCACCAACATCTTCTACTATAAATGGAATTTCTTGTCTTGTTTCCTAGAAAAGTGCAGGTTTACAGCCAGGGGGGAAGACCACACTCAATGCCATACACACTCACACAGTTTGTCCTAGTGATGCTTCCCGGAAACACCTGTATGTGGTGGTCTCTGTGTAGGCGGCTTTCACATCACATTTGTGTTCTAGGCTGGGATTCTTGACTGGCAGCTGGCATTATACTTCATCCAAACTCCAAAGCAAGAGGCTTCCTTTCCCAACTCCTTGATTTTTTTTTCTTTATTTTCCTTCTTTCCTCCCCCTCTCTTTCTCTCTCTCTCTCTCTGTCTGTATGTATGTGTGGTATGGTGTGTATGTGTGGTATATGTACTTGTCAGTGTAGGATGTGTACACATCTGTGAATGTTGAGGCCAGAGGTCAAGCAGGAGACCATTCCTTGATTCTGACCTCCTTTGCTTTTTGAGACAAGATTTCTCCCTAACAAGTAAGCTTGTTGGCCAATGAGCTTCAGAGATCTATTCGGCTCTCCACCTTTCACCTATTCCCAAATGCTGGCGTTATGGGCACCCACACACCCACCTTTTGGTGTAAGTGTTGGGGATCTGAACCCAGGTCCTCATGATTGCACAGAAGCACGTACCTACTGAGCGACATCCACAGTTCTTTCTCCTTCCATTCTTCTTCCCCCTTCTCTTCTTTTTAAAGGAAGAACAGTTCATTGAACACACTCCAGGGAGCAGTAAGTTAGATCTGGTAGCATTGTTTCTGTCCTTCTGTGTGCCCTCAGCAAGAGCAACACGGCTTTTGTCTGGCTTTCTCTTGGGTTGTTTCCTCTGGGGGAAGCCAGCCATCCTGCTGTGTACAGAGCTCCACACAGCTGCCCATGGAAGAGGCTTCCCACCAATAACCACCAGCAGCTTGGGAGCCACACACAGAGCTCCTTGCTCAGTGTGTCCTTCCCTGAAGCTTTGGAGTGATGTGGTCTTGGCAACACCTTGGCTAAAGTCTCAGCAGTCACCCTGATTCATGAACCACAGGAACTGGGTAAGACAGCTAAGTCCTTACAATTCAAAGTGGTTTTGGGGTAATTTGTTGTACAATGTTGAGAACTAATGTGAGATTCAGCCTTCAAGGTAGGAGGTTGCTTTGTGTGTCTGAAGAGCTCTAGTGTGGTAGTTAGGGGCCCAAGGTGAAGACTACAAAGTTGACTGGGAGATGAGGCCCTTGTAGACCTCTGCAATTGAGGGTATCGTTTAGTAAGATCCACAGAAAGCCACTGGCTTGCTTTACACAGATAGGCAGGATCAATCGCTTATTCAACGGTTTGCGAAATACCTACTCCCTGCTGTATTCTGCTTTGGACGCTGTGGATACGAGTGATGAACAAAGCTAACGTCTGTGCTCTTGGACTTGACCTTCTGTAGGGAAAGTGGACAAGAACTGGAGACTGCAAGCACATCTTCTGTAGGGGATGATATGGGTTAAAACAAAACACGAGAGGTGAAGGCAAGAGGCCACAGGCTGTGGCATGTGCCGTCAAGGAAGGCTTCTGTGAGGCCGTAGCATTAGGGCAAGACCTGCTACAGCGAGGAGGTGGAGCAGGCAGGGCCCAGCAGAGCCCCGTGAAGGAGCAGGACGTGCAAAGGCCCTGATGGATAACAGCCCTTGTTCACTGAGTACAGGGGTCAGCATGACCAGAGTGCAGGGGCAGAGGAGAACGAGAGAGAGCCTATGACAGAGGCAGTGAGTGGGCTGGAGTGTGAAGGCCATGAATGGTACCAATAATAACTTTTCTGTTTTTTGTTTGTTTTTAGTTTTTGTTTTTCAAACCAGGGTTTCTTTGTGTAGCTCTGGTTGTCCTGGAACTTGCTTTGTAGACCAGGCTGGCTTGGAACTCAGAGGTTTACCTGTCTGGGATTAAAGGCATTAGCCATCACTGCCTCTGATAGAGAAGGGAGACTCGATAGGGTTTTGAGTAGAAAAGTGAGCAAACTAGGCTAATTTTGAATAGGGTCCCTCTGGCTTCTGTGTAAAGCGTGGACTCCAAGAGGGCAAACAGGCTAAGGTAGTCAATCAGAGGAGACGGTGGTGGCTTGCACTTGAGTGCTTGCAACTTAACAATCATGAGAGCAGAGAGATGAGTAGGATGCCTAAAAGGCCCCATGGGCTGTACTGGGAGAATCATAGATATTTGGAAACAACCTGAAAGTCTATAATTTGGGGCCTGGGAAAATAAAGGTGAACATCTCTGTGAAGGATGAATATGTCAAAAACCATTGGGCTGTAAAAACTAAAATGGTGAATTCTGTATCATGTAAATAATTCTTCAATGCAAACACTTTAAAAAGATTTCTTTGTTAGATGTATTTGTTATTTGTATGTGCATGTGCTTTGATGAGTTTATAAGCACCATATGTATAAAGGAGCCTGTGGAAGTAGGAAGAGGGAGTTGGATCTCCTTCTGGAATTATGGACTGTTGTGAGCTTTCAGGTGGGTGCTGGGAACTGAACCCAGGAAGAGTAGCTAGTGAGTGCTTTTAACAACAGCTAAGTCATCTCTTCAGTCCCAATTAGACACTTTTTTTTTTTTTTAAAGAAAACGAACAAGAAGCTCCAAATGTACTAATAGAGTCCAAATGCCAAGATACATGGGTAATTGGGAAACAAGAAAAACGGTGTACAGTTCTTATACTGTTTATTAGTTACAAGAGAAAGAGCTAAGACCCAATCTGGGTTGAGTCAATTGAACAGCTGGATGGTCTCCCCCTGGGAGGGGACTTGTAGGATGTCCTTTCCACCTGTCTCTTGTGAGCCATGTGAATATATTAGCTGTTCTCAGACAGCACAATGACCTTTTACTTCTTTAATGTTTCTAAAGACTTTGTATTTATGTGTAGGTGTGAATGTGTGCCATATGTGTGGGTTGCCTGAGGAGTCCAGAAGAGGGCGTTGGATCCCCTGGAGTTACAGGCATTTGTGAGCCTCCCTGTGGATGCTGGGAACTGAACTCAGGTCCTCTGGAAGAGCAGGAAGCACTTTTCACTGCCCTTTCACTCCAGCCCACAGATTTTTAAAGGAACACAGGCTAAGTCAGAAACTTCTTGCTTAGTGTCATGGTACATACTTGTAACCCCAGCATTTGGGGGGCAGGAGGATGATGGGTTTAAGGTGGCCCTCAGTTGCATAGAGAGTTCTAGACCAGCCTGAACTACAAGAGACCCTGTAACACGCAAACACCCTAGAGATTTCGTAAACAAAATAAAATTGGGGCTGGGCAGGAATTTTAGAGGATGAAGAATTAGGAGAGTCGTTCTGATGGTGTCCTTGACAGTTAGGCCTGGGGTGGAGCGGAGACAGAGCCAAGGGCAGAGGCTGGACTCACTGCGGCTCACCAGTTGGGATCTCTCTGCCTTCAGCTACATTAGCTCGTAATTTTTAACGAGTTGAAATGGTGCTAAGTGGATGACTCCCAGAGGTAAAGGCATTTGACAATGGTCATACAGTCAAAAAGTAGCAGAGCAAGGACTCGAATTCTCATGGCAATAGGTATGCTTTGTGTGCCTTTAACAGCTATGTCTGCAATATGTACAATCAACATATCAGGGGATGGGGTGGGGCACTGGTGATCGGAGGACCCAGACAGATCTCATCCCAGAAGGGCAGGACCCAGGAAACAACACAGGCTTCACTTAGTAGTGGACAGGATGCTGGATTCTTCCAGAATACATTTTCCTATGTTCATGGGCATTTGCATTTCATATTTTAAGTTCCTTGGGACCATTGTTGATTATCTCCTATTCAAAACAAGCTGGGTGGGGTGGGGGGGTGCAGCAATCATTACTTCAGGCCTCCACTATTTCCCCTTTTGTTTGCAAAGCAGTCACAGTCATTTCACACACATTCTGCCGGCAGAAGTTCACTGCTGCCCCCTTAACAAGAGGGGCAAGCGTTAGCCTGGGAAGACAAAGCTTAAGATGTTCCTAGCAACCCTGACCCTGCTTCCCAAAAGATCTCCTCCCTTCTCCAAACATCTCCAGCTCTTACCCCTAGCCCCACTCGTCACCATAGAACTTGTCACCTGTCCCTGGTGGGTATTGTGGCACAGTCACATGTTTAATCTATTGGTGGCCTGTCCTCTCTCTTGCTTTTCAAGGTCTATGCGGGGAGTGCCGATGTGCCCATTTCACAGGTGAAAAAACTGAGGCTCATTTAGGTAGGAGCCAGCAGTGAATGTTAGGATGGTATCCCAACTCTGTCTTCATTCTCCAGTTCTGATAGTACATACAGAGGCTTGTGGTATGCATTTCTTTTTGCAAGTTTCATCATCGTCGTGTGTGCATGTGCCCCAGTGTGCACATGGAGGTTAGAGGACAACTTCGAGGAGTCGGTTCTTTCCTTCCCCCATGTCTTAGGCAGTCCTTTCTGCTGTGCTTCATAACCCAGGCTAGCTGGTCCCGAGCTTCTAGGAGATTCTGCTGCCTTAGACTCCTATCTCATAGTAGGACTGTCGGAATTACACAGGCTTATTACTGCATCCAACTCTTCTTTTAAAACATGTGTTCTGGGGGTTTGACTCAGATCACCATGTTTGTATGGCAAGTGCTTTTACCCACCGGCCCCACAGGCTGGGGCCTGGGAACACAAAAGTGGACAAGATGGTCTTGGTGCCCAATAACTTCCCAAGTGTCTATCCAACCATTCAGTTACAGAGGCAAACATGGAAACCTGTGATTTAGATTGAGAGGGGAAAATACTGTGTATGCAATGGGGCGGGGGTAGGGGACCAGCACTAAGAGTGATATTGATGAAGGACACAGAGTCCAGCCTGGGTGGCACCAAGGAGGAGTACCTGAGATGCCTGTTAGATGAGTTAAGGCTCAAGGGCACCAGATGCTTGATAGGAGGGCTAATCTTGTCAGCCTGGTGAGGTCCAGTATCCCCATTGAAACCCATGTCTGTGAGGAGTTGTCTGGATTATGTTCACGGATTTAGGAAGACTCACTCTCATCGTGGGCAGTCCAATTTATGAGCTGAGGTCTCAAAGGGAATAAAACAGACACTGGAGGCCGCATGACCAGCTAGCTGCCTCCTGCTACCGGGCTTTTCCCCTGAGACTTCCTTCCTGGATTTGGGGTTGTCGGGTGTTTGGTCACAGTGATGGTAAAATAACAAGACAGTCGGGTGTACAGTGTGTCACAGGCAGCCTGGGAAGCCTAGCAATGGGAGGGGCTTGGTCTGCTTGTGAACTCCCACTTCCCACCTGGTACAGGGCCACAGTGAGGCTGAGACCTGTCTGGGTATCTTCAAAACTTACCTCCCCAGGCACGGTCCTTGCTCCTGGGACGGGGCCAGGTGGGATAGGAGATTCGGGTGTGGGGGTGGTTGGGGGTGGCTGGGGAAACCCTTGAAACTGCTTTTTCTGCCCCATCTGTAGGGCGACCTCCAGCTGAGAGGTCCTCCCAGGAGGCTGGGGGAGGGCTAAGTTTCATAACATCCTCTGCCCTTCCCCCAGTGTCTCCAGAGGGCAAGAAAAGAGGAAGCACTTTGTGGACTTCCTCTTGGTCAGGGTATACCAAGCCAGGCTCCTTCCTGAAGGGGCAGAACCAGACCTGCCTGCAGGTTCTTCTACAAGGGCCTGAGCATGGCCATGTTCCCTATCCAGCCTATTTGGCTGGAGCACCCTCTGGCAGGGCTGCGAGATCTGGGAGATGGGAGAACATTCCCCTCTCTGTTTTGTTTTCTGGGGTGGTGGTGAGGGTAGGGACTGGGGCCCAGGCTCCTGGTCCACCATCTTCTTGCTCCTGTCTGCACATCTAACATGCCTCGTGCACCAGTCAAAGCTCCTCTTCTCTGAGACTACATCTTAGTGAAGTCAAGTCCCCCACCTGGCAACTTGGTGATGTGTGTGACTTAACCCCAAGGAGTCCCATGACACGTGTGTACAGGAGCGTGGAACAAGCTGGGCGACATGCTCTTTCATCCCTGTAACTCTGACCCTTGGGAGGCAGAGGTGAGAGGATTGTTGCATGTTCCAGGCCAGGCTGGGCTGCAGAATGAGACCCTTTCTCAACTCCCCCACCCCGAACAAAGAAGAGCATGGAGAGCCCAGTCCTTTGAGGTTGCTACCCTTTGAATGCACTAGGGAAAAGTTTGGAAGCCACCCACCCAGCCCATGGGAAACAGGGTGGCACTAAAGAGGAAGGGATGTGGGGTCAGAGAGGGGAGTGACTTTTTCTATATTTGGCTTTTACTTTACTTTTTTTTTTTAAACTAGAATGCTTTTGTGCAATTAAAATGATAAAAATAAACAAAGGAATGGGTATACTGATATGAAGTGTCCTGTTTCACAAATACTTTACTATGACGTTTTTAAACATGGGACAGGATTGAAAGAGTTTTGCAATACTGTGTTCACTGCCTCTCTTCTATTGTGAATGTACTACCTTCTTTATCCCACGTGTGCCTACCAATTCATCCTGTGTGTGTCGTGTGTGTACACATCATTTGTGTGCTCATGTTCTGTGTCCTTCAAGAACATTCTCCAATTATTTCCTTTAGGCAGAGTCTTCACTGATACTGAAGCTAGCTAGATTGTTGGCCAGCAAGGTCCCACCATGTTGCTGGGGTCACAGGTACATGCGTAGCTATGCTCAGCTTTTTATACAGCTGCTTGGGATTCATGCTCAGGTCTTCACGTTTGTGGGTGTCGAGCACTCTCATGTGCTAAGCCATCTTCCCAAACCACAATTCATCTTTGTGGAAGAAACTTCTAATGGTAGGCATGGGCTCTACCACTGAGCCAAGCATCCCTCCCAGTTTATCATTTCTTCCTTTCTTTTTTGGGACAGTATACCCCAGTTGGCTGGAAATTGCTATATAAATCAGTCTTGCCTCAAACTCACAGAGATCCTCCTACCCCTGTTCCTAAGTGTAGGGATTAAAGAGTGTGCCACCCCACCTGGCTTTGTTTTGGCTTGCTTGTGTAAAAGTGTACCACACGCATGTAGTGTCCTTGAGGTGAGAAGAGGGTGTTGGACTCTGGAGACCTGGAGTTACAGGCGGCTGTGAGTAGTCATGTGGGTGCTGGGAACTGAACCTGGGCCCTTTTCAAGAACATCAAGTGTTCTGAATCCCAGAGCCATCTCTCCAGCACCAACTTACCTTTCCTTTAAAAACATATTCATTCATTATTATTGTGAGTGTGTATAAGGGGGTTGTATTTGATGGCATGCCGCTGCACGAGTGTGGAGGTCAGGGGACAAATTTTTAGAGTCAGTTCTGCCCTTCCATGGGCTCCAGGAATCAATCTCAGGACATCAGGCTTGCACAGCAAGTGCTTTACGGAGCCATTGTGATGATCCTGTTAACATTATTTCTAGATGCATTTCATAATAAATTATTTCTTTAAATTTAAAATGTTTTTGTTTCATTCTTTTACTTGTACAGGTGCTTTGCCTACATGTATGTCTGTGTATCATGTGTATACCTGGTGCCTATGGATGTCAGAAGAGGACACTGGATATCTTGGAACTGGAGTTACAGTTCCAAGTTGCCATGTAGGTGCTAGATACTGACCCCTGTCTTAGGGTCTTTATTACTATGAAGAGACACCATGAGCATGGCAACTCTAATAAGGAAAACATTTAACTGGGGTGCCTCACTTACAGTTTTAGAGGTTCAGTCCAGTATCATCATGATGGGGAGCATGACGTTGTGCAGGCAGATGTGAGCGTGGTAGCATGCAGGCAGATGTGGTACTGGAGTGTTAGCTGAGAGTCTTGCAGGCAACAGGAAGTCAACTGAGACACTGGGTGGTATCCTGAGCATAGTAAACCTCAAAGCCCACACCTGTTTCAAAAGACAACTAATTTCTCAAGTTCATCAAGTTCTCAAGACAAAGGGATAGAACGAATAAAGAGATCCGCATGAGCAGGATATGTTTTCACACAGTTTGCAAAAAACAAAATATGAGCAACCCTGTTGTTTCTGATGAGACAATCAACCTCATTCATGAAGAAAGAGGTCAAAATCAATACCACACTGGGAAGCCATTTGCCAGCTTTGTGATTGGCAATGTTCAGAATGTTTGATGACTGATTTTGAAGCTATGGGGATCAGACACTGATGCCAGTATTTCAATACAGTTCCTTGCCTGGAAGCCTATCCATCCTTACTCATATGGATGGACGTGTTACTGACAGGAGTTTCAAACACCAAATGATGGGGGATTGGTTAGACGAACTGTAGGTTCTGAAGAAAATGGAATACCATGCAACCATACATAAGGCTGTCTCTGTGCTGACACAGAAGTATTTCCAACTTAATGTAAGTGCTGACAAAGCGCTGGGCAGTGTGCTGTAGAGCACTGCGGGAAATACCTTCATGTGTTGTGAACTAGTTATGGACATCATTTTCTGCGTATCATTGTACAGAGCCTACCAAGTGAAGCTAGGACCTACAGTGGTGGAAGACAGGAGGAGTGACAGGGCATTTGTCAGCTTTGCACTTGGTGGCAGGGGCTGGCACTAAAGACTCTGCACTCAGGCAAGGCAGGCTGGCCTAGCTTTATGGCCTCAGCTTATTTGCCTGTATCTGAAACACCCCAGGGAGGATGGAAATGTAAGAGTAGCATGTCCAAACCTGCTCCTTTGGCCTGGATGAGGAGTAGTTGGAGCCAGAGATTGCAAGGAATATCATTTAACAGTAGCATGAACCCAGATTACAGGTGATTCACACCTGTAATCCCAGGACTCAAGCAAAGACAGAGCATGGCTGAGGGTTTGACAGTATCCTGGGTGGCAGAGTGTGAAATCTTGCCTCAAAAAACCAAAAACTGAAACCCATTACTGTCAACTACTAGACTTTAAATTCCAAGAGGCCAGCATGTAAGTGCTAAGTAGTCCTCTTTGAATGGACCCTCATCTTTCCTCTCCTCTGAGATTTTCTTACCACCTGACCCTTACTCTAGCCTCTACCCCACCCTACTCTCCTCTGCTCTTTAGTTCTTCCCCCTCTCCAGCAGCTCCTGGCCTGCTCCTGCAGGGCTCCTTAATCTTCCTGCTTCTCTGAGATCGTCTCCTATGAGCTCTACCCACTATGATTCCATCTCACCCCTTGCTCCACCAGCAATAATAATGTCTGCATTTACTACATTTATTGAGCACCTACTACATGTACTCTATCTATCTATCTATCTATCTATCTATCTATCTATCTATCTATCTATTTTTGAGCTATCTCTCAGTATATGACCCTGACTGGTCTTGAACTTGAGACCTAGAGATCCTAGCTACATAGTTGTTCAAGCTGCACGACTCTCCATGACTGTGATGTGTTGCTATCTCCATCTTACAGACAAGGACCTCAAGAACCAGAAGCATTCAAGGGATTACCCAACTTTCCCCAACTGACAGATAACAGCTTTGTGATTCAAACCCATTTGATCTGACCCTCCACCACAGCTCCTGCTCACTGCACTACATGAGCTGCTTGCCATGTTCCTTTGAGTTTTCTGCCTCTGTCCCTGCCTGGAGGACTTTTCATCTCCATTGTCCACCTACCCAGAGCCTTGTTTGTCATGGAAGGTCTTGCTCAGCAATCACCTCTGTTTCAAACTCCTTTCCAGATCCCTCAAAAGAGAGGGCTTATCACCCTTTGATTTTATAACTGATAAAACTCTGCCATCATCATCATCATCCATGATAGCTCCATAGCCCAGGATGGCTTCAAATTCACCATCCTCCTACACCAATCTCTCAAACGCTGAAGTTACAATCATGTTCCACCACACTCAGCTGGTGTTGAGACCTCCATCCAGACTACATGTCCCACTCCACCCCATTCCCAGGAACTGCATTGGCAGGAAGTAAGCTCTGTTCCTCTAGTGTCTAGCACAAAACTGGGCACAGCCACGGGTGTTCCCTAAATGCTTGAATTGAATAGCAGGGGTCTCAGCACTCTTCCTTTTCACACAGTTGGAAATTTCCAGAAGACAAGTCTCCAGCTGGAAAGAAGCAAGGAAGGAGGGGAAGCTGTAGAATCCTCAGGTAGGAGAGACCTCCCTGTAGAGGACACTTTCTGAGAGATAGTTTTACTAATCTCACCACTTACCACTTGGATCAAAGTCCCCAGAGGGGCCAGCTGGTGATGAAGTTCCACGCTTGCATGATCCCCAGGGGTCTTTGGGAGCCAGCTGTCCTACCCTGGGGGATTTCCCCTTCTTTGGATGCCAGGAACTGAACCATGGTAGGAAGTGACCCTGGCAGGGTGTCTGTGTGTCACAGGAGGAAGCGTGGCCAGAGTTCCTAGGCTTTTTGCTTAGGCTACTCCAGCCAGACCCATAGGACCTCTGACAGCAGTGGTCACATGACTTCAGTAATAGGATAGTTCTGGGGCAAGCATGAATTTCCCTGACTGGGAGGGAAATTGCCCCATTTCAGGGATGTGGGGTAAGAACCATTCTAGTGCCCCCCCGCACAGTGTTGCCATGGTACCCTGACTAGGACTATGGGCAAAATCTGAGGTGTTAAAAGCCCAAGGCCTTTAAAAGAGACTGCTTCCCTCAGTAACTTCCTCAGATCCGAGGGCCTCAGATCCCAGTGTGACCTCGCATGGCCACCTTCTTTGGGGCAGGAGGACGTTGAAAAGATGAGCCCTGTTGTTAAGTTCATAGTGCAGTTCACTATGCAACATGGCTTCTTAATGTCTCCTCCTTGATCTCCAGGCCACTCACTCACAGGCTAAGGAGAGATGCATGGCAACATGAGAATTAAAGAGTGTGTTCAATAGAAAACATTTGTTCAAAGGCAGACACCGTGGACTAGCTGCTCTCCACTGAGTTCGGATCAGCAGCATCACTAGCATTCATGTTGGCAGTGTAAACTTCCGGTCTCATGTCTATCCTACTGCTGAGTATGCAGCTCAACAGTCTGTTCTAGAAAGCCTTCCCGGAGGCTCCAGGGTGCACTGAAGTTAGTCAATCAATGCTATGGAGAAACTCAACAGATGGGCAACATATTGGGAGAAGATATGTGGAACACCAACATCCAACACCGGAGTAATAGCTAAAATCTGAATGCTATTCTTACAAATGGATGTAAAAAACACAGGAAACCCAATGGAAGGAAGCAAACAGTAAAGGAGCAGTCCATAGCAGAGGAAAGTTCACTGTCCAAATCGCAGGATGAGGCTAGGGATCCTTAGTTGGAAGAGTGCTCAACTGGCATTCTTGATGGTGAGCATTCCTCAAGCCAGTCATGTATCAGTGTACATTTCTAGTCCCAGAACTTCGGTGGATTGGAAGTTTGAAGCCAGCCTGGGTTACATGAGGCACTATCTCCAACAGCAACACAGATCTCAGGATTAACACAGAAATAGAATGCATGCTATATGTATATTTGTCTGGTGTGTGTGTTGCTGGGAATTGAATTAAGAACACTGGCTGACCTTCCAGAGATCCTGAATTCAATTCCCAGCAACCACATGGTGACTCACAACCATCTGTAATGAGCTCTGGTGCCCTCTTCTGGCCTGCAGGTACATATGCAGGCAGAACACTGTATACATAATAAATAAATAAATAAATCTTAAAAAAAAAAAAAAAAGAACAAATATGACAGCACTAACCATCCAGCCCAAATAACAAAATGACAAACTTTATGAAAGGAAGCTGAAGAATTAGAACTCATTCCAACATCACTTATGCTGTGTTCATGTGCATGCAGCATTGCATAGTGTGTGAGTGGACATGTCTGGGTTTGCATGCATGTAGAGGTCAGAGGTCAGTGCTGAGTGTCTTCTCCAGTCTCTCGTCACCTTACCTGTTAAGAAAGGCTCTCTTTTTTTTTAATCAAAAATTATCATAATTAGTGTCTGTGCTAGTGTATGTACAGGGTGATGGCGATGATGCCAAAGTGCCCTTGAAAACACTTTAGTATGCATGTGTGGAGGTCAGAAGACAACTTTGTGCAGCTGGTTCCCTCCTTCCACCTTTATATAGGTTTGGGGGCCTGAATTCAGGTGGTCAGGATTATGCAATAAGTACTTTAGAAGCTGAGGGTCTCTCACTCATACTTACTGATTAGCTGGCCACTCTGTACTCCTGGCTCCAGTTAGGGTTAGAGACATGTGATCACACCCGCTTTTTACAGGGTGCTGGGGATCTGAACTTGGGCCTTCATACTTTCTCGGTAGGCACTTTACTCATGGCATAATCTTCCCAGGCCAGCACTGTCTGTTTTATGGACAGGGATGAATTTTGACATGTGGGTCTGGGGTTTTTGGTGTGGAGAAGAATGTGGACAGGGGAGGGATGAAGAACAGCTGGAGAGGCTGTGTGAACCAGTGATGAAGAGATGGCCCCTTGCTACAAACCATAGGGGAATCTAGAACACTAAGTCCCAGCCATCACATGATCTGAATTTGGCCATAGAAGGCATAGCAAGATTCTGTAGACACATTTTATCTCTTTTAGAAGTATCTGGCCTCCACTTGAGGCTCACCATCCTCACTTAGGCTGTGCCAAAGGCTGGCCTTGTCTTCACCCCCCATAGCTTACAGCAGAACCTGCCTACACAATTCTTAGATTTGCACAGAGCCAGGGAAAGTGTCTGCAAAGGCCTTAGTGTGTGTTTGGGGCTTGGGCATAGGGCCAGGACATAAGACCCCTGTGAAGGCCCATCCTATTTCTTCTTCTCAAGCTGTAGCTTCCTTCAGTCTTCATGACATCTCATTCCACCCACTGATCCCAGGAATAATAGGTAAACTGAGTCAGAAGCATTCCAAGTGGAAGGAAACAACATTTATTGAGCATCTACAGCATGCTAGGCTAAGGTCTTAACCCCCATTGATCTCTGACCACCTGTGAGGAGTGAAGATGAAATTATTGTACAGATGTGGAAATGGGTAGCGATATCCCTCATATCCATTCTTTAAAACAATGATGACGACAACAGCAACAACACCCTCTCAGTTTCTCAGCCTGTAAAACTAAAGAGAGGTCTTTAGGCTCTGGAAATGGTTCAGGGTTGAGGATGGGTGGATTGAGCAGAAAGCTGGGGCTTGAACTGGAAATCTTTTCTGTCGGCCAGTAGGTGGCGCGATTCTTCGTCCTGCAGAGAACTCTAGGGTCTGGGTCTCCCTAGAGTAAAGCCATCTGCAGGACTTTCTCGGTATTGCAGGAAGTGAAGTCCTGAAACCCATCTGCAGGAACAGAAGCTCAGAAGGCACCGATGGAAATCCAGGGTGTCTAGGCACCAGGAGGATGGTGTCCCACGAGCAAATATGCGAGACCCAAGGTGGGCAGCGGGGCTACAGGTAGTTATCTTCACCCTGGTCGCCGCCGCTTGGGGAGACATCCTCGTAGACGTCATCATCGGGGGCCAGAGCCTCAATGTCATGTGTAATGTCGGCCAGCAACTGGTGGAAGGTCTGCGCCTCGGGTCGCTGGACTGCCCCGTCGTAGCTGCGCACTGCTGAGGCAGATGTGGAGCTCATGCTGCGCTTGATGCGGCCGAAGCTATCCGTGAGGATGCCACCCTCACGGATGCCCATGCTCTCCAGGAAGCTCTCGAAGTAGCCAATGTCCTGGTCCGGAATAAAGGGCCGCATCCCTACAGGACACAGAGCAAGGCGATTCCTTCATCCTGCCAGCCTGCATGCATAGGCATGCCCTTCTCTGGAAGTCTGAGTTCAAATCCTGTCTCTGCCAGTGTGGCTTACCCAAGATTTTTTTTAAACCTCACTAAACAGCAGATGACACAAGGCTCCCCACGTGTTTGTTAGCTTAGTATATTTTTAGGGTGCTGCCAGTACTATTCCTATGGTGCTTATTACCCTCTTCACTAGCTGTCTGACTCTAGACAAGTTCTGTTTTGTCTCTAGGCTGTGTGTGTGTGTGTGTGTGTGTTAACCTGACCCAGCTTTGCTACCCTAGGGCTTTGTTCATCTCAGCTGTTTCCTGGCAATTTCTTTCCCCTTTCCGTACTCTTGCTCTCCTTCTCTGTTCCAGGGTCTCAAGTTCTGGCCTTAGGGGCTGGAAGTACAACGTACTCCCAGGTGGTGCCCAACTAGGGGTGCCTGGAGCCAAGGGGAGCCCGAGCTTACCAATGAGAAGGAACTTCCGTCGGTCCCCGTAGAGTTTCTGTAGGCCTGCACAATAGTCCTGGATAGGCAGCCCCAGGCGATAGTCTCGTAGCAGCATTGCGAACTGCTGGATCTCAGGGGGACCCAGCTTACTTCGCAGCTGTGGAAGTAAAGAGACATGTTGTGGAATAGTCTTTTTGTACTCTGTGAAGATGTGTCGCTCTGATTGGTTTAAGAAAAAGCTGACCATCCAATAGCTAGGCGGGATTTCCGGGCAAAGGATGCTGGGAAGAGGAAGGCAGAGACTCGAGGAGATAAAAGTGTGGGCACTATGGAGATGAGGTAAGAAAGTCACGAGGCAGACAGTAAACCAATAGAAGTGGATTACTTTAAGTTGTAAGTGCTAGTTAGAAGCAAGCCTAAGCTATAGGTCAAGCCTTCATAATTAATAAAGTCTCTGTGCTGTTTTTTGGGAACTGATAGCCCAAAGAAAAATCCATCTACACACTTGGAAGCCAGTCCCAGAGTGCAACAAAACTCAACTAAAAATGCTTGGGTTCTCTCTGGCAGCCTGCCTGGCCTAGTCTACCTCCAAAACCACCCACGCTCCCTGGGGGGAATATCTGGTCCTTTGCATCTAGAAATGAGATGTGGGTCTAAGCTTCCTGAGGTCCATTCCTTTGGTGACTACCTCTCTGACCCTTGCTTTCGTTCTCTGTACTTGTGGTGAGTAGGGATTACACACACACACACACACACACACACACACACACACACACACACACACGAACACGCACTCCCAGAGTTTTGAAAAGATCAAAGACCAAATGCCCGAAAGGTGCTTGGAACTTTCAGTGATGGCTGATGCCAGTCAAGCCTTTCCTAAGCTGGCCTCACCTAGTCGCATCTCCCTCCCTGGCCTCTGAGTGCTCACATACAATTCCTGCCATGCACCATGCTTGCTGCAGAGTACTGCAATGCACCATGCTTGCTGAGGAGCACTGCCACCCCAACTCACTGTGACCATGTAATCCTGTAGCTGCTCGAAGGCCCAGCTGCTGTGGTCGATACTGCTGCAGTGGGAACCATGGAAAGATGGCGTGGACGCACCACTATAACATGCTTCAAATGTGTCCTGGGAGCCATTGCTGTAGAGACAAGAGGACAGCCCTCACTAACCTCCATTCCTTTCCCTAGGACTGGCTAAAGTTGGTTGGGCCTATATACCAGTGCACAAGGCCCCATCCTAGACCTCATCTTGCCCTCCAAGGCCCTTCATGGGGCCCAGCAATCTTCCAAGCTCTCTCCTTTTTTCAGATCTCTGGTCATACTGCCTTTTTTTTTTTTTTTTTTTTTTTTTTTTTTTTACCCCATCCTGGGCCTTTGCTCATGCTGTTCACTGTGCCTGGAATCCTTGCTCCTCCCCACTTTGTTTTCCACATCTGCTGTTCCTGCATAGCTGCGTTCATTCTCTGTGTTGAATATCCTGTCCCTTTTATCCCAAGCTCAACTATCATCAGTCAGTCTGGGAAGCCCTCCTGGTTCCTAAA
Source organism: Phodopus roborovskii (assembly GCF_943737965.1). Lineage (NCBI taxonomy): Eukaryota > Metazoa > Chordata > Mammalia > Rodentia > Cricetidae > Phodopus > Phodopus roborovskii. Next base: position 2,613,868 of record NW_026125264.1, read on the forward strand.
TAAGGTGGAGTCCTCTTCTGACTCTCTCATAGCCCAGGAAGCTTCTCTTTAGTGTGTGTATCATCAATGCTGGCTGCCTCCTCTGCAACATTGTGTGGCCCTTTCTGTCTCCTTCTTGAGTTCTTTCTGTAAACCAGGCTGCCTGGATCATGGAGGGTTCTGTTGTGGTTTTGACAGGGTCTCACCTGTCCTAGATTGGCCTCAAACTCTCCATGTAGCTGAAATTTAGCCTTGAACTTTTGATCCTCCTGCTTCTGCTGCCCAAGTTCTAGGATTACAGGCATGAGCCACCAAGCCAAGTTCATGCAGCGGGGCTTGGGACCAGGGCTTCTGATGTGCTGGACAAACACTCTCCCAATCAGGTGCACTCCTACCCTCATGTAGGGAGTTCTCTTCATTAACTGCTTATAAAATAAGATGTTTAATTCGCGCTCCTGCATCACTTGTTTTTCTTTGTTTTGTTTTTTTGTTTTTGATTTTTAACTTGTCTCAGAATTACTTTCTATTATTATCTACAGGACAGCATAGCTTCCTGGTCAAGAGTTTGTACTATTTTTGCTTGTTTCTTGAGTCATGGTCTCATGTTGCCAGGCTAGCCTCAAAATCAACTGTGTAGCTGAAGCGGGCTTTGAACTTATGACCCTGTGGCTTCCAACTCCTAAGTACTAGGATCAGAGATGGCAAGGGTGTAGACTCTTGAGTTCACATCCCAGCTTACTTGTGCTCATAGCCCAAGTCTATGCAATTTGCTGTCTGTTTGACCCTTGAAATGCTAACATTTGTTTCCCTAGTCCTCAGCTTCTCCATCTGTAAAATGGGATGCTGTAGATTGGTGTCATAGTGAAAATGACAGGAACTAATACTTGTAAAGCACTTCAGGTCATAGACCCTTTGTATTAGACAACTAGCCACATAGCTACACATTTTACTCCTACAAATGTGTCATTAGTGTGATTTGCTCTCCTCAGCCAATTCAGATTGGTTATGTACTAGCCTATGTGTACATAGGCTTAGGAAGGCAAATGTAGTGCCAGTATTAACAATAGTGTAGATAGGGCATACTACTTGCCAACAGGAGCTATCACTATAGATCTGCTCAGAACTTCATTGGATTTAAACTGAAAATCCTATATCTTAGGAAACTCCTCAATCCTGAGAAAACTCTGATGGGCAACATTCTTAATAAAATTCTTTAATTTTTTTAGGTGGTTTTCATGCATCCCAGGTTGGTCTGAAACTCACTATGTAGCCAGGGGCGACCTTGAACTTTGGATTCTCTTGCTTCCACCTTCCCAGTGCATCATTTTATATAGTGATAGGAATTGAACCAGGCTATGTATTGGACCAGGGAAGTGTTCCACCAGCTGAGCTATGACCCCAGGACCCAGAATGCTATCTTACTCTACATTTTCCAGTCTTGCTTACAGCTAGTTCTGATCAAGCGGCCAAGTTCTGACTAGTGAATTGTAAGCTAGATGGGACCTGTGGCATGCACAGATGCATGCATTGCTAGGGATGGAACCCAGGGTCTTTTGTATGCTAAGCATGCATAAGCATGCATGGTGATGCTCAAGAGCTGTTGCATGGCTGCAGCTACAGCTTAAACCATGAGGTCACTCTGAGGATGGTGAAGAGGAAGCTGTGACCGGAAGAGAGGCTCAGGGCCCAGAGGACCAGTTAGCTCGAACTCTTGTTATATGTTATGTAAAAAGACAAGAAAACAAATGCTGTCTTTGCAAACCTGCCCTCCTCATGGGTTTCCATTACACAAAGCCAACACTATAGTAAACCAGAATTGTTTTCCAGCATTAGCTATAACTTTGGACTCTGCAGGCCACGAAACCTAGGAGACCTGAAGATCTCTGTGGATCAAGGTCTGAGTTCAGGCATCTCTAGGTTTCTCAGGGTCTGTACTGGAGCTCTGCTTACCTCCCACCCTCACCACAAATCAGGGTCAGGTCCCTTTCCCCCATGCACTCTAGAGGAGTGGCCCTGTGTGGGTAGGGGTGAGGAGGAAAGAATGTCAATACCCACAAGGAGCTGCAGCAGCTCAAGTCAGCGTCGTAGGCAAATGTCCCATCTGTGCGGCAGCTCTCACCTGAGACCAACATACAGAAAAACTGTCAGAAGTGACATACAGGGACCACTATCTTAGACTCCCTGAAGCCCCAACCTTAGTGATTCCGTGGGATCTAGCTCCAGTCCAGCCAACCTTGGATCCTCACCTTCCTCAGTGCCCAGGCTCATAGCATCTGCCTGTTTGATGGGTTATGGGGAATGGCAAATGACAGCCAATGGGGAAGTGTTGGTAAGCGTGTGTTTAGGTGAGTTGGGAAAATTCTGCAAAGGGGAAGAGCGTTGGAAGCATAAAAAGAAATCAGCATTGTTTGTGGACAATGTGTCTTCTCCTCAGCCTGCTCTTCATCTGTCAGGCATGGCTTTCTCATCCCAGCTCACTCGGGGGTCACTCGGTCACCCTGACTTCTCAGAGGCCAGTTCCTCATTACAGGTTCTTGCAATAGTGCCTGTGGTTTGACATTTATTTGTGTGACTGTCCCATGCAAGTTACAGGAAGGCAGGGCCGTGCCTCAGTTAGCCCACCATCAATTAATCTTGCAGAGTACAACTGGGCCTGAGACCCAGTAAATATCTGTTGAATGAATGAATCTGTTGACTACCAGATGAGTGCTCTCATTTCTTCACCCCAGTTTCCCAGCAGGCACAGCTCCTGTGAGTAGAAGGGTCTTCAGAAAGCCAGTGCCTCAGTTGCTGGAGCTGTGTACCCTGTAGCACCCTGTAGCAGGCTGTGGAGGAGGGAATTCACTCAGTGGCCTTAAGGGTAGCACACAGAGAGGCTGTTGCAGATAAAGGCTTTGGGTCTAGATAGCCTAGATTTGGATTCTGACTCTGACTTACCAACTGTGTGACCTGTGATAATTTACTGACTACTCTGAGACCCAGTGTTTTTTTATTGTAAAGCTGGATCCACAGGGCCTCAGAAAGGCTCCTTGCCCTTTTTCTTTTCCTTATGAGACAGGGTCTCACTATGTAGCTCTACCTAGCCTAGAACTTGCTACATAGACCTGGCTGGTCTTGAATGCACAGAGATCTGCTTGCCTCTGCCTCCCAAGATTAAAGATGTATACCACCACCATGCCTAGATCTTTTTCTTTTTTAAGGCAAGGTTTCTCCATTGTAGCTTGGGCTGACCTTAAATCTGATCTTCCTGCCTCAGCTTCCCAAGGGCTGAGGACAATTGGCATATGCCATCATGTCTAGCTCTGTAATTTTTTTAATTACACAAAATTACTTTTATGTTGTGCTTGGGCTTGAATTCGCATTTGCCATGGTACCCATGTGGATGTCAGAGGACAACTTTTGGGACTCAGTTTCCGCTTCCACCCTGTGGGTCCTAAGGAATGAACTCAGGTTGTCAAGTTTGGCAGCAGGCACCTTTCCCCACTGAGTCTTCTCACCAGCCCAGTCTCTGAGCATTTTTCATTTATCTGAAGACTATCTGTCTATTTTCTGGGGTGTGCCCAGTCCTGTGCTATGTAAACAGGACAAGTAAGTTGCAATGAAGATTCAAGAAGGCTTGGCACCTTACTATTGTGCTTTGTGCATAATTGGCACTCAATAAATGCCCCTGTTAGACTCACTTTAATTCCAGCCCTTGATTGCATTCATGGACTGACCCAGAAATGTCAGTCTAAGAGTCTCATTATGAGAGATGGCTCAGTTAGTAGACAATACAGGAGCTGAATTTTCTGCAAAGCAGGGACACCCAAAACAAGAAAGACATTTCAGGCACTCAGGTCAAACTCATCCCAAACTTGACAGCTTAATCATCTCTTAAGAGGTCATCATGAAGATTGACATTCTATTAAGTGGATCCCTGGAGCTTAGAACCCTCAGAGACCTTTATCAGCCCTGACTCTAGGACATCCAGCCTTTCCTGGTGCCTCATGGAAGTTTGGTACTCACTGCAGCTGGATAGCCACGGCCGCTTTGGTGTGGATCTGTAGTGGTAGCCAGCCCGGTCTACACACTCGATGCTCTGGTCCCCGTAGATGATCTGGAAGACTTGACAGATGAGTGCACAGGACTCCTCAGCAGCATCCTGGTCCAGGGGTAGGAGAGAGAGCTTAGCTCTTACCCACTACCAGGGCACCCCTGCTTCCCCAGAGGCAGTGTGAGCCAGCGCTGAGACACACCTACAGACATCCTTAGGCTGATTTCAAAGACATTTTCTCTGAAAATTACATGGTCTCTCTCTTGTTCTTATGACCTTTCTTATAGAATCCAGAGTTGACTCTGACTCCTCTGCCATGAAGGTACATTCCAGCTTTGCAGGGAATTCACGACCTATCATGAAATTTATCTAACACGAGGGCTCATCTAACTTGCTGTACAGGTAGAGCAGCTGAAGCCCAGGATGGAGATGGGACACTTCAGATAATCAAAATCTTAGGCTCGGTTTTGTTGCTATTACTAGACATAATATACAGCTATAGGCTGCTTAGTACCCAATGCAATAGTGGAAACAATGTAATAATAGTAGTCTCTGGTAGAAGGAAGAGGGGCTAGCTCTGAAGATTGTACATTTGAGGGGGAATTCACCTCTTCAAGAAAGAATCAGAGATTAATTGCCAATTATTATGCAATGACTGATTGGAAAAAGTCATGCATATGAACATTCTGACTCTAAATAAAACTAAGGTAAAAATTAAAATGTAATTCAGAATGGGTACCCGTGGTTATAGCAGGTACTGATATTTACACCAGGGCTTACCATGACCCTAGAGCAGACAGGTCAGAGAAGACCCCTATTTTTTAGTTAATGCTGGCACAGGGAGTTTTAGCTCTGAGTGCTGTGCTTGGGACCACTGTGCCTCAGACAGAAGTGCAGAGCTCAGACCCCAAGAAAAGCAACTCATTTACTTATTCATTCTACCACCAGACCAGGATAGGTAAGGCACAGTGTTGTCTCTGTCTGGGATGCAATTTGCAGGCCCTTGGTTCTACTGACTGTTTCTTCTTGTTTCATTTTAAATGGTACAAACTAAGCTTTCCTGTTGAAACAGGGTCTCTTCCTCCTTTCCCTATCATACAGGCCACCCACTTTTCCTATCAGAGCCAGCACAACTCATCTGGTCCTAGTTTTTCTATATATGTGTCTGTGTCCCTTAGTCAAGTTTCCAGAATGAAGTTGTGTTGCGTGAGGAAGTAGTATACAGAATGTAAGAAAGGGCTGGGCCAATGGGGTGGAGCATGACAACCTCATCCCAGCCAGAGAAGATAGAGTTGAGTATGGACAGTGCAAGGCATAGGGTTTAGGGTTTGCATATATTTAAAAATAAGGACAGTGGGAGAGAGAGAGAGAGAGAGAGAGAGAGAGAGAGAGAGAGAGAGAGAGAGAGAGAGAGAAGGGAACAGAAAAAGAGAGACAGACAGATCAAGGACCATGGCAAGGTTTCAGCCTGAGCCACCAAGGCTGGAGCTGCCATTCAGTGAAACAAGATGAAAGTGCTTTCAGGTTTGAGAGGGGACTAAGAGCTCAATTTGGGACAAATTCATGCTGTAATGACAAGCAGACCCTGGAGAGTTGGTTAGAGATGAAATTCAGGGTGTTCTCCAGGGCTTAGAAGACAGCAGAGTCAAAATCACCTAGAAACAAGTATGGATAAAGGAGAGATGATTGAGGATAACACTGGACAACCCCATTTAAGAGGCTGGAGAGAGAAGGAGGCACCAACTTCTAAGAAGAAGCATGGGATAGGGAAAACCAGAGAAGGAGGGCTAGATGCCAAGTGAGAAAGTAGCTCAGCATGGGGACCTGAGCCACAGTGCTGTTTCCAGTGACTGGCCACCTCTTCCTGCAGGCAGGCACACTCACTGTTCAGGGACAGAGCCCAGGGCCCTGGCGTAGAGGAAATGTTTGGAAGGCTTGGACCTTAAAAGTGCCTGCTAGACTGGATACTCCTTAAGGGAGGACACCAACTGGCTTCCTCACCTCCATACACACAACACCTAGCCCACAGCATGGAGCACACAGCTGGCACTTAATAAGCACCATCTACTAGCCAGGAGGCAGAGGCAGGCAGATCTTGGTGAGTTAGAGGTCAGCCTGGTCGACAGAGCAAGTTCCAGGACAGCCAGGGCTACACAGAGAAATCCTGTCTTGAAAAACACAACCACACACACACACACACACACACACACACACACACACACACACACACTTATATTAAAGCGAGTGACAGCAAGGGTGAATGGGGACAGATGTGACTGGCAAGACAGGCAAAGAAGGCTTTGAACTTCCTTCCCAGGCTTCGAATCTTGAAGCCACCTGCTTTTCACAGAACCTAAACTTTGAGCCTTTGTTCTTCCCTAAGGAATGGGAAGGAATAGGTGTCATATTTGCCCTAAGGGCTGCTGTGGAGATTAAGTGTTAATGTTGTCCCGTGCCTGTCTTGGGTCGGTGCTTAATTTGTGGTGTTACTAGTGCGACTGTCACTGTCAGGGTGGTGGCGCCAGCGCTGCCTCATGCTCACCCTGTTGGCCACAGCTAGGATGACCAGATTGCAGTAGGCGTCGGGGCTGGGGTTCTGGGGATCCAGAGGGTTGGGGCCGGTGTGGCGTCGCTCCCAGCTGCCGCCGACGCCACTACCCGCCTGCCGCCGCTCCCAGCTGCCGCCTGGCTTCCCCGCGCCGCCGCCCGCGTGCCGCCGCTCCCAGCTGCCGCTGAACGTCTGTCGCCGCTCCCAGCTGCCCGACGTCCGCGCTCCCGCGCGCTGCCGCTCCAGGCTGCCACCACCGCCCGCCGCCCGGGCCTCGGCGCCGGCGCCCCCGCCCCACGCCATGCGCCAGTCCAGGCTGCAGATGGTGTGGCGTCGCTCCGCCGTGCCCACCCGCCGCTTTTCGGGTGCGGCGCCCGGAGGGCCGGGATCGCGCCCCGAACCTCCCGGGCTGGCGTCCACGCCCGCTGGCACCGGGTCCACGCCCAGACCTAGGGGAGGCCGGAGATGGGGGATCAGCAGCAGGAGATTGCAGCCTTCGGAGGCCACCCGGGGGGCCACCGCACAGTTCTGGGGTCCCTGCTCGCCCAGCACCGGAGCCCAGGGGCTGACGGTGACTTTTGGGTCCGGCCCTGGGTCTATGACTCTGCCTTCGGCCTTGGCTCCGCCCCAGACCTCCTGGGTGGCGGCCGCATAGTTTCCACCCTCCTCTTCACACTGTAGTAACCGCCTTTCTGAGTTGAAGGTGGTCCAAGTTGTCCCTTTACTCCGTACCCTTCATTTGGACGATGACCTTGGTATAAGTATCCCTTCTTTCTAGTACGACTTTCCCTGCTGTCTTCAGTCCCACCCCGAGATTGCTGACTGAAACCGAGCGTGCCCCCTACTGCCAGAGCCCGAAGGGTTTTGTCTTCTATCATCCCCCTTTAATGTTGAACTCTACTAACATAGCCCTGCGTTGAACTCAGGACTCCAACTTCTCTTTACCCAATCTCCTCAATCTGATCAGGCTGCCCGTCCATCATCTTCAATGCCTGGCTCTCTGGTCTTGCCTATAGCGTCTTCTGCTCGACCTTAGTCTCAGAACAGTGTGCTCAGGTTTTCTGTCATCTTACTCCCAGCCTTGGACCCATCCCCGGTGTCCTTCACTCAATGGTCCCAGCATGGCAGGTTGGCCTCCCACCGCCCTCCTCCACACCGCACCAGTTTTAAGCACTAGCAGATGCAGCGCGTCGTCCTGAAGGTAGGAGGCAGCGGCGATCTCGTGCGTGGGGATGCGCAGGATGAGTTCTTCGTTGTCCCGCCAGGTGAGCAGCAGGCAGCGTGCGGACAGGCTCAGGATGCTGTCCTGCTCCGGTGTGGTCTTCAGAGGCAACTCCTTCAACTGCTACAGGGTGGGTCGGATCATCTGAGTCCCCAGGGATGGGGGGTAAGGGAAGGCAAAGGGAAGGAGATCCCACCCTCATCCGTTCTCCCCAGTGTCTCACCCTGGCGGTGTCCAGCAGCTGCAGGAGCTCATCTCGGCTGGAGGGGTTCAGTGAGGAAGTCACCCAGGTGAGGTGGCCCAGGAACTGGATGGGAAATGGGAGGTTACCGTGAAGCCTTGGGAGAGTCTAGCTTCCTCGTTAATGCAGGACAGGTTGAAATACTCAAATTAATAATAACAAGTGTGATGGCTAATTTTGGTTGTCAACTGGCCTACATTTGGAATCAATTCAAACCCAAACATCTGGGTACTCCTGTGAAGGATTCTCCTGATTGTATTATTTGCAGTCAGAGATTAAGCTTAAATCTGGGCCACACCTTCTGGTGGCAGCTCACATAAAAGGACATGGAAGAATGGAGTTCAATTTTTGCCTGCTTTCCCTCACTCTCATTGGCAAATTCATCTATGCTGCTCTGGAGGCATTCCTTCTATAGTCTTAGATCCTAATTCTTCAGGATTTCTATAAAGACTGAAGACCAGCTGAGACTTAAGCCTCATAAACTGAACAACTATCAGATTCTTAACTTTTCTGTTCCAAGACTGTCATTGTTGAACTGGATAGACCACAGCCTGTAAACCACTCTAATCTCTCTCTTTTTCCTCTAAAGAGCCTTGACTAATATAACCTGGTAGCCAGGACTAGTTCTGAGTTTATAGATATGTATACACACACACACACACACACACACACACACACACACACACACACACATATATATATATATATATATATTTTTTTTTTTTTCCTATCCACTTACCCTTGCTTCTAGGATTAAAAGGCTGAACACAGTATAGCTAACTAAAAGTCTGGCCCAGGATCCCAGCTAGAAAGGGTAAGGCTGGCCAGGCTGTAGTAGCCCATGCTTATAATCCAGCATTTGGAAGGTCAACCTTGGGTACACGGCAAGTTCATGACCTCCCTGGGCGACATTAGACTCTGTGGTGTAGAGAGAAGGCTTGATTGATTACATGTGCCACAGTCCACCTTCCCACAGCCAGCCGACATGCATGAACACATGGTCATCTCACTCTGTGAGGTTCTGCAGGAAGCAAAAGTCACTAATACAGTGCCTGCCGCTCCACTGCCATGCTGAAGACCAGGTTTGGAGTGTCTCTGCATGCCAAGCCAGACTCCACCATTTTTTGTGTTTATGTGTGTGCATGTTCCTGTGAGTGAGTACAGACATATGCCACAGCACCTGTGTGGAAGTCAAGGGATTCGCTCTTGCCTTCCAAATTATTGGAGGTGGAGTGTGTGTGTGTGTGTGTGTGTGTGTGTGTGTGTGTGTGTGTGTGTGTGTGTGGTCTGGTCTATACTTCACATGCCAGATGAGCTGGCTCCTGAGCTTCCAGGGATTCTTGGTCTCCACCTCACATCTCGACTGTGTGGGCTTTTAGGACCACAGGTGCATTTATGTGCACCTGACTTTACAGGGGTTTGGGGATTGGCACCCTGGTCTCCAAATTAGCCAGCAAGCACTTTACCCATTGAACCATCCCCCCCTCTACACCTGCCCCAGGCTCTACTATTAAATCTTGAAGGAACCGTGGGAATTTTCTTGCCCAGTGGCTCTGCCCACCCCATGCATTATTAATCCTTTTAACAACATCATTGCAGATTAAATGGAAAGATGTATTGAATTAATCTATCATTTCTTTCTTTTTTTAATGATGCTCTCTTGCCAGGAGGTAGAGGCAGAGGCAGGTGGATCTCTTTGAGTTCAAGGCCAGCCTGGTCTCCAGAGTGAGTTCCAGAACAGCTGGGGCTACACAGTGAAGCCCTGTCCCAATCAAACAAACAATAAAAGTAATATAAAACTTCATTGTGGGAGTTGTCAACAATGACTTCTATAACTTGAAACCCACATCTCAAGAGGGAGCCCATACCCAACCCTGCCTAGATGGCCAGGAACCTTGAGTTGGTTGACTCAGAATCTTAGGATAGAACCAAACAAAATAACAACAACAAAAAGTCAATTAATTCCTAATGCTATTCTGCTATAATCGTACAGCAGTGCCTAGCACAATCGTCATCAGACAGGCTTCTTCTGGAGCTGTTGGGAGCAGATGCAGAGATCCACAACCAAACTTTAGGCAGAGCTTGGGGAACCCCATGGGAGAGGGAGAGGAAGGGTTGTAGGAGCCAGAGGGGCCAAGAACACCATGAAAACACAGCCCACAGAATCAACTAATCAGGGTTCATGGGTGCTCGCAGAGACAGAAGCAGCGCATGCTGCATTGTTTAGATTGGGATTTTTGTGGGACTCTTAACAATAGGAGTGGGGTCCCTCTGACTCTTTTGCCTGCTTGTGGAACCCTTTTCCTCCTTCTGTGTTGCCTCATCCAGACTTGATATGAGGGTTTGTGTCTAGCCTTAATGCATCTTGTTATGCTCTGTTTGTTTGATATCCCTGGGAGGCCTGCTCTTTTCTGGTGTGAAACAGAGGGGGAGTGGATCTGAGGGAGAGGAGAGGTGGTGGGGGGAAACTGGGAGGACTAAAGGAAGGGGGTGTAATCAGGATGTACTGTAGGAGAGAGGGATAAATAAGAAGAAAGAGATGATGCTCTCAGTCAATATGTGAGTTCCCCATCCATTCTTAGTTATAGCAACAGTATCATTTTATTTGTTATTATTCAGTATAAGAATTAACTTTTTGTTACTTTAAATTGCAGTCTTCTGGGTCAGTTTTACCGTTCATATTTTTTCTTTTTATTCTGTAAATTTTCAGCCCTTGGTTTTTAAACATATTCATTTTCTGGCTTTTCTCTATTTATAGGGTTGCCAGATAAAATACAAGATGTCAGTTAAACAACAATTTTGTTTTTAGGATTTTTTTTTGGTACTTTTAGTTCCATCTAACATTTGGAGCATATTTATGCTAAAGAAACAATCACTGCTCATCTGCAATTTAAATTTGATCAGGTAGCCTGTTTGTTAAATGTCCTAATCCTACCTCACAACGATATTTGACTAATGAGGACCTGTTTCCCTCCCCAGTGCTCTTTCATGGTGGTTCTAAAATAGAAGCCGCTTTTGAGGAGTCCTCCACTGTGGCTCCTCCCAATACCCCCACCTCAGCCCTGCCTCCTGCACTGGGCAGGCAGCCGAGGGCTTCCAGAATGCCAGGTGAATGCTCTACCGCTGAGCCCCATGCCCAGCTTCTCCCTTGCCTTTAACTTGGACACTGAATAGCAGAGACTGCAGATAAAAATCTCATGAGTAGGCTGAGCTTTTTGGGAACACAGCATAGCTTCCCATCCACATTGGGACAGAAATGCTGGAGGCTCAGTGGGTAAGTGTCACCTACTGAGGGTATGCAGCCTGTGTCTATGAGATAGGAGGCTGTTCCCCAAAAGTCACAGCTTCCTTCATGTGACACAGGGTGGGTCAGGGGTTGGTGTGCCTCCAAGTTACCCCCTCCCGCCACTCCCACCTTCTCAAGCTCACCTTGACCTCTTTCTCCAGGTAGTCACACAGCAGGATGTGGGGATCGATGAGGTAATCAGGAGGATAAAGGGGCATAGAATGCAGGGGCCTGCGGCTGACACTGCTCCTGAAGGCAGCCTGTCGTGCAGCCTTCGGAAACACCAGCCTTCTGATGGGGGACACAAAGCCCTGGGGGAGACAGGAGAGTCCCAGTAGCAATGGCATTGGCTTGACTGAGTGCTCACGAGCTCACTTCCACCCGCACAACCGAAGTTAATCCTCCTAAAACTGCAGGAGGAGCAGCTGGCCGTGGCTCCCCTTTTCTAGCTGGGATAGTGAAACCCCAGAATGAGAGCTAGACCACCAGCTAGTGACAGTCCAGGTATGTATCCCAGTTCCCAAACCTCCCTGTGGGGAGGATGACATTCCTGCCAGCCAAATTCAAAGAGTGACCAAGGCTGGGGGCTAAGTGGAGGATGCTTAGGCGTTTGTTAAGCTATTGCCTGTTTGTGAATTAGAAATAAGCAATAAGTAAGGGTAAGTATAGTCCAGAGGCACCGTTATAAAAAGGCCCAGGCTGGATCAAGGCTATGGGTGCAGACTCCAGGATGCACCCCAGCCTAGCAGCGCCTAGAGCTCAGAGAACATGTAAGCTTTGCTCTGGAACTGCTGTTCTAGATGGGTATTCCTGGGTCCATAACAGTAAAACCCGAAAGAAAAGCTGCTTCTTGGGTTCCATCCTAGACTTACTGAATCTGAAACCCTGGGGACTCCCCTCCCTGGTGGCTTTCTAGAACTGTCTTGGCAGTTCCTAAAGCTCTGGGTGCTGGGACTACATATGCCCCAGCCAAGCAAACCACAAAATTCTGGTAGCATGTGTTGTATGCTGCTTACTTAGCTTTGCCACAAGTACAAACAGGAGAAGCTGCTGCCTAGGAGTGTGCACTCAAGTCTACATGTTCATTCAACAAACATTCATTCATGCTTGCCTGCTTGCACCCTGTTCTGGGTGTCGGGTGCTGGGATTCGGGAAACACTAGATCCCAGTCTTGTCCCCAGAGTCATGACAAGTGACCTAAACTCATACATATCAGGCTTGACTGTGCTTGAGAATTCTGATTCAGTAGGTCTGGAGTGGGACCTGAGACTGCAGACTGAATTTCTAGTAAGTCATAGGGGGTTTCGATACCCCCCCCCTCTCTGTGTGTGTGTGTGTGTGTGTGTGTGTGTGTGTGTGTGTCTGCACATCTGTTTGTGCTGTTGCTGGGAGCTGTCCACCAAGCGGGAGCTGTAGCCATCTGCTCTCTTGGTCTCTTCAACAGTGGGATTACAAGGATATGCCACTACACCAGCTTTTTTTTTTTACTTTTAAGTGAGTTCAGCAAGCGCTTTACCAACTGAATCACCTCCCCAGTTCTCATGTTGCGTCTCAAGGATCTAGAGTAGTGGTTCTCAAGTGTGGTTTCATAAGCTGGGAGCTGGTTACAGGTACAGTCTTTGACCTGTGCATCACAGCCTGGAGCTGAGACCCTGTGGTCTCAGTGATTCTGACATACAGCCACTCAAGTCTCCGAGGGACCATCATGGAGTCTGCGGAGGCATAGGAAAGCTCTGAAAATGAGAGCCAGATATCTGGGAGAAGCTCTCTAAGCAGAGGACACAGATGAACAAGACCCGAGAAACTTCAAAAGTGGAGGGAGAGGAGTCTGAAGGCACCGCACCGAGAGCAGTCCATCTATCAAGGCTGGATTATAAAAGACATGCCCTGAGAGCCTTCAGTGCTGGCTAGAGCTGGGATGTTTTCCTGTACTCGTGAGTGCTGTGTGTTTGTGTCTGTCTGTTCGTCCATCTGTCTTTCCGTCCACCTGTCCAGCCCCGGCCCTCTCTCCATCCCCATCTTACTACACAGTACTCCTTGCTCCCATCACTCAGCTGTTCAGCTGCTCTTTTCTAATTCCTACCAGGGAAGGGACATGCTGTTCCTTAGCCCCAAACACTCTTCCTACTTGATTTCCCTGCTCCTGTCTCAGCAATCTAAGGCTCCGTGCCCTAATGCTCTATCTTCCAGCAGCTTTGTGCAACATTTACATTAATTGCATTTGTTGCCTTTAAAAAAATATAATCATTGCTCCCCTCGTTAGACTGTGAGCTCCCTGGAAGAAGTGGGTACTTTATTTGGCATTGCTCATTACTGTCACCCCTAGCACATAACAGGTGTTCAATAAGTATCTATCAAAAGAATGGGCCTTACTGGGTGAGTTCTAGCACTCAGGAGGCTGAAGCAGGAGAGTTGCTGTGAGTTTGGGAGCAGCCTGGGCTACATAGTGAGTTCAAGATCAACCTGGGTTACCTGGCTAGACCCTGTCTCATAAACCAATACATAGACCCAAGAGAAGACACGTGCATGGGTTGGCCCCAGTGATTCATACGGCACACACTTTTGTGTGTCAGTACTGGGGGTTTTATCTCACGCAAATACCTTTGAACTGTGCTCCCAGCTCTCCTTGCACTTAAAATTCCTACTATAATTTGCAGTTTGGGGTATCAAACCTGGATCTTCATGCATGCTAGGCCTGCATTTGGCCATGGAAGGGCACCCCCAGCCCACTTCCACAATTGTGAGACAGGTTCTTACTAAGTTACCCAGATTGACCTTAAACCTATACTCCTCCTGTCTCAGTCTCCAGATATCTGGGATTACAGGATTATGCCACCATACTGGCATTCTGAACCAGGTTTCTTGGGGGAAGAGAACTCTGGGAGGATGGGGATGGACTGGGAGTTAGAATAGTAACAAATAGGAAAGCCACTCAAATTCAGAAAGGAGGAAGATGGGGAGGGGACTTGGAATGGTTTGGCTGAAGAGCAAGTTCTTGCACAAAGGTGGGGAGAGCAGGTGTAGTTTGGGAGACAGTCAGGGAGCAGGTGGGACAATCTGCCAGCCTATAATCACCTTGGCTGGGCCTTTCTGTCTGGGTGAGGAGGGAATGTGTCTGCTGGGTGTCTGTCTGTCCCTCTCTCTGAGAAGCTGTAGAAAGCTACTACAGAATGCCCAGAAGCAGGTTTCCAGGGAAGACCCTGTCTGCCTCTCGGGACAATATGGCAGAGGCCACCATGAGTGAAGCTTAGAGCAGAGCCCAGATGTCCGACTGCCAGGGACAGAAGGCAGATCCTTGTGAAGAAGGAAGACCTCACTTGCGCCATTTGCCACCTGTACCCCAGCTTCAGGAACATTTCTCAACCCTGCCCCTCGCAAGCTCCCACCTACCTTCTTCCCTTTCTTGGCTTCATATTCCATGGTGAACCGGCTGCTCTGCCCCTGCCACCCTCCTGGCCGCCCCCACCAGACCCCCCTCCATTTCCTTTGTTCTTTTTCCTGCCTGGTCGGAAACTCCACCAACACCAGAGTTCCTGCCCCTCCCATCTGACCGTGGGGGTTGGGGTAGACGGAGAATACTGTCTCAGGACCCTATGACAAAAGATGGTGACCAAGGGGCTCGGCAGTTGGAGCAGACTGAGGAGGGTTCCCCCGAGTTGATCACATTTGGATCATTCCCTATGGTCTGCCACCAACTTTGTTGGATGACTTTGGCAAGGTAAGACAATAAAAGCCTCTCTCAAAGCCTGCTGCCTGCTTTCCTGTATAAACCAGGAGAAAACTGGGCCTCTCCCTGAAAAGTGACTGACGGGCGCGGGGGTGGGGGTGGGGGGCAGTGCTTCAAGCTGTGTCCAAGCAATTTAAGATTAAATTAATAACGATGACCATTACTTCTCAGAAAGGTGGTATATGGGTGCCTCTGGGCCTGGCTGCCTGCTACTTACTCAGCCACTTGTGCCGTAGTTCCCACATTCATCTTGACCCCATGGTAGCTTGGTTGGGATTAAATATACTTAGGGGGACTCCTGGAATATATTAAGTACTCAGCAAATGTTAACTATTAGAGCTGAAGGTGTTGCTCAATGGTGGAACACTTACCTAGCAGCCGGCAGACCCTGGATTCTGCCCTTAGCACTGGGAATGAAAAAATAAATAGCCAAATTCTATTCCCTTATTTATGGCTCCTGGGATGCTTAACCATGTCCGTGGCATATTTCATCTCTCTTACTCTTCACTGTATCTTGGAAGCATGATTTTTTGTTACATAAAAATGTAAAGACCCAGTCTCATGTGTAGATCCTGACTGAAGGTCACCCAGGTGATGTGCTCAGCAAACTGTGTGTGTGTGTGTGTGTGTGTGTGTGTGTGTGTGTGTGTGTGATACAGCGAGTGTGAGACTCTGGGCTTTCTGGCTTAGCTGCACCTGAAGTCCTATACTGCTGGGGTGCTTACCTCCTGGGTGCATTACTGAGCACACCTGGGAACATTTTGGGGGCCATGCACACCTGCCACAGTGCCCCGGTTCTGGATGCTAGAGCTCTGGAACTGCTTTGCTAATGTCCCTGATATATAAATATTTTAAGCCTCACCAAAGGAAAGGTGATCCCAAAGCCCTACCTTGCCAGTCATGGTGTGGCAAGGAGGTCATGAGTTCCACGAATGGTAAAGAGCAGGTGCCAGGGCTTGGAGCTCTTTGCATGGGGTTTTTGAAAGGGCAGGCAAATGGGGTCAGGGCTCTCATTGTTTCTGGGTGTGGGAGCTACAGAAGACCCCCCCAACCCTAGCCATTCATTCCTGTTTCTCCTCACACGTCAGCAAGGAAATGGTCCAGGCAGTTTGGTGCCAGACTTACAGCCTCTCCCTCTAAAGCCCCTACATCCTGTGTGTCATGTCTGAGCACCAAGACATGAGACCTTCACTCAGCCTGTTGGGCCCATGAGAAAAGGCCAGGATGTGCAAGCCCACCCCTGACTCTACTCTAAGCATCAGAATTGCTACTTGACCCCTTGAGTCCCTCCGTCTGGAATCTGTGATAGACGGATTGTCCCCTGTGCTTTGGTGCTTCAGTAACTGGCTTTTGCAAGCCTTTCCCTTTTACTGAGCTTCAGCCTCCCCCACTATAAAACTGGACCTTATATCATTTCAAGACTCACTAAAAGGACCAAGTCACTGCTTGGAATCTCAACGAGGGCAAGGACTGTTTTAGAGATGACTGGAAAGACAGCACCCACCCCAGAGCCATGAATAGATTAAGTGCTTAGTGTCAGTAAATCAGACAGAGACAGACGACCTAGGTTCAATCACGAATGACCTTGAGCAATTTCCATCCTGTCTCAGAGCCTCGGGAGTCATAGTGTGTTAAAAGCAGGGTAATAATAATGGTGCTGTCCTTAGAAAGTTGTTCCAGGGACAAATGATACAGAAACGTAATGGCAGCACACATTACTGAAATCAGCCAGTGAATCAAGAAATGAGATAAGTGGAACCAGCAAAATCCCTACCTACTGTCAGCATGGCAGTCAGGCTTCAGCCCCCGTTAAATCAGCCGCCAGGATTGCCATGGAGAGGATTATAAAAATCACCTCTGGGCCGGGAGGAAGAAAAGGTTATCATCAACGGGAGTCATAGGCAGAGAGGGGAAATGGGACAGTGGCATCCAACCTAGAAGAGCAGCTACATGGCAAGCAGCTGGTGTGAGAAGGCATTCCTACTCAGCCTTGAAGGGTGAATGCAGGCTAGCTTACTCCAGGCGGAGGGAGCAGCTTGAGCAAACACATGGCTCTGAGCTGTTAGAAACAGCCAATTTGGACCACAGGTGGCTCCACAGAAGTCCAATAGTGAGTGCTTGCAGGATTGGTTAGCTGAGCAGCTCACCGATGCTTTCAAGGGCCTTACATTTTTCCACTTTGTTTCCTGAGGTAAGCTGTTTGTGCCACTAGATTTACATATTGAAGCCTCAAACCCTGGTACTTTAAGATGTGACAGGATTTGGATATATAGCTTTAACTTATTTTAAAATAGTATTTCATATAGTCCAGGCTGGCCTTAAACTCACTATGCACACAAAAATGACCTTGCAATTCTGATCCTCCTGTTTCTATTTCCCTAGTGCAAGGATTCCACTTGGTGCTGGGAAGGGACTCCAGGGCCTTGTGCATGCTAGGCAAGCACTCTACCAGCTGAATTCCAGCCTCAGCCATGAAATGTGTCCCTTGAAACAATAATTAAGTAGGCAGAAATGCAGTTCAAAGTTAGAGCATTTGCCTTGGGGCCCTGATCCCACCCAAAACACTGTAGAAACAATTAAGTATCTCCACTCAAGTACTATAAAAACAAATACCAGCCCCCCACAGGGTTTCTCTGTATAGCCCTGGGCTGTCTATGGTAGTTTGAATGTAAATGGCCCCCATAAGCTTGTAGGGAATGACATTATTGGGAGACGTGGCTTTGTTGAAGTAAGTGTGATCTTGTTAGAGGAAGTGTCACTGTGGGATTGGACTTTGAGGTCTTCTATGCTCAAGCTACACTCAGTGAGACAAACCACTTCCTGTTGCCTGCAAGTCAAGACGTTGGATTCTTAGCTCCTTCTCCTGCATCATGTCTGCCTGCACACCACCATTTCACACCTCACACCATGATGACTAAACCTCTGAAAAGTTAGTTACCCTCAATGAAATCTTTTCACAGCAATTAAAACCCTAACTAAGACACTGTCCTAGAATTTGCTTTGTAAGATCAGGCTGGCCTCAAACTCTGAGATCTGTCTGCATCTGCCTCCTGAGTTCGGGATTAATGGTATGTGCTACCATGTGCCGGCTAGATTTTTTTTTTTAATTAAAAGAAACAATTAAATTGAGATCCCATTGTTAATAAGAGCCTATATAAGAAAAGGAAGAGATTTGACATATATAAAAAGTCACTTGGGACATTTTACAGAGACAAGTTCACCTGAGGATGCAGTGAGAAGCCAGATCTGCAAGCCCAGGAAAGGGACCTCAGGGGAAACCATCCCAGAATATCTTCATCTCCTGCTGCCCCCAGAACTGTGGAAAATGGTTTCCCGCCATGGTCTCCTCTCTGTGGATTATGTCATGAGAGCCCTGCAAGCAATGTATCTGGCAAGATGGCTGCAGAGTAACAGATGTGAAGTCCATCAGTCAGATGACACCAAGGGTTCTCCTTTGTGTGTCTTTTACTCTGGGAGAAAACCTTGCAGGTGACTTTTCAATATATCCTCTAGGGGATGGAGAGATAGTTCAGCCATTAAGAACACTCGATGGACCCATGCTCACTTCCCAGCTTCACGTGGGAGGCTCACTCCAATACCAAGAGATTCTATGACTCCTTCTTCAGGCCTCTTGACACCAGGCGTACACATGGTGTACATTCAGGAAAATACTCACATCATAAACAAACAAAAAACCGAAAACCTTCTCTAGGAGCCATTGGTCCAGGAACATCAGCCAGGATCCATTTGGCTACTACTGAGAGCCACCTAACAGTGGCCTCAACATGATAATTAGTCTAATAACATCCAAGGCAGAGTGTAGACACCTACAACAGTGCTGTGTGTTGGGACTCAGCACATCCTGCCTTGCTGCCATCACTCCATTGTTCCACTCTCCCTTGCAAGGTATCTCTCCATCTAATTCAGCCAGTACCTTAAGCTGAGAGTGGAGTGCTGTCCTTTCCTTTAGAGAGATGCCCTCAAGTAGCACTAAGTTCTATTGTTTACATCTTAGGGAAATCACACCTGATGGCTCACTCTTAAAGGTACCCTCAGCTAGCTTAGGTCTAACCACAAATGAACAGAAAATACCAGCCTCCTGACTCCTGCCTGCTGGTCTAGTTACACTCTGAAGCATCTACCCTCAAGCCAGAGGTTTAGAGTAGAAAACTCATAGCCAAGCACGTCTGCAAGGTCCTGCATAAGATAAGCTTTAAAAAACAATCCAGGTGAATTGTAGAGATGAGCCCACATGTGGTTTTTGTGGAACAAAAGGCAAATGTGATGGAGGGAAACATAGGACCTAGATAGTACATAAGATTGTACATCCTGGTTACCCTAATGACAGAGGAAGAGTCATGTCTTAGGATGCATAAAGATTGCCTCAGCCTCAGTCAACCAGCCTCCTATTCTAGGCTGATACCTGACTTTGCAAGGTTGGAAGATAAACTGCTTACCTTCCATTTTCCCGAGACTCTAACATTCATATATGAAGCAAAGACTAGAATTTTTTCACAGTTTTATGGCCACACAAAGTTGCAAAGGAGGTTGGGAAATGGAGTCTTTTATTCTGAGTGCCCACATAAGATAAGAAGTTCCTTAATATAAAAAGGGAATGTGGCTATAGAAGAGTTCTGGTTACCAGAACTAAGTCATGTGCAACTGAACACCACCAATCCCTAGCACTCTGCAGTCAGTGATTTGCACACTGGGGCCAGCATCAGTATCTTTTGGAAGGCTTGTCAAAAAACAGATTTCTGCAGAAATGGGAGGTGACTGTCAGTTAAAATGTTAGCTAAGAGGGCTTACTGCTCCTGCAGAGAACCCAGGTTAGGTTCCCCACACCCTCCTGAGGTGACTCACAACTGCCTAAAACTCCGATTCCAAGGGATCTGGTGCTCTCTGGCCTCTGTGGATACCTGGATCTCACAGCACCCACATAAGGTCAGAGGACAGTTTGCAGAAGTCTGTTCTCCCCTTCCACCCTGTGGGGCCTGGGGATCAAACTCGGGTCATCAGGCTTGGCAGCAAGTGCTTCTCATGGTCCTGTGAATGGTTAATCTTGTTGTCAGTTTGGGGTAAGAGACATTAGTCAAGCATACTTCCAGATTGTCTGTTAACTCCATTCTGGAGACAATTGGCATGTGGTGTAGCAGCTGAGGGGGTTGGCTGCCCTGAATAAAGATGGCACTGTCCGACGGCTGGGAGCTCAGCCAGAGCAGAAGCCGAAGAGGAGGAAACTGGCTTTGTTTCTCTCTGCCTCTTGTCTGCCTCGACTTCCTGCCATGATGCTCTCCTCAGCACACACTGGCCCTGAGATAAATGGAGCTAAGAGACATTAGAGATGACAAGCCATACTAAGTCCTTCCTCCTTTGAAGTTGTATTTTCAGAGTTTTGTTTGTTTGTTTGTTATAGTGCTGGGCATCATTAACACGTCCCTCAAACAGTGTTAATGGTCTAGCTTCCAATAGGTCAGCATCAGCCAAGAAGGTTGACATTTATTTTCATGGCCAGAGGGCCACGAGAGGTTCTGCACCAAGAAAAGGTCACCATCACACTTGTAGGAGGACATAAGGCAGTGGTCCCCAGAGAGATGTCTTCAGACACCCTCATACCACAATCTCCCAGGAGCCTCTTTTTTTGTGGAGATGGGATCTAATGTAGCCCGTGCTGTCTGGAACTTCTGGTTCTCCTGTTCCTCCAATGCACTGGAGTTCCACAGTGTGCCACCATTTCTGGCTGAGACGTTTGGAAATGCAGAAGCCTATATTTGAAATGAATGCCCTCTATTGCTTCTCAGCCTTTTGGCTAAGATCAAGTGGCATGAACCCCTGCTAAAACTGGTTCTCATACTCTTTGAAGTACATGAAGTGCTAGAGTCAAACCCAGGTCTGGGTACAAATCAGTGGTAGGGTGTCCCCTAAGCATTGCCTTGTACCCAATCCCCAGCATTAGAGAGTAGAAACCCTGGTGGGAAGGCATCTCTTAGACCCAAGGCCTTCAAGAAGGTGAGCTCCTGAGGGTAGGGCCTGTTTGCGGTTCTTGTTCACTCTCCTTAGAATTTTTCCTGGCACATACACCATAAACACTCAATGCATATCTCAGTCGAGCTAGGAACTCCAGGGGTGAGTCTTGCTTTTGTAAGAATTCATTCTATGGCCTTCTCTCACCAACCCCTTTTTCTGTAAAATGCTCTTGGAGATAATCCCCAGGTTCAGTCTGAGATTCTGGTTGATTGATTGATTGATGTTCTAGCCAATCAACCGGGAGGTCTGGATAATCCCCCCTCTTTCCCACTCAAGTGTCTTTAAAGGGTCCAGTGAGATTGTGGCATGGTGGTCTTCTTCCTCATCCACTACCCCTGGCCCAGAATAGCCAAACAGGACACAGGCAGAATGTACTGAAATGACTTTTAATATATCATGTTGCAGCAAAATTAAAAATATACAAAAAGTTTGTGGTGTACAAAAGTCTCAGTACAGAAGCCCCAGCTTGGGCTCCCTCCCCTGCCCAGGGAAAGCTTGAAAGGGCTAGCTGGGCTGGGGGAGGGGGGCTGGGAATGGCACAGATGTAGTACATACCAGGAAGTGGGCCTGGGAATAGGCTAAGAAGCTGGCAGAAGTTGGGGCTGACCACAGAGGGGAGCAAGAACACGGGGAAGTCACCTGGAGTGTGCTGACAGGGAAATCGGGCCCTTAGGCATGGCTAGTGGTTCCTGTGGACATGTTGGGATATCAGAGGTGAAGGTATTCTGGTGGGACCGCCCTCCAAAGGACCTTGGCTCTAATCCTTGCCACTATCTTGCTGTGTGAGCTTGGGCAGGTTGCCTCCCATCTCTGGGTCTGCCCCATCTGTAAACTAGGAAGTAACTGGATAATTAAACCACCGATGCCAATGTGGATCCCAGGCCCCACCCAAGGGTCTGCAGAGGCAGGGTCTGCCATCTGTGAGTGTGCTTGAGGGTTCTGTCTTAAGCCATCCAATACGGAATGCAGAAGTCCTTCACACTTGAGTCCTGGAAGCTGACAGGAGTCCTCACCAGGGTGCATCGGCTACCCACTCAGCTTTAATCTAAGGTAGCAAAATGAATGCTTTATTTATATAAGCCTTCTTGGGAGGAAAACCAAAACAACTTCTCAAGCCACAAAATCCTTGGGGAATCCTGAGGGCTCTGGGGATGGTTTGGACTACTTATGCCTGGTTTCAAAACCAGACAGGAGGAGGCAAGGAGAGTGAGTCCTATTAGGTCCGACTGGATTCTGATTCTTGGGAGAAGGGAGGGAAAGGAATTTCCTCTTCCCTTTTGTGGCTATCCTCACTCCCTTTGTCCCAAGACCCCCTCCACTATGAGATTATTGCAGGTATCCTGAGCTCCCACCGTGCAGCCTGGCCTGGGGACTCTTACAGAGTTGTGCATAGAATAAAGGCCAGAGGTGCTGAGGAAAGGGTGGCCTCGGGGTGAGGTTACAGTGGAAGGGGCTAAGCATGGGAATCAGACCTGGTTGGAGTGGGCCCTCCTTGCCCGGCCCCCTGCAGCTTCCTGATTCAGTTCTTCCTCTCCTTGCAACTCCTAGTAGCAACCAAGAACTCAGGCTCCTAGTCCCAGCATGGCACATATGTTCCATTTCCCTCAGCCCGGGCCTCAAAAGTGTCCTTGTCTAGAAAAGGGACCCCTCCCCCATGCTTCTTCTGGGAACTGGCACTCACTCTGTCCCTTCCATTGCAACACCCCTTCCTTTGAAGTCTATAGATTTCAGCTTCCCTCCTTCAGCCTCATCCAGGTTCAGCCTAAGAGGGAGGGGGATGCCAAAGAGTTGTAGGTCAGCATGAGATGAGATCAGGGTTCCTGACACTCAGTTAGCAGCCTGTGTCTAAACTCTCCCTCTGCTTGGAGACAGTCCCTCTGAGTCAGGAGCCCCCAAACTGTAAAGGACTCCAGGGCCTAAGCAACCTCTTGAGGTACATAAGAGACCCCTTACCAGATGCTGGGGACAACCAGGGACCTGCAGTCTTCCAGACAAACCAGGGTGAGATTTAGAGTTACACCAAGCCAAGTCCCAGGGACTCCCAGCATCCCCAAAGGGGCTGGTGCAGTAGAAGTCTCAAACTGGTGGCCAGCAGCTTGTTTTTCAATGCCTAAACCTCTTTGCTCATCGGCACCAAAGAACCTTCCTTCTGCCTGTCCCCACAGTTCTGCTTTCTCGGACCTGCACTCACCCCACTTTCCTTTCTGATGGTATCGGAGTTTATACCCATGCACCCTGCCTCGGTGAACCTTTCCTTACTATCCAGCCTTTGTAGACTCCAGCCCCAGGCAACCAGCAAAAGAGGGGCTTGCAGAACCTTAAGTCTTCAGGCAAGTGTTGGGGATGATGGTTCCAAGCCACCCCTCCCCCCCCCCATGTTCTCATCTGGAAACCTGCACATTTTCAGCCTTGCCCTCCTAGGCCTCTGTTTCTCCAGCCCTCGGGGTGACACACAGGTGCAGCTGGGACCCAGCTGAGAATAAGGCAGATTTGGGGAAGATGAGAGGAAGGGACCAAGCCCACAGTTTTAGACAGTCCCTGCAGGACAGGGTGGAGGCCTGCGCTATCGGCTGGGGTGACCGTTACAAGGCACATGGTACATTGATGAATGGAGGTACAGTAAGGGGTACATGGTGCCTGGGGAGGTTTGAGGAGCATAGCCAACAGAATAGGAGGCAGAATGTTAGGAAGGGAAGGTCTGACATTTCTGTTCCCAAGATGTTCCTTTGTCTGCTACTCCTGAAGAAGTTAAGGCATCTAATTTCTATTGATGCCCAGGAAAGCCAGTGTTCCATTTACTTGCTGTGTGACTTTGGGCAAACATATGGTCCTCTTTGTTTTTTCTTTATAATGGATAAGAAGGGTAGGTGACTTTGAGAACTCTTCCTTCAAGGCTGTGGAACTAAAGTCCTCTCTCACTGGAAAAATCTTACAGGAATCCTGGGAAGAACTAAGAATCCAGACTCAGATAATGGTCTGGGGAACAGGAGTGGAGGACCCCAGGGGTCCAGTTGTGGCAGAGGAAAGAGACCAGCTGAGGTAGATTGTGTCAAAGAAAGGAACAAAAAAACAGCTCCAAGAAGACGGGGGTCCTTCCCCATTCTGAGTCTTTTGTCCTTATGAAGCAAAGTCATGGGACAATAGTGAGAGACAGCCAGGAAGGATGGGGTCCTAAGCTGGGGGAGGGTGCTAATACTGGGGGGGGGATGGGCTCTGTCCAGATGGTGAGAAGGACGAGGGTCCTCTGGCCATGACCTTCCCTGGTGCTCAAATCTCCTTGCAGACAGGCGTCCTGGGGAAAGCTCTGTGAGATCAGGGTGAAAAATGTGGCCATGGCTTCCCTGCAACCTCAGGCCATGCCCAGCTCTGTCCATCCTGTTTCCTCGACTGCCTTGGCCTCCTGCAGCAACCAGCTAAGGGATCTGAAACCTTTCCTTCTAGGCTGCTGGAGAATGGTCCATTCTAGGGCCTTGGGGGGGGGGTGGAGGTTAAAATAACTTGCCAAAGGTAGCCCAGTGTCACCATACTGATGTGTGGGATGGAGCTCTTGTAAGGGTGCCACACAGGGGAAACAATGGAGTGACAATTCCTGGCACCATGAGCCCTGCAGAATCAGGCTGCTTGGGTTTGGGACCCATCCTCAATGCTCTATGGTACAGAGATTGTGACAGGTATATAGCTGGCTATGGAACTAGCCTCTAAAGCTAGCTCTGGGTAGAGGGAAAAGAGAATGGATGACTCCCTCAGAGCAGGCCGTGGTCAGGATCGAGCTATCTGTCACTCTGGAGGCCCTCTTGAAGGTCAGGGAAGCAGAGGGAAGAAAAAAGCATTTTGCATTGGCAGAACAAATACAGATACCCATGGTGCCAGGCATGGTGACTCGTATCCTGGGTATGATGTGTGCTCATATGTGCATACATGCACTGTGCCCTCTCAGCCTCAGCCCGAGTGTAGCTGCCTCCCAGCATCCTCAGCAAATCCGTCATTGCCATATCATCACTGATGGGACAGTCAGGAGTCCAGGGCCTTGTGAGAGTAGCTGCTATGCTGGGCCTCAGTTTCCTCTCTGTAACTCCAAGAGAGGCTGAGCCAGGAAGGTATAAACAATCTTGTTATTTGCATAGTCGAGGATTCTATGGCCTCCACACTTTCCAGTCCAATTTGTACTTGTCCCCAAAGTCCCTGGCTGTCCCCTTTCGGTGAGCTCACTTCAGCTAGCACAGGGAAGTGGCAAGAGACTCTAGGCCTTGCCTAGAGCACTACCTTCTATTTCACAGAGCTGCCTAGCTCTCTAGTCCCGTAATCCTGCCCATAATGTGCCCCAGTCAAGATGGGCTATCCCAGGCCAGGGGCACATCCAGGATGATGGTCCCTTGTGCAAACCAGGATGTCTGCACCATGAGAATTGGTCATAGGCCTGGGGTCTTGTCAGATTTGAGACAAAACAAGTCAGTTTCCCAGATGCCACCCCAGAGAACCTCAGCTGGAGGATGGTAGGAATCCAAGATTTATGTCACATCCCCAGAGCTTTTTTTTTTTTTTTTTTTTTTTCTTCCAGCTGAGAATCAGTTGGCAGCAGATATGTCTCAAGAGTTCTGAGAACAATTTCCTTTTAGAGATGTTAGGGCTGGGGGCATAGAAGGGGATCTAGAACTCCCATAAACCCTGGCAACCTAGAACTAGAAGACCCATTCTAGAATATCCCTTGTGGTGCATGTTTCCACATCCCCTCCCCCGCTGCCTATGGTAGAAGCTAGAATCATCCACACCAGAACAGCAGGGTTCCAATGTCCTTGATCCTTATAAAAGATCAGCAGCTCCCCAGGACATGTTATCAAGAGGTATTCTAGGACTAAGACGTCTCTCTAATAGGCCTTCTCTCAGTGTGCTAGAGCCTCATCTATAGTTGAGCCACATAGATTATCATCCCAGATGTTTTATCTGCTGTGCTTAAGACCTTCATCTTCAAGGAACATCTCTGATGCACATCTAGAACAAACAGCACCTCGTGACCTCTCACCTGAGGGCTCTAGACCTCATCCGTAACAGAGCTCCCAACCTCCTGAGCAAAGGCACCCACCCCACCCCACACATAGAATCTCTACATACTGCTGTCAGCCCTCGCTTCTCAGGGTTCTTTATCCTGCCAATGTCTACACTGTCAGATCCCCAAGTCCCCTCCCTGACTCCCTGCTCTAATTCTCCTCGTCTAGTTCCCCTTCCTACAGGAACTGTGCCAAATCTGTCCAGAGATCCCCCCAATTCATCGTACACCCCCTACAGCCTTTTCCAACCTTCTATCTCCTATCACAAGGCAGCCCTTCCCAACACTCCCTAGGGGGTGCCCTGGGCCCCAGGCAGTGCCTTTCCCCTGGTAGCCCAGGAGTGATATGAGATGATTCTAGGCAGGAGAAGGGTGAAGACCCTTGTGCCAAGCACAATATGGCATCCCCCATGAGAGTGGGGCAGTTCATGAGGGGGTAGCACCAGTTGACGCCCTGTGCCCTGGTCCAGGGAAACTTAGGGAACGGGCCATAGGGCTAAAAATGAGGCCTAGGGCCTCCACAGGGCTGCCCTCTCCCCTAAGAGAACCCCATAGTGGGGCCATTCTTGGATCCAAAGATCTACTTCCACTTAGCCTGGTGGCCTTGAAATCCAGACTTAACACTGTGGTCAATGTGGGGTCAGCCAACCCTGTCCCTTTTGGGAGGCAGACTGTGCCTACACTGTGGTCTCGTACTCCATCAGCTCCTGGGAGGTGCCCATGCTCCGGTACTGCAACCTGGGTGTGGCAGGTGAAGAATACTCCAAAGCCAGAATGGTCTTCCGGAGCCGGCGGTCAATAAAATGAGCATCCCATGCTGGGTACTTTTTTCGAGGCAAGTCAATCCGAATGACAGGCCCCTCTGTCCGCAAGGGGCGAGCCACTGGTGTGGGAGGCAAACCAGGACGCACCTGGAAGACAGGTGGTGTGGGGGTCCCAGCTCGCTCACCTCCCACCGAGGCCCCATCCCGCTCTGTGCCTGTAGTCCTTGGCAGAGATCTTGGTGGACTTGTGATGGCATCAGTTGGAGGGACACAGGGCCCTGGGGCTTCAGGGAAGATGCAGCCAGGTGCCTGGGGCCCCAGCATGGGCCCATTGGGGTGCAGGAGACAGTAATAGACACACATAAAGAATATGCCCAGTGCAAAGCTGGAGGCCACCACACAGACCAGGATGAGTGAGTAGAAGTCGGTGGAGAAGTTCCGGCTGGAGTACCAGAAGCCAGTGAGTGCTGCATTCTCCAGCAGCACGATGCAATAGTAGAGGGTCACACGACGGCGGCTGCGGCCCTCCTTGACGTTGAACCAGCAGAAGATATAGATGATACCCACCACCATATTGTAGATGATCTCTTCCCACTTGGACATGCAGAAGTCTGTCTCACCCTGGATAACCCAGAAGGTCATAATGCACCAGTGGGCAACGATGAAAATGCCAAAGTAGAGCTTGTAGACACTGGCAAAGAGGGCAAAAGCCAGGGTTCGGGCTGCAATGGTGAACAGGTGCCACAACACTTGGGCTACAGCACCCTTGTAGGACAGGGGCCGCTTGTCATCTCTTGAGTCTCTCAGCACCTTCTGGTAGGATGCCAGTGTCCAGGCCAGGGACACAAGGGAGGCAGAGATGGAGAGGGCTGTGGAGACAGGGTAGGGATGGGGTGGGCTGGGTTAGGGGTGGGTCCAGGTTGGGTCTGGAGAGGAGGTTCTGGGTCAGGTCCTGGATTCTGAGGAGGTATGAGGGAAGGGTCTGTGGATCAGATGTGAGGATGGTCTGGCTGGGGGGTCTTCAAGGACAAGGATATAGGGAGGCTGGGGAATGAGGTGGGATACTTTTGTGGGTATGGGAACATAAAGGGAAATAGATTTGGGGTGATGTTGATCTCCATGGGCATTAGGTCTAGGATTCTAGTATGGGGTAGACAGGGTTCAGGGGTCTTGGTGGAGGGTAGGAAATTAGGGTCCGGGACTCTGGGAGTAGAAGAGGAGGTCAAGAAGGGATCATTAAGTCAGGGAGGAGTCAGGAGACCCATTAGAAGATATGAGGCTGGGTGTGCAGGGACAACTAGAGCTAACTAAGCAGAGCTAGGGAGGTGGATCCCATGTGAGTCCCTGAATTCGGGGCTGGAGAGAGGGCAAAAGGCATTCCCAGTGGGCCTGAGGACTAGTGATGGAATCTTGGGACACTGAGGGTGGGCTTGGCAGGGTGTGTGTGTTAAGATATGAAATGCTTCCGAGACAGGTGAAGTTTGCTTTTTTGTGACACTGACTGCACTGGACTGGGGTGTTTTAGAAAGGGCAATGTTGGGACAAACAGGACTTGGTGCAAGGGAGGAGACCAGGGCATCCAGTGAAGGGATAGGTAGACAGAGTCTTTGAAAACTGATGGTGATTGGGCAGGCCTGTACAGCCATAATGGATCCCCAGAGGATGTTGGGGGAAGTAAAGGGCAGAAGCAAGATATGGTCTGTCCTGGCAATAGGGAAGGGAAAAAGAGCCCAGGGTGTTTGAGGGGTAATGTCAGAGTGGAAGAGACAAGTTAGAGGGGAGAAGGTCTAGAGAGGCCTAGAGGATAGTGAGGTTCCCTAAACCCTGTTCAGGCAGGTCTGCCATTGGGCCAGGACTCAGGGTATCCCCAGGGGCCAGCATGTGGCTGGCGGGGCTCACCAGTCAGCAGGTCTGGCTCCAGGCCGCGGTGGACCAGCAGGCTGAGCTGCAGCACTAGCTGCGGAGCGCTGCGCAGGAAGGTCTCCAGCAGACGCAGCATGCTCACATCTGCACTCTCAAACAGCATTCTCCAGTAGAAGTGGCGCCGCAGCCGTTCCCCGCGCCAGCGGCTCTGTAGCCCCAAGTACAGAGCTCGCAGATACCTGCGGGGGAGTTGGTGCTCAGATCCAGGCTCCTCCCAGCTCCGGCTCGTGTTGTTTCCGCCCATCTCAGCCTCCCCGCCAGCGTGCCTGGGAGAGTTCCCTACCTCCAGGTCCTACTACTCTCTGGCGGTAAAATGGGCGCGCCTCTCCAGGATGTGGTTGCAGAGCATCGAGTGCATCCATTGGCTTCTAGCCTAGTCCTGTCCTCATCTCCAGTTTAGAGGAAGGAACTGGGAGCCAGTGACCATTGCATTTGCTCAAGATCACACAGCTAGCCAACAGTTCCAGCCCTTGCCACCTACAGTGGGATGAACTTCCCAGCTAGGTACATCTTTCCCAGCTGTGAACTCCATGCCAGTGACTGTGTCACCTACTAAATGCAGCATTCAGTTCTTACTACATAGTAGGTGCTCAATCACTGTGTTCAAAAATGATTGAATGACTTCAATGGCTCTGATCACCTTGGAGTAGATAGAGAAGGATCTAAGCACCCACTTCAGTTCCTGATTCTACTTCTAATTTCCTGTTGAGTCTGTGCTCATTGCTACCCACGTAGCAGAGAGGATGGATGTTGAGAAGTGCTCACATGGTATGAGGAATTAAGTATACTCCCCCACCCCACTCCATCCCCTCTACCCCAGTGACCACAGAACCTGACTTTCTCCAGACTGGAAAATCTTTGAATATGACAGGTTAGCTCTTGGTCCAAACCACAGAGGGGTTCTCTAAAAGTGGCTTCCAAGAAAATGAGTGGAGAGTTTCCAACACAGATCCAGTGACCTATTGCTTGAACCTCCAACTGAGACACTAGGTATGGGAAAGTGCTGGCATTTCTAGGACATTAGAACCAGGGGACCAACTATATACACAGTTGCTGACAGCTTGTGAAAGAAACTTCAGTGCTATAAGGTCTCTTTATGATAATGGGGGGGGGCTTGATGGCTCTGGGCTAGTGTTCTATGTCGTGGACTCTCTCCCCAAATGTAGCCAAGAAAATCCAATTTGGGGTCCTCTTGGTCCCAATTAATGCTGCTGGCATAACCCCAATATGACACCTGGTAGCCAGGAGGCTGCTTGGATTGGACTATGTTTCTTCTGCTGAGTGGTGTTAAGTCATCTCCCCGAATCACCCAGTTTTCTGAGTCTCCTGCTCCCTCCCCCAACTCTCACCCAGGATTCCTGAAGGCAGCATCATTCAGTCATATAGCAGGTGTGCTTCAACCTAGCTCTATACAAGGCTTTGTGCCCCTACACAGCTCACCCTTCCATGAGAGGCAGATGGGAAACTTTGGCAGGGAAGCGGGGCAGCCCACAAGAAATATCCCCCCTCTTCCCCTCTCTCTTTCTCTCTCTTGCCCTACGGTATCTCATGTAGTCCAAGCTTGCAGCTAAGGATGACTTCGAACTCCAAATTCCATTGCCCCCACCCTCTAAGCGCTGGTGTTACAGGTCCATGCCACCATGCCAGGTTTTGATTGTTCTGTTTTTGAGGTAGGTTCTCATGTAACCTAGGCTGACCTCAAACCCCTTATTTAGCTCGAGCTGGTCTTGAATTCCCTACTCTTTTTTCTTCACCTCCTATCTCTCTTCCTATAGAAATCACAATGCCTGGTTTTAATTCCTGTTTTCAAGCGGATGTTGGCACTGGGCATAGTGGTACTGTCTCTAATCCCAATGCTTGGGAGGTTGAGGCAGGAGGACCACAAGTTCAAGGCCTGCTTGGGCTACAGAAAGAGATTTGTCTAAAAACAAAAAATAGCAAATCAATCAACCGATCAAACAGTAAAATACAATAAAAATCACTAGTGGTGGGGGAAAGCTGGAGAGATGGCTCATTGGTTATGAGCACTGGCTGGGTTTCCAGAGGACACAGGTTCAATTTCCAGTGCCCATATGGCAACTCACAACCATCTGTAATTCCAGTTCCAGGAGATCAAATGCTCTCTTCTGTGGGCACAGCACTCACAGGGTGCAGACATACATACAGACAAAATACCTATACACACAAAACACAAATAAGTAAATCTTACACACACACACACACACACACACACACACACACACACACACGAGGATGGTGATAGAGGGGGCATTCAGGAGAAAGGATAGACACTAAGTGCAGAGGAAATGGGAGCCCACACCCCTCCAGAGGAATAAGCTGAGGTTTGCTGGGCTGGGCTGGACTTAGGCTGGAGGCTTCCAATGAGAAGAGACACAGGAAGACCAGAATTTTCATAATTCATCATATTGTGAAAGTTCGTTAAATCCTGCATTCAGTTCTAGGCTGTAGAGCTAGGGGCATTGCTTAGCTGAGGAGTACTTGCTTAGTATGTACAAGACCCTGGGTTCCATCCCTGAAAAAAAGGAATCAGACCGGAGAATATAGGTTTAATTTCTAATCTGAATTCCAGAATTGAAGGTGATAGGATCAGCTCAGAGCCTCGAAAGCCTACTCTGAGGACTGGCTTGGAGGGAAGCCAAAGAGCAGCTGGGGCTGGTCCAGGCTGGAGCGACAGGACTGGGCTAAGGGAATACGTACCAGAGGGGAAGAGAACAGACCCAGAAGCAGTCAGAGATGAGGACCCCAGGGCTTCTGAGGGTCCCAGAACACAGACCTCCATTTCAGTCCTGCCCCACAGCCCATTTCCTTCCTCATTCCTGCGGCTCTGACTTCCAACAGGAA
The DNA here is from genome assembly GCF_943737965.1 of Phodopus roborovskii. Classification (NCBI taxonomy): domain Eukaryota; kingdom Metazoa; phylum Chordata; class Mammalia; order Rodentia; family Cricetidae; genus Phodopus; species Phodopus roborovskii. Next base: position 2,645,524 of record NW_026125264.1, read on the forward strand.
GGAGAGGCCAGCTGGTCCAATGTGAAGGGGCCTGGGGAGTTGGGAAGAGCAATACCCTGGAAGTTTCTCTGAGGCTAGGAGACCATCTGTTTCCGCCCAGGTTAGGATGAGGGAGGTGCCAGCCCTGCCAGCATCCATCACCACCTGGCAGACCTCCTGCCACTTCCCTGCCCACTCCTACTCTTTCATCTGCCAGGTTCCAGCTAACCGCAGACAAAGGGTTCACGTTGTCCAGGACTAGGATGGGGAGGGCTGGAAAGGAGGTTTCTGCCACCTGTCCGTGGTGCTTGGGGGTCGGAGGGTAGCACAGTAACCACCCTGCACCCTAGGAAAAAAAGGCCTAGCCTTTTTTAGCCCAGCCTCACCCTGGTCCTTTTGGCAATGGTACCAATGCAGTAGTTAGCTGTTCTACTACGACTAACTACTTGCTGCCAGGGGCTTGGGAGATGTCCGTCGGCTTAGGAGAGTGTTTGAGGCTTGTGGGGGAAATTTGGCTTCAAAACCCAGGGAAAAACTGCAGAATCAAAATTAATAAATGTTTAATTAAATGTCTGCAAAACAGAACATGATGTCAGCTAGTCATTTGCAATTTGGCTTTTATCTGGTTATATATAATTTACATTTGATGTTTGATGTGGCTGTGTTTTAATATGCTTGATAGATGTTGAGCCACCGAGGTCTTAAAACAACACCGTCCAGGGCATGCAACCTCATTTCCCTGGCCTCAGTTTCCCTTCTCTGAAACAGGGATAGCTCCTGTCACCCTGCCTGCACCACAGTCACCAGAATGGAGGTCCCAAAGGCAAGACAGAGGTACACTGGGTGTACCTGCCCTGGACCCTGCTTTATGGCCTTGGATAGTCTCTGCTTTCCTGAACCTTATTATTTTTCCTTGTCGTAAGCATCAAGTGATAGAATTAACAGTGATTTCCACGCTGTAGAGGGATGAGCACATAGTGGTGGTGGAGAGAGCATATATTGGGTGGAGGTCTCTGACTCCTTCTGGCCACCAAGCAACTGCCCTTGGATCCTCCTCACTGCACTCTGCTGCTTTCTCTGTTTGAAAGGATACTGAAAGAAGCAGATGTCACCACGGATGAGACCAGTAACACCCACACAGGACACTCCATCTCAAGACAAGGAATAATCTAGACTTGCTTTTCTCCAAAATGCATCAAGTGTCACTCCAATCCATCTTTCCAGTCTGTGCCCTTCTGCTCTCCAATGGGTGCCACCACCTTGTACGGGCACCTCCCATCATCTCTTGCCAGAATCACCAAGTCAGCCTTCTCTATGGGTCTCTGTCCAGCCACTCCTGCCCCCTACAGTCCATTCCACACATAGCAACCAGCAGGGAATTCTTAAAGCTTGTTGGATCAGGTCACCCCCTTCCTGGAAACCTCACATAGGCCTAGCACACTTGCAACAAAGCTCGAGCATCTTTCCTCAGCTCACAGGCTCCCAACCATCTGGCCTGCCTGTTTCTCTCACTGTATCTCAAACCACTGTCTGCTTGTTCCCCACACCCCAGCTGCATCTGAAGTTCCAGCCTCAGGACTTCCTTACTTGCTGTCAGCTGGAGCACCCTTCCCCAGATCCTTCCCTGGCTGGCTTCTCATCCGTTCCATTGACACATTCTTTGAGGGGAACACTCACCCCACATCGGTTCTTCTCATTTCCAGGGATCATTCTAGTCCCTCACATGCCTGCCTTACTTCTGATCCCCCAGCCTCCATCTCCTGAGTGGCGGGACTACAGGTGTGAGACGGCACATCCTGTTTATGAAGCTCTGGGATCAGCTTTGTGCATGCTGTGCAAGTACTCTGCCAACTCCGCTCCATCCTCAGCCCCTAGGCGTTTTCTTTCTATTGGGCCACTGGTGCTCCATGAGGCATGGGTACATGCCGAATGAACTGATGAATGAGTCTTGTGTGCACAAAGTCAGAACACTTCCAAGAACCACATTCCCCACCCATTCTGTTGTTCTTCCTCTGGGAAGTCTTCCTCGGTGTCCTTCTAGCCTGGCTAGGCTACATTCCTCTATGATTCTCAGATCTCAGTGGCCTGAAGCCCAGGGGGAGCTCTTAACACAACTTAACTACTAGAGGTTGTGTTGCCAATTTACAGGGGTATGGAGACAGCTATTAAAACTAAACTTTCTGGTTCCCAGTCTTCATCAGGTTTTTTTGAGATAGGGTCTTGCTATATATTCTGTCTGCCCTTGAATTTGCTAAACATTCAAGGATGGCCTCAAGTTCACGAGATTATAGATGCGATCCCTGTTGTGTCATTTCTGACTTCCTGTCTCTAAAACAAACAAAAATTATCAAATACATAGTGTGTGTGTGTGTGTGTGTGTGTGTGTGTGTGTGTGTATAGGTATGGGCGTGCCATGTGCGAAGGTTGGGGGACACCCTGCGGAAGTCAGCTCTCTCTATTTCCCACGAGACCCAAATCAAGTGGTCAGGCCTGATGGTGCCTTTGCTTTCTGAGTCATCTTGCCAGCTTCCACCTCACTGTCTCCTGCTGAGAGGAAGTGAAACATGCTCTAGAAGAGGAATCTGAAGAACCAGTAAGCATGAACTGGTGGGGCTGGCGGCAAAGATGCTTGGCCTGAGGAGTAGAGAAGCTAACAGTGTTTGAACCCGCCTGCTCCAGAACCACAGCTCCCTCGGGACCCTACGACCTCCGTGAACGGGCAGCAGGGTCAATAAAGGAACAGAACTCATTCTTCTTCCCCAACCAAGTGACCCTGTGACCCAGCATCTTCCAGAGCCCAAGGGATTTGATTTAATGGACAGAAGGAGGGGGGAATGGGCAGGGTCGATGTTCCTGAGTAGCGTGTGGCCTAAGCGCATGGCTTACCCCATCTCTCTTATTGCTGAGTCACCCAAAGCCTCTAGCATGAGGTGATGGTCCTGTCATTGGTTTTAGTCTCCATTCAGACAGGCAAGCCTGGCTCTCAGATTCCAGGTCATTCATTGCCTGTCCCTTGAATAGCAGTTTTCTCTATCAATTGTTTTACCATTGTAGATCAATCTGTGAGTCTCTTGCAGGGATCCCGAGCCAGTCCACCTGTCTGTCCAATGAACTTCACATTATTCTGTTGCCCAGAGACTTCGTCCATCTTACTGTCTGCCCTGGGCTCTGGGGCCAGCCTGTCTGCCCTGTGGACACAAGCTTTGCTTCTCTCTTTGTGGGTCTGCCTGCCTGGGGCTCCCAGTCCTTCACGGACTGGTCCATCTGCTGGCCTGCTGCTCAGCTCGTAGCTCGGCATGACTGCCCGTTTTCCAGCCATCCTCCCCTGCTTGCTTCTCTTCTTCCTGACTCTGGGTTCCTTTCTGTCTGTCTGTGTCTCTCACATCCTCAGCTCTTCCATCTGTCGGTCTCCGAGTTTCCGAGCGTGTGTTCTCGCCCCTCCCCACTTCCGCTCAGGGATCTGGGCCAAAACCACAGCAGCTTCCAGAGGCTCCCCCATTCTGCCTGTTCCATCCATGAAGCAGCCTGCTAAAGACCTCTGTCTCCAAGATGGGCCCCGCCCTGTGACACCTGCAGGCTGAGGGTGGGGCTTGGGAGACAGCAGAACTCCCCTCTCCAAGCCCTTCACCTCTTTGTAGGACGACAGAGGACAATGTGTAGGGCTTATCGATAGTGATATTAATTCCCAGTGAAGCTGGGAAACCAGAAAGTGATAATACGGCATAAGACACTTAAGCAAGGCATCCAGAAGTTGTTGTTCACTCAGTGGCCTGGTCAGAAAGGAGCCTGGTATTTCCTAGCCAGGAAGGATGGTACTCATCTGTAATTCTGTGCTTGGGAAGCTGAAGCAGGAGGATTTCTGGTCTGAGGCCAGATTGTATGGTAAGTAAGACCCTATCTCAAAATACAAAACAAGGAAGCTGAGGCAGAAGGATTTCTGAGTTCAAGACCAGCTGTGCTACTCACTACCTTCCAATTGGTCTGTGTGTCATAGTGAGACTGTCACTAAACAAAGCAAAAAAGTCACAATTACTAACTGAAGGAGAGTTGGTGATTTCTGGCAAGGCTGAGACAGCTTACAGACTGGCTGTCCCTCTGAAAGCTGTCCCTGAGAACAGAGAGCCAGAGAAGACCTGGCTAGGTGAGTTTCCCTTGGGGGGGGGTGTCTCTGCCCCTGAAGAAAGTAACTGCCATTCATTCAATACACTCTGTTTTGTACCTTGCTAAAATCTTCATGCAAACCTGTGACATTTGTGGATAGGAGCCCATCTTCTGATGAGGAAAACTGAATCTCACCAAAAGAGAGGCTCAGTTGATGTGGTGTGTGTGTGTGTGTGTGTGTGTGTGTGAGAGAGAGAGAGAGAGAGAGAGAGAGAGAGAGAGAGAGGAGAGAGGAGAGAGACATAGAGAGGTAGACAGAGAGAGGGGGCAAGAGGGAGGGAGAGAGGGAGGGAGGGAAGAAGAGAGGGAGAGAGGTGGGCAGGGAACTGGGGATTGATCCCAGGGTCCTGTACATGCTAATCATGTACTCTGTCATTAAGCTATCTTCTCAGCTCCACTTGACACTCATTTCCGAAATACTTCTGAGTCCCTACTATGTGCCAGGAACTATGGCAGACACGAAGGTGGGCAAGAGAAAATCCAACCCATGTGATAGGTCTGGAGAAAAATACATTCCTTAGGCTCCGTGTCCCCAGGGACAGCTCAGCACAGTGGAAACCAGTGGGACTGGAAGAGGTTTGGCAGTCAGGAAAGATTTTCTGGAAGTCTCAATTGCTGGTCAGTCTGAAGCAGGCACATGAGCTATGCAGGTGTGATGGGAGATGTCATTCTGTATATGTTTCTCATACAAATGGGTTAATACTTAAGACAGAGCTAGCCGATAAGAAACTAGAAACTGGCCAACTCAGGTGGAAAAGGAAGGGGAGGGAATCTGGTAGAGGAAACAACTGGAGCGAAGATCCTGAGGTTAGTGAGAGGGAGGGAGGAAGAGATGGTGCACAGCTGTGTTTGATTTGGTCTTCATCACATGACCCAGGAAGGTTTTAGATGGGACAGTGGTTTGAGAGGTAACGCCTAACTGTGGCAAACTCCCTACAAGGGGACAAGAGTGGGTGGTAAGACGACTGTTACCAGACATTTGGAGGAGAGACTTGGCCCAAGTCCAACAGCTGGATCTGTGTCTCAGGACAGGGTGGTACCCTTCATTTCACCAGCCCAGGAATGCAGTTACCACCTGTGGCTTCTGCACTGCAGCCCGGAAGGGTGGTTTCCACACCCCTTCCCATTGCTTTACCCCCTAATCCTGAGCACTCCTGCAAGGATGTGAAAATGGGCCCTTCCTGGGGTTGGCAGCCAAAAGAATCCTAAATGTCAGTAAAGAATGTGATTTTACACGTTTGGCTTCCATCTCATGTGATGCGGGGAGCCAGGCTGTCTCCCTCCTCCCTCACAGCCCCCTGGAGAGTCACATCCCCTCTTCTTTGCTGGCCTCAGACCAAACACTTGCTGCCACTGATTTTAGGGCCTGGCTAAAAACCTGTGACTTTCTCCCACTCTGTCTTCTCTCCTCAGCTCCCAACCAGAGTCCATATTCTTGCTTAGTAGAAAAACAGACAGCTGATCTGGAGCAATGTATTTGGGATCAGGTTCTGGATTCTCACATCCCTACCTTCTCTGAACCTCAACTTTGCCATCTCTATTATGGGTTGGTGATGTGCAGGAAAGAATAACTCAGTGCCCTGTCCTCTGAAGCTCCTTTGTTTGCTCTTTCTCTTTCCCTCAGTCCCTGGGTGGAGGGAGGATGTCAGGAAACAGTGGGGAGGGCCTTGATTCCAATCTCCTGGTGACATTTGAAGGTACCAGGAAGAACTGCATATGGTTGTTTGTGGTCTGACAGAGATTTTAGAAGTAGATGCTCCAAGGACCAATCTGATTTCATTTTGGGGGCTCTGGGGAGCTACAGTAGCATTGCCCCATCTAAGGAGGCAGTCAGGCCTCAGCTCTAACCTTCCATGCCCTGGGAGAAAATGGAATTCAGCAACAGAGTATGGAATTCATTGTTTTTCCTTATGCATTTTTCAAGCTCAGCTAGCAATTTAGGATGCAAAAAGGAAAGCCCCAGGTTGCAAATTGTGGCGACTAATTAAAGAAATATCACATAACTTTTAAAAGAAAGGCTTTGTGGGTTTGCATGCATTGCAAGCTGAGTTGTTAAGAATACTGGCTGCTCTTCCAGAGGACCTGGCTTTGGTCCCCAGCACCCACATGGTAGTTCACAACCATCTCCAATTCTAGGGGATCCAATGCCCTCTTCTGACCTCTGCAGGCACCAGGCACATGGATGGCATACATGTAGGCAAAACACTTTTATACATAAAAATGAAAGTTTAAAAATCCAGGCATGGCACTACACACCTGCAATCCCAGTGATGGCAAACTGGCAGGCTGATCCCCAGAAGTTCACTGGTCAGCTAGTCTAGCCTTCTTGGTGAAGTCCCAGGCCAGTGAGAGACTCCCTGTCTCAAACCCTGGAGAACGTCTTCTGACCTACACACACACACACACACACACATAAGCACATATGCATGCATGCCTGCACACAGCACACACACACACACATATCTACAGGCAAAACACTTGTGCACATACAGTAAAAATAAATTTCGGGAAGTTTAATTTATTTAAAAATGTGTTCCATCCATCCCCCTGCTCCCATTCTAAAGGCTTAGTAGCTGTTGGTGGCTGGTGGCTGGCACATTAGACAATGAAGACACAGAACCCTGCTGACCCCACGGAGTCAGCAGACAGCACTGACCTCTACAAAAAGCCAGATGGACCAGGAGTCAGTGACATTAATGATTCAACGTGAGGTTCACCAGCCTAGACACTTTGCTTTGGTATATGCTTAAAATCTTGCGTACTGAAAACTAAAATGCTGCATTAAAAAGTAGATGACATTGGGATATAGCTCAGGGGCACAGCATTGCCTAGCATGTGTGAGGTGCTGGATTTGATCCCAGCACTGAAAACAAAAGAAACAATGAACAAAAACAGGTGAATTAAAGTGAAAGCAATAGAAAATAGATGAAGTAACCTCATGGGGAATGAACACATCCCAGGCTGGGTCTCCCAAATGTCAGCAATTTGCAGCCTGCAGCATGGCAGTCCAGCAGCGTGGGACTTGGTATTGTAAGACCCTCAAGTCAGGGCTGTGAATCTAAATCATAAGGGGCTTTACAGTCATCTAGCTTGTCCTTTACACTGAAGTAAAGTCTCTGCTTACAGCCTCTCTGCCAGTTAGCCGCCTCCTCCACACCCTTTGCTGGTGGGCGTTCCTGCCCTTGCAAGAGCTGTGAGGTCTTCTTGCTTTTACCCAAAAGACCCCACCTCTGTTTAGCTTTGGATTGTCTGTGTGCACACTACCTTGGGGCTGCAGAACAAGGATCCTTCCTTGGTGGGGCTCAGTAGGTGAGGGTTATTAAGAATTAGGACCCCAACAGCTCCTCTCCAGCCTCCCCCCCCCCCTTGAGACAGGGTTTCTCCATGTAGCTTTGGAACCTTTCCTGGCACTCATCCTGTAGATCAGGCTGGCCTCGAACTCACAAAGATCCGCCTGCCTCTACCTCCCAAGTGCTGGGACTAAAGGCAAGTGTGCTACCACCACCTGGCCAACCCCTCCCCTTTTGTTGCTAAGCTATAGGATGGGGTGTAACTCAGGCCACAGGGCAGCACCAAGCAGGTTTTCAGAGTCTGCACCCTGTGACAAGCACTGACATCTCTGGAAAACCCCGAGGCTGAACCATCATGTCTTCCGTTTTATAGACAAGTTCTGGTTGTTGAAGCAATTCTGCACAGGATCACACAGCTACAAGGTGAGGGGATCTTGGCCTGCCCAGGGCCCACAGTGCGCTGCTCCTTTGTTTTCTTTCCTGAGCACTAGGCCAAAATTCTCAAGTCCCCATATGAACTCAAGAGAAGAGGAAATGACTTGCCCAGGACTCTGACCTCAGAGGTTCTGTTCAGTTCACATCAACAACACTAAGCACCCTCTTGGCATCTCCTAAGTCAGCTATGCCTTTTTCCTCTGGGGAACTGGACTCAGGCTTGCTATGTTAAGTCTTACCCTCAGCCCACTGGCAGCAGAAGCTGAGACTGGAGTCCTAGCAAACCTTGCCGCTGTGTTCAAGCTGCAGGCTTTTACACTGCCTTAGCTCTGATACCACAGCCATGAAGCCAAAGCCTGTTCCAGAAGGCTCTTCATCCAGCAGCTGGCTGGGTGCAAGGCCAGCAAAGGTAACAAGGACATGGACAGGCCTCCACTGGCTTGTGATCTTTGGGAAAACCAGCCAGATGGGCTGTCAGGAGTGAGTGATGAGCCCAGGGGACAGCAGAGAAAGAACCTAGAAAGCAGGTACTTTATTTTACATTTTAGATGCTTTTCTGATTCTTTCTTCCCATTCCCAAAATAATACCCAATTGACCTGTCTATAAGAACACACATAACTAGGCAGGGGCTGTGTGTGTCAGTGGGTAAAGCACTTGTGCTAGTGTGGAGACTAGAATTTGAATCCCCAGAACCCCTGTAAAGTGTGTGTGTGTGTGGAGGGGGTGATGGTGGTGCAGTAGTGTGTGCCCCTGTAATCTGTAATCCCAGCACTCCTATGGTGATATGGGAAATAGAAACAAGAGAACCTCCTTAAAGCAGTGGGAAGGCTAGCCTGGATTATACAATTGCAAAGCAACAAGAAGCCCTGTCTCAAAGTGTCAGACTGGGACTGAACACCCAAGGTTACCCTTTGACCTCTCCACATGCCTGTAGCATATCCACTCTTGCACTCACATATGAAGGCACAAACACACTCACACACATGCACACAAAAATTTAAATATATGTGTACATATATTTAATAAACACTGGAAAGACGGCTCAACAGTTAAAAGCCCTTGCTGCTTTGCAGAGGTCCTGAGTCCAGTTCCCAACACCCATATCAGGCAGCTCATAACTGCCTACAACTTAAGCCAGGATCAAATGACCTCTGCTAGCTTCAGATGTGTGCACACCCACACCCACACGTGTACATATACTATTTAAAAGTATACATATACTTCTTTTAAAAAAGCATTTGTTTAGCTAGCAGAAGAAACTATGGCTTAGAACCCACACACAGGGATTTGGGAGGCTTGACCACATGGTTTTCAGCCCTGGCTTTGCTACCAACTGGGAGGCTAGTCCTCTCTGTAACTCAGTTTCACATCTGTAAAATGGGTCAATAATGCTAGTTAACACTGAGCACTGTAGTGTGCTAAATAATGCTTAATAATGTATAAAATGTGTATTATGTATTCTGTCACTATGCCTGCACAGTGGCCATTCACACAGGGACAATTATCCCTTTGCCACAGATGAGAAGAAAACCAAGGTTCAGAGGTATCAAGTGGCTCATTGAAAACTATGGTGGGATAGGGTTTTCTTTCTGTGGGCCCTTGTGCTTCATCCTGTCCATCACAGATGTCTTAATAAACAATAACTAATTTTTAGTAATATTCCTTATGTTTTGAGACAGGGTCTCACTATGTATCCCTAGCTGACTCTCTACCTAAACCAGTCTGGTTTTGAGCTCTTGGAGCTCCCAAGGGTTGGAACTACAGAGGCAGATGCCACCACATCCATCAAAATAGCTGATTTTTACAACAAACGTGAATGTATAGATTTGTCCCAGTGAACTGAAAACCAGATGTAAAACCTTCAAACAACACAAGAAATGTCTAATTGTGGGCTGGAGGTGTAGCACAGGTCATGGACTGCTTACCTAGCATGGACTAAGCCCTGGGTTTGATCCCCAGCAACACATAAATCAGGGCATGGTGGTGCATGCCCTACAAAACTAGGTCTTGAAAAGATTAGAAGTTCAAGGCCATTTAGTGGCTGTTGAGGGTGGCCTGGGACACTGAAGACCCTGTCTCAAAACATAAGCAAACCCAAATTCTAATCAGCAAGTGGAAATCTCCCTTAATCGTACCTCTTCCCAAGGAAACAATTTTGGGTGAGGCTGGAGTGCATAACTCTTCCATAAACAAAACTGCCAACCAGTTCCACTTTAGGTTATGAAGATGACTTAGGCTAGCTGAGGAAGTTGAAGATGGTGTGAGGGGCTGGGGGTGGTGCTCAATTTGGGGAAAGCTTTGAGAAAGAGACAACATGGAATGTGACCTTGAAGGGTGACTTACTCAGGGTTTATATTGCTGAGATGAAACACCAGGACCAAAAAGCAAGTTGGGGATGAAAGGGTTTCTTCAGCTTACATTTCCACATTGCTGTGGAAATTCTCCAAAGGAAGTCAGGATAGGAACTCAAGCAGGACAGGAACCTGGAGGCAGGAGCTGATGCAGAGGCCATAGAGAAGTATGCTTACTGGCTTCCTTCCCATGGCTTGCTCAGCTGCTTTCTTATAGAACCCAGGGCCACCAGCCCAGGGATGGCCCCGCCCACAATGAGCTGGGCCCTCCCCCAGTGATCATTATTAAGAAAATGCCTTACAGCTGGATCTCATGGAGGGCTTTTCTCATTTGAGGCTCCTTCCTCTCTGATGCCCCTAGCTTGTATCAAGTTGACATAAAGCAGCCACTGCAAAGGTGTGTAGAAATTCCCTGGTGGAGACTGAGAAAGAATCTGATGGAGAAAGCAGCCGCTGGGCACTAGGGACCAGCGATTTGCTTCGATGGCCTGAAGACAGAGGATGAAGCCAAGACCTCTGATGCAGGATGTGGAGAGAGGGGAGCTGGGACACCCTGGAGCTCCTGGATATCAGAACCAAGATCCCCAACTGCCTCTGGCTGTGGGTAGAGTTGGGTGGGGTAGAGTGGGGTGGGGTGAAGTGGGAGGGACATGGTGGAGGAAGCTGATTGCATTTCCCAGGGCAAGAATTTGGACACCTTCACAAAGACAGGGTGGTGAATGGAAAGGCCAGAGTAGATCTCAAACTGCCTCCTCCTCTCCCTAGGGACCTTTGCCCCAGCTGCTGGGTTCAAAGCCATTTCCTTGCAGTCCTCCCTTGCCTGGCTCCCCAGGGTTTCTTGCCTGTGTGGTCTTTATAGATCAAACAGAGGACAGGGCCTAACTGCCGCCTCTGTGTCTGTTAGGAGAGGCTCTAGCGGACTGTTGCTGCCCTGATGGCGGGGGGAAGGAAGGGTGGGGTGGGGAGCTCACTGGCTAGGGTCTCCCTAGAGGTGGGTGGGGAGGCCACACTGGAACAACGCTGGCAATTCAGCACAGGGAGGAACATTTGTGAAGGGGCCGCAGCCAAGTCCAAGCAACTGTAAATATGTTTCAGATGTGGGTGTGATGATTCAAAATGCTAGACTCATAACCAACACAAAGAGAATGGGTACCAGGGTTGAAATGACGTTGAGAGGACCGTGACACAGTTTGGAAAGACTACAGACCCTACCTTGCAGCCACTGTTACAAATAATTATGAAAACAGCAAGGGCTAATTATAGTTGAGTGCTTCTCTGTTCTAGGCAAGAGGTGCTAAACATGATACGTGTGTTATTTAGCTTTAGGACACCCCAAGCCGAATGATGGTATTATTGTTTCCAAGACCCAGGTCAGTTATGGCCTTTGCCCAAAGTCACACAAAAGTGGCTGATGCAAGGATATTGCTGGCTCTGGAGAATGGGTTGTGACATTGCCCACATGAATGAGGAGACGGAGGAAGGGCCAGAGAACGAGAGCGATCCTGTGGACCCAGCCTGATGTGGAGACCTACCCCCGCTGCTGCAGCTCTGGTCCAGCCCCATCCTTGCTCCCCTAGGTCTTATGGAGACTCCTATGGACCCAGACTTGCCCAGCCAGAGTGGACATTGAAAAAAGGAGTCCATGCCTTCTCTGGTCAGACTCTCTTGGCTCCCTTTTTAGGGACTAAAGGCTCTGCATGACTAGCCTCACTTCACACTCCCCTCACTGACACTCCTCTCAGCACTTCTGGCTGGTGTTTCCCATTGCCGGCAACACCCTTGCCCTTCCTGAGACCTCCCATACCTCTCCCTGACTAGCCCAGCCGTCCATCCCCATGCCAGCTCTTTAGTCAGGCTTCCCTCCCCAGATCATCGCCCCTGCCACTCACTGGTTCCTTACACTGTTTCAGCTGTGTATGTGTGTGTGTGGTGCGTGTACCTGTGTTCACGTGCAGGTGTGCACACAGAGGCCACAGAAGGGTGTCCTGTTATTTCCTTCTCTGCCTAATTCCCTTGAGGCTTAGTCTTTCACTGACTGTGCGGTGAGACTATTAGCCAACAAGTCTCAGCCATCCTCCTGTCTCCACAGCCCCAGAACTTGGGTTACAGGCACCCATGGCTTTTTATGTGGGTATCAGGCATCAGAATTCAGCTCCTCATGACTGGCAAGCAAGGGATTTCCCCTGCTGAACCGTCTCCCCAGCCCCTAGCTCGTCTTTTCCAGGAATAACATGACTATCATGTGGCCCACTGTAGTTCACAAAGCCATCTTAATCACTTCTTTATCCTTGGCATTTAAACAGTTCCAGGTATACAGCAAGTGCTCCATAAATATCTGAATGAGTGACTTCAGGTTAAATACACGAGTGACATGCCATTGTGGCTCACAGCCCCCTCCCTGAATCGCTGGCTCACAGAACAACAATGGTACTACCAGGTTTTTTAAAATCTGATTTAAATTGTGTGCACCTGTATAGGAGTGGTATGTGTGTGACACACAGCTCACATATGGGGCTACTTCAACCATGTGAATCCCTGGGATTAAACTCAGGTTGTCAGGCTTCATGGCACTGGGAGGACCCTGCCAAGATGTCTCACCTGATCTGCCACCAGGTTTTGAATACTTAAATGATGAGACCAGCCCTTGCTAAGTCCTTGGTACAAGTCACCTCCTTAAACACAAACAACACAAGAAGCAGAAAGACAGTTATAGGGTCTACTTTAGAAGGGATGGAGGCATGTGGCTTGACAAGGTAATGGTTCAGGATCTGAATGGAGGCCGTGAATCCAGAGTTCCTGCTCTTCGAGTTACACCAATGATCCAGCTTCCCAGAGGGGAACCCATAACCTGATTTACAGCAGCATGACTCACTGCAGAAACTCTCGGGAGTGTAGGGCTGGATGGGACACACAGGCAGAGATGGGACAGCTGGACTCAGTGAGCTGGTAGAGGGACCCAGAGGCTCGCTCACTGCCACCTACCCTCCTCCCCACCTCAAAGGGCTCAGACTTTGACAGCCAGAAGGAATCCTATGCCAGGTCTCCTCACACTAATTGGCTTAGGAAGCCATGCTTATCTGGGTAAAGCCGGGGCCCAAGATTAGGGAGAGTGGGATTCATGGCTTACTGCTTTGCTGCCCACAGGGTCGGAGGAGGCAGAGTTGGGACTTTAATTGGCTTAATAGCCCTCAGTGGCTTAAGAGCTCAGAGGGCTGGGGGTGGGAGGTAGATAAGAGCAGCCTGGTAACCATCCCATAGACAGTTTCATGCCCCAACAAGGGATCTCTCCTCCCAGGGACTCAGTTTGCTACTGCCTCAAGGCATTTCCCTGTGATGCCCCCTCACCCCTCCTCCCTGATGCCCCAGACAACACACCAAGTGTGTCATGCTAGGGATGGAGCTGGGTTTGGGAATGAGACAAAGGGGCAGGCGCTTTCCCTTCCTGCACTTACTCCTGTGACCTCAGCCAAGTTGCTTGATTTCTCTGGGCTTTGCTACCTTGTTGGATGAATGAATGTATCAATAAGCACTGAGGGAAGGTTTTAATGCAAGATGCCTGGAACATGTCACACAAACCTTGCTGCAACATGGCAGGTGTGTAGTATCTATGAGTTCCTTCCTTTTGTGTTTTAACGAATGACATCTGTGTGGAGGGACCTTATCGCATGTGGTGTTTGCCTGGGGTTATAAAACGAAGACACCCCCCACTCCAATGTTTCCTTTGGCTGATACTATTTTTAACACCCGCCCCTGTGTGTGTGTGTGTGTGTGTGTGTGTGTGTGTGTGTGTGTGTGTGCCTGTGCCAGAGTACAGCTTGTAGGGGTCAGTTCCTCTTTCTGTTTTGGGAGTCCTGGAGAGTGAACTCAGGTTGTCAGGCAGGCTTAGTAGCAAGCACCTTTATCCACTGAGCTCTCTCCTTGTCACCACTCAGAACATCTGCTGCAACAGCTCATGGGGTAACATGTTATGCCAACACCTCTTAATTTCTAGGCATGCCAAACTGGATGGCTCCTCTGAATGTTCCTGTTTATCCAGGCCATTGGCAGTTTCAGAGTTCAAAGATTGGGGAACAAGGGTCCAGAGTATTCAGTGACAACAGACTCAGAGTCAGAACCATAGCCTGGTTAATGTGGCCTGGTGTGCTCTTCTCGCCCCCAGTAGCCATTTCTATTGAGATCTCTCCTAATTTACCGGAGAGTCTGAAGTTAGTGAACAGTCAAGCTGTCAGTAATTGCTTTCCAGCTCTCTGTAGACCCCAGCCTCACTCCTTCCTTTAAGTGATCTCTATTCTATGCAGGGAACGAAGTACTCAGCAGGTGACCAACTTATTTCAGAATCTCTCCAAAGGGCAGGTGTATTAGGAGGCAGAGGACACAGAGTTGTAACCTAGATGTAGAAAGGGTACTGGGGGAGGGCCCTAAACTGACCTTGATGACCTTAAACTGTTCTGGGCAGGAGGTGATCATATGGCACTGTACCACATCGTTATGGGTCATGAGAAAGATGCCACATCTTAAGATCACCACATCTAATCATATCATTTCACACATAGGGAAACTGAGGCTCAGGAGTAGAAAGAACCTGGCCCAAGGTCACTTTCAAACCAAGATGAAAATGTAAATCCTCTAAAAGCACGCCCTCCCAAATTCAGCATCTTCCCACAGTACACAGTTTCCTCATCACCCATACGGTTCAACTGCCTCCTCCCCTTTTCATTCTTATCTCTATACAACAGAAGCTGGAGGTTCTGTCATCATGCAATCTCGCAATCTCAGACCCATAATTCTTCAAGCTTTAGGGGACACTTTGGTGGCAGAATTGCAAGGTGGATGAACCACATTTGGTTTTCGAAGACACAGACTCTTGAGTTCCAAAGCTCCCAGTTGCTCACTGTGTGACCTTGGGCAAGGGTGCCCCCCTCTCGCAGCCTCCATTCCCTCATCCGCCAAGTGAAAATTACAATACTAACCACATGACAGGATCATTAGAAAAGACATAGGAGAGAACGGAGGCAACCAGTGGGCTTGGCAGAAAGTGAGTGCTTAATAAAATAATTGCAATGGCATTGTAAATTAGGGTTTGAGTGCCTAAGTGAATGTTTAAAATAAAATGCAATCAAGAGAAAGAATTCACAAACCAGGACCATGCAAACCCTGTCTAAATTTTTTACAGGCCTGATACTACTACAGCCAATTTCTTTCCCCCTCCCCCAGAGAGATTCTGACTTTTAAAAATACCTCACTATGGACACAAACCACTTCAATAGGTTGGGTTCCCCCATGCTCATTTGATTGTTACTCTGTCCAGTCATCTCATCCCAACTCTCACTTTCTCAGTGTAGAACAGTGGAAATAATGAAGAGAGAGAGAGAGAGAGAGAGAGAGAGAGAGAGAGAGAGAGAGTTCTTCTATTTTCAGGACCATGGAGTTATTGGACTTTTAGCCACTTCCAGCCACTCCCCCAGGATGCCTATCTACGGTCATTTTCCCTATATTTGAGGGAAACTCAGTTTCTGTTCAAGAAAGAAGAGTCCTAGTAACTTCGTGTAAGTGGGTTCTGAATGGGGAGGAGGAGGGTAGCCTATGAGTTGTGGGGCAGCTGGCCCACTTTAGGCTGAAGGGAAAGGGGAATGGAGCTTTGGCTACCCAGAATAGGAAGTTACCATTTCAGAATCTAAAAATAACCCACCATCTGTCCACTTGGGCACAAAATGATAAATGCAGATTAGTTCCTGGATGTAGACATAAATATTTTTGTGTGTCAGGCTAATAATAATAAGAGCATGGATAGTGTTTCCCCCTCCCCTGACTCCAGGGTGAGTAAAGTAGAATATTCACAACATCTTTGCAGATGAAAATAGGGAAACCAAGGCAGAGAGAGGATCAACAACATAGCAAGGGTGACACATGGCAAGTGAGCAGCTGGGTCAAACACTAGGGGTCCAGTTTCCAATACTCAGTCCAACTGTATCTTCTGAGTTAGGCAGAATACATTAAAAAGTAACAGAGTAAATAACTATCCTCTATATCTGTAAAGGAACTTAACCCCAGACTCGCCACACATCTGTTATGATAATCCCTTACATCCCCCAAGGACGTTCCAATCTGCAGAATCCTCACACAGACCTCCTCTCGCCTAGTCATCCCAACAGGTTAAAATCTGAAACAGTAAGTCATTGAGACGGGAAGTGTAGAGAGTACGTCAGTGAGATGGGAAGTGTGGAGAGTAAGTCAGTGAGACAGGAAGTGTAGAGAGTAAGTCAGTGAGATGGAAAGTGTAGAGATTTTCTCTCACTTCACAGGTGAGGAAACAGACCTGGGGGAGGAGAAGGTGTGATAAGATCACATAGTAAGAAAATTCTTTTTGTCACTGCAGGTACAGACCAAGGAACTAGAGTGATTCTGATTCGAGAGGAGCTGTGGTTTAGAATTTCCCCTCTCTCCAATTAACGCAGCCCAGCAGGCACCCTGCTTGCTGGCAAAGGAAGAAGCCTGGAAGCAAACAGTTTGAATGAAGCCCCAGTGTTGTTTTCCGGTCTGAGGACTAAGGGGCAGCCAATAGTTATCTAGTGTCAGAGTCAAGATTCCAAATCTCCTTGAACCCTTTTGCTGGGGGCGGGGAGTAAGGCTCTGTGGAGCTCCTTAGGAAGTAGGAGCCAAAGAGTGATGGACTGGTTTCACCACGCCCTTTCTCAACAAAACCAGGAAGTTTAGATGGGATAGTTATTTAGCTGCCTCATACTCTGCCTCTCCTAGGATGTTGGTGGTGAGCTGCAATTCTGAACTGAGTGTCTCTGAGGGCTGGGAAAGACTTCTGAATGCTTCCCCAAGTCTAGGCTTAGTACCTGGACATGGAGGAGGGGTCAGGACCGGAAGGATCCCAGTAGCCCTGTTTCAAGCATAACACTGTCCTCATGCTCCCCAACTTCTCTTTGCTCACACATCACTAAAGATCTCTAGCCCCTTCTTGCCCCATTAGCCAGATCAAAGCTATGGATCTGGGGTCCAACAGAGCTTGGCAGAGGTGAGGAGCTGACTGAGAAGAAATCAGAGCTGCAATGGAGTGGGTCTGGGTGAGGGTCAGGGCAGGACCAGGACGGGCTAGAAAGGCCAGAGCAGAACTGGGGCGGCATCCCATTCCCAGGACTCAAGCTTCCTTCACCTGCTCTTTTCCTACCTCCAGACCTGGCCGAGCTGCAGGAGGTGAACGAGGGTCTGCAGTAGCCAGACGCAGAGGCGGCAGCAGCGACGGCGGTAGGAGCTGGCCGAGGGCCGGGGTACGAGCTCCGGGCTGCCTTCTTTGGTCCTGAAGGCGACAGCGCTGTCCTTGGTGCTGATGGCGGATCCGCCGATGTCGCTGTCCTTGGTGCTGACGGAGGGTCCTGGGGTCCCCGCGGGCTCCGAGTAGTCGTAGACGAACCAGCGGAAGCTGAGCAACTGCACAACCAGGGAGGGCAGCAGCACGAAGAGCAAGGTGAGGCCAAAGTAGGTGCTCTGACCCTGCAGGTAGTAGGAGGCCGCCAGCCACAGGTCGGTGGCGCCGTCGGAGAAGAACACGAGCAGCGCGCACAGCACCCAGCAGCAGTCCCGCAGCTCATAGCGTGGCCCCGGGCCCCCCGCCGCCGCCAGTCCCGGGCCCGCGATCTCCGCCACCACCTCCCCGCGCCCTCCCGCCCCGCCCCGGGCTGCTCCCGCCGGCCCCTCGGGCCCCGGGCCGGCCGCGGCCGCCGCTCCATCCGACTTCGCGGCCATGTTGGCGGAGCAGGAGGCGGGGAGCGACTTCCGGGCGGCGGAGCGGGTGGGGTGCGGAGTGGGGAGGACCCTGCGCGGGCGACTCCCGCCTCCCGCTCTTCCTCCGCCGCTCCTCTTCCTCCTCCCCTCTACCTCAATTATTCATCCTTGCCGGCGCCGCCCCACCCGGACTGCGGCCTGGATGTGGGCCGCCCCTTGGGAAAGGAGGGGCCCGAGGCGGGGAGAGCATCTCGGGTCACCCTAGCATGGCTTCCTTGGAGGCGTGGGGCCCAACCACATGCTTTCTGCCTCTGGTCTCCCCCTGGACCCTATTTCTTTTTGATTGTCCCCGCCCTATCTTCTCCTTTTCCATTGATCTTCTGCGGTACCTCCGGTGATTAGGGTCTTGCGATGCCTCTGGAGGATGAAAGGCCAGGGTCTGCGAATAAAAAGGCAGATGTGGGAGCAGCTGTTTGGGTACTTGCTTTAACCTTTAGCAGCAGTCCATTCCAATGTCACTTCTTAGTTCCCTGGTGTTCACTTATTGTTTCATCCCCTCCTTTGATCTTGAGAGGTCTCTTTTTTCATTGTCTTTTTTTCAAGAGAGAAACTGCAGTTCTGAGTCGCAGTCTCTTGCCCACTCTTCCTTTCAGGAACCGCGTTCATCTGGCCACTAGCCCGGTTAGGGAAGGCAGAGGGGAGGGAGGGGAAGGAACCCCTCCGGGAGAAAGAACAAATGCAAGTTGCTACCCCGCCACCACTGGAGTCCACATTTTCTAGGATGTCCGGGTGAGGGTGGGAGGGGGGCAGAAAGATAGAACTAGTGATTTCTGATGGAGAGGACCCTGAAGGTGCCAGGAGGTGGCAATGGGACAGCCACTACAGAATGTCAGTTGAGGAGTTATGTGGCTAGGTCAGGACTTAGCAACAGAGTTGTCTGCCAAAGCGGAACAAGGATTACCGCAGCCTGGAACTGGAGAGACCAGAGAGACATAAACATGGTCCATGAAAGGAGGTGGGGGAGGGAGTCCCTCATGTGCCTGGGTACTCCCATGCCACCACCCGCCTTGGCTTGGGTCAGATGTCCTAGGACATCTTTTTATCAAACACTGGAACTGTTTCTTTGTCATTATTCTAAGCAATGTGGAATCACTAATCATTTCAGTCTCACAGTTTATGTGGTTTATATGTTCATTCACCCATTTTATAGATGAGAAAACAGTCAAAGAATTTCATTCAGTGGCTTAGAATTACATAATAAGTGCTAGAAACGCATTCATATGTGGCTTTGAAAAGCTCAAGGGCATGAAGAAGGGGGAGGAGGGGAGGAAGTGAGGTGGAAAGACCACCCTGCTTCAGAGTGACAGGGAGGAGAGAGGAGACAGCTGCCCTGGGCTGGGTGGAGCAGCCATCTGCTGCCCTGCAGCCTGGCTTCCCTTTCGTGTCCAGGGACTGTTTTGGTCTCAGAGATGCTCGGGAGGTTGGGGTACCAGCTGTTGCCTAAAGCTAAAAGCAGAGGGGAAGTGTTAAAGGCTAAGGGAGTTTTCAAGGCTGGATGCCAAGCCAGCAGCCCACGTTTAGACTGGCAAGAGGCTGGAAGCCATCTCTGCCTGTTTGTCTCCTACAACCCCAGACCTAGAAACCAGTTGAATATACAGAACCTTAAGTGGGGTCAGAAGAGTGAGTCTGGCTCCAGCCACTCTCTCGTCAGTTCTTAGTGGTCTGTGTCACCACCACCACAGGTGCTTGGATATGCCTGGCAAAGATAGGATCCCACCTTTGGGCCCAGCTAAATGGAAGCCTCTATATAGCCCGTAAATGGCTTAATCAAATCAGCAGCAGAAGTCAGGGTTAAGCTCTGATAATCTGATGTCAGAAAATCTGGGTTCGAGACCCACAGTCCCTTCAGGATTCCATGGCTTTTGGTTTTTCTTTGCTTTGTAGAATAACAAAGTAGAGGATGTCACATGCTTTCCAGCTAGGACTATAGTGGGGATAATAATTGGGAAATTTTAGTAGGGATAATGCTTCCCACAGGAACTCCGTTCAACATCCAGTGGTGGCCTGTTCTTGGTCCTTCAGAGATGTCTCCCCGGTACTTTGGTTATGAGTGCCACAGCACCCTGGCCTTTTCCTTCTCCACATTGACACGCCAGCAGCTTATCTTTTCATGTTTGTCTGTTTAGAGTTGTCTGGGATCTTCCAGAAGCTTTGGGAAACTCACCCATTTTTCCCAAAGCTTCTGGACTTCTAGTGTCCAGTACTGGATCTGGTACTTAGTAGGTATCCGATGGAAATATGAAGATAGCCTTTTATAATCTATATGATAAATTTTTAAAAGAAAGGAAAAATAGATAAATAAATAATCACCCAATGAAAACTATGTGTCATGACAAGCACCTGTAATTCCAGCACTTGGGGTAAGGGGTAGGGGTTAAGACAAGAGAATTGTGAATCAAAGCCTAGTCTGGGTTTCATAGTGAGTACCAGACCAGCCTGAGCTATATAACAAGACCCTGTATCAAAAAAAAAAAAAAGAAAGAAAAGAAAAAAGAGAAAGAAAGAAAGAAAAAAAAGAAAGGAAAAGGAAGAAAAGAAAAAAAAGAAAGGAAAAGAAAGAAAAGAACAACTATAAAAATCCTCCAGAACATCTGACAAGTTAATGAACAAATAAGTGATGAACTTGGTGACACAAGTGGCCTTCTTCTCCCCAGTTTATAAAGATGACTTATTCAGAGATGATGGCTTCTAAACTCCTTCATGTAGTATTAGCAGCTCTAAGATGTTTACAATGTTACTAGTTGTTATCTACAAACTAGCAACATTGGGGATAGAAATTGAGCTACTGGGAAATGCTGCCTCAAGGCCATTTTTTAGGAAGTAACAACACTGGCATTCAAGAGCCCTATATAGAGTTTGAGTGACTAGACAAGGTGAAATGACACAAAGGAAGGACTTGACCGAGTCTGGCTGTTGTGGAGAGAGATGGACCACACACAGCTGTTCAGAGCTAGGCAGGCCCTTTGAGATCGCCTCCATTTCCCTAAGCCTCTCTCACTTTACAGATGGATAGATGCTATGGGACCCAGAGACAGACAGCCTAAATTAGCCAGTGGCAAAGGTAAATCTGGAGCCTTGCTCTAGCTTCTGGAGACATGATGGTCTCTAAGTCACATGAGGAATCACTCTTAGGAATCATCTTT
Source organism: Phodopus roborovskii (assembly GCF_943737965.1). Taxonomy (NCBI): domain Eukaryota; kingdom Metazoa; phylum Chordata; class Mammalia; order Rodentia; family Cricetidae; genus Phodopus; species Phodopus roborovskii. Next base: position 2,666,675 of record NW_026125264.1, read on the forward strand.
GTCATCTTTTGTTACTTGGCCTCAGGATGCTACTGAACGAGGGCTCCACCCCATCTACTGAACTCTGTGCTTGGGCAATTCCTGTTGGTTTTCCTTTAGTTCTTACTTAAATATTTGCATGTGTGCAAGCTATGCATGGGATAATGGCTACTACGTTGTTAGTTAATGCAAGTATTGTGCATGACCCAAATGCTGATCATGAGTCTGCTAAATAAGCCATGGGACTTGTGGCAATGGAGTGGCCTGGAACAGTGAATGATCTGTCCTAATATGGAGAAGTCCTCGTGAAGGAAAAACAAGGACAGAAGGGAGGTGAATCTGTGTGAAAATGGGAAATGACAACCTTTGCTCCTATACGTTTATATAAGCATAAAGAAACACTGGGGCTGGTGTGATGGCTCAGGGGGCAACAAGCCTGAGGACCTGAGTTCAGTTCCCAGAATCCACATGGTGGAAAGAGGGAAACAACTCCTGCAAGTTGTCCTCTGACCTCCACACGAACCCTGGCAATGCACCCTCCTCCATGTGCACACAAAATAAATAAAGAAAACTATAATAATTTTTTTTAAAAAAAGGAACTTTGGAATTACAAAATAAAGATTGCTTTAAGAGGCCACTGGGAATTGGAGATAAGGATGGGCGGGAAAATGTGTTATTTGCCTCTGTGTATATTTTTGCAGTCACGTGAATGCATTTGCTTGTTAATACAATAAAAATTACAATGGGGACAGCTGCTATGTAAGTCTGTCAGGCTGTTATATTGCAGGAATAAGCTGTCAGTGTGGCTGGATTTTCTAATTATTCAAGAGAAGACAGAAACCTCAATTTCACTGTAAAATTACCTGAATTTTAGACACCAGCTCCAGGTTTCTTCAAACGCTTTTCTGATTTGTAAATAAGCCAGTGGGGCAGATGTGGCCTGATCTTTGGCTTCAGCCCCGATGACGTCCTGACCCTGGCCTAGAGCTGTCAGCACTCCAGGTTGTCCTTCTTATGTGGGCAGCTGCAGGCTGAAAAGTGACTCCTTCTGCCCCTCTCTTGACACCCTTCAATCCCTGTCCCTTGGGGCTGTGACACTGAGGGCTTTTAACTCAAGATCTAGAAGGCAGAGAGAGGCTGTGAACTCTTAGATAATTCCCTCTCCTGGGATGCTGTCGGCATCAAAGCCCACTTGCCTCCTGCTGTACATCCATCTGTCCCTTGGAAGTGGGGACAGGAGTGAGGCTGGCAGTAAGGGGATGGAAAGGGCTTCCCAGTAATGCTCACACCACAGGGCTCTGGTCAATTGTGTAAGGATCAGATCCAAAGGGGAAACCTGAGAGCCTGTCAGAAAAGAAAATACTCACTCGCTGAGTATTGAGGTAACTCACCAAATTCCAAATGCTGAGGTTACCAAATCCCAATCCCAGAACAACCTTTACGGATCGTCTTGTTCAAGTCCCTTTAACAGACAGGGAGGCAGACTGCTCCTAGCCCCACTTCCCACCTCAAGACCTTGTTACCTTTTCCCTGGCTGCCTGGATGACCCAGCATCCTCCCTGAGCTCTCTGTAGATCTCCTGTCTCTTTCTGAGGTCCAGTCTCTACCCTCAGTCAGAGAAAGCTCTTAACAGAAAAACGTGATCAGGACTCATGTCCACTGAGTACTCTCTGACTTCTCCCTACCTCGCTTCAGCTCAGCCTTGCAAATGTCTGTCCTGTCCATCATCAGCCTCCTCTCTTACCAGCTTACCGGCTTTCTTTCACTCACCCTGTTCCAGAGTCACTTAAATTTTTTTTTTTAATTTGGTGCTGAAAATTGAACACAGAGCCTCATGCATGCTAGGTGGGTTATGAACCCCTGAGCTGCTCCGCAGACTTCCCGGTTCTTAACAAGCTTATGATCTCTCTTTCCAGGGCTTTTGTTCCTGCTCTTCTCCCAGGTTACAAGTGTTTGTTTTTTCTCTAAGATATGGCCCATTCAGATGGTTTCCCTATCTTTAGCCTAGTGCTGAGATTAATTGGGGCCAGGCGGGTCTTGTGGGGCATTTTGTTACTCACCATGCCCAAGACACTGGCCCCTTCTCTTGCCTTGTGTTTTCTTTCATTGTTTTTGTTACTACCTGACTATGATACACATGTAATTATTTCTGGTACAGAGTGGAAGGCCTGTGTGCCTGGGTTACGCCATTGAGTCTTCAAGACTTAGGGGAGCCAGCAGGTTCAGCTGCAGCAGGAAAGGGCAGGGGCCTGTTATTCTAGTGACTGCCAGGTCCTCAGATTAACAATCCTAAAGTGCCTTCCTCCTTTCAATTTCTTGTTCTCTCTGTAGGCTCTGAGAGTCACTCGGATAAACACAGGTGTCATTATTCATTCATTGAATTCTCAGAATGTCCTCAGGATAAAAAACTGAATGATACAAAGAAGGCACTTTGGGAAAGGTTTCTCCTGTCCTGTCTTACAGCCACCAACTCCTTCCCAGAGACAACCAATGGTACAAGAGTGTTTCATTTGTTTTGTTTTTGACAGGGTCTCAAGGAACCCAGGCTAACATCAGACTCACTCTGTAGCCTCAGATGACCTTGAATTTCTGATCCTCCCGCTTCCACCTCCCTATTTTGGGCGATTGAACCTAGGGTTTCATGCATGCTAGGCATGCACTCTGTCAACAGAACTCCATCCATCCACCTTCCCCTTTTGAGACAGGGTCTTACTATGCTACCTTGGCTGACCTGGAACTTGCTTTGTAGACCAGACTGGCCTTGAACTCACAGAGATCCACCTGCCTCTGTCTCCCAAGGGTAGGGATTAAAGTTTTGTTATTTGTCTCTTCAATAGCTCATCTACCTTCCTCCAAATCCATCCACACCATTTAAAACCAGACACTGAACTGTATCCAGTACCATGTCTGACCTTTCCCATACATAACAGTATTTTCAGAATCTGCTCTGTTTCAGTGCATAGAGAGTGCATCATTCTTCCTCCTCCTTCCTTCCTCCTTCCTCCCCCCCCCCTTTTTTTTTTTTTTCTTTTTTTTTTTGCTCTTTGCTCTTTCGGGGGCCTGCCACCCAGCTCCCAGAAAATACACACAGAGACTTATTATTACTTATGAATTACTTAGCTTGGCTTATTTTTAGCCAGCTTTCCTTAACTTAAACTATCCCATCTACCTTTTGCCTCTCGACTTTTATCTTTCTCTATTCTATATTCCTTTCTTTACTTCATACTCTGTGGCTAGCTGTGTAGCTGGGTGGCTGGCTCCTGGCATCCTCCTTTGCTTGTTCCTTGATCTTTCTTTCCAGATTTCTCTTCCTACTCTCTACCTGCTAGCCCTGCCTATCCTTTCTCCTACCTTGCTATTGACCATTCAGCTCTTTATTAGACCAATCAGATGTTTTAGACAGGCAAAGTAACTCAGCTTCACAGAGTTAAACAAATGTAACAGAAGAACGCAAGGCATCTTTGCATCATTAAACAAATGTTCCACAATGTAAACAAATGTAACACATCTTTTTTTTTTTTTGATAATTTTTTAAATTTAAATTTGAAACAAGCTTGTTTCACACCTCAATCCCAGTTCCCTCACCCTCCCATCCTCCCCTGTCCCTCCTCCAACCAACCCCCATCCCATCCCTTCTCTGCTCCTCAGGGAGGGTGAGGCCTTCCATGGGAAATCTTTAAAGTCTGATGTAACACATCTTAAACAAATATTCTACAGCATTCTCTGTCATGGTATCAAGCATTCCACTGCATGGATGTCCTGTAATCTATTTCATCCATTAATTTCACCCCTTAAATGCTGGGCAACTGAGTAACCTCCAGCCTGGGACAATATGCCAGAAACTTGATGGGCACACCATTTTAGATATCTGTTAGAATAAGCTTCTAGTTATAGGCCTGTTGATTGAATGATATGAATGCTTATGATTTTGATATATGCTCTCCTTGGGGAGTGCTCCAGTCTGTCCTCTAGACAACAGTGTTAAAGAGCTTGCTTACAAAAGGCCCTTTAAAGGGGACTGCAGTGAGTCTTCTTGTAGTCCTGCTGTGGGGAGCCTAAAAGCAAGGACCCTATAGGGTAGAAAGGTCTCCAGGAGGCCCCATGCCAAGAAGGAATGGGCTGAAACCTGGTATCAGAGCAGAGAGAGTCCACATAGCAGACTCCCAGATGACCCTCCATGTGGATTTCCTGGCTTTTGTTTGCTCAGTTTTGCTTTGTCTGAAACAGTCTCACTTTGTGGTCCGAGCTGGCCTCCAATTCTTAAGTGATCCTCCTGCCTCAGCTTCCCAAATGCTGGGATTATAGGTGTGAGCTATCCTGATGCCCTTGTTCCATCTTCTTAAAAATTATTTATTTTACTTTATTATTTTATTGTACATGTGTAGGAGATTTCCCCACATGTATGTCAGTGTACCGTGTGTGTGTGCCTGGTGCCTGAGGAGGCCAGAAGAGGGCATCAAATATTCTAGATTTGGAGTTCCAGATAGTTGTAAACCTCCATGCAGGTACTGGGAATCAAGCCCAGGTCCTCAGAAAGAGCAGCCAGCGCTCTTAACTGCTGAGCCATCTTTCCAGCCCCGCCCTTGTTTCATTGTTCAGTGAAGTTGTAACACTACCACAGGAAAGAAGAATGGAACTAGTTTTTTCTCTCTGTTGCTCTTTGTCAAAATAAATAAATGGATGAATAAAACTAGATAATTTCTCTTCCTTCATCTGTTTTGTTTTATTTGTTTTCTTTAAACAGGATCTCATTATGTAGTCCTAGCTGGCTTTGAACTCTCTATGTAGATCAGGCTAGCCTCGAACTCATGCAGAGTGTCCCACCTCTGCCTCCCAAGCACTAGGCCCATGTGCCATTGCACCCATTTCCTTCCCCAGTTTTTGTTTCCCGGTTTTCCTTTGATAAGGTGGCTGGTCATGGGTAACACTTCAGAATCCTTGCAGGTGGATAATCACTCCATGGTGCTAGGTCTCAGCTCCCATTTCAATTGCAAGGATACCCTACTTCATGTGGCTGTGAGGATCTAAGGACTCGGTGGTGAAAAGTGCTCCTTCTCTGATTCCTCATCTGCTTGGTGTACACACCACACTCCCATCAGGGACATGGCTGTCTTGGCTGGTGATAGAGCATAGGCCTTGGTTAACAGTAAGTGTTCAATAGGTAATGATCAGTGGGTGTGTCCACTTGATAATTTCTCTGTCCACCAGGCCCTTCATCATGGCCTAGCCTGTTACCCCCATCGTCTCCAGCCACACTAGCCTCATCCAAGTTCCCTCCTGCCAGAGTGACTTTTGTCACTCCATTCCTACCCACAACCTCTGTTATGAGTGTGTTGTTTCATAAACATAGATGGACATGTGTGTGAGTTTACATAATATCAGAATTTATTGACTAACAATAAATTTGTCAGCTTTGTTACCAGGTCATTCCAATTTTTCTTGCTATCTGGCAACCATAAATAATCTCGTGTGTGTGTGTGTGTGTGTGTGTGTGTGTGTGTGTGTGTGTGTGTGTGGTGTGTGTGTGTGTGTGTGTGTGTGTGTGTTTTCCAGACAGGGTTTTTCTGCATTGCTCTGTTTTAAAACTCACTCTGTAGAATAGGCTGGCCTCGAACTTACAGAGAACCACCTGTCTCTGCCTCCCAAGTACTGGGATTAAAGGCATGCATGTACCACCACCACCTGGCACATAAATTCTTTTGGTCCTATCTTAATTGCTAATATTAATTCTCAGATCACACGTTACACTTTATACAGGTGTTATAAGATGACTATAAAGGGTTAAAGGGATGCAGAGTTCAAAGAGATATCTCTGGAGGCAAAAGAAGAGACTAGACAAGGCAGCAGGGCATCTGGGTAGACACTGATGGAGGCATGCGGGGCTCCAGCAGATTGAGAAGAAGCACAGGGCCAGTCCAGTTGGAATTTCAGATATTAGGCAGATGTATAGATGGACAGATGGGAGGTCAATTCCAGTGGAATCGAGCAACAGGGATCACTGTATTGAGCTGAAACCCAGGGAGAGCTAGGAGTCTCTGCCTGTTGGTCCCTTCACACAGACACAGACACACACACACACACACACACACACACACACACACACACCATACATCAGGTGGTCAGATGACCGGTAGGTGGAATAGTGAGCAGTCACATTCCCAGTGTTAGTAATCCTTTTCCTATGGGGTTCAGCGAGGGTGCTGCATCCTTCATTCTTTGGTATATTCACTGAGTCCTCAGGCTTGGTTTTTCTGATATGGTTTTGGTACACCCACATACCCATATGTTCTCAGTCTACTTTGTAAGTTTATAGGTGGCACCTTTTTTCTTTGGAGGAGTACTTTGTCACTCTCTGCCTCACAGCTGGTTCTTCATGGCAGTGGGGTACTTGCCTTATGGCTGGTGCTACACAGCAGTGGTGTCTATGTAAATAACCAAGATGCAGAGTCACCCTTCTTTTGATACTTGCAAGTGCAGCCAAATGCTACTTTTAAAGTGAAGTCTCCCAGGGCAAGGCACAGCCTAAACCCATTCACACAGCCTAGAGCACCACACAGCCCATCTCCACATTTTTCCTTTGCTTGGTTTATTTCTAGTTATCCTTGGATCTCAGCTTAAATGTCACTTTCTCAAGAAGCCTTCCTCCACCCCAAGATTTAATTTAGGACCCTCCACACAATCTCACAGGACTGTGAGATTTTGTCTGAGCATTATCACAATTAGGAAAGGGTACATGAATAAATGTCAGTCACATGATGCTCATGGCTGAAAGCCCATACAGCCAAGGACTAGGCCTGGCCTGTATACCACTGGGTCCCTGGAGTCCAGGGTGGTAATGCCAACATCCATTTCACAGAAGATTGATCCACACATTCCTATCCAAGAGCAGGGACATTTTGACCTCTCCATTCCATTCTTATCCCTTAATTTACCTGTAAGAGTAAAAGATGGAGGAGAAAAATCTGGAGAAGAGGGAGAGAAAAGTAACAGGATCCTGGGGTTGAGCCCAGTTTTAAAACACTTCTCTAGCATGCAAAGGCCTTGGGCTCAGTCACTAGCACTCTGTAAAACCAGGCATGCCTGCAATCCCAGAACTCTAGTGATGAAGGCAAGGTCAGAAGTTCAAGGTTATCCTTGGCTATGTATCAAGTCTGAGGTCAACTTAAGCTACATGAGACCCTATCCCAAAATAAAGCAACAAGCCGGATCCTTAACTTCCTCCAAGATTCTTAGGTGTGGTCATGCTCAGTCATTCAACAGACCTTTCTAGAGCTCACTCTGAGGTCCTCAACCCCTGAGAGTAAGACTGGGGAGTCAGAAGAAGATGGATCTCTGTGAGTTCAAGGCCAGCCTGGTCTTCAAAGCTACACAGAGAAATCCTGTCTGGAAAATCCAAAAACAAACAAACAAATGAAACTATAGGTCAATGGTAGAGTGCTTGCTCAACTTGCAACTTTCAGTCCTGGGGGGGAAAGCAGGTTGGTTCCAATCATAGAATTTTACATGAATAAATTTAGGATCGAGGTAGTAATAAAGATTTGCTCCTAGAGGCCTGGAATATTCTCGACTTGTGCTCTTTGAGGGTCATTGAAGATGTTTCAAGTCAGGCCATCTGTTGCCTGGTGAAAATCTAGGCATGGGGAATTGGAGACATGTCCCCACCTGGTGTCCCCATCTGGCTGCATGATCTTGGGAGGATTCTGCCCCCTTTCCTGACCTTAATGTCCTCATCTGCCCAATGGGAATCATATTTTTTGCATCATCCAGGGATGTGGGAGGATGAAGCAAGGACGCAGGAGAATCCCATGAATAGGGGGGATTATGCTCTGGGTCATGGGAGGAGAGGAATGGAGGCCTCCCTTCCACTTTCCAAGGCCACAAAGGAAGCAGAGGGAGGATCTGGGGACCACCCAGGCCATCGTGCAGCCATACTCAAGACAAGAGCAGGGGTGTGGCACCTGGACTAGTCACGGGCCAGAGCTGGTGAGGCCGCCACCCAAGCCGTCTGGAGCACTGGGACACTGATAAGTGCTTTGCTGTACTCTCCACCTCCGGTACAGCAGCAGCAGCTGCTGCAGCTGCAGCTGGCCACTTCTTCGAGCACTAGGCATCAACCTCCCACCCGTAACAATACACCCGTCACAGCCCAGATGAGGGCGGCACACTTGCCCCTCTCAGCCTATCATCCCACCAGAGTCAGAGGGTCTCTCCCAGGCAGACCCCATTACACTCACACTTGCTCAAAACCTTCCACAGTTTCTCGTCAATCACCCCTTCATCAGCGGAGCCTGGTGGGCTGTGCCTCTTCCTGTCCCCACCCCAGCATCTTAGCACAGGGTTGGGAGCCCAGCCTTAGTGAAGACACTGCCTTGGTTACAATTGGTTCATCGTCTCACTTTTTCATCAGAGACATTGCTGAGCACCTACTCTGGGCCATACACTGTTCTGGGACATATCAGTGTGCAGGCGAGACAGATTCGTGTCCGCACAGTCTCTTTTATGGCTCAGGGATATTGACAGGTGACATCCTAAGTTAAGTACATAGCATACAGGGCAAAGGAGTAGGGCAAAAGAGTTCCGGGAAGCATGGTTTCCCTACTTCTCTGTAGCCCAGACCGGCCTTGAATTCTTCATGATCCTCCTGCCTCAATCTCCTGAGTGTTGGGATTACATGCACCATCTTAAAAATCAAAACAAAACAAAAAGTACCCTCTTACCTTCTCTGTTACAGTGGTGGTAGATGGGTTATCTAGGGTAAGCTAGGGAATGAGGTGAGAGTCATGGAGGGTTTTAAAACATTAAGGAACCAGGGAGGCAGACATAAAAGTCAGTTTGACTCTGAGCTCAGCCAGAGGCAAAGATGGTGGCTTCATCTGTCTCATGCTTAGGGGACTTCATATTTAGGTTAGACGTGGAGGCATTGACCCCCACCCATCACTTCATCCAAAAAGACAGGACTCCAAGTCCAAAGCTGATGGCTAAAGCTAGGAAGGAAAGTTTGTCTTTACCTGAGGGCCATGTTTCTCATGGAGAGTTGTGGGTGCTATCACTGAACACACAGCAATGGCAGGCAAGGGCTCCAGGGGATGGGCAGAACATGATTGCTATTGCCTGAAATCTCCAAACACCAATATCCAAGAGCCATACCCCTAAATTGATGTGATTACAGTTGTAGACAGACCAAAGTGTAACCAGGTAGAATTATTTTAGATTAAGAAGGAACTAAGGGGCCAGACAGTGGCGGCACATGCCTTTAACCCTAGCACTCTGAAGCAGAGGCGGACAGATCTCTGTGAGTTCAAGGCCAGTCTGGTCTACAGAGCTAGTTCCAGGACATCCAGGGCTACACATACACACACACACACACACACACACACACACACACACACACACACACACACACACCATCTTGGAAAAACAAAAACAAACAAAGGAACTAAAGAAGGCTGGTGATGTGGTGGTGGCTCACACCTTCAATCCCAGCATTCAGGAGACAGAGGCAGGAAGATCTGAGTTTGAGGTCAGCCTGGTATACAAAGAAAGTTCCAGAACAGCCAGGGCTACACAGAGAAACCTGTCTCAAAAACAACAAAAAGGGAAGAAAGGAACAGGAGGAGAAGCAAAAGGTCACCGTCCTAGAACTTAAACTGTCCCTGCAGTGTACCAGCTACGCGCACCCAAAGCTACGCGCACCCAGTCTGGAGTTACCTGCTGCCCGCCTGCGCTGGCTGTGCCACAATCACTGACTGAGCATGACTGCACCATGCACATTCGTGGTCCAGAGATACAGCCATGAATTGGGCAGCTAAGAGCCTTCTGAGACAAACCCAGCTGTCATCTCAAAGGGAAGAACACAGTTCATTCTGACCACCAATATGAGAGCCCATGGTCCCAAATGCAGACTCAGCTTACCTCAGGTGACTGTTGTTGGTTGTTTGCTTTTGAGACAGGGACTCACTATGTTGGCCTGGCTGTACTGGAAAACCCTATATAAGCCAGGATGGGCTTGAACTCACAGAGGTGCCTCTGTCTCCTAAGTGCTGAAATTAAAGCCACCAAGTCCAGTCCAGGGTACATGAGCACATATTAGTTAATTTAGACAAAGACAAAGGCAAAATTCAACCCATTTATTAAGTACATTGGTAGGGACTACAGTTAGACAAAGTACAGCAAAATGAGGAGGCTGTTACAGGTTTTTTTAACTGTTGGCATCGTCAGTGTTTGGGTGGTGTGGGATCTAGTGGCCTACTTAAAGCATATTCCAAAAGTTTTTACTGGATACCAAAAAAGACTATAGATCACAGAGGTGGGCAATGAATGGCTAGTAAGGAGAATTAAGACAGTGTGAGGTAATTCAGCTCTGAAGCTACAACCATCCAACTCCCCAAAACCACAAATTTTGAACCAGTCAACCAGTCTTGTAGAGTCTTCCAGATCTGTGTGGCTTCTCTCTAGTAACTTTCATTCACAGTCTCCGTTTCAAGAGTCTCAGAAAGGGAGATGTTTAGGGAGAGGGGGAAATGGTGTGGTAAGTGCAGAGGTGAGGATGAGCGAGCCAAAAGGGTACTTGATACGTTGAGACATGTCATGTCTGTGCAGGAGCTAGGGGTAGGAGGAAATGAAACCAGGCTAATGGCAAGTGTGTGCAAATTGTCCTGAGAATCCCTCCATTGGCCTTGACTCCCCTACCGCCCCTTGGTCCAGTGAGCCTTCACTCTCTGGATGGACACTGTGGCTGCCAGCACTCCTCCCTCCCTCCTCTTCCTAGGCTCCATTCCTGCATAACTGCTCTGTTAGGAGCCGTTTTTCCCGCCAGCCTGGTCCCACAGCCGCACCAGCCTCAAATAACACACACAGATGCTGTATTAGATATAAAGCTGTTGACCTGTTACTAGTGTTTCTTATTGGCTAGTCCTCTCTTAAATATTAACCCATTTCTATCAATCTAAGTATTTCCACATGGTCTCATCTTACCAGAGAGAGGGCCTAGGACCTCTGCTCTCTTGGTCTTACATGTTGACTCTCCTCCTCCCTCTCCCCGAGACCTCCTTCTCTTCTAGTCCCACCTATCTTGCTTTCCTATTGGCCAACAGTGCTTTATTCATTAACCAATAAGAGTAACATATTTACAGAATGACAACTCCCACCATCTCCTCTTTTCTGTCTAAAATATAAAGAAGGGTTTTAACTATAACATAGTAAAATATATAACAATTATCAAATAAGAACACAGTTAACAATATTTAGTCCATTAACATTTAGCAAGATTCAAAGAAAATATTTTATCATCTATCCTATCTTTGTGAGTCTAAAGCCCTATATGTAACTTATCTTTAATCCTAACTAAGGAAAATTATAACCATAACTATCCATCTTCAACTCCATCAAAGACCATAGAAGGATAATATATAAACTCTAGAAATGACAGAGACAACTCACTGCCTGGTTAGTCACCAGAAGTTCTTTTGTAATGTTCCATCTTCAGCCTATAGGCCAAAGTGTGTCTGGGAGACTCCTCAGCAAAGCAGGAAACTTTAAACTGTCCACTTTAAACTTTAAACTGTATTGGAAGTTTGTCAGTCACTTTTCTCTGTGTCCTGCATACTGTCTGGCAGACTCTTCCATGAAGCAGGAACCCTGTAGCAATGTCCATCTTGTATCAGCAGTCACTTTCCTGTGGGTCCTGCATTTCCAGCATAAAGTCAAACAGTCCAGATAAGAACAGTATCTTGCCCAAGTGGCTAGTTTTGCCATAGCGGGAGTAAACTCCATAATGAGTTTCTTCGATGTCCATCTTCCTTTCTGACACAGGTGGTGTTGCCAGGAGCAGTTATGTCTCACTATCAAGAAAAACCCTAAACCATTTGAAATGCCATATTCTGTAGGTCTTTGAAAGGTTTGAAGAATGCCTATCCATCTTAAATATGTCTCTATACATCTAGAAATCCTAACTAACTTAAGTATAAGTGTTGACTATTATAGGTAACTATCTAAAATCTGCACTAAATTATATATTTTTAAATGAGCTATATAAACACAATACCTCAACAAAAGGAGAAATATATATATCACAAAATTGACCTTAAATTTGTATCAATAAATGAAAATCTATTCTAAAACAAAGTATTTATTTCTAGACCATAATCCTTTTTACCTTTAAAGAGATTGATTGTGGTCATTAACCACTTGTAACTAACCCCATTTAAGTGAAAATAAACATTTATAGACAATATTTGGGAATTTGAGCGTCGGTTTTCCAAAACTGCTTCATGCTGATAGGGGGTACTGTCATGGGGATCCTAAGAAGATGCAGAAATCCTGGCTGTAGTAGTCTGCAAGGCTGCCTTGCCCCAACTGTTTTGAATGTTGGATCACCTGGTACACTGTTTCAGGAGGTCTGGCCTGATCAAAAACCATGTTAGTCTGGAAGGAATCCATAGCTTTTTTTTTTCTGTTGAAAAAAAAAAAAATAGAAATCCTTTTCCCCAGTAACCTATCCTTGTACTTAAAATTTGAAGTCAAAGCATTTTTAAAATATATAAATTGGAATAATTCAGTAGCATTTCTTTTAACAATTGTTGCTATTTCCTTAGCAGTTAAACAATACAAAGACAACACAATACCATACCAAAATCTCTGTGATTCCCATCTTTACGTGGCCTTTTTATTACTTTATTCCTTTTACTTTTATTTTTTCATGTTTTGAGACTTTGCATGGAATTTATTCTGTACACCAGGTGTACTTTGAAATCACAGAGATCCGCTTGCCTCTGCCTCCCGAGTGTTGGAATTAAAGGTGTGTGCCACCAATGTCCTAGCTACTTTCTTTCTGTTTTTTTAAAACCAGCTGTTCATATACACCATTGAATTGTTAGCATCACTTCTTAAAAGCTGTGCAGTTTGTTTTTTGTTTTTTGGTTTTTTTTTTTGTTTTTTGTTTTTTTTGCTGCTTATGATGAGTCAGGAAACCTCCCTTAAAGGAGCCGCATAATCTTTGGTTGTCTCTAGCAAAACAGAGCCCAACCGAGAAAAATGATGCTACCGAGAAGCCTTGCTTCTCTCTGTTCTTTTGTTTCTAAAACCCCTCTTTAAGCTTTTATCAAGTTTTAAGTGAAAGTTCTCAGGTCCACATTGGGCACCATTTTGTTATGAGCATATTTTCCCACCAGCCTGGGCCCAGTTGCTGTGCCAGCCCCAAATAACACACAGAGACTATGTATTAGATATAATGCTAGTGACCAGTTACTAGTTTCTTATCAACTAGCTCTGTCTTAAATATTAACCCATTTCTATTAATCTAAGTATTTCCACGTGGTCTCATCTTACTGGAGAGAGGATCGGGAGTCCTGCTCTCTTGGTCCTACATGTTGATTTTCCTCCCTACTACTTCCCGAATCCTCCTTGTCTCTTAGTCCTGCCTATCTTGCTTTCCTATTGGCCAACAGTGCTTTATTCATTAACCAATATGAGAGACATATTTACAGAATGGCATCTCCCATCAGGCCTCACCTGGTACTTGCCACTCACCTTGCATCAGTAAGCAGAGACAAGTCACAGGTCTTGGCAGCAGGGAGTGCAGATGATGCCCAGTAAGAGCCTTATGGATGAGGATATGGCATTGACACCTCTTTTCTCCAGCCATATATATCCAGCGCCTCCTTCATCTGGCCTCATCTCCCTCACCCACTCTATCCCACTTGCATTAATGCCTCTTGCCAAATGCTCACTTCACGGTCTTTGCGCTTGCGGTGTCCTCTGCTTGCAATGCTGTCTCGTCTCACCCAGATAGCCACATGGCTCACTCTCTCACCCCCCATACACTTCTGTTCCAGTGTCCCCTCCTCAGAGAAGCTCTCCCTGACTGCTTTATCCCAGACAGCTCCTGCATTACCCCCTCTCCTCTTCGCATTGGTGGGGCACCTGACAAGACTTACCTGCACTCGATACAGGGTCCATTTGCTTGCTTCCCTGTTGATTGTCCACTCCCTCCCCCAGCCCGAAGACAGGCACCACACCTGGCTTTGCTCATAGTAAATTGGTGAATCTCTGAGCCTGGGAAATTGCTACATTTTTATGAAATGAATAGTGAGGAAGTATCAGTGATGTCCCAGAGTCCACAATCTGTTCATCTTGATTCTTGGAAATGATTGTGACCTCCTTTCCAATGTCCAATGACCAGACAGATGTAGCCTCTGGGGGACAATCAGGGCCAAGAAACTGTTAACATGGGGTCTACCCTAAGCCTCTCCATGCAAGCCCACCTGGCAGGGGTCAGATGTGTCAGCCTGTCCAGCCATCTTTGGCCCTAAGGTGGACCCTAAAGGCTAGGGTCCAGGCCCCTGGGATTCTTGGAAAGGCTCATTTCTCCTCTGGCAAATATCCCTGCTTCCTTCCCGGGGCTTGTGCCTGCATTTCTGAACCAGAAGGTGTTTACACAAAACATCCTGGGTTTGGCGACAAATTCACCCTCCATGAGGAATCCTTAATGAAGCTTCCTCCTTCCCCACTCCAGGCAGCTGTAGAGTCAACTGGCTCCGTCTGTGGGAAATTAAGGCAGCCCAAAGCCAGACAAAGCGGAGGTGCTTCTGGGCTTCATGAGCCACATTTTGAGAATGTCGGAAGGCATTCTCAAATATGTTTCTGACCTGCCCTTCTCCCAGCTTCATCCTGCAGCTATAAAACTAAATAGTAATGATCCCATCTATATGAAAGGGGCCATGAAATTCAAGTGAGGTGGAGTATTAAAGGCCTAAATTGCCAGGAGTCAATAAGGGAGACTAAAAACTGAACTTCAGAGTTGGGCCTTAGGACTGGGGAGGTCGTTCAGTAAGTGTGCACTCTGAAAGAATAAGGACCTGGGTTCGAATCCCAAGCACTCACATAAATAAAAATCCAGACACATTGTGTGGGACTGTTACCTCAGCAATGGGTAGATACAGAGAGCTCACTGGCTAGCCAGCCTAGCCCAAAAGTGAACTTCTGGTTCAGTGAGAGGCCCCATTTCAAGACAGGAAGATGGTTGACTGACAGGAAGACACCTGACATCCTACTCTGGCCTCTGCATGTGTTTGCATGGACACATGTACCCCTATGTTTACATGCATGCTCCCTCACGCTTACATGCATGCACCACACAGCACATGCACCCACACTAAGTAAAACGAGAAGGGATACAGCTCAGTGGTAGAGCTGAGTGTGTGAGAGGCACTGGGTTAACTCCAGTTATACACACAGATAAGCAAAAGGGCTTTGGTGAGGCCAAAACTTCCAGACCTCACCTCTGAGCTTTGCAACTGTACAATAAAAGGTTGGGGGACCCCTCAGGTTCTGCTGAGCAGCCATCCTCCTCCCTCCTCTGGGAAGTCTTGGATCCTAATTCACTCCAGCTCTTACTGACACTTCACTGCTCACTTTGGACAATTTCCAGCTCCTTCTGTGGGTCTCGGCTTGCTACTGCGGACACTGAATTCAACAAATGCAGCGGCCAGGTGAAAATTAAAATGATTCATCCTCCGGAGAGTGGGGGGAATTTTTACCACCCATTATTTACAAACTAGAAGCTGAAAGTAACACCGGTTAAATATGTCTGTCTGCCACACTCGGTTTCTCGGAGTTGTTAAACAGGATTTAGGATTTCTGTGTCTCCAAAGCTCTTATCTCTGCCATCCATAATATATGTAACTACTTTTCCACCGGTGTTCGTTGTTTCCCACTAGGATGACGTTTCTAGAGATTTTACTCACTGCTATATTCTCCACACCCAACCTGACACACGGTGGATGTTAAAATACCCTTTGAAGGAGAGGAAAGAGGCAGGTCACTGTGCTGCTCCCTCAGAGACTGAAGGGGGCGCTCCTGCCCCGCTCCCAGTGCTAGACCCGCCCCTCTGGCGCCCCGCTGACGCGCATGCGCCACCCCTCTAAGGCCCTGGGTTTTTTTTTTTTCCACTGCGCAGGCGTGCCGGAAGTCCTCAGAGCGGCGCCTGCGCGGATGGAGCAGATGTGGCGTTGAAGCCCTGTGAAAGCTCTTGAGAGCGGTGTAACGCCATGCTGTCCCCCGAAGCGGAGCGGGTGCTGCGGTACCTGGTCGAAGTGGAGGAGCTGGCCGAGGCGGTACTATCGGACAAGCGCCAGGTGAGAGACGCCGCGGCGGCTAGCTCAGTACGCAAGCGCGCGGGACTCTGCGCTGGGCAGTAGCCTTCCAAAACCCTGCCCCTGCGGGTCCCCCGGATCCTTACCCTCTGCATGCGGCTTCCCCGACACCGGTTTCCTAACGCAGTCCCGACCCCCATCGTGAATCAGGTTGCTGAGACCCCAGCTGTATTTGGCTGGACGGTAGGGTGACGTGCAGCGGGGCGGGGGAAGGTTAGAGGGCCTCGTAGACCCGAAAGGGGAGCTTGGCTCTGGATCTATGGTAAGTAGTGGGTCTCCAAAGGGAGTTCGTGCTGAGAATGTTATCATTGGATTTTTGATTGATTGGTTGGTTGATAGGTTGGTTTAGACTCTAAACTATAGAGAGACTCGTGTCTTGGGGCTGGCCTCGAACTCACTCGTGTAGTCTCGGATAGCCTTGAACTATCCGCCCTTGTAAGCTTCCTGGGTTCTGGGATTATAGGCATGCATGCACGGTACGGGATTTAGGTTTTAAAAGTCTTCTCTGGCTGCTAACTAGCGTGCAAAAAATCATTTAGACCAGTGGTCCTCAATCTTCTTAATGCTCCAACCCTTTAGTACAGTTCCTCTTGTTATGGTGACCCCCCTCACCATAAAATCATTTTAGTTGATACTTCATAGTTGTAATTTTTTGAGGGGGGCCATTGTTTTTTGAGACAGGGTTTCTCTGTGTAGCGTTGTAGACCAGGCTGGCCTAGAACTCAAGAGATCTGCCTGCCTCTGCCTCCCAATTGCTGGGATTAAATGTGTGTGCCACCACCGCCTGGCACCATAGCTGTAATTTTTATGTTGTTATGAATTGTAATGTTTTGCAATGGTCTTAGTGACCCTAAGGGTCAAGACCCCACAGATTGAGAACCACATATTTGGTTATCCAGATGATCTGGATTTGGACCAGACAGTCCTGATGGAGAAGTAATGGGGTGAGAAACACACTTTGGAAATGGTCTCCAAACGCTGTCATAATTACTCCTTATGGTCTATAGTGAGAAGGCCCAGTGGTTCACAAGCAGCAGGATTCCTGTGTACTCCGGTCCCAGAGTCACTGCCTGAGTAGCTGTCATAGTGGTGTACATCCATGTCTGGTGAGACTATCAGATTTTCCTACAATGGCCTGTCAATAATAATTGTCCTGGAGACACTAAACTCACTGATGACCCTGGTACATGTTCAGGTTTGAATGGACGATATAAATGCTTCCTAATTGGTAAACTTTTTCCTAGCACCTGCTCTGGAGGAAGGATGCTCCTGTACAAGCCGAGGAGCTGGGAACTGAGTGGGGGAAGAAATACATTCCCATTTCAGTCCATCCATGTTAGGCAAGACATTGGGAGCTAGCCAGGAAGGACACCTTGTCTCTTCAGGTTGGGGCAGGAGGCAGCTGGATTTCTATCTGCTTCTGTTTTCAGATTGTGGACCTGGACACCAAGAGGAATCAGAACCGAGAGGGCCTGAGGGCCCTACAGAAGGATCTGAGCATCTCTGGTAAGTTGTAACATCCTCACTGAAGCCTTGGAAACGGATGCAGTTGTCTTCTGAAAGCCTTTGTTGTCCCTAATAGAGAGCAGGCAGGAGACTGGGACTGTGTGACTCAGCCTCACAGGAAACTAAAACAGCTTGTGGAGAAGAAGAGGCAAACGTTGCAGGTCAGACATATGCTGTGACTCAAGATTTGAGCTGCTCACTTCAGTGACAGGCCATTAGCTTATCACTCATCAATGGCAGATACTGAGAGTGCTCGCAGCACATAAAAGCAATAGTAGTTCTGCCCTTATGTTCCACATGAGGAAAAGCAGCATAAACACATAACTGAAAATTGTGGAAAGCTGAAGATGGAGTTGGCCGTGAGTGGATGTTGAGTCTGTCGAGGAGGGAGGAGATGAGGCCAGGTGGCTGTGGCTGTGGCAGTGTGAGCAAGTGGGGGACATGAAAGGCCGTAATGATCTGTAAGTTCTGTAAGGATGGGCAACATTCAGGCCATAATGAAGGGTACTGACATGCATTCCACTGGCTGCTTATTTCACCAGAGTAACACCCAGAGTTGTCCTGCAGGACCCGCATGACCCAGCCCCACACAAACTCCACCATGTTAGCCCCCACTCTCTCAGCCACTCATTGACTCACTGGTCTCTTGGTTGCTCTGACAGCAAAGCACGGCCAGTTCTGGCCGTTGCCATTCCTCTGCCTAGCTCTGTCTTCCCAGGTGTCTAAGGAGATGTCCTCCCTTTCCTCAGTTCTTTGCCTGGATGTCACATCTGCAAAGAGCCCTTGTGCCTCTCTGATGCTTCCCATCACTTAGCAGTATGAGGGAGAACAGCTCATTTATTCCCCATCTTTTGCTCTGATGTGACTTCCACAAGGGCAGGAATTGTCTTGTTGGATTTTGTTTTAGCATCCAAACAATGCCTGCCAGATAGCTGGTGCTTCAAAAAGAAGAAATAAAACATGTTGAAGAAATGTCTGTTTGCTATTTCAGAAGATGTGATGGTTTGCTTTGGGAACATGTTCATCAAAATGCCTCACCCTAAGACAAAGGAAATGATCCAGAAAGGTAAGGTGTCCTGGGGATGGTCAAGGGCGTGGTCACCCTCCCCACCAGTCATTGTCCAGGACTGAGAGTCACGCTTTGCCAGTTTGAGAGGCAGCTGTGCTGTAGAGTCGAAGTGGTTTTGGTTCTTGCTCTGCCTTCTTCATCTGTGAATGGAGCATCTACACAGCACAGTTGTGAAGCTAAGATAAACCAGAATGGCTAGCATTATTCTTGTTTACTAAGGGAAAGTCAGTTGGGTTACAAATATTTGACAAATTGAGCTTAAAATACTGAATACTGTCCATTCTCTTTTCCTCATTAAAAAATTGTCCAGAAGCAGGGAAGAAAACCAACAATGATTTTTTTCCCCCCTAGAGTACTGTTTAGTTGGCTCAGCAGGTACATGTACCTGATGATGACCTAAGTTCAGTCCTCAGGACCCACACATGATAGAAGGAGGAACCAACTCAACTTGGCCTCTGTGCTCCAGCCATACAGATGCATTCACACAAAATAAAGTCAAGAACAACAAAAGCAGTTTCCCTGATGCTCAGCAGTGGTCCCACAGTATAGGCCCTTGGTCATTGAGTATCACTGTACTGCTATAGGCTTTATATCTATATAGCAGGCTGGGGAAAGGCAAAGGGCTTTGTTTTCTGGTTGAAAATAAGGTCATTTGCCAAAATGTTATTGGTCAAGGCCAACCATACCTGTAAAGGGGCCTGGATACATGAGCTTTTGCATGAGCCTCTGTGTGTGTGTGGGTGTGTGGGTGTGTGTGTGGGTGTGTGTGTTACATTAGGTGTGTGCATACGGAGGTCAGAACAGAATGTCTTCCTTTATCATTTGTAAAGAGTAGGTTTTTCCTCCCGCCTCTGGTCTTGTCCACCGCCACGCCAGCCCCAGTTAACACACCAAGACTCTGTATTTGATATAATGCTTTTGGCCAGGTACTAGTTTCTTATCGGCTAGCTCTGTCTTAATTATTAACCCATTTCTGTTAATCTAAATATTTCCACGTGGTTTTATCTTACCGGAGAGAGAGGCCACCAGCGTTCTGCTCTCTCCATCTTCCATCTTGACTCCTCCCCCCTACTTCCTCTTTCCTCCTTGTCTCCTAGTCCCTCCTCTCTTGCTTTCCTATTGGCCCACAGTGCTTTATTCATTAATCAGTATGAGAAACATATTTACAGAATGACATCTCCCATCAGTCATTTTCTACCTTACTGCCTTCAAGCAGGGTCTGCCAATCTCTTTGGCTAGGCCATTTGGCCAGCAAGCTCTCTGGGTCTGCCTGTCTCCGTCCTCTAGTGCTGGGTTACAAGCACATTCAGCCATGTCAGCCAGCTTAGCCAAAGAGGTTGGTAGACTCTACTTCAAGGCAGTAAGGTGGAAAACGATACTGTGCATAGGTAATGGGCCAGAGACTACGCAGCTGAAATCTCAGTGGTCCTTCTGACCCACAAGTGTTGTCTAATCTCTTGTCTGTGGAGGTTCTAGGAAGTGATCAGGCTTCCCCCAACTCAATATAGGCTGAACAAGTTCATAGGACACTTCCTTATTTACAGTGAGAAACAAAACCATTACCAACACCATGAAGCATGGCTAGTCAGGGCTTTTCCTCTTTGGGAAATGAGTCTAGGCAGTGAACTTATTGAGTAGAATGTCCCTCCCAGCAGTTGATTGATGATGCTTTGATAGGTTCCTATGTTGTTATACTACCATTTCTCAGGTGCAAACGATGGTGATGGTAGACTGGTTTTTCCTATCCACCACAGCTGACCATATCCAGGTTATGCTGGAGCAGTAGACTCTCCCCTTGGCTACTTTAGGTCACATTTTATCAGGACCTTGATGGAACTTGGGTTTGTAAAGTTTCTTGGCCACCAGCCAGCCAGCCACCTAGCATACTGTGAGTTAAGTATGAGTGCTACTTACTCTGGTGTTAATCCTTTTTCAGCCAGTCTTTGAGGTCACCTTTTCCTTCCTGTGTGCTACAAGCCTTGGCTCTCAGGGGTGTTAGGTGGAGACTGGGGTCCCTCTCTGCAATATAACCTTGTCCTCTCTGCCTACTGCACTTTTTCAGATCAGGAGCACCTGGATAAAGAAATAGAAAGACTCCGCAATCAACTTAAAGTGAAAGTTAACCGCCTCTTTGAAGCCCAAGGTATTGGCCTGGCAGGCTGGGAGCAGGGTGGGAGGAAACCATTGAAAGAATGTTAGCGAGCAGGTGTGGAAAGCCACGCAGGTGGGCAGTGGGATAAGCAGTGGTTGTCTGTAGCTGCTCAGAGGTAGGACACGGAGTCTTGTGAGGCTTATTTTTGTCACAGGTCCTTTTCCAGGCACCAGGAGCTGCCCAGGGTGATCTTTTTTACATGGTGTGGGTACCAGGGTAGCTAGGACAGGAGAAACCCAGAAGACTTTAGTCACAGGTCAGATCTTAAATAGGGGTAAACTTAAGCACATCCGATCGCAGGTCTGATCAGAATCTGCAGATCTGTATGCAACAGTTAACGACTTTGGTAGTTCTTGGCCAGGGGCAGTGTTGACATATATCAGCCTGTGCACTGCAGAATCCAAGGCCCAGCCCTGCACCTCTCAGGCCCAGTTGGCAATGTTAATGCAGTGTTAGCTACTTTCCTGGGCCTGGCTCCAGAGTCAGCAGTAGGTTGGACAGCAGGGGGCCCAATTTGATCATAACTACCTTCTTCTTGCAGGAAAACCGGAGCTGAAGGGTTTTAACCTGAACCCCCTCAACCAGGATGAGCTTAAAGCCCTCAAGGTCATCCTGAAAGGATGAGGCTCAAACAGCAGGTGAGGGACCTGTGAGCAGGTCCCCGCTCCCTCAGCCTTAAGACCTGCAAGGACAGGATTGTCTCTTTAAGGGGACAGGCTCAGGAATGTGGCTTCTGTACCAAATCTTTTTTTTTTTTTCTGTTGTGCTTGGCTGCTTTGTGACGAGAGAGAACCCTTAGCCTGTTCTGTGTGCTTGGCCTGGCTGCCAGAGCTTGGTGGACACAAGACCTATTGACAGACCCTGGCAGCCATCTGTAGGTGTGTGGGGGGTGGGAGAATGACTGTGGCCGACACTTCTCAACAGTAGCCTGCTGTTTAGATGGGCCTGGCCAGCAATGGAGAGAGGGCGGACTGGGAGCTTCATTCTAGCTTTCTGCATGGTGAGGCATTTCTAGGCAATGTGTGTGACACAGTTTGCTTCTGTGTGAAGCAGACAGA
Source organism: Phodopus roborovskii (assembly GCF_943737965.1). Lineage (NCBI taxonomy): Eukaryota > Metazoa > Chordata > Mammalia > Rodentia > Cricetidae > Phodopus > Phodopus roborovskii. The sequence continues at coordinate 2,688,590 of NW_026125264.1, forward strand.
CCCTTAGTGCCTCACACCAGCTGCAGGGTAGACACATTTCCGCAGAGCCCCCAGTCCTGTCTGTCTTCCTGCTGGCTTTCCGTAGTAGGTGCTGTCAATCGCCCTCTGGTTGCCCTTGAGATGAGAGGCCTTACAGAGGATTGGCCCAGGGCAGCCAAGCAGTATCCTTCCTAAGGTGACTCAACATGGAACATACTCCACGACCTCTGACAGCAGGGATAGGCTGGCCAGCCTGACTTCATAGTGTGAGTGTGCTGTGAGATCTAAACTGGCCTCTGTTCCCTGAGGTTCAATAAACATTAACTGAACAAACCACAGCTCTGAGTTGTCACCTCATTCAGTTCTTCACCAAGGCCCAACCCTTTTTATTAGAGTGCTACTTAAGAAAGGAGCCTTAAAATGCGTAGCATCAAGAGTAGACAGGTAGAGACCACTCTCTCTGAACTTTGATCCATAGTTACATCAGAAATAAGCTGGCATAACTAGATCCCAAGTTTCTTCCAAGATGAAAGAAAACCAAGTTCAGTTTCCAGTTCCACATGGTGGCTTATAATCATCCCAAACTCCAGTTCTAGAGGATTTGATGCTTCTTCTAACAGGCACACAAAGTACATGTACACATATATGTACATACAAGCAAAACACTCAAAAACCATTTTTTAAAAATTAACTAGTCAGGTGTGGTGGTATATGCCTTTAATTCCAGTACTCAGGAGGCAGAGGCAGATGGATCTCTGAGTTCCAGGGTAGCCAAAGCTATGCAGAGAGACCCTGCCTCAATAAATAAATAAATAAATAAATAAATAAATAAATAGGGGAACTAAAAATTAGAATTAAGCCAATATGTTAAATATTGCTGATGACTTCAGAGAATATTTAAAAACCTAAGAAAAAACACCTAATATAAGGCAGATTAAGCCCATACTTGTGGTTGTTTGGTTTGTTTTTGTTCTTACAGACACTCCTGTGATAGACACTCCTGTGATAGACCTAGACAAGCTGCAAGTCTGTGCAATGGGGTCTAGTTAGAAGAACACAGTTTCAGAGGCAGGCACTGGCTTAGCCCAGGCCGAGGGAGGTTCTTGAATCATGAAATGGGTTGAGCAAAGTAAGTGCTGAGCAGTGTGTGATCTACTGCCTATAGATGCTATGTGGCCCCCTCAGGACAAACTATAGGGCCAAAGGGAGGATATTAGTATACACCCTGTGATTCATGAGCTTCGAGCCATATGAATAAATCAAACAGCAGAATTCACTTTGATGGCAGCTGCCTAGTAGGTCTACCTGGCATACAATTTCTGCCCTGGAATACTGCTTCTGCCTGCCTGCCTGCCAGGGTGGGTGCTAGGCCAAAGAGCCCATCAGTTCTGTATTCAGGAAGTGAGAACCTAGAGTCCATGCCCAGGGATTGTGGGCTTGGGAAACCCATGGGCTCTGGAAGCAGAAAGTCCAGGGTGAGTCAGCTCTCAGTCCTCTGTGTGTGTGTGTGTGTGTGTGTGTGTGTGTGTCTACCCCACACCCACCCCACCCCCTCAGCCAAGGCCAGTTGGTTCACTTCATGCTTTGCTGGATGTTTCTTTCCCAGGCTAGGCTGTCCTTTGGGCTTACTTTAGGCATTCGGTTTGAATTTGTAGGCAAAAACTGCCCAGAAGGTAGGTAGAGCTACCTGGCCCCCTGGAGGCCCCTTCTCAGTGGAGCATGGTGCCTCCCAGCTCAGGCTTACTACCACCTCCTAGACCAGGAGGAGGCTTCTGAGCTGAATGCAGTCATGGCACATGACTCCTCATGTGATCATGCCTGTCACCTGTAGCCTCACTTTCTGATTTTAAAACCCAGCCCCAGATGAGAGGTGGGTTTTCCCAGAGCCCCTGGCTAGGCAGTGTCGCCTTCCCAGGTCCCACCTTCATCTGAGACACTGGAGGCTCCAGTTCTGTGGTTTTCACGTGGCCCAGTCTGTGGGTCCATATGAATCAGGGCATTGCAGAGGATGGTATGTCTAAGGCTTGTACACTCCCAGGCTTCCAGTAGACAATCTAAAATCATAGTTTGTAAGCATAACTTAAAGACAAGTTTCCTAGCTCAAGGGATCCTTCACCATGACCAGAGACATCAAAATGGCTGTGGCATCCTTAACCAGGCCCAGTGCTGAGTGACTCAAAGCCTGTGCTTTATTGACATGTTCTCAGAGTGGAAGAGCTTGCTGCTTGGCCCCTTTGGGCCCAGTCGCCAATCTGTCAAGGATAAGCCCACCCAGTCCCAAGGATTGGCTGTTGGTTCAAAGATGCAGGGTGGGGGTGGGGCTGGAGTGGGGAGTATAGGGTGTTTGGTCCAAGTAGGAAGCAGAGGCTCCCTAGCCGGTAATATAGCTGTAAGGCTGTGGGGAGGTGGAGGGTGCACTGCTGGAATCCTGCTGTGAGAGGCCAGGGTGGCACCTGCCAGGGCCTCATTCCTGGCTGAGGTCAGCCAGGAGCTTTCTTCTGCACTTGAAGGGATCGGAACAACTGCCTCAACTGCTCCTTCCGGTCATTGATGCAGCCTAGAAAGAACATGAGGTGTTGGTACAGGGAGCAGGCAGCAGGAATTGTGTGGACATAAGTGGCCCTCAGCTCACCTTTCCCAGAATGACACCACCTGAGTTCAATGGTCAGCAAAGGCTTTTTAAGCTGACTGGGGGTTCAGCTGCTGCTTCAGACACTGACTCCAGATGGCTTGTTAAGTCCTCACAGGAATAGTGTGTAGCCAGGAAACTCAAGAGAGGTTGTCATTTACCCCAAGTTGCATGAGTAGCAGAACTGGGAGTTGATTCTAGGCTATGTGGTGCCAGAGTCACATTCAACTGCTTCTCCAGACTACAGTGCCCTCGTCTTTGCTTGATGAAAACACAAAAGCCAGCAGTGCCTGAAGCTAACTTACATCTCTTACTCAGCACATCCTGGAGGTGTGTCCCAGGCAGTCCCTGCCTCTCCCCACACACTCACCAGGCATCCTGTTCCCTGCTTGATCTCAGAGCTGGTTCTGAAGGCAATACCAGTCTTTAATCTTAGCCAGGCACACTTGTAATACTCACAAATGCTTGAATGACCTGACACACCATGGCCGCAAGAATTGACCTGGCGATGCCTGCTTCCTACATAGTAACTCCAATCCCTCCCTTCCCTCCAAGGCTGTCCCAGCTGTCAAGGCTACAGCACACAACCTGTGCATCCTTGTCATTTTCCAAAGTGATTCCAGGGAACCTGCTTTAATGTTTTTGGCTCGCTCATGCCAAGTCTTCAGGTTCAGTGCAAACCCTTTCTTGGGAGTTCTAGCCTCGTCCCTGGATTTTTGTTTGTTTGTTGTCTATTTATTTATCTTTGGTAACCTTTTCACCTAATGTCACATTCCTAACTTGTCCTCAACCATCAGCCTGTTCTTTCTCTGCCTGCTCCCCAAACAGTTCCTCCTTTTTACCACCAAACACTCAGCTAAAAATCTGAAAGTAATTCTAGAGACTTCTACAGATATTGTTCTCTGAGTGCCTGCAAAAAATCAACCATATCTTCATTTCCATTAAGTGTGTGCATTGTTGAAGTGCAGTGTCTGCTGTTGGAGCAACCATTTGCAACCAGAAGACAACCTGAGCGTTCAGCCAAACTGCTGAGTGTGGCAAGAAAGGGGAGAAAGGGGTCACCCAGGCATGGCAAAACCATTGTGTCAGTTCCTACGCCATACCTAACACTTCTGTGACCTGAGACATCTCTCCCATGCCTCCCCTCACCCCTCCCCACCTCTAGGGAATATTAGGCAAGCATTCTACCATTTTTCTATAGCCCCTCTTTGGCACAATTTTCACTAAGTTAGTTAGACTAGCCTTGAACCCATTCAGTAGTGCAGGCAGGCCATGACGTCTGATCCTACCTCATCCTTCCTAGTGGCTGGGTTTACAAGTATGTGGCACTAGGTCTGGCTAGGTCAGCCCCTTTCTACTTAACTATTAGTTGGATTTTGTTGTGTGCAGCCAAGCCCAGTCCTAAATCATACTAAACTCTTTAAAAGATATAAAATTTCCCATCATAAAAGAAATAGGAATTCAGAGCGCAAGAGCTAAAGGCAGGTGGATCCCTGAGTTTAGAGTTAGCCAGGTCTACATAGTAAGTTCCAGACCATCTAGAGCCACAAAATGAGACCCTGTCACAAAACAAAACAAAATTTTTAAAAAGGAGCCATAAAACAAAATTTAGAACAACAACTCCAGAAAATGTTTACTGTACATTTGGTGGAGCCAGGTGGTATGGGCAGTATCTTCAGCCATCAATGTCATGTCTTTACAAATGTGGAAAATTACAGGCAACCCAGAGAAAAACATACAGTCTGGGCATAGCTGGACACACATTTAACCCCAGTGCTTTGACGGAAGAGTTGGGAATTTCTGTGAGTTTGAGGCCAAACTGATCTATATATTGAGTTCTAGGCCAGCCAAAGCTGCATAGAGAGACTTTGTCTCAAAAAAAAAAAAAAAAAAAAAAAAGAAAGAAAAAGAAAAGAAAAGAAAGAAAGAAAGAAAAAAAAAAGAAACAGAGGGGCCTGGCATGTTGGCACATACCTACAACCCCCAGGACTTTATAGGCTAAGGCAGGAGGATTAGAAAGGACTTCAAGACCAGCATTAGCTCCATAGTGAATTCAAGGCCAGCTTGGCCTATGTGTGGCTCAGTTGGTGGAGTGTTTGCCTGACATACATGAGGTCCTGAGTTTAAGTCCTAGTACTGTGAACACCTGGCATGTTAGCACACACCTATAGTCCTGGCACTCTACTCTAGGAGTAGAGACCGGTAAACCAGAAGTTCAAGATCTTGGTTGCATGGTGAGTTGAATGACAGCCTGGCTACATGAGAAACTGTCTTAGCCACACACATTGTTAAGTATCTGACTCACAGCGTCCACCAAGAGCATTTCTTGTGTGCCAGCGTTTACCAAGCTGATTTCTTATCACTGGGCATTCGGCACAATTCCAGACAACATCAGGGTGACCATCCTCTCCCGTGAAACCCACTGAAACTATTTGCTTCTAGATCCCTGGAAGCAGAGCCACTGGGCCAAAGGGACAGACTTACTGGACTAACTAGAAAGGAATCCAAGCTTTCACCCCTTAGTGAATTCTTATTTTATGGGAATTCCACTGTTTTCTGAGGGGGCTTCAGTTTTTGTGTTTCTTCTTTTGTGAGCTGTGCTGGCTTTTCATGGTTTTCCTTTCTAATTTTAATAATAGACTAAGCACTTTCATGAAAAAAACATGAACCAAGTTCTTGCAGGAAATTACTTTTTAACTCTTCTGGGACTAGGAGAATCTAGAGGGCAGGGTTCAGGGGTTAGGCTTCAGGCTGGCCCATCACCCCGACAACAGCCTTCTGTAGCCTGTGCAACCCTTGGAGACCATTTCCTCCTCTGTGGGGTGATCCCAGAAACTACCACATGAAATGTGGTAATGCACGTAAGCATTTAGCCCAGCCCTGGCTAACACATGCTTCCCATGGGAGGGCCTTTGTATTCCTGAATGGAGGGATGCCACATGGAAAGCGGGACTCCAAATGCCAGTCTGGTGCCAGATTTATAAAAATATGAATATATGCATTTTTTAAAACTGGAAGGAAACACCAGATTGTTAATGATGGTTATGTCTGGATGTGTTTTAAAATTTCCTTCTTTAGTTTTCAAATATTCTACAATGAGTGTGAATTGCTATAATTGGAAATTTTTTCATATTTTATATACTAACTTTATCGCAGTCTTTAACTTTTCTAATAATAATTTGTTCTCTGCCTGAGTCTTGAGATCCCCTTCTGAGGGGATCTCCGTAATCTCTCACCAGGAGTGTCAACCTCTTGACATTGTCATCTACAAAGTTCACACTTGATAACTGTGCAAAAAGTTACACACACACACACAAACACACACACACACACACACACACACTCGAAGAAAAATCTCATCAATATTTTGAATATACGATTTTGTGTTGGGCCACAGTCATTGCTACCCATAGCTGCATTCAGTTCATAGGGTCACCAGGTTACAGGTTGGGCACACCCCCTGTAATACACTACTCATCTGTACGTTATGAAGAACAGAGAGGGCAAGCCGCTTGCTGGTATGCTGCAGATTGGATCTCACTGCCATGCCAAGCCGCCCCCAGTCCACCCGCACCTCCTAAGATGTTTCTGTCCCACTCACTTTCTGTCTGGTTCAGCATACCTAAGTGTGTGTTGGTCACAAAGTTTCCCATCCCTGTGAGGTCAGAAGGCCCCTCCTCTCTGCTCACAGGGCCATCATTCCACATGAGGTCGAAGCCCCCAACTCTCTTCTCCCTTCCTGTGAGTCTGGGGATGCAGAGGGCGAAAGAACATGCAATCATCAAGGCTTTAAGAGAGGACCGACCCATCCCACGTGAGCCAGGTGCCAGGCATCTCTCCAACAAGGCCACCCTCATTTCCTCCTAGGCCCTATTCGGCAATGATTATGTGCTCCCAATTTGTAGTTTCTAGTTTGAAATCTACTCCCCTCCTCAATCCAGGACACTGGTCCTGTATTCTTTCCACCAGAGACAAGGTGTTAAGAGTGGTAAGTAGCCGGCTGGGAGGTGGTGGCGCACACCTTTAATCCCAGCAGTCAGGAGGTAGAGGCAGGTGGATCTCTGTGAGTTTGAGGCCAGCCTGGTCTACAAGAGCTAGTTCTGGGACAGCTTCCAAAGCCACAGAGAAACCCTGTCTCAAAAAAACAAAGAGCGGTAAGTAGCTTCTTGGTGGACGCTGTGAGTCAGATACTTAACAATGAATTACCTCAGTGAGTTAATCTAACAACCCCAAGGGGAGTTACAGTGCTCCCTACTTTACACACAAGGAAACAGTGGCTCAGAGAGGTGAAGTGACCAGCCCAGGGTCCCACAGTCAGGAAGATTTGAGTGAATCCAGCTACACTGAGTTCTTGGGCCTATGGACATCTCAGTTCCTCCAGCTATGATGTAAGTGTCTCAAGGTTCCGAGTCCCCTCTCCCTGGACAGGAGCCCATCAGCCATGGATAGGGTACAAAGGACAGGAACCCACCTGGCCTCCATGTCCACCACATGCAGGGTGTCTTCCAGCAGGCAGGTCTTGAGTTCATAGTCCTCCTGGCTGCTGGCTGTCAGCGAAGGAGATGCATTTACTTCTAGGAGCCACCTGGGGAGGGCAGGGGATAACTGTGTGTGGGGTGAGTGTCAGAGATCCTGCCCACCTTCTGCCAAAAGGTTTCATGATGTAATACAAACAAACCTCTGAGTGCCTTACAGCTTTAAAAAGTGTTCAAAAGATGGACAAACACTCCCAGGTGAGGATAGGAAAGTCATAGAAAATGAATCCACACAAGATACAAGTGCCCAGCACAAGTCTAAGTTCTACTGTTGAGTAAAGAGGATACCCAACAAGGTGATGGATAAAAATCCTCCAACAGCTCATGTCTGGAAATGTTAAAACAGTGCTTATAAGGTGTTGGAATTAAGTTACCCCATGTGGACAGAAAAGATACTCCTGGAAGCTATTAGGTCATTGAATAAGAATTCTGGTGGTATCACACTGCTTTTGTTGCATGCCAGGACTAGGTGGTGAGACCCTACTGCTGAAGACACTGCACTCTGGTTACAGGACATGGAGAGGCTGGACTGGGATATTGCGGTAAATAAGGGTCAGGATAAACAAATAGGCCGAATAGATGTTTATTCAGGGAGAAATAACTTACAACCTAGACAGATGAACACCAGGAAATTCAACCCGATCCTCTCCTGTCCGAGTCACGCCAGAAAGAGAGCGCCTTCCTGGCCCCCTCCGACCTCCTTCCTCAGGTCACCTCCGCCCATCGCTCCACCCCCCAATGGGCGTGGTCAGTGCTACAGAAGGACTACCTCACTACACTGGGACTGCATGCACCATCTTTGCTGGTTAGTTAGCACTTGTGGGGCTGAAGGCACTGTGTGAGTTGGTGGAGGGGAGTTAACAATTTGGCTCAGCTGTAAGTACAAACTGCTGGTACCATCAGCATGCCAGGTAAGATATGCCCACTGGTGCACAGTGACCCAGCTGGAACACAACTATTTTCCAATTGGATCTAAGGCCTGTTCTGCAGGAGGGAATCCATGTGCGCCACTGGATCTGGGAGGGCATAGGTCCTGGTGGGGGAGCTACTGCTGTTGTTTTGCTAAAAGGACATGACACCCATGAAATGCCTTCTAAATCGAGATGCATATACACCCTGATTGTTGCTGCTTCGGCCCTGGCCTGGGAAGCCTCTTTCTGCAGATGGCTGCAGTTACTGCAGAGACTTGTGGGTGCAAAGAAATAGCAATGATTATACTGGCATTGCAGCCTAGCACCCAGCCCTTTCACACCCTCTGAGGCTCAGGTAGGAGAGTAGGCAGAAAAAAATGTAAGGCCCAGAGCAACAGGAGGAGTGCTGTGAAATACTGTCCCCTGGCAGGGTCTGTCTCCAAATCAGAGAGGCTATAATTCACAGCTGTGATGACAGATAGATAGATAGATCGATAGATCGATAGATTGATAGATCGATAGATAGATAGATAGATAGATAGATAGATAGATAGAATAAATAGATGGTTGATAGGAAAAGTATATGTGTGATATACCAATTGATGGGTTGGTTGATCACTTCTTAGCTATCTCTTGATACCTAAGATATGAGAATAGAATGCATTTTGTTTAGGGGCATGTTAGTTTGACACTCAAATATTAAGGTCCATGTACTAAATCACACCCTCACAAGACTAGGCCCACTCAGTCCTTGTGAAAGGTGACAAGGACGCACATAGCCTCGCCTGAGATGGGGGCTCTCTCTTCCTCAGTGGAGTCACTGCCTGGGAGTTCCAATTCTCAAGAAATTGAGAGTATGCTCAGGAGTATGCTTAGCCATACTCCTGAGAGTAAAGTAATCCCACTTAAACTCAGTGGTTTCCCCAACTAGACTTAGGTAGAATTGTTTTCTCTTTTTGTTGATTCATCATGGGCTCTTTATATGTGAATAGAAATAGTCTCCTCATGAAAGACCATGCAACATGAATTCAGCAAATAATAGGTAGAGGTCCCTTTAGAACCAGCACTGATTAAATATCATTTATCCTTTTAACAATCCCATAAGGACAAATACTCTGATCATCCCTAATTTCCGGACTAGCAAACTGAGGCACAGTAAAAGGAAGCATGTCCAAGTTTGCACAGTGAGGAATCAGCAGAACTGGGATTCAAACTATGGTGTCTGCACTAGAATGGGTAGCCCATCGTGACCCTCCTCCCCTGGCTCTCTGGGCCACTGCCCACTTACGGCTTGAGGTCCTGGTCAATGAGGATGTCATAGCCATACAGCTCAAAGCAGTGCTTATCACTGATGATCACTTTTTGCACGCTCTGCAGGCTCTTGATGAAGATGTTGTCCATGTCACTGAAGAGTGTCTCTACAGCCTCTGGACCATGTTTGGATGCCAGGTACTGTCGGAAGCGCTGGAGCATCCATTTGCAACCCTGAGGCCCAGGCAATTGGGATGGGAGTTCATTAGAGCCCACCTGATAACCATTGAATGAGCCCATGTGCAGGGCCCCTCAAGCCTGGTGGGAGGTGCTCATCTAGTCCTGGGATTAGGAAGTTTGGATGTGCTCCTCACTAAGGTGTGAAAGCCTATATAGCCAAGAGGATGGGATGTGTCTCTGGCCCATGACCTACACAGGTGGCTTCTCTTGGTAACTACACTGGTAGCCTCTTAGAGCTGAAAGGCAACCAAATAGTTTCTGCTCCTAGGATTATATGATGTGAGATAAACCAGGGGAGGGAAAAACAAGAGTAAGTGTGGTTTGGGAGCTCACTCATCCATGCCCCTTGATTTGGCCCTTAATTCTGAGAAATCTGAGAATTCTATAATTGTATCAACTTTCAGGCTATCATATGGATTGGTAGTAAACTGGTAGGTGGATATGATGATATATCCATCCCATTGGATGACAAATAGATGATAGATATTGATGATTGATAGGCAGATTATGTGTATGATATGCCAATTGATGGGTTGGTTGATCAATAAGAGATACCTAAGATATGAGGACAGAATACATTTTGTTTAGGAGCATAGTAGTTTGACAATGAAATATTGGGCTTCATGCTGGATGAACTCATCTCTGTGGATGGGAAGGGTGATCCTGCCTTCTCTGGTAAACTGTGGCCCATCTTGGGCTCCATGTCACTCTGCTTGTCCCACCCACTTGGCCCAGAAGAAGCGCAGATGCCTAGCTTCCTTGCCTTTTTTGGGTGGTAGTCGGGAGATGTCTTCTGCACGGCAACATTGGTGAGGTGAACATCTGGCAGAAGTTGATGGTCAAGGGCTAGCACAGACAGAGAGGGCAGCCATATTCCCTGCCACAGCCCCAGGGACTGAACTGAGACCCTGACCCTGGTTGGGAAGTTGACAAGAAAAGCTTAAAAACAAAGCAAAACAAAAACAACAACAAAAAACAAAACAACAACAACAACAACAACAAAAACCCAAACAACCAAACAAACAAAAAACAGCTGAAAGTTTATGTGTATGAGCTTTGGAGTCAGATGGGCCTGGGTGAAAGTCCTGGGTACATCTCAGGGGATGTGAATTCCTGAACAATCTGGGTGACCTCTCTGAGCCTGTTTACCATCTGTGTTGACTCATGTCAACTTGATACAAGCTAGAATTATCTGAAAGGAGAGAATCTCAATTGAAAAAATGCCTCTATAAGATGAGCTGTAGAGCATTTTCTTAATTAGTGATTGAGGTAGTAGGGCCCATTGTGGGCAGTGTCATCTTTGGGCTGGTGGTCCTGGGTTCTATTTTTTAAAAAGCAGGTTGAGCAAGCCTTGGAGATAAAGCCAGTAAGCAATGCCCCCTCCCCTGTGGTTTCTGCATCAGTTCCTGCCTCCAGGTTCCATCCTGACTTCTTTCAGTGATGGACTACATGTGGAAGAGTAAGCCACATAAGCCCTTTCCTCCCCAACTTTCTTTTAGTCATGGTGCTTCATCATAGAAACCTAAGACACCAGCCCATGGACTGGGAGTATGAAAACCACACAAATTCACAAGACACTGCCTAACAAGTACAGAGATCATACATATAGGGGACTGGACTAGTGGCCCCTTTGTAGGGATATGGGGGGGGGGAGGCAAGGTGCTGAGGGACCCAGGCCTGAGAGTCTGCCATTTCTATCACCACCATGGCCACCTCCAGTGTGACACTGTGACCCACAAAACACTCCTCAAGGGCCATCTCGTTTGCCCCTGAACAATCTCCATCTCATGGGTGACACTTTAGAGGCTCAAAGGTCACTGCCCACCCTTCAAAACCCCTCCTCGGCGTCCTTCCCCCAGGCCTATGAAAAAAGGAGCCATGAGTTCCAAAATGAGCTGGGGAGGAGGAAGGGGAAGGGGGAAATGTCATTATAATCTGTAATATAATTATGACATTTCCCTCTTTTTTCCTCCCCCCAACCCTCCCATAAATAAATCCAAGGGGGACAGTATATGTTAATAGATCTAACAATAAATGTAAATGTTGTTGTCTCTCTTGGGAAAAGAAAGTAGAAATGGGATTGTTAACAAACTAATTACCCACATGGCACTTGTGTCATTCACACATGTCCTTGTCAGGGCGTTCTGATACCTCGGTATTTTCACGTGACCCACTCCCAGCGCTCAGGCTGAGTTGTGTTGCATTTATGTCTGTATGTGTATGTGTGAATTATTGTATGCATACTATATGTTATATTTACCAAAGTTAAGATTGACATTTCTTATTTTGTGATTCAAAATTTATTATTTTAAAGGTTGGTGTGTTTAGGGTTGGGGAGACAGCCCCATCATAAAGAGCTTGCCTCCTGAGCATGAGGAATTTGGTTCCCAGATGCCACAGCAAAAAAAAAAAAAAAAAAAAATTCTGAGAATGGCCAGGCATGGTGGCTCACATATTTAATACCAGCACTCAGGGGGCACAGGCAAGTGCATCTCGGTGAGTTCAGGGTCAGCCTGGTCTACAAATTGAGTATCAGGTCAGCCAGGGATACATGGTGAAACCCTGTCTCAAAAACCAACCAACCAGCTCTGAATATGGTGGCATGCGCTTATCGTCCCAGCACTGAGAGGAGAGACAGGATCACTAGAGCCAGCAGGCCAGCCCAGCAGATCGTGTGAGCTCAGGACAGGTGAGCTCAGGACAGGTGAGCTCAGGACAGGTGAGCTCAGGACAGGTGAGCTCAGGACAGGTGAGCTCCAAGCCAGTAAGGGACCCTGACACTCCTTTGTAATCTTTTCTGCAGTTTTCTGTATATTTTAATTTCCAGACTAAAGAATTTAAAAGAATTGTGGAAAGTGCTGTGCAGTCTCTCGTGTGAATATTGAGTGAGTAAAGCCTGGTCCAATGGAAACGGCCCCCAGGAAGGGCCCTGCTTTTTCAGTATATCCTCAGGGTGCACCGGGCCACACCAACACTCTGATATGGCACTTACCAAAGGGCCTCTCTGGCAGACAGTGCTCCGTATGTTTTGTATGTGTTACTTAATTTTAATAAAAATAAAGCAGCAACACAAACAAACTAAACCGAGTTGATAACATGCATGTGACAAATGCCTATTGGAATTACAGGATAATATTAACATATTGGAAATGGAGTCAGCAAAACAAAGAAAACAAATCATAAAGCATGCACAGATATGTACAGGAGGGCCCAAGCAATGGGCAGGCAATGCAAATGTGTTACTTAAGGCACACACTTAGACTGAAAGACAACTCAGGACAGAGAGAGGAGGCTGACTCAAAGCATAGGCTGGAATCCTCCAATCAGTGTGCTGCCCCTGTGTGCAGTCATGCCTGTTAGCCCCCTTCCCCCCAGTAGCTCCGGGTTGTCCCTCAATTCTCTTTTGAAGCTCAGTCCTAAAAATTTAAAAATAAAACAAAAACTGCCTAATGGTTTTGCTATTGATGCTGGTTCTTATGTAGCCCAGGCTGGCCCCAACTCACTCTATAGTTTAGAAAGACCTTGAACTTCTGAGCTTCCTGCCTCCTACTTCCAAGTGCCAGGATTACAGGCTTGTGTCATTACAGCCTGTTTATTGGGTGTGGGATGGAACCCAAGGCTTTGTGTGTGCCAGAAAAGATCCCTACTAGCTGAGCCACAGCCCAGTCCTGATTTTGTTTTTTTAACATGGGGTCTCACTTTACAGCTTCGAATGACCTCAAACTCAAAATCCTCCTGTCTCAACCTCCCACATGTTGAGATTACAGACATGTGCCATGCATGTATCATAATACCCAGCAAAGTCTTTTTATTTATCAATTGTACTTATGAATTGTAGGTAAAACATTCACATGGCTCAAAAGTAAAAATTTTATATATATATATGATAGATAACATATCATATATACATGCACACGTGTGTAGATAATCTACTTTCCACTCATTTTCCTCCCCAAGACAATTTCTGTTTTTTTCCCTCCATTCCTTTCTTCCTTCTTTTTTTTTTTTTTTTTTTTTTGCCATGCTGGTATTAAACCTACAGCCTTTTATATAAGGCAAGGGGTCTACCAATGAGCCATATCCCCAGCCCTGTTTCCAGTTTCTTGTCTATCATTCAGAGATGTCTATATCCAAAACAAACAAACAAACCACACACATGGTTTGACCTGACTGGGAGTAAACTTTTTGCTGTCCTATCCCCCCCCCCCCCGCATTCCACTTAACAGTTGTGTAGTATTCCACTGCAAAAATGCACCACTTTTCTTGTTTCCTAGGTTTTGCTTTCCATCTAGGATATGCCACGTGCAGCCTTTGAGCCTATCTGTTCCCATGTTGTGGGTGTATCAGTGGTATACACAGCAAAGAGGCTTGCTGGCTCACAGAGTCTGTGCATCTATTTTGGCAGCTGCTTACCAGCTCATTCTTTACATACCCACCAGCTACACACTCATCCTCCTTCTCCCCTAGCTTTGCAGGATGGTGTGGTATCTACCAATAAGATGGTGAAGAAGGAACCACGTTTATGTGAGCGATTGAGATGAGCAGTGTGAAGATGCATGAAGGATGCAGTGGTTCTGAGAAGCTCAACCTGTTCACTGAATACGGGTAAACCTGAGTGCTGGACACCCATGGAGACCACCGCCCAGCAGAGACATTTGAGGGGTGCTGCTCTGAGAAGATCCTTCTCCTGAGAGCCTGGGAACCCCCAGAGAGAAAGAACTGGGCTGGTCTTGAGTAGGGACCCTTGTGCTCAGATTCCAGGGAACCTGGCATGTATCCTTGGGGTGGAAAAGTTTCCAGGGTGTGGGGAGGAGGAGGGAGGCTGGCTGGAGGAGGGGACTGGAAGGAATGCCATTGGAAGGATACAATGGTCATCGATGCTGTTCAGTGTGAAGCGGGTGTTGGAGAACCTGGCGAAGCCATCGCGGTACAGCCAAGCCCGCAGAGGGATGTACTGGTAGGGATGAGGGCAGAGAAGGGGAATGATGCTCAGAGAGTTCCCATGCCACCCAGTTTCTCACCGTCTTCCTTTTACCCAGAAGGCCCTGCCTTCTCTCCATAGCAGCCTTCAATCATCCCCTCCACTGCCATCCTTTGACTCACCGACATCACCAGAACATAGACTCGCAGGTCAAACTTCCGGCCTGTGGGAAAGAATTGGTTGGTGGAACAGACACTACCTGGCTGTCAGACTGTGGTCTAGGCTTCAGATCATATCAGACAGACAACAGATGGGATCTGTCTTTTTGAGGCTCCACCCACATCTACACAGGGCCCAGGGAGAGGTTGGGTGGGGCAGTGTTGGGACAAGGCAGAAGACTTAGTGGTCAAGGAAGGTTCTATGAGAGGTGTAGACTGACTGACAGACACACAGACAGGTGTAGGCCCAGCCCAGGCTGGGTAAGACCTTCTGGTTGGACCTAAGGGCCAGGCTATGTGGGGATGAGGACAGGAATGCAGACAGGGCCAAATCTCCATGCAGTCTTTGAGGTTTGTTCTACAAACCACAAGGAGCCACTGGCTAGAGAGTTCCCAGGCCACCTGGTTTCTCACCTGTCTTCCTTCTACCCAGAGGGCCCTGCGTTCTCTCCCTTCACTCCCACCTGTGGCTCCACCCCTTCCTTCCCTAGGGGTGCAAAGGAGACAAAATGATGGGTCTGCCACCATGCATGATGCTGACAGGTCCTGAGGGATGGCTCCTGACGACTGTGTTGGTGTAGAAGCTACGGGACCAGGGCAGAGGGGCACCAGGGGGGCAGTACAGCCATCCAGGAGGGAGACTACAGCAGCTAAGACTGGGACAGTGAGAAGGGAGGTGGCCAGACAGGCAGCTTTAGAACTGTAGAGCCTGGTGAAGAACGGGAGGAAGGCGGCTGGAGACACGGCTGGGGGGTTGAGTGTGTGTGCTGCTCCCCAGAGGACCTGAGTTCATGGGCACACACATTGCAGGGGTGAGGGAGGGGGTGGGGGTAGGGGGCCTCACGCCTCCTTTATCTGCAGCTCCAAGAGAACTGATACATCCCGCCTCTGCTGGCACCTGCACACACCTGCACATACCCACACACAGACACAAGCACCTACACATAATTAAAATAAGAAACAAATTAAAGCGAGAGCGCAGTGGCAAAGAAGGACCAGAGGCTCTGCCCACATCCCAGACTCCAGCCATGTTAGCAATTTGTGGGAGAAGCCAGGGCACGGAAAAAAAAAAAAAAAAAAAAAAAAAAAAAAAGAAGAAGAAGAGCGAGCCAGACTAGGGGGCAGTTTTGAATCTGAGGCACATTGGTATGGAATTGCTGGGACAGTCCCGAGTGATTTAGGGTTCTTGGCTGAGGACAGAGAGCTGAAGTCACTGGGAGAGGGAAAAAGAGAAGAGACCCAGAGGCTGCTCCACTCCAAGGGTCATTGCCAGGGGACAGGGAAGGGGTTGCGGAGAGGTAAGTGGCATTAGCATGGCTGTAGTCACTCCTCCTAGGTAATTCATAAACACATGGAGAAAGCCCAGGACAGCTGCCTGGGCTTCAGGAAGGCAACTTTTTCCCAGCAGCCTCTGCCCCGGGAATGGCCTCTCCCAGGAGCCGCCTTCCTTCATGCCTACTCGTAGGCAATCCCAGAGGTGACCTGTCCTGATCCCCACGTCATCCTCTGTCCCCTTGCCCTGTTCTCCACAGCACTCATCAGGCTTGTTGCTGCCTGTTCATATGAGTATAAGCTCTCAGAGCAGGGTCCAGGACAGCGGCTGGCCCCAAGGAGGCTTTGTAAGCGCTTCACTGTTGAAAGATGAATGGATGAACTGGCTTCTGAGGAGAATTTCCCTGACCCCTATGGGAGTGGGAAGAGCATGCCAGGCTGGGGGGTTGCACAGTCCACAGCTAGGAAGTAGGAGTGTACAGGACAGGTCTCTGTCTATGTCCCCTTTCAGGCCTGATGACAGGCCAGGTCTTTTCTGACTGGATGGTCAGAGGTCAGGGGTCAGACGCAGCCCAGCCATCTTACCTCCTATCAAGTAGGGGTTTTCCACATAACGCTGAGCCACATAGTTCTCCACTGGTATCTCATCTTTCTGGTCGTCAGAGCTCTTTGTGTCCTGGTTGTGACAATATTGATGAGGAGCACACATCAAGTGTGCCCTGAGTGCTGGGTGCCTCGCCGGGCACTATAGCTGGGGTATTGATCCTGATTGGATCTTTATGCCGACCCTCCCACTTTCCAGGGTATGGAGCCATATGTAGCTTGAGCCCAGAGTCTGAATTACTCTCCAGACCTGTGCTGCCCCAGAAGGCAGCTGCTGGACACGTGGGGACTGACATTTACATCCATGTTTACAAAAGGCATGGACAAACCCCAATGCCAGTGTCGGCATGAAATAAACCAGCAACAGAGGATCCACTTCTCTGAGTCACCAGAGTAGTCAAAAAGCAGGGGAAAGCAGAAAGCAGGAGGGCAGTGGAGGGCAGGATGGGAAGGGCAGAGTTTTGACTTGAGGTCTTGCAAATGCTTGCTCTGGCCATGGGGCTTCATGACAAGTGCGCGAAATGAACGTTCTCAGTACTTCAGAACTGAACACCAAAAATGGTCCAAGAGGGCTCAGTCAGCAAGCTGCTGGACTCACAAACACGGGGACCTGAGTTCGGATCCCAAACACCTGCATAAAAGCAGGCACGTAATCCTTGCACTGGGGCTCAGACAGAAGGATCACTAGGGCTCACTGGCCACCTAGTCTAACTGAATATGTGAGCTCCAGATTCAATGAGAGGCTCTAAGTTAGGAAGACCCTCAGTCTCTGCTTCCCAACATGCATGCAAATAGTCAAAATGCTAAACCATGCGTTCTATACAGTTTAATTCATCGAGGGAGAGGGTACTGCTGGAGAGAAGGGGGGCGTGTGTGGCTGAAAGCCAAGCAGCTACCACTCAGCCATGCCCTCCTGCCCCTCTAATTCTCAGAGGAAATGAAATTTCAAAATTTTAGCCCTTTGATGAGTTTAGTGGCAGATCACTTGCCTAGTGTGCAAAGGCTCTAGGTTTCGTCAGAGAGGGTGTAGGGAGAAGGGAACAAGGAAGGGAGAGGGAAAGCCTGGAGAGGGGAAGGGGGGAGGGAGGGGAGAAGGGGATGGGATGGAGAGGGAGGGAGGGGGAGGGAGAGAGAGGAGGAGGGAGGGAGGATCGATCCCCTTTGGGAGCCCGGTGCTTAGCCTGGAAAGAGAAATCACCCGTGCTGTGGCTGCAGTTTTTAGCACAGTGGTGCCTAGAGGATATCAGAGTGGGGTTGTCCCTTTCTCCTCTTACTCGGGACCGTAATACTCACAGGTATAACCCTCCCTGTGACCCCCACCCCCACCCTATCTCAATGACCACACCCTCTCCGGGCTCACAAGCTACCCAGTGGTAAGCACTTGGACCAGGGACTTCGGGCTATCAGGGCACTCCCCCGTCCCACCCAGCCATGCACCCACCTGGGCAGCCAGGCCTCTCCTTCCCAGGCCCCTCCTCACCACATCTACTCACATGGCTTCCTGAGGGGTTCATGTTGGCACGGGCAGGCTGCGTCTCCACAATGGTGAGCTTCTTTCCCACAGTACCCTGACGGGTACACGGATATGCGGGCAGGGGTGTAATGGGAGAGATATTTACTGAGCACTTGCTTGTAGCCGCTGGGAGTTGAGTCTTCCTGCTCCCCGCCCCCAACACTGCTGTCACCCCCCCCCCCAGGCTTCAGAAGGCCCTGGTCCCATTTTTGAGAGCACAGTTGCTAACTGGGATCCTGCTCGTCCTCACATCAGATCCTCAGCCAGCATGAGAAAGTGTGGGACAAGGTCAGGATTTGAACCCAGAACTGACACTCTTATGGGCAAACTTGGCAGGCCCCCCTGTGAGTTCTGGGGGAAGGAAGGTATGGCCTCCTGGAGGCTGAGACTTGGGAGGAGAAGAAGAAGGAAGCTCACCTTCCTCCAGTCCATGATGTCCTTCAGTCTCCGGAAGAGAAAGATGCCCTTCCCCTGAGATCGGGCAACCTGAGTGGGGTGTGTGGGGAATGGGGTGAGGGTGGGAAAAGGCAGAGCTCAACTCAGGGCCCCTCCCTGGCCCCTATTCCCAGGGCCTTTGCCAGCTTATCTCTGTGCCCACCTCCCTGTGGGCTCTTGTCTCTGCCCAGAGGAATGGCTTTTCAACCCCCATGAGGCCAGTGGAGGAAAGTGAGCTGTGCTTTGCTACAAAGACATACATTTGCATGAATAATGCAGAAGGACAGACAATTAAAAAACCATCTCGGCCAGTCCTGGAACGTATCATCCAATTCTTTTTTTGGAAATCAATTTGCCTTCCTAATTAGGTTTTGCTTCAGCTAATACTGGAATCGCTCCACATTTACTGCACCCTGCCATAGGTAATTCACGGCCTCCCAGAGGCGAGGGGGCTGGGGGAGTCCTTGGTATCTTGTGGTGTTCCTGCATTCTGAGATGTTCACATGCCTGGGCTTCGCATAGGAACATTGCCAGCATGCTCACTACCCTCTCCACACCCCACAGCTCATTGGTACTGCAGGATAGTTTTGTTAAGCAATCACTAAAAGTAATGTTGGCAGATGTATGTGAGGCATGTTGCTATGTGGGTGCTTGTGTGCACAAAGCATGCATGGTGTGTGTGTGTGCGCGCACATGAATGTGACTATATGTCTGTGTTTTGCTGAGACTCAAACCCAGGATCTTGGCTTTTGCTAAGTAAGCACTGTACCACTGAGCTACAAACCATCATCCCCAGAGATTGATGTTTCCCAGCAGAACCTGTACAGAGTTTAGACTTACTATCTGGCCTAGCTTCTGCTGCCTGTGAGACGAACTCTGGCTTCTGGTGCCAGCTCAGTCCTTTAGTTGTCTGAGCTACTGAGCAGGACCCCCTGAGGCATCTTTTCTCTGGCATGAATGCACCCAGTGGGTGCTAGGCCTCCTTCCCTCTGTTCTCTGAGCAGTAGGCTGCTGGCCCGCTAAGCCCACCCAGGCTTCAGAAGGCCTGACAGCAGGTGGTTTGCTCACATCTGGACAGAGCTGGAAGCAGAGAAAGGCGAATGCATCCTCCTTTCTCCCCTTTTATTCAGTCAATTAAGCCTCTTCTGGAAAACCCCCAGACACCCCTAAGGATGCACCTCATTAATTTTGTAGGGGTTTATTAATCCAATCAAGCTGACAGCGTGCTATCATAACAAGTCTAAGCTTTGCCAACTTGACACACAAACACATTACTTTAAACCACAGTACTCTGCCCCTGGCCCCATAGGGCCGTGGCCATCCCAATGTGAAATGCATTCATTCTGACTTCAAAAGCCTCTTCACTGCCTTAACAGTTTCAATACTGTTCAAAACTCCTAAATCCAGGCCAGGCGTGGTGGCTCACATTTTAACCCCAACCCACAGGAGGCAGAGGCAGGTGGATCTCTGTGAGTTCAAGGCCAGCCTGATATACATAGTGAGCTCCAGGACAGCCAGAGCTAGTGAGACCCTCCCTGCCAAAAAAGAAAAAAAAAGTTCTAAAAAATAAAAACACAAGTTACATACTTCTAACACACAATGCCCTAGGGGGGAAAAATGACCATTTCAAAGGGGAGGAATAGGGACAGCAAGGAAATGTAAGGCCATAGCAAGACTGAAATGCCACTGCAAGGCAGCTGAGTAGCCTTGCGTAGCTCCGCCCTCCGGCTCTACCACAGTCTCTCTTAGACCAGCAGCACTCCACGCTCACGTCTCCCCCTGGCATGGCAAGGGAATGCTCAGTATAGGGAAGTCTCCATTCACTACAGTCTCCATTACAATCTGGTGTCCTTTTCACAACTTCGCACAGGGGCTCCTCCGGGCCTTTTGCGGTCAGCACTACCCTGCTATACACTGACTGGTCTAATGGACTTTCTGGAACCTCGATGAGAGCTTCTGTGACTCCCTCTCAAGTCTGGAAATTTCATGGCTCCCACAAAGCCTCTCCGGCTTCCTCCCACCCAACAGACTGCATTTGATCAGCTCTTCCTAGGGGCTCTGTCCTGGCTGTGTCTGAGTCCTCTTGGTGGCTCCATGCTAATGCCATGTGATTGGCTCAGACACTGGCCTTCAGGTTGCCAGGGAGTCTGCTGCAGGGACTTCTGGGGGGAGTCTTTGTCTTCTTCAAGGGAGAAGCAAGGACAAGGTAGTCCTCAATCTGGTGGCAGTGGAGGTGTGAGGAGGCGAAGGTTAGCTACAGGAACCAGGTTGAGACCAGGAGGAGCAGCTTGCCTGCCGGGTGGGAATTAAAGGCACCGTTGAGCTACCCAATAAACCACCCTTGGCTCGACTGTTCTTGACAAATAATGTCACCAAGGGTTTAGGGACTTGAGTGAGAAGACATTTTTTAATCTTTAGTTTTATTAATAACTAGCAGATTTGTGATTTCTTTCTGTGATGTGTGCTGGCGACACACCTTGGGTGTATTAGTCACACCTGTGACTTTATCACGAGAAGAAGTCTTTATATCGTGTGACAATGGTTTCATAGATGTCAAAGAGTAATTGTGTGACTTACGACTGAAACCACTGAAGGGAAGGGACCCGCTGTTAAACCCTTTAATATGTAATGAGGAGGAGAGAGGATTGCAATAGTTCCACATCTTATCCCCCTCCCCCTCACCCCGCCCCCGCCCCCTCCCCTCCCCCTCCCCCACCACACCTCTCCCCTCCCCCTCCCCCACCACACTTCTCCCCCACCCCTCACCCTGCCCTTCACCCTACCCTGCTTGGTGCTCTACAGTGCCCGTGAAGGGGGGAGGGGCAGGTGCAGCAATAGGAATCTCTCTCTCACACTTTCCTGATTTCTCCCTCCCCACCTCTTCCCTCCCTCCAGATCTTTCAGCTGGCCCTGCTGGGCCCTGCTCACTTTCTCTAAGAGGCAGGGCTCTGGCATACTTAGTCTTTCTTGACATCTGCTTCCTGGAGGGCCCAGACTAATGTGGTTTTAATAAGTGCATTTGAGCATAGCTGCTTTCTTTTGTACTTTTCAAACCTTATGCTTTGAAAACCCCCATTCTTCATTGAGGTTTTTAGGAGGTTTGTGAGATTATCCTGCTACACAGCCCTGGCTGGTCTGTAACTCCCTGATAGACCAGGCTAGCCTCCAAAACAGTTTCCTTCCTCGGCCTCTTGTGTGCTGAGATTACAGACATGTCCCATCACCCTGGCTGAAAGCCACTGTTCTGCCATGGGTATACGCCCCTCTCTACCTTGAAGACATTGTTCAGACTTCATGTCTAACTTGTCTCCAAAAAAGCGGATTTAAATAAAGCACTGTTCTGTGACTTGGTTTTCATGTCTAACTTGTCTCCAAAAAAGTGGATTTAAATGAAGCACTATTTTGTGACTCCTGGATAGACAGACAGTTCAGCAGTCACACACTCTTGCTTAAACCCCTGGAGGTGGCTTTTCTGCTCTTTACCAACCATGTAGGACACCTCTCAAGAAGCTTCAGTGACAGCCTCAACACCCTCCGTTCAGACTCAGCAGAATAACAAAGTGCCTTAGAGTCGGGGACAGCTGAGGTTGTCCACACTATCACAACCTGGGCTTAGAGCAGCTTCATGGACACACAGACTGATGGACCGGTACAGTCCTGACCCACACATGCGCCGCCTTGTGCCCTGAGAGTGACTAGAAGAGCTGCAGTGGCCCAGGCCCTCTATCCTGGCAGAGGAGCTGGGATGCTAGGGCACACAGGGTAGAAGTTGGAAGTGTGTGATTTCTTTTATACTAGACAGAACTTAAATTCTGTTTTTGTGTTACCTTTATTTCAGGGCCCCTCTGAGCTATGTCCTCAGCCCTTAGACTGGACTTTTCATGGCCAAACCCAAAGACCTATTTATTTGTCTGCTCAATCTTTTTTTTTTTTTTTTTTTTGTTTTGTTTTTAAGTTTTATTTGTGCGTGCACATTTATACGTGTTGGGGCACACACAGGTGTGTGGTTCGAGTACCAGTTATCTGCATGTGTTTGTAGAAGCCAAAGGTCAACCTTAGATGTCATTCCTCAGAAACTATTCACCTTAGCTCTTCATTTTGAGATAGGGTCTCTCTGTGTAGCTCTGATTGTCCTAGAACTATGAAGACCATGCTGGCTTCAAAGTCACAGTAATCCAGCTGCCTCTGTGTTCTAAGTGCTGGGATTAAAGGCGAGGTGCCCAGCACATTCACTTTGCTTTTTGAGGCAGGAGTTTTCATTGGGATCTGAGGCTCAGCAATTCAGCCAGACTGGCTGGTCACTGAGCCCCAGAGGTTTCCAACTCCTCAGTATTGTCGGCACAAGCCACCACATCTGGTGTTCACATGATTGGCAAGGCTAAACCACAGCCCTCGCTCTGTAGCCAAGGATAACTTTGAATTTCTAATCCACCTACCTCTACCTCCCAAGTGCTGGGATTGCAAGTGTGTACTACTGTGTCCAGTGGCTGAAGGCCTATTCTTATTATTCCTAACAGAGTAAGGCTGAGAGATGGATGGTCCTAGGGCCCCAAGAGTCTACAGAGTGGTACTGTGGTGGGGTGGGATGGGGAACAGCCAAAGCCCCCTTATATTTTCTGTGCCTAAGAAGAGGGAGAGGTCGAGCGGCAGGGCATAGCCTTCTGTTGGGAAGTGAAGGGGTTTGGGATTGGCTGATGAAGGTGTAGCCACTTAGCACAGGTGCCTGGAGGGGGATGGACTTGGGAAAGGTAGTGCAGAGGAAAACATTCTGGTCCACAATGTCCCCCAGGAAGGTGGCCCCCAGAGTCCTCAACAGGCTGGTGAGGCAATCTGGTGAAGGTAAGGATGAGCAGAGAGCTGCAGGCAGCCCCAGCTGCACCAGGCGGGACTTTCTGCTAACTGGGAACCAGCAATTGCATGTTAAGTCGCTTCCTTTCCCAGACCTCTGCCTTTGTCAGTGGCAATACCATGACAGCTGTGGGTAGTGCTAGGCATGCATCCCACAGCTGAGGCATGCTGGCTGGCGAATGACAACAGGTGCTGCTTCTACTCAGCTGGACCCAGGGTTTTGTTTATCTGTCTGTTTTTCTTTCTCCTTCCTGAGATAGGGTCTTACTGGATTGCCCAAGCCGTCCTGCAACTCACTGTGCAGCTTAGGCTGGCTGTAAACGTGTAAAACTCCTCCTGCCTTGCCTCATAAGTTCCTGGATTTTAATTCTGTCTCTTCCACCTGAGTGAGAGCTGTGTTGCCCTGAGCTAAGGCCCACTGGGCCAGCTACTGCTTCACAGGTAAACTGGGGCAGAACTGACCCACGACTGTCACAGGACTTGGTTTCCCTGAAGCTGTGCATATTAGACACACAGCACATCGGTTAGGTGAAAAGCTCAGCATCACATGCACAACTCTAGGCTATTTTTCTTATCATTTCCAAGAGTCCAAGAAGTTCCTTCCCTTTACCCTGCCTTCCCCAGGACAGTATCACAAACCTGTGTGACACTCAGAAGGCAGGGGCAGGGGATCTCTCTGAGTTTGAGGGAGCTTGTCTACATAGCAAGTTCTAGGACAGCCAGGACAAAATAAGCAAATTTGAGCCAGTAGTGGGCTCAAAGGTAGAATCACTGGGCAGATGGGGTGAGCCTGAGTGCTCTGGTCTAATTGACATGGGGGGGGGGCTCCCTTGCTCTTACTGCTGGTCTTAGGTGACTTTGGCAAGATTGGAAGTCAGGGCCTGGGGAGATGGCTCAACAACTAAGAGCACTTGCTGCTCTTCCAGATGATCCAGGTTCAATTCCCAGCACCTACATGGCAGCTCACATCTGTGTGAAACTCCAGTTCCAGAGAGTCCGATGCCCTCTTCTGGCCCCTGTGGGTATTGCACACAAGTGGTGTGTAGACACACATGCAGGCAAACACATGCAAGCACATAAAATAAAAATAAATCTAACACTTTTTTTTTTTAAATTAAAGAGTATAAAGCAGTGGCCGCCAAACACACTGCATCTGGCAAGGGCCGGGTACGGAACTCCCCACGTGTCTAGTTCAGGAGGCCAGCAAAGGCACTTTTCTGCCATGTCCCAGGGTTCTCTATGGGAGCCAAAGCCTGGGGGTGTGGGTGTGGAGGGACTGCCCCATACCAGGCTCCCCAGCCTGGGCGCTCAGGCAGGACACCTATAGCATAGTTACGGGACAGAGTTGCTTCTTTTTCATGGAACCTCACAGGACAGAAGGAATTTATTCCCAGAATCCCAGATGCCCACCCTCAACCCCCAACCCTGCCCCTGCCCACCCTGACTCTCTCTGCACAGGCACTCACAGGCTTCATGATCCAGGTGATTCCGGGGTTCTTGCGGAACTCCTCCACAAACAGATGGTACTCGCAGGGCATCTCAAAAGTTTTGGGGAAGAAGTCACATTTGGCTGCCTCTACCTTTCCCGCTTCGCGCTCCAGCTGCTTCCGGAAGCGCTTGAGGTTCTTTACCATGTAGTTCTTTCTGGTAAGCTGGGCATCAGGGGACAGGGCAGATGGTGAGCCTCACCAGCAGTGTGTTTCTTTCCCCCATATGGGGGACCACTCTGGCCCTAGTCAACCAAAGCTGTTTCTGTAACTGTGCACTAAGGCAAGATCCCTGTTAGTGGTTGCTTTCCTACTCATGCACCAAGGCTGGTGGTCCAATTACAGATTCCGTGTTTGTGGACAGAAAATCACCCGACCTCTACAACAGAAAGGACACACAGACACCTTAAGACCAATTGAAGGCCTGGCATAGTGGCCCACACCTTTAATCTTAGAGGCAGGTGGATCTCTGAGAGTTCTAGGCCAGCCTGGACTACATAGTGAGTTCCAGGACAGCAGGGGCTATATAGAGAGACCCTGTATCAAAAACAAAACAAAAACAAAAAAAACAAAACAAAAACAAAAAAACAAAACAAAAAACCAGTGGACAAGTAAGGAGGGTTATCAAGATAGGAATACCTGAACCCTAGAGAAATCCCCAGGCTCCCTTAAAGTCAGCAGTACCCAGCTCTGGGCCCCTCTCTGTCTAGAAAGTTCTAACACTTGCCAATAAGCTTTGGTTTCCTTTTGAGCCCTTTTCCAGTACTGTGACTATTTAACTGATATAACCCACTAGTATCAGAGGTCAGAGAGCAACTTCTGGGTGTCAGTCTGTCCTTCTACTCTATGGGTCTTGGGGAATGAACTCATGTCCTCAGACTTGGCCATAAAAGCCTTTATCTGTTGTGCCATCTTGCTGGCTCTCCGCCCACCTCTTGATCCCAGCCTCTGTCCTCAGGCCCTCAGAGTAGCAGGAACAGTCAAAAGGACTCCAACAGCCAGCCTGCTAGTCTAGAACCATTCCCATTTCTCAGGCCTGGAAGCTGGGGCTCACCTCATAGTGGTTTCGGAAGTGGCTGATCCGCACATGCTCATCCATGTAGGTGTGGTCAAAGTTCTCACGAAGCCAGCTGACATCACACCAGTAGAAATCCCATTCACCTTCACTGCAGTGGAGAAGACAAGGGTCAGACCTGAGGACTGAGGCATTGCCAGGGTCTACCAGAACACAACATGAGCCGTGGTGTGTGTGTGTGTGTGTGTGTGTGTGTGGCTGTGTGTCTGTGTATCTGTGTCTATGTCTGTGTGTCTGTGTGTGTGTGTATGTGTGTGTGTGTGTCTGTGTGTGTCTGTGTGTGTGTGTCTGTGTGTGTGTGTGTGTCTGTGTGTCTGTGTCTGTGTGTGTCTGTGTGCTGGCCGCAGCAGCTGGCTTCCATGAGGTACCAGCAAATGCAGCCACCCCCAGCCCAGAATGCCTTCTAGTACTTCTCAACAGACTGGTCACACCTACTCCAGTCCCAACCATTTCTGAGGTTCAGGATGCTCCCTGCTTGAACACCCTGCAGCCCATCCATCAGGCACTCACTGCTGCTTCTGCAGGCTGCACTGTAGGGTGCTAGAACAATAAATCCACCCTCTCTGCCCCCACCCTGCTGCGTTACTTTGGATTTTGGTTGTCCCCCAAAGACTGGGGTGTTGAAAGCTTAACCATCAGCCTGTGGCAATACTAGGAGGTGGGGGAGCCCTTATGGGATGTGGTCCAGAGGATGCTGAGGGGCATGTCCTTGAAGGTGATATTGGACTGGCTCTATCGCCTCTCTGGCTTCTGACTTTGCTTCCTGGCTACCACGAAGTCCCACCATGTTGTTCCGCCTTGCTATAGGCCTAAGAGGAAATGGCCAACTGATCATGGGCCAAGACCTCCAGAACCAAATAAACTTTTACTTTAAAAAGGGGGCCTTGAATTCACAAAGATCCACTTGCCGCCACCTCCCTAATGCTGAAATTAAAGATGTTTGCCACTACTCCTAGTATCCTTTTCCATTTTTAAGTAGATGTCTTAGAAGATATTTTGCAAAAACAATGGAAACTTCCTCAAATACCCTCCACCCCCTGCTTTTTTTTTTTTTTTTTTTTTTCTTTTCTATTGTGGCCGAGTAGGCTCAGTCTTGGAAGATACCTTGAGGGATCTGAACTTGAAACAGCAGTGAGGTGAGGAGGTGGCTACCTGGAGTGAGGAACTGAACCAGTCCTGACCCTGACCAAGCCAGGAAGAATGTCATGGTCCTTTGTACTTCCCACAGGCCTACACTGTCTCTTTCATCCCAGCGGCTGCAGGCTGCAAGGACAGGGAGAAGCCACGAGAACCTTCTTTGGCAGATGGCACAATGAGTTCTCAATGTGCGGGCAAAAATGACGGAAGCTGACTGCTGACACAGTGACCTTGACATGGATGCTTCGGGCTGACGCCCCAGCATCACACAGACAAGACACTTTGCTGTGGCCACGGCAAACCCTGGCCTGCACACAGGAGCTGCTGGCCAAATGTCCCAGAGGCTGAGGGCTGAAATTTCTATAGAGCAAGGACAACAGTGGCTAACAAGTTCTTCTGGGTGTTGCGGTTTC
The DNA here is from genome assembly GCF_943737965.1 of Phodopus roborovskii. Classification (NCBI taxonomy): domain Eukaryota; kingdom Metazoa; phylum Chordata; class Mammalia; order Rodentia; family Cricetidae; genus Phodopus; species Phodopus roborovskii. The sequence goes on from NW_026125264.1 coordinate 2,716,057, forward strand.
CAGCAGCTAAAGACTGGGGGATGGGCATTTCTCCCGTATGCCAGTCACACATAGGAACTTGGCCTTCAGCGGTGTGGGGTGGCGTGGAATTCTTCTGTCCATTGCAAGGGTCACTGTGTGGGAATGTCTCTGAGCATGTGGGCCCGATATTTCCAACAAGCTCCAAATGACTTTTAAAAAGTTCAATAGCCAAATCCCTGCTTTTACTTGAATGTTAAGTGGGAAAATAATACGTACTGAGACAAACTGGTAATCACTGCCACATGATACGAAAGGCTGGTGTTTAAGTAGGAACAAGTGAGTCTCTGGGGAAATTCCAAATAAATCACATGGGCTAGAATAAATGGCCTGTGGGATGGAGCAGCACTGTTAGGAACTACCCATCTCCACTTAGGGAGGAGGGCCAGCAGGATGCAGGAAGAAGAGAAGTAACGTGGAGATGAGCAAATACAATGGCATACGCCTGTGAAAACACCATCATGAAACTTACTATTTGGGATACTAGTTTTAAAAAAATTTTTTTTTTTGAGACAGGGTTTCTCTGTGTAACAGCCATGGCTGTCCTGAAACTCACTTTGTAGACCAGGCTGTCCTCAAATTCATGGAGATCTCTGCCTCCCCAGTGCTGAGATTAAAGGCATGTGCCACCACCACCCGGCCTGATTTGACAACTCTTAAGGCAGCCAGTCCAAGACCAGCCATTGACTCCCACAGTATCATCTTCAGATCCCCTGCCACCTGATCAGGCTGGGAGGGACAAGGAGGGACCCAAGGACACACAGCAAATGGGGACAGTGCCCTTTTCTCCGAATCACCTTCCAGGCTCTTCACTCCCCTCTAGCTTGTCCCATAACTCCCTGACTCATCCTACAATACGCCAGTGCCCATAGGTCCAGAAGCCATTCTGTCCCCAGGGTGATCATGATGACCATGGCAAACCCAGGGCAGCTGCCACCGTCTGCACCATTAGCACTGAATAATAATGAGAGGGCCACCTGGGTGCAGCCTGCCATGGGCAGGTGATCATTTCCAGTGGGCTGGTTTAGTCAGAGTCCATCCTCTGCTGCACGGAAGCTCTGGGCTTCACAGCCCTTGCTCCTCTCTTCCCTCGCTCATGGGAAGGCTGCTGGGAGTGGGTGGAGACAAGCAGACATTCTGAAGACAAGGCATTAGGTACACACCCTGCCTGCTCAATGGCTTTCCATGCAGAGTGCTTTCAGAATGGCATTTTCATTACTCTGAGCCCTGGTTTCCTGTAAGTGAAATGGGGATCATAATAGCACTTTTCTGGAAGATCTGAGGTGGAAGGTCTGTGGTTTGGTTTGTGTTAAGTTCTACAGGGTATGTAGGCAGCTTAGTGATCAGGACACAGTGGGCTGCTTTTTGGGTGTCTTGGCATGGTTAGCTATTGGTCCCTATTTCTTAAATCTATGCTTTTCTTTCTCCACAATAACAGAAACTACACCAGCAACAGGTAAAACAGAATCTCACCATGTAACTCTGACTGTTGCTATGAGACCAGGCTAGTCTTGAACTCACTGAGATCTGCCTGCCTCTGCCTCCCAAGGGCTAAAATTAAAGGCATGCACCGCCATACCCAGCTGGAATTATCTGCATTTATCTGGGAACATGTGGCGTACATTCTCCAGACTTCCTTATGGTAAGGTATTATGGCACATGGTTTAAATTCTGCCAGGACAGCTGTGTGGGGTAATCCCATTTATCTCGCTACTGCTATTTAAAGGCAACACTGAAGTTCTGCCTCATCATTAAGATGAGAATTCACTCAGAGGAGAGAAGAATGGGAAAACAGAAGGAGATGGGCTTCACATTGTGGGAGTGGGGATGGGGAGGGGGCTTTGAACTTTCATGTCAGGAACTTCTGCCTGCCAAAGACTCTTGTGGGTTTCTGTGATGTGTAGGGCTCTGCATGGACTCCCGATGCACCTTGAGCAAGCCTGAAGCTGTTGGCTGGAACATCTTGCACCAGAGTAGTTCTTGGTACTCTTCTTGATTTGCTAACACCCATCTTCTGGGGAGGAACTAATCCTGAGAACTTGCATGCTTGACCCTAGATTGTTTTCCACTGTGCTGTGAGTCAGTGTATAACCCTGCTCCTTCCCCTCAATAAATGGCATTCAGCATTCCAGCATTCCTGTTGCACGAATTACCTGCTGTCTTGCCTTTTTATTTAAATCTCTAGGCCTTTGACCGATTAGTGGAACAGATTGTAGCACAGGCAGTACAGTGATGCACACTCCAGCCTCAGCCCTTGGTAACTGCACCTACTGACACATGCCTCTGTCACTGTCCCCAGAGTCTAACACAAAAAGAAGAAATGCAGGCCTGCCGGTCAGGTCACTCACTCTAGGCCACAGATTAGTAAGGGTTGGCTGGTCCCTGGTAAGCTTGTCAGCAGGTCTGTGGGATCACATTCCACGTTTCTGCTGAGAGCAATAAAACACTGACGGTGCAGAAATCACCCAGAACTGGGCTGGAATCCTACGGGGCGGACACTTGGCATGCTGTGTTCGTTTTCTCATTGCTACACCCAAAACACTGAACAAGAAGCAATTTAAGGGAGGAAGGAGTTGGAGGGGTACAGCCCATCAGAGTGGCAGGAGCATGCTGGTCAATTCCCCCCTCCCCCACAGTCAGAAAGCAGGAAGTGATGAATACCAGTGCCAGGCTGTCTTTCTCCTCTTTACATTCAACTAGTGACAACCCCAAAGCCCATGGGATGGTTCCTCCTACTGTTAAAATGGATCTGCCCACCTTAATTAACCTAATCTACAAACGCCCTCACAAACATACCTAGTGGCTTGTCCCAGTAAATGATTCTAGGTCTTGTCAAGTTGCCAGTTGATAACCATTGCACACGCCATAGTGTCTTACTCAATTGGCTAGATATCACATCATACTAGATGCTTGTAGGGCTTAAATGCAATAGCAGTGATGTTAACAAAGCATGCAACACACTGTGGTGCTAAAGAAACCTCACATCCGCTTTAGGGCAAGTCCCAGGAGCTACCAAGGAGCTACTGAGAGGAAGATGAATTGAGCCCGGCCCTGGGACACCAAGAAAGAGAAGCTGAGAGGAGGGAGGAGAGGGCCTTACTCTTTCACTTCTACCCATCCAGGCCTGTGGCGCAGGACGTCCATGAGAGTGTTCATGAGTGTGGTCTTGAAACGGATTAATGTTCTCGGCTCTCTGAAACATAAGACAGCAAAAAACATGCTCAGGATCGTGACTTTCCTAGGATGTCCCCAGGGATCAGGACAAAGGGCAGGAAGAAAAGCTAGGTTCTACCCACAGATGCCATTCCCAGAAGTACTGCATCTCAGAGCTCGGTACCATAGCCTGCCAACACTTAGACTAGCCAAACCGAGACTCTCAGCATCTTGGAGCTATTGAAAAATAGCAAACTCCATATAGTGCATGCCTGTGATGCAGGAAGCTGAGGTAGGAGGGATGCCATGAGTTCAAGACCGCCTGGATTTCTGAGTGAGTTCCAGAATAGCCTGGACCACAAAGTGACACATTATCTCAAAATGACAGTAACAATAATAAAGATGGCTGGAAAGATGGCTCGGTGATTAAGAGCACTGACTGCTCTTTCAGGGGACCCAGGTTCAACTCCCAGCACCCACATGGCAGCTCACAACCTTCTATAATTCCATTACCAGGGGGGTCCTAGTGTTCTTTCTTGCCCTTTGTGGGTGCCAGGCATGCACAGGGTACACAAACATGCATACAGACATAATACCCATGCACACAAAATAAATAATAGAGATAGTAGGTCAGGCATGGTAGTTCATGCTTGTGATCCTAGTGCTTGGGAGGTGGAGGAAGGAGGATCAGGTGAAGGTCATCTTTGACTAAATAGGTTAAGGCCAAACTAGGCTACGGAAGACCTTATCAAAAGATAAAAATCAAATGATAAAACAAAAAGCAAACATTTCTCACATCCCTACTATGTGCTAGGCAAGGTCTGGCTGTCTCACATATGCTAATTCTTATATCACATGGTAAGTACTTGCAGAAACCCTCCCCTGGCATTCAGCTGGAAAGATGGAGCAGATGCTCTTTTCCCTATTCTTCCTACTAATGCAACTAAAAACCCAAGACATTATGTAGAAAACAAATGTAAGAAGACTGAATGGCACACAGGAGGCTGCCTAGGGACCCTGAACCAAAGGGTTAGTTAGCACTAGTGACTTCCCCAGCTTCCTTTCTGCCTCTCTATGTCCCTGATGTGGAAATGAAAAAGCCAGCCAATGGGCACCCAGAAATGCTAATGGCCATCCACCCTAAACAACCTCTAAAAGCAGCCTGCTTTCTCCAGCATGGGGAAGCCCAAGGCAGAATAGCCTTCCAGAGCAGAATATATAGCAAGGGCTGCACTCTGGTGAGGCATCAAGGGAACAGCAGAGGCCAAGTGGGGAGTCCTCACTTCTCATGAGGTTGCATCAATGTAACCCAACACTGGCTCCCCACTGGATGGTGCAGAGAAGGAGGAATACAAGGCAGAGGCTTTCATCTGCCTCAGGCAGTAAGGAGTTCCCATTGTCTCTTATCTTAGGAGGCCAAAGGATGGGGAGCCTGAATTTCCCCTATGCAGGCATGAGGTTGTCCCTCCAACTCTGCGCTGATTACCAATCAATACCACTGAAAAGAATCAACTGAATCAATAAAATTAAAGTTCTTGAAAGATCAATAAAGTTCACAAATCTATCAGCAAGACTGGCAAAGAGAAGACACTGTTACCTAGATGTGGATTGAGAAGGGCGGGGAGGGGGGAGCAGCTACTACAGACCCTGCAGACACCAAGACTACAGTAAGAGCATGTAGTACAGTAGTGTCTCTGCACACCTAAGCGTGGCAGCCAAGATGACACAGTCATTGAAAAGCCCAGACCACCGCAGCTCTCCCGGTGTGGCACACATTTGAGTAGCTGTATATCTAACAAAAAAACTGAATCCATAGTATGAAAATATTCCCCAAATATGTACCTGGGCCCATGGGTTTCACTGGAGAATGAATTCCCTGAAATGTCTAAAGAGGTAGCCTCGGTTCTACACTGTCTTCCAGGAAAAGGAAGAGAACCTGTAGTATAACCTGATAGTGAAATTAGAAGCAGACAGTTAATGTATCAAACAAAGCTACAGGTGAGGGGTTAGGGTATGGCTAGCCACAGAGCACTTGCTTAGCATGTGGGAGACCCTGGTTACATTTCCATCACTGTGCATACAGGTGCACACATGTATGTTCATAAACATACACCTGCAGAGGATATTCGACAATACAGTAGAAGGAGAAGGAGGAGGAGGAGGAGAAGAGAACTTATACCTCGTAACCAAGTGGAACATTTCCAGGAGGCAAAGCTGGCTCAGTGTTAGGAAATCTAATTGATGTAATTTATCACAGTAACAGACTCAAGAAGCAAAGTCACGTGATCATATCAGTTAAAGCAGAAAAGGCATTCCCAATAGTCTCCCTCTAAATAACCAAATTAATATCATCAACACTAGACTTCTGGGATTAAACTTACAGTTTGGGGGGACAGGGAGCAGATAGACAGATAGACAAACCATAACATGTATACTGTGACCCCACAGGGTCACAGGTCGTGAATGTCCCTGGGAGTTACCTTCCAGCTCTTTCAGGGACATGATCTTCCCTTTTCAGCCATATATCTTTATGGATGGATTTTCTTCTAATCCTCTAACAGAACAACAGACTGAATAAAAAAATATTTTTTCTAGACATGCACGGTGGTGCCTGCCTTTGATCCCAGCACTTAGGAGGCAGAAGCAGGAGACTCTGTAAATTTGAGGTCAACCTGTTCTACATAGTGAGTTCCAGGACATCCAGGGATACTTAGAGAGAAAAAGAGACCCTGTCTCAAAAAAAAAAAAAAAAAAATGTTTTCCTTGAAACAGGGTCTCAAGCATGTGAGGTTGGCCTTGAGGAGAACTGCTCTCAAATAACTTGAAAAACGGAATAAGAAAGTTTGGCTAAAAAGCAATAGAGACCATGTAAAACATTACAAAGGAGTACCTCATCCTAAACAAGAAAGAGAGTCATATCCATCAGACTAGCGAAAATATTAAGCAGCAGTTACCAAGTGTTCTCATGAAGGTGGGGAGGGATGGTAATTATCACAGGAGGCTGATGGGCAAGTGAACGGGCAGCATTGAGCCTATTAAAACCACCAGCAAGGCAGGCAGTGGTAGTAGTGGAGCCGATAGTGCATGCCCTTAGTCTCAGTGCTAGGGAAGCAGAGGCAGGTGAATGTCTGTGAGTTCAAGGCCAGACTGGTCTACAGAGCGAGTTCCAGGACAGCAGGGCTACACACAGAAATCTTATCTCAAAAAAAAAAAAAAAACAACAACAACCAAACAACTAAACAAAAACAAAAACAAAACAAAACACCCACTATTGTGTTGTGCACATGAAACTGGCAAGCCCTTAAACACTGGGAGGAAGCAGCCATTGTGCTGGCAGAGGCAGCCCTTGAACCTGCAAAACCTCTGAATTCAAAACCTCTGAATTCAGTGCTTCGGCCAAGTACGCTCCTGGGTGTCCTCAGAAACATGTGCAAGAACCTCTGTCAGGGACTGATTGCTGACGTTTGCTGTGGAAACAGCACTGTGGCAGCCTGCCCATCTTCCCCGGGCATTCTCCACTCTGTGAATGCCAACCAGAGGGCCTTCCTCCTCAGCCCCTGAACTTTCCCCCAGGCTCACTAGGGCCCAGAGCAGATCTGAAGCTATGAGGAGACAGTCTCCATCCCCTACCAGAGCACAGCCAGTGGCTGGACTTGGAGCCACTCTCCAGATCTGCTTTCAGAGGCTACACTCTCTGGGCAGATGGAGCCCACCAGCCTCAGCAACACCAGTTTCCTCCCCCTGGTTACCTGCTCTCCCCACTTCCTGGAACCACCTTCCAAATATCGTTCTCTGGGTCATTATCTGGAGTGTGCTTCTGGGGGACACACCCAAGGCTTTCACGGGGAACCAGATAAGCCACGTGTCTAGGATCTGCTATGGAACAGCCTGGAACAAAGTTCCACTTGTTCAGAGCCCCACTAGTCAACACTAAAACTACATGGTGGTTGTCCTGAACTCGCACTGTAGACCAGGCTGGCCTCGAACTCACAGGGATAAGCCTGTCTGCCTCAGCCTCCTGAGTGCTGGGATTAAAGGTATGAGAACCCAGCCATTTTTTTTAAACTGTTTTTTTGAAAATGCAATTTTATATGACAAAAGCAGGATGCAGAGGAGAAATGAAACCAACAGGCTACTTATGTCCCCAACTCCTGAGCAGTCAGGGATGACCCTGTGACATGGTTATGATCAATAAGATAAAAAGACAAGGAAGGCTGAGTTTCTGGGAAAATTTTGGAGGGGTGTGCCCTGAACCCCACCCCCTTTCTGTCTTTGTTGTTATTGTTGTTTTGCTTTTATGCGATAGGCCCTCATGTAGCACAGGCAGATGTTAACTCGCAATCCTCCTGACTAGGCTTCAGTATTCAGTAGGCCTGAGATGACAGATGTGAACCACCAAGGCCAACTGGATTGTGACTCCAAGGCTGGAGCTGCAGCAGCCACTGAGTGCCCATGAGGAATGAACACAATCATAAAGGGTTGGTCTCAAACCTCTGCAGCCACACTGTGGCGATTTCATCCCACTAGGGAAAGAAATGCAATTTGCTGTTGTGTTAATTGTAGCCAAATAAAACAGGGTTTTTAATTGGCAGGTGCCCTGGTACGAAGAGCCAGGTGGGTCCTGTTGACTGAAGCGCTCTTGACTTCACTAGGGTAGGGATGAAAGTTCAGGGTCAAGACCCGGGGCTGTGTTAAGGAGCTCTGTGTGTAAGAGAGAGAGAGAGAGAGAGAGAGAGAGAGAGAGAGAGAGACTTGACACTGATGAGATGGTACCAACCATATGGACAGAGAGGCTGGAGGAGCCCCGAGAGTTGGCTGAAGTCAGCACACCAGCCCCAGGAACATCAGTGAACAGTAAAAATCAAATGCTCGATATAATGTGTGCAGTGCAAACACTCCAGAAGTCTCCAGTAAAGAGTGTGGCTCTCCTGCTTGGTCCAGGTGGGTTGTGCTTAGTAGGTGCTGAACTCAGAGCCCAGGCTGTTATGGATGCAGAGTGCCAGAGAGGAGGAATTGTGTACACTACAAGCATTGGGTTTACAAGACTGGTTCCCAAGTCCAACCAGTCCTGCCCTATGAGTGCAGGGTTTCCAGCAAGGCAGGCACTTGGCTCTTCTGAGTCTGGTCTCTCCATCTCGATAGTGAACATGTTAGCAGATCTGCATCAAGGGTGGTGGTAGGGATTTGATGACACAGCACAGGGAGTGGCGGGGTGGCCCGGGGCCTGACTTTGCACAGCAGACTGTTACTATGGTTACTATGGTTACAGTCACAATTATAAACTAAGTAATGGAGAGACGGCTGATATCAAGGAGTTCATCTGTGATCCCATTGTGAGTTCAAGGCCAGCCTATGCCACAAATGGAGAACCCTAACTCAAAAAGACAAATGTGGGGAGGGTAAAGACAGAAAGCGTAGGGCAGGGATAGAGCAAAGTGGGGGAGGGAAAGAGGGCAGGAAGAAGGGCCAATCATGTAGGTATGGATTGAGTGAGACCACTCACCGCTCTTTTCCTTTTGACAATCCATGGGCCTTGTAACTTTGATTCTGTAGGGAGAAAAGAAAAATGATGTAATTGGTTTTACACACCTTCTCTGCTCCACCTGGTTCAGGGAGTGAGCTGCTCAACCCACTACACTCAGTGGGGTGTACGTCCTCAGGCATGAACATCCAGCTTGGCTGTGTTCGCCTTCATCATCACCAGAAATCAGGGCAGAGCTTAACTGCTTACCAAGGAATCATTTCTTCATCACTGGAGAATTGTACCACAGGCAAGATTGCTATATGAAGGTCTGCTCGTCAGTGCTTCAAATGCCAACCCAAAGCCCAGGCTGAGAGAACCTCTGGCTCTAAGAGAGGAGTCTGGACCTTCCATTCTAACTTTGAGAGTTGATTGTACACAAGATCTAGGAAGGGACTGTTGTAGTTGGTATTTTGTTTTGTTTTTAATCTTTGTTCTTTGGGACCTGCCACCTAGCTCCCAAATAAATACCCAGAGACTTGTTCTCATTTTTGAATGCCTGGCCTTAGCTTGGCTTGATTCTAGACAACTTTTCTTAATTTAAATTATACCATACACCTTTTGCCACTGAGCTTTTACTTTTCTCTGTTCTATATGTCTTTCTTATTTCTTACTCTGTTGCTGGCTCTATGGCTGGGTGGCTGGCCCCTGGTGTCTTCCTCCTCTTCTCCTTTTCTCTCTCCTCCTTCTTTCTTCTTCTATTTATTCTCTCTGCCTGCAAGGCCTGCCTATCCCTCTCCTGCCCAGCTATTGGATGATCAGCTCTTCATTAAACCAATCAGGAGTTTTAGGCAGGCAAAGTAACACAGCTTTATAAAGTTAAACAAATGCACCATAAAAGAATGCAATACACTTTTGCATCATCAAACAAATATTCCACAGCATAAATGAAATGTAACACATGTTCAACTAATATTCCACTTCAGACTGTGTCCATTTCTTAGAGTGATTTCCTTACACCCCAAAAGACCTACTCAGTCCTCTATGGGTAGGGGTGTTGCTTGGTTCCAATTAAGTTCCAAAAAGATTGGCCCCAATCCTGGCTGGATTGCTCCCCGAGGCATGCATGAATAGGGAAGAAACTGCTCCTGTTCAGGATGACATCTTCAGGGTAGATGGGCCTTTCTGCTGCCCTTTAACACAGTACCACAGATGTAGTGGCTACGCATCCATTGTCACCTTGTTTCCATGGGTGGATGGTCTGTTTATAGCTTAACTGAACTGTCTGCACAAGTCTTACATGACCACATCAAGTGCCTCACAAGAGATAGTTCTCTTTTGTAGTAGGGGGTTTCTTCCACTCTCAATCACATTGCTGGGACAAGCCAGCTTCTTGGGGTCATAGGACAGAGGTCCTTCATGACTTGGGATTTGCTCCCAAGGTTCTAGAGACATGAGTGTCTGTTGTAGAACACAGAGCTTGGAGTTTGCCCAGCTGGTTTTCAGCTTTGGTCCAGTATTTCCTCACTATGCTCTCTGCCCAATATTTTGGAATGGTAATGCATATCCTGCTGTGCCATTATATGTTGGAAGTATGTGATATGTTTTTTGATTTTGATATTATAGGGAATTACAGTTAAGAGATTGCATGAATCTCAGAAAAGACTTTGAACTTTGGACTTTAAAACATTGTTAAGGCTGTGTTAGACTATGGGGACTTTTGAAATTGGACTAAATGCATTTTGCATTATGATATTGTTACAAGCTTATGGAGGTCAGGGAGTAGATTATGGTAGTTTGAATGTAATTGACCCCCATAAACTCATAGGGAATGGCACTATTTGGAGGAATGGCCTTGTTGAAGTAGGTGTGGCCATCTTGAAGGAAGTGTCACGGTGGTGGTAAGCTTTGAAATCTCATATATGCTCAAGCCATTCCCAATATCTCAGTCCACTTCCTGTTACCTTCTGATCAAGATGTAGCCAGCACCATGTCTGCCTGCACCACCATGTCCTGCCATAAAGATTATGGACTAAACCTCAGAAAATGTAAGCCACCCACTCCAATTAAGTGTTTTTCCTTTATAAGAGTTGCTTCCATGGCTACTCCAGTGACCTTACATGGAGAGATCACTCTATCTGAATAGATCCAATGTTATCACGATGGTCTGCAACTATGGATGAAGTAGGTGGAAGTGTCAGAATGATGACTGTGAGGAAGATGGGCTTTGACACCAAAGGGAGATCAGAAGCCAGTGCGAGAGGACAGCCACTAGATACCAGAACAGGCATGAATAGCCAGTCATAGGAATACAGCTTTCCACAGTGCTCAACACCTCACTTCACACTTCTAACCAGTAGGCCTGTTAGATAACAAACTTTCTAGGCCAATAGACTTATGGTAGCTTACTACAATAATAACTGGAAACAGACACATACAGAAGCAAAATTGATTAATGTGTAGTACCTATAGTCAGCACCCTTGCTGAACCATCAATGGAAGCAGATTATAGATTCCCTCATATTTTCTATGTGTATACATGTTATCTATAAACAAAGGCAAATTTACTTTTCCTTTTCTGTATTCTGTTTATTTTTGTTGCAGTGACTATACCCTACTATAGTACCTGTAAGTTTTTAGTGCAAGTGCCCTTAACTTACATCTGGCCCTAAGTTAAGGCATTTCCTGTTTCAACTTTTAAAAATGATATTGCTGAGGCCAGCAAGATGGCTCAGTGGGTAAAGGTGCTTGCAACCAAGCCTCACTCTATGAGTTCAACCTGGAGACCCACATTGTGGAAAGAGAGGATGGATTCCTACAATTTGTCCTCTGACCTCCACACATGGGCTATGGAGCACATATGAACACTCACATAAATTTAAAAATGTAATAAGAATGTGTTTTTAAAGAATGGTGTTACTATAAGTTCTTATAATTGTCCTGTACTAAAAGGGGTAAATTTTCTGCTATTCCCTACTTTTTCAAGGATAAATATTTCATTTAATGTTTTTTAACTTGGGGTATCTTTTTATGTCACTATGAAAATACTATGAAATTCACTGAAAACATCTTTCACTGATAATTATTATGTTACTAACCAATCACAGCCATCAAGTTCTGGTTCTTCAGAGATGTTTGACATTTACTTCTGCCTGACACCACAAGAACTGTGTGTGTCAAATACACACACAGTGTGTGTGTGTGTGTGTGGTGGATGCATGCATTTTTCCATGTAAGAGTGCATGGCCTTGCGGCATATGTAGAGGTCAGAGAGCAGCCCTGAGTATCAGTCGCTGCCATCCATCTTGTTGTTCACTGCTCTGTACGCGAGACAAGCTGGCCTTCAGGCTCCCACCTCCCATCTCCCTGCAGGGGCACTGGGATTAGGAAAGGTGCTGCCATGGCTTCATCTTGGTTCCTGGCATTCTGACTCAGGTCCTCACCATTTCACAGAAAGCTCTCTGCTGGGCACTAACTATAAATGCGATGTCAGCATCCTTGCTTAGCCTTTCCCAGAGGTCTTGAGGACCCATCCAAGGTTACAGGTTCTCAGAAGAAATTGTCTTTTCTGTCTTTTTTGGAGTATCAAATGGTTTATCGGAACTACTGCATCATTTGTATATGACAACGTATACAAGCGACAAACGAGCAGAAGGAGAAGCATGCAAGGCTTGTGGAGCTACAGGAAGTGCTCAGGCACACCATTCCCCCAGTCTTTCTCTGTGTCCGGCAACTTGGAAGCTTGGATTTCCCATGGCACACAGACACACCTAGGGTCTCAGCTGAGGGCGAGTAGCTAGGTGGCTCTCATCTATCAAAGGTAAATCTAGTCTAATGAGTACCTTTGCCAGGGGTAGGACCCTCTGAAGGGTCTGGGATTCAGGAAGAACCCTCAGTTCTCAGTTCCAATTATTGGCCCCAGTCAATCTGCAGTACAAACTACCTCTGCCCCAAGAGACACAAAGAAAAATGGCACAGGGAAATTTCTTTCCCTCCCCTTTGAAAAAAAATCTTTATGGATTTCTATTCTACCAACTTCCTCTGCGTGCGTGCGTGCGTTTGTGTGTGTGTGTGTGTGTGTGTGTGTGTGTGTGTGTGTGTGTGTGTGTGTATGTGTGTGTCTGGCTGGGGAACCAATTCTTATCCCAGCCAGCCAACAAGCATCTCTGTCCTGGTCCAATGGGATAAGGAACCTTATTACAGTTGCAGGGTCTTACTGTATTTGTTTTTGTGATCATGAACAAAGATACTCAATCCTGCTATAGAAAGGCCACAGAGACACTTTCACACTGATAAAGAGGGAGTGTGGGAAGATCACCAGGTGAAACATCTTAAGCCCAAATAAAAACCCAAACCCCCTTAGGAATTGATGGCCTTCCCAGCTCTGGGACCTCCTCCTCCACCCCAGGACTCTATAATGCTTGCCAATAAACTTTTCTTTCGCTTTGCTTGAGACCACTTTCTGTGTTGTAATTCTTTAATTCTTGAAGAAAATGATCCCATCTGCTAGTTGGTATTAAAATGATCCATGTAAGATAGTTATTGACAACCACTCTGATTAAACCAGTTAAAAATTTTAAGTCCTTTTTTATTAATAGCCAGACTAAGAAAGAGCTTGAGATTCTTGTGGCTAAAGATCCAGGGTGCATAGTTTTTAAAGGCAAAAACCTCAGACATAATTCACATCAAAGTTAGATGAGGGTCAAAGTAACCTTGAAACGTTCATTCCTGGAACAGTGCAGTAATTATTTTAGCTATAAAGTGCCAATTATTTTTGACTTATATAGTTTCTAGTAGTAATTTTAGTTTACTTTAATTATTTTGTTTAATACAACTAAATCATGGTCAAGGCCATGGAAATTTCAAATGTGCTGCCAAGGTAGACATGACCACTGTGGAGGACAGGGGTAGAGGGCCTGAGAACCATCTAGGCAAACACAAAATATTGTCAGAACAAGATGATGTTGCCTTAATTATTTCAGCATCAAAGGAAAACAGGCTAAATGGAAAGGGCTACTGCAGTAGACCTTTGTTTTGTTTTGTTAATAACACTTTAATAGTAAGATGTCTCCCAACTTGAGTGTTAAAAGAGTGTTACTTTAAGAAGTGAATCGTGATGACTTAACATAATGGTAGTGGAGGAATAAATTCATTATAAACCCACAGAGTTCAAAGAGGAGACTTTATTGGACATAGGAAACGAAAACAGAGGAGTCAGAATAGTGCCTCAGTTTCTCTAACTTGATCAACAGCCGTCACCCAATAGTGATAGCTATGTTCCGCCTCTGCTCGGCGCTGGGGTACAGGGATGCAGGGAACAAGTCCATCCTGGAGTCTAGAAGGAAAGATGGATGCTAAGCAAACGCTAGACGGGATAATGAATCCTGGGAGGAGTAAATTCATAGCACTCTGCTGGTAGGCAGACTCACTTTCTATTCTGAGGGAAAGAAACAGAGATGGCATTCTGAGAAGTTGAAACAAGAGGTAAGAAGCGTGTTGGGGCCAGAAGGTTGGGTTCTAGGGCGACTCATTTCCCTTCTTGCGATCTCATTTTTCTTGATTTTAAAATCAAAGTTGTCTTGTCAGTTCCTAGGGCGCAAGAGCTTGTTTGATTTGAGGATCAGCAAAGGGGTTGGAAAAGCCACTAACGGAGATTTTTTTTGGGGGGGAGATGGATAGATGGATAAACGGACTGAAGGACAGACAGGCAAACGGGGGATGAAAGAGTCTCTAGAGATTTCTTTAAGTCAGGAAAGTATCTAGGAGCGACAGAAATCGTTGAGTGTAGTTTAGATTCTAGACTCAATATTTCCCGCCAGCTCTCCAGTCTCGCGGAGCATGTGCCGCAGTTTGTGTGGTGCACGGTATGTAGGGACTTGTAGTCCTTAGAGAGATGAGCGTATTCTTTTTTTCTCTAATAACTGCCCCCGACCTTCCCGTTCTGAATCCCTCCGCGGTTTTCCTTCCTCTAAGGGCATCAAAAGCATCGAATTGGTGTCACTCCTACCTTCTGTCGCGACATGACATGGGCCCAAACCAAACCGCCACAGGCGCCCTCGAGAGCGTGTGCGTCTCGTTACCACGGCAACAAAGGGAGGTGTCCAGATTCGCCACTCTGATTGGATGGTATCAGGCCACACCTCTAGATAGTGGAAGTTCTCTAGTACCTGGGCTCTTGGAAGTGATACCCGACCTTTTTGCTTTGAAAGAGGCTGGCCGCTCGCCCGCCCGCCGCACTTATTGTCCAGCTGTACAGCTACACTTCCCTCGATCCGAAAGTGCTGCATTTGAAAAATGGTCACGTTTCAGAAAATGCAGTACTTTGATCTTACTGAAGGAAGTTTCCTCACCAGGTCGCCTGGTTGTCAGGTTTTTGTTTTTGCTTTTAAATTTGGGTTTGAATTTGTTGTTTGAAACAAGGTCTCGCGTTGCCCAGGCTAGCCTCAAACTCACTTCATAACCAAAAATGACCTTGAACTCCGCAACTCTTGCCTCAATCACACCTGTACATCTCTCTCCCCCCTCCCTCCCTCCCTCTCTCTCTCTCTCTCTCCTTCCCTCCCTTCCCCCCTCCACCTCTGGTTTTTCGAGGCAGGGTTTTTCTGTGTAACAGCCCTAGCTGTGCTGGAACTTACTCTGTAGACCAGGCTGGCCTCGAACTCAATGAGACCCATCTGCTTCTGCCCCCAGAGTGCTGGGATTAAAGGTGTTCACCACCACCAGTGGGCTACTATCTCTAACTCTTAAGCACCCCAGCACAGTGGCATTTGCCTGGGAAGCAAAGACAGGAGGCTTCAAAGACATCCTTAGTTAGAAAGTGAGTTTAAAGTCAGCCACTGTGACATAAAATTCAGCCTCAAAAAATGAGCTATTATTATTATTATTATTATTATTATTACCACCATTATTTATCATTAAAATTCTGTTTTGTGTGTGTGGCACTAGATATTGATTGAGCCTAGGGCCCCCTGTATAAAAGACAAGCACTCTACAACTGAGAAATACACCAAACAGAAAATATATATATATATATATATATATATATATATATATATATATATTTGCTTTTAAAGACAGGGTCTCAATGTGTAGTGTCGGCTGTCCTAGAATGCACTATGTTGCCAGGCTGGCCCCAAACTCACAGGTCTGTTTGTCTCTGTCTTCACCTCCTAAGGACTGGGATCAAAGGTGTCAGCCACAAGCCATGCTATAATCATAGTTCATAAGCGCCACTCGTGTGCCAGAGCTAACCACCATGCCTGCTGTAGCGTCGTGCTCTGATGCCCACTTCTCCTACTGTCCATCTCAAGTCATTCTCTGCCTGAGCACGTGGAACACACATTCCGTCATCTCCATACCCATGGGCAGACCTCCCAAGTTCATTCCACCTCCTCCATGGCCCTGTTCCTCCCATGCAGTCTCCAACCTGTTTCCAGTTGGTGGTTTGACCTTTATTCCCCATCCCCACACTCTGAAGTCCACCCTTACTGAAGGCACTTTCTCTTCCTCTGTCCTAACCTCAACTTGCACTTTATCTCTATCTCAGGGCTTCTCTAACCATTTGTTACTCCATTCTGGAAAAATTCCTCTAAATCCTCACGAACTCCTCCCATAGTATCTAAAAGGAAAAAAGAACAGGTGTCCCCCAAGTGGTTCTAGAGCCTGTCAAGCAGACAATATTACATATCCCAGGCAGGGAATTTTCTGCAGAAGAAATTCAAATGAACAGGGGATGGGAGCGCACACCTGTGATCCTAGCATTTGAGGAATGGAGCAAGAGGATTGTTGCAAGGTGGAGTACAGCCTGACTATATATTGAGCTCCAGGCCATCTAGGGCTACATGGTAAGAACTCGTCTGAAAAAGAGGAGGGGGACAGAGATAGAAGAGAGCAGGTAAGGCGAGAAGGGAAAGAAAGGGGAACGACAGAAAGAAAAAAAAAAAAAACCCTAGAAACTAACAGCAAACCTTCTGAGGAATGTAAATAAAGACAATCATAAATTAGGATTTTAAATACATCAGTTGCACAAAATAAAAGCAGTCTCCATCCTGGCTCCGAGATAACCGAAGCCAGGAAGGAACCACTGTAGCCTCATGGCTCCATGCCCTGGATCCTGTGTACATTCAAGGTCAAGGCCATACAAAAGATTTGTCATCTGGAGACTAACCGAGGCTGCTGCTGTCTGGGACATTTCCGAAGCAAGGGTTTCTGATTCTTTTGCACTTCCAAGCTCTGTGAAGCTGCATTGCACGGCCTGTGTTGGTCACAAGGTACTCATGAAATCTGCCATGTTATTTTTTTAATTATTCATATATGTGGTAGGGGTATGTGCACATGTGAATGTAGGCAACCTTCAAGTCCAGAAGAAGGCATTAGATTTCCTGGAACGAGAGTTACAAGTGGCTGTGAGCTGCCATGTGGGTGCTGGGAACCAAACCAGGGTCCTCTACAAGATTAGTGAACACACTCAAATGCAGGGTCCCAGCCAGTGTTGCCAGCTGCACCTTTGCAGGGGGGGTGAGATAGCAAGGAGGTGTGGCCTGTTTATTCAGGTAAGAAGAGTGTGGAAAATACCTAGCACCTGTGGATGGCTCCGTGACGAGGGTATGATGATACCCTGCATGCCAGGTCTCCACTGGGCACTTTAGTCACACTACAAACCTGCAGGGTCTTGTCCTCCCTCCCATTCATAGATGATAAGGGTGAGGTTCATAGACTTTAAGCAACTTACTCAATAGCACATTAGCTGCCATAAGATTACGAGATGGTTTCTCCTAAGGACAACAGAGAGTTTCTGATTGCCACTAGTAATTTCCACAAACTTTGTGACTTAAAAATATCATGACTGTGTTATCTCAAGGTTCTGGGAAGAAGCCTGGAATGGGTCTCACTGGATGAATTAAGGTACCCACACAACTGAGTTCTTACTACTAGCTATTAAAAAAGTAATAATTCTGTTGCCTTAAAATTTCCACCAGCAGTTCCTGAAGTCTCTTGTTTATAAAATGAGCAGTCTCCACCCTGAGGAGTCGTTAGTGACAAACTGGGGTCCTTCCCCATTCTTATTTGAGTAGAGACTCTGCCTCCCCCTTTTAGCCACCTTCCAAGCTCAGCTATACATTTCCAAAGACATTGGCTATCTTTTAAGTGTGTTTTGATTCTTTTCAAGGAATCTTGCCAGCCTAGAGATAGATGCTCTACTGACTTGATGTAAAAAAATAGCTCAGAAGTACAGTTCCCTCACCACAGTTGCCCTCTGCCTTTAAAACCAGAACCTCTTGTGCTCTCTTATTCTGTCATTAGATCCCTCCCTGCCACCTGTGAGGACACTACTGGGGATTTCACTGTCTATGAAGCAACATTCCACCTCGTGACAGCTGATTAATGAGTTTAATCCACCCTTGCCCTGTCCCTTTCCTGTATAACACAGCACACTCAGAGTTGACAGCAATTAGCATGTGGACGTCTTTGAGAGCCATCATTTTGCTTACCATGATGAGCCATGGACTGGTTTCCAGGGAGACATGTGTTTTAGCAGAATTTTTGTATAACGGTCATTTCATTTTAAGAAGTTGAGCTTTTCAATAGCTCTCACTTGCAGAGCAAATAGTTCATAGCTATTAAATGTGTGATGTCTAATAACTTCTTTTCTCCTCCCTCTTCTGCAGAGGGTTGGGGGGGGGTGATCATTCCCTTTAATTAACAAGCAGAGACACAAAGGGCTACTGGGGCTTGCCCTTTAATGATGAAATAACCTGAGAAAATCGGCTCTCGCACCTAGGACTCTGACATGGGACCTTGTCTCCAGGACCTTTTATAATTCCCCACCCCCACCCCAGGATGTGTATATTTGAGACAAGATTTCATATAGTAGCCAAAGTTGGATCTGAACTCCTGATTCACCTGCATCTATCTTCTGGATGCTGTAATTACAAATGCACATCTCCACACCCCACTCCCAGAAGGCCAGACCTTCTGGGAGACTCGACTCAACATCAGCATATCTTTGGTGTAATCTTCCACCTACAACTTGACATCCAATAACCACGTGGTTGAATTATTGATGTTTTCCTTTCTGTGGCAGAGTGATTTTTCAAGTCAGGGAACCTGGTAATCCCTTCGTTCCCTACCCGCCTCTGTCTGCATATCCTGTCAGCCATACCCTTAGATATTCATACATAGTGAGTGCCTCCCCTTCTTTGCAGCCAAGATCTTTGTCTGCCCCTTCCCAAGTTGTCTTCATCTCCCACCTGCACAGCTGCAGTGGCCTCCTTGATGACTTTCCTAAGAGGAGGGTCAGTGGGGGACACAGTGAGGGACTTAAACCCTTAAGCCAGATGTCATGGGCCCTTGTTTAAGTTTCCCTTTGGATCTCTGTCCCACGGAGAAGACAATGTTAATCGCAGTTGTACCCTGGAGGGTTCTTTGTGTAGGGACTCTCAGCCCATGCCATGCTCCTGCCTCAGTTCCCTCTGCTCCATCTGTCCCTGCTCTGCCCACAGGCTACACTCTCCCCAGCACAGGCCTCTGCAGTGCCTCCGTCTTTCTGTCCTTCTCCACTCTGAAAATAGCCATGTCAGGTCTCAGCTCAAATGCCACCTTTCAAATAGGTTCTCTTAGCCATCCAATCTGCTTTGTTTCCATCACAGTCAACTGTGACCTTTGTTAAGTGCATTATATGTCTATTTGCCTTCTCACCTAGATCTGGGACATATGTTTTCTTGATACTAATAACATAAGGCTACCAGCATCTGCCATATAGATTGTCTGAGTTGAGATGAGCCCGAAGTGGAAGCCACACATCACGTTTTGAAGACTTAACACATCATCAATAATTTCTAAACACTGACCAAATGCTAAAATGATAGTGTCTAAAAGTACTGAATTAAACCAAAACATTATCAACTATTGCGGTAAATAAGGATCAGGATAAACAAATAGGCCGAATAGATGTTTATTCAGGGAGAAATAACTTACAACCTAGACAGATGAACACCAGGAAATTCAACCCGATCCTCTCCTGTCTGGGTCACACCAGAAAGCGAGAGAGCGCCTTCCTGCCCCCCCCCCCACCTCCTTCCTCAGGTCACCTCCGCCCATCGCTCCACCCCCAATGGGCGTGGTCAGTGCTACAATCAACAATTAATTTGCATCCACTAGAAAAAATTCAATGTGTGCATACACATTTTGTACTAGGCCAGGGCCTCTTACATTTGATTTTTTTTTTTTTCCATTTGTCCCCACCCCTTTTTGGTTTGGGCTTCTTTGTTTCTGAGACAAGATTTCTCATAGCCCAGACTGTCCTCAAACTTGCTATTCTGATCCTGACACCTCTGCCTTCCAAGTGCTAGATTGCAGGAGGTTACAAGAATGCTAGGGTTCAAACCCCAGGGTTCATGCATGCTAGACAAACACTACCAGCTGAGCATTATCTAGCCCTTTTTCCCCTAAGAAACAACCCCTGCCTGGGCATAAATGTGTATAAAGCAGGTTTACAAATCAAACATTTACTGATAATAAGTCACAAAAGAACTTATTTAAAATAATTTCATCTACATGTAATTTTATCATATAGAAAGGCCTGTAGTAAATATGCATTCTAATGAGATGATATACTTGTTTAATTTCTGCATAAAGAACTAAATCTTGGCTGGATATTTGATACTGTAGGACTTTTTTCAGGGTTGATATTTTAATTTTATAATCATCAATGCTTAAAATGTCACTTTGTATAAATATGTAGCCCAAATGTCAGGAGTTGTTGAAAAGTCTGTCCTAGTCCCAACCCAAAGTTCATGTAATAATTTTTTAGGAGATTGGATCCAGCAACTCAATCAGCATTTTTAAAAAAAAACATTTCAACATAACATAATCTGAAGATATTTTAGTTTGACACATGCTGAGGAATGATGGCAGGAAAATATTGTGTCTCCCCCACACACATATTACAAGTAGTTTGTACAGTAAAGACACTGCAGCTCATAACATAATAGAGTCTCAATTCTGGCCTGAGGTGTTTCAGGTCTCGTTCATTCGTGGTGTATTCATATTGCAGATTCAAAAACAAAGCTGCAGCCATGTCACATGGTGTGACACAGGTGACTGCTGCCTGGAACACCCCAGACTCACTATGTTTAATTTTGAATTTTTAGCCATTACATATTTAGAACCTTTCACTGTTGCCAAAATTTTCACAACCATCACACATTCAGTTTGGGCCAAACCCACAGCTTAGGAAACTGAGGTCCAGACTGCTAGCTAAGGAAGGTAAGAGCTGCCTCTATCTTAGCCTATGACTGTGTCCCTAGTATCTACTGCTCGATAAATATTTGCCTAATAATTTGGGTTTTATGAAAACAGAGGATGCTGAGCCAGATACCCCACATACACTGTGAACTCAAGGAAGGGAGAGACCTAAAGAATGGGTTTCTTTTTCTCCAACTGTAGTTGAAACAGACTCTGTTCCTGCCTATGTGGATATTCCCCTGTAGTCACTTAGAAGGATAGGGATGATGGCCATGGGAACAAAGCAGTTCCCGTAGGAACTCATTTATTTTTAACATGCGTATGCAGATAGTGTCAGCTGGAGTCACAAGGAACTTTCTCAGATCATTCAACAAGTC
Organism: Phodopus roborovskii; assembly: GCF_943737965.1. Classification (NCBI taxonomy): domain Eukaryota; kingdom Metazoa; phylum Chordata; class Mammalia; order Rodentia; family Cricetidae; genus Phodopus; species Phodopus roborovskii. The sequence continues at coordinate 2,737,312 of NW_026125264.1, forward strand.
AAATGAGAACACAGGCTTGAACTGTGGACATCTTGTTGCAATTTTCAGAGCCAGGACCCTGGTGGCTGGAGAACGTTTCTACATCTCCCTCTCCTCCACATTTACCCCTGGTTTCTTCAGACCTCTAATGGCAGTTAAGCCTAGTCCTAGTAGAATTACCCACGTGGCACTATCTCCTGGGGACCAGAGTACGTGGAAGGATAGATAGCAGGGAGGAAAGTTGAGAGACAGTGGACTGATGGATGAATGATGGATGAATGATGAGAAGACGGATGGGAAGGAGAGAAAGAAGATGAGAGATGAGTGAATGGGTAGACTGAGGCATAAATGGGTAGAAGGGAGGGCAGATGGATGATGGATGAATGGAAGGTGAATGGATGGGTAAATGGATAGAACGGATGAGTAGATGTGGATAGTGGGATGAGTGGGAAAGGGGGGAGGATTCTATAATGGAAGGTATTTTTTTTTTCTTTTTTCTAATTTCTTGTCCCAAACCCAAACTAAATAGCAGAGCTCTTAGTCCAGCCTCCATACTAAAGAAACCCAGGCTGGAAAAGCTATCTGCTTTGCCCCGGGCAGGTGCAAGCACAGCGGCAAGCTGAATGTCTGGGCTCCGTTGGGGGCTCCCCACCACATCCTCCCCCATTGCCGCGCCTGACAGTGCCAGGGTGGGGGGAGCGCCCCGCCCCCACCTCCGGAGGTGGCGTCCCACGCGGCCGCAACAAGCTGCCGTTGTCCCGCGGGCCGTGGGCCCCGCACACTGGGGCTTTGTCCGGCCCCCCGCCACGACCCACGGGGGAGGGGGGCCCCCACATGACCGAGGGGTAGGAGGAGCCTGCGGCGGTGGCGGCGGCGGCGGCAGCGGCGGCGGCTCCATCACTTCCCTCCGGGGCCGGGGGTCGGCGGGCGGTGGCGGCGGCGGCTGGACAGGGCTGGGCAGGGCCGCGGACGCCGGGCCCCTGGTTCCCAATCAGGCTGCAGGCTCTGGGCCTGGGCTCCCCGGGCAGCTGTGAACCTAGCGCTTTCCAGGCGCCGAGCTGGGGGTGCGCCCGGGCACCCGGCCTCGGGATCATGGGGAATGGCATGACCAAGGTAGGGGGACCCCCCGCCGCGCCTGGCCGTCCCCGCCCCGCGCCCGGACCCTGGACAAGGTCGCTGACCTTCCGCTCCACATCTCTGTCACGCTGCCCTCGGAGACTGCATCTGCCTTTCTCTGTGTTTGCCTGTGCCTGTCTGTCCTCTGTGCGACTCTGACTCTTGTCTTTCGCTGACATCTCCCGGAGCGCCTTTTCCCTCTGCCTCTCTATGTCTGTATGGGTCTGAGATTCCGGGACTCTGGTGTCTCTCTCTATCCCCCCAGCTCTGCTCCGCATGGCCTTCCACCTGTGCCCGCCTCAGTCCCCTCTGTCCGGGACTCACTCGGTACCCCTTCCGGATCTCTACCTGGGAATTTCTACCCATCCCTCCTCTTCTACCTGTCCCCAGGTTGAGCTCCTTCGCCCCTCCTGTGGCTAATTTGATTGCCTGTTCTTGCATCCTTGCCAGAGCCCCAGACCCCTCATGCAGCACCCAGACCTAACAGGAAGATGGCTTCCTGAGGTCCCATCACCAATAGAGAAGAGCTGCGGGCCCCAGCTACCATGGGTGGGAAGGGGTGCAGCCTGCCCCCTGACCCCTGCTGTCCTTCCTCCAGGTACTTCCTGGACTCTACCTTGGAAACTTCATTGGTGAGCACTTTCCACTCTGCACCAAGGCCATGGCACTCTGCCTGTCCGTCCCAGGCCTGTGTCCGCTATTCACACTCAGGCCCACACAACTTAGATGCTTTCAAGAGGAGAGAGTGGGGAAGGGAAGGAAGCCAGGCTGAGAGGAGAAAACTCTTGCGGGTTTAGGGGGTGCAAGGGCAGGCAGCCCCCAGGCTGGAAGATCACTGACATTGTCTCCTAATTCAGCCTCCCCCCAAGGTTTACCAACAGGTTAAAGACCTGCACGAAGGGCTCAGGATCTAAGCCTCGTCCCCCTCCTCAGCATATAGCCCACCAGCCCCCAAGGGCTCTTCCATAAGGTTTTTGTTGAGGTCTGCCTGGGGGTATGGCTTCCCTGGGGAAGCTGGGGATTCTCCCACAGCCTCCTCTGAAGAGGAAGCTGGACCGGCTCCTCTAAGTAGAGTCTAAGTTGAGTGGAACCACCAGGTAGCCTCAAGCCAGGGAGTGGCCAGCCTGCAGTTTCTCTCTCTCTCTCTCTCTCTCTCTCTCTCTCTCTCTCTCTCTCTCTCTCTCTCTCTCTCTCTCTCTCCCTTTCACAACCTCCTATGGGGGTAGAGGCAGTGCTGTCCCCATCGATGCCTTCACAGGCCTCCAGGCTGGAGGTAGGGAGCCAGATTGGAACATAGACCTTTGACTTTGTGGTAGAAAATGTGCTGAGACAGGCTGGCTCAAGGTCTGGGGACTCAAGGTGGCAATGTCACAGAGAAGACTCAGGTGACCCACCCAACAGCCCTGGCTCCTGCCTCCCTAAGAGCCTCCTCAGCAGCTCCTACCACATTGATTTCTGAGAGGATTCAGCTTAGGTGTATGTTAGTTCCACAAGGACTAGAGCCATGAAGTTGATCCCAGACTCAGTGCCCAGCCAAAGCTGGCATATAACAGGCAGATGGGGAATATTTGTCAAATGAGGAAATAGGTATATGGAAATAAGAAGGGCTATGCATTATTTACCCTGCTTATAAAAGGTACATGCTGGTATATCTCACTTCCCAGAGATGACCTTTGACAGTCCTACGGGGTGTAGTCCTGGGCATTTTGTCATACAGTGTAGATACAGATGTAATATTTAAAGCAAGTGGAACCTCACTCTGCATGCTGTTCAGGAATTGGTATGTCCCACTTAGAGCATATATTGGGGACATCCATCTATCAGCTCGCAGGGATCATTTTAATTGCTGCACAGGAGTCTAAAGTACAGTTGTACTATACTTTTTGTTCTGTCCCTTTTTGGTGGACATTAGGTTGTTCCAAACATCCGGCTGTTTCTGCAATAAACGGCTTTGCCGAGAACTTCGGCCTCCATGTGCAGCTTTCCACAGATTCCTAGAAGTGGAATCGCTGACTCCAAGGATGAGCTAGGGAGGCAGGTGTCTGGGATGGGAAGAACAGCATAAGGCTGGGGCACACCAGCCTGTCTCTGATGGGTACCCCAGAGAAGGAACGGGCAAGCCAGCAGAGGGTGGGCCAAGCTGGAAGGGAGGAATGAGGAGGCAAGCTTAGCACTGGCTTTCTCTGAACTTGGTCATTAGGAACAGACTCATCATACCTGCCAATTTGGCTCAAATATCTTGTTTCTTTCAGATGCCAAAGACCCGGATCAGTTGGGCCGGAATAAGATCACACATATCATCTCTATCCATGAATCACCCCAGCCTCTGCTGCAGGTACTCCAAGCTCTCCATTCCAGGCTGATAGGTAGGGAGAGAAAGCTGTAGGTCCAGGGCTGCTCCCCACCCCGCCTACTTTCTCGTACTGGAAATGGAGCCCAGCGTGTCAAGCATGCTAGGCAAATGCTCTATTCTTGAGCCACAGTCCTTGAACTGCCATCTTGACACCAGCTGACTCATCTAGCTTCACTGGAATGTTTTATCATCCCTGTTTGGCAACTGAGGCAGCAGAGGTAAATGAATTTCATGTAAGGTCATACAGAGAGGAAGCTGGCCAACTAGGATTTGAACATAGGCCATCTGACCCTGAAGATCCCATATCAATCCTTAATATTAAGACCTTAATGCAGGTCTCATAGTAATCCTTTTTGCACCTACCTGGGCATCCTTTCAATTGCCAAGTTGTCCGGATCATTCCAAACAGAAGATCCCAGGTTCTGTGTCTTGATGTGTAACCTTGAGCCATGATGTCGGCTCCTTGGGTCTTTGATCCAGACTGCCCCAGAGGACTGTTGTGGGGGTACAGGGGGTCTGCCAGATAAGGAAGACATTTCTGTATGCTGTAATGCACAGTCTCATTGGAGGATGGCTTCTGCTCTCATGGAATCCTAAGGAAGAGGTGAAGGAGTTAGGATCCAAAGGAAGAAACTAAGACAACTGGTGCTGGAGTCAGGTGACCATTTATTCTCTTTGTGACCCTGTGCATGAGACAAGCTGAGCCCCAGTCACCATCTATTAAATGGAAATGTTACAATCGTGCTGACATCACTGAGGAGTTTCTTTGAGCTACATAGAGATGCTCAACAAAGCATAACTGAAAAAAGATGTTTGGTTTTTTTAATACTCTTATCCCGGGCTAGGGAGATGGCTTGGTGTCTAAGAGCATGTTCTACAGATGCCCAGCTCCCATATAAAAACCAAGCATGCCCATATGTGCCTATAACCCTGGCGCTGGAGATAGAGGGTGTGGAAGTAGGAGAATCTCTGGGGACAGCTGGCTGTCAGCATGGTGAAAAACATCTCCAGGTTCTGTAAGAGAGCCTGTCTTGGGGGGAGGGGTAATGCGGAGGATGACAGAGCTGACACCTGGCCTCGGCATGCATACACACAAATGTGGATAGTCACCTCCCTATACATACATACCATAAGTGTATTCATAGGTACACACACGCACACACACTCCCATAAAAAGAGCCCTTTGTCTTAGAGTCTGTATCCACTACATCTATTACAGAGAAGGCGTGGTAGGTGGAAAAGGTTCTGGAGATCTGAGATTTAAAAACAAAAAACAAAACAAAACAAAACAAAAAACAGGCTCTAGGGGGCTGGAGAGAGGATCAGAGATTAAGAGCACTTGTTCTTGTAAAAGACCCAAGCTTGGTTCCCAGCACCTACATGACAGCTCACACTGTAAATTCCACAACCAGAGAGCTCTGATTGGCACTGGGCACACAAACAGTATACACACATACACGCAAACAGAACACTTGTACACATAAAATCAATCTTTTAAATTAAGACAGAATCTAATCCACCACAAACTTGCTTCGATGACCTTGGACAGGGTCTTTTACCCTCTCTGGGCCTTGGGCTTGTTTGTTTGCCTATTAAATTTAATGCTCTCTAAGGAAATCTGACAATAATCTATGACTTTCATTGTCTATGAAGAAATTTACAGGTCAGTGCAATCTGATTTTGCATTCTAGGGCAGCCTCATTCTAGCGCAGTGGAGTATGTAGTCTGAACAGATTGCACTGGCAGGCTTTCCAAGTTATTAATGTGTTTATTAAAGAAATGAGTGCTTAGGAAAAGAGCCCTGCCCTACACCTCACCAGCAGCTGTCCCTTCCATCAGGGAATTCAGCAGGCAGGGTTTGATGCTTCCAGGCAAACCTACAGCCAAACACACTGCTCAGTGAAACTGCAGATCTGGCAAACAACATGGGATTCCATGACCTTGGAAGTGTTAGAAAGAGATGGGACAAATCTCCCTGGACACAAAAGGACAGCCACAGCCAGCAGCAGACAAGGCACCTGAATAGGCCTCTGTGAAGTAACAAAATATCGAGAAAAATCTTTACCCGCGAAATGACAGTAAAGGGTTTGGGATATGGACAGAAATATCCTTAATACCCTTGTGTTGAGCTTCAGCAGAAAGTAAAGCCTATCAGACCAGTTCCTGAAGCTGTTGTTGATGTTGTCTGCTGCTGCTGCTGCTGCTGGGTGTGTGTTGTTTGGTTGTTCGTCTTTTGAGACAGGACTTACTGTGGTAGCCCAGGCTGGCCTCTAACTCATAGTCATCCTGCCTCAGCCTCCTTAGTACTAGGATTACAAATGTGTGGTCACTACGCCTGACTGTTCTTTTCGTAGTTCATTCTCTTCGAGACAAATGAGCTCCACCCTTTTCACTGTATAACTTTGCAATGCCTGCCTGGAGGCAAGTCCTGGAAGAGGCGCCATGCCAGTTCCCAAGTCCTCATGTCCATGTCACATGTGGGTGAGGACACCATCTTCACAGAGATAGCTGGCAGTCCATACAGATAGAACCTGTTCTCTGTGGACAGGAAAACAATGGTGGCCCAGAGAGGGGCAGGAATGTGCTGGGGTCACACTGACCTTGGCAGTTCAGGCTGGGGGAGGAGTACAGGCAAGGCCCCCACCATCTGAGTATATGTTTCATCCCTGCAGGATATCACGTACCTTCGAATCTCAGTGGCCGATACTCCTGAGGTACCCATGTAAGTTCCCCTGGATGGGCCGACAGCTGACGGAGAGCTGCCCCTGGGGTGGGGGTGGGGGTGAGGGCATAGAGCACTCAGGTCAGAAAGCTGTCAAAGGGCACCCAGAGCCAGACTGAGCCTGTTTCTGCCATGCCCTTGCAGTATGTACCTACTCAGCTCTCTCCAGAGCCTCAGCCTACTCCCCTGTGATGTGGAGACAGTGTCCTGTCTCTTGGGACCAGGTGCACAGCAGATTTGAGGGTCAGACTTGACCTGCATCCATCCTGGCTTGCAGTTAAGACACCTGGTTCACAGCCAGGCTTTGCCATTTATTGCTGTGTGACCTTGGCAAAATCACTTGTCCTGTCAGAGCTTCAGCTCCATAACGGCAGGATGTGATGAGTCAAGGTTTGCAAAAATGAGGTGACCCAAGTTGAGGATGTGGGACTGGACCCGGTGATGGCAGGGACTCTGGAAAACAGGAGTTTGGTTTGCTCGCACTGATATGGCAAAGCTTAGGAGGGACTCAGACTGAAGCCTGGCCCTTTGGGGCTCTTCTCCCAACCCACTGCTAACTATTGTTCCAGATCCTCCAGTTGCAGACCCCAGAGAAATAGCATCTTGCTCTCCCGACACCCATGTCCTTGAACAATCAGAATACTCCCATGGTGGAAGCGTGTTCACACCTACTGGGGAGGCGCCCACCTAGATGGTAGGGCCAGCCTCTCCTGCCCGCTATGCTGCCTCCTCCTGGGCAGTGTCTCCATTGGTTGTGCACGCTGGCTGCACTGAGGACCTAGGGTTCTGGTCCCTTGGTGTCTGTAAGTGAGGAGGCAGCTCCTGAGAGTCCTGTCCCCAACTCCTTTCCCTGTTGCTTTCTTCTCTAGCAAAAAGCACTTCAAAGAATGCATCAACTTTATCCACAGTTGCCGCCTCAACGGGGGTAACTGCCTTGTACACTGGTGAGTTCTGAAGGGTGTCCTCCCCACCCGCATGCCTATCCTGTGGGGCAGGTTCCCTCCTGACTGTCACAGTGCTGACAGTCCATCACTCATCCGGACAGACCATTCAGAGGTTCATCACTCCTGACAGCTGGATGGCCGTAGCCCAGCAGCTGCATTTTTCTATAACTGACACTCAGTTTCTTTATCTATAAAGTGAAGGGACAAATGCATGCTGACAGGGCTATTGTGGGAGCTAGGTGGGTCACATAGGTAACCCACTCATTCTAGCCTCGCTTCTCTTTACTTTGAGGCAGGAGTGCATGGCCAGGGCTTTGGACTGAGTCTTCTCTGGTGTCACTGGCCCAAAGGATACCATTCATCCCAGGACATCTCACCAAGGGTTCTGGCTGGGGCCTAGGGAATAGCTCTCTTAAGACCTAGCTCTCCAGCCAGATGGTGGTAGTGCATACCTTTAATTCCAGCAACTGGAAGACACAGGACAGATAGATTTCTGGGTCTACAGAGTGAGTTCCAGAACAGCCAGGGCTACACAGAGAAACCCTGTCTCAGAAGAAATGAATAGAGAAAGAAGGAAGAAAAAGAGGTCCTAGCTCTTCTTATATTCAGCCATCCTAACCTCTCCATCTTCAAATCCACAGCCTACCTTCTACCTCGTGATTGTTGTCCATACTACTTCGAATATTTTGTTCTGCTTTATCTCATGGTGTGGGCAGTTGAACTCAACCTCATACACACCAAACAAACACTCCACAATTCACCCATTGCCCCAGCCCCACAACATTCTTGTCTAATCCTATCTTTCAAGACTTGGCTTGATGTCACGTCCTAAGGAGCCTCTCCCCTACACCTCTCCTGCACCCACTAAAGAAACCTCTCTGTTTATGTGGCTCTTCAAGCCCCAGACTCATCTTGTCTTCAGGCGATCAGCAGTATCTGAAATTGCTACTTTAGTTAATAGTTGTTTCTCCAAACTATGCTGTAAGCTCCAGGGCAGCAAAGGCCATGAGTTTTGTTCCTTACCATACCCCCAGTGCCTGAATGAAAACACCATCGGTGGGAGTTTGCTGAATGAATGAGTGATGTTTCAGCCAATCCCTTGGAGTGGGGGAGAGAGTACTGGTCAGAGGGAAGGAAGATGTCAAAGCCAAACCTTAGAGCTAGAGCCAGGCAGGCTCCCCATGGTTGGAGCTCAAGGGGCAAGCATGGAGAAGCTCCAGTGAGGCAAGGGACCTAGCAGGGAGGACATATAAAAGGAGTGGGACTTTCCTGAAGCCTGGGGTGGTCTGGGATCCAGCTTTGCAGGTATATCTCGAAGTACCACCATCGTGGTTGCCTATGTGATGACGGTGACTGGACTAGGCTGGCGGGAAGTACTTGAAGCCATCAAGGCCACCAGGCCCATCGCCAACCCAAACCCAGGCTTTAGGCAGCAGCTTGAGGAGTTTGGCTGGGGAAACTCCCAGAAGGTAGGGGCTGTGCAGGGCTGGGACTGTACAGGGCTGGGGATGTGCAGGACTGGGACCTTGCAGGGCTGGGGCTGTGCAGGGCCGGGGCTGTGCAGGGCTGGGGCTGTGCAAGGCCTGGCAAGCATCCTTGATCTTAGCACCCATTGGAGGGTATCCACCCTGTGCCTTTCCCTCCCTCCATTCTCACTTTGGTCACAAACTCACAATCCTCCTGCCTCAAACTCCCAAACACTGGTATTGTACCATAGCAGCACAACCTGGCCTGGGTTTTCAGATGTTTATAGACCAGACTGTAGCCAACACAGGTGTCCCCAACACAAGGCAGTCCAGAGTTTGTCCACTTGGGGTCTGTGTCCTATTCCACCCAGAGTCTTTCTGGGGCCAAAGAAGTCCCCTCTATTACTACTGGGGCGAAAACACATGGACATATCGGCTTGAGACCACGACATGGCCAACTAGGAACGTGAGAGAAAGGAATGGAGTGGCTGGAAGGTACTCAGAAGGTGGCACAAGGGGCTCCAGGGCTGCCCTAGGCCAAGAGCCCACAAGAAAGAGACCCTGGGTGCATGGTGTCTTTGAGTTCAGGGATGGGGACAGAGCATCAAGGGAGGTGGTTTAATGCGGTTTGCAGCGGGCAAGTCTGGACGATGGAGGTCAAGGATAAGTGGAGTTTAGGGAGAGGTTAGGACCCTAAAGGCAAGGCCAGGCGCCTCTGTGAGTGTCGGAAAGTCTTAGAATGAAGACAGAGGAAGCTTAGAAGAGCTAGATGTGGGCAGGGCGCGAGGGCGAAGGTGGCAAACTGGTAGCCACTAGACCTATGTCCCCTCCCCGCCCCAGCTTCGCCGGCAGCTTGAGGAGCGCTTCGGGGAGAGCCAGTTTCGAGACGAGGAGGAATTGCGCACGCTGCTGCCTCTCTGCAGGCGCTATCGCCAGGGTGCGGCGACCTCCGCCAAGTCGGCCACAGCATCCTCCTCGGCTTCCGAGGGGACCTTGCAGCGCCTGGTGCCACGATCGCCGCGGGATGCCCACCGGCCGCTGCCGCTGCTAGCGCGCATCAAGCAGACTTTCTCCTGCCTCCCGCGGTGCCTGTCGCGCAAGGGCGGCAAGTGAGCGCCCGTCCACATGCCGCAGCCCTTCACTGGCGGCCGGGGCCTCCAGCATCCGGGACGCACTCAGCCCCTGGGAACTTCGCCTATGCCCAATGCCTACCATGCTTGTCTGCGTCCGTCCTCAATGCCCCTCTGTGAGTCCGTGTCCCGCCGGCCTGCTTCACGCCACCTGGTGCCTTAGTCCTGGGGCCCGGGAGAGGAGTCCTAGGCCTCCACCCCGACAGGCCTCCACTCCGACAGGCGGGGAGCAGGAGGGAGGGTCGGGTGGGGCGGACCAGCCTGGAGGAGATTAAAGAGATGCGGACGTTGCCTGGCCTGGTGCCTCTGGTCATTCCGCAGAAACTGGGTTCTGTAGCCTGCAGGAGGCAGAGCGGGAGCAGCTTCCAGGGTCCCCCAGGGGGAAGCGGGGGGGGGGGGAGCCGTTCTCTATCAGTCTGCAAAGCTGAATAGCTGCATTCCAAGACCATGTCCTTCTGTGAGGCCCCTCCAACCCCCATCTCTCCCAGAGCCCTGAACAGTCCCTAAGCTTTTTTTTTTTTTTTTTTTTTTTTTTTTTTTGATCCGTCACCTCTCTGAGGCCCCTTTCTCTTCTCCAGTTCCCCCTCCGTCTCTGTACACAAATAACTGGCCAGTGTACTTCAGTTATGGGTATTGCCTTCACATCATCTTTTTCTGTCTGAGATAGCTTTATACTCAAGGAGAACACTCAGAGAGGTCAGGCAGCTGGCCCAAGCACACACAGCTAGAGCAGTTGCGACCATAGGGAGGAAGTAACTCCTGGTGTGGAGGTTCCTGGAGAGGAAGACCCAGCACCAACTGGGGTGCAGGGGGTGGCAGGACATCCAATAAAGCAGAGAGTGACCCCGCGGATGAACAGAGGAAAGAGTGTCAAGAGCTGGTTACCTGTGGGAGCTGAAGGTGTCATCACTCAGACTCTTGTGGCTTTCATGCCCTGGCACGGAGCTGAAGGAAGGGTGAACTGCCCACACCGCCCCCAATTCCTCACCCACTCAGGTGTTCATCGAGCAGAGTGTGCCTGGCATTGTGCTGGGCTCTGGGACTATAGCGGAGAGCAAATGTCTGTGTGCGCATGGCTGACATTCTAGGGGAAGACACCAGCTGAAAGAAGGGGACCATTTTGCCATCTGGCAGGAGTGGGGAGGGGCAAGTGGGAGTGCCAGGTTGAAAAGGCCCTGAGCTAGGTCAGGGTGAGGAGAAAAGAGGTGGGACTCCCCAGAGGGCAGGAGCCTGTATCCTCCTAATGGGCCAGAGCACCATAGTCCACCTGTTTTCTCTGTCCCGGACAGCCTCATTCCACCATCCACAGACAAAACCAGGCCCTTTGGTGCAGGGTTTCAGACCCCTCCCGAGGCTCTCTGACCAGAGTGTCACCTCTATACATTCCTCAGCAGTGCAGGGCTCTCCACTGAGGACCGTCACCGTCCTAAATACTGCAGCTTGGCTGATCTACGTTCCACCCTCCCTAACAGGTGCTCCATTTATCAGAGGAGAAAATGAAGGCTGGTGCCCCAGATCATGAGCAAGGGATGGTGCCAGGATGTGAACTCGGGCAGCCTGGCTGTAGACCCCACCCTTCATTATTTACCCTTTGTGATCTGGAAAGAGTCAAGGGCTCCTTTGACACCAAGGAGGCTGCTTGGATGGACAGGACAACTCAGGTTGGCTTCTAAACTCCAGGCTCGGTTGGAGTATAGTTGAGAAAATTATCCCACCAATACTAAACAGCTACAGACTTTTTTTCCTTATCATTATTCCCTAAACAATCTAACTTCTAACATTTGCTTTGGATTAAGCATTCTTCGTAGTCAGAGACAGTATGTAGGAGGATTCTTGCAGGTTCTGTGTAAATAGTCCACCACTTGGTTTAAGGGATTTGCTATTCGTTTTGGCATTCAGTGGGGTCCTGGAACCAAGCCCTCTCCAATATAAAAGGACAATTAATTGCTACTCATGTTAATCACAGGAAATGCTTTGTGCCCCTCTGGAATTGACAGGTCTGAAGTGGACTGTGGACTGTGGCTGCATAAGTCTCATGGGAGCTGCTGGTGGGTGGGGTGCAGAGGAGAGTGAGCACAAACAGCGTCACAGGGGTGCGTATGAAGGGGAGACCTCACTCCTCACCTCTGTTCATGCTGCACTAGCCACTGCACTAGGGATTTTTTTCCTTCAAAGCCCCAGTTCTGCCACATACACAAAGGTTGGGTCAGCCTGAGCTACCCAACATCTTTCGAATTGCAAATATTTCTTGATAATAAAAGACAAATTCTAGAACAAGGTGTGGTGGTACATGTCTACAATCTAACACTCGGGAGGCAAAAGCAGAGGATTTTTATTCAAAACTAGCCTGAGCTAAATAGTGAGACCCTGTTTCAACCTCTCCTCTTCCTAAAGACACCAACCCTCCTCCAAAAAATATATCAATGTGAAAATGTCTCCATACAATTTCAGTGGCTCTTGGACCCCACCAGGAACCTGTGAATTCTAGATGTAGTTCTTAGGAGGTGGCAAGGAGGCACAGGCACAGAGCTTTGGATCTCAGCTATCCCTGATGGCGCCACAGAACTTCCTAACCTAAGTCCTAAGTTACCAAAGGCCCAAAGACCTGTTGGGGAAGGATTCAGCCAGGCCGGCAGGAGGATGAGCAATTCCAAAATGTGAGGGGACAAGTACAATCCATGGATTGCCCGCATGGGAATGAGGGTGGGAAGCTGGCTAGCATCCTGATCTCTGGGCCTCTCTAAGGTTGCATGGAGGTCACCGGTGTACCTTTGAAGCCAGTCATCGCCTCCTTTTGTCAAAGGAACAGGTTTGAGAAGCACTTTGCCTTTCCAACGTCCACAGGTCCTGATGAAAGACTGACAGCTGGTCCTGGTGTGGCCCCACTCTGTAGGGGTTGCTGAGGCTGGAGGATTCTGGAGTTCAGGATTCGTAGTCCAGTGTGTAACATAACAAGATGTCCCAGAAAAAGGAAACAAAAATAGGTGGGCTAAGAGAAGCAGAGGCTAGGTGCTGGGCTGGAGCAAGATTGCCCCTCTGCTGGGGACTTCCTCCGTCCACAGAATCCTGGCCAGAGCCCCACCCAACCTCCCACCCCTACCCCCCCCGAACCTCCATCCCCACTGCACTCTGGGAGCTTGTTCTCATCCCTCACTCTCCAGGACCTGGATCCGTGAAAGGAAAGGGCCGTGGGGTCTGTATTCCATCCAGACCTGGTAATTAATTTCCTCAAGCTCAAACAGCCAGTGCACTGTCTCTAGCATTTTGCCTAGGAAAGATTTGGTCCATGGGAAATCTATAAATCTATGGCAAGAACAGGGGATCCAGGACTGGGTGGCGGTACACACAGAGGGTTTGGTGCTGGAAGGATGTAGAGGATACCCTCTCCTGTATCCCCTGGAAGGCCACAGCTCAGCAAGGTTACCTACCAGACACAGCAGGATGCAGAGATTTTCTGGGTAAGGTGCAGGGTCCTGGAAAAGCCTGGCCAGGCAGGCATGAACTCACAAAGCCTCAGTACCCTGCTGGAGCATAGGCACTGGCCCATAAGCCTTGGCCTTGAACCATCCACGTGGCCTCAAGGCTGTGTGTAGTGTTCCCCAATATATAGAGGAGAGATTTCCACACCCTCTTAAAATAACATAAATAACATAAATAGCCTGAAGCTACCTGTGACCTCTCCATCCTTTGGAGAACTCTCCTCCCACCCCACAAAGAAATGAGAAGGCACCCCCTCTTGGAACCCTCACCCCAAAACAGCCAACCTCCGTGTCTTGGGAAATACCTTTTCAGGGACTTACTGCAAGTGATACCTCTTGCTCAGGCATCATGAACTCTCTGAAATTAGCTGCTTTGAAGGGGCAGTTAAAACTCTCTGAAATCTCTCCCATGAGCCACAACCATCCAACTGCATACATCAGGCCACTGTCATTACCACAAATACCCAGGTCATCTCCAGCTCCCCTCTCCTGAGGCACTTAAACAGTGTCCCCTATTAATTCCTTCCTCCCGACTTCTTTAGTCCCCATTCCATCTGGCTTCTATCCCTACTGCTAATACTGTCACTAGCTTCCAAGTTCAAAGAAGGAGGCATGCTAGCCTTCACCAGGATGGTCCCCCATGTGGTGGATCCATCTTACTCCAAATATTCTCACTGGCTGACCAGAATCTCATCCAAGTATCAAGACCATCACACTTCCCTGCCTATCTAAGTCCAGCATCTCTCTTTAGGTCACTACACACACACACACACACACACACACACACACACACACACACACACCCTTAGCAATCCCCTCATGCCCTTAGAAGGTTCTTTCTAGTGATGAGATGGTCAAAACCTGCCTCTCTTTGGACTTGTCTATGGCTCCTCGTAGTCCAGTTGCTATAGTCCCTTACTCACCCTGGCCACAGAAGCCACAGGAAGTACCTCTCCCAGGCCTTATCTCTGGCCTCTCTCTCATCTCCAACTGGATTTCTCTCCATTTCTAAGTGCTTCCTCACTCTCATCTCACCAGTAGAGACTCCTCTGCTTCTCTGCTTAGCCATCTCTTCCTGGAGACAGCTTTCTCTGGTGCAGGGAACTCACCAAGCGCTAACTCCCTGCTTCTCCCAAGTTGTGCCTCTGCTTTACCCCACCATCCTAGAATGAGCCTGTCATCTTCCTCTGCCACAGCATGATCTGCCTGAGAGGGATGACATTGAGCACATAGCCTGGCATGCACTCGGCATCCAGTAAGTGTTGAATGGGTGATCGCATGACCTGCCCCTTAAACGTTACATGCTGCTATTTGGAGAAGAGTGTTCTAGAGGCATCCTATCAGCCCCCTGCCTCTCCACTCATCAGGGCACACATGACCTTCACTCAATCCTCACGCTGTCCCACCACCCATGGATAAAGCTTGACCTTCAAGGACAGTCATGATGGGCCTTTAATTATCTCTTCTTCCTTAATCTCTGTTCTCCTTTTCCCACCACACGGATTCCCTCTTGGATCTGCATATTTCCCTGATACCTATAATGTGTTTGTAACCCTTAAACCAGGCGAAAAAGGCAGGAGTCAGAAGGGGCCAGGACTGGAGGGTCTGGGAAGGAGTTCATGAAGGGGGCACTGAATAGTGCTGCTTAGGAGAAGGAGGCTAGGTTTTAGGGTGATGGAGGGCTTGATGTGCAGTTGGTTATTCGTGTCTCAGGGGAAAGGTTGGGGAAGTTTTTAAATGCTTCCTTCTTCACAATGCCAGTTTTAGGCATGTGCATAATGGGAAAAAATAGATTGGCTGGTGGTTTTTATTCTGGTGGTGCTGGAGGTTGAACCTAGGACCTTGGGCATAGTAGGCATGGGTGTTATCCCCGAGCTGCATATGCTGGACCCCAGCTCTTGACAAGGAATTTGAATCCTGTGAGTTAAGCATAAACAAAGAAACACCACCTTCACTTTAGCTCTCATACTACAAACAGGTGTCTATTGCAAGGCCACATTTTAAACAGGTATCTTTGGGGGGGGGGGGTTGCGTCATCTAGAATGGCCCTGAGCATAGTGTGAAGTGATGGCTCATGCTTCTGATGCAGGAAGGCCATGTCATACCTCACTGGGTGAACTTGTACTAGACAGGCTTTTGCAGGAGTTAACACTGGTTCGTGAATCCACAGTTTATGTGCAGCGGTATTCTAACCAGCAACACAAAACAAGAGTATGGAGTGATGGGTTGGTGACAATGGTACCCGAAACCTCACATGAACCTAACAGGACTCCCTACAACAAAACAATGTTGAGTAAGAGAACCAGCTCACACACATGCCCAGCTGTTCCCTGAATGTACCATGCCGTTCCACAGCAGCAGGACTTTGCCAGGGCTGGTCCAGGAACATCACTCTACCTCACGGCCTTCTACTTACCTTTAAAGTCAAGCTTGACTCATCCGACTCATGCTGGCTGAGCACCCTCCATGTCAGGCAAGTTTAGTCGCTGCGGCCACAGTGGTGAAGAAAACAATAGTTGCTCTGGTCATGTCGCAGGTACCCTGTGTGAGCCCAAATTGCCTGTGAGTTGGAGGACCCTCTGTGCATGAATAAATGTTAAAGGAGGCTGTAACTGTGTGCCAGCGTCTGTGCTAGGTGCTTTGTGTACATGTGGAATTGGTTAAGGGAATTCCCAGTGGTATTGTCTGTGGTGGTGGCTGCTGCAAACACCATCCTGGCAACTGGAAGAGATGTGGCCTCCTGGTTCTGCATACATCAAATTTGCCCCTATTTTATATCCTGTCATCTTACTGTTTTTTTTTTCAAGTTGAGAAATCTTTATTCATGTCCAGAATCAATATGCAAAGCACTGAACAGAGAATTCTAGACATTGGTCATCACCTGTCTTCAATACATCTGCACTCGTCACCACCACCACCACACAGGACAAGGAGTGTCTCTGCAGGGTGCCAGAAGCCTCCCTATGCCAGGCCCTTTGCAATGGCGATGGCGGTGGCGGTGATGGTGGTGGTGGTGGTGGTGATGGTGGTGGTGGTGGTGGTGGTGATGGTGGTGGTGGTGGTGGTGGTGGTGCGTATATTACTAATACATAAGTACAACCTGCTCAATCTGTATAATGTATACTTGTAAGTATATGTTTTCAGGGCTTATCATTTGGTATTGGATAGTTAATTGGTGTGCTCTTCCCTGTGGAGGGCTATTTCTCCGGTTGTCAGCATTCCTTAGTTGCCTATAGGTCTTTGTGAAGAGTTGAGACCTCACCTGGTTTGTCTGTGGTGCTGGGGATGAAACCCAGGGCCTCATGCCCACAAGAGGAACCCTGTACCAAATGAGTCCCCAGACTACTGATGTTTCTACAATGGGATCTATTGTTACTCCTACTGACAGACTTGTCAATGTTGCTGAGCCTGAGGGCAAAGAAGGAGGGTGCTGTGAATATCGGGCCAGGGCTCCCCAGTCCCTTGTCTCTCTGTCCCCACAGACTTCTGGCTGCACATGCAGCTCTTCCACCATGTGCAAGGACAACTGCTGGGGTGCCCGCTAGCTTCCAGCAAATTCTCATCCTGGAGCAGGCAGCAGCCCGGGCGCACCCGAGAGCTCCTGTAGGTGGCGCCCGAATTTGCCCAGCATCTGTGCTAGTGCGGCCCAAATGAAGAGTGAGCACGCCTGCCAGCATCTGGAGGCGCACAGCCTCCTCCAGGGTAAGCGTTCACAATGTGCCGCGGCGATGTGAGCACAATGGCCTGGAGTGGAGAGAGCTCACTCGTGATCATGGCCACAGGCGGGAGGGGCAGTCTCTGAGTGATTTTCACTTGGAAACTAGAGACCACATAGAGGCACCAAAGATGAGGGGAAAAACGTGGGTATCAGGCTTTCTTTTGGGCATATAGGGAGCTTAGACAGGAGCAGCTTTGGTCCTTGGAGGTGAAAAGAGCACAGGACTTGGGCACTGGGCATTAGGGACAGTGGGCACATGACAGGCATTGGAGAATAGCAACGGGCAAGGGATAGGTACAAAGGCATGGAGTGATCCTATAGGAGTAGGAGGCAAGGGACATAGACACTGCAGTGTGGAGTAGACAGTCCTGGAGTAGGTGGGGATAGGGGCATGGAAGTGGGCACAGGGCACAGGCACACAGGGGGTGTAGGTGTGGAATATGAGCACAAAGTGCAAAGTTCTTTGCCCCACTCTCATAGTCTCTGCGCCCCCCAGAGCTTCACCTTTAAAACAGCCACCCCAAGCCTGAATACCAGATCAGTCTGTGCTTTGGTGAGGAGTACCCAGGTCCTCCAGACCTGCCAGAGGAGAGGCTTACCATGGCTCCTGTGAGTCATTCCCTCTTCTCCAACCCCTTCCAAATGGCCTCTCACTGATGGTCCCTCAACCTAGCTCCCCCTATTCCCAGCTCCCGCCTCCACGCCATACCACTCTCTGGTCTGTGTGACTCAAAAGTGAGCATGAGTCCAACCCAGAATGTGGGGAATGGGCTGCCTTGTGATCAGATGTTACCCCAGGGGGAGCCAGGCTTGGCTCACGAGCTCTTCCGGCACTGGAAGCATCTGTACCTTGAGGCCTCACAGGATGCCCAGCCAAGCACACACACACACACACACACACACACACACACACACACACACACACACCCCGCAGCATCTCCCACCTTCTGGCACAGCAGAATGACTCCTGAGTCAGCTGCTTCCTCCCTCACATCTACTAAAAGCAGTCCACCTGCCCCAGTCACTGGACAGCAAAGTCCAAGATAGCCTCCCCCACCCCACCTTGAGGCTAGAGCCTTGGAATGCAGGAAGTGACTGGCAGCTGGGCGTAGGGGTCAGCTGGAACTTGAATTTGGAGCAGATGTGGGACAAAATGACTTGTCAGCGGTCCCATGTGACTACAGCTCATTTCTTAGAGCCAGCCTTACCCTGCCATAGAGCTCTTCTGGCTTGTTTAAAGCACTGCTTCCCAGTGATTAGACCCTAAGAACTGTTTAGAGTAGGGTCAGCCAACAGCAAAAAGAGCCCTACTGCCCAGGTGCTCTGGGTTTCAGGCCCTTTGTCCCAGCTGTCATTTACATTCCAAGGGTTCCCTCAAGCAGAGCACTTGCCCTGAATCTTTAGCTCCAGGCTTTGAATGCCTGGAGCTAAAGCACCAGTACCTGTGGGATTCTGTCTTTGGAAAATGAACACAGCTCTAAAGCAGAATCCAACATAATAAATCTCTTTAAATAACACATCGATGAGCCTGTTTCTTTTTCTATTTTTTAATACTGGAAATCAAACTCTGGGCCTTGTGCATGCTAAGCATATGCTCTGCCACTGAACTATACCCCCCAGCCAATAAGTCACTTCTGTGCAGAGAAAACGATGTGATTTGACAGAGGACCGAAGCTCACTGCATTTTCCCCCAGTCATCCCAGGAATATTTATTGAGTTGCTGCTGTACTCCAGTGCAGAGTGTTGCATATGGGGGACAGAGCAAGCCAGCATGGTCTTTAGGTGCTTGGGACTCATGGCCTGTTTCCAGCTGAGGCCCTATGGCTGGATGATGTTAAGGAGTTGCACAATACCTGATTTTAAAACCAAGTTTATCGTTCACTAAATGTGCAACCTCAGGACATCCCTCACCTGTGAAGATCTCTGCAGCAGGCTTGGTGTAAGATGTGACTGTGGATGGGGTGCATGAGCTAGCCAGGCCCACAACAGGTGGCATCTGACTGGGAGGAAGGGGAGGCAGAGAAAACATTGAGAAAGCTGACTTTGTCCTGGTCCTTGCTGTACCCCAGCTCCAGGCTGAGGTCAGGGGAGCCTGACTTCACAAGACATCCAACCCCTCCTCTGCACTAGGCTCTCCTGGGTTCCCAGCATCCTCACCATGGCATGGACAGTGACAACTTGGCAGTTCCATTTTAGAGATGGGACCGGCTGGAGAGATGGCTCAGAGGTTAAGAGCACTGGCTGCTCTTCCACGGGTCCTGAGTGCAATTCTCAAAAACCGCATGGTGGCTCACAACCATCTGTAATGAGATCTGGCGCCCTCTTCTAGCCTGCAGGCATCCATGCAGGCAGAATGCTGTATACATAACAAATAATCTTAAAAAAAAAAAAAAAAAAAAAAAAATTAGAGATGGGAGATTGAGAACTCGGCCCACAAGGCTATTCTCCTGACACCAGCCACTAGAGGGCGCCAAGGCTCAGGGGAACGGTGTTGAGCAACCTTACGGTCCTTGCAGTCCTCCAAAGTCCACAGGCCTATGACCAGGGTCTGGAATAGTGTAGCCCAAGGGCTCCACAGTATGGGAAGAAGGTGGCAGACACTAAGGTACTTGAGAAGCCCATGTGGCTTTTCCCATTCCACAAGAACACTGCTTAGATTCTACCCTTCTCCACTTCTGGTCATACCTGTGTCTCTGCAGTCCTTCTGTCTGTCTACAGGTTCCTTCATTCTTTTTCTTTACTGTGACTGGCACTCTGTGTGTGCTTATTGTCTCTCTGTCTCTGAATGTCTGTCGTGTGTGTGTGTGTGTGTGTGTGTGTGTGTGTGTGTCCATCCCACCGTCTGTCTCTCTACCCCTGTCTCACTCACCGCCAGAGCCTGTCTCTGCCCTCCCTCCTCTTCACCCTGCAGCTGCTCACTGCTGGCCTGTCTTGCCCGCCTCCTTAGACTTGACAAGGGCGTTGAGAGAGGAGGGAAGGGAGTGTGGTGGGCCCACCTCCTTTTGCCTTTCTAGGCTGGGAGGCTGGACCAGTGGCTCTTTTAACGGCCTGGGCAGCCTGTGCAGATCGCCAGCCCTGAATGCCGTGCCTGGCTCTGGAGTATCAGCAACAGTCAGCATGCAGCAGCAACCGTCCCCAGGATCCTTGGCTCCTTCTGCAGAGCCCACCAAGCCCCCTTACAGCTACATAGCCCTGATTGCCATGGCTATCCAGAGTTCACCGGGTCAGCGGGCCACTCTCAGTGGCATCTACGGCTACATCATGGGCCGCTTCGCCTTTTACCGGCACAACCGGCCGGGCTGGCAAAACAGCATCCGCCATAACCTGTCTCTCAATGAGTGCTTCGTCAAGGTGCCCCGTGATGACCGCAAGCCAGGCAAGGGCAGCTACTGGACCCTGGACCCGGATTGCCACGACATGTTCCAACATGGCAGCTTCCTCCGCCGCCGCAGACGCTTCACCAAGCGCACAGGTGCCCAGGGCACCAAGGGCCCTGTCAAGGCAGGCCACAGACTCCTCAGAGCTGCCAGCCCAGACCCAGGAGCCCCCAACACCACTACTGGCAGGCTGTGTCCATTCCAACCGGAGGTGCCAAACCCCAAGGGCCTAAACTTTGGGGGTCTGATGGGGTCGTTGCCAGCCAGCATATGCCCTGCAACCAGTGACGCCAGGCCCCTGCTGCCCACTGGACCCAAAGAGATGTGCTCGCCCAAGTCTACAGGCCCAAGGGAGCTCACCGAAGCCGCCTCGCCCTCTCCGTGCCCAGCATTCGGCTTTTCAGCTGCCTTTTCTGAAGCCGAGAGTCTCAGCAAGGCCCCCACACCTGGTGTGGCCCCTGAGGGCATCGGGAGCAGCTACCAGTGCCGGATGCAAGCATTGAATTTCTGTATGGGAACTGACTCGGGCCTCGAACACCTCTTGGCCTCTGC
The DNA here is from genome assembly GCF_943737965.1 of Phodopus roborovskii. Classification (NCBI taxonomy): domain Eukaryota; kingdom Metazoa; phylum Chordata; class Mammalia; order Rodentia; family Cricetidae; genus Phodopus; species Phodopus roborovskii. The sequence continues at coordinate 2,758,148 of NW_026125264.1, forward strand.
AGTACCCACCCCTGCACCCTCGACTCCTTCCTCTCACAGGGCCCCACTGCCCCTGCCAGCTGACTCCAAGGAACCCTGGGTGACTGGGAACTTCCCTGTCCAGGGAGGTTCCGGGTACCCCCTGGCGTTACCCCCTTGCCTTTACCGGACACCAGGAATGTTCTTCTTCGAGTGATTGACTGCAGCAGTCGCTTTGCACGGCCTCTGTTAACTATTCTCTGCAGACTCAGTCTAGCTGTGGAACCTAGGGCACTCTTCAAGGACCTAGCCCTGGCAGGCCAAGGACTGTGAAGACCGGAAGGCAGAAGTGAGCAGTCAGCCAGGTCCAGGGGGCCTCCTGACAAACTTGGGATGAAGGGGTGTGGGGCCCTCGGGGTACTCTGTGTTCCTCAGGGCTAATAAAGCCAGTGTGATGGTGAGGGTCTGTCTGCTGAATGGCTGGGGCTAAGGACCAGGATTCTGGGTTCTACGGGGTGGGGCACTGTGATACTGGGTGCGCAGCAGGGGTGGGGTGTGAAAAGGTCCTGCCTGAGACTTTCTCCTGTTGGGAACTTTCTTGGGGAGTTTCCCAGGAAGGGAAAGTAGGGCATGAAGTCAGGCAGAGGGAAGGTACAGCCAGGATCCACGGAGTATGAGAAAGCTGGGCTGGCCTAAGAGGCTGCTTTCCGTCCTTGAATTTTAGCTGGACACCCTTTATAAAGCCTCATCATGCCCACTGCCATACCCTTCCAGACTCGTTTCTGCCCTTTTGCCCGGGTTCTATGGACTATCAGCCCCATTTACAACAGTAGGAGCTGAGGCTCAGAGCTCACCCCAGCTCCAGGGGAAGTCCAAAGGACTGGCAGAGAACAAAGGGTACCCAGGTCTGGGTAACTGTGACTCAAACTGAGGGAAGGTGCAGGGTAGAGAGCTGGCTCCAGATAGCATAGGGTGGCCCCAGAGGAGGAGCTGAGCCTTTCTGAACACCAGGGCAGATGAGACCCCCTTCATCCTTGTGCAGACAAGGAATCCAAGATTTAAAGGCAGCACCCATCTTTATTTGAACTCTCCACAGTAATGGGACCTCTCCAGGATCCCTAGGTCTCTGAGGTCTCCTGGTGACTTTTTGACAAAATCATGTTACATTTATTTGTGAGTGTGTGTGTGCCATGTGTGTACACCCAGGGCTCAGAGGCAACTTGTGGGAGTTGATTCTCGGGAGCCATTACCCACTTAAGCCATCTCACCACCCTCCCATGACTTGTTATGAACACATTTATCATGGCTGCCCTAGGTACTGAGCAGAGGCAACTGAACTCCAAGCTTTGCCATGAACTAACTCTTCCCTTGGGTAGAAGAGGAAGAATGGCATGGCTGTTTGTATGGTACCCACCAGAGGAACAGACAGAAACTTGAGACCTCATTGTTGCCCCAGCAACTGCAAGGAACAGAAGCAAAAGGCTTTGTCTTGTCTCCTCTTCTACATCATGGTTATGGGCTGAGGCAGAGGGCCAAAGTGCTAGTGTGCCCCCATTTTCGTCTTCTACAGAGAGCTCATAAGTCCTATGTCCCAAGAGGTGGTACCCAGTAGCTGCCCTTTCTCAGGCAGGTGGCCTAGTCTCCTCCCCAAGTCCTTCCCTGGGCAGCTTAACCAGCAACTTCAGCCTCTGTGGCTCCCTCCTCCCTTCACAGGTCCCCTGAGGCTTTGGAGGAAGCCGAGTTGGCTGGCCTGACTGAACTGTCTGGTTCCCACAGACTCCAGAACTGAGGTGGAGGGGGACCTGAGGGGTACAAGCTTGCCATGATTGGTGGGAAAATGCCTGACCAGCTGGGGGAAGTGGACTGCTCCCTCCTCCCCTCCCATTTTTCCCTCCCAGCCATACCTGCTGCACCCCAACCAGCAAAACAGTGGGTTGTTGGGAGGGAAGATAGCAGGATCCTGTGTAGCGAGGGGCACAGATACACAGAGGAAGGGGACCCTCATGTGGCGTGGGGTCAGCATGTGGGAAGTGTGTGAGTGGATATGCTGGGGAGACACAGTCAGTCAGAGACAGGGCACAATCCCCATTGGTGATTCTTTCTCGGCTGGGTCAGGGAAAGAGGCCTCGGTTGGGCACTGCTCCTTGATTTGCATTCCTCTGGAGCCCTGGTGACCCCAAGTCCCTTCTCAGCCTGTATCCTAGTTGGTAGGAAGATGGGAAGCCAGCAGGATGTTCAGGCTCTGAGCCCGGGCCCATGTCCCAGGAGAGAAGACTGAGGCAGTGTGAAGAAGGCTCTTGCCTCTGCTCCCCCCAGTGCTCGTGCTGGGGGGACCGTGAGACCCTGCTTCCTCTCCGCTCCTTTAGCTGGTGCAGCCCATACCACCACACCACTGGTCTCCACCCGAGGGAGTAGCTAGCTAATAGAGAGTCTGTGAACAACCAGACTGAGGCCTTGCATGCTTGGGCCTTGGGAACCAAGCCAAAAAAAAGACAGCCAAACTCAGTTCTGACCACACCTCCCTCTATCTTTAACTTGTCTGTCAAGAAATGGTGATGTTTCCAAGTAGAACTTTCCTTGGTCTAGGCCTACCCAGGATATAATCTTGGGCCAGGCCCATCCCTCTGGGCCTTGGTTTTATGCTCTTTGTCCAAGGGGTAGGAAGTGGACAATCTGATTCTGTATCTGGGTCTCAGGGGGAGTATCCAGCCTGGGGATGGGGGCAGCCTGAGGGACATCCCATCGCTGGAGGTAGTCCCATCCATTGAGGTACTTGGCCAGGAGGCCTGGACATCATGATCTCATGTTACCCTCTGCTCAGGACCCAGTGGGACCTTCCCACGGGGCATCCACCCTTCATGTTCTTTCTGTGGCCAACAGATACCTCTTGCCTGACTGCTCCTATTGGGAGATGGGGTGTAGAGCCAGTAAGAGCTTCTCGTCTAGGTCAGCCTAGATAAAGCATCTTGATACAGACGCTCAAGGCCCAGGTCACACAGCAAGGCACAACAGAGCTGTCTACCCAACCCACCCATTCAACTCTTAGGGCCAGGCATGTGGGGTGTGACACCTTGGAGACCCCTGCAGTGGAAGCTCATCTGTCTCCAGTCCTGACGCCAGGGACCACTTCCTCCTCTTCAAAAAATTAGAGCAGAATGGGTCCAGGGACCAAATCAAATCCTAAAATGGTAGAATCGGGATTTAAGAATATTCCCAGAGTTCTTAATCACAGCAGCTCAGATTCTTGGAATGCACAGTTGACAGTGTCTGCTGACCCTCTTACATTATGTACATTCCGGGAAGCAGGGAGGGCCTGTTCCAAAAAATCACAGCGACTCTACTGGACTGTCTTTACCTGCTGGCATTTGGTCTGGCTGCCCAAGGTCAGAGCGTCTACCTGCCTTCAGAGGGGCATGGACGGGGTCCCCACCACACCCCAAGGGCCCACCTCCCTCACAGACTCCCCCACTGTGCTTATCACAGGCCTGCCTCCTCCCCGCTGCTTCCTCCCCTGCTAAAGGCATTCCCCTGCCTGAGTTACAAACTACTCAGGCTTCCCACACCCCCAGACAGCATTTGGCTGGTGAGAGACCCTCTCCCCCAGAGGGCGGCTTCCTGCAGCTGCCACAATGATGAGAAAGCAGGGGGAGGTTGTGTTGGCCTGGCACATCTGCCTGTTGGGAGTGTAGGAGCCCAGGAATCCAGGCCCAACATCCCTTCTCTGACCAAGCTCCCATCACCCCATAGCCCAGACTGCCAGAGGCAAGGCTGCCTTCGGCGCTGTCCTAGTTGTGTGGCCTGGGAAAAGCCACTTCCTCTCCCTGTTTTCTTCAGGATACAAATGCAGTGTTCATCCCCATGGGGCTGGTGTGAGGATATTATGTTAGCATTTGCAAAGTGCTTAAGGGAGGGCCTGACACTCAGAATTGCAATATAAATGATAGTTAAATGAATTTGGGGGCTGACATATCCCCTTACAGTGACATATCCCCCACCAAGACAGAGTCTAGCTGCTGCAGAAGAAGGAGACAGAATGTAGAGGGAGGACTAAACGGTGCTATGAGCTTAAATTCTGTCCTTTCAATTTCTTGCTATGTGGATTCGCTTATCTGAGCCTCAGTTTCCTCCTTTGTAAAATGGGGTGCTGTCTTTTGATGCCCAGGCCTGGCATATGGAACCCCATTTGCATCCTCGTGTATAATTTGGTCAATAAAGATGAAATTAGAGTAAAAAGTATCCCCACTGGAAGTCCCCCGACTCTCAGCCCCTACACACACACACACACACAGAGAGAGAGAGAGAGAGAGAGAGAGAGAGAGAGGCTCCTGGAGGCTCCTCTGAGGTGCCTGTCCCCACCCTGTTAGTAACTGGGTGGGTGACTCAGGGAGACAGTTGGTGGGCAGAAGGAAGTGGCTCCATGGCTAAAAGCAGACCAGAGGCTCCATTAGTCACTCATTAGCCAGGAAGGCCAGGGATGCCCCCAGGTCACTGTCCTCTGGGCCAGTCCCAAGGTTGCCCAGTGTCTGTCTCTTAGGTACAGGGAGAGCAGCTGGTGCGTCCTCCTCGATGGCAGTCAGCTCTGCTTTCAGCTTCTGTCTTGCTGCCTGCCCTCCAGAGTGTCCCCTCCTTGCAGGGAGGCTTCCTACATACAGTTCCTGCCATTTTGGCCAGCATACGCCAAAGGAGCCCCCAAAGCCTGAGTACGGCTAACGATGCTGCACATTCCCTCTCCTACAGCATCATGCTGCCTTCACGAAGCCCCACTGCGAGGCATTCACAGCTGTAGGGTCTGCACTTATGTATCTTCCCCTTAGAACACAGCGTGGGGGCTGTGCCTGCCCCTGTTCACATCTCCTGTTCTCTTCCTCAGTGACTAAAACACAGTAGGGATGTGGTGAATGTTTACCAAGTAGATGGTGCCTTTAGCTACCCATTCGTCATTCCTAGTGTGCTGTCTTAAAGAGCCCAGGGACTCCCCAACTCACTTGAAGGCACCCGAGGGCTTCTGGGTAAGGGCAAGCATCTGAGACCTCTCCCTTCACTGACTCAAAGTAGCTTTCATGCCCACCCTTTCTTCTGTCTGCACAGCCCTCCACCACTATTCACAGGGCTCTCGCCTCTCTGCCAGCTTCCATCAAGCATCCTCAGATGAATACTCCCTGACCACTGACTGTCCCCTTTTCCCCCCAGCCAGTGTGGGTTAAGGTCAGTGTGTTTTGCCCACTAGAAGCTCCCTGAAGACCAGGGACTTTGTCCGTTTGCTGATGTCCCCTGCAACTGCAACCATATGTGGAACACAGCAGGGGCTCCTGAAATAGCCAAATGCAGGCTCAGGAGCCTGCACTAGGCTCTGCCCGGGCATCTCATGTGACTTTGGCACTGACCTTGGGAAGCAGTCAATAGCCCACTTTACAGACAGGAGCCTGAGGCTCACAGAGAACAAGTAGGTAGACTCGAACCTGGGATTCCATGTCTATCACTGCCCTGTGTACCTTGAGGTATGAGGTCATTAGATTCACTGTTGTCTCTGCTAATGCCACTGGATGCAGCCTCCTCTGCTCTCCCTGCCTTCAGTCTCTCCCATTCACTCACCTGCCTGACAGCAGGTGTCAGTCTGAAACATGGATATTACCATGTTCTCCCTCTGCGCAGAGCTCTTCTGTGGCTCCCTACTACCCTGGGTCAGCCTGACTATTTCCCCCAAAATTCTTGCCTTCAACATAGGCAAACCCTTTCTGGAATGTGGTCAGGTGAGCTTGCTTCCAGGCTTTCTATGCTGTCCTCCCACTACCCTAGAAAACCCTGTTCTTCCTGTGCCTTCGCCTGGAATGTTACTCCTAGAGAGATGAGGCTTCAGCTTGGTGACCCCTTTCTGGCCCCATGCTTGCCTGAGTTTTCTTCCAGCCCCCCACCTTTCCTCTAGGGTCCCAGAGGCTGTGGCCCCTCCCTGGAGACTGGCCCAAGGAAACATCACCCATGCTGCCCACTCATGTCCTAAGTTCACTGGAAAACCCCAAACCTCGGTTCTCTTAGCTGTGAAATGCTAGATGGTCAACACATGGATTTTCTCAATACAATGCTGGGTTTCAGGAGGTGCTTCCTCTCGAGGAGAGGGGGGAAAGCAGGTGCAGAGCTGCCTCAAAGGCAGGAACCAGCCTCCCCACCTCGCAGAACAACCCTGGCGGCCTTGCTCCCTCTGGGCGGCCAAGCAAGGGCTGCATCTTTTCCCACCACTGCCTGGTTGGGTTCAAGGTGGCCAGAGGAATTCAAGGCCACTAGACTCAGACAGGAAAAGGCAACGTCACCAGTGCTGGTGTAATCCAAACCAGATGTGGCCTCGGTGGCTTCCAGACCCAGGGGGTGGTCACTGTGGGCCTGGCCCAGGCCCAGAGGCAGGAAATGGCCTTGGAGGAACACTCTCTGGGCTGGGCCCAGCTAGGAGGAGGGTCCACTGGAAGCTCTTAACTCTTCTTGGTCCAAGGAGTATCTAGGCCCAGGCCCAGGCAAAGGAAGGCACACATCGGTAACAGAGGGGACAGCCACTGAGCTGTCACTGAGACAAATTCTGTGCAGGATCAGCCATGCCCCTGGACTGTGAGGAGCAGGATATGCTCTTCTTGGAGTCTGGGAAGCTCATAGTCTGGCATGGTGTGGATGTCAGGGCCCCAGGCCCAGAGCCCTGGCCATGAACTACACTCAGGTCTGGCTCCAGCTCGGGAGTCCTCAGTCAGCTGTGGACTCCTGCCTTGATAAGTGCAGCTCTAGGGTACTGACTCCTTTCTCCCAGTGGCAGCCAGGGACAGAACCCTATTGAGAGCAATGGGGCTTGGGTCCTAGTCTCCAGGGGGGCAGACACAGCTCTGCAATTGGCCAAGGTTTTGAGAGACCAGAAAGTCCCATGAAGCTGGGCATAATGGTGCATGCCTTTAGTCTCAGCACCTAGGAGGCAGAGCCAGGAGGATCTCTGAGTTCAAAGCCAACCTGGTCTATACGGTGAGTTCAGGATAGACAGGGACTACATAGTGAGACTGTCTTGGGTGGGTGAGGGGTCCTTATGAAACCCCTTCTCCCATCGGTGCTGGCAAGTCTATGTTCTCCACCTCTAGGTGGAGACCAAAGGTGTCTGATTATTCATGCAGACATGTCTCTGGGAGAATGAAGGTAGCAGGGTAGATTTGGGGCCGGAGAGTGATCATGCCTGCCTGTGGTTCTCGGAGGGCTTCTTGCACAAGTGTGGTCTTGGGCAAGTCATCTTTCCTCTCTGAACCTGTTCCCTCACCAGTAACGTATAGATGAGCCCCATCCTCTCTCTCAACTGTCATGACGGCCCTAGGAGCTGCAGAAGAAAGATCAAGTTATAGAGAAGGAACAGAGCCAGACGTAGTGACACACACCTTTAATTCCAGCACTCAGGAGGCAGCGGCAGGAGCATCTCTATGAGTTCAAAGCCAGCCTGGTCTATATATCAAGTTCGAGGACAGCCAGAACTACAGAGAAAGCTCCTGCCTCAAAAAAACAAGACAAGACAAAACAAAACAAAACAATGCCTCAAAAAAAAACAAAAAAAAAAAAACAGACAAACAAAAAGAGGAAATAAGCTTTGCGTGGAGTCAAGGTTCTAGTTCCAACTGTTGAAGTCTTTGGTGAGGGGCCTTCCTTGTTGTAGCCTCGGTTTCCCTGGCCAGATTCAGTCCTTGGATCTCTGCTCAGGCTAAACATCATTCCTTTTCCTCCCCTCTCAGGGGTGACTCATTCCCTCATCATCTCATCATCATTCTGTGTGGCCCAATGCTCAGCCAGGGTGGGGCCAGTGAGGCAAGAAGGACCACTCAATGGAAACACAAGATCAGCTGGCGGAGGTCGGGGCTGGGGGAGGCAGCAGGGTGCCAATGGGCAGAGGTAGCAGTATGTGGTTCTATGGGCCCTGCTATTAGTACAGTATTAGTACAGCTGCCATTCACGGCCCAAACCAGGTTTTTGAAACTTTCAATTCCCAGTGCTAAGGCTTAGATTCTGGCCACCCCCCAAGTCCCAGACCTCACACCCCAGGTGGTACCTGCTGCCGCACAAACAGAGCAGTCAGGGGCGAGGGGCCTGACTCTGTAGTCACGGAGGCAGAAAAGGTATGCTCATCACTGAGGTCTCAGTCTGTGGTCACACCCGAGGCCCAAACCTCGGGATCGGGTAGCAGAACAGCAGCCAGAACAAAACCATCGCCTGGTCAGTTTCTCCATCTTCCACGATGGTCACTGCAGGTTTGGGACCCTGGTGCTCCACACTTGTCCCTTGGTGCCTCTGCCACTCTGGCCAGCCACCTCACACTAAGCCACCTCACCTGGAGCTTAGTCACCTCTCAGTCAAAGCTCTGCTGTGCTTTCCTGGCTGCCCCTCCAGCAGCTGCCCCTGCCTGTACGGGTGGCCTGGGTGAGGCCTGTGTGAGCAGAAAGCAGGGCTTACTGTAGCAGGGTAAAGACATCACAGGCCGTGGGACCCAGTAGCCTTTCCTGGATGACCTGTCTTCTGTTCCTTCTTTGATCAATGTTGAGCTCATGGCAAAAGTTTGTTTCAAGCCCCAGGCCCAGACTTATTGAGCAGACTTCAAGTTCCGTCCTTGCTCTCTCTGAGTCTCAGTTTCCATTCCTATTGAGTGTGGAGAAGGACCGCTCCCATTTCCTCCCTGGGCCAACATCTTGTCTCCATCTCACCAACATACCGTCATTCTCTCCTCTCTGTGAGGTAGCCCTTACCTGTGTCTCACCACCTGACTCAGTTTCCCTCTGTGAAATACAAATCATGTCTACTTCACCATCCTACTCCAAAGTTCAGCGATCTAATCCCCATGGTGCCCATGACTACAGTCTAGCACAGGTCATTCTGTGCCTCAACTCTTTTTTTTTTTTTTTTTTTAAAGACAGGGTTTCTCTGTAGCTTTAAAGGCTGTCCTGGAACTAGCTCTGTAGACCAGGCTGGTCTCGAACTCACAGAGATCCGCCTGCCTCTGCCTCCAGAGTGCTGGGATCAAAGGCGTGTGCCACCACTGCCCGGCTGTACTTCAGCTCTTGTAACAACCCTCTCATGGGGAGGAAAGTGACACATAGCAAGGCAGTCAGTTGAACACTGCACACATTTGGAAGTCAAGCTCCTGAGCCTGCATCTGCGAACACCACACTATGTGTAGATGTGTGAACTCAGTGTCTGGCACATAGTAGGTGCACGATTAATGCAGTGATCTCACACGGGTTATGTACACGTGCAGAGGGAAGGAGGCTGCCTCCAACCTGTGTATTTATTTACAAGGCACAAGCTGGGAGCAGGTTGGGGACTTCCTGGTGGCTTCATACTCCTCATGGGCCAGTTCTTCCTGTCATCTGGGGTTGTAAATGCCCCTGGGAGGGGCACAGAGTAGCCAGGCTGGGAAGACTCGGTCCTCAGGTGAACTTGGGGGTAGTCCCATGTCTCCCAGGCCTCTCTCCACTCCCCACCACCACCACCACCACTCCAGGCCTGGGCTGGTTTTCTCTCACAGAGTTCCTGTGTGTTGGTGGTCACCGAAACAGTGGGTGGGGGCCAGGAGGTCAGATGATCCGTTGGGAGTGTGAGGCAGGGCATGGAGGTCCTCTCACACAAAGCCTGTTCTGTCTCCACTAGCAGCTGGGCTGCATTCTTACCCTACTAGAAGCTTCCCACCCACCACCACAGCAGCCCACCTGCTGGACCCCCAGCCATCCCACTCCAGGCAAGGGTGCCCCAGGTGGGGCAAAGCAGAGGCTCCAGGGCAGCAGTTCAAAGGGGGGAAGCTAGGGAGAGAATAGGGAACGGCCTGGACGTCCTTGGAGTCTGGGTGGGGCTGATGGGCCACAGCCCTGTCTGAAGAGGCGGTAGCAAGATGGATCCCAGGCCACACTCCATGTTCACATAGGAGAAGCAGCATCAAATAAGGGCCCGGCGAGCCCCAAGCCTCCTGGCCTGGTGCGACTTTGCTCTGACCAGCCTCCTCTAGAGATCTGGCCGGCTCTCTCTGGCCTTCTGAGCTGTGTGGCTTCAGCCTTGACCACTGTGCAGCTGCGTCCAGGCTTAGCTGCTCTGGGCTCAGACCCCCAGAGCCATCAGTGCCCCGGAGCTACTAATCTTCTTGAAGCGATTGGCCGCGCTGACAGCAATGAAGTTTTTCTGGGGGACAAGAGAGGAACCCCAGTCATCACTGCAGCAAAGGAGAGCCGTGGGAGTATCCCTAAGAGCCCCCCCTTCGGGCCAGAGAGAGGGCTTAGCAGATAAAGAAAGGTGCTTGCAGCCAGCTTGAGTTCAGTTCCCTGGAGCCACATGGTAGAAGGAGAGAATTGACCCCCAGAGTTATCCTCTGACCGCCACACAAAGGCCACCGCATGAGTGTGTCCTCTATACCCTCCCTATATACACAATAAGTAAATAAATGTTAAATAAAAAAACTTTAAAGCCTTTTAAAAGATTCTCCCCTCATTAAGGGAGGGCCGGGGAGACACAGTGCCCAAGCCAGCTATAAAAAGTGCCATGGCATTATTTGTCCAGGTAAAAAGAGATCTCCCCACCCCTCACCCCACCCCCGTCACCACCCCCTCCCCACTAATCCCTGAGTCCCTCTAAAAGCACTGGTTCTCAACCTGAGAGTCTCGATCCCTCTGAGGGTCACCTAAGGCCATCAGAAAACACAGATGTTTACATTATAATTCATAACAGTAGCAAGATTACAGTTATGAAGTAGCAACAAAAAATAAGTTTATGGTTGGGGGTCACCACAACGTGAGGAACAGTATCAAAGGGTCACGGAGTTACCCCTGCTCTGTAGCCTGACTCCCCCCCCCCTCCAGTCACACAGCCTGCTGCCTATTGTTCACACCTGCCATCCAGGGTCTGCCATGGGGCTTCACACTGGCTGCACCTCTGCCTGGATCCCTCCCCCTTCTCTGTCTCCTTGAGGCCTTGATTCACCTGTTCCTCCTCACTGGGCCCTCCCAACCCTCTCCTCCTAAGAACGCTCTACTTTCATTGGGTCAAGTTCAGATTCCTGCCTCCGGTCCCCACCTCAGCAGTGCAGCGTTCAGGAGCATTTGGAAGTAATAGCTGTTCAATAAATATTTGGGAAATGAAGGAGAGAGCTCAGAGATGCTCTTCTGGGCAGGGTAGCTGAATAGCTCAGGTTCAGAATGGGAGCTAGCCCAGGGCCCAGCGAAAATTCCATGTTTTCCAGACAAGGCCAGGCCAGTCAACAGAGCCTGCCAAAGCATATCTGGTAGGGCTGGACCCCTCAGCCCTCTGCCTCCTTCTACCCCAGCTCTGGTACCTTCCAGCGTCTCTTCATGAGGTATTTCTTAAGCAGGATCTGGGACTTCAGACGGCGGTTACAGCGTTTGGCTTTCTCGGCCAGGTTGTTAAGCCAGGGATGGGCGAGGCATTGCTCCGCGCTCATTCGGGCACTGCGCAGAGGGGCAGTGTGGTGAGGGCAGGCCCACGCCAGCCCACGTGGCCCAGACATGCACTCTGCCCTTGAAGGTACAAGGTTCCCAGCAGGGGTAAGCCTTACCTCTGGTCTTTCGTGATGAGATGGGAAACGAAATCTTTGGCCTCGTCTGACACAGCCTCAAAGGTCTCCTCATCGAAGTACCAGTTGGCAGACAGGACATTGTTTAGGGTCTCTGTGTCATCATCTCCCAGGAAGGGGGAGAGGCCGCTCAGCCTAGAGGGAAGGAGAGGGGGGCAAGAGAGTGAGGCAGCGGGGTGGGAAAGAGCCTAGGAGCCAGCATGTGCTGGAAAGACCCCGCGCTTCCAGATTGGGACAGACCTGGGTTTGAATCTGGCTGGGTGACTTTGGGCAAGTCACTTCCCCTCTCTGAGCCTCACTCTTCTCATCTGTAAAATGGGCGCAATCACCCCAGCTTCCCAGGGTTGCAGTGAAGATGAGGAATAGTGAGTGTGAAACATACAGTGAGCACACGCAAAAAGATGTCCACTGTCCCTCTGTCCCCACCCCAGGGCATGGGGGAATCTGCTATCCAGAGTCTGTGCCAGGGTGGGATGCTGTGTTTTTAAGGGACCTTAGTTTTTCCAAGTATAAAATGGGTACAAAGTCTTCTGGTTCTCCCTAGCATCCCCCCAAAATAAACCAGCCTGGCTGAGGGACCATAACCCCAAAATCAGTCTTGTTCTCTCCTGCCCCCGCCCTGTGCCCTTGCTGACTTCAGCCAGCCCTTCCCCCAGGGCTCACAGCATGTATGTGATCACCCCGAGGCTCCACATGTCAGTCTTGTCGGAGATCTGGTCATAATTGACCACCTCAGGTGACAGGAACTCCGGAGTCCCAAAATTCACCTTCAGCTTCTCATTAGGATTATACCTGGGAGAGAGAGTGAGGGCTCAGGTCCCCAACTGCCACCAGAAACATCCAGCCCCTTGGCCACCCCACCTCCAGGCCCCACCCTCCCACCCACCCAGCTGGTACCTCCGTGCCAGGCCAAAGTCAATTATCTTCACCAAGTGGCCAGTGGTATTCACACACAGGATGTTCTCTGGCTGGGGAGACAGGGATGGCCCAGGTTGGCCTCTAACCCAGCTTACCCTCCTTTCCCACAAGTTCCACCCTGGTCCCTTCTGAGGCCCCACACAGGGAACTAGATCCTTAGGTGAAAGTCAGCGATCCATCAGGCCTGCATTCTCTCAGCCTAAGGAGGCCCAGAGGGTGGTACTAAGCAACTGTGAGTTAAGGGAATGAACACAGGTACCACCCCTGTACTGAGAGAGCTCGTTAACTTTCCATCTCAGTTCTCACTAGCATCAGCCACAGGGACAGGAGAGACCTGGTAATTTGTGTCTCTCCTCCCCATTCCATGCCCTAGGCGGGTGTCTCTATGCTCCTGGCAGCCACTGGTGCTGATGGGAGTGAGTGTACTGTGTAGAACCTGTCCAGCTATGTGCAAGGAACTCCGTTAGCATCTGCCTCCTATGCATTGTGACACTGGTATCAGGTTTCTCAGTAAGTTCCACAGAGGACTCCCAGAACATGGGGCTGCTATGAAGTGGGCCCCCAACACCAGGCTCTCGTTCCGAGTAAGGAGTATACACCGGCAGTACCCGCCACAAGCCAACACGGAGGTAGCTACTGTTCAGACAGTGAGCTCATGGGCTTTGCGACTAAGGCTTGCTCCTCCCACCCCACCTCTGCCTCTCTGAACCTAGCACTCAGGGTCGCCTTGAATAAACCGAAAGAGGGATGGAGAAGGAGGGATAGGAGGAGCTGGAGATATGAGTGGGGACAACAGCGACACCATGTGGCCAGTGCCGGCCCAGGAAGCAGACCTCTACCTTGAGGTCCAGGTGCAGGACTCTCATCTTGTGCATGAAGAGGATCCCATCACAGATCTGCCTGACGAACACCATGGTGTCCACCTCGGTCAGATGGTAGTCCTCATCCACGATCCTCTCAAAGAGCTCTCCGCCCTCGATGCTGTGTGCACAGACCCCTCTGCAGACTGGCCCTGGGCAGCTGGCCCTGCCGCCCAGCCCCGGCCCCCACTGTGGGCACTCACTACTCCATGAACAGGATGATCTCATGGGAGGTTTCCATGGCCGAGTATAGCTGGATCAGATTGCGGTGGTTCAGCTGGTTCATGACCTCGATCTCCAACATCACCATTTCCTGGGAAGCAGGAAAGTCAAGGGGAGCCCCTGGGCACCGACGCCCCTACCTCCAACCTCCTCCTTTCTGGTCTGCTTGCCTCCACCACTCTCTCCCTGTAACCTCACCGTGACTGAGCCCCTGCATCAAATCCATAACTAGGCTGTGTCCAGATGTAATCAGTTCCCAAAGCCATGTGTGGTGGGGGTGGCACATACTTGTAGTCCCAGAATTCAGGAGGCAGAGGCAGGAGGGTCCAGAGAGTTCAAGACCAGCCTGGATCACACAGTAAGGTCCTGTTCAACCCCCCACCCACCCACCACCCCTAAAATGGGATTGATTTCAAATACATAGCACTGCCTGTGAACACTGCTTTCGTCTCCGGGCTCTAATCGATCCAGAGGCCATCTTTGCCATTTCCCTTAGGGATCTAAGAAAGCCCCAGATTCACTATGTGCTAAGTCCTTGGTACCAACCCTTCTCCGTGATTGACATGCTAGCAGCCATCAGGAACAAAAAAAAAAAAAAGCTTCACCTAAACACTGCGGACAAAGAGCTAGAAGCTATGGTCTCTGATTGCCCACTGATGATAGCCCATCATTAAGACCTTTGGCACAGTTCTGCCTTAAACTACATTAGAAACTCAGCCATCCCGCATCCCCTCTTTCTACTCTAAAAGGCTGTCACTTTCAAGCCAATGGTCACACTGCGAGGCTGACACAGGCTGTGGTAGGGATGAAACTGGCTGGTGCTAGTCTCAGGCCTCTCCATGCACTCTAGGCACAGGTGCAACACTGTCCAGCTTCACCTCTTTTCCCTTCGCCCCGCCCCCCTTCATCCAGGGAGGCCCGCGTCCGGCATGGTCCCTCTGATCAAACTGCCCAGCACCATCCTGGTTCTCTTTTCCTTTCTGCACCTCTCAACACCTGGTGTCATGCTCGTCATTTCGTTCCAGCTTTTAGTCATCTATCTGTCCCTATTCTCTGATGTGCTGGTCCCATGAGGTGGGGGGCTTTTTCAGTCCTGTGACATTTCTCTGGCACCTGGTACAGTGGAAGGCAGAGGAAAAAAAAGTGTTCCATGATCAATTAACCAACAGCTGGCTCCAATTTTTTCACACGGCGCATGGACACTGAGCATTCGTGCTGAACCAGATCCTGTGATAGAGGCCAGTGAAGATCAGTCAAAAGCATAGATCTGAGGCTGGGGGTGTGGCTCAGTCTGGAGAGTGCCTGCCTAGCATGTATAGGGTCCTGGGTTCAATCCTCAGATCCACGTAGTGGCAAACGCTTGCAATCCCAGCACTCAGAAGGTAGAAGCAGGGAGACCAGGAGTTCAGGGCCAGCCTCTTCTCCAAAGGGAGTTCAAGGTCACTCTGGGATGTTTGAGCCCCCCATCTCAAATAAATAAATATATAAATAAAAGACCCATACACTGGAGCACCATAGAGCCACACAGAAAACTTGTCCGCTCTGTAGCACTATAGTTCTGCTACTATGGTCTTGGTGGGACCCAGTCTTTCACACATGTGGCTACCTTTGCCTACAACACCCGGTAACCTCAGCTCCTGCGATCTCTGGCTCTTGGGCCCCTCCTCCCTTCTTCCATCTCTGTGATGTTAGAGCAAACCCAGAATGCCAGGAAATTGCTCTACTTGAGTCTCATTTCCACAGCCTGAAAGTCTCCCCTGGCCTGCCACTGAAACCCTCTGCCTGCAAAACCTTCATTCTGTAGAAGCTGGTCCAGGAAGCGTCTTCGAGCCAGGACTGAGGCAGGAGCCTCCCTTGTTGCTCCTCATAGCCTCCCTTCCCCACAGCTCCCTGGAGACACTGCTCTGTTGGTACCTATTGCCAGGCAGACCTCACATCACCCACTGGCCCTCAATCCATGGAAACCTGCACATAGCTGCTTGCTTCTGGGACCAGACCTGCTTAGAGCTGTAAGTGCAGACCACATTGGAGTGAGATGTGAAACTCTCCACTGAGCTTTCTTTCTTTGACACAGGCTTCCTGGGGACAGGGGCCACCTGTGTTGCACTTTGGGATCCCCAGTGCTGTCCCAGGGCCTAAACCAACACCCATGCTCCCCAGGCGTGCTGAGCATCACAGAGGGCCCAGAAGGGAGAGCCCCTGAGAAGTGTGCTGTCTATGGCTGGGACCCCATAAAGGCTGTGGCCATCTCTAATGCCACAAGCTTTTCACATCAGGGCCCCAGCCTAGCACTGTGGGTAGCTGTAGATAAGAGGTGGCCACTCTGAGAACATCTCCCTGCGGTAGGACCAGCATTCTCCCATTACCTTGTCCTTGGGAGTCTGTTTCTTGATGACCTTGGCTGCCAGCTTGAGTCCTGTGGCTTTCTCCGTGCAGGTGCACACGGCTCCAAACTTACCACTGGAAAGAGAAAAGGGTGGAGTGAGGGTACTTCCAAGACCCAAGGGTCAGCAAGGACCTGTGCCCCATTCTCCTCTTGGCCCAGGCTTGATGGTGACTCTGGCTGGGAGAGATGGGAGCATTCACCGCCGCCCCCCAGCCCTAACTCCTCCTGAAGTGGAGGAACTTCTACCAAGATGATGACTGACAAGCATGGCGCGTGTTGGAACAGACCGTGCATTTCCTATGGGATGGCCAACGGCACATCCGGGAAAGAGGCCACAGTCCCTACACCTCAGGATGCGATGGAAGCAAGGGCATCTGTGGGCCATGTCCTAGTGGTGTGTCTGGGCCACCGGAGCCGGATACTCGCCCATGCATGGTTTCAGGCTTGGGTCCCTGTCTCACCCTCCCAGTGCCTCCTTTGAGTTCATGCTGAATTCACTGTTGACATTTCCGGTTCTCAGCTCCACGATCCTGTGTGGGAAGGGGGCCGGGGGTGGCGGGCAATCATCTAAGGAGACAGAGTTGAGCTGTTAGAGCCAGGGTTGGGGAAGGACTTCTGGAGAATGTCTTTGACACCACTGCCTCCTGCCTCCTGATCTGCCCCCACTTCCCCTCAGAAAGTTGAATTTACCAAGTGATGCCTGGGGGGACGGGGAACCTGGTCAGAACGGGGCTGGGTTTCCAATTCTAGTTCTGCCGTGTACACCCACAATGTCCTTTGTACATCCAAAAATCTGTCTCCATCAGGGGGAATTCAGGGTCTCTGCAGAACCACGAGGCAGCTAGCTGATTGGACTCAGATACAAGCTCTAAGGGGGAGGGAGGGCTGTTTCCATTAAAAAAAAAAAAAAAGCCCAAACACCCAAACAAGCCCCTCAGCAGCTGTGAAATGGAATCCCGGACAGTGGGACTGCTGTGCCTTGGTGATGGTGTGGGTAAAGATTACACCAGGGTGGGGCGCCTAGGGACGAAGCAATTCGGTGGTGACATGCTGCCACCTAGTGGACATCATGGGGACATCCAGCTTCGAAGCCCAGCAGGCTGACTCATCGGAATGGAAACCTTTAAAAATAGTCAGAGTCGGCAGGGAAGCCACTCTGGTGATAAATCAAACAGCCCTTGGAGGTGTTTCAGGTCCTGTCATGCCAAGGATGTGATCTCTGGGCGGGGCGGAGGTCTCTGTCGCCGCGGGGGCAGGAGGCAGGGCCCCTGGCCACTGCCCAGCCGCCAGGTCCTCCCACCCTGTCTGGGTGGCACTCTGCCGTGAGCCAGGCAGACTGGCCGGTCTCCCAGGGCACCTCAGTCTGGAGAAGGGGGTATCAGGACACTCTGGGCTCTCATGGCCCTATGTCACTCCACCGCCCCCCCAGCCCGATGGCACCCCCTGCTGGGACCCCCTCCCTCTTCCTGCTGCTCAAGTTGACTCTCCAGCCATCCAGGGCTTTCTCACCGAGTACCTGTGGAGTGCTGCCCCAGCTTCCCCGGCTACTGGCCCCCCACACAAACACCTGTGCAGTTCATGAAACCACTAAGGCTCTGACACCCTGCCCTCCACCATTTCATTTCCCAGCACCTGGGACTGGAACCTTTCCTCAGACAGAACCCCAAATCCACTTCCCAGCAAGTTTGTGTTGCTCCGCTCATCTGTGTAATTTTCTTTTTTTAATTCCATGTGAGCCAAAGTAAAAGAAAACCAAAAGTAGATATTTGAGCCAGTCTTCACCTTTGGACATTTAGTTTCCCTTTTCCATCTCTATCAGAAAGAAACACTACCTGGTGTCCTGTGATATTTGAACCAGGGAGCCTCAGGGGGGCCTGGATCAGGGTAGTCCAGGCCCCCCGCATAAGGAAAGATACTTGGGACTATCCCATCCCTTCCCTCCCCCATCCCCAGCACACTCCAGGCCCAGCCTGCCACTACCTACCCAGAATTTGGAAGCAGTCTTCCTCCCTGGCAGTGGGACAGAGCCCCTGCTCCACCTCCGCTCTCTCTGAGGGAACAGCCTGGAACTCAATCCTCTGGGAGGTGTCCCCTTGCACCTTAGCCTGGCCAGCCTGGCCTGGGGCTTTCTCCACCTCTGCTTTCTGGTTCTCTTCCAGGGTGTTGGCCCCGCCTTCTGCCTTGGCTGACCCAGGATCTCGGGAGTCGGGGGTCACAGATACCCCTGTAAAGATGAGTTCCGTTGTCTCGCTTAAGGGCTTCCCAGCCGGTGTCTTCTCGGAGCTAAAAAAAGTGAGACACCTCACACAGGTTAGAGGCTTCCAAACCTCACTTGCCATTTAGAACTAAGACAACCTTGTGTGCCCCACACACACTCCCATGCCCCAAATACATCTACATCCCCTTCAAAGGCCAACTCACAACACATTGACAGAATCTGACTGCCATGATGTGGCTAATCCTACCGGCCGACAGGAAGCTCTAAGGCTCCTGATTCATAAAAAAACTGTTGCGTGTAAGTGCCATTATTGTGTTACTATCAGACTGGTGCGAGAAGTGTCCTATTGTGGCTACAGTTCACGGAGTGCAGAACTGATTGCATCAGCTTATGAATGAACTGTTAGTCGCCTTTTCGTATTAAATTAAGAAGGGCTACTCCCTCCAGCTCGCCACTCGTGAAACAAGCTGGGGACTAGAGAAAAACAACATGTAGCCTGGGTGGCCTTTGGTGACATCTCCTGTCTGACATTCCGTTCTCTGGATGAAGGTAATTTCCTGGTTTCTTCGGGGACAGGATGATAGAAGGGGGGCCTGGAACAGAACTGTCTTTGCAGCGCTAGCTGTGGTAGTACCCAGTATTCAAGCCAAGATTAAGCCTGGAAAAGGGAGCTACCTGCCCTCTCCCTCCCCAAACAGGGGCATTCACCATGAGATGATGGCAGGGCAGCTAGGGCTGTGGAGGAAGGCAGGTGAGCCTCTTCTTCCTGCTTCTCGACACTCTGCTGCCTTCTTGCCTGCCTTGGGCTCTCCGGGTCCCTGGTTGCCCGAGGGTGCTTGCTTGGCACCCTGATTCTGGATGCTAGCCTCAGCTGTGACAGTGGGCTGGGGCAAGGCTGCAGGAGGCCCCACACTGCCTTCAGCAGGCCCCCCACTCCTCTCCCCATCTCCCGAAGGGCCTTGGCTGCTGGCTGGAGCTGGAGCTGGGTCATCTTTTTTCTCTGGGCCAGAGGCTTTGGCATCTTTCTTCAGGGAAGGTGGATCAGGACCTTTCTTTGGATCTGGAGTACCAGGGTCTTTCCCGGTGTTAGGGGGGCCCAGGTCTTTCTCTGTGACTAGGGGGCTGGGGTCTTTCTCCGTGGATGGGGGGCTGGGGCCTTTCTCTGTGGCTGGGGGGCCCAGGTCTTTCTTGGTGTTAGGGGGGCCCAGGTCTTTCTTGGTGTTAGGGGGGCCCAGGTCTTTCTTGGTGTTAGGGGGGCCCAGGTCTTTCTCTGTGGCTGGGGGGCTGGGGCCTTTCTCTGTGGCTGGGGGGCCCAGGTCTTTCTTGGTGTTAGGGGGGCCCAGGTCTTTCTCTGTGGCTGGGGGGCTAGGGCCTTTCTCTGTGGCTGGGGGGGCGGGGTCTTTCTCTGTGGCTGGGGGGGCGGGGTCTTTCTCTGTGGCTGGGGGGCCGGGGTCTTTCTCTGCTGCTGAAGATCCATCACCTGCAGCACCTTTAGGTGTCTGTTCTGCAAAGGAGGGAGACACCAATCAATATCCCCTTCTTTTGTTCCCTGCCAGGCCAGACAGACACCCGCACTGGGTCACTACCCAGGAACAACCTGTCAATGCCTGTCCCACAAGCCTCTGGAGCTGCTTGGTAACAACTTTGTCAGGAACTTGGGGGCTGTGTGCCAGCTTCTGCCCCTCTGCATGGGCTTTGCTGTCCCTCACACCACTCCTTGCATACTAGCCCCGAAGTGAATCCCCAAGGGCCACTGATGGAGGCTTCCCATCTCCCCCGTCCCTCCAGCAAGGGCTTCATGCGGGCGCTGGACCCAGTCCAACTCCACCCACAGATTATCCCCGTTCCCAAATCCCTCATGCACCATGCAAAAAAACCTTGGGCACAGACTTCCCTGCGAGGAACCTGCCCAACCCTGGCTTCAAAAACATCCCTTCTGAAGCTCCTCCCTCCGTCTCCTGCCCCGGCTTGGCACCTGCTGACAGGCTCTGGATTCCCAGCTCAACTGCTCCGTTTTCTGTAGCCATGAGGTAGGTAGGCGTGTGCTTCTGCTTGTCTAACTCAAGTCTTTCTAGCTGCAGAAAGAGGAGTGAAGTGTATCAGGCTGTCAGATGCCTCCCTCTTTTCCAGCTTTGTAGAGAGAAGGCCAGTACCAGGCAACTGAGAAGAGAGATGTACCTGGACAGAGAGGGGCAACCTGGTGGCCGGCAGTCTGCAGCGGCTGCTCAGGCGCAATCCTGGGGTGGTTGTAAGGGATTGGGCCCGGTGGGCAGAGGCGGAGGCAGGGGCGTGGGCAGTGGAGGTGGAGACTAAGAGGAGGATCTTTGACACCAGGGGCCATGGAGTGTGGGTTGCCACCACCTGTCACTCTTGGCCCCCGTTCAGAGGACACGGCATTCTTCCCACGGCCTGACATGGGGTAGAATAGCGCTGGAACCATCAGGAAGAAAAAGGGAGGGGCACCTGGGCCCCGGGGAGCAGGCTGCGGCCAGGCCTCGCCGGGCATCCCCTGTAGCCAGAATAAGGGAAGGGGCTACAAGAAGAGGGGCCCTCGACGGGGCTGAAGGCCCAGGTTTGGCTCTGCCCACCTCCATGCCACACTTCTTGGGGTTCCCAGGAACTTGGGGAGAGTCACCGTGGCCCCAGGGCTCAGCTCTGTGCCCCTGGTATCCGGATCTACTCAGATCATCTCTGGGTAAGAAATCATGCCAGGGTCACTTGCTTAATTGTCCTTAGGTCCATTTTTTTTTTTCCACTGGGGGAAACCTTTTTCCCAATTTCTTTGGGGGCCATGGAATTTTGGCTGAGCTGCACAGGGAGGCCAGTGGAAGTATTAGATGCCCCCCCAAGAAGGGGTTGATGGGAAGTTTCTTCAGAGAGGGGGGACCCAAGCTCAAGGTGTTCAGGCTGTAGGGTCCTCTCCCACTGTCCAGTGGCTGTCGCCATCGACCCACAATTTTCTGGGAGGGGCCAGGAGCACTGGCCAAGGCTGAGTGTTGAAGAGGTTGTGAGGTAGGTGTCTGGGTCCAGATCCCAACTGAGGCAAACCTTCCAGTGGTTCCCCATGGCTAGCCCTGGCCACTGTCCTATAGAGGAAGGATGAAGGCTGCCAGGAACGCAGTAGGGGAAATTTGTGGTTGTGAAATGGATCAGGCAGCTGCTGAGGGGCACATATGAAGTCACCTCCGAAGGAGGGAAAAATCAGGTGCAAAATAGCACAGAGGGTCTGTAACTTGGGCAAACTTCTATGGCAAGGTAACAAGAAACCCATAACTTGGGTGGAAGGGAGCCATCAAGGCTTCTTACTGTTATTTTTATTTTATTTTATTTTTTATTTTTAGACAGGGTCTTGCTATGTGGTTCAGGGTAACCTAGAATCCTCCATCCTCCTGCCTCAGCCTCCAAACTGCTGAGGCGGCAGAGACGGGTCACTCTCGTCTTCAGACTGTTACTGTTTTCCTGGGGCTTGAGAATGTACTGAATTTCAGGTAAACATGGAGGGCATTTGACACGAGCTAACAGAAGCTAGTGCTGGGGTGTCCCTCCCCATCTTGACTGGTCTCCACTCTGGGCGGGGCCTGTTCACTGTTTCTCTTCTTCAAGGTTCAGCAGACAATATGTCTCTTCCAGGATGCAAAACTAATCAATGTCCGTGTAGCTCTTCCCCATGAGGGGCTGGGCTGCCTAAGAACCTAACCCCACCTAAGACAGGAAGGGAGTCCCAGCCACCAAGCACCTCCTACTGGCGTTTTCCAACTTCTCATTACTCATTGGTAGTAACTGTGGGCCACACTCACCCCATTTTCTGGATGAAGGCAATGGGTGCTAAAGGAATGAGTGACTTCCCTAAAGCCCTCAACAGAGAGAAGATAGAGATAGAGGTTAGTAGAATGCCTGATACTCTTCACTCCCTTCTGCCATGTACATTCCATGGCATTCAGAAGGTGGAAAATGTCTCCTGCCATTACCTGTGTCAGGACACTGATGACTCTGTCTTTGGCTATCTCTCTAGCATGGTTCGGCTTGCCTTGAAATATTGGCTATCTCCACCCCCCAATGCTCCTTGGTGCCCCCCCCAGGCTACTCCCATGGTGAGCTCACAGCATAGGTGTGGCTTCATGGTACTTGTGTGTGTCCCCAGTATCACATGCCTGCCATAAGATGCAGAGACCAATGCTCGGGGGAGGTAAACAGCTTATCCCGAAGCCCCTGAGCCCAGTGAGTGGCTTTAGAATTGTCAGATTTGAACTCAAAGTCACCTCTCATCACAACAGGCTTTTATTCTAATCTGTTGTTCTTGTTAGGGTTCCCACATAAGAACAACTAGCTTGACAAAGCCCGGCCAGGCTTGAGGAGCACTGTGAGGGATGGAGGTGGGAGCGGAGGCTGATGCCAGGGCGTCTTCTTCAGTTGCTCCACCTGATCTATGTGGGTTTTGTTTGTCTTTGTCAAGCTAGGGTCATCTTAGAAGAGGGAACCCCGATTGAGAAAATGCCTCCGTAGGATTAGCCTGTAACATTTTCTTTATTAGTGATGGGTGTGGGAGAGCACAGGAGTCCTGGGTTATATAAGAAAGCAGGCTGAAGCTGGGTAATGGTTGTGCATGCCTGTAGTTCCAGCACTCAGGAGGCAGAGGCAGGCGGATCTCTGTGACAGTGGCCAGCACCCCTCCATGGCCTCAGCTTCAGTTCCTGCCTCCAGGTTCCTGCTGTTTCTTCCCTGCTTTCCCTACATAGTGGACTGTAATAAATAAATAAGCTGAAATGAATGAAATAAACTCTTTCCTCCCCAAGTTGCTTTTGACCACGGTGTTTTATCACAGCAATAGAGAGCAAGCTAGACAGGGTCTGTCACAGAGGGCTGACTGGTCAGAGAGCCCCCAGGATTTTGCCCCTCTAGTGCAGCCACACCCAGCTTTTACATGAGTGCCCAGGATGGAACTTAGGTCCTCATGCTTTTGACACCGGCACTATACATACAGACTGTTTCTGCCTCACAGCTGACCCTCTCTGGGGCCTCTGGCAATGTTCTATTCGGAGTGGGTCTCCTCGGCCCCAGGAACGAACGGCTTTAGTCTTGAAGCAGCCCTGTAGGGTTTCGGGGTCAGGGTCAGGAGCAGAACAATGCATTTCTCAATCACCAGCTATGAGGATGGCATGCACCCCAGAGGTCTCCTCCTCTGCTGATTAAGTGCTCAGAGACCTGTGAGCACCTAGGGTGGCTGAGAATGTGTGCCCAGCCTGTGCATGTAAAGCACTAGGCGCAGAGAAGGGGGCCTGGCACTTGGTAATGTGGTGACCGCTGCAGACAGAGAGCCCAGCTTCTTTGCCGGCTCTACCAAGAGTGTCTTCTGCCCGGATGGGAGGCGGGCATGGTTCTGATGTGTGGGATGACCTGCTCTTGTCAGCTGCTCACAGGGAGTCCCTAGGCTTCTCAGCACTCTCTTGGAGGCGCAGAGGAGGGGCACAGGGGGAACCTCCTCAACCCTGCAAGAAGTTGCCAGAACCCCTGCCCACCTAACTCATGAAGGGGTTTTCCCCGGCCCGTGCCAGCTGCGCAGATGCCCTCTGCCTCTGTGGGGCTAAGGCAGGAAGTGGGACAGTGCCAGGCCCAATTAAATCCGCCAGGGGAATTAAGGTCAGCAGGATGCAATTATGCCTGTTGGATTTAACAAGGCCAGAGGGAAGGGTTCTCTAGCCAGAGTTCACGGCTCCTTAGGCCACTTGCCCTGGGCAGCTCTACCTTCCAGGAGCGTGTGCTCCTGGGTCCTGCCCATCTTCAAGCAATCTCATTGGGAATGCAGGGGTTAACTGCACCCAACACTGCTTCTTGGCTCCCTAAAGGAAATCAGTCTGTCCAAGAGGCTTTACAAGGACCTGCTTCAGGAGCAGCTCCCCACCTGACCCTTCCTCCGCTGTGATGGAAAATCCAGGCAGTTGAGCAATGGCCTTTCCTTTGCTGTGTCCACTCCAAGTCTTCTTTGAGAGCCACCGGGGCTGTCATCAGCACATTGTTTTCCCTGCCCTCTCCCACTCGGCAGGCCTGTGAGAAAGCTCTGTCCCTGCCACAGACCCCGTCCTTCCTGCTGAGGTTGGTGAAAGAGAGACATCAGCGGGCATTCTGAGTGTCTCTTACTCCTTTGGATTTTGTGGCTTCTTTTCAATGACCTGTTGTAGTTATGATTGGATGAATAAATAAGTGGGAAAAAAAACATGTCACAAAGGGCACAGACAAAGCATGGTAAGGGTGATGCTGAGGTCTGAAACACAGGAAAGTAAAGTCTGGAGGCCGGGTGGCCAGGGATGAGCTCTCAGCAGAAAGCACAAGGCCCACTGCTCCAAGCTTTCTCAATGCCTAAGCTCCTGGAGTTGGTCTCAGACAAGGGCTTCTTGGGATGGGGTACCAGGAATTTGTCATTTTGAGCAGTGCTTCGAATGGTATGTATGCAAACCCAAGTTGGAAGATTACCACACCAGAGAGGCGCTCACTGGAAGGCATTGCCAGACAGCCCAGAGAGGGCCAGCCGTGACACAGGCTGTCTCCTGGTAAGTCACATTGGTACAGTCAGAGGGAATCTCTGAGGACACATCCTTGTCCTGTGAGGCCATGCTTCTTTGTCCAGATGCACACAAAAGCACTGTGTGGCTTCCATAACCTGTGATGTCCCTGCTCCTCGAACTCAGCCAATTAGATCAGAGCCTGAGGAAGGGGACATCTCCCCAGAAGAATCTGAGGTGCAGTCAGGGGCTTCCCTGGCGGCAGGAACTGCTTTTCCTTTGCCTTGAAATCCCTCCAGGGTTGGGATAAAGTGACACATGTGGCAGGTGTTACTTTTGACTTGTAGGGGTTGCGGGTGTGCGCATCGCCATATCTGAGAACTCTGTAAGCCCAGGGTTAGGGACCACGTCTCCATCAACCCTGTGTCCCAAGCAGTACATGATGCTGTGTGGTTGACAGTGACAGACACTGACGTTTGTGATGTGTTGACTCTGTGCCAGAGCTGGTCGTTGTTAGCGCCCCTCACCATATAAAGTAGGTGTCATAACCATTCCCCTTCCTAAGAGGAAACTGAGGCAGAGGAGAAACCGACTCAAGGCTTTGGAGGCAGAGCCAGAATTTAACACAAACTTCCCCCACGGACTATATTTCTACCAGGCTCCAGAAGCAGTGGCCACTGCAAAGCAAAATCCTGTATGAAGAAATTGAGAATCGGGGATGGTGGCACACGCCTTTAATCCCAGCACTCAGGAGACAGAGGCGGGCTACATAGTGAAGCCCTACTTAACAAAATAAGAATATTGAGACATTGTCATCAACTGGTGGCCCCAGTAGGAGTTCTATTAATATGGAAGAATAAATACTCTTTCTTTGGCATGGCTCTGGGACAAGAGAAGCCAGCCCAGCCCCTCCTCTACTCCTTCCCCCACCCTAGTCCAACTTGTGCGGCATAAACAGCAAAGCTAAAAATAGTTTCCTAATGACGTCAGAGGAACAAGGTCATCTGAGAATTGCCCACAGCCACTGGACACCTCCCTATAGGATCAAGTAGCAGGAGGGGACCCCAGTCCGGTGCAGCTGCTCCAAGAACAGGAAATGTCCCTGGAGTAGGCTTGAGCACAGTGCACGGGAAGATGGGGGCAGTGGGGTGACACATGGATGTGTCACAGAGAAGCAGGCCGTGCAGGGTGCAGACCCAGGAGTTAGTAACCTGGCTTTGTTCTGGGAATTATTCTCAACACATGATCCCAGGAAATGGCTCCAGAAGTGGGGAATGCGTGTTCTGTCCTGCTATGTGGCCAGGCGGCTCCTGGCCTGGCCTGCCTCTGTGCTATTTTTAAAGCTCCAGGTCTCTTGGCTAACTAAGCTGGGTCACCATAAGATTGAGGGGATGCCTGGCAATCTCCAAGGGGCTGCTGGCTGGAGGAGGCCCTGCCTGAGAAGGTAAGGGTGCCCAAGTGAACAGCCGAGGCAGCTCCTCCTAGATAGAGCCCACCTGACACCTGGATCACTCTGGCAATCATTGAGACCTGCTGGTTTATGGCTTCAATGACCAGAAGTTGCCACGTCCCTGACAGAAGCCCGTACATCCAGCAGGACTTGGCCCACATTGAGGGGATGCCTGTTCTTCTGGGGGGCAGGTTTAAAAGGAAAGGACCTGCCCCAGCCTGAGAGGTTTAGCTGGAGTCCCCTCCACAACACACACACAATGCTGAGTTCAGTGGGCATCCCCAGCTCATAAGCTTCACCCTCCAGGAGCCTCTGAAGATACCCACACCCATGCACAGGCTCTCAAGAGACTTTGGGGGTACACAGACCTTGCCACTTCCAGCAGCATTTTTAAAAAAGTCTCTGGTCTGTCATGTGACTTGTTGGAAGAATCTGTGGAAAGGCTCTGTCCTATATCTTCCTCCTAGGCATGGAGTCTTACTGAAGAGATAAACACCCACTCAAGGAACATAGCAACAGAAATGGCTGGACTCCACAGGGCCCTGGGTAGGGAGGAAAGTGTACTCATCCTGGGAGTTTCTGATTAGCCTGGGCACTTAGGGTCACATGAGTGAGTGGCTGCCAGCTCCATGGGAATGAGAGTCAGGATCAGATGGTCCTTTCCCTGGCAGAGTGATCCCCACATTTGAGCATGCAATATATCCCTTGGAGGGCTCACAAAAACACATAAGCCTGGACCTGTACCAAGGGTGTCTGATTCATCAGGTCCAGAATGAGGATGGTGAATTTGCATTTCTAGCTGTGGGTGATGCTCATGCTATGGCTTCATGGAGAAAGCTTTCAGGCCAGGATGCTGAGCCTCCCTTTGCCAGGAAGCTTGTGGCAGGAGATAACAGAGCTGGTGCATGTAAGAAAACACAGGCACACTCACTTCCCACCATGCTGGCTGACTGCGTCCTGCGCCAGCCTTTCATCACATCACTACAAACCTCAAGAAAGAGAAAGAAAGGCCAATGTGCATGTGCAAGGAAGCCGAGAACAGTCATCGCAGGCTCAGTGAGCCCACCATCAAGACAGCAGCCAGCAGCCCCCAGCCAGCAGGACAGTTACCACCAGCTCAGCTCAACCATCCCTTGCTCCGCTCACTTGTGTAAGCTCTCACGATCCTCCTCCCTTACCGAGAAGGCTCCTGGTTTCCTTTAGTTGGCTGCTAACTAGGGGCCACTGAGCCTGTCCTGTCCGGCTGTTAGCCAAGGGTAAGCAGCAGGGGCTTCTGGCCACTGCTGGTGACAACTAATACTGAATATGTGACTTAAGCATGGTCATGGTCACAGAAGCTAGAAGTCACCATTGGTGTCCACAGTCCCTAGGATCATTTCAGAGCTGGAGAAAATTCCCCTTCACCAAGCTGGAGGAGAGGACACATTGTTCCAACCACCTTCAACATCATTTTTCCTTTTTGAGACAGAGTCTTTCTAGCCAGGCAGGCTTCAAGCTTGATACAGCCCAAAGATGACCTTCTGCTTCTCCTGCCCCAACTTCCCGTTCTGGGGTCACAAGCATTTGCCACCATGCCTGGTTTAACAAAGAAGCTTGGGACTGAACCCAGGGCTTTGTGCATGCCAGGCAAGTACTCTACCAACTGAGCTACACACTCCGACCCCCTACTGCTCCAACTAAGATGAGATTGAAGTCCATGAAGCCAGAGGAACAACTCCCAATTCCCTAATATCAGATTTGTTTAACTACCTTATACTTCTCCTGGACTTTGTATAAGAATACAAAGCAACTACTCCCTTCAGCCACCAATGCCACAAAAAGCAAAGTGCAGTGGGGGGGGGGGACAAGATGAAATATCAGTTCTACTGTGATATACTAAAACCATCTTCAACAACAGAAGAACCATATCCAAGAAAAAAAAAAAAATCACGTCTTGGATGGGGCAAGAGATACCTTCATGGAGTTCGTTAGTAATTGAACATTTTGTGCAGTCTTTAGCCAGTTCCAAGGTCAAGAGAAGCATCAGAAAATATGTGTGTGTCAGAGGACAACATTATTCAGGGATTAGTCCCCTGGAGTGATCTGGGCTAGATTTCTGCTTCCAGAACAGCCCTTGGAAAGTCCTCAACAAGATAGCATACTGGCCTCCAGCATGCTTTATTGACGTGCACGTGGGGAAGCAGGGCTGGGAGCTAGAGGCATTCTTGCAGTACACAGCGGCAGGCTTTGGAAGAGCATAAGCATGAGAGTGTACTGCAGCATCTAAAGGAATGACCTAGGGAAAACTCGGAAGACAAAGGAGCCCTATGCATTGTCCTGACTCAACCTTACTTGACAGGTGGGAAGGGGGAATAATGTACTGAAGACTGTCACTTGTCAGCAACAGAACTGAGATAAGATCTATTCCCACTTTGCAAATGACACATCACAACCTCCAGAGTAAAAAAGTCCCAATCTGACCTGAAAGCCTGGGGACATGTCCACTGGACATCAATGTGAAAATGTAGTTGCAAGGCTTTAAAACAACATAACTAGAATTATTTCCAGGAAGGCTTGACTAAGTGCCAATACATTTTTGTTTGTTTGTTTTGCTTTTGCTGGGCTCGGGTGTCAGAAATGCTGACTCTGTTAGCTAAAAGCAGCTTTCCATTTTGCAACTATGAATAACCTGCAAATAAGTATGCATGCCAGAATAATGTTATTGGCTGTGTTTTTGTGTGGTGTGAGTGTTGCATGTACTTGTCTGTGTCAGTTAATGTGTACACTTGTGCATGTGTGTGTAAAGGCCAGAAGTCAATGTCAGGTTCCTATGCTTAGAGAACAAGAGCTTTATCAACTCTGTCTAACCTTATCCCTGATGGTAGCCTTTAGGGACACTTGTGTTTCTGTGTATACACATTTGTGTGTTTGGGAGCATGTGAATGCCAGGGGACAACTTTGGGTGTCATTTCTTAGGGCACCCTCTACCTTGTTATTTATAAGAGGAATCTTTTTCCTTACCTTCTAAAAATAATATTGCATTTATTTACTTATCGTAGATGTATGCATGCCATTGCATATGGAGGTCAGAGAATAACTTGGGGAAGTCCATCCAGTTTCTCTTTCCATCAAGTGGGTCCCTGGGATTGAACTCATGTCATAGAGCTTGGTAGCAAGCACTTTTACCCACTGGGCTGTCTCTCCAGCCCACCACAGTTCTTGAGACAGTCTCTCAATTGACCTAGATAGAGCTCATCAGTTAGGCTAAGCTGGCTGGTTCACAAGTCCTAAAAAACCTGCCTACATCTCAACACTAGGATTACAAGGGCTCACGATTGCACTTGGCTTATTTCACATGGGTTCTGGGCATCAAACTCAGATCCTCATGCTTGTGAGGCAAGCTCTTTACCAAGAGAGCTATCTCCCCAGCCCATTCAGAGGGTATGTTTGGTTTTGGTGTTTTTTGTTTTGGTGTTTTTTTGTTGTTTTGTTTGTTTCTTTTGTCTTAAGCTTATAACTTACTCACAAGGTGGACTAGAAGATAACAATTCAAAGTAGATAAAAAGACATGACACATTAAGGGAGACAATACTGTTTATAAATAGAGCCCAGAACAATCCTTCACAGAGCAAGCATTTTCACCAGGGAGAAGCAAACTCAGAATGGAGTAGCATGCTGCTGTTAAAACTGTTATTAATGAAGTATGAGTGTGATCAGAGTATGGTATTAATAACGAAGGGATGGGAGCCGAGCATTGGTGCACGCCTTTAATCCCAGCACTCAGGAGGCAGAGGCAGGCGGATCTCTGTGAGTTGGAGGCTAGCCTGGTCTACAGAGCTAGTTCCAGCACAGGCTCCAAAGCAATACAGAGAAACCCTGTCTCAAAAAAACCAAAATAAAAATAAAAACAAAGAAGGGACATGGAGGGAGGGGGAGCTAGGGGAGAGACTGACTATATTTTAGACAAAAACAGACCAAAGTTTTACCTATCTGTGTAATGTGGCTGTGGCAGGAAGGCAACAGGAGCCTGGGAAGCTTACCATCAACACCTTACCATCTCCCTTACCACCAGGCACAGATGAGCAGCGTGGCCCCAAACTGCTTCTCATGTTTACTGTTTAGTAGTCTGACATGCTGAGATCTTCTTCTCTGACCTTTGCCCCTGAAAGAAGACCCGAGAATACCATCAGAGCCCAAATAGGCTGGGCCACGGCCCTTGGCCATGGTTCTTGGCATACCCACACACCTGCTTGTAGCACTGGGGATAGCAGCTATTCCAGGCTCTGCAAATCGGGAATGGTGAACATCCCCAGTAAAGTATTATTATTATTCCCTCTGAAGAGAGGGCAGTTGCCTCCGGGATAGGCTTCCTTCCTAATAAACCCAACCCTCCTCCAGCCTGCTTGCTGTCTCTGACTCTGCAACCACACTTTCTCCAAGGGAATGGTAGTATTTGCACACTTCTTTCAGGGAGCCCAGAACCACAACACTCAAGTCATGGCTTGGCCTGAGCTCAGCTTTGGTCAATATCAGCTGCCCCCCCCCACCACACACACACACACACACACACACACACACACACACACACACACACACACACAGCACTGAGGCAGTGGGTGAATAAGAAAGCAGGGGGAACAAGGGACCCATGGCTCTACCCTGGTGTTTTTTGTAGCAGCCACATTGGCTTTAGCTGAGTAACAAATTGTCCTGGAATTCCTGGCCCTGGAGCAAACATGTCGGCTCCCTGGTTACACCTTCGTCACTACTCAAAGTACCTTTCTGCTCTTTCCATAGGCCTGGGTTTGTCCTGTCTCCAGGAAACTTTATATGTTGTCTAAAATGAGCGTCCCAGCAGGCTGCAAGGCAGATGGCAGCTCAGGCTTCAGAATGTCCACCAGCTCCTACCAGGATCCATGCCACCAGACTGACACGCAGCCTCTGCAGAAACAGGAGCCTAGCCACGTGGCTCACAGCTTTTTTAACTGCCACTGTCAGCATTGAGGAGCTTCCCCAGAGACTGGAAAGAGTGATGCTTGGTGTGGAGCAGAAAGAAACCAGAAATGTAGGGACTGTTGTCAAAACTCTGTCTCTCTCCCTTGAAGACTTTGGGTGCCACTCTAGGTAGCCAGCTGTGCCTGTCATTTCTTGCATTTTTTTTTTTTTTTTTTAAGTCACTTGCTCGCACTTCCTGCTTACCCAGGTAACATTATTTTCCTTCTCAGGTCTTTGATGAGGTTGAAGATCAGTTAGTCACAGTTACTATCCTCATATCTTAGTTAAGGCATATTAGGTACAAATCTTACTCTTCAGGATAGGACAGCTACTGGACTAATCTCTGTTATTTGCCAATTACCTATAGCCTGGACATTTAATATGTTGTTTCTTGTTTGATGTTGTTCTTGTTGGTTGTAGTTCCATTTTGTGTATGTTATTAACTTTTCATTCTCCTGGACAATACTTGATAATTGTTCTGATTGTATATTGTATATAGTCTTGTATTGCGTCTAGAACCTCTTATTTAGACAAAAAGGGAAGGTATTGTGGGGATTCATTCTGCCAATAGTTTTGTGGTACCAGCCTTGGGGCATGGCATCTTGGAGAAAAAGAGAGAGGGAGGGAGATAGAGGTCAAATGCTCTCAGGTGGTTTGAAATGGCATGTGGTCCATCCCTGTTCCCTGGTCCCAGCTCCATGAGTCTGTTTGCCCTTTAGCATCCCTTAATATAAATATATATACATACATACATACATATATATACACATACACACACACACACACACACACACACACACACACATATATATATATATATATATATATATATATATATATATATATTACATACATCTTGGTAGTTCTCACAGAAAATGCTGGAGATGGCCCAGAGGTAAGCATCTGTAATCCTAGCACTTGGGAGGATAAGAAAGGATCATAGTTCAAGGCCAGCCTGAGCTACACAGTGAGGTCAAAACCAGCTCTGCTAATAAGGAGCTCTGTATGAGTAAATTTCTCTAACAGGAGAAGGAGGTTCAAGCAAGCCCTCAGGGCTCAACAAAGCCAAGCCAAGACCAGGTGTTGCTGATCTGTCCCTGTGCTTCAGGACCGCCACTTGTCACTAGATTCCCCTGAGGCTCCATATTCCAGACATGCTCAAGGTAGTCCATGAGCTGCATCACTCAAAGCCACAACACCCTGAAAAGAGCAAAGAGCAGAGTGATGCAATTTGTATATAAAAATAAATGCAGGTGGGGCAGTGGTGGCGCACAACACTAATCCCAGCACTGGGAGGCAGAGGCCAGCGGATCTCTGTGAGTTCAAGGCCAGCCTGCTATTACACAGAGAAACACTGTCTCAAAAAACATAGATAGATGATAGATAGATAGATAGATAGACAGACAGACAGACAGACAGATAAAGGCAGAGGGGGGAACACGTGTGTGCAGAGGCTTCAGGGGACAACTGAGCAGGTGAGACAAAAAAAGCTTTGCCTTCTACCTTCACAGCTTTGAACCACATCCATGTGTAAACTTTCTAAGAACAAATTTTAAAAAACGAACACAGTATGCTATAACTTTTTCTGCCATGTGCGTCCAAGAACATATAGTCTTTTTTGTTTTATTTTGTTTTTTGTTTTGTTTTTGTTTTTGTAGACAGGGTTTCTCTGTATTGCTTTGGAGCCTGTCCTGGCCTTGAACTCAGAGATCCACCTGCCTCTGCCTCTTGAGTGCTGGGACTAAAGGTGTGTGCCACCACTGCCCAGCTGTCTTTTTTTTTTTTTTTTTTTTTTTTTTTTCTTTTTTTAAAAAGGGCTGGAGATATAGCTCAGTGGTAGAACACTTGCCTAGTATGTACTAGGGACCAAGTTCAGTTTCTAGCCCTCCCTGCTAAGTTTACATGGCCAATGCTTGATGAACATGCACATACAGGAACATTTCAAGGAAGCACAGCATGGATGGGTCGCTCCTAAGAGGTGAGGAAAGGCAGCTGCACGTTCTATGTAGCACGTATTGTTTGGCTGGCAAGGAGCAGTACTTCTGTTACACTGACTTTTCAACAACCAAATGCCCTGCTCCTATGGCACTGAGCTTCGGGCCTGAGTCACAGCCCTTCTGTACGATTGTTTGTGTTCAGGGCTCCTCTCTGAAACACTCTAGGGAGCAATACCCACTACAGTCTGCCTACCACTCAGCTCTGCTTCCGAGGGACAGAGATTCCATGGAAAGGAACCTGGAAGGAGCAGACAGCAATCAAAACGGCAGCCAAGCTACAGCCCAGGGCTGTCCATACGGGGCTGAAGGATGAGTGACAGTGGCCTTACCTGAGTTAGCACAGATGCATGCAATGGAAAGCCACATGGAGTGAAAACAACCTTGAGATGTGCTCCCCAAACAGAATTCCAGCCAGGTCAGATGCTGGCACTTTGGTAAAACTGTCCGGCAAAATGGTAGCCAGACTTCTTAGTAAAATCCAGTAAACTCTTTTAAAATTGTATTATTAGACTTAAGTTTAAATGGAAACTAATAAAAGAGAAAAGGTACCAAGATCAAAATAAAAGTCAGGGCCAGAAGGCTGAGTTCTATCCCCCTGAGATTCCGGTTCCCACAGGCTCTGGCCTACACACCTCACTCGTATATACACAGCTACAGTCACAATAAACCTTTCAATGTGTAAAATGAGCAAACGTATACATTCTTTCATTTATTTGGTTTCTTGAAATAGGGCCTCACCTTGGCTGTCATGGAACTCAGTATTAGACATGGCTGGCCTTCAACTCAGTGACCCACCAGCCTCTGTGCATGCTCAAACATGTGAAGTTTTATCTCAGGGCATGTTCTTTGTTCAGAAAAGTTTCCAAGTTCCTCTGAGTGTGGAAAGATGAAGGGAACAACAAGGCCAGGAGCCAGTCTCTACCTTCCTCAGAATGCCTGGTGAAGGCCCAGAGCTCACTCCAATCCTGTCCCATTCGCCCTTGCACCAAGTTATGTCCCCATGATCAACCAGGTCACCCCCACCAACACAGTGCCTTTCCAGGATCATGAGAACATGCCTAATGTGCCCAGCTGGCCCCAGCACCAATGACACAGCAGAGAAGTACGACAGAGGGCAGGCCTGGAGAGGGGATCCAGACATGTGGAGTGCAAACACCAAGTAACCAGGAAAAAAATGAAAAGCTCCAAGAATTGACAACGAAATTCAGGGGCTGTGGTAAAACTGGATTCCCGGCAAGCCACCTAGAATAGGCCTTGCTTTGTTTTGCTTAGTCTCTGCATCCAATCTGTTTGCAACAGAGGGGCTGGAGGCGCGGCCCCACTTAGCAGCAGGCACTGCTCTGGTGAAGGACCCATGCCAAGAAGGCTCAACTGTGTTGCCACTCCAGCTCCAGGGGGTCTTTTGGTCTCCCAGGGCACATTTAAATGAAAGCACTCACATTCCAACCATGCTCACCACCACCACTGCAAGCTACAATTGGTCCCTTCCTGGAAGCCCCTCCCCAATAGCCTCATGAAAATGTCACTGGCTCCCCTGCTGCCAGGGTACTCTGTCAGGGACAGAAAGCGCAGGCATGTGCCCATTGACCATCTCCCTGACTAAAGTACAAAGAAGCGTTATCGGTTGCTTTTGCTCTTCTCTGGATTTCTCAGGAGGACCAAGAGCACACATCATACTGTAAAAAACATTGTCTGCTTGTCCTCTCTGCCTAAATTTACAAAGGCTTGTATAAAACAAATTTAAAAGTGGTCATTGCATGAGCAACAATAACAAAAGAGTATAAAAACAGGCTAAGTGTCATATACAATGTTGAGAACTCTACTGGCCACAAAATGAATGCCTCTCACAGAGGACTTGGGATTAGCTCCCAGGCCCCAAATGGTGGCTCACAACCATCTGTAACTCCAGTCCCAGGGCATCTGGACTCCTCAAACGCCCACTGCACAAGTATGCAAGAATTCCACATACATACATACTTACATGCATGTAAAACTGCCACATAAAATAAAGTCAACAGATCTCTGGAAGAAAAAAAGATACTATGGAAACTTTGGAAGGTGAAGTACATGTATTTTCACTAAGCAAGAGCCAGAGCCTATAGGGCCACAGGTTGAATACCATGGTTTGGATGTAAAATGCTCCTGTAGGCTGGTGTGTTTCTTGGTCCCAAGCCTGGCATTGCTTTGGAAGGCTGTAGAACCTTTGTCTATGAGGTCCAGCCAGGGAATGTAAACCAAGATGGACAGGCCCATGGAGGTTGCAGACTGGTCTTAACTTCCAGCCTGAGTTGTGCTTTCTGGTCAAAGGGAGCTATAAGAACCTGCCACAGGTTGAACTGCATCACCTCTGTGAGGGAAAATTAATAACTAAAAGATACGGGACTCATGGCAAGAAGGGAAAACTAGAAAGAACAAGTGCTTCTGCCAATAGATACAGATAACTCCCTGACTGGAGAGTACATTCTCCCGGCTCCCCATTATCTTAAGGACAAGACATTGAGCCAGCCGGTCCTAGAGAAAGAAACCCCCTAACCTTGCAGATCCATGAAGCAATCCTGTACTCTATAATCTTTGTACTCTATAAACTCTATAAACTTTGTACTCTATAATCTTTGTAACCTTGGAAACCCAATGGGCTGAGACTAGCAGTCTGAAGCCTCCCTTTCCCTTTTAAAAGGCTTCGCAATTGTAAGCAGGCGCCTTATTCTTCCGATAGAGTGAGGTCCTAGCCGGTTTGGTTCTTAGTAATAAAAACCTTTTGCTTTGCAGTCTGGAGTCACTTCCTTGGAGGATGAGGAAACCCATAGGTACAACAACCTTTCCATCCCTGCCAGGAAGATGGACTGCATTCCCAGAAAACAGTGAGCCAAATAAATCTTTGTGACCTTTAAAACAATGTTATTCCAAGTCAGGTTGGAAAATGTAGCCTGTACAATTCCATGGTCAACACCAACAGGAGAGAATGTCCAACAGCAGCTTTGTCTGAAGGTGTCCCTGAGTCTGTGTAGTCGTCTTCCTTGAGCCGTTAAGGAGGCTCCCTTGCCTCACAGCACAGGGCTCCTTACACACAAACTCATCTGAACAAAGAATGAATCCGACAGATTGGCTGCTTCTCATTTACACTATGACTGAAACCACAGTCCAGGATTTAACTGCCTTTATTTTATGCTTAATATATATATATATATATAAAAAGGGGGGGGGATTAGGAGAAAATAATTAGACTGTGCCAATAAAACACTTGAAATTCTAGCCATAGCTAAGACCAATAGTAAAGAACCAATTGATGCTGGAAGGAGGTAACTACAAGAAGTCTGATAAAGCCTAAATGAGTTTTGTCTCATTAGCTTTGAAACTATATAAAGTGATCTTCAGGACAACCGGCATCCACAGGTCCATTGCCACACACGGGTGGGCAAGTCTGAGAAAGGGCTCTCTCCATGCTGGTGTGATGCAGAGCACTCCTATTGGAACCGGGTGGAGAACTTAGGAGACACAGGCACAGTCAGCGGCAGCTCACTCGACTTCACCTCCACCGCTGCGTACTTGCGGATTGGATTCGCCTTGTGCACCTGCAAAGGAGGAAAGCAAGGTCACCCCCAAGAAGGATGCTGTACAACTGTGCAGAGTCGTCTGCTTTTGTCTTTTAGAGGAAAATGGTTGGAAAGGTTTAGAGATCCTAACTACAAAGTTAAGGAAGGAGGGCACAGTAAAGTGAAGTAGTAAGGTTTCTAGTGTTGCTCAATGGACCTCACTAAGAACGTCAAGCTTATCCTCAGTGTAACTTACTAGGGAGAGTAATAGAACCCTTTTCAACTATAGCAGACAAAAGTCACAAGTTAAAAATGGTGCCAGGCACTGGCTTTTTGGAACCTATTCCCTATTACCTCGCTCAGCCTTAATGCAGGGGGAGGAGCTTGGTCCTGCCTCAACTTGATATGCCATGCTTTCTTGACTCCCATGGGAGGCCTGCCCCTTTCTAAGTAATGGATTGGGGGGTGGAGAGAGACTAAAAGCAGGTGTGAGGAGGGAACAGAAGGAGGGGAAACTGTGGCTGTCATGTAAAACAAATTTAAAGATTCAATTGAAAAAAATTGTGCTAAGGGTGGCTCGCAAGCGTATGTTAACTCTAGTCCCAGGGCATCTGTCAACCTCCTCTAACCTCTGAGGGTACCAGGTACACACATGGTGGATATCACACATGTAAGCAAAACATATGCATAAATTAATAATAAATCTTTTAAAAATTTAAAGAAATAAATGCAATATTTTTTAAAAAGGAGATCTGATGCCCTTTTCTAGCTCCCATGGGCACTACATGCAAATGGTTCAGACATATAGGTAGTCAAAACAGTCATATCTAAAAAAAAAAAAAAAAAAAAAAATCAGAGTAAAATTTAAACTTATCTGATTGCCTTTCAATATTCAACAAAATCAGTTCAAAACAAAAGGCAAAAGAGCAACAATCAAGAAGGGCTGCTGGGGAGACATGGTGCCAGCTATCCTCATGAAAAGTGTAAGATCAATCTTAGAGTGAGCCAATTTAATACAGTAATAAGTGTGCTTAAGGTGTCGCCACTGGCCTTCACTAAGAATTGCTGTAAGAAACAGATTTATACTGGGAACAAACTCGGGTACCTGAAAAATATAGGCTGGTACCTGAAAAATACAGTAAAATAAGTAAAAATACCAGCAGAGGCTGATGTGTACTAGGAGAGACTACACTGATTCCCCTTTACTCGGCGGCTGTCCAGGTGGATGGGAATAGTTGGCCCCAGCTCCACCAGAAACACAACAACAGAGACAGGGTCCGTCAGTTCGCATGCCGCCCAGTTGATTACCAGTTCTTTCCGGAGCTTGAGTAGCTCCTCCCTTTCCTCCTCCTCTTTCTGTTGTCTGACTTCCTCCAACTGCTGCATTTTCCAGGCTTCCATTTCAGCCATTTTCTTTTCCAACTCCTGCCGCTCCTTGGCTCTCCTCTCGGTAGCCAGTTGAAAGGGCTCCTGAACTAGAGAACCAGAAAGGTTCTCTGAGGATAGAAACAGAAACAACGTTGATGCACACGCAGTACTCCAAAGCCTAGCTCCCAGGACTAGGCCAGCTGGAAAGAGAGGGCTTGCACCCAAAAGCTACCGAGGAAGAAGTGTAAAGTCATATTACAAACTTAGATGGCTGAGTAGCTAGAAAGGCCTCTAGAAGTCATTCCTTGTCAGGGAGACAAAAACAAGACCCAGTGAGGTGACATAGCTTGCTCAATACTACATGCTGCTCTCTCACGCAGAATTTTAACACAGAAGGAGAAGGATCCTAACTTCTGCCATGTTATCAATGCCTAAGAAATCCAACACCCCCCTCCCTCATCCACTTGCTTCTCTCTTAGTGGTGGATAGTCTGTGACTGTCACCTAAAGGCCAGCCGCATCTGCCAAGACTCCCATTCTACCTGTCTGCCCCCAACACACTCAACAACTTAAGGGAGGCCATGGCTCCACCAAGAGCATAAGGCTGGGTCTAAGGGAAGAAAGCCGCCATCCTCTCAGGTAAGGCATTTCTTGTTGACATAGCATCCCCTGCAAAGGCTGACATTCTGTCCTAACCCCAACAAGCACATAAAATACTCCAGCACCTGATTTCTTCTCTTTCTTGGGAACGAAAGGCTCTTGGAAGATGACGGTGTTTGGACGAGCCTTGAAGCAGGCTGCCTCCTTCTGTTGTTTCAGCTCCTCCTCCAGCTGTTAGAAGGAAAGTCTGTCAGACGGCAGCACACAAGGTTTCATACAGTGCTGGACTGCCTCATTAAAAAAGATAGCACTTCCCGAGTGCTGGCAGCTCATACCTGTCTATAACTCCAGTTCCAGGGAATCTGACACCTCCACACCAATGCACATAAAATATCCCTTTGTTTCCTATGGGTGAGTAGTTAGACCCAGAGGCTCAATTAAATCCTAGTTAGTTTTTGTTTTGAGGAGACAGAGAATAGTGACAGTGGCAAAACTAGATGGCAGTTATACCAACCTATAATCCATCCTTTGCCTTTAATTGCCTATTATGCCATATAAAGAGCAATTATGTCACAGGCCATGCTGAAAAAACAGCCTGTCTTAATTGAGAGCCAATGCTCCCATTCTGTTTTTTTACCAAAGCACCAACTTAAGGGAATAAATAGATTAGATGAGAAAGGAGTTATAAAAATCTTGACTAAGAAGGAGTCTTGTATCACTGGTGACTGCTATGGCAGAAGTGAGCAAAGTCAGCCTTCTGGCCAAACGCAACTGGAACTAATAATAGCCTTTACATGTTCAAATATACATATAGGGGGCAAGTAGGGAAAGAAATTATGACAGAAGTCATATGTAACCTATAAAGCCTAGATTAAAGATAATGATGTGACTCCTGGTTTACAGAGAATATATTAAAATAATCAGATCAGTCATCCCAGATGACTTCGGTGTAGATAGTGGATCCACCTATAGGCCTGCCCACTCACCTACACACCCATCAATCAGCCAGCCAACCTTTCAGCTGCTCCCCTCTTCCTACCTGGTGCTTCCACACCTCAGCTTTAAAGGCACCTCTCTTGTCTGTCTCCAGGGAGAAAGGCTCAGCTTGAGTCACATTCTTTATCTTTTTCTCTGGCAAGTTAATGGTGTCAAACTGGGGGAGAGGAAGTGCCTTGAACTTGGGTACCTGATGGGAAAACAAACAGAGTTTCATAAGGAACTGTGGTCAATGGGGAAACCAGGAAAGCCTATCCCACAGACATCGAATCCTGTTAACCACTCAGTGCCTCCCCGCCTTCAAGTCTCTGAATAAAATAGATTGGTCACAAAAACTTATAAGGAACTCTTACCAGACCTGGCAATGCACACCTATAAGCCCAGACCTCCAGGAGCTGATGAAAGGGGATCAGATCAACACCCTTCCTACACTACATAGAGAGACAATATCTCAAAAGGCAAATAGAACAAAAAAAAAAAGCCTCTCAGCCAGCATGCTGGTAAGAATTTTGTCAGCCTGACACAAGCCTTGGGATTATCTGGGAAGAGGAAACTTCAACTGAGAAAACATGGCCAAACAAGAACCTTCTTCCCAAGTTGCTTTTGGTCCTAGTATTAAGTCACAGCAATAGAAAGCAAACTGAGACAGAGATAAAGCAGTATTTGCTCCTGCGTATGAACCTGAAAGACAGCAAGGTAAGTCAGTCCATTGCTAGCAATGCAATGAATCTTTTTAGTTCCCCCCAAAACCTAGGTTTTCTGTCTAATACTTCCAAAACTGGCAGTCATTAGCCTCCTTGTGTCAGGCAGATTAAGTTACTCACCCACTACATATTTCATAGGGGATCCTGCAGGCATTGGTGGAAAGCAATAATTTAATAGTAATTTTCTATAAAAGGTATACAGGTTTTTATTAAAAATTAGGTTTTTATATATTTAATAACTTTATATAAAAGTTTCCTAAGTGAGGTGTGGTGATACATGCCTGTAATCCCAGTACTTGGAAAGCAGAGGCAGGGGAACAACCACAGATTCAAAGCCAGTCTGGTCTACATAGCAAGACACTGACTCAAAACAAACAAACAAACAAACAAACAAACAAACGGGGGGGGGGTCCCTTTGAGGGATCAAAGAATAGTATTTTGCAAATTACAGAAATGAACCCCTACCTCCCCTTTCTGCATTTCTTTTATTTTCTTCTCCTTCTGCAACTGGCGTTCTTTGTCCCGGGTGTCAAAGGAGAAAGGGCACACCTCCACGTTTCTTGCCTCTGGAATATGGGGCTTATAAGGCACCCCATAATGTGGCACAGGTTGAGCTCGTATCACGGCTGGTTTATCCTCTTCCTAAGAGAGAAACTACAGTTTAGGAACAAGGCTCTCCATGTCTCCCCACCCACCCACCCAGACTGTGAACTCGGAAGGCAACTATGAGAGAAGCCACTAATTAACACAAGGTCCCAATGCCTTAGGTACTAAGGAAGACTAGCTTCCTTTTTTCTACCAAAGATGGACAATGCCAATTCAGCTACTACATCAAGGGTCAAAGCAATATAAAAGCATTTGTGTGACTAACACAATTACTCTTTTAAAATCTCAAGTTCCTCACAGGAATGTTGGAATAACTAGTGAAATCAGACAGACAAAATCAAGAGCAAAAGGAGGTACTAAGTAAGCGTACTTACACCTTAGACTCTGACTCAGATGCTAGACTCCACTAACACATGTGACTGAAATTAATGGTTGCCAAACCCAGAATAGGACCAAGTTAGTTGTTTGGGTTCAAGCTAGTAACATAAGATTACCATGTATTTTAGTTTCAACTGAATCTATAAAAAGGTTTATGCTGAGGTCTGCTATAAAATGACCCTAACTCTGGATATTTATAGATAAAACAGAAGATGTAATAAGAAGCTAGCATGATCAATGACAGTTCATTTACAGTCCCAGGAATCGCCACCCTCAATCACCTTTGTGACCCTTGGGTATCAAGGACGAGACAATGTAACTGCTTAGTCTAAGTCTTAAGAGTCCCTCACTGAAGATTGACAAAAACTTAGGGAACTCTTGACCATGTTACAAAGACAACAAGCCTCTAATGCCCTGCTGTTTTCATAGATTGAAAGCCAAGAGTCACACCTTCCCAATTGCTCTCAGAGGAATAAAACAGATGATTGAACATTCATATCATTCTCACAGACAGCTCCAAACAAGACCTGATTGTGTTGGGCCCTGTTAATTGTGAAGAGGGGTTAAGACTCAGATTGATGACCCAGAAGGAAAAGGCAAGACCCTCCTCCCAGGGAGTTACCTCTTCTTTGGTGGGTACTCGGATCCTGTTCTTCAAGGCAAAAACTGGCGACTTGGGGACAGTGGCTGGAATTACCTTCTTTTCAGGAACACCCTAGGAGGAGCACATAACTCAATTAGACATCTCCGAACAATTTCAATTTCCAGTACACTACTCGAAATACTAAAACCCAGGCTAGGAAGAAAAAACCCAAACCCAGGCACTTGCTGACAAGCCTGACCTGTATTTGATCCCATAACCTGTGGTGAAGGAGGGAACTGACTCCCAAAGTTGTCCTTGGATCTCTACATGAATATGCAAGGACTAACACTCTCATATAAACAACACACACACACAAGAGGGAAATTAAAATGCCTTCAAAACTTTCATATGCAAAGACAACAAAGGCCTCTACTATGATCGCCATGGCAGCCCGACTCGTGGGAACCAAAGCTGACAGATGTGTATAGTATTTGCACATGCACATATTCTAGGTCAGTGGTACATTAATCATAATACCTAACATGATGAAAATGTGTTGAATATATTTATCCTATCATATTATGATTTTACTATATGAATTTATTATACTATATAGGGAATATTAGCCAAGGAAAGAAGTTTGTACATGATCAGTACAAACATAGTTTTTCCTACATATTTTCCATCCATCCATGGTTAGTTGAATTCACAGATACAGAACACAGAATTATAGTTGGCTGTGCATGCAAGGTTCATTGTACTTATTTTTTATTTTATGTGTATGAGGTATTTGTCTCTATGTATGTATGTGCACCATGTGCATGCCTGGTACCAGAGAAGATCAGAAGAGACTGGACACCCTGGGACTGGAGCCACTGGAGCGGTGTACCACTCGGCGGGTGCTGGGAATCCACCCAGGTCCTCCAAGAGCCATGGTGTTCTGAACTGCTGAGTTACCCTTCTAGCCCCAGGCGTACTCTTTTCCAAAGACTGTTATCACTAGCACAGGAAATCCAGTCCGCTGTCATTGTGATTACTTTTAAGTTTTTTTTAATGTGCACTAGTGTTTTGCCATGGGTTTTGGGTCTCCTGGAACTGAAGTTACACTCTTACTACAACAAAACCTGCCATTCTGCTTTGCCCTGGACAGATGGATAGC
Organism: Phodopus roborovskii; assembly: GCF_943737965.1. Lineage (NCBI taxonomy): Eukaryota > Metazoa > Chordata > Mammalia > Rodentia > Cricetidae > Phodopus > Phodopus roborovskii. The sequence goes on from NW_026125264.1 coordinate 2,801,129, forward strand.
ACCATTTCGTGGCGAACTGCACTAGGATCTTGTGAAAGGGGAAGAAAGCCTGGGAAGAAGACAGGGCTCTGCTCTAGCCCACCCGGGCTTCCCACCTGCGTGCAGGCACATCAACAGCCTCCTAGCAATTCAATACCGAAAGACTCGTTTGGTTCTGAAATACCCCCTCCTTTCAGTTTCTCACCTTCTCTGCATCTAACCAAGGGATGCAGTGAGTGCAGTATGAAGAGAAGCAAAGAAACCCTAACCAGCAGCCACACAGTTCTCACAATGTAAGAAAGGAAAAGATCTTTGAGGGCTGGAGAGATGGCTCAGTGGTTTAGAGCACTCAACTGCTCTATCAAAGGACCTGCACTTACTTAGAGTTCAGCACCCATATCAGTAGTTTGTTTACAAATACCTGTAACTCCAAGGAGCCACACCATCCTTTCTGACCTCCAAGGTACACATATATAAATAAAACAAACCTTTCAAGAAAAAAGAAATCACCTTTGGGGAGGCAGTGAGATGGTTGAGTGGGTAAATGTGCTTGCTGCCAAGCCTGGTGACCAGAGAGTTCCACTCTTGGAATCCACGTGATAGGAAAGAACTTACTGCCCCAAACTGTCCTCTGACCTTCACAAGTGCACACACACACCAAGCAAGCAAACAAACAAACAAATAAATAAATACAAAAAAACATTAAAAGTTATGGTTAGGGCCAGAGAGATGTCTCAGTGGTTAAGAACACTGAGACATTGCTCTTCAGAGGTCCTGAGATCAATTCCCAGCAACCACATAGTGACTCACAACCATCTGTGATGAGGTCTGGTGCCCTCTTCTGACCTGCAGGCAGAACGCTGTATATATAATAAATAGATTTTAAAAAGTTATGGTTAGCAGGTATACTGGTGTACAACTTTAATCCCAACACTTGGGAGGCAGAGGCAGACAGATCTCTGTGAGTTCAAAGCCAGCCGAGTCTACAAAGTCAGTTCCAGGCTAGACAGGGCTGCATGAGAAAAATAATCCTACTGCTTCTTCAAAACAGTAATGTTGCTGCTGCAAATATCTGTCTTTTCCAATGGTCTTAGGCAACTCCTGTGAAAGCATCATTTGACTCTCAAATGGGTCATGACCCACAGCCTGAGAATCTTTGGTGTAGGGTAAGTGACCCAAGCTCACTTCCTGATTTGAAAATTCACCAAAACCTAACACTCCCCACCCTGGCAAGCTCCTGAAAAGTTCCTCCCCCAAGAAACCAGTCTCCTGCTCAGTTCTTTGTTGCTTCTCAACTGAGCAGAGGCAGCCACCCTCCTGTCTCTCCCAGAAAATCTCTGGCGTGAGCTTTGTTGTGAGGTGTGACTTTGTGGTAATCCTTGGCTCCCAAACACCAGGATACATCTCCCCTCAGAGCTAGAATACTTGTATAGGGGAACCTCTCCCCTCTGAGCTGTAACACTTACACATATTCCCTACAGGAAGAGCTGGTGGTGAGAGCATGTGCTGTTCTACCAGCCTCTACTAGCTCTGAGGACAAGTGCTTGTCATCTTCCATCTTTGAGCTCCCAGTGTCCAGTATGGATTATGGATACAAGCTGGTGCACATCAGCTTATAATGTCACTTACAGGGCTATCTAATGTTAGTGTGCCCGTGCTACCAGTCAGTAGGTCAGGTACTTACTGAACATCATGAACAGACAAGTTCTCTGTTCTATCTTCCAATAGAACAAAAAAGAGACAAAAAACAAGTAGTAATTGAAATACATAATGAAATGAAATGATAATCCTCATCAATGCTCTAAAGAAATGCAGTGGATGCTACAGCTAAAATTAGGGAAGGTCTCCCTTAGTGGGAAGTTTGGGGAAGGTGACGTGTGTTTAGAAGTGACAGTGTACATGAATAGATGGCACATGTACAAAAGGCAGCAGGACAGGAGATGAGACAGGAAATGTCCCAAGGGCCCCGCGATGAGCTCTCAGGCCTGTCTCCGTACTCTCGGGATCTGATCTCACTGGTAACATCATTCCAACACATGTGCAAAAAACACACAAAACCAAAAAGAACCTAGACAGCCTGCTGCTGTCCCTGAGCTACACCTAAAACAGAAGAGGAGTCTGCCTCCTAGCTTTGCCCACACTTCAAGCCAGCCACCAGCAGGTATCAGCAGCCAGCTCCCAATGCACACCATGCGCAGGCTGCCATCACACTACCTGTGCCCCATGCTCTCTGCTACTCAGGCCCATCATTTTGCTGTCTTTACCACCTGTCAATCACAGGTGTGAAACAAAGAAAAGAAAATCCCCTTCTCTAATTTCTTACACAACTTTTCCTTTCCCAAATTACAAGGATTGGTTCCCTCAGCAAACCGTCTGCATGGCCACTTCTCAGGGGCTTTAATAGTTCCTCTTTGTACCACGAGCAGCACAGCATGCTCACTGTCTGTCCCGCAGCACTGTAAGGGCACACAGGAACAGTTTTGTCACTTGGGGAAGCTAGAAGGAAGCAGCAGACCCACTGCAGCAGGCTCTGAGAGACAGGCTCTTCAGTTTTGCTTCAGAACTCTAGGCCTAAAGGTTAAGAAGCTTCATCTTGGTTCTACAATAAACTTTCTAAAGGTTTTTTTTTGTTGTTGTTGTTTTTGGTTGGTTGGTTGGTTCTTCAAGACAGGGTTTATCTGTGAAGCAGTCCAGGCTGTCCAGGAACTAGCTCTGTAGACCAGGCTGGCCTTGAACTCATAGAGATCCACCTGCCTCTGCCTCCTGGGTGCTGGGATTAAAGGTGTGAGCCACCACCGCCCAGCTCTTTTTAAAAGGTTTTTATGGACAAGCCACAAACCCTTTTTAAAAATGAGTTTCCTGAAAAAATGAAATTGAAAATAATACATCTAAGCCAGTGTGGTGGCACATGCCTTTAATCCCAGCATGTGAGAGGCAAAGGATAGTGGATTTCTGAGAGTTCTGGGCCAGCCTGGTCTCCACAAGCAGTTCCAGGACTGTCAAGGCTTTTACATACAGAAACTGTCTCGAAAACCCAAAAACCAAACCAAACCAAACCAAACCAAGCCAAAACAAAGCACGCACGCACGCACACATTCTGGGGGAAGAGGAGGTGTCACATAAAAGAAAAAGAAAGCTTTCAGTTAAAGAAGAAATGATGATTATTTCTAGGTACAATCACAATTTTTATAAAGCCTTGCAAGTACAACTTGAGGCTCCTTTTGGTGTAGCGAAGGAAATGGAATAAAGAGAACAATGCCCAGAAGTAATATACCAATTTCACTCCTGGCTGACTCAAGCAAAAGGAAAGGCGACACACAGTAAGCCAGAACAATGGCATGATTTCTGCAGTCCCGGCTACCAGGAGGCTGACACAAGGCCATCTCTGAATCCTAGAAGTTTAAGACAAGCCTGACCAACAAAGCCAAGACTCCATCTTGAAGAACAAGGATTAATCATTTAAATGATGGATGGTGTACTAGTTTATATTTTATGAGACTTGAGCATTTATTTACAGATCTTGGGCATCCATGCAAGGTTCCATAACTCCATATGAAAAGGGACATGTGTCAGCCACCCCAGCAACACAATGACAATGACAATACAAGGATGTCACCTCTACTACACATCAAACTACAAAGTTTGCCTCCTCCACAAAGCACTCCCTAGCACTTTTCTCCTACTTGTGGGAGGTACACGTTTTTAATCCCAGCACTCTGGGAGGCAGAGGCAGGTGGATCTCTGTGAGTTTGAGGCCAGCCTGGTCTACAGAGTGAGTTTCAGGACAGTCAAGGCTGTTACATAGAGAAAATCTGCCTTGAAAACCCAAAACAAAACAAAACAAAAACCAAAAAATTACATCTCTCTTCTGAATACATCCTCCTGTGAGTCTATTAAATAATATCAAATACCCACCCATTGACTCTCACTAGACTTGAAGTCCTAAAACTAAAATCCAATTCAGCTGGATCTTTTTGTCATTTTCAACCTGATACAATGACATCCTGTTCCCAGCACCACCTTAACATTTGTGAATGGGCAGATTTCTATCAAGTGCCAGCACCCACACCTCAAGTATTCTTACCACAACATCTTCCAGGATCTTAGTTGGGCAAGGTCTGGAATGAAACTCAAAGTGTTCATCCTCTGATTTTTTCTTGGACTCTCGCTCTTGAATTCGTTTCTCAATTTCCAAATCAAAACCAACAGGCTGAGTGGGAGGTTTAGCAGGAGGTCTCTTGGGCAAGATGGGGCCACTTTCAAAAATTCTGGGATCAAGTTCTCGGGCTTTGAATTTGTATCTGTAAGGAGGGAATTTAGATAATACAAAAGCCTTTTTAAATTAAAGAAAAACTACACAAAGTAGAACAAAAGTTTATAAATAAGTGATAAGACATCCACTATGTACAGCAAAACCTCTCCTCCTGAAAAGAGTAAAGAGGCAGCTGGGAATTTGGAGGCGTGGGGCTCCATGATGGCAAACACCTGTGGTCCTAGCATTCAGGAGGTAGAGACTAGAGACCAGAAACTCTAGTTTGGGGCTGGAGATCTGGCTTGGATGTTAAAGGCACTGGCTGTTACTCCAAAAAGCCTCAGTTCCTAGCACCCACAGCAAACAACCATCTGTAACCATCTCCAATTCCAGAGGATTTAGACATCTTCATCTGGATTTCTTGGGCACCAGTGGTGTAGGTGCTACATGAAGTCAAAACTCCCATAAATATACAATAAAATTAAAAAATAAACAAAGTTGGGGCTGGAGAGATGGCTCAGTGGTTAAGAGCACTGGCTGCTCTTCCAGAGGACCCAGGTCCAATTCCCATCACACACATAGCAACTCACAACAGTCCATAACTCCAATTCCGGGGAACCTGACATTGTCACACTAATGCACATAAAATAAAGTTAAATACATTATTTTTAAAAATTAAAGTCATCTTTGGCTAATAGCAACTTCAAGGCCAGCTAGGGTTACATGAAACCTTGTCCAAAAAAAAAAAAAGATAGGCCCAAGGCTGGTGACATGGTCTGTAATCCCATCAATTCTGTCTAAGGCAAAGGGCTGGCTGGCGTGTAGCTCAATAGTACAGTGTTTGCCTTACATGCACAAAAGCCCTGGGTTTCACCCCAATACCACAATGATCAGGGAAGATCTGGGCAGACAAGTTTCAGTGTTGACTACACTAAGTTCCAGCCTTTTCCAAGGGTAAAGCTGTAAAACTCCTTTGATGGTCAGGAAGAGGTAAGGTCTACCTAAACTAACCTTAGTCCTCAATTGGAATCCAAAATTAAGTTCTGCCACCCCCACTTCTGCATTGCATTTTAATCAGCTCATGCTCCAGGGCACCTCCATATTCCCACTTTCAGTCAGAGACAGGAACGCAGCCTATAGAGCCACCATGAGAAGGAAAAGAACAACCACTGTCCCTACATGGCGGAAAGCAAACAGACAGGCTTTACTAGCCCTTCTCACACATGCCAGTGGGACTTACTGCTGAAGTTTCTCAAGCTCCTCAGCCTCTTGTTCTGCTGTACTTTTGCAGGTCACAAGCCTCGCACGGTATTTGGTTTGCAGTATGGGAGTCTGGGGATCTTTTGAGATCTTGGTCACAGATCTGGAGGGTAACAAGTCTGTAAAGCAGAATCACAGACATTTGCTTAGCTCCCCAAGATCCAGTTTTCCTGTAAGTGCTGATCCAACCAGATAGAAAATGGACAAAGAGGAGTGACTGGCTTTGTGCACTCAACTCAGCTTACGCTATGCAACCTACGAATGTTCCCTCCTTTCCTCCTACCATTCTTACCGAAGGGTAAATTCTTCTGTCATCTCTGCACTAATTTCTATTGATAACACCAATTTTTTTTTTTTTTTTTGCTTATTGTTGACAATGTTTTTATTACAGTTTTAAGACATCAAACCTTTACAAACCAATGAGTAATTCCCGACTTTATGAATTTCACAACAAACATTCAGATCAAAACATGCAGGCCACCACAAGTCAATGGCAAAGCCAGGTATGGTGGCAAATGCCTGCAACTCCAGCATTTAGGAAGGTGAGGCAGGAAGGATCAATAGTTGATGCCCAACCTAGGCTACATTTCAACTTTCAAACTCATCTCACTATACAGCTACACCAAACAGGGAGGCAAAGCAGACAGAGCAAAGTCAACTGGGGAAGTTCGAGGGAGACGAGAACAAGAGCAACCATGCCAACACAGCAGTATTGAGAGCAGCAGTTCTCAACCTTCCTAATGCTGCAATCCTAATGCATAGTTCCGCATGCACTATACATTATTATACAATTATTTTTGTTGCTACTTCATAACTGTAATTTTGCTACCGTTATTAGCTCTTATGAAAACATCTGTGTTGTTTTCCAATGATCTTGGGTGACTCTGTAAAAGGGTCATTTGACCCCCAAAGTGGTCAACCCTAGGTTGAGAACCACTGATTTAGAGCATTACCACTGCTCACAGAGGATATTGAATTCCCTGGCCAGTAACAAACCTGACAATTTTCATAATTACTTAAAATGAATTCTTCTATCTAGACCTTATATAACAGTGAGAAAAATTATCTAATTCATTTACTAGATTCTTTTTTGAAATTGAATCTGACTATGAATCTTGGCTAAGTAAGAACTTAATTCCATGAAGATAAAAACATTCACTATCTTCCTAATATAAAATGTCAGACTATAGTAGCAATCTTAAACACTGTAGTTAGGGTTGAGAATGTAGTTGGCTGGTAGAGTGCTTGTCTAGCATGTGCAAGGCCTTAGGCTGGATCCCCAGCACTACAAAAAGAAAACTGAGAAATACTACATTTAAAGTAACTCATGTGGCTACCTAAAAGGCCTACTGAGAGGGAACTTTTAGGTAGCTCAAAAACACATGCTTTACCCAAAATACTAGCCATATTTATTGTTGTTTTGAGTCTGAGTCTGGGTCCTTTGTAGCCCAAGCTGCCTTGAAATCACTATTTAGACCAAGCTGGCCTTGAGCCCCAGCCTCTCAAATGCTGGAATTACAAGCATACCCCAACCCAGTTAGCCATATCTTCTGGTAAGATGTCTTACATTATTCTCTCTCTCTCCCTCTCCCTCACACAGATTCGCCTGCCTTTGCCTCCCAAGTGCTGGGATTAAAGGCGTGCATCACCACTGCCTGGCTTCAATCTGTAAACTTTATCTTCTTGTAGAAATTACTCTCATAAAGACAGAAACAACTAAAATCCTTTTATCTGTTCACCACCAAATCTATACAAATTCATCAGCATTTCCGCCCATTCACCTCACTCTCCTGCTGCCCTGTGAACAATCACCACTGCTGTGCCAGGGCCTGGGGAAGAGGTGCTGGCCAGCAAGGTACTGCGAGGAAACTTACTCTCTTCCTTCTTATTCCTCAGATGATATCTGTTAGGGGTTCGTTTGTGGAAGGCTTCAACCTGCTGTGCAATGGGCACATATGTAGAAGCTGCTTCCTCAAATGTTCTTTTCTTTCCTTTGGACAGATTGAAAGGTTTAACGATGGTGCAGCCTTTAGTCACTCGGGCCTGTGAAGAGAAAAGCTGTTCAGCAAACTAAATGTGCTCTACCACCAGCCACATACACAGCACAAGTCGGAGCCAGGACTCAGCAAGGTTACATCATATATCATACATGTCATCATGTTTCTTTTTAAAAGAAACATGGCACTTAGGAGATTGTTTATGCAATAGTACATATGGAGCTTTGCCCACCAATCAAGAGCAAGTTTTCTTACAATGCAAAGGGAAGGGGAAAGGAAAGATAAAACCACACACACAAAAAGGCATGGGCTGCTGGGTCTGCATCAGATCAGGCAGAAGCCTAACTTAGCTCTCTCCACATATACCCTCAAACTGATCGACACAAAAGCCTACCTGACCGTGGGTCATTAACTTTTCATCTGTTTTTAGTGAGATGTTTTAATAAGGTCTCTCTCTGTACCCCTGGCTGGCCTGGAACTCACTCTGTAGACCGGGCAGCCTTTAACTCACAAGACATTCATTCACCTGCCTCTGCCTTCCCGGTGCTAGAAGTAAAGTCATGCACCACTAGGCCTGGCTGGATCACTAATTTTGAATGGAAGCAAAACTCAAGGGCATAATTCTAAAGAGGCAGCAACAAATCCAGGCTTTAAGAACAACTCAAGACCAGGCACAGAGTACAACTTCATCTCAAATAAAGGATAATGATGACTATAAACGTGAACAGCTCAATAGTTCTAGAATGTTGACTTAGGATCATCATTGCTCCTGGTGATGCTCTGCTGATAAAATTGGACACGGGAGCACCAGCCATACAAATGATGTCTAGATATTCATGCAAATAAATCACATGCACACATAAAATAAATAAATAACTGGGGGGGAGTGGCGCTGGAGAGGTTAACTCAGAGGATCTGAGTTCAATTCCCAGCACCCACATCAGGTGGCTCACACAACCACCTCTAACTCCAGGATCCACTCCCTCTTCTAACCTCCACTACCACCCACACATACATAGCATACACTCACAAGACACACAGGTATATACATAAACAATTAAAAAAAAATAAGTAATAAAAATGTTTTTAAAAAACTTTGCCTTAAGTCAGGATGGACACCCACCATCCCATTATTGGGGAGGTGAAGTCAGGAGGATAAGGAGTTCAAAGGTCATCCTCAGCGAGTTTGAGTTAAGCATAAACTAAATTGGACCCTGTCTAAAACACAAAAACAAACAAAAAACTGGCTATAGAGATGGCTCTACAGTTAAGAGTACCAACCACTCCTTAAAAAAAAAAAAAAAAAAAAAAAATCAGAACAGTGATGATGCAAACATTTAATCCCAGCACTGGGGAGGTAGAGACCGGAGTCTACAAGTTCAAGGCAAGCCTGGTCTACAGAGCAAGTTCTAGGACAGCCAAAGCTACAAAGAGAAACTTTCTCTCTAAAAACAAACAACCAAAAACAACAACAACAAAAGAAAACACCAAAAAACCAAGCACAATATAAGAGGTCTGCTCCAAGCCCAGTTTTCACATAAGCTCTGCTAGATCTTGAACACAACATTGTAGACAACAGGTTTTTTTTTTTAAGATTTTTTTTTTTTTCTAGATTTGATGTTTATTAAGGTTTTGAAAGAACAGGTCCCAAGACTTTTAAGCCAATAAGTAACCCCTGGTTCTATCCTAATCTCCTTTATCAATCAGCTAATGTGTCTTCCAAGTTAAACTAGGTGTCACTATATTCACATGGCTCTAGATTTATTTATTTCTGACATTATAATTACATTATTTCCCCTTCTCTTTCCTCCCTCCAAAATCTCCCATATCTACCTCCCCTTTCAGATTTATGGCCTCTTTTTTCATTAACTGTTGTCATATAAATACATACATACATACATACATATCCTGCTCAGTCTGTGTGCTGACTATTATATCAACTTGACACAAGTTAGAGTTATCTGAAAGGAGGGAACATTAATTAATAAAATGCTTCCAGCTGGGTGTTGCTGGTGCTCACCTTTAATCCCAGCACTCCAGAGGCAGAGGCAGGCGGATCTCTGTGAGTTTGAAACCTGGTCTACATAGCAAGTCCCAGGACATGTTCCAAAAACAATACAGAGAAATCCTGTCTCCAGAAAAGAAAAGAAAATGCTTCCATAAGATCCAGCTAGTTTTTTAAATTAATGATTGGTGGGGGAGGGCCCAGACCATTGTGGGTGGTGTCATCCTGGGCTGATGGTTCTGGGCTCTAAGAAAGCAGGCTGAGCAAGCCAGGGGAAACAAGCCAGCAAGCAGCTCCCCTCGGTGGCCTCTGAATCGGTTCCTGCCTCCAGGTTCCTGCTCTATTTGAATTCCTGTCCTGACTTCCTTCAATGATGAACAGTGCTGTGGAAGTGTACATAAGCCAAGTAAACCCTTTCCTCCCAAGTTTCTTTGGTCATGCTTTTCATCACAGCAACAGTCACCCTAAGACAGTCTGATTAATGTTAATTGTATGTATGTTTCAGGGCTGACACTTTTTATTGGATAAACAATTGATGTGTTCTTCCCTGGGCAAACTACTATTCCAGTTCTCAGCACTCCTGAGTTACTTGTAATTCTTTGTATCAGGCCGAGGCCTCCTGAGCTTTCCCTCATCCATGTGAGCATGTCTGTTGTGTTGTCCTTGTTCAGCATGTTTAGGTAGTCTTGTTGCTGAGACTCGATGGAAACACAATCTCACACACAGCAAACTCCCTGACCCTGCTGGGCTTGGGGCAGACCTCTCCTATTGTGTCCAGTTTTATCAGCAGAGCACCACCAGAAGCATTGAGGGCCCTAAATCCTCACACCTGCAGGCACCATTGTCTTACTTGAGATGAGGTCATACTTTCCACACCTCATCTACACCTGAGCCTTCAGGTACAGGAGAAAGAAAGCTTCTACAGATTTGCCATACATCATCTTACATACTTCATGTCCCGCCTTAATTACATGTGTGTGGTAACATGCGTTCCCAGAGGAGTGATTAGCTGACAATCACACAGTTCACAGGGAATTTTTATCTATCTTGATTCAAACAGTAAGCCTCCCTCAATCATCCTACTATAATGACCACAAATGCTACAGCTGAATCCTACTCATTAGTAATAATACTGTTACCTGGCAACTTACAGGAGATGGAGGATGCTTTCGAAGTTCAGACATGAAATTGACTTCCTTATATTCTTCCTGGTTCTTGGGATGTTGTTTGATTCGCTCATCTGTGAGGAAGTGAAAGTCAACTGTTTTGGTGACTTGGTTCACAGATTTCTTCACAGGTTGCCCTGAGGAGCAGAGTAAAACACACAGTTAAACATTAAGAACAGAGAACACTAGCAAGTCCCTTTACAACTCTAATCCTTTCCATATTTGTGTTACTATGGATCTAGGTTTTATGTTTGCTGAGTTCTACTGGTTTTGAAGTCCTTTGTTCAGATGTAAACTAGGTAAGGAAGAAGAACCTGCTCCTAGGATGTAGTCCTAGCTTTGAAGAAAGACAGTCACTCAAACTGCTATATAAAGCCATGACCTCACCCCCTTTTTTAAAAATGCAGTTGGAGATGGAATCCAGGGCCTCAGAAACTCTAGTCAAACACTCCATACCACTGAGAATCCAACCCACATGGACCAACTTTAAAAGAAGAACTTGACTGAGACTCTCTAGCAGGTCTCTGTCTTCAATGTCACCAATAGCACTATTCCAGAACCAAGCAAGTCTATGAGCTCTTTATCCAGTCCCACTTTTCCTTCTACCTACAACTGAGCTCTTTTTTACCCTCCACCTTTAGGATGAGAAGGAAATGACATACCAGCCAGGCTGTCTGTCTGTATCTCAATCCTTTGGCTAACACACAAGAGAAGAGCTGCATGCTCTCAGATGCACTGGCATAGGTAGAGAAAATAACCACTGGGTTGCAGATTAACCTCCAGCCACGGCTTTAAATACATACATGGACTTACTCTGACTACTCAAACTAATTGTTTTCATTTTTGCTTTACAGACCTCAAAAAAGACTACCAAAATTTCAAGAAGCACCCTCCTAGTTACGGCCCAAGAGAGGCCCAGCTGACCTGGCCCTGCGAGAGCAAGCTTCTTGAACTCTTCGTTCTTTTTCCGCATCTCCACCACCTCCTGCTGCATCTTCAGTCTCTTCTCCAACTCCTGCTCTTCAGTACTTTTTACAACCTTTAGCCTAGAAACAAGAATCAGCAAGAGAGAGAAGAAACAGGGAAAAGAGTTAAGTGATTCAAAGGACTCTAGAGCTGCTGGGTATAGACTATGTTTATAATCTATGATATCTATCAAAACCAAAGTCTATCAGAAAGAAACACTGGCTTAATTAGGTAACATTATAAAAGGATAGATACTTTACATGGAGAGTATAAAATTTTCAGAGAACAATTGCTACAACTACACAAGACACTAGACACCACAGAAGACTCACATATTTTTCTACACCAATGGACTAGCTTTTATGCCACATGAAAAACTAAGCTAAAAAGCCAGAAGAGCCACATTTAGAATTCCAGCACTTGGGAAGTTAAGGCCAGAGGACAGCAAACAGGAGACCAGCCCAGGTAATATCGCTAGTTCCAGGTCTAGCAGTATAAGAAAGAAAGGAAAACCTGGGCAGTGGTGGTGCACAGCTTTAATCCCAGCACTGGGGAGGCAGAAGAAGGTGGAATTCTATGAATTTAAGGCTAGTCTGGTCTATAGATCGAGTTCCAGGAGAGACAGGGCTACACAGAGAAATCCTGTCTCAAAAGAAAAACAAAACAAACAAACAAACAAACAAAAGCTAAAATATTTTAATGCTGAAAGATATAAAGAAAGATGATTTATAGATACAAAAAAAAAAAAAATCAATTAAGGGCTAGAGAGATGGTCGAGCAGTTAAGAGCACTGGCTGCTCTTGAAGAGGACCTGAGTTCAGTTCCTAGCATCAACATGTGGCTTACAACCATTGTTAACTCCAGTTCCAGGAGAACTGATGCCCTCTTCTATCCTCCAGAGTACTCACACAAATGTGGTAAACTGGCAAATAATTATATACACTAAATAAATAAATAAATAAATAAATAAATAAATCTGAGGTGCTAGACATACTAGTTTGGTTTGACTATACCATGTTGCGGTTTAGATTATAACATTACTTTGTACCTCCTAAAATATAATTATAAGTAGTCAATTTACAAAACTTAAACATAGATTTGGGCATGGTTAACACATGCCTTTAATCCCAGCACTCAGGAGGCAGAGGCAGGCAGATCTTTGTTGGAGGCTAGCCTGGTCTACAGAGCAAGTTTCAAGGTAGCCAGGGCTACACAGAGAAAGCCTGTCACAAATAAACAAATAAATAAATAATAAGTTATTTGATACTATAAATATTGTATCAACTAGATCTGAGGCAATTTAAATTTTCAGAGAGGCAGACAGGGGCTCTGGGTGTAGTTTTATACTTACTAGCATACACAAAATTTAATCTCTGGTACCACATACACCAGGAGTGGTAGTGCACATACACATTCCCTGTGCTAGGGAGGTGGAGGCAAAAAGAGCAGAGGTCCAAGGTCATCTTTGGTTGCTTATCTAGTACAAGGTCAGCCTATGCTACAAAAACAAAAGGATGATGACACATCTTTTTCTTTTTTAATTTCAACATCCATAAAACCATTATCTATTATTAAACCAGTGGTTTTCAACCTTCCTGATGCTGTGACCCTTTAATACAGTTGTGGTCCCCAACCACAAAATTACTTTCGATGCTACTTTGTAACTGCAATTTGGCTATTGTTATGAATCTTAATGTAAATATTTTAGATAGGGGTTTGTCAAAGAGGTTGCAAACCAGGGTTGAGAACCGCTGTATTAAAGGGTAAACAAAATTTTCCAGAAAAAAATTAGTATCTCTTGACAAATGAATAAAAATGGCCCCCAAAGTTGAATACTGACTGTAAAACCAAGTATATTTACTGGGTAAAGGGCAAGAAGCTCAAGGAGGCCTGTCCAATTGAGTTAGTAAAAACTCACTTTTGTTTTTTTAGCCCCAACTATATTGAAACTCTGTGTACCAGGCTGGCCTTGAACTCAAATACCTGCTGGTCTCTGCCTCCCAAGGGCTGAGATTAAGGGTGTGTACCTTCAGAGCACAGCTTTCCATCTTGTGTTCATTGTTTACCGTCTCAGCATCCTTCGGGTCACAGGTGGGGTCACAGACAGCTTTTAAGAGTTTCCCCAATGGCAGGTGTGCCAACTGGATTGAAGATGGACCTATTTATAATTTACTGTATTTAAAATTTTACTCTGGGGAAAGATTTACCTTGCAAGTGGAATACTAGGCACGGTATGCTTGCCCTTGACTTTCTCCAGACTTTCTCTTTCATTCTTTCTAGAAGCACCTTCTTCCTCTTCCTCTGGTTTCTTTTTATGAGACCTTGAGTTCAAAATGAACAAAAATAAATAAATTTCAACTTCCTAAAGCACATCCTCATTAGGGGGACTAACTACATCATCAGATGGTACACAGCAAGGGCTCCAACAGTTAACCCTAAGAACGCCTGCAGAGGTCAGGTGAAGCCTGTCATCATCAACCCAACAAACAGAAGACAGTAGCCACCTTCCTGGTGGCTACAATATCTGTTTCTTAGTAAATTCAGGAGTGGCAGCAATGTAGCCAGCTACAAGTATTGTACTTGCTTCAGCAGCCTCTACTGCAACTGGGAGATCCAAGTGACAATCGAACTAAGATAAAACTGGCTTTCCTGGGTGAGTGCTAGCTAGCGTGCTTCCTTTACAGTATACACTCTTAAACATGGATGTAATGTCTAAAGTCACCTTCTGATAATGAAGCCCAAGAAAAATGAAAAAGCTAAAAAGTAAAATAGCTAAGAATCAACCAAAGGCAGTGACAAACTAGTTTTGACTTCTGTGAAGTACAAAAAATATTTAGAGTATTCCTTGTGGTAAAACACATTCACAATTTAAAAACAATAATAATAAGCATGTACACCATATATTCTGTTCCGTCTTTGCCACAGAGGAGCACTGGGGTCACACCTGTAAACTTAAGCTTTGAGCACCTTCCAGAAGGGACACAGGAAAAAAACACCCCTGGATCATGGTATAGCTTAGGAGTTTCCCAGTCTACAGGTACACCAACCAGACCGTAGAAGGGCCCATTGCCAACTTTCCTTTATAACTCAAAACTCTCAGTTCAGGAGAGAAACCTACCACACAGGGCAGTGTGGCCTACAAAACAACAGTAAGAAGCCTTGACTACTTACATTTTCATTCTTTTAGAAGGTGGAAAGTCCCTGGAAGGCGTAGTATAACTCTTTGCTTTCATTTCAACAAGGGCATGTTTTTTTCCTTTGTGCTCCAAATGCTTCTTAGCAGAGAGTCTAACGGATCTTCTACAGTTGAAATGACACAGTTTCATTTACTACACATACACAAATGTTCTTCAGACAATAAAAGTATGTCAAGCTACAAGGCCAATAAAATGTTTATTATCCATTCTCTAGTAATCTAATATTTGTGAAAATTTGCTATTTCCTACCATAAAATTCTGGTATTCAAATTTGCTGGTGGTTTACAAATTAGATCTCAATAAAACTAATTTTAAAAATACCAACAAAACAGACTAAATAGGGTATTGTTATTGTAATCTCAGCACTCAGGAAAGCTAAAGTAGAATGGCAAGGCCTTGACTCAAAAAGATAAAACTAGAATCAGAATCTTGGGTGTGGTGGCAC
The DNA here is from genome assembly GCF_943737965.1 of Phodopus roborovskii. Taxonomy (NCBI): domain Eukaryota; kingdom Metazoa; phylum Chordata; class Mammalia; order Rodentia; family Cricetidae; genus Phodopus; species Phodopus roborovskii. The sequence continues at coordinate 2,816,396 of NW_026125264.1, forward strand.
ATACCTTTAATTCCAGAGCTTAAGAGGTAGAGAAGGACAAAGTTTGAGGTTAGCCTAGTCTACATATTGAGTTCCAGGACAATCATAGCTACACAGTGAGAACCTGTCTCAAGTCTTAAAACAGAGTTAAAATACTAAATACATCTGAATGAGAGCTGGGATAATTCAGTCATAAACTTGCCTAACAAATACAAGGAGCAAAGATCTGGGTTCACTTCCCCAGGAGAGATAAGAAAGGACACAGAGAAGTTAAGATTAAATATAAAACACAGGAAAAGGGAAATAGGATAACAATAACATAACAACAAAAAAAAAACAATGACCAAGAAATAAAGCAATGACAAATCTAACCACATTAATAATTATAATATATAGTAAGAGAATATATAAGCTAACAACATTTCAAGTAAATGAGACTGATAGTTTTTGTTTGTTTGGGTCTTTGTTTTGGGTTTTTTGTTTGTTTGTTTTGTTTCTGAAACAGGATTTCTCTGTGTAGCCCTGGCTGTCCTAGAACTCACTATGTAAACCAGGCTGCCTCAAACTCATAGAAATCTGCCTGCCTTTGCATTCCAAGTGCTGATATTAAAGGTGTGCACTACCACCTCCAAGCTAGGTTTTGTAGTTGTTTTTTTAAAAGCAAAATCCTACTAAGTCCCATCTACAAAAACTTAACTTTTTGTGATTGGTTACTTTAAAAGCTCCACATTAAGAGGAAAGGTGTGTGTGTGTGTGTGCGTGTGTAAAATTTTAAATTTTTCATAAAGTTTTTTTTGTTTTGTTTTGTTTTTTGAGGCAGGGTTTGGAGCCTGTCCTGGCCCTTGCTCTGTAGACCAGGCTGGCATCGAAATCAGAGATCCTCCTACCTCTGCCTCCTAAGTGCTAGGATTAAAGGAATATGCCACCATCGCCCGGCTTTAAAGATTTTTTAAAATGATTTATTTTTATTTGCTGTGCATTGGTGTTTCGGCTGTATGTATGTCATGTGAGGGTGTTCGATCCCCTGGAATTGGAGTTACAGATAGTTGTGAGCTGCCATGTGGGTGCAGAGAATTGAACCCATAGCCTCTGGAAGAGCAGTTAGTGTTTTTAACCACTGAGCCATCTCTCCAGCCCAATAATTAAAAATTTTAAATAAGGGCTGAGCATATAATTTTATAATAAAAAGTATGATTAACACAAATGAGACTGGTTCAAACTCTAATGCCACAAAATATAAAGCATGAATAATAAAGGGCAAAGTATAATAAAAGCAAAAGAAAATTTCTATAATACTAAAAAACAAAGAAAGGTATTTGAGGGCTAAAGAGATGGCTCAGTGGTTAAGAGCACTGGCCGCTCTTGCAGAGGACACAGGTTCAATTCCCAGTATCCATATGAGGGCTTACACTGTCTTGAACTCCAGTTCCAGAAGTTCTGACACCCTTCTAGACAGGAGCCAGAAATGCACATGACACAGATATATAAATGCAGACAAAACACCCAGACACATAAAGTAAATGAATGTTTTTTTGGGTTTTTTTTGTTGTTGTTGTTGTTTTGTTCGTGTGTGTGTGTGTGTGTGTGTGTGTGTGTATGTATTTGGGTTTTTTGTTTTGCTTTGTTTTGTTTTTTGTTTGTTTGTTTGTTTGTTTTTCAAGACAGGGTTTCTCTGTGGCTTTGGAGGCTGTCCTGGAACTAGCTCTTGTAGACCAGGCTGGTCTTGAACTCACAGAGATCCGCCTTCCTCTGCTTCCAGAGTAAGGGAGTAAAGGTTCCTCTGTCTCCTGAGTACTGGGAGCAAAGGCGTGCGTACCACCTGGCCATAAATTAATGTTTTTAAAAAGAGAAAGGTAATTGACATCAGAAAAATATAATCATTTTATCCATATGAAGCTTTTAAAGCTGACAAGTTTGAATCTGGCTCTGAAATGAACTTGCCTCAAGTAAGCAACTAAGAATCTATACGCACTTACCTATAAACTAAACCTACAAGCTATAATGCACAGGCATTGAACGAACATAGGAGTCTAGCAGCGCAGACACAATCTGTGGGGTTTCTATACTGTTTGAGCAGCACCAGCAAGACCCACAACTTTGTGCCCCACTCTTACCGCTGAGCCTGGACAGAAGTTGTTGATACAGCCCCCTCAGCATTCACAGAAGAACAATCATCTGATGGAACAGAATGTTTTTGAAGATTTTCCTTTTCTGTGTCATTATAGTAAGTGTTGTCAACTACGAGAGACCAAAACCCTCATAAATATATTACAAGTTTAAATGGTGAGATAGCTCAACAGTTACAACACAGGCAGCTCTTTCAGAGGACCTGGGCTCATATTCCCAGCACCCACATGATGTCTCATAACTCCAGTCCCAGGGGTTCTAATACCCTCTGGCCTCTTCTTCTGGCCTCTTCAAGCAAGATACACACACACACACACACACACACACACACACACACACACACACACACACACTTGCGCATAAAACACCCATCAACATAAAATTTAAAAATGGGAAGGTTTAAATGGAGTTACCCTGTAACAGGGGACAGTATCTCTCCCAGACAAATAAAAAGCATAGAGCCACATATATGCTACCTCTTTTCAAGTTTTTAATCTGTAGGTTTCGTATAGACACTACCCCAAAACACATTCCCGGTTATTGCCATTGCTCTTAGCTTCCCTCCAAAACTGGACACTAAGACCCCATTTGTTGGAGATACCACACTTGACTCATAGAACATGGAATAAAAGCAAGTTGGTTTCAAACTGGAAGCCCCCGTCCTACTAACTAGCTTTCATAGTGCTGAAGGCGTATGTATACTACTGGGGGAGTAACAGGAATCTTTCTCAGACATGAACCCTGCCAGCTACAGTTAACACCTGCCCTGGCAAGACACGCCCACCAGTACAATAGTGACTGAGGTGTCATGAGAGTGACCAGCCACTTTCTGATTGGATTTAAAGCCCACCCAGAAAATGGAATTCACACCTCTCACCGTTAAAAGGTCCAAGGGCCTGTAGCTTGGGAGGCCATGAGTCCTGGGTGGACATACTACTACTATTCTGCTAAGCAGACACAATATTAAACTGCCCCCTAAGTATTATCTGTACATCCATTATGTTAGTGCCTCTCCCAAAACTCAGAGAAGCTTCTTTTTTTGCAGTAGATAGTAATTAATACAGAGACTCACGACTGGTCAATGTGTAGAGAAAATAAGATTATAGGGTTCAGATCTAAACAGGACATCATACCCCCCCTGCCTCTAAGGCTCAGCGATCACCAAGGGGATAGACATTTTCTAAGAGCCAGAGATAAAGTTTAAGACTCCAATCAAACAGCACTTATCCAGATAGTGACAGAGCTGTAATACACATGAACTCCTAATATCTTGGACTTCACACACAAGACGATGACCAAGATATACCCAGACAAAATCCCAGCGTGGATGGATAAGTGAGTTATGAAGTCCCACCCTAGCTGAGGAGAGCTATTGACAACTGATGGCTTGCTGGGAGAGGGGGTGTCAGTTTTCTTCAGGGATACGTCCTGAGAGGCCACCTATCCATGTTCCAGTAGATGATCCTACACTGGCAGCACTAATTGTGCTGGCTGGTGAAAGGTAGAGGCAGGCAGATCTCTATGAGGTTGAGGCCAGCCTGGTCTACCAGAAAAAAAGGTCCAGGACACACAGAGAAACCCTATGTCAGATAGATAGACAGACAGACAGACAGACAGACAGACAGACAGACAGACAGACAGCACTCAGGAAGCGCTAAAACTCAATGATAGCACTCAAACACTCATAAGGTCCTAGACTTATTCTCTAGCACTGTGGAAAAAAAGTCCGCAAATGAATCCTAAAGGTGAAATATAAAAAGAAAAATACAGTTAGATATGGTGGTGCCTATAATACCAGCACACAAGAGGCTCACAAGTCAGCCAGGGCCACAAGCAGATCTCTTCTCAGGAAAAAGAGAACATGGTTTAATGTACATCCACCATGAACTGAATTCACCCATTCACTAACAAACCAAAATTACAGCTCTGGGGGTTCCCTCAGAGCCCCAGCTCTAGTCCCCACCAGTATCCATCAAAGCTGTTTCTCCTTACCTGCTTTCAAAGGTGTGACGCGGCCCTGCTGTTGTTTGGATTTTCTCAAGGAAGTTTTGCCCTGAAAAAACTCTCCTATTCCATTCTTCCCAAGAATCTTGCTCCCCAAGTTGGCCTTCTCCTCTGTGAAATAATCAGTAAGGAGGGAAAACAAAGGAGAATCATGCATTAAAATGGGGAGTCAGGTCCATTTCCAGCACCTTTAGCCAAAACACAATTCTAGCAACTAACGGAAGGGGAGTGCAGTCAGGGACAGACTGCAAAATCTATTCCCAAAGCACTTGCAACATCCAACAAGGTCTTAAAGTAAAGGATAGTTGCTGATTCTGTATTCTTTTATCGTTGTTAAGATACATAGTTAAGGCCACACCAACAATATCTGGCCTTATCTACCACTTAAATACATCACATTCTCCTTGAAGAAAATTGTAGCCACCAGGAACTGTAAGACAAGGGACAGATTGTATTGACAAAGCGTGGGTGTGTGAGAGTGGAGTTTTCTCTTGGGTTCTGCTGTGACGGACTGTGTCAAGCCTCATGGGCGTAGTAGCCCCTGTGCATGGACATTCTGATTATAACCATGTGGAAAGATGTGATAAACTGAAAGAAAAGGAGAAAGAAATATACTAATATAGCTAAGATTATTTTCTAAGTATAAGATTTTTTTTTTCTTCCAAACTTTGCATTTAATTGTACTGCTATGCTAATATTCCCTTTCAGTGGATAGCTGGAAGGTAAAGAAAAACTTACAAAAAGAAATCTTCAGATAGTCCAGGTGTTACATCGGGTTGCAGTTTTATGAGGATGGACAAGACCACTCTAGGAGAGCAGGCCAGACTATCTGCTCTTCCTTCCAACAGAACCCTCTACCGAGAGTAATACCTAATTCCTTTCCCAGGAGAATAACAGAGACCATCTAATCTGAAGTCTGTATTTTAAGTGGTAAGTGCAGCAGCAATAGTCCTTTTTGTTCCCACCACACATTGATGTTAATGTCTCTTAATTAGGAAGATGGAGACAAGAAAAAGGAGTTATATCTACACATAACTTCAAGCTGGGGGCTGTCTAGATGGCTCAATGGTTAAGAGCACTGCTGCTCTTATAGAAAACAAAAATCCAGTTCATAGCATCCATGTTAGGCAACCCACAAATTAGGCTCTATGACCCCGGATCCCATCTCCTGGTCTACATGTGTACTGCATTCAGAGACATACAGAGAAATACAAATAAAAATCTTTAAAAAAAAATTTTTTTTTTTTTTGGCCTAGTTTTAGATTTGAACCACATCAGCGAACATCACAGAACTCAAATCTGTTTGTGGATTAGGTTATTAGTACCATAATGTCTCCATTTAAAAAACGATTTTGGAGCCAGGCAGTGGTAGCATATGACTTTAATCCCACCACTCAAGAGGCAGGCAGATCTGCCCTGACCACTCCCGGAAATTCCTCCCTTTTTTCCAGTCTGGTCTACAGAGTTCCAGGATATCCAGAGCTAAACAGAGAAACTCTGTCTCAAAAAATAAAAATAACAAAAAAAAAAAATTTGGGAAGTCTGGAATGAGGGCTCGGTGGTGGGAGTGTGTAAGTCTCTTCAGAAGACATGAGTTAGGTTTTCAAAACCTCATCAGGCAGTTCACAACTGCCTGTCATTCCAGATCCAAAGACCCCAAACCTCAGGTCTTTTGTAGGCAAATGCACTCACCCATAACAGATTGATGTAATTAAGCATATTTTAAAAACACAAAGAATTTGGGGGCTGGGAATGTAGCTCAAGTTGGTGGAGTGCTTGCCTACTATACACTAGTATTTAAAATGCAGTCCCAAGTACTGAATAATCTTGGAATGGTGGTATAGTCCAATAACCTCAGCACTACAGGGATTGAAATAGGACGGGAAGTTCAGATACATGAGACCATGATTTAAAAACAATAAATAAAAATTAAAAAATTAATTGAGACTCAATTTCCATCAAGAGGGAGGTGAAGGCCAGGAGCTGAAGACCTTAAGGCCAGATTTGACACTGTCTCCAAAAACTATAAAGCCTGAGGCTTGAGAGATATCAACGAGCCAGGCACAATCCAAGAGAAGATCTCTTGAGCATAGGAGTTCAAAGCTAGCCTCAGACACTGGCAATGGGTCCAAGATCTAACACTAATACACAAACTCCATTCATAAGAGAGATACCTTGCCCAGCCCAGACACAGGGGTGTGGAGATGGAGAGGTGTGTTGGTCCTACCTCAATGAGATGATGGGACAGATGTAGTAGACTTCCTAGGGGAGGCCTTCCCCTCTCTGAGGGGCAGACGGGAGGAGGGGAGATGGGAGGAGTGATAGGAAAGGGGAACTGGGATTGGAATGTAAAAAATAAATTAATAATTAAAATTTTTTTAAATAAAAATTTTAATTAAAAAAAAAGCTAACCTCAGAAACAGACACAAGACTGATCTCAAAAGAAAGCAACATGGAATCTTTGTGATTTTAGAATACTCATCATCTTGACTAAGATGCAAGCTACATGAACCTACACAAGTGACTGATAAAAACTACACACACACACACACACACACACACACACACACACACCCTGGAAAATCTGAGGCTGGCAGACTGTAGTTATGTCAGATACAGTCTATGCCCAGATGACAATGGAGTAGGTTTTATGTCAGAGAGACATGCTTGAATCCTCAAGTTTACTGACTTTCGCATAGTCAAAACCCACCCACAACTTCTGGCTCCCTAAAATAGAAAGAAGCTGTGCAATTCTTACAAGTTATTTTGTACTATTGCTAATTTAATACCACTCTTTAACATCTGCTTATAAGCCTTTCTATATAATTAAATATGCAGATGAAATGTGTTTTAATAACTTTTATAATTTGTAATAAATTTGTAAGTATTATAGCAAATGAAAGATTATACATACATTCATGACATTATTTTTGGATTTTTCTGATATTTCTAAGCTCTATAGTTCATCTGTAAATTTTTTCAGGTTGATTCCATATCCTATCCTCCTCCCCCCCTTCCGCGCGCGCGCACATGCGCAAAAAAAGCACCTATAAACTGGGTATGGTAATACACATCTATAATTCTAACTTTGGGGAGCTGAAGGCCATTCTAGTTTATACAGCAAGTTCAAGTCCAAACTGGGCTGGGCTATGCAGTGAACTAACAACAGGAAAGTAGGCAGGAAAGGAGAAAGAAAGAAAGGTGGGTGGACAGGCAGTCCAGGGGTTTGCTTCAGCAGAGCATACACTAAAATGGGAATGATTAAAAAAACAAAATAAGATTAGCATGGCCCCTTCACCAAAGATGACAGGCAAATTCATTAAGTATATCATATTTTTTGGAATTGCCTTTTTTTTGCTTCTGTTTCTGTAAAACTCTATTGTAATCCTAAATTATCAGTAAAGATGATGTTTCCATCTTTTGTTTGTTTGTTTTTTGGTTTTGAGATAGGGTTTCTCCATGGCTTTGGAGGCTGTCCTGGTACTAGCTCTTGTAGCCCAGGCTGGTCTCAAACTCACAGAGATCTGCCTGTCTCTGCCTCCTGAGTGCTGGGATTAAAGGTATGTACCACCAACACCCGGCCTATGTTTCCACCTTTTAAAAAAGAAAAAGAAATGCCAGCATTCAGTCTGAAACTGAAGCAGGAAGAACGCCAAGAGTTGTAGGCCACACTAGGCTACAATATGAGACATTATCTCAAAAAACCAAATTTTACATATGAATAGACTTATGTAGTTGAAAAGTTACTTTTTTTTTTTTTTTTTTTAACTAAATCATGGTGAGAAGGTGTCATGGTGTGGAAAAGAATGTATAGTCTAAGCAGGATAGATCTAGTTACTTTTTTGGAGTCTCTTGCTTTTTAATTGTTTAATGTTATTACTTATTTTTATGTGTATGGAGTATTTTGAACGCACATGTCTACATCACTCATGCATCACTCGCATGCCTGGGACCTGTGGTAACCCGAAGAAGGGATTAGATCCCTTGGGACTGGAGCCATAGACAGCTCTCAGTTACCATAGTGGATTTGGGAAAGAATAGCTCCTAAATGCTGAGTCCTCTCTCCAGCCCTTCTACTCTTGAAATGTCCTCAGTGCAAAACAAGATACTAATCCTTAAAATGGCAGAGAAAGTAGCAACTTACCAAACCATGAGTCTACATTTTCAGTATCTTCTTCGGCATCCAAAGATGAAAAGTTGATGAAGTTGGTGGGGGCATCAAATGAATAAGTAGTTGTTGTAACTTGAGACATTGTCCCCACTTAGTGCAGAAGGACAGCTTTTCCCAGGACTGTAACCCTCTATTCAACAGATGGACTTCTGATGAAAGAAATGGTTAGGAAAATTCGGTTGTACATCAATAATAAATATTGATCCCTACCAACTACTCTGGTTTTACAGTTCCTACTTAGAAAATCAGCTGGGGGGGGGGGGGAGAGGGCTGGAGAGATGGCTCAGAGGTTAAGAGCGCTGACTGCTCTTCCAGAGGACCCAGGTTTAATTCCCAGCACTTACATGGCAGCTCACAAGTGCATGTAACTCCAAGATCTAACACCCTCACACAGATATACTTGCATAAATGCAGGCAAAACACCAATGCACACAATATAAAAATAAATACATTATATTAAAAAAGAAAGAAAATCACCTGGGGCTGGGCATGGCATTACAGCCCTTTAATCCCAGCACTTGGAAGGAGATTAGTTGTTTTTTAGAGTTAGAAAGAAGCCAGTTCAGTACTGCGGAGATGATTCAACGGGGTAAAAGTGCCTGCCACCAAGCCCCTAAAAGCCACATGGTGGCAAAAGAGAAAACTGACTCCTGCAAGTTGTCCTGACATGTAGCATCTGTGCATACCCAAAAAGATAAATAAATGTACAAACTGTTTCCTTCTTTAAAGAAAAGACATGGGTGATCTGTTTCACTCTCCTATACTGGAGAGAAAGAACAAAGGCAAGAAAGAACTGGAAAGAATAGCATTTGGAGTGGTGAATCACAAACTTTGGTTTTAAGTAACGTTTCCTAAAGTGCAACAGAAGAAACTCTTCAGAAAGTGTTTGAGAAAGCAACTTGAACAAAGTGCCCAGAACCAACAGGGCAAATCTAAAGGCTATGCATTTATAGAATTTGCTTTATTTGAAGATGCTAAAGCAGCTTTAAACTCTTGTAATAAAATGGAAACTGAGGGTACAACAATTTGGCTGGAGTTACAAGGACCCAGGAGATCACCTAATGCAAGAAGTCAGCCATCCAAACCACTGTTTGTCAAGGGTCTGAGGATACCACTGAAGAGACCTTAAAAGAATCATTTGAGGACTCTGTTCGTGCAAGAATAGTCACTGGTCGGGAAACTGGTTCCTCTAGAGACTTTAATAGTGAGGAAGATGCCAAAGCTGCCAAGGAGGCCATGGAAGATGGAGAGACTGATGGGAACTAAGTTACTTTGGACTGGGCCAAACCTAAGGGTGAAGGTGGCTTTGGTGAGGCAGAGGTTTCGGGGACTGAGGTGGTGGCAGAGGAGGACGAGGTGGACTTGGCAGCAGAGGCCGGGGAGGCTTTGGAGATCAAGGAGGATTCTGAGGTGGCTGAGGAGGAAGAGACTTCAAGCCACAAGGAAAGAAGATGAAGTTTGAATAATTCCTTCCTAATCTTTCCCACTTTGTTTTAAAGAAAGGACTCTGGAGTTTTACACTGTTACTTGTTAAATGACAGAGCTTTTTAAGGCATTTCCAGAGACTTTTTTTTTTTCCCTACAAATAGTTGTTTGGGTTTTTGTGTGTGTGTGTGTGTGTGTGTGTTGAGGGTTGTAAAAGAATGTTTATCATGGTTTTTGTTTTGTTTTGTTTTGTTTTTGCTTCAGTGACTTTAGGACAAATTAATTAAAAGACCTAAATTTAGGGGGAAAAAGCGAAGTTGATGAGTACCAACAATCTGCCATTCCCTGCTGGTTGTTACATTCATGATTAATTTTCCCTCAGTCTGTCATTTTCTTGTTTCTAAACTTTCCTCCTGTTTTCACTCTGTGCCAGACAGCCACAGTGGTAGCTTAGCTTTAGCTCCTCTGAAACAATGAGCATCCCAGTTTGTACCAGTTAAGTCCATAAATGTTTTTCCTGGTAGTCTGCCTGCTCTGAAGACAAAATCCCATCTGAGTTGTATATATCATGGTGCTTAGCAGACGGCCTTCTGCATAGAAGAGTGAGAAATAGTTTTGCTAAGAACTGGTTTTCATTCTTTAGAAATAGTTTAAGAAAACTATTTCTGGGCTAGAGGTGTAGCTCAGCGGTGGTGGAAAGCAAACTTAGTATGCATGAGGATATGAGTTTGATCTCTAACAAAGGGGAAAAAATAAAACAAAACATCAAAGCCACAGCATGCATAAGTGAAAGGAAGAAGTCAACAATACAGACCTACCCCACTATGCCAACAAAAGTTTGCATTCCACTGTGTGCAAACCTAATAGGGTTAACACTCCCACTCTAGTTCTATCTAGGTAACAATAAAGCTAAAAGTAGCCTGGAAAACAGCCCAAAGGCCATGCTCACTGACCAATAATTGCCTATGAAAGCAGCCAGTGAGCTGTTTGTCCTAAAAGCATTCTGGGACAGGCCATCAAGGCTATGAATCCTAGCACTCAAAAGGTAGAGGCAGAAAAACTCTAGACAACCTAGAGTCCAGCCTGGTCTACACAGAAAATTCTGGGCCAGCAAGAGCTATATAGCAAGACAATATCTCAAAAAGAAGAAAACAAGGGGCTGGAGAGACGGCTCAGAGGTTAAGAGCACTGGCTGCTCCTCCAGAGGTTCTGAGTTCAATTCCCAGCAACCACATGGCTGCTCACAACCATCTATAATGAGATCTGGCACCGTCTTCTAGTGTATAACCATACATGCAGACAAAACACTGTATGCAATAATAAATAAATAATAGATCTTAAAAAAGGGGGGATTCTCTATCTTGGTGGGAAGTAACTATCAATAATATTTACATAAAAGTTACCCCCTCTCCTGGGACTCAGTGTAAAGGCATGTGCTACCACACCTAGCAACCTGTACCACATGAAGAGAGATCTGACCCTGGCAAACTATTCTCTGACCTTCATATGTGTGTCATCTCACACATTCACACACACACACACACACACACACACACAAATAAATAAGAAAAGAAACAAACAAAAAACCTTCTTTAAGCTGGGTATGGTAAAGGATGCTTTTAATCACACCACAGAAGACAGAAGCAGGTAATCTCTGAGTCCAGCATGCTATAAAGGGAGACCTGGTTGGGTCAGGGTTGGGAGGGTCAGGTCTCCATTTGCCTGTAAGCTAGCAAGCACTTCACTTGTTCCCACAGTCTTGACTTGCAGAAGTCTCTCTATTATGCCATTCTAAACTCTTCACTTCCGTTGTTTTGTTTGTTTTATCTTAGTTTTTTTGGTTGCTGTTCTTTTTTTTTTAAGAGAGGGTCTCACTATATAACTATGGAGTTTGATATGTACGAATTTGATCTGTACAACAGGCTGGCCTCCAAAACTATCAGTTAGCCTCTGCCTCCAGAGTGCTGGGATTAAACCCAACACCTAGCTTTTTTGTTGTTGGTGGTGGCAGTGAGGGTAAAGACAGGGACTTAAATAGCATAAATTGACCTAGAACTTGCTATGTAGATCCATATATACACACACACACACATACACATACACACTAGATACAAATTCATACCATAAAAATACATAAATGAAGAAAGGCAAACTTTTTTTAAAAAGACCATCAGTCAAGGATTTCTCTGGCAGTAGTTAAAATTCCCTGGTTGAAAGGAGAACATTTTCCTGCTCTTTTGAACAACTATGCTGGACGACATGGGAAAATCTTAAATTCCCATGATCTCAATGGCTAATTGAGGTCACTGGGAACACTTCCCAGGCTTGTCTAATAAAGACAAGCAGAGCTGGGGAAGGAAGAGACAGGAATGTAACAGGCCACAATCACACTCAGCTCTCTCTCAGGAAGCCCATGATCACTCCAGGGTAGGAAGCAGTTTGTTCTTTACTTAAGCCTCTTTCCTCTTCTTTTTCTTTTATTTATTTATTTTGGAATCCTTATTTATTTTTATTTTATGTACATGGGTGTTTTATCTGTTCAAATATCTGTATGCAGTTGTATCCTGAGGCCAGAAGATGGAGTAAGATTCACCTGGAACTTAGCTACCTTGTGAATGAGGAAGTCAAACCCAGATCTGTTGAGCCATCTTTCAAGGCCCTTTACTCTGGAGATAAGGTTTCCCTGTTGAACAGGCCTAGCTGCTAGGTGTTCTGGAACTAACTCTATAGACCAGGCTGGCCTGGAACTCACAGAGATTCCCCCTGCCTCTGCCTCCTGAGTGCTGAGATTAAAGGTGTGCACCACCAATGCCCAGCCTTTTATGCTATTTTTTGTTTAGATTGATCAACTCAGGAGACCACCCTACCAATTATGAAGTCCCACACCTCATAATTCCAACACTTGAGAGCCTGAAAGCAAGAGGACTTCCTCAAATTTAAGGACATCCTGGGCCTACATCGGTGAGCTCTAAGTCAGCCTGGGCTACAAAGTGAGACAGTTTCAGAAAAGAGCAATAAAAACAAACACCCTGCCTCAATGGGCAGTGGTGTCCAACGCCTTTAATCCCAGCACTTGTGAGGCAGAGGCAGGCATATCTCTGTATGAGTTCAAGCCCAGCCTGGTCTACAGAGGGAGTTACAGCACAGCCAAGACTACACAGAGAAACCCTGTCTCACAAAAACAACTAACAAGCAAAAACACCCTGTCTCTCCTCAAAATGGGATCAAATGAACAACTATGTATCCATTATCCCTTGAGAACTCTTCATTAAGGGCTGACAAAGGATACAAAGAAAACCTAAAGTAGGGCTGGGGAGGAAGCCCAAGGAGAAAGAGAGCAGAGGATGGAGGAGGGACCAGAGCACATGCAGAGTAACTGCTAAATCAAGACAGTTTCACAGCATAGCCTCACCACAAACAATAAACAGTAGGATGTCAAAATACCAAAAATTCAAGTCTGTTAGAGCCCAATGGGCTACCCCAGAGGTCAAAGCTGAAGGCAGCTGTTTAAATGAGGGCCCCGAGAACAGTGGGAACTAGATCCTCCCTGTGCCCCTTAATCAAGATTGAATTTCTGTCAACAGGTCTCACTGAAGGGGGGAGGGGGGGCACATATGTCAACCACATTCCCTTAAACGAATCTAGCAGGAGAATTAGCTTTATATTTCAAAATTATCTGAAACTGCCACAGAGCAGGCTCCTGGAAAATTACAAACATTCTCAGTAGAAAAATAGCCTTTAGCTGGGTCTGATGGCACTTTAATCCAGCACTGCTTGCGAAGCAGAGGCAGGTGGATCTGAGTTCAAGGCCAGACTGACTTACATAGCAAATTACAGGTCAGCAAGGGATACAGAGTAAGTCCCTATTTATACAAAAGAAATAAATGAAAAGTAAAAATGAATATATAGTTTTCTTTTAAATAGGGTTTCTTTGTGTGGCCTTTAAAAAAGTTTTTAATGAAAAATAATTCTATAGGAAATCATAGAGAAAAAAAAAAGTCTAGGGCTAGAGAGATGGCTCAGCTGTTAAGAGTACTGTCTGCTCTTCCAGAAGGAAGAGGTTTGATTTTCAGTGCCTACATGGTGACTTACAACCATCTGTAACTCTAGTTCCTGGGGATCTGACACCCTTTCCAGGCCTCTATGGACACCTACCTGGCAAGCACATAGTACACATCTATACAGGCAAAAAAGACCCACACAAAATAAAGCAGAAATATCCTTTAAATAAAGAAAGCCTACTCAGTATGCTATGAATTAGTATGCTATGTATAAACTAGTTCTTTATAAAATTGCCTGTTAAATATCACTCATCATATAGCCCATCCCTTTCCCAAAACACTGGGAAGATGTACATGTGTAATCCTTTCCCTTTAGATACAAGAAAATAGAGCCGGGCGGTGGGGGTGCACACCTCTAGTCCCAGCACTCTGTGGCAGATCTCTGAGTTTGAGGCCAGCCTGGTCTACCAACTGAGTTCCAGGACAGCTAGGGCTGTGACACAGGGAAGTCCTGCCTCAAAAATAAATAGATAGATAAGTAAGTGATGAATCTTTCTCTGGGGAAGAAATAGGTGAAAGGGGAAAACAAAACACACAAATGAGGACGACTGTAGAAGAAGCAGTAGAACCTGTGTCTACATTCATCTGAAGTTAGCCTCATGTTGCCTCTCTTCACTCACCCTCAAACCAAAAATAGCTGGCCTTGACAGGCTCTATAAATCAAAAGGTGCAGGTTCCGAAGGGGTGGGGAGCAGCACAGAGCACATTCTAGGCGGGCATGAAATTGCAGGCTAACAGCTCCTAGCAAAACAGACGGAGGTGAGAGGCCAAGCACCTCACCGCCCAATCGTGAGGCACAGAGGAGAGCTCGAGCTAAACTGTGGGTAATTCAAGAGAGGCCACAGAAGTTGAGGCTTAATCATTACAGGCAGTTAGTTAAAATCATCTCATCCAGACAAAGATGGTTTCTCACCAACACCCCCCTCCAACACACACACCTTCACAGGGGTAAGCGATCTTACTGCACTAACATACTTTCATTTTACGGAAGAGAAAAACAGCTAAATTTTTTTCCTTGTACATGAGGGATTAGAGTCAACAAATGGCAACAATAGCTTTGAGTATTAATCAAACTTACAAACTACATCTGAAGAAGGTTTAATGGGCTTTGTTTCCACATTTGCTAACTTCTATGTTGAAATTCGATCTGTTTACAGAAACAGATCTATGAAGCTTCCAAAACTGGGTCAATTTAAAATCCAGAAACAATCCCTCACCATCCAAACACTCACTGAACACTTGTTCTAATTCACCCTGAAACACCAAGCAAATGCATTTTCATTTCTTTCTCAAACTTACAATTCCAGCCAGGCATGGGGGCATCGTGAATGGAATCACAGCATTTGGGTGGCTGAGGCAGCAGGACAGCCATCAGTTCAAGGCCAGTGTAAGCTACTTGAGAATATGAGGCCAGCCTAAGCTATCTCAGAACAAGATCTCATCTCAACAGACCAGCAAAGAAAACAGAGATGGCTCAGTGGGTACAGGAACTTGCTGTGCAAGCCTCACAGCCTGAGTTTGGTCCCTAGAATCTATAGTGGAAGGAGGGAACTAGCTCCTAAAATTATTCTCTGGCCTCCACACACATAACATGGTACTCAAGCCCTTGAGTGCATTCTCATTCTCTCTCTCTCTCTCTCTCTCTCTCTCTCTCTCTCTCTCTCTCTCTCTCTCTCTCTCTCTCTCTCTCTCTCTCTCTCCCCCCCTCCCTCCTCTTCTCTCTCCTAAAAAATGTAAGTTTCATATTTTACTGAGTTGTTTATTTGTTTTGAGACAAGGTTTCTCTGTGTAGCCCTGGCTGTCCTGTAACTCCTCTGTAGAGCAGGCTAGCCTAGAACTCACAGAGATCTGCCTACCTCTGCCTCAAGTGCTGGGATTAAAGGTATGCACTGCCACCCGTGGTTTAGCAATGTATAACCCAGGCTAGCCTCAAACTCATGATCCTCCTGCCTCCACCTCCTTCAGCAAATCCTACCAGAATGCACCACCACAACCAGAGCTTTTTGTTTTTTTTAAAGGCCAGGCTGGCCTTGAACTGAAAACATAGACAAAGTTAGCCTTCTGATTCTCCTGCCTCAGTATCCTAAGTCTGGGACTACAGGTATATACCCCACTCTCATATCTAGCTAGTTATGATATCATTTTTGCTTGAAATATAGACTCTGACAAAAATCTGCAATGTCAGTCAAGCTAGGCATTGTGGCCCAGACCTGTAATACTAGCTACTGAGGTTTTCAGGGGGATCACAAGTCCAAGGCCAGGCTGGGCAACAGATTGAGACCCTGACTCAAAACAGAAAGTACAGACAGGACCAAGTGTGGTGACTCAGGCCTTTAATCCCTGAGCTCTGAGGCAGGCATATCTGTCTCAAAACACCAAACAAGGTCTCAAAAGGGGAGCTGGAGAGTTGGGTCAGTGACTAAGACTATGGGTCTCCCCCTTCCAGAGGATCTGGGTAGGATTCCCAGAACCCACATGGTTGTTCACAAAGGTCTATACCTCCAGTTCCAAGGGAACTGATGCCCTCTTCTGGCCTTCATGGGTACCAGCCACACAAGTGATGCACAGACATGCAGACAAAATACTCATATGCAAAACATACAATTCAAAATAAGCACAAAGTAATATAAAAATAATAAAAATTAAAAGTACAAAAAGGGTCGAGGCTAACCCAGTGGTAGGGTGATTTAAACTCTGGGTTCCACCCCCAGCACAGCAACAAACATTAGCTAGAACTTCTCTAAAAAGCAGGATAGTGACTTTACTTTTCCTTCTCCATGCTTAAGGACTTCCTTCTTAAAATATACATTAGCTTTAAAAGATGTTTAAGTTATTTAAACATTTATGAAGGAATTGGCTAACATTTTTTATTCCTTTGAGTGTAACTCACCATGGATACACACCTGCCTGGAGTCAGTGTGTCTCCTCAGCCCGCCTCCTGCAGCCTTGCCTCGAGGCGCCAGTCAATTCTCAACTCTCTTCTCAACTTCTGCAGTCCTGAAGACACTGCTCATTGAGAAACTAGAAGCAGCAGAAAGGCATTTTTAAAAGTTAAGAATAAACTTTAAAAATTTTAGTCAAGGGAGTTAGATAAATGGCTCAGTGGTTAAGTGCACTGACTGTTCTTCCAGAGGACCTGGGTTCAATTCCCAGCACCCACTTGGCAACTCACAACTGCCTGTAACTTCAGTTCCAGGGGGTCAGACACCTCACATAGACATATATGCAGGCAAAAACACTAATGCACATAAAATTAAATAATTTTAAAAAATTTTTGGCCAGACAGTGGTGGTACACACCTTTAATCACAGCACTCAGGAGGCAGAGGCAGGGGGATCTCTGTGAGTTGGAGGCCAACCTGGTCTACAAAGTGGTAGGACAGCCAGAGCTATTACACAAAGAAAGCCTAGCTTGGGAGAAAAAAAAATTAAAAAAATAAAAACTTTAAAACTTTTTATATGTATTTATGTGTATGAGTATTTGGCCTGCATTTATGTACATATGTATTTATGTATGTGCACCACATGTGTACCTAGTACCCTTGGAGGTCAAGGGGCAGAGGAGAGCACTGAATGCCCTGAGACTGGAGTTAGACACTGTGAAGCAACATTGAGACCCTCCAGTTAAAGCAGGAGCTTACAGAGGTCAGCTGGTTAAAGTTTTGACTCAAGCCCAACTCACAGTAGGTTCCGAGAATCCCCAAACTCATCTTGCAGTTCTAGCCCCAGCCCCAGAACCTATGTAAAATTGGGATAGATACACTAGAATGGAAAATTTCTCACATTGGTTCTCTGCCCTATGGAGTGAGAGCTATTATGGTTGGAAAGACTAAATGGAAGCCTTCAGTTACTTCTGCCACAGAAAATAGTGAATCAAAAATAGTATCACATCCTGGAGGATCCGCAGGATTTGGTGCCCACCATCAAGGGCAGGGGTAGAGAGCGTTCAAAAGTTGACTATTAAAACTCAATCAAACAGCCAGGCCAAGGGGATGGGGCACAACTTTTATCCCAGCCTGCAGGAGGCAGAGTCAAGGGGATCTCTTGAGTTTGAGGCCAGACTGGTCTATAGAGTAAGCTCCAGGACAACCAGAGCTACACAGGGAAACCCTGTCACAATAAACAAAACAAAAGAAAAAAAAAAAAAAAACTCAATCAAGTAGTGACTCTTCTGGCAGCTACTATATCAGATGCAGTGTTCCTACTTGAACCTTGGGCAGATTAACACCCCCCCACCCCCACCCACCCACCCCCCCACCCCCCCCACCCCCGTACAGGGTATGCAGGTATTGATCTAGCAAATGCACTTTCCCCAGTACCTGAAGGAATTTGCTTTCAGTTGGCAATGCCAGCAGTATACCTTTACAGTTTTCTTTTTTTTTTTTTTAGTTTTACCTCAAGGACATAGTTAACTCTCCAGCCTGTATCCTAACTGTGTCTTCCACAAAATATCACGTTGCTGCCCTACACTGACATCATTACGTCAACTGGACCAGTGAGCAGGGGATAGCAACTTGTTGGTAACACGTGCAAATCAGAGGATGGGGAATAAATCTACCACCCACCAAATTTTTTTTTTAAAGACAGGGTTTCTTTGTATTGTTTTGGAGCCTGTAGACCAGGCTGGCCTCGAACTCACAGAGATCCGCCTGCCTCTACCTCCCGAGTGCTGGAATTAAAGGCATTCTCTACTATTGCCTGGCTAATCCAATTGTATCTCAGTGAAATTCTTATGAGTTCAGTGGTGCAAGGCAAGCTGAGATATTCCTTCTAAGGTGAAGGATAAATTACTGTACCTAGCCCCTCCCACCACCAAGAAAGAAGCACACTGTTTAGAGGGCCTATTTGGATTCAGAACATCCCTCACTTGGGTGTTATTCTGGTCCTTATACCAAAATTTGCTAGCTTTAAGCAGGGCCTGGAACAGGAGAAGGTTCCTCAGCAGGATCAAGCTATACTGTGCAGGTTGTTCTAGCACTTGGACCGTATCATCTAGCAAACCTGACGGTACTTGAAGGGAGCTGTTTGGACCTTTTGGCAGGCCCCTATAGATGAATCACGTGAAACCTTTGGGGATTCTGGAGAAAGGCTTTGAGAGACATCTCTTGGCCTGCTATTGGGCCTTAGTAAAAACTAAAAGTTTGACAGTGGGCCATCATGTGACCTGAGCTAGCCATCAAAAGTTGAGTGTTATACAACTCATCAAACCATCAAGTAGGACATGCATAGCAACACAGCAACAATCTATTATGAATAAAAGCAATATATATATATATATATATATATATATATATATATATATATATGAATGATCCATTGAGCAGGTCCTGAAGGCACAAGCAAGTTACATGAAAAACTCCCATTACAATGCCATCAGCTGCCAGGCATGCACCTGTAGCCTCCTGGGGTATTCCCTATGATCAGCTAACTGAGGAAGAGAAGACCAGAGCCTGCTTTACTGATGGTTCTGTACATTATTCAGGCACCACCCAGAAATAGACACCTGCAGCATTTTACAAACCCTTTTTGGAACCATGCAAGACACTGGCGAAAACAAATCTTCACAGTGGACAGAACTTTGGGCAGTACTCATGGTCATACATTATATTGGGAAGGAGAAATGCTACGCATGGGCTGTAATCAATGGCTGGATGGTCAGGGACTTGAAAAGCAAGATATCTGGGGAAGAATTTTATGAACACATTTCTCCAAATGGGCAAAGGATATGAAGATACTTGTGTCCCATGTAGATGTTCATCAAAAGGTGACTTCACCAGGCATTGGTGGTACACACCTTTAATCCCAGCTCTTGGGAGGCAGAGGCAGGAGGATCTCTGTAAGTTTGAAGCCAGCCTGGTCTACAAGAGCTAGTTCCAGGACAGCTTCCAAAGCCAGAGAAACCTGCCTCACAAAACCAAAACAAACAAAAGGTGACCAGCTGTAGATAGGATGACCCATGCTGTGAACAGTCAGCCTCTTTCCCCAGCCCTTCCTGGCATTGCCCAATGGGTCCATGAACAATGTGGCCATGGTGATAGGGATGGAAGTTGTGCACAGGCTTGACAGCATGGACTTCCACTCACCACGGCTGACCTGGCTACAACTGCTGCTGAGTGCCAGATCTGCAACAGCAGAGACCCAGAAATGGCACCATTCTCTGGAGTGACCAGAGAGTGAGGGTGGAAGACTGACTGTATTGAACCACTTCCTTGTTAAAAGGACAGCATTTGTCCTTATTAGAGTACTTATTCTGGTTATGGGTTTGCCTTTCCTGCATATAATGCTTCTACCAAAGCCATGATCTGTGGACTACAGAATGCCTTATCCACTGTCATGGTATCCAACACAGTACTGCTTCTGATTATCTCACTTCACAGGCAGAAGTGCGACAGTGGGCCCACAATCATGGAATCCACTGGTCTTTACCATGTTCCCTATCATCTGCTGGCCTGATAGAATGGAATGGCCTTTTGAAGACAGTTACAGCACCAATTAGGTAGCAGCAGCATGGAGGGCTCGGGAAGGATTCACCAGAGGGCAGTATACAGTTTGAATCAGTGTCCAATATATTCTCCCATACCCAGGATTCATGGGTCCAGGAATCAAGGCATTGAAAAGGAAATAGTTCCACTCCCTATCACCCCTAGGGAAATTTTTGCTTCCTGTTCCCTCAACCTTAAGTTCTGTTGGCCTACAACATTTGATTCCAGAGTGGGTAGCACTCCTGCCAGGAGCAACAGCAAATATTCCATTGAACTGGAAGTTCAGATGTCCCCTGGCCACTTTGCTAAGAAAGGAATAACAATGTTAGGAGGAGTGATTGATTCAGATTATCAAGGAGAAATTGGATTGTTTTTCCAAGTGGAGATAAGAAAGATTTTCCTGGAGTTCAGGAGATCCTTTAGGGCATCTCTTGGTGCTACCATATCCTGTGATTAAAGCCAATGGGAAACTATAACAATCTAATCCAGAAAGGATGAAAAAGGGCACAGATCCTTCGAAAATGGGTCACTCCTCTAGGAAAAAGACCAAGAGCTTACTGAAGATAGAGGAAATACAGAATGGTTAGTAGAGGAAGGTAGTTAGTTATACACACCAGCTAAGGGTATAAACACCAGCTAAGACTATCCTCAAAAATGAGGATAATTGACATGAATGTTTCCGTCATATTTTGTTTTTGTGTGGATTGTGTTTCCTTTCCTCAATTTCTTTATCATGCACTGTAGTATCAATTAAAAGATTATCAGTAGTTATCATAATAAAGTTATGAGATTCCAAAAGAATGTCCCTCAAGGGATACTGCCATCCATTCTAACATTCATAATGCACTTGTGGTTGTATGCTGGATAGTTATATCATGTTGGGTCTATTTATAACCTGGTTATTTTCATTTGGAAATTAATCATGACATATATGATGTGTGTCAAGTTCACAAGGGATCAACTTGTGATGGCTATTGGTTGTCAACTTGACTACATAGAGAACTAACTAAAATCCAAGCAGCTGGGTATACCTGTAAGGGATTTTTTTTTTTTTCCTTAATTAAATCATTTGACATGTGAAGACCCACTTTTAGATGAAATCTCTTGATGTTGGAAAATACACCTTTAATCCAGATCTTTTTGAGGTGGGATTCACCTTTTGATTCACCTTCTGCTGGCAGCCTATATAAAGGACATGGAAGCAATTATTGTCCTTGCCTTCTTGCTCTCACAGGTAAATTCCTTCACTGGCCCACTTCTTCAGGAATCTGAAGACCAGCTGAGACATCCAGCCTCATGAACTGAACAATTACTGGGTTCTCCTTTTGGTGGACAGTCATTGTTAAATTAGCTGGACCACAGCCTGTAAGCTATTCTCTAATAAATGCCACACATATATCGCCATTCTATAAATTCTGTTTGTTTAGAGAACCCCCACTAATACAACACCTTTCTTTGTTTAATTTCATCTTTTTCTTATAAAGGACCTTGGGCTGCTGATTTACATGTCTCTGTCTCAAATACAAATCTATCTACACAATAACTCAGGCTAGGGGTAGAGATGGCTCACCAGGTTAAGGGCACTAGTCGTTCTTTCTTAGAGGTCCTGAGTTCAATTCCCAGCAACACTGTGGTGGTTCACAACCATATATAGTGGGATCTGATGAATAAAATAAGTAAATTAAAAAACAAAAAAAAAACCAACACCTTAGGCTAGTCAATCACACCATTATTAATTCTGCTTCCTAAAGCAAAAACAGTAAGTCTGTGAAAGGATACATAATTTTTCCCATTCTTCTCCCAAAAGTTTAAAACAAAACAAAAAAGTCTTTTTAAATAGTTTTTTTAAAGGGAAGAATCTAGGTACACAGGTTCTCACTATAGGAAACAAATCCAAGAATAGCTAAAGGAAAAAAATATATATAGAAAGGAAATGTCAAACTCAGTCCTACTTTTCCATATAACTTTCTCTTGACCAAACAAACTTAATTATATTTGCAAGATAATATGATGAGAATTTTGTTCTAACTCCAACATTAGCATAAACCTGGCCAAAAGAAAGCTTTTATTGAGCTAGGCAGTGGTGGCACATGCCTTTAATCCCAGCAATTGGGAGGCAGAGGCAGGTGGATCTCTAAGTTGGAGGCCAGCCTAGTCTACATACAGAGTTCCAGGAGGCCCAGTGCTACACAGAGAAACCCTGTCTTAAAGGGAGGAAAATGCTTTTATTTACATACTAGAAAACCTCAATTTGCCAACCCACTTAGTATATTCCAGTTTTTCACACTTGCTATTTTGCTGTCAACTCAGCAGGGCATTCC
The DNA here is from genome assembly GCF_943737965.1 of Phodopus roborovskii. Taxonomy (NCBI): domain Eukaryota; kingdom Metazoa; phylum Chordata; class Mammalia; order Rodentia; family Cricetidae; genus Phodopus; species Phodopus roborovskii. The sequence goes on from NW_026125264.1 coordinate 2,838,965, forward strand.
TATCCATCCAATTCAATAGAATGCAACCTGATGGTTCACATCCTGCCCAGCCAATCCCTGCTTTTCAAGAGTCAGCTTATGTCCCACACACTTCATAAATCTAACCTTTCCTGTATTAAGTCTCATCCATCTCCTCACCTCTAAATGTCCAGAATCCTTACAAAACAAAAACAATGTTTTACTTATATAATAGTAACTTACCCAGTTTCTGTCTTAAAAATAAAACTGGTAGAGTTCTTGTTTAACACACACAAAGACCTGGGCATTGAGACCCCAGCACCTAGTGTGGTAGTGCAAACCCAGCACTCTGGCCCTGAAGGAAGGAGGATTGGGAGTTCAAGACCAGCCGATGCTACAAAGTTTCTTTCAGGCTCATGTTGGGCTACAACAAGCCCCTGTCTCAACAGTAGTAATCATTATTATCATTTCACACACACTCAAAGGACAGAGTACCCCAGCTACTTCCCCTACCATTAGCAAGATACTGGGTTCAGACCCTATTAACACACACACACACACACACACACACACACACACACACAAAATCAACCATTTGGGCCTCAGGCATACCAGAAAACCCTTGACTATATCATGTATCTGTATACATACAGTATCTAACATCAACTAACCTAAGCACACAATATACTCTCAAAGGTCAATCAGTTGGTTCAGTTGGCTAAAGGCCACAATAATTTTAAACCAAAAATGGCAAATTGATACCTCTGAACAGGCACTTAAATCAACAAAGGATATATAGCATGATTTGGGGGGGGGAGGGTGGTACTTGACAGGTGTCATAATACACGGAAGCTAACACACAAGAATATTCTTACTAGCCAGCAGGCCTTTAATCCCACCATCAAGGCAGTTCTTTGTGAGTTTGAGGCCAGCCTAGACAACATGAGTTCCACGACAGCTAAGGCTATGTGTTGAGAGACCCTGTCTCAAAACAAGAAAAAGGATAGTTCTTTAGTAGTTTGGGGTTTTTTGTTTTTGTTTTAATATGAGAAAAAGTCAAATAAAGACAAAGGGTGTGAAGATACAAGTTAAGGATAAACCAGGAAGTTGGGGGTGGGGGGAGAAGCAGAAATAGTTTGGTGGGAGTCTTTGCTACTGAGAAAATTATATGCGATTACAAATCAAGTTTTTATCTGGGTCTTCCCCTCCAACCTATAAATGTCCCAGGAAAGGAAGATAAAAAGGCAGAAAGACATAATGACTCGATACAAAGGAAAAGGGCAGTAAGGATAACATAAAGTGAATTTTATATCACAAACAGAAGACAATCAAAGTGTAATAAACTCTACTTCAAACGTGTTGGCTGAACCCCAAATGTACTGTCCTATCTCAGACAAAAGCGTTTGGTGGCGATCACATCTCTTCTCTACAATGCTACTTAAGGGCAGGCCTCGGGTTCCTTCCCTAAAGTAATGCGAAGAGCTCTTAATGCAAAGTGTAGTGTGGAAATTGGAAAGCGGTGCTTAAACGAACAGTCGTTACCATTGAGTACCAGTCAGCCTGGAGCAGCCTCTGCTCCGGGGTTCCCACGAATACCGACTCCGAGGTTTGACCGCAAAGCCCCGGCCACCGAAGCCCACGCGCTATCTAGGCTGTCAGGACCTGCCCCCGAGGATCCCCGACCTTTCGGAAACCTGGAGGACTGGCTCCCGGCGCAACGCTGCTCCCCCTCACTTTCCCATCACTTACCAGGCTTAGCCTTGCACCGAGTCTCAGAAGGCAGCGGCACCCCGTCCGCCTCGGGACTCAACTGGTACGGTTGAAAATTTGAACTCAGGAACCCGGTCGAATGCACCAATCCGAGATCCGGGAACAGGCAAACTCCGCCCTCTGATTGGCCTCGGAAAATGCAGCAACACCGGAAGGTAGGAGGCGGGCCAAGCTGACAACTGGCCGGAGAATCTAGCACATATGGGTACATAATGAAACGACTACAAAACCCAGAATCCTCTGCTTCCCATTTGATTTTGTTTGAGGTTGGGATGAGGTGCGAGGTTGTTTGTTTTGTTTTGCAACAGGGCCTCTTGGAGCCCAAGTTTGCCTGAATCCTGTGTGACTGAGGATGACTTTAAACTATTTATCCTCCTCCTTCCCCCACTTCCCAAATGCAAAGATTTCAGGTGTGTATAATCATCAGTCTAGGCTTGTTCTTACTTTATTGGGAGAATTGGTACTAGACGAAGTGAGACCTTTTAAGTATATAATAGCGGTTAAATATATAATGCATCCTAGACCTCTCGGAATTCACGGAAGAAAATTACTGGTTTGTTTTTGTTTGTTGAGAGGTCGGGAGTTCGAGACTGCTTCTCTGCATTAACAGCTCTGGCTCTCCTCGGACTCCAAAGCGATCCACCTTCCTCTGCCTCCAGAGTGCTGGGATTAAAGGCGTGCACCACCACACCTGGTCTTTTTACTGTTTTTAAAGGTTATTCTCTCCACGTTTACTCAGTGTTCCCTACAAGGAACCCAGTGTGTTAGCATTAACCTTTGATCCCAGCCAGCACTCAGAAGCCAGAAACAGGGTGAATCTCTAAACCAGTCTGGTGTGCACAGTAAGTTCCAAACCAGTCAGGACTCTTTAAGGACACCTTGTCCCAAAAAACAGAAAGAAAACCACAGCGTCCTACACTTCCTTCCAGCTCTGTAACTATGGGTCTCCATATTCTGTTCAGTCCCAGACCTGCCCTAACGTTAACTGGCTAAAAGCAAAGTTTCTGTGATTTCTTCTTTTCTTTGAAATCCCAACTGTATTATTATCTTTAATACTACTCATCCCTATATTTTAAAGGAAAGCAAAGACTGAAAAAAGGTTGAAGAATAAGCTGGGCAGTGCTGGCTCATGCCTTTAGTCCCAGTACTCAGAGGCAGGCTGATCTCTGAGTTCAAAGCCAAACTGGTCTACAGGGTGAGTTCCAGGACAGCCAGGGCTACACAGAGAAACCCTTTCTTAAGAAAAAAAAAAAGTGAATAATAGGAGGGGGGCAAATATGAGTTATGTACAATGATCTATAAAGCATTTTATAGACATAATGAAACACAGGTTATATACTAAACATTAGAAGTTTGAGTAAACTTTATAAGGTCATGTAAGTGAAGGAGATAGTATTTGAATGTTCTGTGCATGTGTGTACATGTGTACAGAGGCCAAAAGTCAACCTCAGGTACCTTCTTCAGTGGCTCTCCACCTTATTTCCTGAGGAAGGGTCTCTCTATGAACCTAGAACTCATTGATTCAACTTGCCGGCAAGCGCCAGAGATCTTCCTGTCTCCAACCCCCCAGTACTGAAATTGTAGGTGCTCAATTCTGTACATATGGGTGCTAGGGATTGAACAGGCACAAGGAACAAGCACTTTACTGACAGAGTCAATTAGGCAATTAGAAAATATCAAAAGGGATTTTTTGAAAGATTTATTTATTTGTTATGTACATCGTTCTGCCTGCATGTATGCCTGCAGGCTAGAAGAAGGCATCAGGTCTCAACTACAGATGGTTCTGAACCACCATGTGGTTGTTGGGAATTAAACTCAGAACCTACTAGAAGAGCAGTCAGTGCTCTTAACCACTGAGTCATCTCTCCAGCCCTTAAAAGGAATTTTTAAAATACCCTATGTATTTATTTAAGACTATGTCTTGCTCTCCAGCCCAGCTGGACTCACACTCAGGATCACAGAATGAGAAAATATCTTTACCAATTATACATCTGATATAGTTAGCATCTAGAACACATAAAGAATTTTTGAAAGTTGAACATCTGTAGTGAGATAGTCACTGACCATGGGCGTGGTCAGTGCCACAGAATGACTATCTCACTACAAACATCAAGAAAACAAATAACCCAACTAAAAAATGGATACAGAACTAAGTAGAGACTTTTCAAAAGATGAAACACAAATGGCTGAGAAACACATAAAGAAATGTTTGAAATTCCAATTAAAACTACTTTGAGATTTCTTCTTACTGCAGTTAGAATAGCCAAGATAAATAAAAACACGTGCCGGTGCGGGTATGGGGAAAAGAAAACACTTATTCAATGCTGGTGGGAGTCAGTGTGGTGGTTCCTCAGGAAACTGAGAATCAGTCTACCTCAAGCCCCAGCTAGCTATACCACTTTGTGACATACCGAAAGGATTCTACATCCTTCCAAGGAGATACTTGTTTATCCATGTTCATTGCTGCTCTATTCATAGCATTCTATTCTAATCAGGAATTGCAAACAGCCTAGTTGTCCATCAACTGATGAATGAATAATGAAAGAGTGATACACTTATACAATGTAACATTATTTAGCTGTTAAGAAAAATGAAATTAGGCCAGGGGTGGTGGTGCCTTTAGTCCCAGTTTTGGAGTCAGCGGCAAAAGGATCTTTGTGAGTTCAAGGCCAGCCTGGTCTACATACTGAGTTAGGACCACCAGAGCTAAGCAGTACCCGCATCCTGCCATCCTGCCAGGTGTGGTCCACAGCTACAACTTCAAATGGTACCTGCTCCTGTGGTTGATTGCTTGAGAATGGCCCCCATAGGCTTAGAGGTTTAATATTCAATCTCCAGTCTTTAGAACTATTTGGGAATGATTAAAGGTGTGGCCTTGTTGGAGGAGGTGTGTCACTGGGGTCAATCTTTGGGGTTTCAAAAACTCCTTGCACTCCCAGTGTCCACTCTGCCTCCTGCTTATGGATGGAGATGTGGGTTCTCAACTACTGCTTTAGCTGACTGCTGCTATGCCTTCACTCCACCATCGCAGACTCTAGCCTTCCAGAACTGCAAGCCCAAGTTTTGTAATTTGAAACAGGGTTTCTCTGTGTAACAGTCCTAGCTGTCCTGGAACTCACTGAAATCTGCTTGCCTCTGCCTCCCAAGTGCCAGGATTAAAGGAGTGTGCCACCACTGCCCAGCTATGTAAGCCCAATTTAACTCTTTTATAAATTGCCTTGGTCATGGTCCTTTATCAGCAATAAAATCCCTAACTAATAGAATCCCATTAACAGATTTTGGAACACCAAGCATCTTCCCCAGTATCTCTCCACACCAGCATTTCACAAGGTGACAAAGGCTTCAGCAGAATCTCCTGGCCCTTCTAAGTAAGATGGAAAGTGGCAATAGGTCCCAAGATGGTAGGCAGATTAAGTTCTTAGCTTTTAAGATTTATTTTTAATTGAGTATATGGGGTGGATGTACACATATGTGTGCAGGTGCCTGCAATCCCTTGAACTGGAGTTACAGGTGGCTGTGAGTTACCCAATGGAGACACCAGAAACCAAACCTGAGTCCTTTCCTCAAGAGCAGACATTGTCTTAACCTCTTCGGTAGTTTGAATGGGAATGGCCCCTATGGGTTCATAGATTTGAATACTTGGTCATTAGGGAGTGGTGCTACTTGACAGGGACTAGGAGGTGTGGCCTTGTTGGAGGAAGAATGTTACAGGGAGGGAAGGGGGTGTTAAATGCTCAAGCCAGGCCCAATGTCTCTCTTTTCAGCAGCATACCAATCAGGATATAGATCTCTCAACTACCTCTCTAGCACCATGTCTGCTTTCCACTGGGCTTCCTGCCATGACAATGACAAACTAAACCTCTGAAACTGTAAGCCAGCCCCAATTAAATGTTTCCCTTTCAAAGAGGTGCTGTGGTCATGGTGTCTCTTCACAGCAATAGGACACTGAATAAGATAATCACTGATTCATCATCCCTTCAGTCCTCATCAGTGTTTTCTGTTTGTTTTGAGACAGGGTCTGGAACTGGCTATGTAGACCAGGCTGGCCTCAAACTCACGAGATCTGCCGGCCTCTGCCTGAGAATTAAAGGTGTGAGCCACCATGCCTGGTCCTTCATTAAGTTATTTTTTGTTTGTTTGGTTGGAGACAGGGTTTCTGTGTAGCTCTGGCTGTCCTGTAACTCACTCTGTATCTATAGATCAGGATGGCCTCCAACTCAGATCAGCCTGTCTCTGCCTTCGAGTGCTGGCTGGGATTTAAAGCATGTGCCACCACCACCCAGCATCTCTAAATTCTTATTGTAAGCACTTCCCATGATCATTTTCCTATAAATAAGCAAAATATAGTTGCTACTTTGACTTCCTAACTGGCAGCTGCTGGACTCTTCCCTCCTGCTCTGGCTTCCTTGAGGAAAAGGACTGTCGGTCACATGACCAGACCAGCAGTTCTGAACACTACACAGATGCCATCAGGACATGATAGGACTATGGTCACAACTGCTTGTCCTGGTTCCTGAAGGCACAGTTTCTGCCAGTACTGTTTTGCACCAGACATTTTGCTATTGCAAGCCTCAGTGAACTCTTGATGATCCTGTATCCATTTGTACCTAGGCCAGAAGATCACTGTCCCTGGTGGCCTTGCAGAGGGCCTTCTGTGACTACACTGAAGAATTGTTGTGATTGGTTTAAATACCCTTCTCTGACCACATAAGCAAACTTCCCATGCTCAATGAGTGCACTGGAAGATACCCTTCACTGCCTCCCCTGTGGGCCCATGAGAGGCATTTCTTGAGCAGTCTTTTCTTGTCTACTGTCAGTAGTGTGGACTCAGCATCAGACAGCATCACTGCAGCAGTGACGAGGCAGTGGTGTGGCAGGTAGCCACAACAACTGAACAGCCCACAGGCCAAACTGTAAAAGTGGCCAGGTCACCAGCTGCTCAACAGCTAAGAAGCAACTGAGTAGTCCAAGAGTCTGGTGTGTGGCTCATGCCTGTAATCCAAGCACCTGGGAGGCAGAAGTAAGAGGATCAGGAGTTCAAGGCCAGCCTCTATTGCCTAATGACTTTAAGTCCAGTCTGGGGTATTTGAGACCCTGTCTCATACAAAGACAACATCTACAGGAGCACACAGAGAGGAAGAAGGGTTCTAACAGAGACAGCAGGGGAGGGGAGAGAGCTGAAAATGAAGGGGGGGAAGGCTGTACAGAGTCAGAGGAGAGACTGCAGGTCCTGGTTGCTGGAAGAGTTCCAGAGAGCAGTGAAGTCTTTGGAGCCAAATATCTCAGACCCCAAGCCAAGAGCTGTGACAGTGGCCAGTGTCAAGGGCTAAGGAAACTTAGCCTTCCTAGACTTACATAGCCATAATGCCCTTTGCTGCCAAGGATTGAGCCATCTGTATGATTTGGACCTACCTGGAAGCTGCAATGCCAGTCATAGCAAATGGCTAAGGTATCATTTCTTCCTAGGACAATATGGTGTAACATTTGTATGGCTGATGCCATACCCAAAGCAATATATACTATAGAGTATATATGCAAATATACTATACAGCAAATACATGTAATGAACAGAAACCAAAATGTACATTAAAAGAGAAAAGAAGGAGAAGGTAGAAGAGGAGGTAGAAGTAGAGGAGAAGGAGGAGACGAAGAAAGAGGAGGAAATGAAGAAGAAGGAGAAGCAGCAGCAAAAGAGGTCTGTGAAGGGTGTAGAGAGACGGCTTCCTTGCAGAGGCAGGTAGATCTCTCTCGAAGCCAGCCTGGTCTACAGAGTGAGGTCCAGAACAGGCTGCAAAGCTACAGAGAAACCCTGTCTTGAAAAACAAGAATGAAGCCAGGTGGTGGTGGCGTATACCTTTGATCCCAGCACTCTGGAGGCAGAGGCAGGCGGATCTCTGTGAGTTCGAGACCAGCCTGGTCTACAAGAGCTAGTTCCAGGACAGCCTCCAAAGCCACAGAGGAACCCTGTCTAGAAAAACAAAAACAAACACACACACAAAAGTCATCTGAGAGATGGCTTCCTTCCTGTCTCCCAGAGGACCTGAGTTTGATTCCCAGTGCTATGTCAGGTAACTTATGACCACATACCTAAACCCTTCTTTGGCAGACAGACTGATTCATGGATTTCTTTTTCTTTCTTTCTCTTCTGTTTGTCTTTCCTTTTTCGTTTTTCAGTTGTTTCTTTGTTTGTTTTTGAGATCAGGTTTCTCTACGTAACAGTTCTGCAGTGCTGACTGTCCTGGAACTCACTGTGTAGATTAGGGTGGCCCTGAACTCGCAGAGATCCACCTGTCTCTGCTTCCTTGGCATTTAAGGGCATGCACCATCATGCCAAGCTACTTGGATTTTTAAAAAATAAAAATTATCTGTGTGACAGAGGGCAAAATTCAACAGGAAAAAAAAAAGTGGAAACAGGCAGTTCTCAGAAGAATAGTATCTTCATGTCATCAAAGACAAGAAAGGAAGCCTGACATAGAGGCACACTCCAGTTCTCAGGAGCTTAAGGGGAACCTGTGTACAGGCCAGCTTGGGCAGCACAGCCAGATCCTGCTTCTGCCTCCTGAGTGTTGGTGTACAGGCATGTCCAACCTAAAACTATGAATTTATACAGAGCTAATTGTCACATCTCAAACCCAAGACAAATGGCTAATGTTAACTGAGGTGCCTATTAAGATATCAAAGCAGACCCTGGCTGCCACTCTACCTGTCACAGGATCCTCCTCCATAGCACACCCTACCCCTACCCAATACTCTCCAGCCCAGGGATGGGCTGGGTTTTCTTCCTCCAGATGGTTCCTATATAGCCCAGCCATTTTGGCTATGCCTGGTCCTTGGCCTCTCGGCTTCTCTGCAGCTGGTCTTGGTTCCCGCTCTCCTGACCTCATTGTTTCTGGTCCCCGCCCCCATCTTTTCACGTGGCCCAGCTCAGCCTGGTCATTCCTAATAACAGAGGGGCCAAAGGGATTGCTCGGTGGTTAAAAGCACTGGCTGCTCTTCCAGAAGACTAGAGCCTGGTTCCCTGCACTCATATCCAGAGGCTCATAATTGCCTGTAACTCCAGTTCCAGCAGATTTGACAAATTCTCCTGGTCTCCTCAGGTATAGACAGACTCACAGAGACACATATACACACTTAAATAACATCTTTTAAAAAGTAGTGGCAGAGGGGCTGGAGAGATGGCTCAGTGATCAAGAACACTGGCTGCTCTTCCAGAGGACCGGTGTTTGATACCTAGCATCCATAAGGCAGCTCACAACTATCTGTAACTCCACTTCCAAGAGACCTGAAGCCTTCTTCTGGCTCCCACAGGCCCCAGGCATGGCACATAGATATGCACATAGGCAAAACATCCACACATTTTTTTTTTTAAAGTCAAAAAATGTAATTTTTAAGTAGTGGTAGAATTTGGGGGTTGGGGGGACAAAAGTGTGTTCCTCCCTCCTGCACAATAAAGCCCCAAAGTTAAGTTTTTAAAAAGAAAAAAGACCCCAGCACTTAGGGGCAGAAGCAGAGGCAGGCAGATCTCGGTGAGTTTGAGGACAGCCTGGGCTACAGAGTGAGTTCCAGGACAGTCAGGGCAGTTCCACAGAGAAATCCCATCTTGGGAAAAAAAAAAAAAACAAAGTGGTAGAGATAGGCTTAGCTATTTTACAGGAAAATTGGCATGTATTCAAATGGCAGCCACGCAGCCACAGGGTATCTAGGAAGAGTCCCATTGAGGGCCCAGTGTGGATAGTATAGCAGAGACCAGGAGCCTCCAATCAAACAAATGACTCTCCTTCCTTCCTTCCTTCCTTCCTTCCTTCCTTCCTTCCTTCCTTTATTCATTTATTTATTTCTGAGTCAGGATTTCTCTGTGTAGCCTTGGCTGTCCTGGAACTAGCTCTGTAGACCAGGCTGGCCTCGAACTCAGAGGTTCACCTGCCTCTGCCTCACAAGAGCTGGGATTAAAGGCATGCACCAGCACCACCAGGCAAACCAATGATTCTTTGCAATGAACATGTGCATGTAAAAATGTTTGGATAAAGGGGTTTACTGTGTGACTCACTGTCACACTGCAGCTTCCATGACTTTTGCCTTTTTTTTTCTTCCTTTTTTATCTTAAATTTTATTATGTTTTATTTGGGAGATTGCATGGGGCAGAGGGCAGATTCAAGAGGACAGGAGATGGGTGGGATCAGTATACATGAAACACATGAAGAATAAATTTAAAAAACAAGGTTTTTTAAAAAAAAATGGCAGCTATGAAACCTGATATGGTGGTGGCACATGCCTTTAATTCCAGCCCAGGGAAACAGAGGGAGATGGATCTCTGTGAGCTAGAGGCCATCCTGGTCTACACAGTGAGAGGACTTACGTAGTCCTGGCTGTCCCAGAACTCACTATATAGACCAGGCTGGCCTCAGATTCTTAGAGATCCTCTTGCCTGTCTCTGAAGTGCTGTGATTAGAGGCATACCACCATCCCTGGCCTTATTTCTCATTTCTAGCCAAGAATAAACACTGTCTTCACTAGGAGAGTGGAGGGGGCCGAGGAAGGGAGATGAAGAAAGAGAAGAAAGAAGGAAACCCCATTCCTACCCTTATGGTGCTGACATTCTAGTGAGAAGACATATCAAACAGGGCAAATATGTAATCAGTAAGTATGCAGTGAGTTAGCAGCGGAGCTATGTAGCAGGTATTGACTCAGCCTGAAGGGTGCACCATCGAGATGAAGAGGTAGGCGAGGGAGGGCAGGGGTCTAGGACATGCATCACTGAACCAGCAGGCACATACAGGGCCAGGGAGCAGACACACCCAGGTGAGGATAAGGGTACGATTTTGTTATTGAAGGTGCAACAGGGCTGTGTGTTCAGGGCCTACTAGAAAAAAAGGCACTAAGTGGCTGATGAAAAGAAGGAATGAATGATGGCATTCATTTGTTCATACCAGAAGGCCCAGGTCCTTCCAAATTAAGAAGTGTGCCTGGCCATAAGGACTCCTGCCTGTCATATCTTCCACATTCACTGAGTTCTACCTAGATCTCAGCTCAAATGCCCTTCCTGGATAAACAGGCGGCAAGGAGGAGGTCTGAAATCACACACTCAGAATTTTAGTGCCAGCAAGAAGCACAGGGCACATCTGGCCCATGCCATCCACAATTCCAGCATTACTAATGGAGGGTGCCAACGACAGAAGTAAGGAAACCAATGACCAGTCCTTGCATTATACAAAGTTTCAAAAAACTGGAAACTACCTAAACTTTCCTAAGTAAGGAAATATTTTATGAAACTGCCTAGAATCCAATAATAAGTAGTACTTTGAGAAGCTGAGCCATGGTGACACACACCTTTAATCAGGAGGCAGAGGCAGGCAGATCCCTGAGTTCAAGATCAGCCTGGTCTACAGAGTGAGTTCCAGAACAACCAGAGCCCCCCCCCCACCTCAAAAAAAAAAAAAAAAAAACAGGTTTTTCTTTTCATTTCTTTTTTTAAAATTTATTTATTATGTGTACAGTGTTCTGTCTGCAGGCCAGAGGGGGGCACCAGGTCTCCCATGTAGTTGCTGGGAATTGAACTCAGGACATCTGGAAGAGTAGTCAATGCTCTTAACCTCTGAGCCATCTCTCCAGTCCAAATTAAAAACTAAATTGAAGATTTAAAGGCACTTCCTTCTAACCCTAACAACCTGGGTCCCATACTTGGGACCCACATAGTAGAAGGAGAGAACCCACTCCTACAAGTTGTCCTCTGACCTCTACATATGACCACACACACACACACACACACACACAGAAAGAGAGAGAGAGAGAGAGAGAGAGAATAAAGTGAAACTTAAGATGAATGTTAATAGATATAAACTCATTATGCAGCTATTATGTTTTGTTAAAACATCAGGAAGGAGGGGACAGGAGAGATTGCTCATAGGTTAAGAGCACTTGCTGCTCTTTCAGAGAATCCCAGTTTGGCTTAGAACACTTATATCCAGCAGTTCATAACTGTTCTTGCCAGAGTTACCTTCAGATGGCTACTAGACTCACCTGGAAAGAGGAACCCTCAACTGAGAAACTGCCTCCAACAGATTGGCCTCTGGGCAGGTCTGAGGCATTTTCTTGATTGCTAATTGGCTACTGTGAGGGGTGAACCCCTTCACAGTAGTCCTGGATTATGTAAGAGCAAGCAAGAGGAAGCAGCTGGTAAACAGTACTCCCCTGCTGTCTCTGCCTTGGTTTCTGCCTGAGTTTCCTTTGATGGTGGATTGTGACTTATAAGGCAAATAAATCCTTTCCTCTTTAAAAGTTGCTTTTGGTCAGTATTTTATCACGGCAGCAGCAGAGAAGCAAACTAGGACAGCCTGGTCCTCTTCTGTCTTCCACGGCACCAGCATGCATAAGATGCACATATATACACTCAGGCACTCATACATCCCTAAAATAAAATTCAACACAAGTGCACCATGTCAGTAATCCCAGCTACTCAGGAGACCAAACCAGGAAGATCACAAGTTCAAGGCCAACTTAACAAGACCCCACATAAAACCAAAAACAAAAAATGGCTGGGAAGGTAGCTTAGTGATAGGGCACTTGTACAAGGCCCTGGGTTCTATCCTTTGCATTGCAAAAACTGAAAGGAAGGGAGGGAGGGGAGGAGGGAAAGGAAGCCTAGTAGGGCTGGAGAGACGGTTCAGTGGTTGAGAGCACCTGTTACTCTTGAAGATGTGGTTCAGTTCCTACCACTGATAAGGTGGCTTACAGCTCTAGCTCCAAGGAGATCTGAAATCTCTAGCCTCCTAGGGCACCTACACTCATGCACATACAGACACACACAGATACATGCTATCTATAAAATAATAAAAAATAACTCCTTTTTTGTTTGGTTTGTTTTTCAAGACAGGATTTCTCTATATAGCCCTGATTGGCCTCGAACTCAAAGAGATCCACCTGCCTCTGCCTCCCAAGTGTTGGGCTTAAAGGCATGTGCCACTATTGCCCCAGCAAAAATAAATAAATAAATAAATAAATAAATAATCAGTTGAATAAAAAGACCAACTGAAAAAACAACAAGCAGCCGGGCTGTGGTGGCACACGCCTCTGATCCCAGCACTTGGGAGGCAGAGGCAGGTGGATGGATCTCTGTGAGTTAGAGGCCAGCCTGGTCTATAGCGTGAGTTCCAGGACACATTTACCACAACTAAAAAATTAATTGTTCAACTTCACTCACAGTAGTATTAAATGAAAGACTGATTTACTGTGGTGTTTGCTTTGTGCTGATAACATTTTGAGACAGAGTTTCTTGTAGCCCAGGCTGGATTGGAACATCTTTTGCCCAGAGGATGAACTTGAACCCCTGATCTCCTAGGGTTATGGTCCTAGCTGCCTTTCTGTTTTAACCCGCCTGTCTTGCAAGGATAAAAAACAAAAAAAAAAAAAAAAAAAAAAAAAAAAAAAAAAAACTGGAGCACAGTGATGAAAAGCTAATCTGATGTGTAAGATCTTAGGTTCCCTCCAACACAGAGAGCACCCATGTGCACACACTATATAACATACTGTGATCTTCCATATGAAGAACTTCATAATTTGCTAATGGGAAGCTAAGCTAGTACAGACACTGTATGGAACACTTTGCCAATATTCATTAAGGTCAAAACAGATTAATCTGCTCATACACTAGTAATTCTACTTCTAGGAACTTTTATCTTTCAAATGCCAACATATGTAGAACACAGATTAGACAAATTACAGCATTATTTGTAATGGGGAAAGACTGGAAACTACCTAAATGTTCCCAAAGCAGGGGAAATGGGTGATTAAAGGACAGCATATCCTTATAAAGTTGATGTTTGTGTTTCTAGTCTTTTTTTGTTGTTGTTTGTTTTTTTTTTTTTAACACAGGGCTCTCACTATGTAGACCAGGCTGGCCTCAAATACACAGAGATCCACCTCTCTCTTCCTCCCAAGTGCTGGGACTAAAGGTGTGTGCCACCACGTGCCAGCTACCATGTTGTTTCCTTTTTTTTTTTTTTTTTTGTTTTGTTTTGTTTTGTTTTTTTGTTTTAATTTAGAAAATCAGGTCAGCAAGATGGCTCAACATGTAAAAGCACTTACACTCGACCCTGACACCCTAAATTTGCTTCCCAGAATCCTTATAAAGCCAGATGTGGCAGCCAACATGTGTGCTCCCAGCCAGAGCATTGTTAAAGCAATGTGGGGACAGAGATAGGATGATCAGAGAGCTGCAGAACAATAGAGACCTTGCCTTGAAAGCAAAGAAAACAAACTAGGTGGGGGAAAGAAACCTACTTCCTAAATGTTGTTCTCTGTCTCCAGATACATGATCATTAATTAACATTCTCTCTTTCTTTACTTTTTGTTTTTTGTTTTAATTATGTATACAGCGTTCTGCCTGCAGGCCAGAAGAGGGCACCAGATCCCATTACAGATGGTTGTGAGCCACCATGTGGTTTTGAGGAATTGAACTCAGGACCTCTAGAAGAGCAACCAGTGCTCTAAACCTCAGAGCCATCTCCAGCCCCTTTAGATTTATTTTGTGTATAAGCGTTCTGTCTGCATGCCTGTGTGTACCATGTGTATGTTTGTGCAGAAGAAGTCGGAAGAGAACTTCAGCTCCTCTGGCACTGGAGTTACAGATGGTTGTAAGTCACCAAGTGGATACTGGGAACTGAACCTGGGTCCTCTTAATTAAAAGAGCAAAGTAAGTGCTCTAAACCACTGAGCCATCTCTTCAGCCCCAATGATCAAATAAAATTTGTAAATAATCACTGGTTATAATGTGCTAAATGTTTATATACATCCTTTTTTTTTTTTTTTAAGAATTCACTTACTTGCTAGGCTGTGTTGGTATGTGTCTTTAATCCTAGCACTCAGGAAACAGAGGCAGGCAGATCTCTGTGAGTTCAAAGCCAGCCTGGTCTACAGAGTGAGTTCCGGGACAGCCAGGGCTACACAGAAAAACCCTGCCTTGAAAAAACAAACAAACAAAAATACACTTACTTGTTATCAGTGGTTTGGTTTGGGAAATGATCTAACACAAAATTACCCTTCAGACAATGAGCACTATAAAGAGGGTGGACGCACAAACACCAGGCCATGGTCAGGCCATAACTGGGAAGGCTTTAAGGACAGCACATCACACCAGGGGCAGCATGACAGGGCTGTGAGCTGAGAGACCGCCATAGCAACACCGAGATAGTCAGCTTCAGGCGAATGGGTCCAGAGTTGCTATGGAAGAGGGAGGGGGTGAGGGAGGGAAAGCGAGTGAGAAAAACCAAGAGCCAGCCAGCTAGGGAAGCAGAGACAGAGCAGAAGCCAACGTCTCTTACTTTTAAAGGGATTCTCTAAGAGGTGAGGGGCCTGGCCATGGCTCAAAGCAGCTGTTACTGCGTTAAGAGAGCAGCAGGAGGGGAAGGGGAAGGGGAAGGGAAAAGGGAAGGCAGATCTGGCCCAGGACCTAAGTTACTGTCAGACCACACTATGTGTGTGAGCTACCAGGAGTTGGGGGGGGGGGTTGAGTTAGTTTTCTTCTTCCCACTCTGTGGGTTCCTGGGTAGAAGTCAGGTTGTCAGACTTGGTGGCAAGCACCTTTCCAGGATGAGCCATGTCACCAGCCCTCTCCTCTCGGTAAGGTCATTTAACCTTCGGGCCATTGCAGCAAATAGTACTGCTCTCTGCTGGGGGAGGGGGAGGGGATGGGCAGGACACACATGTGAAGCTGACAGGTGAAAAGGGTAAAAGACACACATGCTACTTTGATCCAGTGATGGAGCCCAAGGTAGTTTATCATCATGTTGGTTAAGCAACACTTTGGTTTCTGGCTGACCTGGGCCCATTCTGCTCCAGCACCCATCATTTTTGTTTCAGATTCTTTCCGCTCCCCCACTATTTTCTTATTCTGGGTAATTTATTAATTTCTTTTAGTCTCAACTTCCTCTGGCTGGCTTAATTACACACACCTGAGAGATGTACGCGGCTCAGTGAAGATAATGAGTCTGAAACAAGTCTGGTGTGTCCGTTCCCACGTGGGCTCAGCTCTCCAGCACCCAACCCATATTCAGTCAAGGGGCTTCCCAAAAGTGTGGAATGAACTCTGTTGCCAACAGTGTATTCTGTCTGCCACATCTTTGGTGAAAGACAGTGAGTTGCTGTCACCAGATTGCCTGGTGATGTGGGAGCAGCTTGCCCTCTTACTGATGGCATGTCCTTCAGCAGCCCAGGAATCGGGAAAGAGGACTCTTGTATTGTTAGGGCAGTCCACCGTGGTCATCTGCAAACCAGGAGGCTAAGACCCCAGTAGCTCTCAGTCCACAAAAGCTGGACGACCACTATGAATTCAAGGCCAACCTAGACTATAGTGAGTTCAAGGTCAAGAGCAGCCTGCGTTACATAACTAGATCCTGTGTATATATATAAAAAAGAAATAACATATACACCCACACTCAAACGCCCCAGATAAAATAATAGGTTTTTTTTTTTTTTTTTTTTTTTTTTTTTTAAACCAGGGCTGGGGCTATAGACCATTTGGTGGAAGGTCTGCCTGGTATGCACAAAGTTCTGGGTTCGATCCCCAGAAACACAAACTAGATCTGATAGTGAGACAGGAGGTTCAGAAATTAGGGCCATCCTGGGCTACATAGATCTAAAAAACTGTTAAATAACAGTTTCTACTGCACTAGACAGCCAGAGCCGAGCCTTGCATTTTTGGTCACTCCAAAAGCAACTCTCCCTTCATCATTAGCATAATGCCAAGATTGGTTGGTTTGTTTTCAAGGCATCACGATTACCTTGTTTGTGTATTTTCCTAGTTGGACACTGTCTCCACCCCAGGGTATAAGTCTTCATGAAAACAGAGACCCTGTCTCGCCTTGTTCATAACTATCTTCAACAATCCTAACTAAAGGTTTTCTATTCTTCAGCCTTTTCTAGTAGCAACTGACACACGCTCAATGAGAGGTTAATATTGATATCTATTTTACAAATGAAAACATAAGTTGAGAAACCTGCCCCGTTGTTGGTCATCCGGGGAAAAAGTGCTTTTTCTGTATAGAAACAGATGGGTGGCGGGACTAAATAAATGTGAACCCGTTAAGTGTTCCACGCGTCTGCGGCTCCTCCAATCTCTCGCCAGGGGGCGCTCTTCTCCACGTCTCGACGCCAGTCCCTCCAGTGCGCACTCTTCCTGCGTCTCGGGCTCGCGCGCGCTGCCGCGGCACCGGAAGTGACTGCGCTTGCAAGTTCCCCCGGTCTCTTCAGGGGAAACTGAGGCCGGCTTCTCCGGGAGACACGGTGCGAGCAGTCAGCCAGGTAGGCCGGCCCGAGTCCGCGGCGTACAACTCGGCCGCAAAGCGCCCTGGCGTCTGGAAGCCACCGGGCCGATGAAGGGGGGATGTGGCCCCCCACGGCTCGTTGGGCTCGCAGGTGAGAGCACCGCCTCCTGTGCTTGACAGGCGCTGCGCCCAATGGGAGCCTTGGCCGTCCCGCTTCCGCGCCGATTCGACCCGCGGATTGGCTGCGCCGGGGCGGGCCGCGGGGGCGAGACCCCTCCTTCCAGAGAGGTCTAGGGGGCGCCCCTGAGGGAGGGCAGTTGCCTAGCAACGGGGCGGTGGCTCGGCGTGTACCCGGCCTAGGGGAGCGCGAGCTGTAAGCGAGGCCTCCTCAGCCCACCCACCCCTGGCTTCTACGCGTCGCAGCCTCCCGCCCTCGAGCCCTGCAGGGGGCTCCAGGAGGCCGCCTCGGGCCCGGCCTCAGGAAAACGAGGTCTCCGCTGTGGGGGCCTCGACTCTTCTTCCCGGCCGGTGGCGGGGCGCAGCGCCTCCGTCTCACCCCGTCTTTGTGCGGGGTGCCGGCGGCCATTGTGTCCGGGCGCGGAATGGAGGACCTGGCAGTCCCCCAACGCCATGTCCAGGGCCTTTGGGGAATTCAAAGACAACCAGCGGTGTTTGTGGGGGGTCTCCAGAACACAGCCTCTCGGAAAGGCCCGGGGGTGGGCTTTCCGAATTCAGATCGCAGATCCGAAGCCGTTTCCCCCTCCCCTGCGCGAAACCTTGAGATTCACTGAGAAGTCCCTTCAGGGTTTTGGAAGCCTCATCCAGGGCTGGTACTTAAATAGAAAGAAAGAAAGCGGGGGGGGGGGGGGATTACACTAAGCCCGTACCTCCTCCGGGAGAGTTCTCCTGGCTCCCAGTAGGAGGCAGAGAGCCAAGGGGCGTGCTAGAGCGAGGGGGTTGGGCTCTCGGGTGGCTGGAGGCTGCGGAGCACAGAGGCCGCCCTCGGTTTGGGCAATGGAGGAAACAAACGAGGAGGCAGGTTCCTAAGCTTCACAATTCCTGTGTCGCCTTCTGGGCTGCCTACCAGGTCGCATGATCCCTCCGGCCGGGGCTGGTTTTTTTTTTTTTTTTTTTTTTTTGCCAGCCGCCGAGAGGCAGGCAGAGTTACCGGCAACCCAGCCACCACCTCCTCCCGACCTATGATACAAAAGATCTTCCGGGGGCTGCACCTGCTTGCTGTCGCCGGAGATAGATTTGAATGTAGGTGGGGGGGAGGCCGCCAATGGGGGTGACTTTTTGAGGTAGGCATTTCGGAGAAAAAGGGGTGGGTGGTAGTAGTAACAAGAGGCTGATGAAACAATTCAAAGCTGGCTGGTCCTTTCCATTTGACTTCATCGAAGTCCCTTAGAACCTGGACTCAGACCTTCGTAAGAGCCACAAAGAAACCAATTCTGGTACCTGGAGGAGGAATGGGATATTGTAAGGTAAATGACATGCATATTAAAATTTTCTTCTGAAGCTCTTTCTCTCTCTTCAGAACCTTATCCTGGCTTTGGATCCTGGAAAAGAGTCGCTAAACAGAGCAGACCCAGTGAGTGAGCAGGTGTTTTGGACAATGGACTGGTTGAGCCCATCTCTATTATAAAAATGTCTCAGAGCAACCGGGAGCTAGTGGTTGACTTTCTCTCCTACAAGCTCTCCCAGAAAGGGTACAGCTGGAGCCAGTTTAGTGATGTCGAAGAGAACAGGACTGAGGCCCCAGAAGGAACTGAATCAGAGAGGGAGACCCCCAGTGCCATCAATGGCAACCCATCCTGGCACCTGGCGGACAGCCCCGCGGTGAATGGAGCCACGGGCCACAGCAGCAGTTTGGATGCACGGGAGATGATCCCCATGGCAGCAGTGAAGCAAACGCTGAGAGAGGCCGGTGATGAGTTTGAACTGCGGTACCGGCGGGCATTCAGCGATCTCACATCCCAGCTTCATATAACCCCAGGGACTGCATATCAAAGCTTTGAACAGGTAGTGAATGAACTCTTCCGGGATGGGGTAAACTGGGGTCGCATTGTGGCCTTTTTCTCCTTCGGTGGAGCCTTGTGTGTGGAAAGCGTAGACAAGGAGATGCAGGTATTGGTGAGTCGGATCGCAAGTTGGATGGCCACCTACCTGAATGACCACCTAGAGCCTTGGATCCAGGACAACGGCGGCTGGGTAAGAACCACGCCCCTTGTGTGTCTGTGTGTCATCTTTGGAGATCCCCAACTGCCCTTGTTGGTCTCTTTTCTGTTGCATGGCATGGTTATTGAGGATGTTGATTGTTCAGGAAACCTGCCTGTCTTCATTTCAACACAAGAGGTTAACTTTGGAAATACAGATGACCCAGTTCTTGAGAGACCTGCATCTTTCATTCTGGCTACCCCTGTGGCCCCACAATTTCATAGTTTTGTTTCAATTTTTCAGCAAAGAAAAATATATAGCCTGTGTGTTTACTTGGCTCAAAACCTATGAGAGGGACAAGTTCTCCCTGCTTTCTGCTCATTCTCACATAATGGGTCACCTTGGCTGGGAGTGATGAACAGAATACCTGGAGAAACTGGAGAGCTGGCAACCTCAGGCCCATGTATACTTGCATGCATGGTACTCGGGCCATTTGGCCAGTCAGGAGCCCCCAATGACTTGGGTGGCTGAGTATTGATTTTAGAGAAGGGTGGCCTGGGCCAGTTGTGGTTTTGCTAAGTTCGTTTTCCCCAAAGTGTGCAACTTTCTGCACGGGTGCCTTGTTTGTAGAGCTCTTGCTGTGTCATATATTGAGCCCCAGGACTTTGCACCTCACTGCCCAGGGTCAGTTGGGGATCTCCAGCTGCTGTGCCTATTGCCTTTCTGGTCAGGGCCCCGGGGCCTCTTTACTGGAGTGGTGTTTGCTGGCAGAGCAAGAACCACAGCTGTGAGACTCCATAGGAAATTAAGGTTTGATGACCCTGGATGTGGGTGTGAGTCTTGGCCTTGTGACTTAACTAGCCATGTGACCTTGGACAGGCTGGTTTACCTTCTGGAGCCTTAGTTTCTAACACAGAAAAAAAAATGTGGCAAGCTCTCCTTGCTTAATAGAGCATTGTGACTCTTAGAGATAATGTGAGCAGAGTGAGAGCCTTCTCTTAAGAGAATCCTGCTTGTCACCTAGTCAGGGTGACATAGAGGTGAGAGCTTCCTCACAGTACTCACCTTAGTAGGCAGTTTTCACCCTTTGTAGTGAACTCCATTCCTGAATAGGGGAGCTCTGGGCTTATGAGAAGTCCCCTCAGAATATGTAGAAAATGGACAAACTGTGGAAAATAAGTAATCCATTGAAGGAAGTGAGGTGGAAGGGGCCATGCACCATGGACTCGGGAATGTCAAGAATTCAGTTGTCCATAGGCTGGGCCTAGGGCGGGGCAAGCACTTTGCTTTTACCACTGAGCCAGAGACCTCCTGGGTTTGCCCTGAAACCCATCCCGTCTCTAGTTTCCCATTTCTTTGAAACTTCACCCACTCTTCCCCGCCAGTAGCTCTTGTAAAGGCAAAGAGGTCAGTTGTCAGTAGAGGTCAGATGACCAGGATGGAGTTGTCGGAGGTAAAGGTGGTCTCCTTTAAGCTAAGGATTGCCAGACTTGAAAGTTAGTCTGTAAATGAACTCCCTGAGGAGATAAATGATTAAATAGTTCCTGTTGGTTTGTGCTATGACCTCTTCTATTCATTCTCTCTTGCTTTGATTCTCTTTTGGGGCAAATATTTGTTCAGCTGATTGATTACAGGAGGGACAGGATTCCAGCCCTTCAGACACACCCTCTGAAGCATCTCCAAGTAAACCTGGGCCCTTTGACTCTTACCACTTAGTTACTGTCTTTAGCTAGTTAGTGGTCCTAATAGCAGGTAGGCTCTTGCCAGCTATAAACAGTAGGCAGATGGAAGAGGCACCTGCTGGGTCAGCCAGCCTCTACAGAGGCTACTAGAACTGCAAATTGCCAGCTGCCCCATATTGCATGTCATGTTCCAGTCACCTGGAAAAATGCTAAACTCATCTAAGGCAGCAGCTTAGAGCAAGTTCATCAGCTCTCACTGATTAAAATTCCATCTACCACCACCTCTTCACCCAAGAATCTCCAGAGCCTGCTGGGCAACATACCTGGTAACTTGCCGCTTGTGCCTGGTGAGCAGAGGGTGAATGTGTGTAGAAGAGCCGGTTATGGCAGAGCCATTTCTGGGCTCACATTCTTCCCCTGACACCAGGGGGTAAAGAACATTCCACTCTGTCATTTGAACCTTGGTGGGTGATACCTGCCCATTTCCTTTTAGGTACGCCCTCTGAGCTGCACCGATGCTGCTGCATGGTACCCCAGACTTCCCTGGGGGTGTAGCTTGGAGGTTGTAGAGTTTGGGTGGTTCAGGTAGTTCCCTCAGGGTGTGCTCTGAATTTAGCATCCCTGTAGGAAAAGGGAAAGACCTTAGCCTTTCTTTAGTGCCTTGAGTACCTCTCATGTATTCAGCATTGTGTTTCATCCTTTATTTAATGTAGCCAGTTTACTGAGCAGTTATTATATTAAGCTAGACACTATCTTTCCATCTTGGAAATATACGGTCATTCATATGTTCCATGCAGTAACTTTCCAAGGTAGGTGGATTTATTCCCAGGTTGTACACAAAGTCCCTGTGGCTAAATGACTGAGCTTAAATGTTTCTCAGCCAACAAAGTATCTTGAGTGAGAAATTTAAATTGAAGTTGTCCTAATTTCAGAGTCTAAACCTTTTCCATCCATACCTTGTTCAGGAAGTAATAATCCAGAGAGACTAGCATAGAAAACCAGGGCTGAGAAAAACATGCCTGTAGAACGTGCTCATTCCAAGGTGTAATTGTAGCATTGTTCAAGCATCTGAGAACAGTGTCTTTATCATCAGTAGCAGGTTCCCAAATATGTGGCAACCTCAGATTGTGGCACTAGTAAAACGCAGATATGGCAAGTGCTGAGTGGCATTACGAGTTTTCCCAGTCATGGTGGGTTCTTGTTAGTGTTTCATTATTAAAAATCTCAGCCCTGTCAATCATTGAGAGTGTCATGTGTGCAGGGAGATGGCCTGCTCCAGAATCTCTGTTAATTGTGGGGTGATGCTCTAAGGATTGGAACCCCAGCCTCTGGCCATACTACAGCCCAGTCATTTGGAAAAATGCTGAACCTGTTGTGTCTCTTGTCTCTCCCACCTGTAAAATGGAATAATGATAGCCAGCCACCAGAATAAAAGTCCTTCCCTAACCTTAATTGTAGGGTGGACACACTTCTTCTCAGGAATGAGCGTCCTCCCTCAAGGTTCTGAACTTTGCCCCCTGGGGTTACTTTTTAAGAAACTAAGCCTAACCCTCAGTGATGAAACTCTTTTGGGGGTGGGGGTGTTTGGAGCCATAGCTAGGAGAAAAACTAGTTTGGCCTTATCCAAGCTGCAGCCTCTTAACCTATTCTGGCTTCTTCAGTGCTTAGTTGAAACACCTCAGCTCCATTTGCAAATTTGGCAGTTCTGTGGTTTTCTTGGGGGAAGCCCCATCAGAAATCCCAACACAAAATTTTTAGTAATCTCATTCAGGTCTCCAAATGAAGTAGAAGTGTCTCTGGGGGCTCCCCCATGAAACACCCACTTCTTCTTGGTATCGTTTTTTTAGGTGACTCTGAAAACTCTTTTGCCATCACAGGGTTTTCCAGACTCTCTAAAGCAATATCCCCAGCAGCAACATGGAGCTCTTTATCTTCTGCTTGAAAATTACCAAGGTATTTTTCAGGGGGCCCCAGTGGAACCTGGAGGAGTTTCTTCGCTTTCTTGTAGGTAACCACCAATTTTGTTTGGGCTGTGTGAAGCCATGTTTTTAGCTGACCCCTTTTCCTAGCAGACTTTTGTCCTAAAGCCAATGGATTTGGGCATCCTCCTGTGCTTAGATTTAAGGATAATCCCCAGTGAGCCTGCTCTTCAACAGAAACAACATCTTTAACAACCTTAGTCTATCAAGATCTGTCTCCATCCCCAGTCTCAAACCTAAGTCTGCAGGGTCCTCTTTTCTTGAAGGCAGAATCCACATCTTAAATTGGTTCTCTTAGCCCAGAACACAGGTCTTGGGTATCGTAGTCACCTATGAAAGAGATCCTGAGTATCTGAGGAAAGGACCTAGCCAGGTCAGAGTAATAATTGTGGGAGCCTCCTCTACAAATTATCGAGTCCCCCACTCTACTGGGGGAAAAAAAACAAAAGTTTTTGCCATATGTAGCTCATTCTGGTGAAGAGACCAAAAGAAAAAAACAAACAAACAAAAAATACGTAATGGAGGATAGGGTTCAGCCTGTAAAATGCTTGTTATGCTAGCATAAGATTCTGAGTTTGGCAGGGGTGTGGTGACACACACCTTTAGTCCTAGCACTAAGAAAGCAGAGGCAGGGGAGGGATCTCTGTGAGTTCAAGGCCAGCTTGAAGAAAAATAAAGAATCTGAGTTTGATCACCAGAATCTAGAATGTATGTTTAAAAAAAAAAAAAAGCCAGGCACAATGGTGTGCACTCATAATCCCAAAGCTGTAAGGTAGAGACAAGGGGATTTCTGGGGCTTGCTGGCCAGCCACCCTAGCCTGACGGGTCACTTCCAGGCCAATGAGGTAGCTAGCTCCTGAGGAACAATCCTTAGGGTTAACCTTTGGCCTCTGTATGCTTGTACATATATATGCAAGCTAAGATGAGTATATATACACACACACACACACACACACACACACACACACACACACACACACGATTGTATAACAACATTTTTGTCAGTGATGGACTGGGCACTGTAGCAGTCCCATGATATGAAATAGTCTAGGGGATGGAGAGATGGCTCAGTACTTCCTGCTCTTCCAGAGGACCGAAGTTCAGTTTCTAGCATTTGTGTATGTGTTATATATCAGCTGATAATAGGTATTCTGAATAAAATAAAGCATATTGGTCCATAGAGAATGCAAAACAAGGCAGGATGGGACAGTCAGTACTTTAAAAAGGTTAGTCAAAGGGCCTGGCAAGGTGGTTCAGCTTGTAAAGGTGCATGCTGTCAAGCCTGATGTCCTGAGTTAGATCCCTGGTTCCTGCCTGGTGGAAGGGAAGAACTAACTTCTGCAAGTTATACCCTGACCTCCATATATGTTCATGGCGTGCCCCTCCCCCAGCAAATAAATAGTAAGTAAATAAATGAAATTTGAAAAGTGAACAGCCAAGATGTAGGGGAATGAAAAATATCTTACACTTCGCCTGTTGATTTTCTTTGGCTAGAATATGAATTAACTTGACATAAGACAAATTAACAGGAGAAAAAAAGTTTGATAAGCCATGCATACACGAGAGCCAATCTCATAATGGGTAGATGCATGATTGAGGTAGCATCCTGAGGAGGCTGAGTTTGGGCGAACATGCCTTTAATCTCAGCACCCAAGAGGCAGAGACAAGCAGGTCTTTGAGCTTGAGGCCAAGCAGAGCTACATGGTGAGACTGCCTCAAACCAGTAAGTAAGTAAATATATGGAAGGAATAAGGTTTGGGATTCATACAGTGACCATTCAAGTTTTGAGAGGTTCAGCTGCAAATTATAGTGAATAGATATTTTTTCTTATTTAGATAGAAGTGTCTCAGGTAATAAAAGTTGTAGAGCAAACTGATAACTGATATAAATACTTTTTGTAGCAAATTTCTTTATAGCTGTTTCTTTTATACAAAACACTCCTATACATCTCTGAGTGTGGATTTCTCAGATTAACCAGCTTCAAGTATGCCAAATTTACATGTTCTGATCTCCAGAACTCCAACAAATGATAATAACCTGAAGGTTGTATTTGAGCCAATATCTGAAGGAGAAGAGATGGTTCACTATGTGGTTGGGTACATATAGAGAGCTTTTCAAGTAGAAGGTGCAACTGAGGAAAGATGCTTGGCATTTTCATGATGGCAAGAGGTCAGTTTGGCTGAAGAAGCATCAGGGAACAGAGGAGATTTTTTTGTTTTGTTTGTTTTATTTTGATTTTGCTTCCCATCAAGGAGATGAAGTCAAAGAAACCTGGGGGGGGGGGAGCCCTGGGTACCAGAACACAGAACATTACAAGGTAGGTTGAGGCTTTGGCTTGGAGTGAGAGAGAAGCCAAGGTGTAGAGGAGGGAGGTTATGATCAGAATTCTGTAGGGGTGGAAGCAGGTCTTCACCTTGAGAAGAGAAGAAGCTGGTGCCACTGGCAGTTGAAAAGGCATCTGGGCTTTAAATGACGATAGAGGTAATGAGAGGAGACAAGAGGAGACCAGCTTTGCACATGGTGTATTGACTGGTCTGTCTGACCACATTGAAGCATGTTTTTTGACTGTTTGGAGAGTCTAGATAGAACGAGGTCCCACTTAGGCTGGGCATGGTGGTGCATGGCTATAATCCTAGAGTTTAGGAGGTTGAGACATAAAGATTACTTTAGGTTTGAGGCCAGCCCAGACTACATCATGAATTCAAGGCCAGCCTGAGCTATAGAGTGAACTTATGCCTAAATAAATAACCTCTCTTTTTCAGAAATACTTCTCTCCAAATACATTTTACAAATGGCCCCCCTCTAGTCTTCTGTTTCTGCCTGAAAAACCTGCAGCTTGAGTGAGTTAAAATCCTAACTTACCCAGTCTCTTTTGACTCCTGAATCTTGAGAGCAATGATAAAACATTGACATGTACCTGGGATATGGAGGGCCTGACATCATATTGATGTAATACTTTTGATTATCTGTACCATGGAACTCTTGACTCATTCACAAAGCATTCATTCTCTCTTTTCTTCATAGTTACCCATTAGTGCATTCTCATGGCATCCTTCTGTCACAGTATGAGCTCTAGTGTGTATATGCCCTGGTGATCCAAGATCTCAATGGTCTTAGGTTAAGGATCCAAACATACTCTCTTAGCTCTCCATATTCAGTCTGTCACCAGATCACATTAGCCCCATACTTCATTTTCTCCCTCATGATGGTGGTATCTTGAAATTGACATCCTAGGAGCCCTGATTCTCAGAGGTCTTCAACTCTATGGCAGATTTTACCAAGAATGCTATTCTACAACAGTTATTTTAGGCTGGCTCTTTTCTGTCCAGGACACAGTATTATCACAGATTTGTCACTGGCCTCATAAGATTAAGACTCTGTGCACACTGACAGCACATTCCAGTTTACAAAGCACTTAGCATATCTACCTTATTGATACCTTTAGCCATGCAGATTGGTGATCAGGACAGTGCCATCTCTGTGTCACAGGAGCAGGCAGCTCAGAGATGCAGTGACTCCACTGGTTACCTGATGTGTGACCTGGGCTTGGTGGATGGTTCAGAAAGGCAATTCTTGGCCTAAAGTGCTCAGAACGGTGACAGTCATCTAGGCAGTACTGCCATAATGTTTGGGCTCCTTCAGTCACTGTTTTAATAGAGAGAAGCCACTTTTAGGGCCTTGTGCTGCTTGGTTTTATCTCCAGTGTGTCTCAGGCCAGGCCTACACTGGCTCTAAGCTACAGCGTTCTCTGGATAGAGAGCAGAGTTCCCCTCGGAACTAGAGCTTTTTCTTGCGCTCTTCAGGAAATGCCATTGCCATGACTTCCATAGACTGCTTCCTGTCCCAGCCCAGCAGCCAGATTCCTGCAGCAGTATGTGGAAACTGGAAAGTAATGTCCCAAGAGGCGTGCCCCCTACTTTTTGTATGCCCCTCCCTTTCCTCTTTCAGTCACTTTCTCTGCTCTCATTCCCTTCCCACTTCTCCAAGCCTCTCCCTCCAACCTGCCATCTTCCCCTTAGAACTGGGGATGCCCTTTTGGTGCTTCTGTCAACTGACGCTAGGCTGTGGGGGTCAGTCCGAAGGACTCCTGGCTTGTCTCCTTGGCTCCATCAGTTGTAACGCTCCCCTAGAGGGGCATTAAAGCTGTCACTTGGAGTTCCCTCTGTCATCCTTGAACTAACTTCTCCCAGGGGTTCCTACCCATTCAGGAATAGAACAGAGATTCCTAAGACAGGTATCCATGGTTCTGCACTTAAAATTTTGTCTCTTGGAGATTGATGACAGAGCAGAGTGACAGACCTTGCTGCCCCTTCCCAAGTCACCTTTCAGGAGGAAGCTGGAAGGTTGCGAACCTTGTTGGACAGTCATCTGAGGAATGGGAGCTGGCCTGGGAGGAGATTGGAATGCACTCAACTATGCCTCAGATCCTTTGTTCCAACTCTTGAAAGGGAAACATTCCCCTCCCTCCACCCTGGCCACACACATGTGCCTTTGTTCCCCGAGTCAGAGTCAGGCAGCGCCTGGAACACAACCTCTGGGAACACAGTGTCCCTTCTGAGGGACCTGACTGGTCTCCCCAGAGGCTGGCCCCTGGTCAGTGGGCTTGGGACTTAGGAGCCCAGCCTCATGCCCTTTTCATAGAAGAGTCTCCCACAGGCTGACAGCTTGCTTGCAGGCACATGTCCAGGTACTTCTGTGGAATTATTCCATGGGATGCCCATGTCCCAGAACTAAGCCCCTCCCTCTTATTCCGCTTGGTGATTAATATTATTGTTAACATTGCTATTAATAGCACCTAACATTTATTGAATGCTTACTCTATGCCAGGCATTGTTCAGTGTGCGCTACAAGTACTAATTGATTCCATTCTCACAGCAGCACCCGATGAAGTAGGTACTATTATTAGCCCCTTTCACAACTGAGACTCAGGAGTAAAGTAGCTTGTTTGAAGTAGCAGTTAGTGCTGGGCAAAGCCTGGGAGGCACGTTTCTGGCTGTTTGGAAGGGGTTGTATAGGAAGTAGAGTCAGGACTTGATACCAGGTCTGTTTGTTTCTCGTCTCTAAAACGGCCTACAAAGTAGGTAGCATCTTCATTTTATAGTTAAGAAAAACTGAGACTGAAAGAAAAATGATATTGCTCAGGCCTCATGGGCCAATCCCTGGAGGAGCTGGGATTCCAACTCAGAGTTTTTAGCTTCTAAAACTGTACCACCTTAGCAGTCTGCAGCCTACTGACAATTCCTTTTACATACCTGATAGTGTTTTCTAATGTACCAGACCATTTTGTTCACATTTCTAGGGAGGAAATTAAAGAGTTAGAGCTTGTCAGAGTTAGAGTCCCATTTGGCCTGGAGTTTGTTTGGGGGTCAGGGGCTTTTACAAGAGAGTCTCGTGTATCCCAGGCTGCCCTCAAATTCACTATGTTAGTGAGGACCTTGATCTTCTGATCCTTCTTCCTATGCTTCCTGGGATTACAGGCATGTCCCCCCACCATGCCCCAGTCTTGTGTCTGGCCTTTACCCTGCTGTTACTAGTGCTATCTACCTCTCCTAAGGCTGGATTCATTGAATTTAAATCAATAAATGCTAAAACATGCCTTAGCTATGGTGGTGAGTGAGACGACATGGCTGCTGGTGGTGCTCCGTCTCAATGCTTCACACCATGGAACTGGCTAGAGTCTTTCTTGCCATTTGAATTAGTCTATGTGATCATCTATCTGTCCCCTCAGCTCCCAGACAAGCCAGGCAGGGCTCATTTTAGTTAGTGTGTTAGCTTTCTGTTGCTGGGACAGAATACTCCAGTCTAGACACAGTTTTAAAGGATGGAAAGATTATTTTCGCTTACTGTTTCAGAGCTTTAATTCATGGCCCTTGGCTCCATTGTCTCTGATTTATGAGTAGTGAGACAAATCCACAAATGGTGAAGCAGAGTTGCTTACTTCAAGAGCACAAGAGAGAGGGCACTAGGAAAAGAATGCTTCCCTCTAACATTTTCCCCATTGACCAGGCCAGGCAGTGATAGCTCAGGCCTTTAATTCCAGCCCTGGGAGGCAGAGTCAGAAGGATCTCTGTGAGTTTGAGGTCAGCCATGTCTACAAAGATAGTTCCAGGAAAGCCAAGGCTACACTGAGGAACCCTGTCTTGAAAAAACCAAAATAAACAAAAATTACAAATTGCTCTGTAGTGATGAGAAGAGGTCTGGGAGATCTACCCTGACAGGGATGTCAGGTTGAGCAGACCTCTTTAGCCCCTCTCCCCTTGGAGTCTCTGAATAAAACCGTTTGATCCCAGTTAGTCAGTGAACCCACAATTACACCCGTCCTCATGATCCAGTCCCCTTTCTGAAGATCCTGCTTCTGAAGACTATTGTGTTAGGGACCAAGTCTTTAACAAATGAGATTTGGTGGGGGGGGGGTGTTCTTTTTGCTTGGAGACAGTTTCAGTATGTACCCCAAGCTAACTTGGAGCTTACTGCATTCTGCCTGGAAAGTACTGGGATTGCATTCATATGTCACTGTGCCTGGGTAACACATAAACTTTTGAGGGATATTTCAGAGCCAAGCTAAAGCAGTATGTATTAATCTCTTTTAACAAACCAGTAGACAAAGTTCTCAACTCACATGTGAAGCAACCCAATTCTCATATCCATAAACCTGAGAGGATAATGCCAACCATACCAGAGTAAGCAAGGCATAAATGAGTGAATGCCTGGGTGTTGTTAGGAATAATAACAGGTGTTGTGTGTGGAGTGCTTGCTTGCTGTATGCCAGGTGCTGTGTTTATGCCCTTGACATAATCGTCTTATTTGTTCTCTATAACTGCTCCCGTGTGAAGAGGGTACATCCAAGACCCAGAGACCTCCATAGTAACACATCTTCTAAGAGGCAGACCACAGTCTGACAGTATGCCATGTGCCCAAATCTCTCCTTATGCCACTATGTTGTTGCTTTTTCTGCAGACCTGGACTGGTTTATTTTATCCTGAGTACCTGGCACAGTGCCCAGGCTTCGGCAGGGGATTGGCTAGGGTCTGTTCAGTGAACATGAGGGTTGTTACTACTAGATATAGTACTACGTTGTCAGTCCCCAAGGAAGCAAATACATCCCAATCAGGACTAGGCTCCAAACACTTGGTGAATGGCTTGTGTCAAATCTGTGGTGTAGACTCCAAGTGGAAGGGGCCACACCACTGATTACATCCTACAGGTAGTCTGGGCCTCTGCCAAATGGTCCCACTTCTACCATCACTACCCATTAGATTACTTGTTCAGAGGCCTCCACCCTCAGTGCATCATCACCTTTCCACCTGGCCCCAGGACAGCTGCATTGCCAGGCTAGACTTCCACATCCAGTGCCAAGGGTGAGAATGGGGAAAGTTGTTGGGGACTTCAGCAGTGTAGCTTTGTATGCTGAGGTCTCCATTCCCTTGTCTGTAAAATGAAGGTAATGGAATGGGTCTCTCCTCCCAAGGCTCCATGGTTTTCCTCTGTTGAAAGTCACTCTGCCACCTCAGGTCTGATTAGGACTCCCTTTTTTATCATTTAGGGTTCCATGTTCCAGGCCTCCCCAAAGGCCACCCATGTTTACATGTTTACTGTCTAATTCAGAGAAACCTAAGCTCCCAGAGTATATGGCCTTTGTCTTGAAAGTTTTCTTTTGTTAACTAGCATCTAACAGAATATTTGGAATTAGGTGACATTTGGCCGATATTTTTTGAGAGACTGGCTGTAGTGTAGACCACATAGCCTTCTGCCTGACATATACCTGTTAAGAAGATGTGGAACACAAAGGCTTCTTTGCTCTTTCCCGCCCCTGGATGCTGGGAGTTGACCCCAGGGCCTTAAGTATACTGTGCAAATGTTCTTTCCTCTGTCTAAAGTCCCAGCCATTTCTGCCTGTTCTGAAACAGGGTTTCTGTAGGAACTCAGGAACTCAGTCCTCCTATGACACACTCCCCAGTAGCTGGGGTTATAGGCTTGCACTACCACACCCCGCCTGTGAAAGCTTTAAATAGGTGAAAGGAATGTGGCTGGGACAGGCTAGTTGGGTGAGAAACAGCCAGCCAGATCTGAGGGGTGCATGTGAAACACTGGGAGATGGTGAGCTGTCTACTATAACTTCTGCGGAAGAGGATCTGGGTTGGCAGTGAAGCTGGTCAGGCAGAAGGAAGCGCAGACTGATGCAGGCCAGGGATGGCAGTAACTTATGGTAGTGACAGATTCAAAAGGGAGAGACCCAGAGCACCCATGGCGTGCAGTTAGGTCTCCAGTAACTCCTGGGAGAAAGAATCCCTTGCCAGCTGGGACTCAGCAGGCAGAGCTGCGAGAGGGAAGAGTCAAAGGCATCTGGGACGTGCAGATCTGGTAGGCTGCCCTGGTTGTTATTTGGGGCTCAAAGCCAGGTGCAGATTCAAAGGATTGATTGAAGCCTTTTGGCAACTCTAGCCTTTGTAGGGTAAACATCACCTGTCTCCTGCCACCTGCTGTGACTGTGCCAGCAAGGTGCCCTGGCAGTCCCAAAGAGACCCAGCTTTCTTGCCCTGGTAGAGCAAAACTACCCTCCAGAGAGGCGGCTACTTCTTTAGCTCCTCTGAAAGTCTCAGGTGACAGACAAGAAGGTGTCTTCTACTAAAGAGGCCCTCCCCATGCGAGGAAGGACAAGAGGGGCCCTGGGAGCCAGGACAGCTGGGCCTACTAGGGGGAGGGGTCAGCTTGAGAGCAGGTGCAGATTTCGAGGAGGGTGGGGCCTGAGGGGAAGTAGGGATCTTGGTAGGCTTCAAAACTTCCCTCTGCCTCCCCTAGCCACAGCTGGCTTCTACAGGAACCTGATGACCTAGTTACAAAGCTTAGAAATAGTTACCTTAGCTTGCAGTTCAGGGCTGTGCAGTCTGTCATCCTTGAGACTTGTTGGGTCCAAAAGGTACACTGGTGTTGCCCAGAGCAGTTCCTTGTGAAGAACATGCACCTTGTCACATGCAGAGGCTCGTGGCCTAAGGGAGGATCCAGACAATAGGCTTCTTCTTGGCTGTCCTATCAAGTCTATCAAGCCCAAGGAGAAGCCTCTCCAGTCCACCCTTTCCACTTCTCTCCAGGCATGGTGTGGATGGATGGCCAGTAGAAGCTACATACTCCTTGAGGGACAAAAAGAAAGAAATTCTGTTGTCTTGAGCATAAGTTGTCTCCTCTTCTTCTCTCAGTAGGATGGTAAAACCAGCTACTGAGAGGGTATCGGGACTGAATTCAGGACCAGCTAGTCCCCGCAGAGACCCTGTTTCCAAACCTGTGGAAAATGGTTGAGACTACAGCTAGATGGGTGAGAAAGATTCTAGGGTCTCTGGAGGCCTCCACACCCTTTCCCTGGTATTTATGGTACTTGGCTTGCCACTATCTCCTTAGGAGAAAATTGATGATCACTGTCAAAGAGTTAGGTTCAGTAGGGTTGGAAGAGTGTTTGCCTAGTATGCAGGAAGCCCTGGGCTCGATCCCAAGCACTGCATTTTACAAGGCTTTGTGACACAGTCATGAAACTCAGTACTGAGGAGGATCTGAAGTTCAGAGTCACTTTTGACTGTGTAAGGAGTTCTAAGCTAGCCTAGCCTTGTCTCAAACTAATAACTCCTACCTGTAATCCCATCACTTGGGAGGCTAAGGCAAGAAGAATGCCGTCAAGGCTAGCCTGCACTGTAGAGTAAGATCCGTCTGAAAAAAAAAAAAAACAAACAAACAAAAACAAAACAAGAGCAGGGCAGGTGAGGTGACTTAATAGATAAAGGCATTTGCCACAAATCCTCATGACATGAGTTCAATTTGAAGAACCCATGTGGTAGAGAGAAGCCACTCCCCCAGGTTGTTCTCTGACTCCATGGGCATGCTGCTGCCATCCCACTCACTGCCCCATACACAAAATAAACACTAAATAAGTAAAATGATTTTGAAAACACAGCAAGGATACACTCTGCTGAGCTTGCAGACATGTTAAGATGCATGGAACCTGGCATACACTACTATTCATTCAGTGTGACGGCTACTGCTATTACTATTACACCATTGCTATCACAGATAATCACGTTGCTGTGATTGTTGTTGGAGCTTGCTTTCTCTCATTCTTTCTTTCTCTCTTTCTTTTTTTTTTTTTTTTTCATTTGAGACAAGGTTGCCCTATGCCTATATATCCCTGACTGGCCCAGAACTCACTATGTAGACCAAGCTGGCCTCAAACTCATAGAGATCTTCCTGCCTCTGCCTCCTGAGTGCTGAGGTTAAAAGAAGCCTTCTGGGAGTTTCTGTTTGAGCTACAGATGATGTAGCTAGCCTTTGGCCCAAGAGTTAGGAAATCAAGGGCCTTGGCTCACAAGCTTATCCCCACCTCCCCGACCTGGGCCTCAAGTCAGAACTTGAACTTGTACACAGCTTGATATCAACCATGTTGTTGACTAGGCATTTGGCAATATGGTGTATTTTCTCAAATCTTTGCCAACATTCTTCAAGATGGAAGACCCCCTCCATATTTAATGACTAAAAGATTTATGAGTTGAGCATTTAAAGTGTATAGGAGTATGCCTAGCACACATTGGGTGCTTCTATATCTGTATAACTAAACTATGTGATGTGTTGTGGGTACTTGGAACTGGTCTGGGGTGGCCTCATTTCTTGTTTGTTCAATGACTATAAGCCTCTTGCCTGAGTTCTGCCTGTCGCCTCATGTTGAACAAAGATAACACCCACTTTGCCTCCCTCCTGGGCTGGCAGGGAGGCCCAAGGAGGTGATAAGTGAAAAAGCACTTTGAGAACTATAAATGTTTGGTCTTGTTACTCTTCCTTGACTAAGGCCACAGCCATAGCTGTGTCATTCATTCATTCATTCACTGAACCAGCAGGCATTAAACAAAAAAAAAGAAAGAAAGAAAGAAACCTTGACTTAACATTTCCATGTTTTCATGAGTTTGGACAAGCTTACTTTCTAAGCCTAGACATCTCTAAAGGGGAAATAGTTCTTTCTAGACAGGTTTGTTTCACTGGGGTGTGTGTTGAGGGCAACTAATAAGAAAGCTCTTGAGTTTATTGAGCACCAGATTGTTTTATTCACTCTTACCAGCTACCATTGAGCCTACCTACCACTTAGTGGTTAAGTATCTAATGGCCAGGTTAGCACACATTCCTAAGGATGGCTGGTATGTGTAGAGTGCCCTATATACTGCCTAGTGCAGAAAATAAGCTTACCAAATTCTAGGTCTTTACAATTCTTTCACTGTGTGGCTGATCAGTCACTAATTTAGCTACTGATTCCCTTCACCATGAAATTACCAGGCAAGCTCAGACTGTTGAGTGACTCAAAATGGTAAGTAGAAATGAGTATTGGCTCTTAACCCCAGATGGCCTTGCCTGCCCAGCTAGGGTAATAGTAGGAACTTTACCCAGCCCAGAGCAGTGCCACTTCCATAAAAAACCCAGGGCCAGAACACTTCATCCCACACTCACCTCTGATTCAGAATAAGAATAGCTACCTCTTGTTCTACCTATTACTCCCTTTACTCACAGCACCCACACTCAGATAAAACCCTTGGGGTTATATCATGTCGGGGATGTCTTTAGGGAGTCTCTTAGTGATGACCTTTTGGGACAGAGAGGAAGCCCAAGTCTAGGGTTCTGGGTCTCCTGGGACTGGGTCAAGCTGAGCAGGTGCAGCTATGAGGCCCCAGAATGGTGGCTAAGTGGTGAAACTGAAAGGTGTATAGGATCAGACAAAGTCCATCCTGCCTGCCTGTCCGTGCAGGTGGAGTGCATCTGAAGCACTCTCCGGGTCAGATTTAGTAGAAGATAGGGTTCAACATTAGCACTCTAAACCTCAAGAAAAGTGTGGAAAGCTAGAGCAAAGCCTGCAGTTGTCATCTTACCCTTTGAGCCCTTTCAGAGCTCAGAGTTATTAATAACTTGATGAGCAGATCTTCCTTTGTATGGCCTCTGTTGCTTGTGATGCTTTGCTAAATCTTTTTATTTTATTTCATCATCATCATGATTATTGGCATCATTATTATGTGTGTGTTTAGACGTCTGTGCTATAACAAGTGTGTGGAGGCCAGAGGACAGCTTTTTGATGTCAGTTCTTTATCTTTTTGTGGTTTGGGGGGATCGAACACGGGTCATCACACTTGTATGATGTACTTTTTGGTTTTGGAGAGAGGGTCTCATTATGTATCGCTGTCTGTCCTAGAACTTGCTTTTATACCATATTGGCCTTAAACTCAAGAGATTCACCAGCTTCTGCCTCCTGAGTAATGGGAATAAAGGAATGTACCATCATGCCCTGACTTGTGGCAAGCCATTTTACCTGCTAAGCCATCTCTCTGGTCCCTTGTGCTAGATCTTTATGAGAAGGAGATTGCTTTAGTTCGAAGCATGACTGTAGAATTGCAGTTTCAAGTTTGAATGTGGGCATTAGCACTTACCTGCTGCTCCATTTCTTTTTTTTCTTCCTGTTTGTGTGTGCTGTATCAGTGTGTTGTGTGTACTTGCCTGTGTGTGCAAATGTTAAGGAAGCCAGGGAAGCCAGAGATTGGCTTCAACTATCTTTCTCTGTCATTCTGCACTTTCCTTTTTTGTTTTGTTCTGTTTTGTTTTTGTTTTATTTTTGAGACAGGGTTTCTCTGTGCCACCACCATCCAGCCACTTAGTTATTTATTTTGAAGCATGGTCTCTTGATACTTAGTCTAAACAGCTGGCCATTGAACCCCAGGGACCTGCCTGTCTCCATCTATCAAGTAGTATTTTTACAGGTGCATTCCATCACACCTGGCTGTTCACATGAGTGTTAGGGATTGAACTCAGGTCATGAGATAACTATCTCAAAAAACAAACAAAAGAAAATCTCAAACCAAGAATTACTGTTGATTTTATTTTACAGAGGAGAAAGAAAACACAGAGAAGGAAAGTGATCACAGAAATGTAGCTAGTAAGAGATAAAGTCATGCTTTGAATCCAAGCAATGTGTCTTCGAAGCCTTTTAGTCCTGGGTTGGAGTGGGGGTGAGGGGTTGCTAGCAAGTGTTGCTGCTGTAGCTGTTGTATCCATCACTGTAGCTCTGATTTTGTTCTCTCTGCTGATTCTGAACTCAGAAAAAAAAACAAAACAAAACTAGAAACCCATCCTAATCACCTCAGATCCCCTGAGACCAACATAGTACTCATAAATATTTGCTTAATGGTGGAGAATATTCCCTCTCTTCATTAATCAATCAGAAGCTCTTTATCGACCATTTCCTGTAGGCTAGCTCTGAACCAGATCCTGGGAGGACTACAAAATACAGCTTTGACTCTGTGAACGAAAGAGAGGGAGAGAGAGAGAGAGAGAGAGAGAGAGAGAGAGAGAGAGAGAGAGAGAGAGAGAGAGAGAGAGAGTCCCTGTGTTGAGGGGGGTTGCATTCCAGAGCTTTGTGTCATTGGCAGAAACTACCACAAGGGAGGCAGAGACAATACAGGTGGCTTTGGGATATTTTCTGAGCTAGGATTCTCACCCTTCCCTGAGTGGGCCACTCCCTCTACTTACAGAGCAAGGAACCAAAGATTCCCTACCCTTTGACTAGGGCAGAAAATCATTCCTATCTCCTCTGTTCTTCTGGAGTTTTTTTTTTTTTTTTTTTTTTTTTTTTGTTGTTTTTTTTTTTTTCCTTAAATGGTCTTTTTTTATTATTAATTTATTTTCTACATTCCAATTCCAGTTCCCCCTCCCTCCTCTCCTCCTACACCTCTACTCCCCACTCCCATCTGCTCCATTGAAAGGGTAAGGCCTCCCCTAGGAAGTTCTACTAAGTCTGTCCTATCATCTAGTTGAGGCAGACTAAGGCACCTCTCCACCCCCACACCTGTGTCTAGGCTGAGCAAGGTATCTCTCCATATAGAATGGGCTCCACTAAGTCAGTTTGTGGGTTAGTGTTAGATCTTGGACCCACTACCAGTGGCCTCATATATTGTCCCAGCTGCACCATTGTCACCTATATTAAGGGAGTCTAGTTTGGGCTTATGCAGGTTCCCCATTTGTCAGAACTGAGTCAGGGATCTCTCACTAGCTTGGGTCAGCTGATTCTGTGGGTTTCCCCATCATGGTCTTGACTCATTTGTTCATATTATCGCTCCCCCCTCACTTCAATTGTACTCCAGGAGATTGGTCCGTTGGTTAGTTATAGATTTCTTCATCTGCTTCCATCTGTTTCTGGAAGAGGGTTCAAGCTTCTCTGGGGTTATGGATTGTAGGCTAGGTATCTTTTGCTTTATGTCTGGTATCCACTTGTGAGTAAGTACAGACTATATTTGTCTTTCTGGTTTTGGGTTACCTCACTTAGGATGGTTTTTTTCTAGTTCTGTCCATTTCCTGCAAATTTTCATATATCAGGGGTTCTTAACAATGAGTAGTACTCCAATGTGTAAATATACTACATTTTCTTTACCCATTCTTCAGTTGAGGGTCATCTATGCTATTTCCAAGATCTGGCTATTACAAATAATGTTGCTATAAACTTAGTTGAGCAAATGTCCTTGTGATATGAATGCCTCCTTTGGGTACACACCCAACGGTGGTATTGTAGGGTCTTGAGGTGGGTTGTTCCTTAATTTTCTGAGAAATAATACAAATTTCTACAGCAGCTGTACAAATTTGTACTCCCACCAGCAATGGAAGAGTGTTCCCCTTTCTCCACATCCTCTCTCTCTTTTTTTTTTTTTTTCTTCTTGTCCAGTTTATGAGAGTCTAGAAGGATTAATAAAAGGAGATCAAGCACCTGTGGCACACGCCTTTAATCCCAGCATGTACTCAGATAAGTGTACACCAGAATCCAGAAACTTCTACCCACATTAGAGCTCTGATTAAGATCTGATTGCAGGGCAGTGATGGAGCATGCCTTTAATCCCAGCACTCAGTAGGCAGAAACAGGTGGGTCTCTGAGTTTGAGGCCATCAAGGTCTACAAAGCAAGTTCCAGGATAGCTGGAGCTATTGCATAGAGAAACCCTGTCTCAGAGAGAGAGAGGGGGGGGGAGGGGAGAGGGGAGAGAGGAGAGAGGAAATCAAGACCATAGAAAACCACATCTGCCTCAACACTACAGCCAGAGTGGCTTTTTAGAACCTAAATTCAAAGTGGGATGTGGTGACCATATGTTTTATACTCTCAGTTTTTAGGAGATGGAGGCAGGAAGAGGAGTCTATCATAATCCTCAGCTACATAATGAGTCGGGAGCCAGCCTGAACTACACAAGACCCTGTCTCACAACAACAAAACTGAAGCTACTAAGAATTAACAGTGTTCTTTTAAACTACGTTTGTTTTTCAGGACTGAGTTTCTCTGCGTAGCCCAGACTCTCCTGGAACTTGCTCTGTAGATTAGGCTGGCTTTGAACTCAGATCTGCCTATCTCTGCCTGTGCTGGGATTAAAGCTGTGAACCACTATAGCCCAGTCTGCCTACCTTTTGAATGCTCATCAAGTATCAAGTGTATACTTAGTAATTTGCATGTATTCTTCTTGCCATGTATATCTTTTTCTTAATGTGTGTATTATTATTGTATGTGTGTACACATGCATGCCTATGAAGGCTAAAAGACAAAACCTCAGGTATCAACCTCAGGAATGCTGTTTACCTCCTTTTAAGACAGGTTCTGTCATTTGCCTGCAGCTCTCCCAAGTAGGGGCTAGGCTGCCCCACTGACAAGCTCCAATTAAGCATCCTCCTG
This sequence comes from Phodopus roborovskii, assembly GCF_943737965.1. Taxonomy (NCBI): domain Eukaryota; kingdom Metazoa; phylum Chordata; class Mammalia; order Rodentia; family Cricetidae; genus Phodopus; species Phodopus roborovskii. Next base: position 2,877,482 of record NW_026125264.1, read on the forward strand.
TCTCTGCTTCCCCAGCACTGGGGCATATACTTGAGCAGTAAGTGGTCCTATTTTCTTTTCAGTAAGGAAATAGAGGCCCAGAGAAATGAAATTACATGCTTAAGATTCTCTACTTTTATATAAGACAAACCTAGATTTGGACCCAGATAGCTTTTCTCCAAAGCCAGGCTTCATTCTGTTGCTCTTCCCAGTGTGCTTCATAAACACAGAAACAAGGTTGGGAAGCATCTTGGAATTAGAGTATTGAGGGATATGTACTGCTCTGCCAGCTGAGAAAGTGTGTCTGTAAGGGGTGTTCTAAAGCTTAGGGTTATTGTAGGCCTTTGCCAGAGGCATGTTTGAACTTAGCCATTCAGTATCCTCTGATTTCCTGCTTTTACCCTCTCAGCTGCTTGTCAGGAGGTCTGTGAAGGTGACATCATCTAGCTGAATCAGCTGTTGGCTGTAGACTTACGGGAACTGAAAGTCATTGCCCCTTCCTGCTTTTCTAGTCTCTCCAGAATGAAGTTCGGGCATGGGAGTTCCACCTGTCTATGGGGTCATGGCTAGAACTTACAGTGCTCAGTGTTTTAAGAGCCAAAAAAGGGTCAAGGTATAGTGGCACAAGCCTTTAGTCCCAGTGCTTGGTAGGCAGAGGCAGATGAATTTTCAGTTCAAGACTAGCCTGAGTTCCTGGACAGCCAGGGCTATATAGAGAAACCATGTCTCAAAAACAAATGAACAAAAAGCTAAAAGGCAGGTCAAGTGCGGTGTATGAGTTCCATGCCAGCTAGGACTGATATAATGAGTTTCAGAACAGTCAAGCCTGTATAGTAAGACCATGTTTTTTTTTGTTTTTGTTTTAGGCAAGGTCTTTCTATGTAGCCCTGGCTTTCCTGGAACTCTACATGTAGATCAGGCTGGCTTTGAACTCTTAGGTTCCACCTGTCTTTGCCTCCCAAGTGCTAGGATTCAAGGTTTGTGCCATCATGCCTGGCCCTATTATTTATTTTGTGTTATCTATTTTTTAAAAAATTTAAAAAAATAAATAAAAGGTCTCTTTGATCTTTTGAGTTCAAAGTCAGCTTGGTCTACAGAGTGAATTTCAGGACAGCTAGGGCTACAGTCTCGAAAACCAAAGATAAATAAATAAAATAAAACAAAATCGTTAAAAAGTGCATTTTCTTCCTTCTCCTCTTCCAGTCTTACTTTATAGCCCTTGCTGGCTTCAAACTCATAGCCTCCTTTGCTGGGATTCTAGGTGTGTCCTATGTCTGGCTTAAAAGATTCATTTTGGTGAGAAAGCTGTTTTTGAGGACAGGAGGTGTCTCAAGGTTTTCTTTTCTGCCTTTATTTAACTCTGTGGACTCTTGACCCTTCTGGGTTTTTTGTTTGTTTGTTTGTTTGTTTTTGTTTTTGCCTAAGTCCTAAGCTCAGACCAGCACTATAGATGTGCAAACAAAATTTATTTGTGGATTTAGATTTTGAATTTAAGGCTTTTAGAGTCTGATTAGGAGAATTCAAACAAGCAAACAAAAAACTTGAATGCTTCAGAGTGGAGCAACACCACAATGTCATCTGTTGGAGCTCTCTCTTGGTCCAATGAACAAAAAGAAAAATATTATTCAAAAAGAAAGAAGTGGGGATCTGGAGAGATAGAAATCTCAGCAGTTAAAAATGCTTCCTTCAGCTGGGCATTGGTGATGCACGCGCTTGGGAGGCAGAGGCAGGCGGATCTCTGTGAGTTCGAGGCCAGCCTGGTCTATAGAGCTAGTTCCAGGACAGGCTCCAAAGCAATACAGAGAAACCCTGTATCCAAAAACAAACAAAAAAGAATGCTTCCTGCTTTTGCAGAGGACCCCAGTTCACTCCCAACACCACCTGTAACTCCCGCTTCACAGGATCTTTCTTTCACATGGACAGACTCCCACACAGACATACACATTATTTTTATATTTTTAAATTACTACTGCTACTATTATTATTACTATTATTATTTTGGTGACTCATTCCTGTAATATCAGCACCTTGAAAACTGGGGCAGGAGCATTGCCACAAGTTTAAGACTAGCCTGGCCTACATAGTGCTTTCCAGGATAGCTGTAGCTGTGTATTGACTCTATCAAAGCAAAGCAAGTGAGAAGGGAACACATTAACAGTGATAAAGGATGGGTTAATTCTGTGATAGTAAAACAGCATCCAAACTTACTTGCCTGTGACTTCGCCTCACTCAGCTACTCTGGTGCTATATGTAAAAGAGATGTCATCAGGATATGTGATTCCTTGGGTAGGTGGAGTATCACATGAGATACCACATTAGAAGCATTTAGAACTGGGTGCAATCCCATAGGCATATAGTCTTGGCTACTGGAGAGGTCCAGATAGGAGGATTGCATGATCGGATGAGTTTGGAAAGAGCACTCAGTAAGTGGTAGGTAGCCCCTTTGATATGATCTCAACAGAGGACAGGTCCATTGGAAAAGCATGGGTGAGGCTTTTGGGGATAGGTTGGCTTGGAACTAGAATTTGGAGCCTGGTTAGATGGTTGATTGGTGTAGTCTATTCAGGTAGAAATAGAACACCTTTGGAGGCTAGGGGCTGGTGATTTGCTGTGTAGCTTTTTTCTTCATATTTTTTATTTTTAAAATCAACACACAGTATTAGAGATGATTATAACATCCAGAACAGTGTGTTTTAGTAGATTCTCCTTCTCCTCATCTTTAACCTTTCTCCCTACTCTATTTTCCCATGTACTTTTGCCCACCACTCTGATTCTTCATCACCTACTATTATCTTCTCCTGGTCTCCTTTCTAGTTCTTTAGGCTCTGCCCATATTTATACCAGTTTACACATGCATACACAGTTGTACAGGCTCGATCCATTTATGAGAGTGGGATTTTTGGTTTTTTTTTGGTTTTCTTTGTCTTTCTGAGTTTGTGTCACTTTAAAATTATAATTTCTAGATTCATCCATTTCCTTGCAAAGTTCATAATTTCATTTTTCTTTATTGCTGAATGAAGTACCATTGTGTGTATATATATTCTATGTGGAAGGGGGAGTACAGCTAGAGGCAACTGGAAGAAGAGTCCAGACTTAAACGGAGCATGGGGGCCAGTGAGAGAGGGACAAGAGAGGGGACCAGGAGCCAAGAGCCTAGCACCAGCAGAGTACTTGGTCTCTATAGGAATGAGAAGCTGGGGGAAGGGAAGAGCATACTAGAGAGCAGTGCTTGGAGGAGTCACAGGTACTGAGTGAGCCCTTGTCATGGGCTTTATGTATATCACATTTTCATTATCCATTCTTCTGTTGATGGACATATAAACTGGTCCCATTTCCTTGTTACTGTGAGTACAGCAGCAGGGACTGGTTATACAAGGATCTCGGTGATAGAATGTGCAGCCCTTTGGGCAGATACCCAGAAGTAGTATAGCTGGGTAATATGTTAGCTCAATTTTTAAATTTTTGAGAAACCTCCTATGACTTCCATAATGGCTGTATTAGTTTGTATGCCCACCATCAGTAAATAAGGGCTTCTCTGTTACCACCTTTACCAGCCTTTGTAGTCAGATTTCTTGATCATTTACTGTATAATCTTTAACAGGTAACTTTGTGTCTCAGATCCTCAGATTTCTTCCCTGTAAAATGTGGATTCTGCTGACACCCACCTAACCAGGGTGTTGGCAGAACAGACAAGGTGCCTTAATGGGAACAGCTAAATGGAAGCCCAGGCTATGCTTTCTGCAGTGGAAATAGCCAGGCCAAAGGCTAAGAGTCGGAATGACTCTCACCTAGTCAAGGAAACCACATCCTCCATGGTCTCCCTGCTCTGCCCTGGCTCCCTTCACCCAGCAAATGTGAGCCTTTTAAGATTTTAGGTCAAACTGTTTTGTTGGCTTAAAATCTTCCACTAACTTTCTCTCCACCCCCATCCCATCTTAGTATTACTTAGTCCAGGCTGGCCTTGAACTTAGTCATCCTGCCTCTGTGGTGATTATAACTATGTATCAGCCCCCTCAACTATCCATGAAGATAAAAACCAAAGTGTGTAGTATAAGGGACTTTGGCAGGGCAGCAATGACAAAACAAAGTAAGTGCCCTAGAGTTCACTGATCCTGGTCTCTTAAGTGCCCACACTCATTCCCTCTCTTAGAATCAGTCCTGTATTCCAACTCCTATGTCCCTGTGTGTATACACATTATATGCCTGCAAGCATAAGTTGATGACACAGTGACGATGGTATGTACCCAGGACATTTTGTAACAGGGAAGGACATTAACCACTGCTTTTATGCTACCGAAGGTCACAGGGTTAAGAAAAAGCCAAGGGTATGGCAGCCTTCCTCCCTCTAACGTGAGTCATTTCCTGAGGGATGTTGGTCATTCATTCATTTGTTCATTAACAAACACAGAGTTCCTGCTGTATGTCAGGCATTGAGCTAAAGGTTGAGCAAACAGTGTGAGCATTCTCTTGTCATTCAACTGACACTCTCGTTAAGAGAGAAAGATTAAGTACATTAACATGTCAGATAGTACTTAGGACCACAGGAAAAAATAAGGGAAAGGGGAAAGATTTCTATTGTAGCTAGGTTAGTTAGGAAAGGCCTCTGATAGATAAGGTTACCTTGGGCCTGATTGAATGACATGTGATCCATGCAAGTATTAGGAAAAAGAATATTGAAATAGAGGAAACAACAAGTGTATAATTAAAAAAAAAAAAAAGAGCTTCAAATATGTTAATATCAGAGAAGTAAGGAATGTGTGAAAATAGAGCCTGAGGGGAAAAAAAGAAAAGAAAAGAAAATAGAGCCTGAGAAGTAACCTGTAGCCAGGTCCGCCTGTAGAGCACATTGAACATTGCTTTTATTCTGAGAACAGGCTGGAAGGCATGGAGGTGTTTTGAAATGACCAGATCCAACTTAGATTTTAGGAGAATCTCTCTGGTCACTCTGAAGCAGGGGTCTCAACCTGTGGGTCACAACCCCTTTAGGGTCACATATCAGATATTTACATTACAATTCTTAACAGAAGCAAAATTATAGTTATGAAGTAGCAACAAATAATTTTGTGGTTGGGGATCACCACAACATGAGGTATGACAAAAGTGGTGAGGAATGGTCAGAGCTTGATTTACTGGTTTTGATGGTGACTGGCTGAGAGGAAGGAGGAAAGGAAAGAGAGGGTCCAGGTATCTGGGCTGAACAATTGGAAGCAACTTGCTTCCATATAGGGAGCAGGAGAATAATACATCACAGCAAATGATGGTTTTCTGCTGGGGATGGGGCCTTGGACTGCTTGCATTCAAGTTCTGGTTAGTTGCTGTTTGACTTTGGGCAAGTGTTTTAACTTTACCAAGCTTCAGTTTCCTCAAATGTAAGACTTTCGTCTGAGCTGTAAGACTAAGTGGGAGTAAACTGTGTGACAGACTCAGGGTACTGTCTGACTCAGAATCAGAGTAGCACAGGCTGGAGTTGTTGGAAGGCAGGGAGTCCCAAGGTTTAACAGACTTTTGAAGAGCAGGCCTTGGGCTCCACCCTACCTCCACCAGTACCTCACAAAGCCCACCCTCCAAGAGACAGACAGCTCAGACACCATCTGTCCAGCAGAGAAAAGCCACTGGGAGACAGCTTTCTAGGCAGTATTAGTTGGAAGAGCCCTTCCCAAGAAACCTAATCTCACTCTCAGCAGGTGATAATCCCAGCAGCCTCCCCCCCATCTGAGCCCAGCCCACCCACTTCCTTCTCTACCCCCACCCTGACACTGGGGCTCTCTTCCCTTTCTCACCACCTCCAGCCTGCCACCCACAAACTTCTTAGCAGCTGGGAGAGCTCTGACAGGAGCTGATTGGATCCCCCCCTTCACAGAGAACAGGTCTCCTGGGACTGTAGGTACCACCTGTCCAGACCCCTCCCCCAGGTGCCAGTTCCTGGGCGTGGAGCTTGATCCAGGCTGAAGCCAGCTGGAGCCAGGAACTCCCACTGTGGCCCAGCTGCTGGCCCTCTCATCCTCTGGCAAAGAAGCTAGCTTAACCCTTCAGGTACCACATATGTAGTCAGTTAGGTTGCAGTTCTGCCTTGGAGTATGTGTTGCAGTGGTCCCTTACACTGGGTGGTGTTTTATAAAATAAATTTATTACATGTACAGCAAGGAATTACTTGTTTTTAGTCTTTTGAGACAAAGTGTCATTCTGTAGCCTTTGTCAGGTTGGCCTTGAACTTGGGGCAGTCCTCCTGCTTCAAATGTCAAGTGCTGTGATTTGTAGGGTATGAACCACTTCCCTGGCAAAAACAACGAATGCATAGTATTGTATAGTTTAATCATAGCATTATATAATATATAACATAATGTCTAGTTTCAAACAAGTGTGTAAAGTCTTTACCCATCTTTAAAAAATTAGAATGTGGCCAGGTGGTGGTGGTGCACATCTTTAATCCTAGCACTCAGGAAGCAGAGGCAGGTGGACCTCAGTGAGTTCAAGGTCTACAGAGGGAATTCGAGGACAACCAAGACTACACAGAAAAACTTTTTTTTTTTTTTTTTTTTTTAATTGAGACAAAACAGAGAATCAGAATAGGTAGTGTCAGGACATCCGGAGCTACATAATGAGACCCTCTCTCTAAAAAGCAGAAAGAGAGAATACAGGCTGATGAGATGTCTCAGATAACACCTAACAACCTGAGTTCACCCTCTCTGGAAACCACATGGTGGAAGAGAGGACTGGCTCCTGCATTTTATTCTCCACGAACTCTTGAACTTGTGTATGTATACGCACACGTACAGGCGCGCACTCACACACTAAATAAATGTGAAAAGCAAATTCTAACATTCAGTAGTACCATAGAGTCCTCTGTACTCTTTCCCAGTCAGTCACTCAGTGCTTACTCGCCTGGGATTTTGGGAGGCTTTGTTTTGCATGGCTATCTAGGGAAAGGAAAAAGCTCCCGCTATCCTGTGGGGGTCCTATAATTGAGTCTGTGAGATAAATCACAGTGGATGGACTAACAGGTGAGATAGTTTATGACTTTTACAAGTTCATTGCATGTACAGGCGCATGCACAGCATGAAAGAAAATGAATACTCAATACCCAGTGAGAGCTAGAGAAGGAGCGATGTGGGATGTGGGCACTGGAGGTTCCCATGGAAGAAAAGGGAGGAGCCTGTGATGCAATGTGTCTGGGCTGTGTTGTGGCCAGCTCTTCTTAGTTCGGTTTTTCCTGGTTGTGAGATTGCCAGAGGGTTGGGAGCAGGTTCGTGACTGACAGTCTTCTCTTTTTCTGGATCTGCCTTTAGGTTATGAGGGAAGGTAGAACATTTCCCTGTACTCTTTTCTGTTCCTCCCCAAATGCCCTCCTCAGTTTGAGGTAATCATCATGCTCCAGCAAAGCATTTTAGAGTGTCGGTTCCTGAACTTAAGTATATATCCCCAAATAGTGTAGACTCCTTCTGCATGCCTTTAAGCCTTGTTTAGATTTGTGTGTCCCCATGTAGTTTGCTGTTTTCATTCAGCATTGAGATCCATCCATGTTATATGTAGAGCTGTAGTTTATCCGTTTTTTCTTTTGGGAAGTTTGTTGTTTTATTTTTAAAAGAATTTTTTAAGGAACAAGGTCTTTTTAGTCCAAACTGGCCCCAAATTCATGACATTCCTCTTTCCTCAGCCCCCTCAGTGCTGGAATCCTACAGACATAGCAACTTTCCCAGCTCAACATCCTCACTTTTCATCTCCTTTTGTATGGTTAGGTCTTAAGGTATGTGTCCAGTGTTCTGTTAGTAGTTATTTGAGGTGTTGAGTTCCTTGTTTTCACTATTTCAAACAATATTGTTGTGAGCATACGCATGTGTGTGTCCTGCACTTATATTAGTACACATTCAAAAGTTTCTCCAGGGCAGCAGTTCCCAGACTTTAACCCATCAGAATCACCTGGAGGGTTTGCATAAGCCACAGGATTCTAGGCTCCTCCTCAGAGTTTGATTGTGCAAGTCTGATTTGAAGCCCTGAGTAGCTGACAAACTCAAATGCTGCTACTGCAGGTCTTTGGACCTCATTTTCAGAGTGTATACTCAGGAATGATATGGAATCCTTGATGGGAAGGTAATGTTGGATTGTTCTCCTGAGTTTACACCATGCTTATCTTCACTAATCTTGATCTGGTCACACTTTTAAATTTTATGGATTTGTTGGGTATGAGATGGTATTTGCATTCTTCAGATTACAAGTAGGGCAAAGAGGTTTCTTCTCTGTCCAGCCATTCATGTTTCTTGGTAAAATACCTGTGAAGTCTTTGCCTACTTCCACTGAGTTGGCTTCTTCCTGAGGAATCATAGAGTTCCTTATATTATCCTGAATGTTAGTATTTTGTCTATTCATGTTATAATTTTCAGTTTCTGATTTCTCTTTTTTCTCTATGAGGTCTTTCTTCTCCTCCTTATCCTCCTCTTTCTTTTTCCTCCCTTTTGGTTTTTCAAGACCTGGCTGTCCTGGAACTGGGAAAGATCTTTCTGCCTCTGCCTCTGCCTCCTGAGTGCTGGGATTAAAGGCATGTGCCACCATTGCCCGACTAACCACACAGCCTTTTAATGAAATTGAAGCCTTTGTAATTTATAACATTTATATCTTAATAGGGTCTCTCTCCCTTTCCTGTGATCCCTAAGGCATTGTCTATAGTGTGTGTGTGTGTGTGTGTGTGTGTGTGTGTGTGTGTGTGTGTTCAGAGGACAATTTTCAGGAATTTGTTTTTTCTTTTCACCATACAGGTCCTAACTCAGATCCTCAAGCTTGACCCAAAGTGCCTTTACCCCTCTAGCCCCCTCGATAGCCCTCATCTAAGGGTTTCAAAGCTTTTCCCCCCCTGCATTTAAGTCCTTAACAAATCTGCAACTAACTCTTTTATTACTTTAGTGCTTTTGTTGGTGGAATACATTTATTTCAGTGACTGTTAACTGGCTAAAAATCTAAATCATTTATGACACGAGTCATACTTAGAACTTATTACATATACTGCATTCTCATACTGAACAAAGCTATCCTCTCTGGAAAAGAGTTTTGATCACATTTAGAGCCTTTCCAATATTTTTGTTGGGAGAAGGGTTCAAATTTTAAATAAAAAATTTGTCCTGAGTGTTCCTTGCTTATTAAAAACATACTGAACTGCATCTGGGATTTGTTTCATATTACTACAAGGGTAGAGAGTGGTTGAAGAACAGATGGCATCAGGTTGGCACTGAATTAATAGTTGTGGAACCTCAGTGATGGATTTATTTTTGTCATTCTGTTTTGTTTTTGTTACTTAGAGAATACTTTTAACTTCTGCAACCAAACCCATCTAGATAAGGTTTTATTTAATACTGTGTTACCCCTGTACAAATGGGGAAAAAATGGTTAACATTTATAGGCCAATACTGCTATTAATTTCTGTATTGTTTTGATTTGAGATGGGAGCCTTGCTGTGTTATCCAGGCTGACCTCAAACTACTGAGCTCAGGTGATGCCAGTCTCCACCTGCAGAGTACTAGGATTACAGGTGTGCAGTTTCATGCTTGGCATTCCCCATCACCCTCTATGATTATAATACTCGGCTAACAACCCTATATGTTTCTTAGACCACCTATGAATATAATGTGGCTATAGTGAATAAGTCATAACATGTAGAATTGTTGACACACACCTTTAAATCCAGCACTTGGGAATCAGAGCAAAATGGATCTCTGCAGCCTGGTCTATGGAGCTAGCTCCAGGAAAGCCCGGGCTGCACAAAGAAATCCCATCTTGAAACACTGCTAAATAATAATTATATCTTTAAAAAGTGACTTTTAAATTATTTTTGTATATGTGTCTGAATGTATTCCACCTGTATGTTCAGGTGCCCATGGAGGCCAGAAGATGGCATCAGATTCCCTGGAGAGAGTTTTAGATGCTTGTAAGCAGCCAGGCAGTGGTGGCACATGCCTTTAATCTCAACACTCAGGAGGCAGAGGCAGGTGGATCTCTGAGCTGGAGGCCCATTTGGTTCACAGAGGGAATTCCAAAACAGGTAAAGCTGCCCAGAAAGACCCAGTCTCATAAAACCATTGTTTTATGATGAAAATGGCTGGCAACAAAGTTCAAGTCCTCTAGAGGAGCAGCAGGCACTCTTAACCAGTAGTCACTTCCAGCTCCCAGAGCTGATTTTTTTTTTAGGTGTTTCCAGCCTAGTCTGCAGCTCCAGTTACAGCATCTTTTCCTCAGCACACCCATCCTGCCCAGAGGTTGGTACTGCACATTTATTACTGTCTTGTAGTACCAGGGATACAACAAAATCACATTTTCATGTGTTGAGTAAAACTTGCATAGCCACCACAACTTGCTGCATGCCCACCACAATCAGACCTCAACAGAGCCAAGTGTGCAAATCAGAAGGATTAGAGTGCCAGGGTTACTGGCCCAGCTAGTTAAGTGGTGGAGAGCTAAGATTAAACCCGGGTTAATCCTAATATATAACACATCCACTTTTAATTTCTTTTCTTGGTGGGTGGGGAGTTAGTTAATAAGATCTCTGACTTTGTAGCTTTGGCTGGCCTGAATTTATTATGTAGATCAAGGTGGCCTCAAACTCAACAGATATCCTTCTGTCTCTGCCTCTCAAGTGCTGTAATTAAAGACATGGGCCACCAGCCTTAACTATATAGCTTTGCCTAGCCTGTAACTCACTATGTAGACAAGGCTGGCTTCAAACTCAGAGATCCTCCTGCCTCTGGCTCTCTGTTTGTTTGTTTGTTTGTTTGTTTGTTTGTTTTTCAAGACAGGGTTTCTCTGTGTAGCCCCAGCTGCCCTAGAATTCTCTCTGTAAACCAGGCTGGCCTGGAACTCACTGAGATTCACCTGCTTCTGCCTCCCAAGTATTGGGTTTAAAGGCGTGCACCACCACCACCACCACCCTGCCTCTGCCTCTGCCTCATGATTGCTAGGATTAAATGTGTACTGCCACCACACCTGACCAATACCCATGATACTCTTTAAAGTATGCCCTGTACTATCAGGAGGAATAACAGTTGGCCATGGGGTCTCATACTGATGAGGAATTGGGCTTTGAAAGAGTAACTGTCCACATGAATGTGCAGCTAGGATCTATGGAGTTCCCAGGAGAAGCCCACATAGGCAAAAACATTGAGGAGCCCGTGATATGCTCATGGGTGGATAGTGTAAGGCGGGTGCTAAGGGCTTCTTAAAGGACTTTTTCAATGTTCTTTCAGCACTTTGGTTTGTAAATGAAGAAAGTCTGATGCCTGCCAGAATCTGCACAGCTTTGAACTAGACCATTACTGGGGTGATGAGGGAATGAATAAAAGGCAGACATACCTAAGAAAAGCTGGCGTAGGGTGATGGGGCTGTGATGGAGTTGTACCAGAAGCTACCCAGAAGTTCAGTGTTTGTTTTAAACTTCTGAGCCGTGTCTATTTGTATACAGCTGAACAAGGAGGCAGGTTTATTTAATCTCTATAGGGGAGCTGTCTCAGAATGTAAACACCAGTAGACAAAGCGGTGGTCAATATTTTCTGCACATAGACTAAGAGAAGGCTTGGGGCCCATGACAGGGCCGTGCTCCAAATGTCAACAATACATTGACTGAGGACTTCATCCCCCATAGGTGCCACTAGTGGTGAAGGGACTTCCAGGGTCACTCAGTAACTAAATATATGCCAGTGCTGGGAGCTGAGATACAGCCTCAGGGAGGCCTAGCATTTAGTATTCAATACCACAAAATAGAAGACACTGCTGGGATTCAACATTACTTTTCACCAGCAAGATGGTTCATTAGGGGAAGGCACTTTGCCATGCAGGTGATTACAACCTGAACTTTACTTGGTGCCCACATAAAGGTGGAAAGAGAATTGACTCTACAAGATTGTCCTCTGACTCCCAAACACAGTCATACTCACACAAAAATTTTTTCAATGTTGAATTTCTATTATAACTTTTTCAGAAATTGTTTTATTTATGTGTGTGTATGTGTGTACACCATTTGCACACAGGAGCCTGTGGAGGTCAGAAGAGTATGGGTGCTGGAAAGCAAACCCAGGTCTTCCATAAGAGCAGCAAATGCTCTTAACCACAGGGCCTCTCTCCCCCCCCCACTTTTTTAATTAAAATATAATTACATCATTTTTCTCCTCCCTCTCCTACCAACCCCTCTCATACCCCCCCTTCCCTTGCAAATTAATGGCCTCTTTTTCTTTATTGTTACATATTACATAATATATATTCTTAAAATATAAGTACAATGGGTGAAATCCATTTAGTGTAGCTCGTATGTATATGATTTCAGAGCTGTCCACATGGTACTAGATAACCAAGTAGGGAACAATTCCCAGGGGGAGAGTAATTCTCCCCGCATTGGTTTCCCATGGTTCTTTGTCTAGAGTTGGACTTCCCCCTTCTATGTTAGTATGTCCATTGATGGTCTCATTATTCAGGTCTTATTTAGGCAGCCATATTGTTGAGGTATCATGAGTGTAGCTTCCCTGTCTGTCATTTCTAGGTGACACACTCTTGAGGCAGACTTCTTGGTCCTCTGGCTCTTAAAATCTTTTGTTTGCACCCTCTTTTACAGCATTCTCTAACCCTTGGATGTGGGGGTTGTGTTGTATCAGTTGTGGCCAGCACCTAATGGTCAGTAGTTCTCCACATTTTGACCAGCTTTGGCTTCTTTAATGGTCTCACATCTTCTGCAAATAGCAGTGTCTGTGATGAGGAGAGAGCTACATTTAACCCATGCATGTGAGGATAAGTATTTAGAAGGCAGTTAGGAATTATACTGGCTTAGTAAAGTGGTAGTAGTGGCTTCTTCTCTAAGATTCATGAGTTCATTGGCTCCAGATAGAATTAAAAAAAAAAAACTCAGTCCCTTTCGTTAAATTCCTTGAGGATAGCAAAATTTTCAAATGGGTCATAGGGCTTTAGAACCACAGTGAGAGCTCTTAAGCTCATCTGTCATGTACTGAGGTAAGCAAAGCCCACTCAATTGAGATACCTGTGTCCAGGGAGCACCATGCTAGAACAAGAGGAAACCCATGTCTCCTGACCAGGTCCTTTCCACAAACCAAACTTTGGCAGGTTTTTTGTTATTGTTGTTTGGGTTTGGTTTTTTTGTTTGTTTTTTGTTTTTTCTAGGCATAGGCAGAGTCTTCGACAGCCCAGGTTGGCTTCTAATTTGCTATGTAGCTGAAAATAACCCTCAGCTTCTGGTCTCCTGCCTCCACCTCCCAAATGCTAGAGTTACAGGTGTACCCTACCATTCTTGGCCAGAACTTTCAAATGTGGGTGCCCCCCCCATTGGATTTTTTGTTTGTTATTTTTTCCTGTGGAAAAGCCAAAGCCTACCAAATGCCAGTGGTTTGTAAGAAAATCAACTGTTTAGTTTGGGAACTTTTTTCCAAATGAATCATTGAACTATTGGAAGGGGGTGGGAATGCCCATGTTAGTTTTCCTAATAAGGGTAATATAGTAGAAAAAGAAGTAAGCTTTAGTGGAGGGCCTTAGTAGAAGGAAGATTCTAATCTCTGAAATCTTCAGAGACCCCCAAAGCCATCCTGCCCTACTCTTAACAGGCTTTCAGAAAGCTCAGGCTTCTTCCCTGAACCAGCTGCATCTAGTGAGCACTAACGGAAAGCCCTGGTATTTTCTTTTCATGCAACCAAGCATGGAGATGTAGGTCAGGCACTGCTGGCCTGGCAGTTACAGCAACTCCGACTTTGCTCCTGCACCTGCAGTCATGTTCACAGAGACCCATGGGGCAGGGAAAGGATGCCCTCCTCTAAACAAGGATAGGATCTTCAAGGGTTGTGGGTGGAGCTGGCAGGATCAAGCCCAGGGTGGGAAAGTCCATCTGGAATGTGGGGACTGAGAAGATGGCTCTGCCCAGGCATGTCTGTGGCTTCTGTTCATCAGTGTCATTGTCACTGATGGAGGAGACTGAGGAGGTCCCATCCTCCTGCTGAGTTCAGCCCTATCCCCAGACCTGCACCTGAACCCTCCACTTGTCTGGTGTTTACAGAGCTGAAGCTGCTGCCCTTTGGGACCCAGCCTGTTTTCATTTCTGCCCTCAGCTGTCTGATCTCCATGGACCTCACCTACACGTTTGTGCGTGCCCGTCCCCCACGATGCTGCCCCACTAGGCCCCTCAAGCCTGGCACACTCTGGCCTTTGTTCTCTACAGAACTGCCAGCTCTGTGCCTGGCACAGGGAGGGCTTTTCTAGTCTGAAGCAGGCTCTGCTGCCTAGCCTAGCCACACCTTCCCTGAGACTTTACTTCTTTCTTTAGCTATTCTCTAGGGGCAAAGCTTGGCCCCAGGCTGCCCTTTGTATATTACCTCTAGGTTGTTTGTTTGTTTGTTTGTTTGAGACAGGTCTCTCTGTGTGGGCCTGGCTGTCCTGGAACTCACCATGCCTGACACCTCTAGTTATCTTAAAGCCCATGCAGCATCTTTTCAGTGAATATATGTTAGACTTAAGCAGAGGAAACTCAGGGCTCCAGCCCAGTGGACTTTGACTGGCCCCAGACTCGGTTGTCTCCTCTGAAAAAGTGTTGCACCAAAATTCATATGCAATCCTTTGGACAACTTAGAGGTGACATGCAAATGAACAGTTTTTTGCTTTAATAATCAATGTTTTTGTTTTATATTTTCCATCTGTGGTGACTGATTTTTATTTTAGAATAGTGATAAGTTATCTTTTTATTTCACTTATTAATTTACCTAATACTAAGGTCTACTAAGCACCATTCCACCTACTGGGAAAGCCTTTCTGCTTGAGCTTTACAGGTCAAAAGGACAAAGAGAATGGTTGGGGGCTTGGACAGCCATTGGCATTGTCTTAAAGGTTACTTAGGAAAGGCTCTGGGGTAGGGACAGTAAGCAGAGCTTTCCATAGCTGGAGAGAGTAGACTATGAAACAGTTTGAACAGAGCATTACAGACAGAAGAAACAAGTGCAGAAATCCCCTGGCTATAAGGTGTAGCATATTTAAGGAAGAACATGAGAAACGCCAAGACCCTAGAGCAGAGAAAAAGTGGGAGCCCCTGCAAAGGGGTGAAGCATGCTGGGTGACCCTGCTCTATCTTAATCCTCTGGATAGTGGGCAGGTTAAGGGAGCTGTGAGCAGATAGAACCCTGCACTCTGGGTTCTTCTTGCTGCTGTTTGGGAAAAGGACTCTGAGAGAGCCCAGGAAACTGTTGCGTCAAGACTTTAGGCCAGGGGCCTGGAAAGATGGGTCAGCAGCAGTTAAGAGCACAGATGTTCTTCCAGAGGACCTGAGTTCAACTCCTAGCACCAACATGGGGGCTCACAACTGTCTGTAACTCTAGTACCAGGGAATCAACTTCGTTTTCTGGCTTTTGTGGGCACCAGGCACATGCATAGTGCATAGTGCATACACATGGCATGCAGGCTAAAAGACTTCTTTTGTCAATCTCCTGGAACATGCCAAGTTGTGAGTGCTAGAGAGAATTCAGGGTGACATGAAGGTCTGGAGTCCACTGCATTTCCCACTAGGATATAAATCTATACAGCTAGAATTTTTTTCAACTGATTTAAGTGCTGCTTTGTCCCCAACTCATCCATGCTCAACACCTAATACAATACAGATTGAATAAATGAAGGCCTAGAGATACAGGGCAGCTTGTCTGTACCCTCCTCAAACTGGTTTGCAAAGAGGCAGCCTGGCTTGCAAAGAGCCTCTGTAAATGTTCACCATGGGTGGTGCGTAGGTGAGTTGGAACAGAACACAATCATTATGCCCTTCCTTTACTGTCTCTTCAGATGCTCAGGGAACCAGAGGTCATATTGCATCCCTGTCTGGAAGTCATCTCCAACTTCTAGAACCTAAGAGTATCAGATGTGGGAAAGGGTAGCAGGACTTAAAAGCTTGTGGTGGTACCAGCTTGTATTTTGAGCACTTGAGGCGGAGGGAATAGCATCACTGGAGTTCAAGGCCAGTTCAACACTAGCCTGGGCTATATAACAAGATTTTGCAGAGCAGCGGGGTACTTACTAGCTGTTATAAATAAAGCTAAAACAGACTCTATGAGAAGTGCCACTCATCTTTAATTGAAGTCAAAGCATTTATTGGGTATATACTATAGACCATTTAATTCTGTTATCATGCCTGAGGAGTGAGTACAGCTGTTCTTGCATACTAGAACACCCAACTCAGCAGAGTCTTTGCCCCAGAAGTCAGGAGACCTGAGACCAGGCTTTGACTTCTGTCTGGTGGTCTTTGGGGATGTCCCTGGATCTAAGTGTCCATCTGTTGAGACAGAAATTGATCTAGATGGATTTTTTGGTTTTGTTTTGCTTTTTGCTTTTTTAAGTTTATAGTTTTTCAATACATGGTCTCTCTATCCTGGCTGCCCTGGAACTAGCTCTGTAGATCAGGCTGGCTTCACAAAGATCTGCCTGCCTCTGCCTCCTATATGCTGGGATTAAAAAGGTGGTGTGTCACCACTGTCCAGCAACACTAAGATTTTTGAGCAGTCCATATGTCTTACCGGATAGTTAGCTACTCTTGAACTTCATAGAGGTGGTGTATAGTTTATCAGTTGCTAAAACAGCCCTTCCCTGAATGTCTGTGGCTCAAGTTCCCTGTCATAGGTACCCTATAGCTCTGTGTAATGAGGGGCTGATGAACCTGGATTATATTACATGTGGCCCACAAGGACCTCTAAGGTTTCAGTTTCTTGAAGGATGGGATACATTCATATGTAACAAAGAGAAGAGAACACAGGAGGGAAGGGCATTCTAGAGATTTGTACCCATTGCAGAATCCTCTAAATCGGTTGCATTCAGTCAGTAGAATTCCAAACATTTCTGATCAGATAAAGGTAGCTGAAAATACCCAGGACTTGTCTGGACTAGTTGGAGGCAGTGCTGGGGTGAAAAGGTTGAGGCTACAGTGTTTGAGCAAGGTCTGACTACTTGGGAACTTGCCCTGGGTCATATATGTGTCACTGTTCTCTTTCCCGGAATTCCTCAGGATAGGGAGCAGAGCCACTGGGCTCTGAGGTAGAGGAGGGACAGACCCTTTTGCAGCCACACATCATCCCAGAATGTTGCTTCTCACAATGTCCCTGAAAGGGCCCAAGTAGTGCTCAGTTGCCCGAGTGAGTTACTATCTTCCCCTCTTCCTCTTTGCAGTAGCCCTCACAGAATCCCTGTGATATGATTGCCTTCACTTGGTTTGTTTTAGGTTTATTTATTTTATGTGTGTGAGTGTTTTGCCTGCTTTATATGTCTGTGCTCCTTGTGTGTCTGATGCCCTTGGGGGTCAGAGGAGAACGTCAGAGTCGGCTCCCTGGAACTGGAATTATGGATTACTGTGAGCCACCATGTAGGTGCTGGGAAACTGAGCCCAGGTCTTCTTTAGGAGCAACAAGTGCTCTTAACTGCCATCTCTCCAGCCTCTCCTTCACTTTATATAGATAGGGAAACACCAGACACGGGAATGGACTCAATGCAAACAAACTAGCAATGAAGCTGGGAAGAAAAGCCAGTCAGTGCCCAGTGTTGTTCTTCCGCAGCAGCCAGGATAAGCACCCCCAGGACAGAGACTGGGCATTGGGGATGATTGTGGGGAAGGAGGCAGGAGAGGCTGCTTAGGACCCTTTTTCTCCCAGCACATTGCAGAAGACATCTTTTTATTATTACATTTATTTATTGTTTTGTTTGTTTGTTTTTGTTTGGTTTTTCAAGACAGGGTTTCTCTGTGTAATAGCCCTGGCTGTCCTGAGACTCACTCTGTAGACCAGGCTGATCTCAGAATCACAGAGATCTGGCTGCTTTTGTCTCCCAAGTACTGGGATTAAAGGTGTGTGCCACCACCGCCTGGCTCCATTTATTTATTTGGTGGAGCATATGTGCCATGGCACATAAATGGAAGTTGGTTCTCTATGTTGTCAGATTTGGGCAGCAAGCACCTTTACCTGCTGAACCATCTCACTGCCCATAGAAGGTAATTGTTTCTTTGCTTGATTATTTGTTTTGAGACAAGGTCTTACTATGTAGTCTTGGCTAACCTGGAACTCGCTGTGTAGACCAGGCTGATCTCCAGTTCGGTGATACCTGCTTCTAGTGCTTAAACTAAAGGTGTATGCTCACAGGAGATGTCTTTTCTAGTACTTTCCCATAAGCTTCCTATCCTTCTCCATGAGCCTCTGAGGACTTGGTGTCTGGAGAATGCCAGGTTCCTGCCTAGTTGCTTGATATTGCAAGGCCGCCTTATAGTATTGCCCAGAAAGATAGGGATGAAGAGTGAGACAGCTGACTTTGATTATTTTCAGTACCGTCTCTGGGCCAAGCACAAGCCTAGGCCCAGAAACCAGAACTCATGGATAAATGGAGAAAGTAAATAGATGGCTTCCTTGAAGATATGCTCTGTGAGCCTAAAAAGGGTAGGAGGAAGCTGGGCCAAGAGACCAGCATGCCAAATAACTTGAGGCAGAGCAAAATGTGGCATGTGAGCAGAGAAGCGAAGCAGCCTGACCCTAGTTGAGGCTGAGGAAACCCCACTGGCCCTTGCAGGTGATGGGAAGACCCAGACTCAAACTTCCTTGGCTAGTAGTAGTAAGCATAATAGATATACCTAACATTTCCTCAGTGGTCACCTTGTGTCATGATTTGCTGTGTTATGATGAATGAGTGATCTGAATTGAGGTCACTTTTTAATCCCATTTCATGAATAAGGCCCAAAACTAAACATCTTAGTCTACTTCTACTTGCCAGACTTACTGGCTGCCTGTGTATTCTGTGCTCTGACAGTCCAGCTTGGTGGGAACTAAATCAGCCAAAGGAGACTGGCAGTGCTGTTTCTGATCACAGTTAACCTTCCTTGGCAGCTAGAACAGCAAAGATGAGAACAGATCCAAGGCCAGCCTTGAATAGCAGAAACATTTGCTCTCTAAAAGAATAGTTTTCCAGTGGGGCTGCCCATGTGTAAAGGGCTCTATACAGAAAGGAATCTGCCGTGGAATGGCTATAAACTCCTATTGATATACACCATCTACATAGGGTAAACTGTGACCATGGTATTCCATCCTCCTTAACTCCATCAGCGAGTAGCTAGTGTTAGGGGATCTCATGTGAAGGTGGCTAGTAATGTTAGAAAGTTACTCTTAGGCTGGAGTGGTTGCTTAACTACTCTTGGACCGGTGTTCTGTTCTCAGTACCCATATGGGGCAGCTCAGAGCACCTGTCACTCCAAGCCCAGAGGATTTAACACCTTTTTCTAGCCTTAGCAGGCACATACATGTAAGCATGCGCACATGTACTTGTGTGTGTGTGAGTGGCCTGACCCTGGACACTGGGAGAATAGTGAGCAGTTATCTTCTACTTGAGAGTACTAGGAAGGCACCATGCTTGAAATGAGAGGGTTGGAGTGAAAAGAGGCTTCGCCGAGCACGTTGCCTGCCCAGAGCAGTGAATTGCTGGACTCTAGATAGAAACAGGCTGCTAGGATTCAGCTTTACCATAGATGTGTGATATGACCTTGGGGAGACCATGCTTCTTTACTCCTATCTGTCCTTGTCTATGACATGAAGGATAGGAAAAACACTTATTCGTCAGGATCTGTTTGGTTTTATTGTTGTTACTCTTTTTTAGCATGTCATATGTAGTCCTGGCTGGCCTGGAGCTCACTATGTAGACCATGCTGTCCTCAAACTCGTGGCAGTCCTGACTCAGCCTCCTTTGAGTGCTGGGTTTACAACATGCCCCGCACTCCTTTTGGCTATTGTGAGGACTAGGTGATTTCTTACACACAAGGCACTGGTCTAATGAATACTGGTTGTCATGTCACCTGTCCTCTGGGAGCAGGTGGTTGCAAACTCCATTGAGCAGGTCTGCCCCAGACAGTGCCTGTGATGATCTGGTGCCCAGCTGAGTGGCCTCTTTCAAAGCTAGGCAGTAGAAGGGCTCGCTTGCTGGCCAGATACTTCTCGATTCCCCAGTGAGGTGTTATCTCCTCCCTGCACAGTTGCTTCCTGTTCTGAGAAATGAGCACATCTGTCAGGCTTCGCTTCTTAGAACTAATGTTGGGGGAAGGGGAAGGAGGGGAGAGGCTGACAGATGACCAGCAGAGGAAGATGTGAAAATGTCCCCAAAGATTCCCGAAGTTCACATGGCCTAGACCCTCAGCCAGGAAATCCTCAAAAGATGAACTTACTTCACTGAGCATCTGTACCCCCTGATCTCAACACTGCCCAGCACTCCAGAGCTAGCTGCCTCTGCTCCCACCCTACCCCCATGAGCTGCCTGTCCAGGATGCCCACTCTTCTCCAGAGCAGAAGAGAGCTCATTCCTCTCACATCACACAGGTCAACAGCTCCCCCAGGAAAGCCAAGGGAAGTGGATTCCAGCCACAAGCCTCACTACTGCCAAGAGAGAGATAAGGCCTCTGCATGTGTCTGTCCCACCCCTCCCCCACCCTGCCCGATGCCTCCCAGGGATCTCCTAACAAGGCCTTGTTTGTCTACTCAGCTGGCATTTTATCAGCTTCTCTCTGGGAGAAACTGAGGCTAGGAGCAGAAGGTAACTCTGCGTGTGACTCACAACTTTTCCATACAGGGCCATGCCAAGGCCAGGGGAAGGCAGACTGCCACTGATTCTGGCACAGGGCCACTTCTAGGAGCCCCTTCCTCTTCTCCACCCACATCTTTCCTGAAATAACTGAACAGGAAGGAAGCAGTGGGCACAGGCCTGGTGGCTTTCCAGAGTCCCTAGGAGGAAGGAAGCACCGTCTGGCACAGGAGCTTGCTTGTTCCTCCCCCGAAGCCTGTGGGATGGAAGTGTTTCACTTTCCCTGGTTTTCGTCACATCCTTTCCCTGGGGCACCTCTCAACTGGCTGGGTAGGACTCGTTCATTTGGCTGATGGCTTTAGACCACCTTACTCTCTCTAAAGGACCCAGGGCCTGGCCCTGGCTTAGAATGTGGGATTTGCTTCCTGACACATTGGGCTTAAACTGCTTTGCCCACTTGATAAGGACTCTTAATGGCTCTGAGCTACAATGTACTTGAGCTCAGAATGCAGACCTCCTTCCTTCACAGAGATGCACAAGCGTGACCCATTATCAGAGCAGGAGCAGGCTTGGTCTTTGGAAATTGAGCAGAAGAGCCCAGCCTACTGTTGCTACAGATCTGTGGGCCTCAGGAAGGCAACAGTAGTACCAAGTGACAATATGAGGATCCAGCTGATGAGCTGACCAGGAGATAGGACAAAGCAGAGCACCCTGTAAGGTGGGTGTGGAGAAACTGCCGGCTGCTCCCACTGCCAGGGCTTTCTTGGGAGTAGATGTACAGACACTGAGATGGCAGGATGGGACACCAGAATGGATAAGCGTTCCAGACCCATTCCTGCTTAGATAGGGATCTTGAGTGACCTAAATCCTCCACCTTAACATTCACAAAACAGGGTTATTAAGAAATGCATGAACCTCAAACAGAAGTACTCGTTCATTTATCCTTTATAGCACTTACTATATTCCAGATGCAGAGCCAGGCTGTAGAGATAACAGGTGGGGAAGGCAGGACAAAGACTCATCTTTCAAGTAAATGGGAGCATAAATGGGTTAGGAAGCCTGGCTTACTGGATGTAAAGTGCTTTAGCTCAGCCTGGCACATATCCAAAAAGGGGCACAGGTCTGTAATTCCAGCTGTGTGGAAGACTAAGGCAGGGATATCTCAAGCTCCTGGCCAGCCTGTGCTGCAGATAAGGTTTAAGGCCAACTTGGACAATATACTGAGACCCCCCCCCCCATCTCTAAACAGACAGTGAAAAGAGGCTAAAGCTATCTAGGTCAGTGGTAAGACACTTGCTATTTATTTAACAAATGAGGACTGTGAAGACCAGAGAGATTGGGTAACTGGCTCATAATCACACTTGGGGAAGAAGCATGGATACAAGTGAAAGAGAAGAAAGGGAAGACAGATCTCATTTAGACAGGGACTGTACTCAGCCTTTGGTGAGCCCCTTCCCTCCAGACATCATGTCACCTTAACTTGTTGGGTGGTGGTGTTGGTTGTAGAAGGAGCTGACTCATTCATTTAGCTGCCTCTAGGCAGAGGCCTGTCCTTAAGTCGCTTTCAGGTCTGGCTTGGGTTTGTCCTGCTATACTGATAGGGGAGACCAACGCATAGATAGGGGCTCCCCTTCTCCTCTATCCCGCCACCATGGTCTTTGTACCTTATGAACCTCTGGTGGAATGTGTGGTGTGGTTTGGTTTGGTTTTGCTTTTGTTTGGTTGGTTTGGTTTGATTTGGTTTTTCGAGACAGGGTTTCTCTTCTCTATGAGCTTTTGGAGCAGCCTGTCCTGGAACTCACTCTGTAGACCAGGCTGGCCTTGAACTCACAGAGATCTACCTGCCTCTGCCTCCTGAATGCTGGGATTAAAGGCATGGGCCACCACCACCTGGCCTTTTTGTTTTGTTTTGAATTGGGGCTCGGCACAGGATCCAACACCCAATGCCCTGGGAGCATGCTCTTTTGCACCTAAGGTATTTTAATCCTTCCAGGCTGCCACTGGCTCATCATTGAGAACCTCCTCAAGATAAACCTCCCTTCCTCAAAGACTTTCCTGAGGACTGTACCCACACCAGTTACCCTTACATCTTATCCTCAAAGCCCCATTATCTGTGGAATTATCCTACTATTTTTTTGTGATAATTTTCTCTCCTTGGATGTTTTCTTTCTTTCTTTTTCTTTAATAATATTTATGTATATGGGTGTTTGCTTGAATGTGTTTCTATATCCCATGCATGTGGTACCAACAGAAGCCAGAAGACAGCATCAGATCTCCTGGAACTAGAATTACCTTATAAATGTATGACTGTGAAGTATCATGTGGCTGCTAGGAATCAAACCTATGCCCCTTGGAAGAGTACCCAGTGCTCATAAGCCCTGAGCCATCTCTCCAGCCCCTCCCACTCCCACCCCACCACCTCCCTTTTCTTTCAAACTTTCCCTCAAGAATCTCTCTAAACATTGTTGTGCTACCTATGAAATTGGAATACCATAGTGAAACACTTTTTTTGCACTGTAGATAGCCACAAAAATAATTGGAGTATCTAAGAATTTTTCACAGTATCTCTTTGGAGGTGATCTCACTACTGCAAAGAATGTGCTAAAACATAAAGCATTTCCTGCAAGCCGTGTTCCTGCCTATCTCCAGGGCTGGCCTTGAAAAATTGTAGGTGATTCATGGACATTAGTGACATGATTGAGAGCACAGAGACCCTGGAGCACAAGAGAGAGATGCCTTACAGAGTTGGGGAGGTAAGCAGGGAAGAGTGGACGTCACAGTAGGATCTCGTGGGCTGGAAAAAGTGTGAGGAGGAATGAAGAACAGAGCATGTGAAGCCCTTCAGTGTGCATGGCCATGACTATCAGAAGCCCTGTAGTGGTGGAGGGAAACCCCTTTAGGGGTCCTAGACTAGACTTCTCCTTGGGTGAGAGTTGGAAGAGCTCTAGGCTCTGCTCAAACTCTCTGTGGGTTGACCCTCCAACCTTATTCTGCTTAGGTAGGAGTCCATGACTGTTGTAGTAGAGGTCACTAGTCATTGTGTCTCCAACTACCCTAAAAACCCCACGTGCATCTCCAAGACAGCAGTGAATTCCAACTCTATCCCAGGCTGAGAGTCTCACAGACCTTCAGGCCTGGGTTTCCTGGGAGCATCCATGCCTTCAGTCCACCACCCAGTATGTAGTAAGCAGTGAGGGCTTATCTCTGCTTTTCCAGACCCAGGAGCTCAGCAGTCCTGTTTATTTACCCAGAGCAGCCGCCTGCTGAGAAAATGGATGTTTGTTTCCAAGTGTGTCGTGTGAACCATGGGCTAAATATACCCACACCACAGCCTCTCCAGCCCCCACCCGCCCAGGAACAGCACACCCCATTCTGCTCAGCTCTCTGCAAAAGCCATTGCCAGGATCCACGCCCTTGAAAGTCCTGCTCCCCCACCCCCACCCCAGGAGAAGGAGCTCTGAGCAAGATCACCCTGGCCAAGAATGCAGCTTAGGAACAGAGACAGGAGTGGTCAGTGCCTTGTTCTCTGTGTCCCCTCCACCCTGGAATGACTGTTCCTGGACAGTGAACGCTTTGTGCCCTTGTGGGGACAGGGCCTGTTTACTTCAGCCCAGCCCCAGAGCCAAAAATTTCCTATGGCTGGCAATCCTCTACTTCAGGAAAGTTCCAGTGTGGAAGGCTCTCTAATTTGGTGACCACCCCAGTGTCCCTGGTCCCTTGTGGGACATTTGGCCCCTTGAAATAACTGAGACTTCTCTAGCTGTGACCTTTTTTTCTCCTGTCCTTCCCACAGCCTACGACTCTCATCTTTATGATGCTTTACCTGGGCCTACTTAACTGACTGGCCTTAAATTCCCCATGTATCTGAGGGTGACCCTGAACTTCTGATCTTCTTGCCTCTGACTCCCTCATACTGGGGTTATGGATGCACCGCCATACCAGTTTTATGCAGGGTACCAAGGACCCAAGGCTTTACTGCATGCTAGCCTGAAACTCTACTATGTTACACCCTCAGTCTTTATAAGAGGTTTCTTCTCTGCCAAGATGCACAGAGGCTGGCCAGGATGGATAAGACAGGAAGGCACAACCAGCCACTGCTTCTGCCCCGGTCCTGGGCTCCTCTCGGCTCCACTGTCATGGTTCCTTTGCCCTAAAACCCTTATGGCACTGAAATATGACAGGTTTCCCTTTACCAGCGGGTGGAAGCTGGAATAGCAGTCACTCTGATTTGCTAAAGATGGACCTCAGAGCCTCATCCATACCGAATGCTCTGTAGGACCCAGCAGACATTGTCCTGCACTCCTGTGAAGCCAGGCAGTCCCTGAAGTCTGATGACTCTGCTACCTGTTAGTTCATGTGTTCCATGCCTTAAGCCTCAGGCATCTTATCTCGGCTGGGAAATGAGACTCTCACCTACCTCTGAGGGCTCTAAGAGAAGATGGAACAATGTCTGGAACTTAGTAGACGTGCAGTATATGTGTTCTCCTTGTATAGAGTCGTGTGTTGCTTAACTTCTCAGGGATGAACTCAGAAATGTGTCATTAGGCCACTTTCTTGTGTGAATATCAGAGTGTACTTAACAAACTCGGGAAGGTCACACGAGAATATGATGCAATGCAGGGAAGTGGCAAAAAGAGAAGGAGTTGGAGATTGCTAACTTACCCATCCTTGTGTAGTGGCTTTTTCTTGTAAGTAGCAGAATGCTCAAAAATAACAGTAACAAAATTATTACTACTGCCAAGTACTACACATGACACAGAACTGTGTGTTCATTTTTGTTGTTTTTGTTGTTGTTGTGTGTTTGTTTGTTTGTTTGCTTGCTTGCTTGCTTGCTTTTTTTTTGAGAGAGGTGGTCCTGATAAGTGGATGGGGCTGGCCTCAAACTCATAGAGATCCACCTGCTGTGCCTCATTACTGAGCTTCACTGTTACGTGACTGGCAGCCCAGTTAGGTTGTTTTCACCAACATCACAAACACATGAGGAAAACATCTCATTAGAAGAGCTAAAACCTTACAGGCTCTGTTTTAATTTTTACAGGTGTGTGTGTGTGTGTGTGTGTGTGTGTGTAACATTGTTATGCAACACATGACAGCTTACAGAGCATCAACTCTGTGCCAGACCCTATTCTGAGCACAAGACAGGGTTTCAGCCCTTGACTGGACAGATCTAGTACAGAAGGCAAATCACAGTGAAATGTAGTGTGTTGTGTGGTCATGAGAAGCTGAGAAGGTAGGGGTGGCCATCTAGAACCTCAATGTTCCCAGTACTCAAGAGGCTGAACCAGGAGGATTGAGAATTCAAGGCCAGCTCCTGTCTCTGGGAAAAGGGGTGGAGGAGGAGAGGCAGGAAGAAAGAAGTTAGTATGCTAAGGAAAAGACATGTAACAAGGTTGGGGTGGACACTGCTCTAGTTTGTGGTCAGGAGGATCCACAAAGAAGGCCATGTGGCCAGAGTAGGGGAAGAGAGACTCTATTGAACTACAGCTGTGGGAAGGAAAGTGGACTGCTCTGGTGTGAGGAACATGGAGAGTTGATACATTGTGGTTGGAAAGGACTTTCCCATCTGCCTGCTGCTTCCGGTTCTTTTCCCTAAATGGATGGGGAATTTTGCCATAAGGGCTCATGGCTCACTGCCTCTCCAACAGTTTCATAAATATTGGTCTTTTCAGGTCAGTCTGCTCAAAGCTTGTGCCATTCTGCTGCTAGGTACCAGGGATGCAGAGATGCCCTGCTAAGTACAGGGGAAGGGAGCTACTAGAGTGGAGGTCAGTGTTTTTAAGCAGTCATCTCAGCAAAGCATGGCCTGGGGATATGTGGTAGTGGTGAGGGATATTAGAAGATAAGAAGTCAATCAGGCTGCATCCTGAGTGAGCACACAGGTAGCCCAAAGCTACCTGGACATGGATGGAAGTCCTATCAGGGAGCCTCCACTTGGGACCAGATGGAGACATAGCTCCATGGAGGCAATTGCATGGGCTCTAAAGTCAACATTCAATTCTCTCATTTTACAGAACACAGCAAACACTTAACCTAGGGTCCAAGCACCAAGTTTGGATTCTGGTCCGTCAGTGCCCAGGTAGGGGTGACCTTAATTGGGTCCCTTTCCTCCCAGAGCTCCAGCTGCCTCATATGTATGTGAGGAAGAGACAGCCTGCTGCAGCCTGCTGGATGCCATGACCTCCATGTGCTGGCTGTCCCACTGAGTTATATGTCCCTTGGTACAGAGTGGTTGCTTACCTCCTCCTGGGCCTGGACTGACAGCCCTGGGATGGAGACAGGAATGGTCTCCCCATGCTTGTGTTAAGTGTTCTACTCTGTTCTTCCCACCTACCAGTCAGCTATAGCTGAGTGCCCCAGTAGAATTGCTCTGAGAAACTCCCCTCTCCTGTGGTCTAGCAATGGATAAGCCAGAGGCTGACATTGCTCTTGGCCTCTGTGCAGTCTCTAGGGTTGTGTGATAATGCTCATCTACCCCACCCCCCCTCCTGCACTCCCATCTCCTGTTGTTCCCACCGAACTATCTGTGCTTATTTGTTTCTTTTAGTTTTTCCAGACAGGGTTTCTCTGTGTAACAGCCCTGGCTGGCCTCGAACTCACAGAGATCTGCCTGCCTCTGCCTCCCCAGTGCTGGGATTAAAGGCGTGCGCCACCACCACAGCCCATTTTTTTAAAAGTGGTTGGTTGGTTTTATCTGTTGTTTCTTAAAGCAAAAAGCACTCTCCGTACCTGCATTCTCAGCAGTAAGTTAGGTTGGTCTTTCCCAGCTGGGGTTCGGAAGGGCAGCCTTTAACCTTTTCTCTGGCCACAGTAGGCACTAGTGCTATAGCTTTTCAATTCACCAAGGCCATTGCTTGCAGATGGCCCTTTTTCTGGGCAAGGATTCACAAAATGTCTACCATTCCCTCTCTGTCCCTACAGGACACTTTCGTGGAACTCTATGGGAACAATGCAGCAGCTGAGAGCCGGAAAGGCCAGGAGCGCTTCAACCGCTGGTTCCTGACGGGCATGACTGTGGCTGGTGTGGTTCTGCTGGGCTCGCTCTTCAGTCGGAAGTGACAAGACAATGACCACCCACTCACCTCTCGCCCCCCACCCTGTCCCCACCACAACTCTCTCTTTAGCCACCATTGCTACCAGGAGAACCACTACATGCAACTCACGCCCCTACCCCTATCACAGGGTTGGGCCTAGATCAAGTCCCCTTGCAGTTAGCTTTCTAGAACCTACCACACTTCTGTGAGAGCCACCTTCCTCCCACATCTCAATTCACTTGGCCTCAAGATTCACAAGATTGTCCCCCCCAAATGGGCCGCCTGGAGGCTGGCAGGAGTGGGGAAGGGTGTGCTAGAGGGAGGAGAGGGGCCTGCCTGCTTGGGGGACCCTCAGTTAACCCCTGAGTCTCCTGGGAATGCTTTTCTGGCAGGGAGCTGGAAAGCGTTCTAACCCTTTTCCCCAGAAAGAGACTAGATTGCCTTGGTTTTGATGTGTGTGGCCTCAGAATTGATCATTTCCCATCCCACCGTGTCCCTGGGCCCCCCCTTCTTCCCACCTCTTCTAACCCCAAGAGCCATTGAGAAGCCCCTTTTGACTAATTAGAAATTCAAGCTACTTGGGATAAAGAGGCAGTTACCACAACCTCCATGTCCTGTGTCCTGGCCAAAGCCCCCACTCCTGGTCTGAATGTTCTCCTGAGGCTTCTGGCTAAAGGCCAGCCCCACTCAGGAGGAGGGGCTTAGCTGCAGAAAGTCCTCCAGCCTTAGAGCTAGAGTGGCTCTCGAAGCTGTAGCACCACCCTAGACCCTTCTCCACCCCTCCCCTGGCTCCCATGACCATGACTGAGGGACCAACTGGGCCCAAGATAGGTGCCCCAGAGCTGTTAATGACTTCAGCTGCCTCACTTCCTGCAAGATCAGCCTGTGGCATCTTTGCCTTGGGTGCTGGCCACAGGGTCCAGGAACTCTGGCCTCAGCCCAGAAGTGAAGGGGAGCTATACAGAGCAGCTGTGGGAGCCTCTGGGGGCTTCCCTACCTCAGGCAGGAAGGGCAGGAAGGAGAGCCTGGTGCACAGGTGGGGGGGGGGCTGCAAGGGCCTGTCCTACCCAGTCTTAGTGCCCTGCCCCCACCCAGCCTGGGCAGCAGGGCTGCCAAGGTCAGAGTGGCCTGGCCAGGAGCCCTTCAGGCCTCTCTCTCTCTCCTGCTCCACCCTTGGCCTGTCTCATCCCTGGAGGTCCCAGATCAGCTCTGGCTACCCCGGGCTCTCTGCTGTATATATTCGAGACTAGTTTTTATTCCTTGTGAAGATGATATACTATTTTTGTTAAGCGTGTCTGTATTTATGTGTGAGGAGCTGCTGGCTTGCTGTGCGCGTGCACGTGGAGAGCTGGTGCCCAGAGACTGACAGCCTGATGCTCCCTCCCTACCCTTGCCTGGGGAAGCCCACTGGGGGTCCTGGCTTCTGAGAGGCACCTGTCCCTCCTCTCCCTCACCCTACACTTGTTCCAGCTCTTTGAAATAGTTTGTGTGAAGGTGAAAGTGCAGTTCAGTAATAAACGGTGTCGACTCTGTGAACCGCAGCCTTGGCTCTGTGCCTCATGGGTAAGGGAGTCTGTTCTTGTTTCTATACATTAACAGGCATAGGGGCTAACTGAGCACCTGCTGGTCCTGTGTGAACAGGACAGTCCTCCCCCTCAGGAGCTGACTTTCTAGTGGGCCCAAGTGTCACACAGTCACGGGACAAATGTTTGCTGAGCCCTGCTGCAGCACAAGCCTGCCTTTTTGAGGCTTGCACATTAGTGGAGAAGATGGGTGTGGAAGTGTGGTGCTGGTGGCTTAGGGCTCCCATGAGAGAGCGACTGTCTTCTGTCAAGACATGGAAGACTTGAGAGAGAATAAAGCGACCAGATTTGAGGTGACATTAAGGTGGGTCTCAAGTTTCACATGAATTAGAGATGGCCTAGAGAAAAGAGGACATCTGAGGCTGGAGAGGTGGCTCAGAGGTTGAGTGCTTGCTGTGCAATCCTGAGGACCAGAGTTTAGATTTCAGCACCACTTAGAGTATTCACCAATTGCCCGGAACCCCAGCTCCAAGGGATGTGAGGCCCTCTCCAGCGTCTTCCCACGCACAAGACCGTGCACCCTCACATGTACACATAAATTAGTCAAGCAAAAAGATGTTTGGTTTTCGAGACAGGTTTTCTCTGTGTAGCCCTGGCTGTCCTCGACCTTGCCCTGTAGATCAGGCTGGCTTGGAACTCGGAGATCCACCGAATGCAGGAATTAAAGGCGTGTGCCACTGCCACCGCCATCCCCCACCACCCCGCACCCCCAGTTTTTCTGTAAAGATGACACAGAAGTCAGACATAGTGACACACTTCTTTAATCCAAGCATTTGGGAGGCAGAGGCCCGGGGATCTCTAATTTGAGGCCAACCTGGTCTACATTGGGAGTTCCAGCACAGCCAGAGCTACAAAGAGAAACCTCGTCTCAAAGAAAAAAGTGACAGGTTTGGGGGCTAGTGAAACATGAATAGCAAGCACTGGGCTCTGTGTGGTGGCACATAACTGTGATTCCAACCCTTGGGAAACAGAGGCACATCAATTGAGCTTAAAGCCAATCTGATCTGCACAGAGTTCCAGGCCTTTTTGGGCTACATAATGAGACCTGTCTCAGAGGACAAGCACTGAACAGAGTCCACACAACTCCTGGGACACATGGGCTCCTAGAGGGAGCCAAGGTTTGAAGGGTGAAGAGGGCTGAAGAAAAGCTAGCATGTCTGGCACTGAGCAGCCTCATGCTTAGAAACCAGATTAACTGGAGATGAGGGACATGGATTTGGCCCTGGTCAGGAAGCATATGATCCTTAGAGCTCTGAAAAATCTCTCTAGCTGCTATGAGAACATTCTAGAAAGGAGCTAGAAGAAACCCCAGAGAGCAGTAAGAAGCCATTTGTTGATTACAGCTCTGGATTTAGGGATGTGTGACCTGGGTCACTATGGCCCTTGTGACATTGCCCACTGCTCCTGAAACCCCTATGACCGTCTTCGAGAAATGGGTTAAGGTAGAACCCCTCACACCAGCCAGCCACATTCCAAGGCAAAGAAGTACTGCTTTCAAGTTCTATGTTGCTACAGCTGGAAGGAGGAGGGAAGCCCATACTGGATGGTTTTCTGAGCAGGCTTGACTGCCTCCCATGGATGCAAATGAGACCTGAAAGCCATCCCGACTCATGGGCTCTTACACAGTGCCAGTGACTGCTGACTCTGCAGGACAGCTTTGCCCAGTGTCCTCCCACCTTGCTCTGCTCACTAGAGCACATCCCATCACTTGGGAATGGAGCTGCCTGACTCCCCTAGGGCTCCTCCAAAGCCTCCTGCCTCCCACCCACCTCTCCCTCTCGCAGCTTCAGGCTTATCAGTCAGTGCCATCATTGGCTGCCCATCCATACCCCCCCCCCAAGGATTGGAGCTGCTTCCTACCCTAGCCACTCAAAGACCCCCTTTCCAGATTGTTCATATGCTTCCAGAAATATATTTCACATAGATAAATACACACATATAAAATATGCTTTGATTCTACATCCTAAATTTTGGGGCATATTTTTTATTTACATTATTTTTGAGACAGTGTCTCACTCTGTAGCCCAAACTGTTCTAGAGTAGCTTCTTCTCCCCAAGTGCTGGGATTATAGGCAAATGCTACAAATGGTTGCTACAGGTAGCCCTTCTATTTTCTTCCGTATAACCTGTGGAAGTTTTGCTATCTGTGCATAGATTGGCAGCTCCAGGCATTTGCAATTCAGAACATATTCATCCTTTTTTTAAAAAGCTATATAATATTCCACAAAATTTGGGAGGTTGAAATATGGTCCAGCTCTGTTTCCTTGGCTGGCCTGGAACTGGCTGCCTCTGTCTTTCAAGAACTGGGATTAAACATCTGAATCACCACATCTGACTTTCACCAGACTTAGCCAGATCCCTAATTTCAAGAGTCCCAGTGCCAGACATGTCATCACACTATTGGAGTCACACTGACTGAAGGCTCCTGGGCAACTCTTTAAAAGGAGGCAGGGACAACTTGGTCTGGGCTCTGTAGCTGCAACTTTTTCTAATATTTATTTTTAGGAGCTGGAGAGATTGCCCGGTGGTTAAGAGCACTGCCTGCTTTTCCAGAGGACCTGGATTCAATTCCCACTACCCACATGTCCCCTCAAACCATCTATGACTCAGTCCCAGAGGATCTGACTCCTGGCTAGCTCAGTTGGTAGAGCATGAGACTCTTAATCTCAGGATTGTGGGTTCGAGCCCCATGTTGGGTGCCATTTTGTTACATTTTCTTACCAACCTGGTCCTACTGCTGCATCAGCCCCAAATAACACAGAGACACTGTATTAATTATAACGCTATTGGCCAATGTCTAGAGCTTTTTATTAGCTAGCTCTGCTTTAATTATTAACCCACAATTACTAATGTATGTATTTCTACATGGTCTTATCTTACCAAGAACACTGGACTCAATGCATCCTCTCCTCCTGAGATCACATCAAGATTCCGTCCTACATTTCCCAGAATCCTCCACCTCTCCTAGTCCTACCTATCTTGCTTCCCTATTGACCAACAGTGCTTTATCCATTAACCAATAAGAGAAACATTTACAGAATGACACCTCCCATCACTCTTCTGGCCTCCATGGGCACCAGGCTTGCATGTGATAATGGCAAAGCCCCTTCATTCAATCCCCTGCACCACATAAATGGCATAGTAGCAGATACCTACAATTCCAGCATGTAGCTCCTCAGCTGCATAGCAAGTTTGAGGCCAACACATGAGACCCTGTCTTAGAAAAACAGGAACAAATAAAAAAATAATGGTTTGGGATTTGGATTTTGAGACAGTCTCACTATGTAGTCCTGGCTGGCCTGGAACTCTCTGTGTTAACCAGGAAATCACAGTGATTGGCCTTGCCTCTGCCTCCTGAGTACTGGGTTTAAAGGTTTATAAAGTCAACTAGAGCTACATAGTGAGTCTCTATCTCAAGATAAATAAAAGGCTTTTTGGGGTAGGGGAACAGGGGAGATGTGACCCTGAAGACTGAGTCCAGAGCCTTGCCTGTACTAGGCCTACATTCTATCACTGAAGGGTACATCCCAGCCCTTAACTGTAATATTTATTTCTCAATGTCCTCAATGAAGTAATTTTAATATCAACCCAAAGTTACCCTCCATTAAATTGTACCCTGTTTGATTGTGAACAACTGCCTGTAACTACAGTTCCAGGGGATCTGATAAACCCCTTCTGGCCTTCGTTGTTGATTTTACTCTTTGGCTCTTTCGGCTTTGTTCTTTGGGGAGCCTGCCACCCAGCTCCCAAATAAATCACATGGAGGCTTATTCTTTCTTTTTAATTGCCTGGCCTTAGCTTGACTTGTTTCTAGCCATCTTTTCTTAAATTATCTCATCTACCTTTTGCCTCTGGACTTTTATCTTTTTCTGTTTTTCACAACCCTTCATATTCTCCACAGATTTCTCTTTCTATTTATTCTCTCTGCCTGCCAACTCTGCCTATCCTTTCTCCTGCCTTAGTATTGGTCATTCAGCTCTTTATTAGACCAATGGGATGTTTTAGACAGGCAAAGTAACACAGCTTCACAGAGTTAAACAAATGCAACATAAAAGAATGTAACACATCTTTGCATCATTAAAACAAATTTCCACAACATAAACAAATGTAGCACATCTTAAAATAATATTTCACAATAGGCCTTTGAGAGTACCAGGCACAAATACATGCAAACTCTGTCTGTCTGTCTGTCTGTCTGTCTGTCTGTCTGTCTGTCTGTCTCTCTCTCTCTCTCTCTCTCTCTCTCTGCTGTAGCCGAGAATATCCTCTAGAAGCAAGAATGACCTATCTCCACCTCCCAAGTGCTGGCATTATAGTTACGAGCCCCCACAACCAGCTCCAAATCTACTTTTCAATGGCATTTGAGAAATGGGGAAGCACACGTACAAAGAGCAAGCCTGCAGCTCTCTTCCAGTTCCCCAAGCCTCAGGCCCCAGATTTGGGAGTGTTTTCTGATCAAAATGTTTAGTTACGTCCTTCATGGTAGCTGTGCCTAGAACTCAGTGTTAGAGCCTTCGTTTCCCTCCTGTCTGCTTTGACTGGATGGGAACCCATGAGAGACAATCTTCCTCCTCTTCCTCATGCATCTCTTCCCACAGCCCCCACCTCCCCACCCCGTGTAATCAGCAGTATGCCTGCACCACTGCATGGAGCTGGACCAAGAGCCAAGAGCATGCCTGTGTGCTTGCCAGTTTCTCTGTTTAGTTACTCTTTTCTGGTGCGGTGTGCCGAAAATCCAGAGCCTGGAACATGCTAAGCAATGCTAGGTCACTAGCCACACCCTCAGCTCTTCCCTGGTTCCTTATTTGTGACTAGCACTCACTCTGAAGTTTAGGTTGTTCTAGAATTCACTGTGTCATCCAGGCTAGCCTCTAACTTGTGGCAGTCCTCCTGTCTCAGTCTCCTGAGTGTTGGGATTACAGGTGTGAGTCACTGTGGCAAACTACTTGAACAAGTTTTCAAAATTAGCAAATCATGCAGGAAACCTAGCAACTAATGATTAAATTCATTAGAGGGACCAGAGAGATGTCTCTGTAAGTAAAGGTGCTTGCTGCTAAGGCTGGCAACCTGAGTTCAAGTCCCAGGACCACATAGAGTGGAACAAGGGAACCCAAGGACTAGCCAGTAGACCTCTGGCTTTTATATGCATGCTGTGGCACACACACCCTTGAAAAAAATAATTTTTTAAAAATTTAATTATAAAACATTTTGCTCTGGACTTATCTGTCTCTACCATGACAGCTGTGTCATGAGGTTAAAAACAAGAACTTCCCCTTGGTATAAAGAGAATAGAAATAGGTTGGGGATGTTACTCAGTGGGTAGAAAGCTTGCTTGCCTGGCAGGCACAAAACTCTGATTTCAAATCATTGCACTACACTCAGTGGTGGGTATGTGCCTGTATTCCTAGCACTCCAAAGCTAAAGGCAGGGGTATCAGAAGTTCAAGGTCTTCCTCCACTACATAGTGAGTTCTAGGTTAGCCTGGGCTACATGAGTGCAAGGAAAGCTGTCTTTGTTATTGTTTTATTGCTGTGAAGAGACGCCATGACCAAGACAACTCTTTATTTTTATCAACTTTTTTAAAATAAATGTTCAGATTTATTTTGTGTGTATGCCTGTTTTGCCTGGATGTATATATGTGTGCCACATACATGCCTGAGAAAGTGGTGAACCTCTATGTAAATGTTAGGAATTGAATCCAATCCTTTTGAAGGACACATGCTCTTATGACCACTGAGCCAACTCTCCAGTTGTCTCCCTGCCCCTGCTTACAGCTTTAGAGGGTTAATCAGTTATCATCATGGCGGGAGCAGGCAGGCATGATGTCGGAGCAGCAGCTGAGAGCCTTACATCCTGATCCCCAGGTAACAGGCAGAGGCTCTGGACCTTCACTGTGCTTTTGAAACCTCGGAGCCACACCATGACACCTCCTCCAACAAGGCCTCACCTCCCAATCGTTCTCAAACGGTTCATCAACTGGGAACCAAGCCCTCAAGCATTTCAAACTACCACAAAAGGAAAGGAGAAGAAAGGAAAGAAAAATGGCTAAGATGTAGGATGTAGCTCCATTGCAGGCACTTACAATGCCCTATCTCCTTTTTTTTCCCCCAGGCAGGATCTCACTGTGTTAACCATGGCTGTCCTAGAACTCCCTCTGTAGACCAAGCTGGCCTCTAAATCACAGAGAGATCCCTGCTTCTGCCCCTCAAGTGCTGGAATTAAAGGCGTAGCCATTACACCGAGTACCCTAGGTTCAATGCCACAACAAAAAGAAACAACTTAATATATGTGAGCTAAGTTTATGTGTTCTTTGATTTTTTACTAAATATCCACACATTGATGTTTGAGAGCTAAGAACATAAAGTATTTATCCTCACCTAAATTATATAAGACATCTCATTTCAGTAGGCTTACATGAATAATTAATTAGCTTGAATGCTCATTTCAATGTAAAAGTCCTTGTGAATCCTTAAGGAATTTAAAGGGACATATTACAAAATTTTAACAAGATGATCTTGTAATTTGGAAACATCATTCTTTCTTCAAGTGTGTTTTGGTTTTTTTTAATTTTTTTTTTTTTTTTCAAGATAGGGTTTCTCTGTGTAGCCTTGGCTGTCCTGGAACTAGCTCTGTAGACCAGGCTGGCCTTGAACTCACAGAGATCCACCTGCCTCTGCCTCCCCAGTGTTGGGATAAAAGGCATGCGCCACCAACACCCAGCCTGGAAACGTCATTCTTAAAATACTCAGATACTAAAACTGTGGGTATAAAATAAGAATAGGGTTTTCTGGAATTAAATAGAAAGTAATCTAAACTTAATGTAATGGCCTATCGATTGCTGGGCTTCGCACTTACTGCTCTAGAGGAAGTGAGCCTCCTCAGGATGTCCCCAGGTTAGGCTCAAGTTGAACTAATGTAAAAAAACAAATATACCCATCCCCACAGGCTGTTACAGATGCATTACTACAACAATAGCATCAAATCCAAACAATAATGGGGAATAGTAACAAGATGGCTCACTGAGTAAGGAAGGAAGCTTGCTGCCAAACCTGACAACCTAGTTCAATAGAGGGAGAGAACACACTCCTCCAAAATTGTCCTCTGTTCCCGGTACATACACCATGGTGCTTGCACACCCTCACACATAAATAAAGAGATGTCACCCGGGCGTGGTGGAGCACAACTTTAATCTCAGCACTCAGGAGACTGAGGCAGGTAGATCTCTTTGAGTTCAAGGCCAGCCTGGTCTACCAAGTGAGTTCCAGGACAGCCAGGACTGTTATACAGAGAAAACTTATCTCAAAATAAATAATAAATAAATAAATCTGGGCATGCCTGTACCTTTGTAAATGCCCTTCTCGTGCCTTGCCACTTACCACAAGGACAGATATAAATGCAAATTCCACAAACATAATTTTTTAACTATTTTATGTGTATGGATGATTTGCCTGCATGCACATCTGTGTACTACATGTATGCAGTGGCTGAAGGGACCGGAAGAGAGCATGAGGTCCTGGCAAACTGAAGTTAAAGATGATTGTGAGGTCTGTGGGCACTGGGAACTGGACCTGAGTCTTCTGTAAGGGCAGACAGTGCTTTTTTTGTTTTGGTTTGGTTTTGGTTTTGGTTTTGGTTTTTTGAGACAGGGTTTCTCAGCCTTGGCTGTCCTAGAATTCTGTAGACTAGGCTGGCCCCAAACTCAAGGAGATCCACCTGCCTCTGCCTCCCAAATGCTGGGATGCTGTGCCACTACCGCCCAGTGTCAGCCAGTGCTATTAACCACTGAGCTATCTCTACAGTCCAGGCAAGTCAGTTTTACACTGGACATTGTGCCAAGTCACCTGTAGACAAACTACAAAGAATGAGTGTTCCTCATGGATGGCCACACTGCACAGTTGACCACTAAAGGGCATGGCCAGAAGAGAGGGACCCATCTGTGGCTGTGCCCAGCTCATAGGTAGAGTGACAAAGTCCAAGGACAGAAGAACAATATGGTGTTTAGGAGCAAGACTGATAACATGTGACCTTCGGTATGTCATTCTAGGTGTCAAGGTCCCTTTACTTGATAAAGGGGGGAGGGCTGGCATGGCGTATAGCTATAATCCCAGTTTGGGAAGCTGAGTTGAGAGGATTGCAAATTTAAGGCCAGCCTTGCCTCCCCCTAAAAAAGTTGGAATGGAGGTGAAAATGCAGCTCAGTAATAGTCTTGCTGGCATATGCAAGGCCCTGAGTTCACCCCCAGAACAGAGAGGGTAGGCCATGATGGCCACACACACCATGTGTGGTGATAGCACAGATGTAAAATGCTCAGGACCTGGCCCGGCAGATAACCACCCCATCAGAGTTGTCAGGTGCCCCATTAGACCACCAAGTTCTTCCTTAATGTGGATCTCCCCCAAGTGCGCCGTGGCCAATGGCTGCGGTTCTGATACAGAACCTCCATCCCCAGGGAAGTACAACTCTGGGTTAATGGCACTTTTTGGGAGGTGGGGCTTATCAAGGGTCCTTAGGTCTTTGTGACTTCACTGGGCAGGGAGAGTGTTATGGAGTTCCTGACCCCTCCCTCCCTCTCCCCTTCCCTCTTCCTTTCCTTCCTTCTTTCTTGTTGTGTTGGTGTTGGTTTTCTTTTTTCTTTTTTATTTATTTATTTATTTTAGGTTTTCTTTCTTTTGTTTTGAATAGATACTCATGTAGCCCAGGCTGGCTTCCAACCTCCTATGTATCTGAGAATGACCTTGAACTTCTGATCCTCCTGCCTCAGCCCCCCCCACCCCCCCACCCCCCCACCCCCGCATATTGTGATTGCAGGAGTATGCCACCACTTCCAGATTTAAGAAGCGTGCGGATGGAAGCCATCAGGCATGCTAGACAAGAACTCCACTACCTGAGCTGCTCCCAACCCCCATTCTCCCTCTCACACTTCGTGACTGAGGAGGCGAGCAGGCTATTTTGTTTGTTTACTTTTGCCATAGGGTCTCACTATGTGGCTCAGTCCGGTGTGGAATTCCCAGGGAAGGGAATTCCCAGAGAGCCTCTTACCTCTGCTCCCTGAGTGCTGGGATTAAAAGCTTGTGCCACCACACATGGCTAACACTGCACCTCTATGAGAGCCTGGGCAGAGCTGAGGGACAAGTAAGATGGAGGCAAAGGCTGGATCACTGTCTTCACAGTCTGTCTCCTTTGCTGGCTGCCCAGTGAGTCAGTCTGACTCTGCCTGGCTCCAATGTGGACACAGTTGTCATTTAAGACAGTAATACAAGGTTAACTTGACCTATTGTTATGCTCACTGAGCAATCTGTGTTTCTTCTATCTTGTTCTTGATAACCTTGGACTTTCTTGGCATCTTAAGCTACAGTTAGTTCCTCAGCCTTGTCACAAGGTTCAGACCAAACCCTGAGACTGGTGACAGCAGCCACAGGAAGGTGAACAGGTCCTCAATTAAGTGACCAACTGTTAGTTCAAGTAGAAGGCCAAAATTCTTTTATTTTTGTTATTATTTTGTATATATGGATGTATTTCCTAAACATGTCTCTGTGCACTGTGTGCCTAGTGCCTGTAAAGACCTAAAGATGGCATCAGATCCCCTGGAACTGGAGTTACAAATAGTTATGAGTTATAGCTTGGGTGCTGGGAATCGAACCCAGGTATTCTCAAAGAGCAGCCAGTGCTCTTAACTGCTGAGCCATCTCTCCATCCCCAAGGCCAGAATTCTTGATCACAAGAAGAAAACCTTCATTAGGAACCATGCTGGCCACAACTGAACAATTATCAGATCTTTGCCTAATCCCAGAAGTCAAGAGAAAGCCTGTTGCTACCCCCATGAAGAATACCTCTGTGAGTAGAGTCCCTTCTGCTCCCAGTAGGGCAAGTTTGCCAACTGAGGGGTGATGATACTTGCCTGATGTGTACAAGGTCCTGGCTCACCCTCAACTTTGCCTAAAAATAAGTGAATAAATAATAAAAAGAAGTGTTGCAGCAGCTTTATCTGTCTTGCTCATATGTGGCCTGTTTTATTTCTACCATTCCCACACCATAGATCTTACTTACCGTGTTTTGGGCTGGTTGGGAAGCTGCAGGAATCTTCACATTAAGTCCTTGTCTCAAAAAAGCAAAAACCAAACAAAGTTCTACATCAGCTTCCATGAAACTCTTTGAGTAGTGCCCCTACTCACTCCTCTGACTCTTCAAGCCTCCTGCTATGAAAAGATTCCCAACGTTCCCACATGGAATAAATCTAAAGCCAGCTATGGGTTGGATCGTAGTCCTGAAATCCATATATTCAACTTCTAACCTCAGCAACTCAGAATGTGACTGTACTTGAAGATAAGGAAAGCTCGGTTGTAGAAGTACTTGCCTTGTGCCAGCAAGATGGTTCAGCAGGTAAAGATCCCTACCTCCAAGCTTGACAACCTGAGTTCAAACCCAGACCTCTCAGGGTGGGAGGAGATGACCAATTCCTACAAGTTATCCAATGTCCTGCACACAGGAACCATGGCACATGCAACAACCCTCTTCCCCATAGGTAGGTAGGTAGATAGGTAGGTAGGTAGGTAGGTAGGTAGGTAGGTAGATAGATAGATAGATAGATAGACAGATAGATAGATGTGCTTGCTCATGCACTATACCCTGAGCTCCAGCCCCAGTACCACATGTACTGACGTGATAGTGTGGACCTGTAATTCCAGCACTTGGGAGGTAGAGGTTCAAAAGTTAAAGGTCATCATCAAATATATATCAAGTTCTATGTTCCAGGTCAGCCTACCATGAGACCTCTCCCAACAATGATAAACAAACAAAAAATCCCACGGAGGATCTCTGTGAGTTTGAGGCCAGCTTGGTCTACCAAGTGAGTTCCAGGACAACCAGGGCTATTACACAGCAAAACCCTGTCTCTAAAAAACAAAAAACAAAAACAAAAATTACCCACAAGCAGGTTCCTTGGGTGAGAGAGATGGCAGTGCTTCTCTCCTGGGGATCAGAGTTTGATTCCAAGCATCTACATCAAGAAGCTCACAGCATTTGTAACTCTAGCTGCAGTGGCTCCAATGCCCTCCTCAGCCTCTCCAGCCTCCACAGGCCTCCTCAGGCACCCACACTCATATATAACAGACACTTAGACATACACATATATAAAAATTTATAACAACCGGAAGGTTCCCAAGTACCTAAGTAACTGAGCATGGTGACACATACCTGTGTCTCAGCACTCAGATGGCTGAGGCTGGAAGATGGTGACTCCACAACTAGTCCAGACAATGCAGCAAGATCCTAAATTCAAATGAAGTAGCCAAGGAGAGCCCCAAAGGCTACAATCCAGTCTATCCAATCTGTCTGGTACCCTTCTGAGAAATGGAGACTAGGACTCAGGAGACAGCAGAGCTGTTCACACTCATATGACAGCTAGAACAACTGTGTGCAAGCCACAGATCTGGACATAAGGGAGACCCAGCCTTGCCAGCTCCATGATCCCTGGCTTCTGGCCTTGAGAACAGTGAGAATAGGAACTTCTGTTGTTTAAACCCAGCCTGTGGATCAGTGTCATGGCTGCCCCCACAAACCAATACAGTGACCCATAACTGGCCTCAGAGAGCCTCAGCGGCCATGGGGGTAGGTATGCGTTGAGGGGGGGGTGGAAACAAAAGCTAGAGGATGTTGGTTGTCTGTGCATAGGCTTTCTCCTTTTTTGGGGGGTGGGGTGGGGTGGGGGGCGGTTCTAACTCAGGCTCCCCTGCTGACCACACCCACCATGACTGATGGGACAGGCTGATTCAGTTTTCCCTGGACTGATTTTGACAGTTTTCACTCCTTCATAATTGACTAAACAGACCATCCTCACTGCCTGTACATTAGATGTGTTCACTACATCCACATGACTGCCCGAGGAGCAGGGTCGAAACCGGCACAGAAAATATACTGTGCCACCAAGCCCCAAGCCAGCTTTCTTTCTTTTCCATTCTGAATGGGTCTCACCACAAAGCCCAGGCTGACTTCGAGCTTTCAGTCCTCCTGCCTCAGCCTCTCAGATGCTCGGATCACAGGATCACAGTCAGACATCACCATGTTAACTGCTGCGGAGCATTCTAGAGTTCCTACCTCATCACCCCCAGCTGTGGGTTCCACACCACAGACCAGCAGGCATGGAGGGTGGGACCCCATCCCCCGTCCTCTCTCTCTTTCTGGCATTGACCCCCCCACCCGTGTCCGTCCGCCCTGTCCCCCCCACCCCCCGCAGTGAGTGGTAAACAGGACTCACACCTTACAGAGTATGGGGATGGGAGACCTGCTGAGCTCTGGACACTTCCTACTCTGCTGGTTCCTCCAATGCTTTTCTCCAAATTCCCCTCTTCAGTAAGAGCAGCAGAACCTGCAGGGCCCTGGATGGAGGACTGTCTGTCTGTCTGTCTGTTCCCCACCTTCCTTGTCCCATCTATTTTACACTGGAAATCTCTGTCTCCCTAACCCGTTATAGCCCTCACCACCACAGGGCCTTTGCACGTGACTCTCTCTACCTCGCCTCTTTCACAGGGCTTACATCCGGTCATCTTTCACAAGGAAGACACTTCCTCCGGGAATTCCTCCAGGCCAAGCCTGTGATTGGCCCATCCAAATACCACTTGGCTTCTTTTTGGGCACTCTTTGCTTTCTGGTTTACCAGACTGGCCATCTGATTAATGTTCCTGTCCCCGACTTTCAGATTCACAATACTAGAATTAATGACCCTAGCAGGAAACCTCATTCACTGTGCCCTCAGAGCTTGGGATGCAAATGTGTTGGTTGAATGAATATTGTTGCGGTTATTGTTCCCCTAAACCCTTCCTTTGCCGTGGGAGTCTGTCTGTGGGGTACACTGCCCCCACTGTCTTCAGAAGGGCAGTCATAAAGCCGAGAGTGGTGGAGCACATCTGCAATCCCAGCACTTGGAAGGTGAGGCAGAAGGATCAGAAGTTCAAGGCTATCCTCAGCTGCATAATAAATTTAAGACTAGCTAGGCTAGAGTTTCATATAACCCTGTCTGGGACTGACATGGTGGTGCATGCACACCTTTGATCCTAGCACTGGGGAAGCCAAGGCAGGAGGATTCTGAGTTCATGGCCAGTCTGGTCTACATGATAAACTACAGGCCAGCCAAGGCTACATGGTAAGACAAAACAAACTAAAACAAGAAAAAAAGAAAAAAAAAAAAAAACCGTCTGGAGAAGGTGGGGCTGGAAAGGAAGGGTAATGTTCAGACCTACACTTTCAAATCACTGCAGTGTTCCTGGTCTTAACTGCTTGTGCTGCCCCCAATTACAGCCTGACCCATGGGGTTGCTAGTGGGACAGTGTTCTCCAAGGCAAATGGCATCAGAGGCAGGACTCTTCCCCTGAGCACTGTGTCCTGCAAACGTCCCATTGATCCCTCCAAGATTGTCTGCCGATGCATATAGCAGCTTGCACTCCATTGCCTCTCAGCTTCAAGTTCACCCCTTGCTCAGAAGACTGAGGCAGGAACCTCATGAGTTTGAGGCCAGCCTGGGCTACATGGCAAGACCCTACCGAAATAGTCAGAGGTGGGGAGGGAAAGAAGGAGGTGGAGAGACTGTCAATAGACTCTCATCTCATGTCTGTAACCAGTATTGCGTAGGCAGAGCATAAAGATTACCGTGAGTTCGAGGCCAGCAAGAGTCATATGGGGAACCCATATTTCAAACGAACTAATGAACAGATGAACAGAAGAAGAAAGAACAAACATTAACGGGGGTGGGGTGGGTGGGGGTGCCTGGAACCAGGTTCCTTAGTACTAGCTGGGCCTTCTGGAATTCACGTCGGGCCTAAGCTCAGGACATGATGATGCGGAGCTTTGCCGGTAGAGGGCGCCGGAGGGAGCACTGTGGGCAGAAAGTGTTCTCTCCCTTGTGTGTCCTCTAGTGATCATCACCCCAGCCACGGGGCGGGTGACAGCCACCCCAGCTCTCAGGGCCTCGAGGCCCCCTGAAGCCTTCCTGAGGTAGAGGCTGCCCACGTTGGACCTCACATCCGCAGATTCCACCGGCCACCAGCCTCAGCCCCTGCAGCTGCGGTTGTTTGGCTGCGCATGACTATGGAACAAACAGCTGGAGCCAGGTACCCTCGCAGCTTCTCCACATCCATGCTCCTGAGAGATCTGGACCCCAGCATGGGGAAGCACCCTGATTCCTTGGGGTTCCCCTGGGAAACTTTTAAGTTTCTTTTTGTGTCTTTGTTACCTTCCGGTGTTCGACCCTGATTTTTTTTTTTTTTTTTTTTTTTTTTTTTTTTGGTAATACTGGAAGTTGAACCCAGGGCCTTTCACATGCTCAGCAAGCACTCCGTCCATATCCCCAGTCCAATCGGTCCATTTTAACCAATTTGCATCTGTCCCTCAGAGATCCCAAACATGGAAGCTCCCCACCCCCACCCCCAATCGTGCTTGGAACATAATCCCTGTAGGGCCCTGTGTACCCTGCTCCCCAGCCCAAGACCAGCTCTCTTCCAACACACGCATCTCCGCTCCCCTCCTCTCCGGGACTTCTTCAGTCACTGTGGCCTCCCTGAAGTTCAGATAGGCAAACCAGATCCTAAGCCTCAGGGTTTTTGCACTTGTTAGTCTATATATGTGTGTGTGTGTGTGTGTGTGTGTGTGTGTGTGTATATATATATATATATATATATATATATATATATATATAATTTTTTTTTTTTTTTTTTTTTGCAATGCCAGAGAGGCAACTCAGGGCCTCATACACAAGCAAGAGAGGTACTGCAAGGCTACATGCTCCAAGACCTCCACCTTTTGTTCAAGGTTTATTACCTGACTCCACTCTGCCCTCCTCAGAAGTGCCACTTCCTTTAAGAGGCTCTCCACCTGCTTCCCAGACTTTTTATCCTGCTTTCTTTGTGGCACTTATCTCCTGCAATTCGATATTTCTCACCATTGCTTATCATTCACTTTTGTACTGGCCTCCACAGGGCAAGTCTCCTCCGTCACAGCCAAGGACTTGTACACTGCAGCATCCCCAGAGCTTGGGATCTTACTACTCTGTACACCACTTACTACTCTGTAAACATCGGTTAATTCACTGAGTAAAAGAGTGGTTTTGACTTTGCTACTGCCTCCCCTGAATGCCCTCTCTCTTCCCTCTTGCCCACGTCTCCGGGAAACCCTCCGTGACATGCTCCTGCCCCCATCTCACTGGGTAAGTTTAGATGCCAGCTGTAGTCCAAGGGGAGTTTGCAGGCAGAAGAAAAGAGGCTGCTTTTATTGGAGCAGAGGGGCGGGAAGGAGAGAAGGGGGCTCTGGCCTTCAGGCTCTGTACCAGGGTAGTCTTGAAAGGGCAAGTGGCAGGCAGATGTGATGCTGGTCACTTTTTCCACTCTTTC
Organism: Phodopus roborovskii; assembly: GCF_943737965.1. NCBI lineage: Eukaryota > Metazoa > Chordata > Mammalia > Rodentia > Cricetidae > Phodopus > Phodopus roborovskii. The sequence goes on from NW_026125264.1 coordinate 2,921,990, forward strand.
TTCTCGTAATCCCAGTGGGCAGCCAGACCCTGTATGGGGTTGCTCTTCATGTCCAGGAGGCGCTGGAGCTGCTGGGCTTTCCTTTCATCCGTCAGGGTGACAACCTTCTCAGGGAACACTGCAGGGAAGGCAAGGGTGAGGTAGCCTCAGCCCAGGTGTCCACAGCCTCTCTTCCATGGAGCCCTGGTCTACAACCACAGCCAGGGTCCCCTGCACCGAAGGACACACTCCTTACTATCCCCTGGTTCTCCCTCACCCCTCTGTCCCTGTTTCTCTTTTTGAAAAAGGATTTTACTATGTACCCCTGGTTGTCATAGAATTTACTACGTAGATCAGGCTGATCACAGAGATCCAACTGCCTCTGCCTCCCAAATGCTGGGATTAATGGTGTATACATTCCACCATGCTCTCCAGACTTTTTTTTTGGGGGGGGGTTGGTTTTGTTTTTTTTTTTCAAGACAGGGTTTCTCTGTGTAGCATTGTAGCCTTTCTTGAAACTTACCCTGTAGACCAGATGGCCTCGAACTCACAGAGATGCACCTGCCTCTGCCTCTCCAGTGCTGGGATTAAAGACCCCCCCACTGCCCGGCTCAGACTCTTCTTAAAAGAATGGTCCAGGACCAGGGCTTTGCTCAAAGCTTTGCCTTAGACTTACTCCTTCCCCTCAGTGAATCTATTTCCTCACTCTGTGACCAATGGCAGGCTGACTTGAGGACTTGTGCCACGCCCAGCCCCACAACTTCTCTTCTGTGCAGTCTTGAACCAGTTACTTCACAAATCTGAGCCCTACCTTCCTCCCCTATCAGGAATGGGCTCTGTCGAGGCTTATGGGAATGGAGTAGAAATGCTTCTGAGGTTCTGGGCATCTCTCTGGCTGGACAGATAGGAAGCGCTGGCTATAGTCTCCCTCTAGACAGGAAGGTGAGGGAGCTCCTTCTGTACCCTGCAGCTGTGCGTGTGTGTGTGTGGGGGGGTAGAATAATTGGGATTTAAAGGCAGGTAGACACTGTTCACTTTACAGACTAGGAGAGGAGTTAGATGGTGGTATAGGCTGAGGCAGGAGGATAGAGAGCTAAAGCCCGCCTGGGCTACATAGTGACAATAAATACCAGAGGAGAACAGCATTTAACCCAAAGACTGACCCCTCAGGGAGGGACTTGAGAGACCCTTACCTGTGAACCCTCTTAGCATAGCCTCTATCCCTGGCACTTAACTCTCCCTTTACATGCATTCATTCGTGGGGTGGGGTGGGGGTGTGTGCAGTGGAGTGCTCATGTGAGCTAAGGTGCATGTGTGCAGGTCTGAGGACACTCTCTCCTCCCACCATGTGGCCCCTGGGGACTGGCATGGTCCTGTGCACCTTCAGCCCCTGAGACACTCTCACCGTAGTTTTTGAGGCAGGGTTTCTCACTCGGCCCGGAATTCACTGCTCAACTAGACTGGCTACAGGGTTCCTACTTCTCCGCCTCCCCAGTGCTGGAATTATAAATGTACCCCACCATGCATGTCCCAGCTTCAAAACAATAATTAATTAGTATTATTTCATGTGTTTAGGTGTTCTACCTGCACGTACATCTGTGCACCATGTTTGTGTCTGGTGCCTGAGCAGGCCAGAAGAGAGTGTCAGAGAGTTACCGACAGACAGTGACAGACAGTTGTGAGCTGTCATGTTGGTACTGGGAATGAATCCAGGTCCTCTGGAAGAACAGCCAGAGTAACTGCTGAGCCATTTCTCTGACCTAACATACCCACTTTTTATGCTGGTGCTGGGGATCCAAACTCGGGTTCTCACGCTTGCATGGCAAGTACTTTTCTGACTAAACATCTCCCAACCTCAGCATTGATCGCTGTCCAGGGGTGGACACAGCAAGCCGTGAGCTAGGCCTTTCCCCAGACTTTCCCTGTTCATGTTTGTACAAGACAGGGATTCCCATCAATCTTTTACAAAAAAAAAAAAAAAAAAAAAAAAAAAAAAAATCATAGCAGGCTACTCCCTACTCCCAGCATTTAGGAGGCAGAGGAAGAGGCTGGCAGATCCCTGTCAATTCAAGATCAGCCTGGTCTACATAGAGTTCCAAGTCGGCCAGGAGCACATAATGAGATCCTGTCTAAAAAAAATAAACACTTGAAGGGCTGGTTTGATGGGTGAACGTGCTTGCCATCAGGCCTAACAGCTGACTCCAGAAGCTTTCCTTTGACCTCCATGTTAAAAAAAAAAAAAAAAAAAAAAAAAAAAGATGCTGTGCAGTGGTGATACATGCCTTTAGTGCCAGCACTTGGGAGGAAGAGGCAGGAGGATTTCAAGGCCAGTGTGGTCTATAGAGTAAGTTTCCAGACAGGCTCCAAAGATATACAGAGAAACCCTGTCTTGAAACTCCCCACCCCCTCAAAAAAAAAAAAAAAAAAAAAAAAAACCCACAACTCAGGCCTGGTGACTCACATCTGTAATGCCAGCACTGGAAATTTCAAAGCAAGATGATTACTGCAAGTTTGAAGCCAACCTAGGCTCCTTAGTGAGTTTCACAGCAGCCTGGGTGTGGTGGTTTGAAGAAGAATGACCCCCTCCCCTCCACCTAGGCTCACAAATTTGAAGGCTTAGTCATTAGGAAGTGCCACTACTTGAAAGGGAGTAAGAGGTGTGGCCTTGCTGGAGGAAGTGCATCACTGGGAGTAGGCTTTGAGGTTTCAGAGGCACACGCCAATCCCAGTGCCCTCTTCCTGCTCTCTGATGAGCCAATCCCAGTGCCCTCTTCCTGCTCTCTGATGAGCCAATCCCAGTGTCTCTCCCATATCTGGACGTAGAACTCTCGGCTACTTCTCCAGCACGATGTCTGCCTATGTGCTACTTGACAACGTACTAACCCTCTGAAACTGCAAGCAAGCCTCAATTAAATGCTTTCTTTTATGAGAGTTGCCATGGTCATGGTGTCTCTGCACAGCAATAACAGTGACTACACACTGGGCTAAAGAGTAAGAGCATTCATTCATTCGTTTACTTGTTGTGGGGAGGGAGGAACAGAGTTCCTCTGTGTAGCTCTGGCTGTCCTGGAACTCACTCTTAGATCTGGCTTCCCTCAAACTCAGAGACATCCACCTGCCTCTGTCTCCCAAGTGCTGGGACCACTTTGTACTGCCACTGCCCAGCAGGATCTTGCATTAAAAAAAAAAAAAAAAAAAAAAAAAAAGTGTCTGGTATGGAGTGAAGGCACCTTTTAATCTTAGCATGTATGTTTGAGGCCAGCCTGGAGTTCCAGGCAAGAAAATCATACACAGTGAGATCCTATCCCAGAGAGAGAGAGAGAGAGAGAGAGAGAGAGAGAGAGAGAAGGAGAGAGAAGATGCCCAGAAAAACAACATTTCCCAGCTTCTCCTGTAGCTAAGCAAGGACATGTTATCATCTGAGGTCAGCCTGGTCTGCATAGTAAACCCTGTTTTAAAAAAGAAAAAGGAAAGGAATTGGTTGCAGCATGCACACCTTGAATCCCAGCACTTGGGAGGCAGATGGATCTCTGTGAGTTTGAGTCCAACCTGGTCTAAATAGTAAGTTCCAGAACAGTCAAAGCTACATAGTGAGACCCTGTCAAAAAAAGAAATAAGAAAAGAAAAAGACGAGAGATTTGTGTCTTCCAACTGTTGAAAAAGGATGCTAAGAAACCATGGTTAATACATAGCAATCAAACACCACCATTCATGCACCCACATGACCTACCAGCCCTCTCATTAAATCCTCACAAGAGCCCAGACAGAGAGCTGGATGTTATTATTTCCATTTTGCCAATGAGAAAACTAATGTGCAGAGAGCTAACCTCCCTACATCCTCCCTAGGTGGCCATGCTCTCTTCTTCACCCTCCCTCTGTGGACACTTTTCAGAACCCTTTAGGCAAGTCCTAAATATGGACCCCTTGAGAGCTCAGCCAGTGGCTATGGGCAGGAGAACATACATCACCTACAGTCAAGCGACTGGTCCACTCACCATAGACCCGCTGCCACCAAATCACCAGAGCCGTGAATCCAATGAAAAAGAAGACACAGCCCATCACCGTCTTCCATTGGTTGGAGCGATGGTTCATCTCTGCGAAGGTTTCATGGAACTGGAGCCGGTACACTAGAGACAGGCAGTGTGCAGAGGGGGACTCATGCAGGTCCACACCCAGGACCCAGGAGTCAGCTGTTAACCCCTCAAACCCTTGGCTGCCCCTTCTTGTACCATAGGCTGATCACTCAGTCTCTGTGTTGTAGAATATTATTTTAACTAGGCAGAAAGGTGTTACATTTGTTTATGCTGCAGAATATTACTTTTAACTGTGTAAAGGTGTGCTACTTTTGTTTGTGCTGCATTTGTCTAACTATGTAAAGATGTGTTACATCTGTTTCATCTTGCAAGGCACCTGGCCTATACTAGCTGAAATTTGTCTAAAAAGCTGAATGGCGAATAGCTATGCAGAAGAAAGGATAGCTGGGGCTGGCAGGCAGAGAGAATAAATAGAAGAAATCTAGGCTAGAGAAAGAAGAGAGGAGTAATGAGAGGAAGGGGGGGGGGGAGAAGGAGGAACAGACACGCCCAGGGTCAAAAGCCAGGCAGATGTAGAGAAGCAGTAAAAGTGAGATATGTACAAGAAAGAAAAGTAATAAGCCCCAAGGCAAAAGGTAGATAAAAAGAAACAGGGTCATTTAAGTTAAAAGAGCCAGCCAGAAATGCCCTAAAGCTAGGCCAAACATTCAAAACCAATGGTAAGTCTCTGTGCCATGACTTGGGAGCTGGTTTGTGGCCTAAAAGAAAAAGCCTGGTGCACATCTGAGTGTTCAAGTGTGTACATGACACATGTGTGTGAATGTGAAGGCCAGACGTCACCATACAATGTCTTCCTCAATCACACTCTGCCTTGTACTTTGAGACAGGATCTCTCACTGACCCTAAGCTCATTAATGTGTCTATACCAGCTGGCAAGGGAGAGCATCCTGTCTTCAGCTCCCCATGGCTGGGAATAAAGGCAGATGATGATGCTGTTTTTGTGAGCTCAGGTTCTCAGGACTTCATGGCAGGTATTTGCTGAGCCATCTCTCCAGTACACAGACCATTCTTGTTTGCCTGTGTGTTTTATTTGTTTCATGATAAGGTCTCACTCTGCTGTCCCGCCTCTGCTTTCTGAATGCTGCACCCCCCCAAGGTAGCTCAACCATCAGTTTCTTTATTAAGCACTTAATGTATACAAAGCATGGTAAACCTGTGCACAGGGGTTCCTACCCTTATGGAACTTAGGAGGGAAGGACCCAATTGTTTCAGCAACCGTGTTAGGGGTCGGAGAGCTGCCTCCCTCCATTAGGGAGACTGAGAAGACCTCTCAGAGGTTTCCAGGTTTAGAAAATCAAACAGAGAAAGCCAAGTTGAAATTAAAACAAAGCATGGTGTGGTGGCACACACCTTCAGTCCCAACATTGCTGAAATACAGGTACACAATCTCAGTGAATTCAGAGTCAACCTGGGCTACGTATTGGATTCCGGGCCAGCTAAGCTACTTAATGAAACCTTTTGTTGTAAAAATTTTAAAAAAAAAAGGCCTGGTGGTGGTAGGGCACGCCTTTAGTCCCAGCACTTAGGAGGCAGGAGCAGGTGGATCTCTGTGAGTTTGAGGCCAGCCATGTCTACAGATCAAGTTCTAAGACCTCCAGGGTACCACAGGGAAACCCTGACTCAAAAAGCTAGATCATTATTTTAAAAAATTAATTAAATTAAATGGCCCAGGACAGGAACAGATGGGAAAGAGAAGGGCATCATGGCTGAGGAGGAGTGAGCATCAGGAGGCAGTTCCCACAGGACCTGGCCAGCCCAGGGAAGATGGATTTGGATCCATTCTAACTGAACAGGGAGGGTGAATTTCTGACACAGAAGTACAAAAACAAGCTTTTATGTGACAATTTTTTATCAGGACTTTCCTGACCTCCCCCTTTCCACTGAGAATCTTATCTGCTTTAAAGCTCGCCTCCTCAGACCCTCAGAAGAACCTAGACCGCCGGCTGCACAAAAGAGGAGCTGTCTTATATTATCATGCATTTAAAACTGTAAAGCTGTTGATTTATTTTGTGAAAGCATTCATTTCACAGCCCAGGCAGCCTTTGAACCCACAATCCTCCTGCCTCAGTCATTCCTGGGGCTGGTATTACAGGTATATGTGACCATTTCAGCTTAAACTCTTTTTTATGTTTTGTTTTGCTTTTTGAGACAGGGTTCCTCTGTGTAGCCTTGGCTGTGCTGGAAGACACTCTGTAAACCAGGCTGGCCTCGAACTCACAGAGATTCGCCTGTCTTTGCCTCCCAAGTGCTGGGATTAAAGGTGTGCGCCACCATCGCCAGGCTACTATGCCAGCTTAAAGCTTTATTTTTGCTTAAGTTCTGGTCTTCTAGTAATTATCAAATATCAAAATATAGCCACAGTTGGATGCCTACCTAGCTAAGCTCTGGCATGGCTATCAAGAGATGCATGGACCAGGCCCATCGTGGCCCAATCAATACCCAGCTCGATCCTAAGCTCAGATCAAGAGTCATAGAATGAAAAAGCAGCAGAGGGGACAAGGAATTTCTGTGTGACAAGAACCTGGTCTCAGGTGAGCTTCAGGAATGATACTGGCCTTCCTTCCTCCCTCCCTCCCTTCCTTCCTTCCTCCTTTCCTTCCTTCCTCCTTTCCTTCCTTCCTTCTTTCCTTCCTTCCTCCCTCCCTTCCTTCCTTCTTTCCTTCCTTCCTCCCTCCCTTCCTTCCTTCCTCCCTCCCTTCTTTCCTTCCTCCTTTCCTTCCTTCCTTCTTTCCTTCCTTCCTCCCTCCCTTCCTTCTTTCCTTCCTCCTTTCCTTCCTTCCTTCTTCCTCCTTTCCTTCCTTCTTCCTTCCTCCCTTCCTTCTTTCCTTCCTTCCTCCCTTCCTTTCTTCCTTCCTCCCTTCCTTCCTCCCTTCCTTCCTTCCTTCCCTCTTTTTTCTTTTTTCTTTTTTCTTTTTTTTTTTTTTGATACAGGGTTTCTCTGCGTAGCTTTGTAGATCAGGCTGACCTCAAACTCACGGAGACCCGCCACCTCTGAATCCCAAGTTCTGGGACTAAAGGCGGGCACCACTACTGCCCTGCTTAAATTTATTTTTATTTTATGTACACTAGAGTTTTGCCTGCCTGCATGTCTGTATGTGGGTGTCAGGTCCCCTGCAACTGGAGTTTACAGACAGTTGTGAGCTGCCATGTGGGTGCTGGGAATTGAATCTCTGGAAAAGCAGCCAGTGCTGCTGAGCCAGCTTGCCTGCCCCCTCTTTACCCTCTTTTTCCCTTCCTTCTCTTTCTACCCCCCCTTTCCTGCCCTCCCTACCGCTCTCTCCTTCTGGCAGTTCGTTAAGAGTGTAGCCTATGTGAACAATGTGTCTCTGTACCTTAAATAGCTATGGAATGGCTGTGTGAAGGAAAACGAGCTCTGGCACCGGTTGCTGGGCACAAGTGTCCAGGGCTGGGCAGTTTGGCTGCCACAGTGAATCTCCACCCAGGCAGGGGCAGAGAGAAGGAAGGAGGTGGGGGAGGTGGCAAGCGGTCCAGGGCTCAGTCCCTGTTTGCTGAGAGCACAGACCGCCCTCCTGTAGCTAGCCCAGAGTGTGTGGGTGGCAGTGGTATGGTCCTGGTGCCTTCTGTGCGGTACTAGTCTGATGTCTAGTAACTGGCCTGGCCAGGGACTTCATCTCCCAGAGCTTCAGTTTCCTATGACTGTGGGACCAGCTGCTGGCCAGCTAATGGTTGGCACAGGGACACACTTAATGTGATGTCATTTGCGTGAAGAAGAAGAAGAGAATGGTCTTTCCCTTCTGATGTAGAAGGAGATGGGTGGAACAGAGAGAAAGCAAAGGGGAGAGCAGAAGAGAGGAGAGGGAAGAGACAGGAAGAGGGAAGTGGGGGAGGAGGAGGGGCGACGGAGGTGGGAAAGGGGCAGGCAGGGCACCGAGTATGTAAGTTTACAGGGCAAGGATGCTTCCAGGCTTGTCCCCACCCGCACCAACTCCTGCCTTTGTAGATGCCAGTGAGAGAGAGAATGAGTGGTGAGCAGAGCCAGCTACTGCCCACTAGTACCCCTGGAAGTAAGAGACACCAGCACCCCCTCTGTGGAAGGAAGCAAATAGGCTCCAGATAGCCCAGGTCAGCCCAGGGTCACTTAGCTCTCCTTCCTTCTCCCCTGCCTACTTCAGCTGCCTCTCTGTGCCCATGCAGTGACATAAGAATCCTCCACACCTGCTCGGGTGACATTCTCTCCACGCCACTCCTATTCTTCCCCAGAAAGACCTCACAGAGACCCTGTCTGTCTTTTGGTCCGCAGCCCCTGCGACACATCCCACCTTAGCCACACATCCTGACTCGCACTGTGAGATCAGCCCAGGCGACTGTCCTCATGTCCCCAGTGTCACTAGTCATGGGATTCAGTGAATAAAGGGGGGAGTTGAACTCCACCCACTCCGTGCCTTCCCTTTCTCTCCCGCCAGACAACCAGCCTGGCCCAATACTTACAGGCCACCTTCTCTGCTTGGCTCAGCTGGGCCCAGCTGCCCTTCTCTTTCTCCTTCAGGGCCCGCTGCTCCTCGCTGAGCTCTGTGCAGAAGGGCTCGTCGGGCATGGGATAGGAGCGCTGGGCATAGCAGTCAACATAGGGGCTTCTCCTCCGCTGGCTGCCAGCTGCAGGTACAAGGGAGGGGGGAGCTGTGTCCAGGCCACCTGTCCTTAACCACGACTTTAACTATAGGTAGTACGTTTCTTGGTCACTGTGTGCCAGCTGAAGGCTTTCAGGTGAGTTGGCTCATGGGTCACATGTCACTCTGGGAAGAACTAAGTCTGAGAGGCAGAGGCTAGGGGTGAGGAAGGGTTTAAAGAGGGAACTGAGATCCAGGCGAAAATGCCATGCAAACTGCAAAGCGCTCTGTGTGTGTCTTTGCATGTGCTTAAGGGAGACAGCTGGGTTTGTACTGCAGCTTGACACTCAGCCCACATTGTATACAGTTTCATCCGAACAGCCTCGTCTAGAAAGCATGGGCGACAGGTTTGCATCACACTTCAGTGGAAGCTTCCAGATAATGCATCCTAAGATCCACTTGGGGGAGAGGGACGGGAAATGTCACTCAGTGGGTAGAGTACTCGCCTAGTAGGCAGGAAGCCTTGGGATGTGAGAAGGTCTGGGTTTGAGTCCCAGCACCACCACCTGTGGAGGAGCATGCCTGTCATCTCACCACTCTGGAGGACTTGGGAGGTAGAGGCAGGAGGATTAAGAATTCAAGGTTATCCTCAGCTACATAGCAAGTTCCAGGCTGGCCTGCTACATGAGAGCCTGTGCCCAAAAACTAAAATAAAACAAGGTGAAAGGAAAGGAGAGGGCCTGAACGATGCCTCGGTGGGTAAAGGCAGTTGCAGAGGCAGTATAGCCTGAGTTCAAAACCTACACAAAGATGGGAGGACAGAAGATTCCCCAAAGCTGTCCCCTGACTCCACGAGCACGGTGTGGCAAGCCTCCCATATATCTTGCACACATACAATAATAAATTTAAATGACCCCTTTACATCATGCATACAAACAATAATGCACTTTTTAAATCATCAAAGGCCTGGTACACTGCAGTGTTCAGAGACTGTAGGTCCAAAAAGGATGGTTTTCTTCCCAAACTTCTAGATGCTTTCCTTGGAAACTGGGCCTCAGCTTAGTTGAGCAGATGGCCAGGTTGCCCCAGAGCAAGGCCAGAAAGTGAAGGGTCTCACTACAGGTTCTCCTGTTAGTGACACCAGAGGCAGGAGAGCATCAGAGCAGTCCCGTTCTGAGTTCTCCCTCCCTTCCTCCCTCCCTCGCTCCCTTTTCCCCTCTTTCTCCCTCCCTCCTTTCCTCCCCCCCCCCCCAGTCTCGCCCTATAGCCCAGGTTGGTCTCTAACCCACAGTAATCCTCCTGGTTCGATCTTCCAAGTGCTGGGGTTGTAAGTATGAACCTCCATGCCCAGCTTTGCTGTTTTTGTTTTTGTTTTTTTGTTCATGACAGGGAGTCAGCCCACAGGCCAAGCTAGTTTGTGATGCATGGCAGGCAGCCCTTAGCCTCCTGAGTACCTGGATTAAGGTGAGAGCCACCATACCTGGCCTTGGGTGCTGCCTGGCTAATATCTACAACTCGGGGCTCTAGTTGTTCATCTGAGAAGTAGGATAGCACTGCCTCACATTGTTGTTGCAAAATCTAAAGTAAAGTGACGAGCACAGCTTGGAGGTCCCAGTAATGGATCAACAAATGTGATCTTTGACATTATTCACCTGAGTATCAAGAGATCCCCTCTGCTATCTGGCTGAAATCTCTTCGGATTTAGACCTCTTCTGTCTAGTCCCAGCACCAAGGTCTGGAAAGAGTTCAGGGTCCCCATCCTTGTAGCACCCTCCCACTTGGGACACAAAGGTCTTAGAGGGCTAAGGTGTGGGAGACAGGCTCCAATGAAATGGAATGAAGGGGTCTACTCTCTTCTTCCTCAGTGGGCTCTGTTCGCTGGAGGAACTCGGTACAGGACTCAGGGGCAGGATCAAAACGAGGGATGTGAGGCAGTTGACACGGCTCTCTGCCAGAGTTCTGCAGCTGGGCTGGACTTCTAGATCTGAGCCTTACCAGTGCCTCCGGGACTATGTGTCCCTCGAGTTCCGAGTCCTCCCGTCCTCATCAGCAGACTCCAGGCAGCTCTGGGAAGCATCTGTGGGGCGGGAGACAAGTGCGTGCGGTTCTGTACCACACGGCTGTCTGGCTGCCCCTCACAGCCAGGTTTTGATTTGCTGGTGGGGTGGAGGTGACCCTTCCAACTTTGTCTAATCACCACCGTGGGAGTAGATGGGGGAAGGGGTCTAGATCTTTGAGGCCCTCATGGGTTCTCCATTCATCATTTGAGAAGTGGGAGGAGGTCAAGCCTCTGGATAAGGTCTGAACAGTTTGGCACTAGGGAGCCTGATCTCTGCTGCCAGTCTCACACCAGCCGGATTGGGAGCCCCACTAAATCGTCTGCCCCAGAGGTAAGTCCTGAGCCTCCCCCCTGCAGGGCAGTTGGCCCTGGTCTCGGAGCAGATGCCCTGCGTCTTGCTCTGAGGTCTCCTTAATTGACTGCCTACGTGCGGTCTGCCTGCTCCGCTGCAGAAGGAGGGGGCAGGCTGCGCCCTACCATCTCGTGGACAAGCAGGGTCTGGCATCCCAGCCTCTCTTGAGGCAAAGGACCAAACTAGGTCAGCCGGTGGGAGAGGTAGCACATCTAGGAAAAAGGCCAGTCCATCCTCTGTGAAGAGAAGACCCCACTTCCCGGGAATGAAGGAATGCTCAGGACTAGGACCTCAGCATCAGTAAGGGGATCACAGGAAGGGAGGGCTGTGCGGTGCTGGGGCAAAGGCCACCACGAACACCACACCTCGACGACCCTTCCCCCGGTGGGACTCACCTTTCAGGCTGAAGTCAGCGAAGCGGAGCAACCCAGAGCTGCCCAGTGAATGACTGGCAGGGAATCGCAGACGGGACCAGAGGGGACCATAGCACGCCCCGCCTCTGACCGCCACCCCCACGTGGGAACGTCCCGCCTCTGTCGCTTGTGCTGGGCCACGTCCCCAGGGAAAAGAGGGAGGGCTGCAGCTGCTCTCCCTGTCCCCCGGTGCGGGGGACCGCCGCAGACCCCTGGCTGGCAGAGGAGCAGGAAGACGTCCCTGTTACTGCATCCTTCTTGTCATTCCACCAGGAATGCTCTCTGGTTTTGTGTTGAGTCAGGGTTTCGTGTAGCCCAGACTGGCCTCGAACTCACTATATAGCAGACACTTGGCTACCTCTTGCCTCCACTGCCGGGTCTCCGGGGTTACAGGTGTGACTATATTGTCTTGTCAGCCTTCCAGCCTCTTACCCCAGGCAGCCTTCAAGCACCATTGTGGGTTTTCTGCTCCAGCCCTCTATCCTGAGAGGGGAGAGGTGTGGGAAGAGAGGAAAGGCCACCAGCAGTGGCAGGATTCCAGAGGTGGAGGCAGGAGGATCACAAAATTCAAGGACAGGTTTGCTGCAAGACCCTGTCTCTAAGGAAAGAGAGATAGAGCCTCCCCCTGGATTGTTCATCTGAGCTGTGTGACTTCAGCAAATGGCCTGATGTCTCTGAGCTCATTTTCTCACCCATGAGAGAGACCTAAGGTTAGTATTCCCTACCTCCTGTATTGTACTTCACTGGCTGGACTAACTTCATTACCAGAAAAAGCTCAGGTACATTTAATAAATAATTACCCAGCATTCCAGAGAAAGAGACAGGCAACTCTGAGCTGGAGGCCAGCCTGAACCACATAACTAGTTGCAGGCCAGGCAAGGCTATATAGTGAGGCACCACCTCAAAAACAAAAAGAAACAGAAGAATTATTTATTGATACTGTGCCAATGAAGCAGCCTAATCCCAGCACTGGGGAACCAGAGACAGGTAGATCTCCATGAGTTCAAGGCCAGTCTGACCTATATAGTGATTTCCAGAACAGCCAAAGCTATATAGAGGGACCCTGTTTCCAAAAAAAGATAAATAAATGAAATAAAGTTATTATTAATATGTGGGGGGGGGCTGCCATAGTAAGCAGGTGGAGGTCAGAGGATAATTCATTCAGCAAGTGCTCCTACCTGGCCATGAGTTCAAAGCCAACCTGAGCTACAGAGTCAGACCTCGGTAGCCCATGGAGCTTAATGACAAACACTTATACTCCCAGCATTCAGGAGGCTGAGGCCAGAGAATCACATTGAGTTCAAGGACAGCCTGGACTACATATAGATTACCAGGCCAGCAAGAGCTATATGGAAAGATCCTACTTCAAAAAAAAAAAAAAAAAAAAAAAAAAAAAAAAAAAAAAAAAAAAAAGAAAAAAGGGGTGAGGGGTAGGGCTGGGAAGCAGGGAGGTGTAGTTCAGATGAAGAATGCTTGCTTAGCATAGACAAGGGTCTGGGTTTGATCCCAGCACTCACAGCAAAACAGACGTTTTCCTTTCCTTTCTTTTTCTTTTCTTTCTTTCTTTCTTTTTTTTTTTTTAAAGAAAAGAATGTATTGAGACCCAATGCAGCTGCATACAGTGACAAGACCAGACATAGTTCCTGTTCTATGTCTGGTTCCAGGCATCAGGAATGACCTGTTGGAGCCTGGAGACAGAAAGACCCAGGGTGTATTCCAGACCAGAAGGAAGGCCACGGTGGACAGGCCAGGGAGGATTGCAAGAGGAGGCTAGGTGAGGGAGAGAGACGGGTGAGCCACCGAGCAGGATCTTGAATTTTATTCCAAAGAGAACAAGAAAGCTGGGGATCCAGCTCAGTTGTGAGTGCATGGTCAACACGTCCAAGGCCCTGGGTTCAGTTTCAGTACTGTGGAAGCAAAGAAGAGCATGGGTTCGGTTAGGAGGGAAGGACAGACTGTCAGTAGACTGGCAGACGAGGGCTGTGGTCCCACTGTGAACTGGAGTCACAGTGTGTGTCCACGGTGTGTGCTCATCCCCAGCGCACCCATCAGAGCTCCAGCCTGTTCAGACCAGTTTACGGAAAGGAAGGCACCTAGTCCTCAAGGAAGGATGAACTTGCAAGGGCAAACATTCAAAAGAAGATACTAGAAGAACTTAAAGGCACGAAGCATATCACCTCCATTCTAGACCAGGGTAGCAGGACCTGGGGAAGGTAAATATGAGGTCCTGGGATTTTTTGTTTGTTTGTTTATTTTGTTTTGTTTTAGTTTCTCGAGACAGGGTTTCTCTGTATTGTTTTGGAGCCTGTCCTGGAACTAGCTCTGTACACCAGGCTGGCCTTGAACTCACAGAAATTCGCCTGTCTCTGCCTCCCAAGTGCTGGGATTAAAGGCTAGCGCCACCAATGCCTGGCACAAGGTCCTGGGATTTTAATAGCCCCACTCCTCTGCCCAGTGCCAAAGGCAGGTCCAGCCAGGCTCTCTAGTACTCTCTCCTAGGAGCCACCCTCCCCTTCCAACCAAGGTAATTCCAGATGTGAGAGATACCAAACGACTGCTTTCCTTCTTGGAGACTGACAAACTGTGATGGAGAGGAGACCCTAGAGCGGAGGACAGAGGACTCTGTCATGTAACCTTGAAGAAGCACACCTTGAGTCCTCCATGCCACAGCCTAGTCCTCCCTACCCCACTCCCGGGCTCTGCACCCCCCCCCCCAGTGGTTGAATCAGGGTCTTGCCACCACACCCAGCATGCCTGCACTCTTCTGAGATGATGGGGGCTGTACTGGGAGGAGTAGCTTATGTGTGGGTTCTACTGCAGCCACACTTGAGTGGACGAGCAGTGTCACTTCTGGGCCTCAGTTTCCAGCCTCTCCCAGGGCCTCCCCAGGGAGGGCTTATGTGGAACATGACCCTCAGTCCTTCCCTATCTTTTCCCACCAGCTTCTGTGGGAATTGCAGGCCTGCCATGTGGAGTGAAGCTGCTGATGAGGACCATCTGTTTGGAAGCTCTATCCAGGGCTGAGGAAGAGTGAAGAAGACAGGCCCCCCTTCGCGGGGCATGGTAGGTATGGCGGCCCACTGTGCCTGTAGGGCCATTGAAGAACATCCTTTGTGGCTCTTAAAACACGGTCGAATTGTTTGTTTTTCAGTATATGTGTTTGAGTGTTTTTTGTTTGTTTGTTTGTTTTTCCCTGCATGTGTATATATATTTCTTTGGAGACGTGCATGCTTGGTGCCCTAGGAGGCCAGACAGAATTTGATCCCCTGGAACAGCAGTTACTGTGTGGGTGTTAGGAACTGATTTCAGGTCCTCGGCAAGGGCAGCAAGGCCCTTAAACCATTGAGCCATTGATCCAGCCCTACTGTACAATTATTGTTATTTTTTGAGACAGGGTCTCACTATGTAGCCCTAGGTGATCTGGAACTCACTATGTAGACCAGGCTGGCCATGAACTCACAGAGGTCCACCTGCCTCTGCTTCCAAATGCTAGGATGAAAGGTTTGTCAAGATAGGGTTTCTCTGTGTAACAGCCCTAGCTGTCCCGAAACTTGCTCTGTAGACCAGGCTGGCCTCAAACTCACAGAGATCCACCTTCCTCTGCCTATGGGATGCTGGGATTAAAGGCATGCATCACCACCGCCGCCCAACCCATTATTATATTTTAAAGATGGAATCTCCTGGAGTCAGAGTTATAGGTGGCTGTGAGCTATTGTGCCATGTGCTCGCTGATAACTGAACAACGGTCCTCTGGAAACATTCTTAACTACTGGGCAATCTCTCTAACCCCAAATATTATTACTTTACTTTGTGAGGGGTGTGTGTGTGCGCGTGCGTGCGTGCGTGCATGCCCATATGTGTGATATGTGCCAGATGTCAGCCTCCTGTGTCTTCATCTATCACTCTCTACCTTATCTTACAGAACAGGGTCTCTCACTGAACCTAGAGTTTGTTGATTGTCCTTGGCTGGCTAGCCAGCAAGCGCAGGCAGCCTCTCCTCTCTGCCTCCCTAGCACTGGAGTTATAGGTTCATGCCTCTATAACACACACACACACACACACACACACACACACACACACACACACCCTGCTTTCTCTCCTTGATTAGCGATTTGACCGTATGGCCTTGCACATGCTAGGTGAGTTCTCTCTCAGCCACTGAGCTATATCCCCAGAACTTTTTAAAAAATAATTTACTTTCTATTTTAAGACAGGGTCTTACTAAATGGTCCAGGTTACTCACTATGAAGCAAGGCTGGGCTACACGAGACCCTGTTTTAAAAGATGAGTAGCTGAAGAGATGGCTCAGCGAGTAAAACCTCTCTGCCAATCGGAAGAGAGTTTGATCCTCAGGACCCACATGGTAGGAAGAGAGAACTCCTGAAAGTTGTCCTCTGACCTCCACATCAATGCACCATGTACCCTCTTAAGTAAATAAGTAATAAAAGCGAAGAAAAAGCTATGGTCATATTGCTGATATTAAATGGATCTGGAAGAACACTTGTCAACTATATATCCAGAATGACGTTTTCTTTCAGCTCCTCAGCTGGAGTGATTACAGCTCTGCCCTCACTGAGCTGAGCAGGTATGAAGTGAGGTGCTGCTACAAAATTCTCAGCGCAGACCTGACTCTCAGAGGGTGTCTTGGGACAGAAGCTCAGGGTCACTAGACTCAACTGTGGAAGTGATGGATTCTGGGTGACTATTGGGAGGCTGTAATGTGAGATAAGAAGTTGCTTTGCAGGAACATAGTTAGAATGACAGGATTGTCTCTAAGACTCTATTATCTCAGCACTCAGGAGTTCAAGGCCAGCCCAAGATCAGTGAGACCTTGTCTGAACACAAAACGAAGGAGTTACAGAAGTAGGGGAAGAAGCTTGTCTTTGGAACTCCAGAAGCATGTCAGTTAGCTTTTCATTCCTGTGGCAGACAACTAGGAGAAACAACATAAAGGTGAGTCATGGTTTAATAGATTTCAGCCCATGGCTGTGTGGTACATCGGAACAGTGTCAGAGCAGAGATGCCACCGCTTCATGGCAACCAGTAACAAGTGATGGACAGACAGACGAAGAGATCAGGGACAAGACATGCCATTCGACGTCACATCCCCTAGTGACCTATTTCCTCCAAGCAGGCATTGCCTTCTATTTTCTTTCACCTTTTAATGATGCCATCAAATTGTGAATCTGGAGCTGGAGGGATGGCTTGGCAGTTAACACTGGCTGTTCTTCCAAAGGACCCGGTTCCAGTTCCCAGCACCCACACGGCAGCTCACAACCATCGATAACTCCCTGTTTCAGGGGATCTGACACCCTACCCTCTTCTGAACTTTTTGGGTGTTGGGCATGAACAAGGTACACAGATATACATGCATACACACTAAACACCCATACACATAAAAAGAAAAAGAAAAAAAAATTGAGACAGGGTTTCTCTGTGAAACAGTCTTGGCTGTCCTGAAACTCACTCTGTAGACCAGGCTGGCCTCATATAGAGTCACCTGTCTCTGCCCCCCACCCCAATGTGGGTATTAAAGGTGTGCATCTCCACCATTAAGCTCATGACTAGATTAATGTTTTTAGTTAAAGGCTAGTCTCACAACCGGCCTAGCCTTTTTAAAAATTTAATCATGAACCGGGCACTGGTGGTTTTAAACTTTTAATCCCAGCACTCAGGAGGCAGAGGACAGTTGGATTTCTGTGAGTTCAAGGCCAGCCTTGTCTAAAGACTAGTTCCAGGACAGCTAGGGTTACACAGAGAAACCCTGTCTGGGGAAATCAAAAAACAAAAAAATGTAATAATGAATTCACCAATGAGTGGCTTCATCTATGGATGAGCAGGGGCCTCTAGCATTGCTCCTAGCTAGAGACCAAGCCCTGAGTACAGAAAGCTTTTGAAAAGGCACTTCAAATCCAGACTATAGCCCCAGGGGAGCCTGTGAGAGGTTCCCGGAGGAGGTGAATTCAGATAAAGGAGATTTGGCAAACATTGTTTGAAGTTTTTCTTTTCTTTCTTTCTTTTCTTTTGTGCAAAGTCTACAGGTCAGAACAAGAAGAGGGTGCATGTAAGGGCCTCCATATCATCATGAGCTTTCCAGAACCACAGCTGTGGGCTCTAGAAGTGACACAAGAGAGCATGTAGGAGCCTCCATAGTGTAAGGGTTCAGGCACTATGCTGGCCTGCCCCGTCACCTGGCAGAATGCACTCAGGCAGTACCCTGGTCATCCCAGGGTTCCATGGTTGCATAGTCTTCACGGAGGTGCAAAGGACCCTTTTAGAAGAAAGACCCCACCCACTTAACACTTTCTTTCCCTCTCTCTTTCCTGCTGTTCATCAGGAGCAGACGGACTTTTCCTGTCTCCCTCTTCTTCTCTGTCCTCTCTCTGTCTCTGTGTCTCTATGTCCCCTGCCCCCCCCCACACACACACTTTCCCTTTTTAATTAAACCTCTCGCTAAGCTGTCTGCCTGGCGTGTTTGTTCCCTGCCTCAGTCACCCTCGCCTGCCATGGAATCTGTCAAGGTTCCCCTCACAATTTATTATAACATTTATCATCACCCGCATTCTAGAACCGGAGCTGTTCTCAATGCTCCTGCCCCACAGCTGAGGGCTCTAGATGTCGGAAGCTTACATTCCCCTCTCCTCAACGCCAGGGTCTCTACAGTATTGTCCCAAATTCCACCCAGCTGGATACGAAGCTGGACACTAGTATGGCAGGTCGGGATCTATTTAACTGCCTTCTTTATGAAACACATGTTCACTGAGCAATGCCTTTGTGGCCGTCAGTGGCCATAGGGCAGCAGGCAGAACACTCAGGGAGACAGAGAAGAACAATGAACAAGTGAACAGGAAAGATCACCTCAGCTATGCTCCCTGAACAGGAAAGATCAGCTACGCTCCCTGACAAACAACCCCAAACTCTGTGTCTTAAAACAACTGGGAAGGAGCAGGCAGGCATGATGGCTGTAATCTCAGCGCTCAGGGTACTGAGGCAGAGTCATCTTGAGTTCAAGGTCGCCTGGACTATAGTGTGCATTCAGGGTCAGCCTGGGCTAGATTGAGGCCCTGCCTCAACAACAACAAACAAAAACAAAACTTTGGAGCTGGGCCTGGTGGGGCATACTCCTGTAATTCCTGGAAGCAGAGCCAAGCATATCTCTGCAAGTCTACATAGCAAATTCCAGGCTAGCCAAGACTACACAGTGAAACCCAGTCTCTAAAAAACAAAATCTGGGGTCAGCTGGGCAGTGATGGCATACACCTTTAATCCCAGCATTCTGGAGGCAGAGGCACACATGCACACACACCTGTTTTGAACTGTTCCCCCAAGAAAGAAACCTGGGGTCACTCAGTGGCTTCTGTCTTTGTTTCCTGTTTGGTTTGGTTTGTTTCTGTGCTGGGCCTCACTCAAACCCAGGGCTTGGAATATGTAAAGTGCGTGCTTCACCCTAAGATACACCATGAGCCCTATACAGTTTGTGTCACAGGACAAGGTCTGTGTTATGATTTGAATAGAAAACTGTCCCTCACAGGCTTGTGGTGTTAGCTCCTGGCCTCCAGGTGGAGGTACCATTTTGGAAGGTTCTGGAGACTTTAGGAGGAGATGGGACCCAGCTTTAAGAAAGTAGGAGGTAGGTCCTTAGGAAAATATTGTCCCTGCCCCTTTCTACTGTGGCCCTTCTTGCCTATCCACCATTATGTGAGCTTTCCTCCCACGCCCTCCCCACCATGATGGAGTCAACCTTGTGAAACTGTGAACTGAGACACCCTCAAAACTCTTTCTGTCACCTGTTCTGTTTGTTGATGGAGAGAGCATTTCACGAGTCTCAGGTTGGCCTGGGATTCTGTGGTTGAGGGTGATCTTAGGTTTTACGTGGTATGGCATGCCTGTAATCCCAGCACTTGGAAGATGATTGCAGGAGTATGAGAAGTTCAAGATCATCCCCAGCTACATAAGGAGTTCAAGGCAAAAAAGTTTAAAAAGAAAGAAGAAAGAGTTTAAGGCCAGCCTGAGATACTTTAAAAAAAAATGAATTATTCTATTTATCTATCTTTATCTATCTATCTATCTATCTATCTATCTATCTATCTATCTATCCATCTGTTTTTTGGAGTCAAGCTTTCTCTGTGTAATAGCTCTTCCTGTCCTGGAACTCACTCTATAAACCAGGTTGGCCTTGAATTTAGATCCACCTGCCTCTGCCTCCCCAATGTTGGAATTAAAGGCGTGTGCCACCACTACCCAGCGATATATAAGTTTTTTTTTTTTTTTCAGTTTTTCAAGATAGGGTTTCTCTGTAGTTTTGGAGCTTGTCCTGAAACTCTGTAGGCCAGGCTGGCCTCAAATTCACAGAGATCTGCCTGCCTCTGCCTTCCGAGTGCTGGGATTGAAGGCATGTGCCATCACCTGTCAGCAAGATCTTTTTTTTTTTTTAATTATTTTTAGTTTATGTGCATTGGTGTGAAGGTGTCAGATCCCAGGGAATCGAAGTTACAGACAGTTTGAGCTTCCAGGTGGGTGCTGGGAATTGAACCCAGGTCCTCTGGAAGAGCAGCCATGTCTCAGCCCCAATATACAAGCTCTTAATCAATCAGAGCTTTGATGTGGGTGGAAGTTTTCGGATTCTGGGGAACAGTTATCTGAGAACCTGGATGCATACTCATAAACCAAACAAAGGGCAGCACACACATACTTGAATTTAATACTCTCACAGTCCATTAGAGGCCGCCAGGATTCAGAGTGTCTCTAACAGTGGGGACCAAGATGGGGTTTCTCACCCGTGCGGGCGCAGTCCCAGTTCTTTCCGAGAGGGGGCGCGAGTGGCCAGATAAAAACCAGAACCCACACAGCTGATACTTGCTTGCCTCATGAGGGTTACTGGGGGGATGGGGAGAGTCCACTGCTTCATCTCTCAGCAATTTTCCTCACCCTTCTCCTGGCTTAGAGATCCCGGGTCTTAACACCCAACAGACACGAAATCGTGATTCTTCTGTCTTGCCTCTCTTCAAGCACAAGGCACAACCTAGGTGTTGTGGCTCTCTAACAAGAACACAACATACAAATTTGATAAATCTCACAAAGAAACCCATGAACTCTAAGCTAGAACTCTTATTGTGAGGAGCCTGAACTTTAAGCTTGTTGGGTCATTTCAGTGTAAATGTGTGCATATTCACATATTCATTGACCATCCATGTTCATCTAAGAATAGAAACTCTTAGATGGTGCTGAGTCTTGCTGGGACTTAGTTCTGGTAGTCTGTCCCTGTGTACTGGAAGAGCTTTCTAACTACAGGATGACTAAGAGTTGGGACTCCTATAAATTCCCAGGAGTAGTGACAACAGCTTAGCCTGGGGCTCAGGGTGCATAGATTTGACTTTGCTGGAACCTCAGAGCAGTGTACAGAAACTTTCGATGCTGCTGGAGAGCCAGGCAGAAGCAAACATCAGATCAGAAATGGCACTGGGCTTGGCTCTCCTGCTTCCCTCTTGGCCTCCAGCCATCCTCTCATCTTCTCCTAACCGCTCCTTGCACAAGGCCCTGATGCAACCCTGTACGGGCCTGGGGCACCTCTCTTGGGGGAAGCTCTGGGAAGGAGGTTTTGCAAGAGTCAGGGGCAGGAAGCAGAGCCAGCCAGGGTGGGGTCAGAGAGATAAGGGAGCCAGGCCTGCTCCCTCGACCTGTGGTTCCTCCTAGCACAGCTTCCTCTTCCCTTCCTTTTCCAGGAAAGTTGTGCCTGGTCCTCACCCCAGCCTCACCCAACTCTTGCCTGGCCCTGTGACTCACCTCCTTTCCCTACAGCAGCCAGGCAGGATCTGAGGTGTGCCTACCACTTGGGAACCCAACTATGTGACCCTGGGCATTAGGTAACCCTCTCTGGTTGGTGGCTCTGGTGTTCAATAAGAGTCAGTGCTATTGCTGGGGGCAGTGGCTGGCCCACACTTGTGATCCTAGCAGTTGTGAGGTTGAGGCAGGAGGACTGCCTTGAATTCAAAGCCAGACTAGGTAACAGAGTAAAACCTTGTCTCCAATTCAAAACAAGCCAAGCTTGTGATGTATAATGTAATGATAAATGAGAAAGGAAGGCAAAGTGGGTATGTTTTATCAGGCCCTGTCAAAGCATGCCACAAAGCAAACACACCACGTGCAACAGAGTTAGACTTATTAGGGGGAGGGGAAGAGTGTAAGGCCATATAGGAGTAGGCACATGAGAGAGGCAGGCAGACAGACAGACAGGACCAGGACAAGAGGAAGAAGAGAGGCAAGAGAGAAAGCTGTGCCTGGTGGATTTTTTTTTTTTTTTTTAAGATTTTCTGAGACAGGGTTTCTATGTGTAGCTTTGTAGACCAGGCTGGCCTGGAACTCACATAGATCCACCTGCCTCTGCCTCCTGAGTGCTGGGATTAAAGGCATATGCCACCACCACCCAACTCCTGGTGAACATTTTAAAGGAGTGCCCGTGTTGCATAGCTGATGATGGAAAGGCACCTGGGGACCAGTGATGATGTAACTTAAGTGCTCTGGCAGCACAGGCGGGCTGCTGGTGCAGTGGGAACTAATAGTGGTGATACACATTTGACCCTAGAACTCTGGATGCAGGGGCAGGTGGATCACTCTAAGTTTGAGGCCAACCTGGTCTACATAGTGATCAAGAAAAAAGAAACCAAGCAAACAAAAAAGAAAAACTAATGTCATTAAGAAAAAGTCTAAGAACAGGCAGTTGGTGGTGCTCACCTTTAATCTCAGCTCTCAGGAGGCAGAGACAGGTGGAGCTCTGTGAGTTTGAGGCTAGCCTGGTCTACATAACAAGTTCCAGGACAGCCAGGGCCACACAGAGAAACCCTGCCTCAAAAACAGAAAAACAACAAAAACTCAGTAAGTACCACTGGCCCCTGGGGATGGAGGTAAGAATGCATGTAAATATTAGGGTTCGATGATCCCTCACTCTCCAGATAGAACCGACCTTTACATAGGATTTGGTTGGTTTCCATCTGGTTATGTGGGTCCTCTCAAAGGCAGGTCACATTAAACTTGACCCGGGACATCTTAGATACAGAGGGAACCTGGGCTATTTCTACCTTTCCGGGTTCCGGTTAGATTTTGTTCTTGTTATTTGAGGCAGGATTTCATGTAGCTCAGGATGGCCTCAAATTTGTTATGTAGGTGAGGTTTCCCTGAACTCCTGATCCTCCTGCCTCTGTTCCTCAGTTCGTAATCACAGAGGTAGGAGGGATGCCATTTCTCAAGCCAGCTCACATATGGGCAGGCTACAGAGTGAGATGCTGTCTCAAAAAGAGCAAGAGCTGGGGATGTGGTCGGTCAGGGTGCTTGTCTATCATGTTTGAGGCTCAACCATTACTATTTTTGCTAGTAAAAAGAGCTTAAGGGGCTGGAGAGATGGCTCAGCACTAAAGACTAGACTCCCAACCAAAATGAGCAGGAGATTGCATTGGGTGATGAAGGGGTTAACTAACTTGATTTTTGTTTGCTTTTGAGACAGGGTTTCTCTATGTAATAGCCTTGACTGTCCCGGAACTTGCTCTGTAGACCAGGCTTTCCTTGAACTCACAGAAATTCACCTGCCTCTGCCTCCCATGTGCTTGGACTAAAGGTATGCACCACCACTGCCCGGCATAAATTGACATTTTTAAAAAAAAGTTTAGTATATGTAATGCCTATCACTTATATATATGAAGTCCCTAATCATTTCTTGGCCTTTTGTCTAAGACCCAGTGTAGGATAAGTTCTAGCAAATACTAAGCCCTATGTGTTTGTTAAATAAAGAGGACCCTGAGTCCTGCACCCAAGGAACTTGCCCTGTGGTTCCTCTTCAGTCTTTGTCCTGCTCCTAGCAGGAGATTTTTGAGATGTTAATGATTTCCAAACACACACACACACACACACACACACACACACACACACACACACACACACACACACGTTGGTGGCCTCTGGCCCTCCCTTGGTCTGGGGTACACACACAACTGGAAATATGCACACACATTGGTGGCCTCTGACCCCCTCCCTCCTTGGTATCTCTTATGCAAGCTGCCGGCGCCCGCCCCGTTCCCAGGCCAGGCTGCAGCTGCGGGCGGAGGGGCAGGGCGGGGGCGGCCGCTGTTTGTCTAGCGCGGCCGTGCCAAAGTCGGCGGGCCCAGACAGCCAGGCGCCTCCGTACACCTGGGGATGCTCAGGTTAAATAGTTCTGCATTCCTCGGGCCCAGCTGATGGAAACGCTCCCAGGCCGCTGCGGAGCCGGCCTCCAGATGGGCTGGGTCTGGGCCAAAGAGGAAGAGAGGGAAACGTGGAAGCCAGAGTGTGCCTGGATGGCGGGGGAAGTGGCCAGGGGCTCAGCGGCCCCTTCCTGGGCTAGAAAAAGGCTCTGCAGGGTAGAGGTGCACGCAGGGACACGCCTATGTCCCTGTGGGTGGGCTTGCAAGAGTGTGTGTGTGTGTGTGGGGGGACTCACATGGTGAGGAAGTGGGTGCACACGTGTGTGCCTCAGATTAATAATTTCTAACTGTCTTATGCACCAGGCAGTGTGCTAAAAACTCTGTGCTGGATTTCATTTATTTTGGACAATTCTGTGAGATTAGTTCTATAAAACTGCCAGATGGAGAGGGCACAGAAGAGTTTAATCACCTACAATTATTGCGCTGTTTGGTAAAGTACATCAAATGCTTGAGATCATTTTATGTACCTGGCTTAGTGTTAAAGTCAACGTAACTTAGTCAAACCTAATCTAAGTGCCCGATAAATATTTCTGAATTTTATTTTTGTTCAGCTTGTTTCCTCAGTGAAAAACTGTCTCAGAATTCTGTCTTTAACCCCAACTGGGATCCATGAGGTCCTTCAGACAGAGGAGCAGTCTGGCTCCTGGTTCTAAGTGTTGGCTATTTGGGTTTCAATCTGTATGGTGTATTTTGAGACACCCTGGGTTTCCCTGTGTAGCTCTAGGTTGTCAGGATCTTGCTACACAGACCAGGCTGTGGGAGACCACGCTATATGATTTTGTTTAGTGACAAATTATCATTCTTACTACTGGGGACAAGTTATTTGCCTTTTCTGGCATTCCATGGGAATTAACCTGGCAGGGATACTTGAAGGGCAGTGTCCCCTCTAACTCACAATTGGCCAGGGAGGTGGCAATTGTACTTTTGAGAAATGGTTTGCCTAAAGAGATGCTCCACTCTTGCCCTGGACCTGGCAGTGGCCTAGAAATGCAAAGTAATCGGCAATTACAAAGGAGCCCAATGTGGCTATACAGCCTGTAACATACAGTATCTACCAACCCAGAGCCAGGCAGGTATGAGCACTACCCAAGTAAAGCCCAAAGGGCTGGAGGGACTAGTCTGCAGAACCTATGTGCTTATCATGCGTGTCTTGCTACCTACATACACCACCAAGCCTGCACAAGAGATGCCCCAGTCCTACCAAGTTGCTCAGGTCACACACAGGCAAGCCTAGACATCTGTGCACTCCCCTTGTGAGCACAAAGCCACATGTCCAGGTAGACTGAACCTGAGTGAAACCTTTCCTTCTCAGGAGCTGGGAACATGACTCGCCTACACAGTAGCCTCAGGGGAAATGTTGATCTGCTAGCAGCCAGGCCAGCGTGAGGGGGCTGAGTTCAGACCCAGAGCAGGTGGCCCTGCAGCTGTACACAGCCTAACCCTGCCAATTTCATCACCCACTTGGACAAGCCAGGAGCCCTAAGGCAGCCTGCTGGCATCCAGAGAAAGGTGGCTCAGCGGGGAAGAGAGGGCCACACAAGTCCTGATTCAGGCAAGCTATGGCCCTATACAGGCCTCTTTGCCTAGGTCTCATCACACAACACAGACACACACCCCTGCCCTTGGCAAGGAAATGAATGGTCCAGTGACCTGCTTTTCCAACTTGAATGGCATGAATACTCCCCAGCCCAGAGCAGGCTGACCCAGCAGGTCCATCTGCATTTTAACAACCTCCCTGGGTGATCCAGATGGCCCAGCGACCACTTTGAGAGAAGCCCTACTAGAGGATTTAATTTTATGGCACTAGGGAACAGGGAAATGGCCAGGGATGAAGGAAAAGAATAGACATTAAAGACACCGGAAACACTCATTCAGGTCAGAAAGAATGACAGTGCAGATGTGACCCTCCAATTCCTCGCTTCTCAACACCAGCTGTGAAAATGGTCAGAGGTCATCACTCCTGCCCACAGACCCCCCCTCCCTCCATCCAAGAAGTCACTACAACATTATCTAAAGTATTTGTTTAATAACAACAAAAAACCCACCCCAATAAAACTATTGTAAAACAATATTCTCAGCCAGTGATCATTGTAATATACAATACGACACATTTCCTCAGAAATCTGAGAAGCACAAAATGTGACCATTTAAAAAAAAATGTCTGCTTTTCAAAAAATAGAAACACACGGGGTTGGTTAACTCCCTCCCCAAAGTCTCTGGGGGCTGAAAGGTGGAGAGGGTTAGCCTCTGCTGGTCAACCCTCTGAGCCCGGTGGCCAGATCCGCCAAGAGTCCAGTGGCCGCGGTAGTCTTAGAGTGTTTCCCGGGCTTCCCTGGGGAACCCAGAGCAGTTTATTCCTCTTGCCTCCTGAAGGGCTGGAGTCCATCTGGTCCTCAGTGCGCCGCTTCAGCGACACAAGATGCGATCGTCGGCTGGAACGCATGCTGCCTGTGAACACCAGAGCGAGATAAGGAATGAGACAGGATGGAAAGGCAAGAAGAGGAAAGGCGTTCCCACCTCTCCACTCTTAAGGGCCACGATGAAGCAGCCAGCTTTTCCCATTAGGCGCCCCTAAATAGCCATGTGCCCGAAAAGTAAGGCGGACATACCGCTAACCTCTCCCCATGACCTCAGTTTACCCACCCACAGAAGAATAATGTAATGATTCGACTCGGACCTCACCTCGGCCGCCAAGGCACTGATCTCGCCATTCAGGGTGCTGAGCGGAGCCCGAACGGGCAGCCCCCGGCCTCCAGCCGTCCCGACTTCGGATTCCGAGTTCAGCTCCAGCTGCAGGTCTCTGATATAGTCGATAACGTGCTGCAGGATCTCCACCTTGCTCACTTTGCGGTTCTGAGGCAGGGTGGGCACTAGTTCCTTGAGGCGTGAGTAGCAGCCGTTCATGTCGTAGAGCAGGACGTTCACCTGCTGTTCGTCCAGCAGGGCAGGCAGGCGCGTCCCGGCGCAGCGCGAGATGGCTACGCTCTGCTCAGACAGGCCAAGCACAACCTCGCCCGCGCCGCCCGCGGTCCGGCCCGCCTTCAGCGAGCAGCTGGGGCCCGCGGTGGCCGCGGTGCTGCCACTGGCGACCTTCATGATCTCTAAGGCAGACGGGGAAGAGCGGAGGAGTCTGCGAAGGGAGCGTAGGAAGAGAGTGCACAGAAGTTATGGAAAGGTTGTACAATGAGAGGCTTGCGCTCGAGCCAGTCTTTTATAAGGGCGGACCCAGGGCGGGTTCAGATCGTTCAAAAGCAACCAATGGTTTGTCTGGAGGCGTGGTCTAGCGCGCCCTCGGATCCCAGCTCCTGGAAAGGTGGTGGGGCTTAAGAATAGAAAGGGTGGGAGGCCATGGGCAGAACGGCTTCTTTAAGGAAGCAAAGAGGCTAAGCCAATTTTGCAGATAACAAAAAGACCCCAGGAATCAGCTTCTTGTGGTCTCTTTCTAGCTTCTCCAGGTCTATTTTGTAGATGAGATAAACGAAAATGGAGAAGTAGCTGGCTCTGGGGTGGCCATTGACTAAGGACTAACCCAGTATTCCCAGATACAGTCGGAAGATTGGGCTATGATCGCCATTTATTAAAGTCGAACTTATTTTTGTTTTTCCAGACAGGGTTTCTCTGCGAATTTTATTTTTATATTTATTTATTTATTGAGGGTTTTGTTTGTTTGTTTTTGTTTGTCTTGACACTGAGTCTCTTGTAACCCAAGCTGGATTCAGAACTTTGCTATGATGCTCCTTGCTCCACCTCCCAGGTGCTGAGATTACAGGTGTGCCCTGCCACATCATGTTAAGAGCCCTCGCGTACTCTGAACGCCCCAGCTGATTTCAATTTCCAGAAAATGAACTGTAAAGTTCTTAGGACCAAGACCTAGGTCGGTTGAACTGGGAGCGATACCAGGAACATCTTTAAAGTGAAGGACAGAGTTATTCCTGCACGAGATAGAAGGGTCGCTGTGGAGTGGGACTACATCCCCCCAATTCTACCCTGGATTTGCAGCCTCTTGCAGAAAGGTCCCAAATCTGCAGCAGCTGGTGATTTTTAATTTTTTTCTCCTCTTTTTGCTAGATTCCTTTTTTTCTTGAAGCCCTCGGAGCAAGCTCTCCCTCCCACAGAGCAGCAGCTGCGGAGATCACCCCTCCCTTTCCTTTCCCGGGCTGGTCTGTGTCAGCGTCTGAACAAGCGGCTCAGACCGTTAGACGCCAGGCCCGTGACGTCACCCATTCATAAAACCCGGACGGGCTGTCAAACTGGCGCCGCGCGGGCGGTCGTCATGGAGACGGCAAACTGGGCAGGAGCATTCTCCGCTTCTTTCCCCCTCCCATGAGCCTGTCACCTGCAGACCTTGGGCGGGAGGCCTGGGAATGCGTTCCTCGTGGGCGCGGTCGTTGACCAAGGGTCAACTTACCTCCCCGCCCCACACCTGCTGAGTCTCCTCCACCCAGCCCCACAGCTCGTGTGGTTTAGGAGGTTTTCTCACACTCCAAACCCCTCTCGAACGAGGCCCCTCCTCAGCTGAGTTGGATTCCTACACTGAGACTACAGGTGTGCTCTGTCACCATGTTCTGAGACAGATTTTAAAGCAGGCCCTCTTTTCTTTTGGACTTCGAGGCTGACTCAGTTTCCAGAAAATGAACGTGAAGTTCTTAGGACCAGGACTTAGGTCCATAGAACGATACCGGAAATGTCTTCTTTTGGGAGGGAGGGACATCTTTAAAACGGAGGAGAGTCTGAGATGTGAAGGAGCTAGAAGGGTCGCGGTGTAAGTGCATGCTTTCTGCTCTACTCTGCCTGGTTTGTACAATAGCCACGACCAGTCACGCTGCTCTTTTTCGGAACCAGAGCTATGTGAAGTTTGCCTTCATCTGTCGTAGTTTTCTCCATACCACTAAAGACGGACCTGTTTAGTTTATTCACAAAAGAACAGGGGCTTAAAAACCTCCCAGGAACCTTAGCTATTATCCTAGAAGCACTGTTACATCAAGGGCACAGTGTTGTCTTGAGGATGTAGCTCAGTTGGGTTCTGTCTCCAGCATGCAATAAAACCTGTGTGGGGGCACAAGCCTGCAACCTTAGCACTCGAAGGTAGAGGTAGGAGGATCAAGAGTTTATCCTAGCTGGGGGATAGTTGGACCTGGGAGGCTGAGGGAGGTGGATCTCTGTGGGTTCAAGGCTAGCCTGGTCTAAAGAAGGAGTTCCAAGGCAGCCGGGGCTACACAGTGATACTCTGTCTCAAAAACCAAACCAAACCAAACAACCAAACAAACAAACAAAAAACCCCAAAAGCAAGCAAACAAAAAGTTTATACTAAACCACACATTGAGCTCAAGGCCAGGCTGGTATATACGGTGTATGTATGTGAGGGCCTGACCCTTACCCTCCCTCTTAAAGAGGACATGCTACCTGACCCCAGAACCCTAGACAATCACAAGCAGAAGACTGAGGCTTGTCACTTGTCACTCAAGACAACCTTGAGAAACAAGGGTAAATACTGTATGCTCCCTAGGAGAGGATGACATTGTGGTTTCTCTTCCCCACAGCAATGAATTCATACAAATACTTGGAACAATGAATAACCCAATGCCTGCTGCACCTCAGGAAACCAGGAAAACTGACCAGTTTCAAAGAGGAGGCTGTCACATCTGCAATCCCAGCAATCCCCAAACAATGAGGCAGAAGGATCCACAGGATTAGGAATTTAAGGCCAACCTGTTCTGAAAAAAAAGCAACATGTCAATAACGAGCCAAATTCTCTCCTCCCCAACTCCTTACAAGCTCCAGTGTTCGCCAAACAGCTAACAATCATATCACAATAGGTTTGCACTTTGCACTGCTCAAAAGAATTGCTTGGGGTTGGCCGTGATATGGCTCACCAAGTAAAGGCACTTGCAGCCAAGCCTGAAGGCAGGAGCCACAGGGTAGATGGAGTGACCTGAGCCCTGCAAGTTGTCCTCTGCCTTCCAAGTGCATCATGATGCATACATAAGACATCTCCTGCTATACACAAAATAAATAAAAACACGAAATTAGATAATTTAAAAAAGAGAGACTTGCCTGAAGGACTGGAAAGGCACTAGGTAGCCAGAGAAGGGAATTAGAATATTAATAAATTACTGTTAGTTTTCAGGCATCTGTATTGTAATGGGCCTGTCCTTGGAGTTTTGACAGGGTACATCCTTAGCTACAGCCACTGTTTCCTTTTAAAAGGGCCCTGCCCACCTCCAATCTTTCTCTCTCTTTCTCTCTGCCTGTCTCTCTGTCCTCCCCCCTTCTCTTTTGCTGATTTTATCCCCAGAGGCTGGTCTTCCTTCTCCCCTCCTCCCTTTTCCCAGCTAGTTTCCCCCAATAAAAACCTCTCCACCCAAGCTCTGCTGTATGATGTCTTTCTCTGTGCATTGCTTTTTTTTTTTATTACAACACTAACAACTAATCATTTATTGCCCCAAAGATTCTACTGTAGTCAATTCTTGAGAAACCTACAAAGACACACATAGCGCTTCCTGCAACAAGGATGCTAACAGCTTTGCTGTCTCAAAAGAGTTGCATTGAGGCAGCACCAGCCTCCTGTAATACTAGCAGGATTCTTTGGGAGCTAAGGGAAGACAGACTGCAAGTTTGAAACCTGTCTAGGTTATGCATTGAGTTCAAGGTTGGTCAGAGCAATTGAGGAAGATCCCATCTCAAATTTTAAATTTTAGGGGGAAATACATAAATTAAAAAAGTTTATGCCGTGCATGCCTTTAATCTCAGCACTTGGGAGGCAGATGCAGGCAAATCTCTGTGAGTTCAAGGCCAGCCTGGTCTACACAGTGAGTTCCAGGACAGCCAAAATAGTTACACAGAGAAACTCTGTCTCAAAAAAACAAAAAACAACAAAAAAAAAGTTTGTTCACTATGTAATCCAGGCTGGCCTCAAACTCACAGACCCACTCTTCCTACAAAGTGCTGTGATTAAGACATGTACCTGGCCCAAAATTGAAACACTGTTAAAGATTCAAGCCTAATGGATTACACCTGTAATCTCAAACTCCCCCGAGTTAGAGGCAGAAAGATGACTGCAGGTAGGAGGCTGATTTTTGACTACATAGTGAGATCCAGGCCAGTCTGGCCTGGGTGGGTAAATAAAAGGCTGGAGGTGTAACTCTGGATAGAATGCTTGTCTAGCATGTGCAAAGACCTAGGTAGATTCAACCCCAGTACCACCAAAGGGATAGGGAGAAAAACTATATAACTAATAAGAATCGACACTGAGAAGGTTAAGAGGCCAAGGCTGAAGACTTTTTTTTTTTTTTTTTTTTTTTTTGAGGCAGAGCTTCATGTCTGGCCTCAAACATACTATGTATCCAAAGTTTAAAGTTTAGCCACGAAACTCCTGACTCTTGCCTCTGCATCTCCAGTCCCCACTGCTGGGATTTCTGTTGTGAGCCACCACACCAGGTTCCAAATGCATGTGTTTTTTTTTTTTTTTTTTTTTTTTTTTTTGAGACAAGGTTGCTAGTCATGTATAGTCCTGATTGGCCTGGAACTTGAACCAGGCTGGCTTCAAACTCAAGAGATTGGAATGATGAGATTAAGGGCAAGTACCACTACTCCTGGCTATGAGTGTGCTTTTTTAACAGAAGCTTATATAGTGAGGGTGAAGCTCACAGTGCAGAATGTAGTGTGTCGCAGGCCCTCTCAATAGAAACAGAGGCAATGGAGGAAGAAATAGGCAAGAAAAAGGGGAAAAAAGAAAAAAAAAGAAAAATTTGTGTCTATACTCCTTTGTGTAGTAGTCTGCCTCACAGACTTAGTTCCTACCTCTGGGTCCGACTGCTTGCGGAAAAGAGGTCAAGGCCAAGAATGCTTTGCACACAGTAGGGGCGACAGAAATGAGGGATCAGAACTAAGTGGACGAGGGTGTGGAAGCGCAGGTGTGCGCAGGCTTGGTGCATGTGAAGTCAGAGGACAACTTGTAGGAGTTTGCTATTTCCTTCCACCATGGTCTCCATCTAGCACGGCTTCTGGAGATTAAACGCAGCTTCTCAGGGTTTCATGTTAGGTGTTCCTACCTGCTGTACTTCTCTAACCTTGAAAGGTCTGGGCTTGTCATTATTCTCCCAGCAGGACCACAAAATCAACTCATCTTACTAGATGCCCTAGAAACAACAGAAGGAGTTCTCTTTTCTTTTGTTCTTTCCCTTCCTGAGATGGGGTCTCATTTGCCCAGGGTGGATGCCACTTAACTATGTAGTATTAACTGCTGCTCTTTCTGAGCTCTGGGATTATAGATATGCCTCACCATGCCTTCTTTATGTGTTGCTGGGGATCAAACCCAGGGCTTTGTGAAGGCCAGGGAAGCTCTCCCTGTGCAAGCTGAGCTACACCCCAGCCCTCTTCTTATTTATTTTATGTGTATGGTTTTTGCCTGCATATATGTCTGTGTACCTGGTGCCCATGCCCTCTAAAACCAGAAGAAGGTATGGGAGTCTCTGGAACTGGAGTTATAGACAGTTGTGAGCCATCATGTGGTTCTGGGAACTGAACTCTGATCCTCTGGAAGAGCCGCCAGTGCGAGGGTGATTTCTCATATTGGTTATTTTTCTCGTCGTTGTGACAAAGGACCTGACAAAACAACTCACGGGAGAACTGGTTTTTTTCGGCTGGCAGGAGGTAGTCCATTGGAGTGGCAAAGGCACCATGGTCCGTGGGAGATCGAGCAGGAAAGGCAGGGCAGTGTGAGTGTGAAGCGGCGGTCACACTGTATCC
This sequence comes from Phodopus roborovskii, assembly GCF_943737965.1. Taxonomy (NCBI): domain Eukaryota; kingdom Metazoa; phylum Chordata; class Mammalia; order Rodentia; family Cricetidae; genus Phodopus; species Phodopus roborovskii. Next base: position 2,954,433 of record NW_026125264.1, read on the forward strand.
AGTAAGGAAGCACAGAAAGACAGCGCTGGTGCAAAGCTCCAACGCCCTCTTTCCTCTCTTTATTCACTCTTGAACCCTGGGTCTTCTCAACTCAAGCTTTTTGAAATGGCTCTGACGGACAAGCCCAGAGGTGTGTCTCTTAATTAGTTCTGATTCCCGTCAAATTGATAGTCAAGATGACAATTTACCCTTGTGTACTCTGGAGAGGCACAGGAGAAACAGGCAGGGCACCATTAGCCAAGGCTACAGATGTGCTATCACACCTGCTAGGGATAGCTTCTTCGGTGTGATTTCTGTCACCGGGCCTCCCTTTCTGTCATGCAAATGGCTCAGAGTAATTTAGTGTTCCCTCAGTCTCTGGCATTGTTCTAAGAACTAGCCTAAGCCGGAGCACCAGAGGGCCGGGGGCTCAGCTGTTCCACCCAGCCAGGGAGTTCAGCGTGCTTTGCAGGTTTGTCACCTTGGAGAGGCACAGGTCACTGAATAAGGAATCAACTGCCCCTGGAGTAAGCAGTCACTTCGTGCTCCCTAGAATGATCAGCTTCAGGGTACACAGTGTGGAGGTGGCATTGCCTTCCTGTGTGAGGGTGTGAGGAGACTGCGTCTAAGTCCACACTGTAATGTGTCTCTGTGGACCTGTACTTCCAGCCTGTTCCTCGACTGCCCTTTCCCAAAGTCTTGGCTCTGTAGGCTCCAGGGCGGGCCTATTTGGTGCCACGTGACCTACTCTGGCCCTGGCCCGGCAGCTGTTCCCCAGATGTGCCCACAGTGTAGTCTTCCAGCAGCCAGGCCGGCGCCTCTGGGCTGGGACTGAGGGAGTTTTGGGGAAAGACCTTGGGCTCTGGCTGTCCCCACCCCTGCTTGTAACTAGAGACTATGGCGTCCCCCATCCCACCCCATGACTCTGGCCCAGCTAACACAGTGTCTGTGCCCATCTCATCGAGAACAGAACCCAAATTCCTCCTCTTCACTACCCCCCCCTCCTGTCCTCCGACTTCTCCCTGCAGCCTCTTGACTTCCTCTAACCAGTTCCATCCGGCTTGGGGCCTTCGCCCTGGATGTGCCCTCAGCCTAGAGCACTTACCAGCCAGATCTCTGCAAGTTTGTCACCCTGAGGTCCCAGGTCAAAAGTCCCCTCCTCACTGGAGACCTCGGAACACCCTGGGCTATTTTCTTTTACTATCTAAAGTGATCTTTGTCTTGTGCTCTGTTATCCACTTCCTTCCTGATCCCATCCTCCACCCATGAGCTCTAGAAAGCAAGAAGGAGTTACAGGGCATGATAAACCTGTAATCCTGGCACTCAGGTAGATGCAGCTGGATGGCCGTAGATTGCATAGGACAACCCCTATTGAGGGGGTTGGGGGGGAGCAGAATTAGTGGCTCACTGAAGTGCATAGCTCAGAAAAGGTCAACAGCTTGCTCAAAGAAAGTCACACAGCATACTACTCGGAGCTGAATAATTCTTAAGATAATTTTAGTTAAGTAGTAAGTTATTTCTCTAAGGCCCTCAGTTTCCTCATTTGCAAAATGATGACAAAAACTGAACTTGGGCCTGTATGGATGGCTCAGTGGAGGAGGGGAAAGGTGCTTGGGCAAGGGCTGCCAACCTGAGCTCTGTTCTTGGGACCCTACCCACATGAGAGAAGGAGAGAGCCAGCTTTTACACGTTGTCCTCTGTCCTCATGAGTGTATGAACACTAAGTAAATAAAATAACAAGATAGAATTTAAATGTTGAACTTAACCAGGAGCTAGGGCAAATGTTCAGCTCACAAGTACTGTGAAATGCGAGCCAGGACAGTTTTGTTTCTTTTCTGTTTATCTAGCCCCTGGGGCCAGCAGGAGGGGGTGGGGGTGGGGAGCTCACATACCAGGTGTGTGAAGGCTGTGTGTGACCTCTCTGGCCTTACCACTCATGGAATCATCTCTTTCTGTTCTGGACTCAATTTCTCCATCTGCACAATGGGGTCCATAGCCAGCCTTACCCTAAAGGTTACCGGCCAGGTTCCTGGGAGGTTCTAGGGAGTGTGATGGTCCAGGCCTGGACCCACCGTTTGCAGTCCACCCCAGTTTCCCACAGAGGCCCTAGAACAATGGGCAGGAGCCTGGAGCCTGGTAGTCTGGGCCCCTCCCCGGGTCCCTGCAGATGAAGGGGGTGGGGCCTTCCTGTGACTGGACAAAGGGTTGCTGTCCCCATCCCCCAGTGTCTCCACTGACGAGGAGAAAGGGCAAAGCCTATGCCAGGGAGCTTCTATCTTAAGCTACCAAAACTTAGGGCAGCTCACTGCTGTATACACCCCCACACAGCAGAATATAGACGCCCCGATCCAGCACCGCACGAGTGTGCAAAAGACACCGGCAGCGTGACAGCAGCACACTCACCAAAGGAGCAACCTGCCAAGATGAACATTAACATGCACACACAAACACAGATACAAACTCTGCACAAAGCCAACACACTGGACACTAAAGAGACAACACACAAACCACAGAATGCTTGCCCTCATCCCAGCCACTCACACAGCACATGCAGCCATCCCAGGAACCGAACAGCACACAGATGCACACACCCATCCCTCCCCTGCACCAACTGGAACCACTAGCACCACACACACTTCCAACTGTTCATACCAAAGCACCATCCCCAGGCTGAAGTGCAGCTTGGGGCAGAGCATGGCTGGAGCACACCGGAGACCCTAGGTTCCATTTCCAACCCGGCAAAAGTGAAAGGAACCAAGCACAGGCCTCATATCCCAGCGTGGAGAAGGGCTCTGAAAGATCACTGAGAATCGGAGGCCAGCTCAGTCTACCTAATAAGTTCCAGGCTAACGGGGGCTACATGCTAAGTGAGATCTTGTCTCCAAAAATCAAAAAAGCCAAAGCAAAAATGAAAATATTAAAAAGCAAACAAAAGCCTCCCAGCCATACCAAGGCCTGCAGCTGTGATAAAAACTCCTCCTCTAGAAATCTATCACAGTTCTTACATCTAGCCACTGTCAACCCACACCAGGATGAAGACTCCATGTTGGCTGGGTGATAGCACACAACTAGGATCCCAGCTACTTGGGAGGATCACAAGTTCAAGGCCAGCCTCGACTACCTATGGAGACCTGTCTTAAAATAACAATAAACAAAAATAAAGAACAGATCACGTGAGTCTAAAGAGCTTAAAATTAAAACAAGCAAATATCCCACCAAGACCCCTGTATTATCACCCAGCCCCAAGTGGTCTTAGTTATACACAACCCCTTGACCCTCAACATGAATATATGCTTCAGAATGCTACAAAAGCCCCACAGACACACAGCCATAGCTATCCAGACCTCAGGAGTCTCACACCCACGAATGCAGACCTAGCCCTTTCCCAGGACTTCAGTGTAGGAGTTAGCCTGACCCTGGAGTGCTCTGAGGCTCCCAGGCTACAGCCTAAGCAAAGCCCAGCAGAGGTGGAAGGGTGGGACAAGGAGATTGCACAAGAGACCTCTGGGTGGGGCCTCAGTGGTTTCTTCATGCACCCACTGGGGATGGACAGGAGCCTCCAGAGATCCCATCATGGAAGCAGCACCCTCCCTCCCTAGCATGTGACCTGGCCTTCCTTTGACTCACCTACCTCCCATACACCTGGGTTCCCCCTCCCACTGCTCCAGGGCCTGGAACCAGGGGAGCAGCTGAGGTTTTCATAGGACCCCACCCAGCTCCCTGCCCATCCTTGTCCCTCAAAGCCTTGAGCACCCCCTTCCTGTCTTGCTCCACCCAACCCTGAGTATCCTGTCACTGGGGGTTGGCACCTCTAGCTACTCCCTCATCTCAGGCCCCAAGGAAGGACAGCTGGATTCAGAGGAGATGTGTGACTCACCACAGTGCCTTTCCTACTGTTCTTTTTAAAAGTATAATCATTTTACCAAGGCCAAAGCAGTGGCGCGCTGGTTAAAAGGAAGTTAAGACATCCAGGAAACTGAGCTTGATGGCCCAACCTGCAATCCTAGCACTTGGGAAGCTGAGGCAAGAGTTACCTTTAGTTCAAGGCTAGCCTAGGCTATATAGTGAGTTCTGGCCAGCCTGGGCAACAATGGGAGAACGTGTCACAAACACCACCACCACAAACAGTAATGATTATGATGATGATGATGATAATAATAATAATAAAAGACATCCACAGACTCTTAAAGATGAAAGGAAGCCTTCTCCGGGTACCTCAGAGGCCCCAAGAGTCTGCTTGGCACCACAGGACTGAGCAATTTCATTTCATCATATCCCTGTGTCCTTATCTTTGAGAGTATGGATGGCTGATGCTCCCACCTCTGAGAGGATGAAATGGTTAGGCCAGTGAGGAGCTTGGTCCAGCAAAATCAGCCTTCAGTAGACACTGCTTTTTAATTATTGTCTCCAACACTATGCTATCTCTTAGAGGCCCCACCATGGCTATTTATTCCATAATATCTCCATAGCTCACACTTGCACCACAGGGAATGATTTGACTTCATGACTTTAGGGGACCCCATTCGTTCAGCTGGGAGTAACCAAATGGGAACGATTTGCTTGGGACGTACAGAAGCTGTCTGGAGCTGGCCATTGTCACCTCAACAGCACACTTCTTGTAATAGTGGAAGCCATATATTCTGGGTAGGAAAAACTCCTGCAAGAACAGGCGCCTGTGTACCCTTCACAGCTGATTCAGTAGCCCTGAAACTCAGGTCCCTGCCTGGGGAACTCAGTCTGTTAGAAGGGACAGACTGTATGTAATGAGGCCATCATCTCCCAAGTTCCCCAGGCTGGGACAGAGAATACAGGGAACTATGGGGGACTGACTACACATAGAAGTCAAGGGGGTCTTCCTGTCAAAGAGGCTACTGCCCGGATGAGGCAGATGTTTTTAGCTCCAGCATCTGCAGATCAATGCCTACATCACACTGCAAAGCCCTTTCAAGGCAGCTTAATTAAAACGCTGGTAATGGTGTTGGGGAAGGAAACCTCTGGTCCTCTGCTGGTGGGCGTGGAAACTGGTAGGATCACTTGGAGCTCTGTGTGGCAATGAGTAGTAAAAGTGAACATTCAAGCACCCTGTGACCCAGAGGCTTGCTCTCACTCCCACTGACAAACCCAGAGAGTCTTTCATACAACCCGCTGCAGATGTGGGCTGGAACCCTTAGTACTTGCCCAGCAGCCACGAATGGGAAGTGCCTTGTCCTCCATGGAACAGAAATGAAATGACAATGGCCAGCTGTGCAACATTTCATCTGGGTGAGCCAGAGCAACAAGGGCACTCAACAGATACATGACCGACTCTTGCTAAGGGCAGAATGACAGAAAAAACAAACACTAAAAAAATCTTTCCAGCAATGTCAAAATGTTTATATGCAGCAAAGTTTAAAGCAGTGGTTCTCAACCTGTGGGTCACATCCTCTTGGGAGTCAAATGACCCTTTCACAGGGTCGCCTAAGACCATTAGAAAACACAGATATTTACATTAAGATTCATAACAGTAGCAAAATTACTATTGTGAAGTAGCATTGGAAACAATTATGGTTACGGGTCACCACAACCTGAGGATCTGTAGGTCACAGCATTAGGGAGGTTGGGAACCCTGGAAAGAAAGAAGCATGGGAGAGTAATAAATAGAAGCATGGGCCAGGCGGTAGTGGTGCACACACTTTTAGTCCCAGCACTCAGGAAGCAGAAGCAGGTGGATCTCTGTGAGTTTGAGAACAGCCTGGTCTACAGAGTGAGTTCCACAACAGCCAGGGCTACACACAGAGAAACCCTGTCTTGAAAACAAAAACAGAAAGGTGATATAGATATGTATGTTTTTTCTTGATGAAATGATTGTGAAGTGGGAGTCACCATTCTGAAAGAATAAAGAAACAAACAAAAAAGAAAAACAAGCCCGGCATTGGTGGCACATACCTTTAATCCCGGCACTCGGGAGGCAGAGGCAGGTGGGTCTCTGTGAGTTTGAGACCAACTTGATCTACAAAAGCTAGTTCCAGGACAGCCTACAAAAACCACAGAGAAACCCTGTCTGGAAAAACCAAAAGACAAAACAAAACAAAACAAAAAACTCCAAAAAATAACAAAACAAAAACCTAAAAAGCAAAAACAACAACAACCACCTCAAAAATAGAAGCATGTCCTGGAAGAGAACATGCTCACTTCATTACAGACAGTGGATGTGGGGGGTGATCGGTAGCTAGCCTTGAGGAAAAGGGAGCACTAGCTAAACTAAGGAGTCAATCCTTATGGAAGGAAGAGGAGGGACTGGAGAAATGGTTAGTGTATACTGCTCCAATAGGAATCCCAGCACCTCACTGGCAGCTTCCAATCATCTGTTACTCCAGGAAGATCTGTTGCCTCTGGTCTTCATGGGCTCTGGCATGAACTCATTCCTCCCTAATTCCCCCACAGACACACCAGCATGTGCATAATTAAAATAATAAATCTTTAAAAAGAAAAGAAACAGTATGAGGTGGCTAAGGATGTAGCTAAGTTGTTAAGAGTGCTTACCAACATTCATGAGGGCCTGAGTTTGACCCACAGGACTGCATAACTTAGGCATGGTGGTCCGTTTCTGTGATGTCAGGTAGAGGCAGGAGTATTGGAAGTTCAGTATCATTCTGGGCTTCTAAGTACTTGCCTATGCCTAAGCTTTGGAGGTAAGGTGATGGAAAGACCCAGCGCAGGGCAAGTTAATGGGACCTCCTTAAAGCAACAACAACCAAATCAAAACAAACAACAAAAACAACAACAACAAAAACCCACAATCAAAGCCAGCACCTTCAGCCCAGGCCTGCAGTGTTCAGAACTGAGGCAGAGCTGGGCATGGGCATGGGCCTTGGCCCCAGCTGCTCCTGCGGCGATTTGGGACTGAGTAGGATCGGGCCTGAAAGAGGCTTGCACCCGGCTTTGTTCTGGGAGCGCACTGCCCGAAAGCATCCCCCGCCCCGGCAGATGGGAGCCCGGACTGCGCGCGCTGGACCGTGGGAACCGACCGGTGGCCAGGGTGAGGCAGGGCACAGATGGGGCGGGCGCCGGGGGCGGCGGCAGATGGGTGCGAGGCTGGCCCCGGCTGTGCGACAAAGGCGAAGGGCAGATGTTTGTGACCAGATGTTCGCGAGAGTGGGGCGGGGGCCTGGGAAAAACCTACAGGCCAGTTTCCTGCATCCTTCCCTCGTGGCCGCTGGGGAGGGCATGGGAAGCCAGGGACCGAGGTCTGGGTCTCAGGGCTGATGTTATCCCGTGTCTCAACCTGGGTCTACCGCACCCACACCCTGCACCACCGTGCCACCCAGATGTAGGGAGGCACAGGAGTCTGTGGGTGCAACCACACCATCCTGGCCACAGCGGGGCTCAAAACCTCCTACTCTCATAGCCACTTGTGCATAAGCTGATCCAAGAATCGCCTCCAGCGAGGCTTCATGAACCTGGAGGTAGGTCTTCAACAGCAGCGACTGGACCAAAGGCACAGGTGGTAGTGTGTAGGGCCTGCTGCTACAATCTAGAATCACAAAGCCTGGGTCCTCTACACCATGCCTTCTTTAGCTTCTTGTCTGCTGGGACTTTACAAACCTAACTCAAGAATCCCTAGGGGAGTCCAGCATGGTGTGGAGTCAAACCCATAACCTCAGCACTTGGCAGGAGTATCAGAGGTTAAAGGACTTTCTCAGCTAAGAATCGTTTTCCAGTCCTGGGCTATATGAGACCCCAAACCAACAAAACCAAGTATCTGGAGGACTCTACGTGCCAGATTCTGGCCAGTGCTGAGATATTACAGGGGGACAGAAACAACTCCAGTCTTTGTCCTGGGCTGCTTTCATTTTGGAGGTGGGGACAAGGAGATACTCAATACAAATACATTACCTCATATGAGAAGAGATAGTATTATTACTACTACTAATTTTGAGATGACCTTGCTATGTAGCCCAGGCTGGAACTCAGGGTATCCCTGCCTTGCCATCTCAGCCCCTATTGTAGGTTAATAAGTACACACCATTGTGTGATGTGTAAAAGGTAACCTTTTTTATTTTTTAAAATTTGCTTATTTTTATTTATGTGGATGACTTTCCTGCACACACGTAAGTGTATTGTACCTATTACCTGGTGCCCCAAGAGGCCAGAAGAGGATATTGGATCCCCTGGAACTGGAGTTACTGATGGTTGTGAGCCATCATATGGGTACTGAGAACCAAACCTGGGTCCTCTGTAAAAGCAACACGTACTGGTAACCACTAAGCCATCTCTCCAGCTCTGCCTGTCTGTCTGCACTGGGGATGTAGAGAAAAGAAGATGGAAGGTTTAAGGCCATTCTTAGCTACATAGTGAGTTTGGGGCCAGACTGGGTTGTATGAGCCTCTGTCTCAGGTCAGTTTAAAAAGTCTGGTGAGATGGCTCAGCTGGCCTAATAAACTCAGTTCTCTGTCTCAGGAACTCACATGACGAAGGGTGTGAACTGACTCCCCAAAATTGTCCCCTGACCTCCAAACTTACACACACTCGAATAAAAATATTTTAAATTCCATTTTTTTTTTTAAAAAAAGTCAGGTTAATTTGTTCTCTTCCTTTGGGAGAGCAAGCCCACAATGCTGACTGACAGGCAGCCAAGGGCTCAAGGAGACTTCCCACAATGTTTGCGGCAGCCTGTCTGAAAGAGCAACCAGAAGAAAGTCGTAGGAAACAGCCACTGGAAGAATGGCTGAATAAACTATGAATTCCTGGTGCCTCTGGGACCTCATGAGACAGCACTTTCCTTTCAGGAATTTGTCCTAAGGATGTCCTCAAACGTGGGAAATAATGTATGTCTGAGAAGGGCGGCCAGCTGGAAAAGCCACACAGCCATTACCAAGGCACGTCTCGAATCATGGTGTCGTAGTCACGTGACAGAGCGAGGAATAGTGGAGCAGGGAATGTGAGCCTGTAATTTCAGCCCTCGGAAGTGGAAGCTACACCAGTAAGACCCTGTTGTCATCTCCCTCTTCTCCTTCCTCTACCTCTTCTTCGAGACAGGGTTTCTCTGTATTGCTTTGGAGCCTGTCCTTGCTTTGTAAACCGGGCTGGCCTCGAACTCACAGAGATCCACCTGCCTCTGTCTCCTGCCCGGCACAAGACCCTGTCTTAAAAAAGAAAACTACCACGGTTGGAGAGATAGTTCAACAGTTAAGAACATTTGCTGCTCTTGCAAAGGACCCAAGTTTGGTTCCCAGCACCCATATGGCAGCTCACAACCATCTTTAGTTCCAGGAATCTAATGCATTCTGGCCTCTTCCACTGGCATTGGTACATACATGTACATACATACCCACACATGTACAAACAATTTAAAATAAAAAATAAATCTCTTAAAAAGGAAAACATTCAGGTTTACTGGTGAATGCCTTAAAAAAAAAAAAAAAAAAACTCTAGCATTCAAGAGGCAGAGACAGGTGGATCTCCGAGTTTGAGGACAGCCTGGTCTATATAGTGAGTTCCAGGACTACACAATAAGACCTGTTTAAAACAAACAAACAAACAAATGAAAACAACAGGCTGGGGCTGTAGCTTGTTGCCTGGAATGCATGCAATCCTGGTTTCAATCCTCAGTACTGCAAACAACAATATCAAAAACCTGCTTTGTGCCTTAAGGTGAAAGGTAGAAGTACTTGCTGTTGGCCTGATGGCCTGAGTTCAATGCTACACCCATGTAATGTGAAAGAAGTGACAACTCCAGAGAGCTGTCCTCTGACCCCATTCCACAAACACACACACACACTTTAATAAAACAAACTTTTTAAAGATATCCAAACAACGGCTTGCTCCTCAGTGGTGTTTAGTGAACTGGCAGAGCTGTGTCACCATCACAATTGGGATTATAGGGCATTCCCACTGCCTGAGAGAAGGCATTAGTAACTACTCCCATGGAACCTACCCCAGGCCTCTAATTAATTTTCTGTCTTTATATATCTGGCTGAATACTCGATGTAAATGGAATTGTTCAGGGTGAATCCTTGGTGACTTCTGCTTTTGTTGATTTTGGAGACAGGGTCTCTCTGTGTAGCCCTAGCTAGCCTGGAACTCACTACTCTGTAGACCAGGCTGGCTTCACACTTGGAGACCCACCTACCTCTGCCTCCGGAGTGCTGGGATTAAAGATGTGGCACCACCATAGCTGCCTTACAATTTCTTTGATAGAAGTAAGGTTTTCAAGGGACACTCCCCCCTTTTGTTTAACAAGGCTAGGATAGCTACCCCAGGACCTTTCTTGTGCATGCTGAGAAGGTAAGGGTTTCACCTTCTGAGGTAAGCTGCTGGCTGCACACTCAACCAAGACTAGTTTTCTTTATTTATTTTAGATTAAAAAAAAAATTAAGCCAGGCGTTGGTGGTGCATGCCTTTAATCCCAGCACTCAGGAGGCCAGCCTTGTCTACAGAGCTAGTTCCAGGACAGACTCCAAAACAATATAGAAATCCAAAAAAAACCAAAACAAACAAACAAAAAAAATTATCATGTGTCCATGTGTATGTGTTTGTGGGTGCCCATGAGAGCCAGAGGTGTCAGATTTCTTGGAGCTACAGTGACATGCTATTGTGAGCCACCATATGGGTGCTGGGTCCTCTGTAGGAGCAAAAAATGCTCTGAACCATTGAGTCATCTCTCCAGCTCCTTTCTTTCTGTGATAAAGTCTTATGTAGCTCCAGCAGGCCTTGAATTTGCTATGTAGCTCAGACTGTTTTGAGTAATGATATGACAGATGTGTGCCACTATACTTGGTTTATGTAGTGCTGGGGACTGAACCCGGGGCTTTGTGCATGTTAGGCAAGTGCTTTACCAAGTGAGCTTACCTTTCCAGTTGTAGAACATAGGTTTTCTGTTTGTTTTTAAGACAGGGTCTCACTATATAACCCTGGCTGGCATGGAACTGGATATGCAGGGCAGGCTGACCTCAGACTCACAGAGGTCTGCCTGTCTCTACTGCTAGTATTAAAAGTGTGTGTCACCATGCTCAGTGGAACATATTTTTTAAGGGCACAGCTAGGCACGATGGCATACATTTGTAATCCCAGCATTTGAGAAGCAGAGGTGACTGAAGCCATCTTTTCCTACAGAGGGATTTAAGGTCATTTTAAGACCCCATGTCAAGGGGCTGGAGAGATGGGTCAGAGGTTGGGAGCACTGATTGCTCTTCCAGAGGACGTGGGTTCAATTCCCAGCATCCACATGGCAGTTTGTAACTGTCTAAAACTCCAGTTCCAGGGATCTGACACTCTTACATGGACATACATATAAGCAAAACACCAGTGCACATTTAAAAAAGACCCCATATCAGAAACAAAAAAGCATGGAGACAATGACAATTTTCTTTCTTTCTTTTCTTTTTCTTTTCAAGACAGAGTTTCTCTTCATAGCTCTAGTTGTCCTGGAACTCAATCTGTAGATTAGGCTGGCTCCGAGCTCAGAGACCCACCTGCCTTTGCCTCCTGAATTGTGGACTATCACACTGGCTTGGCAGACTGTTTCAGTAGGGATTAGGATGGGTATTATATGAGCAACTCAGACTCGATGTGTTGTCCATGTTTCTGCAGCCTTTGGTAGTCTGTGGTGTTGTGTTGCTTGTAGTGTGCTTACTAAAATGACAACACATCCACAGTGGAACACTTAGAGACACGTTTGTCTTTAAATGGAATGGAAGTCTTAGTTCACTCTCCTGAATGCAGAGAAAAGTAGCTTGCTTGTGTGGGCAGGAGGAGATAGACTTGGGAAGTGTGAAGATACTATGTTACATGGGGAATGGAGAGCTGGGGCAGCCAATGACTTCCAAGATCCCATTGGAATAGAGTTTCTGATTCTGTTTCTGTTGTTGGCAAAAGTCCCAGCTCACCCCAATGTCCTTCATTTATGTCGAGGTGCAATTGTGTTTGAGTTCATGAGCAGTTGAGGTGTTGGTGGCTATAAACCAAGGAGGAATAATGTCTCCAACATCACTTAGAGACCTGGCAAACAAGCTTGGAAGCACCCAGAGCTGAGCACCTTGATGCCGGGAGACCTTCATCATCTATGACAGGACATCTGTAGAGTGAAGATATGTGGCCATCACCTGGTCATGTCATACAGTCACTTTTTTTTTTTTTTTTTTTAAAGACAGGGTTTCTGTGTAGTTTTAGTTTGGAGCCTATCCTGGAACTCACTCTGTAGACCTGGATCCTCCTGTCTCTGTCTCCCGAGTACTAGGATTAAAGGTGTCATTCATCTTCAGTACTTTTTCTTCTCTCTCTCTCTCTCTCTCTCTCTCTCTCTCTCTCTCTCTCTCTCTCTCTTCTTCAAGGCAGCCTAGGCAGGGTCTTGCTATAATCCTGGGCAGGCAGTGAAGCTGCCTGTGTGCCTAACATGCAGGAAACCCTGTGCTCTCTTCCTAGCACCATAGAAGCTTGGCATACTTCTGTAATCTCAGCCCTCAGGAGGTAGAGACAGGAGGGTCAGAATTTAAGATTATCTTTAGCTACACAGCAAATTCAAGGTCAGCCTGTGTACCTAAGACCCTATTTCAAAAATACAACAAATTAAAAAAAAAACAAAAAACAAAAAACAATTGCAATCCTTATGCCTCAGCATCTGGAGTGAGAGCAGGAATTGTGGGCAGGCCCATCATACTTGGCTTTGATCTTCAGTGTTAAGCACCTACTGTCATGCTCTGGCCAAGTTCTGGGAAGACAGTGGTAGGTAACGTTTGGTCTCTTCCCTCCTTAGCTTTCTTGAGGTTTGCACATGACCAAAGTCATTACCTAATTCATTAATTGATATTAATAATGACCTAATGTGCTTCCAATTTCAGGTTGGAATAGCAAAACTGCCTTCATATCCCAGCTTTGTGGCTTGGTGGACATATATCAAACTTGAGACAGCCTCCTGTCCAGCTTAGTCTGGCTAAGTCCCCAAGAAGCCACAAGGACTGGAGTTGTTCTTGGGACTGGAACCCTTGGTTTCTTGCATGCTAGGGAAGAACTCTATCACAAAAAATTAGATTAGTAAAAATTTTAAAAGATCTCACACAGCTCTAGCCTGGCGCTTAGTCCTGGACCATTCTCCATTTGTCCTGCAGCATACCTTTGCTAGCTTGCCACCACCTTGACATCAGTAGCCTGGCCTGCCACACTAAGTTGCTTACATGCAAAGCATCACCTCCATTTGCTGAGGAGGAAATACAGTGTGGAGGAGGATGGCTGCTAGCCGAGTCAAGGACAGCAGGCTCTGGCTGGTTGATTCCCAAGATCAGAGTCTATAGGAGGTGGGGGCTGGGAGATGGGGACTCCTCCTCTTGGTCAGCTCCCTCCCTTCCCTGGGAAAATCCAACAGGTGGTGGGGCCACTGTGCTGGGCCATTGTGTGGCCTAGAGGGTCTTGAGTGTGTATGTGTGGGAAGATGGATGCCTTCATTACCATGTGAATCCTGGGAAAGCTTGGGGCTGGAGGTGGGTGGGCATGGGGACTTGGCTGGCCTGGCCAGACCACACAGCGGCTGGGAAGAGGGTCCACACGAACCCTGAGAGAGTCTTTTAAAATTCCAGGTAATGGGATTCCTCTTCTTACTTAGTTCCTTATTTTTAGGACATTTCCATCCTGTGAAGCTTAAACAGGACACAGATGGGAATACGAATTTTTAAAGGGAGAAACATGCGTTTTCCATCCATACTTTTTCAGTTGCAATTTCCCACAATTGGCACTGGCCCACCAAACACCTATCACAGCAAGCTGTAGCCCTACTGTGATACTTCCTGGCGGGGCTCTTCCAGATTGCTCCTCAAATATGTCCCAAGTAATACCAGAGTGATTAGCGACTAGTTGACGAACAAATTGATAGAGGCAGGGTTTGTACTTAGAAACTGGATATAGTCAGTTTGGTCAGAGGGCTGTCTGATGATGGGAAAAGAGGCAAGAAGAGAGAATGACGCTAGACCAACATGTCAGTGACCATGTGTCCCCACTTTACAGATGATGAGAATCCACTAGGAGAGAATGACACTGTCAGAATGGCATGGCTTGTTTCTCTAATCCAGAGTTTCTGCCATTTCTGGAGGTCTTCCCAGGGGGCAGAAAAGGGGAAGACTACTTGGGAGATGGGGTGAGAGAAGGGACACAGAGAATCAAAACTGGGAAGTGACCTAGGCAGAGAGAAATGAGGACCCCAAATTCAGATCTAGCACGCACACACCGCACACAGAACAGAGAGAAGGTAGACGGGCACAGGCGTGTATAAGCCCACTCTCAGCTGGTGGCTTCTGCTCCCCATCAAGCAGCCCACCACATTCTCACAAATGCACATTCTCTTAAGTGTAACAGAAACACAAGGGCATAGGCATGTACAGTGTGGAGGAAAGATCACAGCAGCCACTGGGTTAGCCTGAGCTCTGGCACTAGTCCTAAATGATCTCCGATGGTGAAGGCCCACTTGGCAAAACCCAAGTTGAGATGCTTATCTGACTGTCCAAGAAATTGGAAGGGATGCAAGCCAACTGCTCAGCAAGCCAGTTCAGCCAGGTGTACTGGGGAGTTCCCGTTCTGTGTCTGTGACCTTATACCCAGCACTCAGGACGCGGAGGTAGGTAGATCTCTGTGAGTGGAGGCCAGCCAGATCTATGAAGCAAGTTCTAGGCCAGCCAGGGCTAGACAGTGAGACCCCATCTTAAAAAACAAAACAAAAACATGTTGGGCAGTGGTGGCACATGCCTTTAATCCCAGCACTCGGGAGGCAGAGGCAGGTAGGTTACTGAATTTGTGACCAGCTTGGTCTACAGAGTAAGTTCCAAGACAGCCAGGGCTACACAGAGAAACCTTGCCTTCAACCCCCCAAGAAAAACACTACCACCCCCAAAAAAACCCACAATAACAACAAAAAACCCAAACCAAAAATGGTCTACCATGCCTTCCCTATAGAAACTACCACAGAAGCTTCCTAGAAACACACAGAATTTAAATGGAGTTACCCTGTAATGGAACAACAATGTCCTTATAGACATTTCAGGCGAACAGTGAAAAGCCCAGTGCCAGAAATGGGTTACCTCCTTTGAAGTTGCAGACCAATGAAATCCCATAGACACTCAAACATTACAGACTATGCTATGTGAATTTGACAGTAAGACCCTCTTGATGAAGACAGCACATACTTGAGTCATAGAACATGGAGAAACTAAGCTGGTACTGATCTGGAAGCTTCATCTCTACTGGTTTGTTTCATAGTCTTGAAGGTACTAGCTGTGCTACCAGAGGAGAAAAGTAATCATCAGTCTTATCCAGCTATGAGTCCTGCCCAATGATACAATAGTGGCACAAACATCAAGGGGAGAAGCAATCACTTTCCAATTGGGTTTAAATATTGATCTATAAGGTGAACCTCATACCTAACAAACACCACTATCAGGCCAAGAATCTGTGGTTAGATAGGTCATAGACTTAGGGGCAACCTACTACTACTCTGTTGAATAGTATTGAGTATTAAATAATATTTAAATATTAAATTAATTAATTGATTAAACAGTGTTAAATTGACTCCTAACGACTTATTTTCATACCCATAGGTTAGTGAATCAATTCTCATCTGAGAAGTTTCTATTCACAACAGATGGAAATGAACACAACTGGTCAAGGTATATAGAATAGAAGAGTGCAGAGTGCTGAGCCCTGAATGGGATGTCTTCTTCACAACCCTCTTCCTAAGGCTCAGGGATTTTTGTGGAAGAGGTGGTGGAAGGTTGTGAGAGCCAGAGACAATGGATGACAACAAGGGAAGTGTTTCCCAGACACAGCAGGACAGCTGCACGTAAGAACCCATAGAGGTTGTGACAGCATTCACAAGGCCTGTGAGACCTAACCCAGACAAAATCTCAGTACAGAGAGGGGAGGTAGCATCAAGCTCCACCCCTAGCTGAGGAGGTATTGCTGGGAGTGGGAGAGTCAATTGTCTTTAATGGTGTGGTTCCTAGTTGGTGGCTCACATTTCAGAAGGCCACACACATAAGAATATATAAGCAACACATATTGGCCTAGATGGATTAAAAAAAAAAAAAAAACAAAACAAAAAACTAGGATTCAAAGTTGGGCCAGTAGGGATGGTTGGGGTGGGTCTAGGAGTAGGGTTAGGTTGAGTATGATAAAAAAAAAAAAAAAAAAAATACTGTGTGACATTCTCGAAGAACAAATCAAAAATGAGAGACCAACACCAACAAAAACAGTACCAACAGGGATGTTGAGGAATGATCTGTACACTGTGTGAAAATGTATTGCTGTGATTGGTGTAATAAAGAGCTGGCTGGTCAATAGCTAGCCAGGAGGTATAGGTATGATTTCAGGTCAGAGAGAGAACTATGGGAAGGAGACATGGAGGAAGCAGCATGAGCAGTACAGAGAGATGAAGTAAACATAGGTTTAATAATACGGGTTAAGTTGCAAAAGCTAGTTAGGAACAAACCCAAGCTAAGGCCAAGCACTCATAATTAATAATAAGTCTCTGTGTCAATATTTGTAAGTTGGTGATCTCAATGAGAACGTTCATCTACATACAGCCTTATACTTGTTAAAGTATCTTATCATTAAGCCACATTCCTAGCCTAATAAAATATCTTTAAAAAAAATTTTTTTTTAAATTTTAGATGTTTTGCCTGCATGTATTTATTTCTGCACTACATGAGTGTCTGGTGTCTGCAGAAGAGGCCATCAGATCCCCTGGATGTTACTAGAGCTACTGAGTTACAGATGGTTGCAAGTCACCATGGGGGTGCTGTGAACCAAGCAAAGGACCTCTGCAAGAGCAGCAAGTGCTCTTAACCACTGGGCTGTCTCCCCAGGGCCCCAACAAAGGCTCTCTCTCTCTCTCTTTCTCTCTCTCTCTTTCTCTTTTTCCAGGGTTTCTTTGTGTAGCTCTGACTCTCCTGGAACTTAGAGATCTGCCTGCATCTGCCTCCCAGTACTGGAACCAAGGGTCGGCTTTGTTTTTTTCTCTTCAAGAAATAGTTTCTCTGTGTAGCCCTGGCTGTCCTGGAGCTTGCTCTGTGCTCTGCAGACCAGGCTGGCCTTTAACTTAGAGATCTGCCTCCTTTTGCCTCCTGGAATTAAAAGTACTACTGCCAGGTAATGGACCATCCATCGAGGAAAAGTGGTGTCTTCATGTGAGAACTTGGGAAGGTTCTTGATTGTTATATGGGCAGATCCTTCTCCTCTGTGCCTTTATTTCCCAATCTGTAGAATGGGAACTGACCCTATGATATGGGGCTGATGAGGCTTAAGAATATTAAGCACTCATCACTTGGAATGCTGTCATCATACAGTGAATAAGAATGACAACTACTGTTGGTATATTTCTTACATGAAGGCACATGTCTGTGTTGCCCAATTCAGACTGGTGTCTCCTAGACAGGGTCATTCATGGAAGTACATGCAGGCTCACACATATGTAAGTCTATGTGTGCATATGTGTTGTCCTCACTAGTTTTTATGTAATTTTGATACAAACTAGAGAGTCATCTGAGATGAGGGACGCTCAATCCAGAAAGATGTCTTCATAGGACAGAGCTGTAGGGGCCTGCAGGACATTTTCTTTCTTTCTTTTTATTTGGGGTGGGGAGGGGTGGGTTCAAGACAGGTTTCCCTGTGTAGCCTTGGTTGTCCTAGAACTCACTATGTAGATTAGGCTGACCTCAAACTGCCTGCCCCTGCCTCCCAAGTGCTGGGATTAAAGGCATACAAATATTGTTTAAGAATTAGAGACAGTTGGGAGAAGACCCAATCCATTATGGGTAGCCTTGGGAACCAGCAGTCTGCTGACTCCGCCCTCAATGATGGGCGGGACACTCATGGCCATGTCATGTCATCGCTACATCAGGCTTACCTAGCTGCTCAAGCTTTACCTGGCTGCACAGGGGACTCAGTTACGCATGCACAAGCCCCCCTTTTAAAGCAAGTGCGCCCCTCTCTCTTGCTCTCTCTGGCCTTCTCTCTTTGCTCTTTCTCTTCTCTCTCTCCTGCTTTTGGTTGGCCACCAGCTACCCCCTTTCTCTCCCCTCTCTCAATAAGCTCCACATGGGCGCTGAGTCTCGTGTTTGTGTTTTTTAGGCAATAGTTGTAGCAGAAGAACAACAGGTAGGGCCACCCCTAGTTTGTGGTCTGTAGGAAAGCAGGCTGAGCAAACAGTGAGGAACAAGCCCGTTAGTAGCACCCCTTCATGACCTAAGTATCAGCTCCTGCCTCCAGGGTTCCACCCAGTTTGAGTTCCTGCCTTGGCTTCCTTCGATGGACCGTGACTCAAGATGCGTAAGCCAAATAAATCCCTCCCCAAGTTGCTTTTGGTTGTGGTGTTTCATCATTGCAATAGAAACCCTAAGACATGTGTCTTGTGCACACCCCAAACGTGTACATTGCAGGAGACACTGCACACAAGGAAAAAGGTTCCTAGGCTCTTTGCTCCTGGAACACCCTGTGGTGGGTTAAGAAATGCAGTTCATTCTTTTCAAGGCTTCTGAACCTCTCTGCACTACCCTAGATAGCTTCAGATCAACCCTGCTGGGATATGCTTCTTTCTGGTACCCAATCAGGCCCCAGACATCTTGAGGCTTGGAACTTTTTTCCTTCTGCAGTGTGCTGGATCAAGGCCTTGCATGCCAGGCTAGTGCTGCTCCACTGAGCTGCTGTCCCCAGCCTCTGTCTGAGGACTTTTTAAGGAGAGAGTTTGAGGAGTTGCTTTGAAACTGTTTCCTACTCCCTGGGCTCTCAAACTGGGCTAAAGAGAAGTTCCTCAGTTCTGGGTAACTGCTGGAGAACAAAGTTCATCCCTGGCTGAGGAAGGCCCTGCCCAGAGTATGAATTCCCTGTAGTTTGCCTCAGAAGTCTCTGTGACTTTAAGTCTCCTTAAGATAGAGATTCAAGGTGAAGCTGCCTTATTCACCTTCTGCAAGGTTGGCTCTTTTTCTTCCTTCTCCCATCCTTCCTTCCACCCTCTCTTTTCTTTCTTTTCTTTTTTGGTTTTCTTTCGAGACAGGGTTTCTCTGTGTAGCCTTGGCTGTCCTGGATCTTGCTGGTCTTGAACTCACAGAGATCCACCTGCCTCTGCCTCCCATCTGCTGTCACCTGGCTTTCTTTCTTTCTTTTTTTTTTTTTTTAATAAAACTTAACAACTATATTATAGTGTCTGTATGTGTGCATCCCAAGGTGGAGACAGCTTGCAGAAAGCAGCTCTCTCCCTTCCACCATATGGATCCCGAGGATCAAACTTGAGTTATTAGACTTGGCAACAACAAGTGCTTTCTATCCAGGGTCATCTTGCTGGCCCTGTCTCTCTTTTGAGATAGTCTTTAGCTCCTGCATTTTAATTATTTATATTTTATGTAGGGATGAGTGCACACTTCAGCACATGTGTAAAACGCCAGGGGACATTTACCTGGAGTGGGTTTTTTTTTTCTTCCACCACGTGCAGTCCTGGGTCATCAGGCTTGCATGCTGGTGAGCTATCTTGCCTGACCATTGAGTTCTTGCTTGGCTGGTGGCCTTAAACTTCTGAACCTTGTATTGGGATTACAGGCATGTACTACCACACCCAGTCCTAAGGCTGCGTTTGAATAAACCTGTTTCCCTCTACCAACTTCTGGTCCTCTGTTTTTTGGTGGTGAGCTGTAAGAACTTGATTATTCACATGAATGAGGCCGTGAGAATATTGCCAGGAAATGCTGAGAGACATCTGGATGACCTTGGGTCCACTCTACAGCACGCCTTGAGTTCTCTGCCTCTCCTTTCTATCCCTCCCTGGATAGAAAATAGTCTCTGCCCTGGCCACTTGGCCTTGTTTATTTTAATGCCCATTAAGGATGATGACACTTCCCAGCTCAGAGTCCTCCCTTGGCTCTCCATTGCCTTCTGAGTTCCTTGGTCTGGCTTTGCGTGAGGGCTGTTTATTCCCCCCCCCACCCCCCACTCCAAAGCCTCTGGTTTCTCCCTTCTCTGCTGGGCCCTCTTTTGGACCAGGGCTCACTCTTGGAGGAAGTGACGAAAAAGCCAGGGAGGGAGATGATCTTCCTCTCCTCACTTTGCTGTATATTTAATGTGGAGTTCAACAGTTTTTCATTCATGTCTCATCTCTACTGTTTCCTGCTAAGGTTCTTGTTACCATTTGGTTTTGGTACAGGGATTGAGCCCAGGGTCTCCCTCTTCTAGACCAATGCTCTACCAACAGCTCTGGCTCTAGCCTGTGGGTCAAAATATTGAACTATGAAATTTGATAAATTATTTTCCTGAATCTAGGTACACTATAAACTTGTAGGTACCCCATGATGGATTTATTTATTTTTAGATTTACTATTTTATGTGTAGGAGTATATGTGTGTGCATGATGCCTGTGGCGGTCAAAGATGGTGTCAGATACCCTGGGTCTGGAGTTACAGACAACTGTGAGCTGCCATGTGGGTTCTGGGAACTGAGCACCTGTGCTCTGCAATAGAAACACGTGCTTTTGATGGCTGAGCCAACTCTCCAGCTTTGGATCAAAGTCTTTAAAAATACAAATAAGAGATTGCATATGTAGAAAAATTCTTGTAATCCTAGCATGGTATATATGAATTCCATCCAGGCTAGTCTGGGTTACACAGCAAGTCTGCATCTCAAAACCAAACAATCCACTCAATCTAAATACCATTACAATACAAAAAGTAAAAGGAAACCTTCCAGGTAGAATTTTGTGTTTGTTTGTTTTTTTTAAACCTCCAAATTTATCTAGTATTTGTTTTGGAACAACAGGATTTTATGTAATCTCAACTCACCCCAAACATTGCTGGCTCCAAACCCCCCCAATCCTTCTGGCCACTCCCCACCCCCCCAGTTCTAGGATTACAGGAATGTGCCACGACGCTTAGCTTTCACTTAATATTTTTACACCTTGTGGAGATTCTTCCATAATATTTTTTTTTTTTACTGAAGATATACTGGATGTCTTTGCTTCCAAGGACGGCTTAGTCCTCAGCCATCCTGGAAGAGGAAACCGCAGCTCCGAGATGAAACAAAGGACTCATCTGAAGGACTGTTCTGGACCTTTGCATCCATTCATTTAAAGAATGGTGCTTGTATGAGTCTGCACTAGGCCAGGTATTGGGGGATACAACTGTTCCCTCATTTTCTAGGTAAGAACACCAGAGGACAGGGTTGGAGATATAGCTCAGTGATAAAGCACTCTCATAGCACATGCAAGGTCACAGATTCAGTCTCCAGTGACTGGGATGAAAGAAAACAAAAGTAGCGAAGGTAAAACCGGACTAAATTCCAAAGCTTGTCCTTGGGCCAGTTGACCCCGCCCTCCTGGGTGGGACCAACCCCGGTCACGCCCCCAAGGCGGACGGCTTCCGGCCACAAAGCTGCGCAGGCGACCAGCCCAGCTGGCGGCCCCCGCAGTGCGTAGGGAGGCGGTCCAGACTCGCTGGAGCCAGGCGCTGCCCGGGCCCTACCGCCTGCAGAGTCCAGGTGTGGCCTTGGCGGGGGCGGAGAGGTGGCGCTTTCCTTCCCGCTCACATGCCCTTCCTGGCAAACCCCGTAGGATGCTGTTCTTCCCGTGGCCGGCAGTCACGCGGGGTGTCCAAAGTGGGAGAGTAGCAAGGAGGCTCATGCCGCCGCCGCCGAGACCCCATCCAGCCTGGCTTTCCATCCCCCCTGGGGTGGTGGCAGTGGTACTTAGTTTTGCAAGGGCAGCTGATGGCATAAGCCCTTGCTTTGCCCACCAGGACTCGGGACAGGAGGCTCCCCTTCTGTGGTGCCCATCTTAACATATCCATATTTAAGTCAGTCTCCCCAGAGGAATGCCGTCTTGCAGGACAGCTCTAGAGAGCCTCCATTTGTGTTCCTTGCTACATCCTCAGCGTCTTAGCTAGTGTCTGACACACTGCACGGAAACAGCAGGGCTCTGGACTTCCCATAAGGGGGACTGGCCTGGGAAGGAAGCTCCCACCCCTTAGCTAAGGATAGGGGCCAGATGTCAGGATACTGCCATCCCATCTTGGAAGCCAGTCTTGGGAAGCCTTTGACGTTGTCACCCTGTCCCCACACCCCTATGCTTGTCCCTACGGGAGGAAAAAAAAAAAAAAATCAGGAATCTAGCAGTGGTTGAACACGAACTTAGAAGTAAGACACAAGGTTCAAACGCCCCTGCCCCCTCCAGGCACCTAATGGGCTCACTGCCTCAGTTTCCTTATCTGTAAAGATGATGGCAGGTGCCATATAGAGCTCTAGTCTCCGAGTGCTGGATTAGTGGCGCATCAGCACGATCAATCATGCTTTTTTTTTTTTTTTGATAGGGTCAATCCCTGCTTGGCTGGCTGGCCTGGAACTTGCTATGTAGACCAGGCTTATCTCTACTTGCTGCCTCTACAAGTACTGGGAGGACAGACACACAACACACAGGGATATAACAACTATTTCTAGAATACTACCAGCACAATGCTGGCCACATGCTCTCCTGGTGAACATGGAGTATCAGGGGTTTCTTGAGGGATGGCCTTTCCCCTTACAACCTCCTCCTGCTGCAACCAGGAGAAGCCAAGGCACATAAAGGACACCACAAATCAGGGGAAATCGGTTTGAAAGCAGCTTCCTAAGAATCCACCTCCACCCCGGGGTGAGCCTGGCATCAGGCCCACCAGAGGCTCTGCCCAACCACCCACCCTGCCTCCCAGTCTCAGTGTACGGGACCAATGCGTGCCCGGCCTGGTGCCATTTTTCCATGGGGCTCAGGCGGTGGCCGTTCACATCTGGAGTCTAGACTCAGAGGCTCTGCTGGCCGGGCCTACCGCCCAGGCTGGGCCCCGCTGCCCGCTGTTTGCTCAGCTGAAGCTGGTTAATTGGAACTGGAGTGGCCTCTGTGGCTGGCTGGCCAGGCAGGCCCTGATCGGCGCTGCAAGGTCTGTGGAACATCTGGCTGGGCTAGGACGGTCATTAGGTGGCAGGCGCCTGGCGCCACTGCCACCTCAGCCTCTGCTGGGGGTCGGCAGTGACTCAATAAGGCCTTTGTGGGCTGTGGGCTGTAGAAGCCAACCACACTGTGTGCCTGGGCTGCTTGCCCCATCTGCCACCCTCAGAGGGGCTTTGTTCCAGGACCACACGGCCTCCCCCTGAAGGCAGTATAAGCCTGTGGAGGTCGGAGAAGACCCCCTGGCTGGAGGAGCCTTTGAGGTTTTCCTCGCCACAGAATTTTAGACCCAGAGAAGTTGGGTGGCTGACTCAGAGGGGCCCAGCATAGCAGCTTCAGTGACTCGGTTCTAGAAGGTCTGAAGAACAGCATAGTACTTTAGTATGTTGAGCGGGAGTCAACTGCTTGAGGTCACACCCATGTCTGAGGGCGAGCCATCCCATTTCCTCATCTGTACAGTGAGGCTAACAGTAACACACACAGCTTAGGACCATAAGTGCAAAGTAGCAATCCTGTATCAACACACGTTGGTCCACATCTGAACCCAGGGAAGACTCAACCTTCTTATTCTCACTTTCAGGCTCTGGCCACTTTCAATGTTATTTTTAACCATTAAAACTGAACCCTGTACGGGGTAGGTCATGGGCTGGGAAACAGAAGCCAGGCTCTCAGGCCATGGCCATTCTCTGGTCTCAGTTTTACCACCTGGGCAGGTGGACAGAGCTGAGCTGCCCTCCCCTTGTCCTCTGAACTCTCCTGAAGGTTAGAGGTGCGGGACAACTGGCTTTGGGATCCCTACCTCCTGACCCTGGATGGCATCTCCTAGTCCCTGGGGCTACCTTCTTCCCAACCCAGGCTCTCTGAGGATCTGGGCTTTATGTTGGGAAACTCAGGAATGGGCAGATTGGAAAACTTGGAGCTTTGATCTGCGGCCAGGTGGACAGCAAGCCCAGGGAGAGGCGTCTGTCTACAGTTACAGGTTCCCTTGTTGAGTCAGGCTGCTCCATGCTACTCTCTTCGTCTTCTCATACCAAGGCCAGAGGGACACAGCAATCCCTTGACCACCACCTTCACTGTCCCCAAGTGGCCTGGCAGTGGGATGGGCACCCACGAAAGGGCTTGCAGAGACCTAGTGAGCTTAGCACAAGACACTAGGTGAAGTTGCGGAGACCCCTCCAGGAGGAGCACAGTGGCCTGCCAACCATGGGATGAGTTTTTAATGTGAGCAAAGTCAGTCCACAATACAAAAATCTAAAAACCACATTCGGTTCCCACCTGGCTCCTGGGGAAAGAAGAAGCAGAGGGTTTCCTTTGCCTGCAGGGGAGGAGGAGCAACAGAGGAAGCCAGAGAAAGGGGAGAGGAAAACAGGCAGCAGAAGCCCGCTCCCCATCCTGGAGCCACCTTCGCCTCCTGCAGGCGTCCTCCGTCTCTGTCGCCTACAGGTCATCCTCCACCTGTCTGATCTGGCCCGCAAGGGTCAGGTAGCGTTGCCTCATTTCTCCTTCTTCTCTAGTCTCTTCGATGCTGACGCCTCTGTTGTCTCCTCTTTGGATTCAGTCCCAGTTGCTGGATCTTTAGGGTTTGACTCCTCATAACTGACCGGAAAACAAAGGAACACACTTGGAGGAGGCTGAGGGCACAGTCTTTGTTAACCCCTATCTTTGCAATCTCAGGGTCATTGCATCTCCAGCCTAGCATCTGCCAGTACCTTACCCCAGCCCTCTGTGTGTCCTCATGGGCACCCTGCTTGGCTTTCCCTGGGCTCTGTGCTGCCAGAGGCTGCAAGGGCAGCAGCAAATGGGAACGACTGGGCCTGGAGCTGTATGGATCAACAGTAAACTTCTTGAACCTTCTGCTGGAGAGCAGACGAGAGGAGTACACATGAGACCCTGGGAGACCAGAAGTCTCCTGGGGCACGGGGCAGGGTTAAGAGCCCAGCCCTGGGTGGGGACTGTTCTGGCAACTAGCACAGTGTTACTCATCAGGACGGACACACGGCGTCTTGTCAGGGGCTCTGCTTACTGAGCAACTGTGCCCATCCAAGCACAATGCACATTTCCTGGCTGGGTTAGGTGGGCAGCAGGTGCTTGCTTGATGAATGAAGGAACACAAAAGAGAAGGTTGTGTGTTCAGGGCCAAACACACAAGCAACAGTCTCACAGGGCCGCTCATGCCCATCTCATGTGACTGCCCATTGTGGGTGAGCACCCCAAGGTTCTGGGCTACCTGCCTGCCTCGAGGCTGGGCAGCAAGTGCTGGTGTCTGTGAAAAGCTGCCTTTCTGCCATCAGCCCCAGTGACACTCCCTGACTTTACACCAGGGCTGGAGCATCTGCCCTACCTTAGGCCCAGGACAGTGGGGGGAGTGGGCAGGTGGGCACCTGCTGGGCATTACATGGCGCTGGGATTCTGCGGGCGCCGGCGACGAGGGCCAGCTAGCTTCTGCTGCATGGAGTCGGCCAGGCTGGCAGGGGAGCCCGAGACTGTGGGAAAGTGAGTGAGCCTCGGTGTATGAGGCAGGATTATGGCCGAGGACTCGTAGCTGTGTAAAGAGACAGACAGAGAAGACAGAACAAGTAGACAGAGAAGGGAAGACAAGGAAAGGACAGAGATACCCTTCCCAAGGAGCACAGAACACTGTTGTCTTGGTTACCTGGCTTGCACTTCCACTTTACTGTGTGTAAAGCAGCCTTTTCTCTCTTTTGGGGGAAGATGCACCATGCAGACAAGAATGAAGAAGGGTGTGGTATGCCAGGCTGAGCATGCTGTCAAACTACTGTCTCTAACACATGCTGTTCTGCAACACACTAATGCAGCAGGGTGTAGCTCAGCAGGGCGGCATGTACTCAGCCTGAGTTCCTGGGTTTGCACCTTAGCCCTCTAAATACCACACACAGGAAAAGCACCAAAGTGCAGAGAATTTGCTGGAGAATGATACCTGTCAGTGCACAGATGTCTCTGAAGGTCTGTAAGAACTGACCTCCAGCAGGCTAGGAGGATAAATTCTTCCTTCTCCCAAGTGTGTGTGTGTGTGTGTGTGTGTGTGTGTGTGTGTGTGTGTGTGTGGTATATGCATGAATGTGAGTGTGGAAGCCAGAGTTTAATGTTGTTTTCCTCTATAACTCTATACTTTAGGTTTTTGAGACAGGGTCTCTCACTGAACCCACAGCTTACCTATTGGCAAGATTGGCTGTCCAGTGAGCTCCAAGGATTTGTATGTCTGTCCCCACCCAAAACTAAGGTTACAGATGTGTGCCGCTCTACCCAATTGGGTATTCAAACACAGCTCTTTATGTTTGTGAGCAGGCACTTTAATGCCTGAGCCATTTCCCTAAACAACAACAACCACCATTTGTGTGTGCCATGGTGCTTGTGAGAAGGTCAGAGGACAGCTTTTGGAAGTTGGTGTGTCCCTACCATGTGGATCCTGGGGATCACACTCAGGTCCTTAGGCTTGGCAATAAGCAATGCTACCTCGTGATCCATCTTACTCATTTTAAAAAATTCATTTACATTTTTTGTATGTGTGCATTTTGCCTGCATTTATGCATGTGCACCAAATGTACACTTGGTGCCTGCAGAAGTAAGAAGAATGTGTCAGATCCTTGGAACTGGAGTTTACAGATGGTTGTGAGCAGCCATGTGGGTGCTGGGAACCAAAGCCACATTCTCTCTGAGGGCAAGGAATGCTCTTACCTGATGAGGCATCTCCTCAGCCCTTTTACATTTTTATTTATCAATTTAGAGACAGGACCTTACTATGTTGCCCTGGCAGGGCTAGAACTCACAGAGATACAGAGATGCACCTGCCTTTGTCCTCTGAATGCTGGGATTAAGGGCATATAGCACCATACCAGGTTCTTTTTCTTTTTTCTTTCTTTTTTTGTTTCATTTTAAAACAAGGTTTTGACCTGCTTTGTTTCCAACCTGGGCTGATTCACCCCTCCTTAGGTCACTAGGAGGTCACCATAGTGATGCTTAACTTAGTGTGGATACCCAATTGGCATAGTATACCACAGCCCAGAATGATCACCCAATTAGCATAGCACACCACAGCCCAGAACTCCTGGACTCAAACAATCCTCCTGTCTCAGCCTCCCCAGTAGCTGGGACCACAGGCATGTACACCTGGCTGAAACAAGGTTTTATTCTGCCATTCAGATTGCTGGCCTGGAGTTTGCTACATACATAGTGCAGGCTGGTCTTGAAATCAGTGATGCTCTGCCTTAGTCTCCCAAGTACAGGGATTAAAACATGTAGCATCATAAGGCACAGGCTCAGCTGATTATCCAAACACAGGCCTTACTCCTTACACGGCAGGCGCTTTACTGACCCAGCTCTCTCCCTAGTCTTTTTTAAAAAATACTGTGGTGCTTTGAGTAAGAATGGACCCCACAGGCTCATATATTTGAATGCTTAGTCATCAGGGAGTGGCACTATTTGAAAAGAATTAGGAGGTGTGGTGTGACCTTACTGGAGGAAGTATGTCACTGGGGGTTTCAAAAGTCCATGCTGGCCTGTCACTCCCTCAGCCCACAGACCAGAATGTAGCTCTCAGCTCCTGCACTATCTAGCATCAAACATGCCACCACACTCCCTGCCATGAAGATAACCACCTGAAGTTGTAAACAAGCCATCAGTTAAACGCTTTCTTCCATAAAAGCTGCCTTGGTCATGCTGTCTCTTCATAGCAACAGACAGCGATTGATACACTACATTATTTGTGTGTATCATGGTGCTTGTGAGGTCAGAGGACAACTTATGGGAGTTGGTGCGCGTGCATATGTGTGTCTGTGTGTACACATGTGTGCACATGAGTACATGCACTGAGTATAGGTGCCCATGGAGGCTTCAGGCCCCCCTGGAGGGATGGTTGTCAGCTGCCCAATGTGGGTGCTGGGAACTGAACTAGAGTCCTCTGGGAGAACAGCAGGTACTCTTAACTGCTGAGTCATCTCTCCAGCCCCAGCAATGGAATTTAAAACCATGTACGTGTGCAATCCATTCAAGAATGAATCAGTGAATGAATTTTTCAAAAGGAGTGGCAGTGAAAGAGAGAGAGAAAAAAAAAAAAAAAAAAAAAAAAGGCAAAAGATCAGGTTGAGTCTGGGGTAGAGGGCAGAGGAGAGAAAGACTACCTACCTGCTCTCACTTTTCTCTAAGGACCTTCTGGGCAGGGTGGGACTTACACAGAAGAAGAGCATAGGGAAACTAGGCTTCAGTGTGGGGAAGGAGGCAACTTCTGCCCTGGCTGGGTGCTCAGAGCTCAAGCTGCTGATACAGGGGACTGGTTCAGAAGTCTCTCCAAGCATGGACAGGTGCTAAGGGCTGACCACAAGGATCAGCTTGGATGCCAGAAGATGGGGATGGGCAGGCTTTTAACCGGTATGCCAGGAGCTGGGGATTCCAGGCAGGGCAAGCATGGGGAAGGGGTGAGTCATCTGCTGCCCTGAGGTATTCAGGTGCACAGGAGGCCCTGGCAGGCACTTGGGGGACAACTTAAGGCCAAGCAGGTGGAGCTGGGTGAAGGCCCCTGAGTGGGCAGCTTTAATAGTAGCTGGCAGCTATTTCTAGGTCTTTGGCAGGCAGGGTTGATGGTGCCTGGGAGTAGACACCTGCTGGGAATCATGCAGGCCCTGGGGTAGGGGTGCGGCTGTGTACAAGGTGTGGCAGATATGGCAGCAGCCACTGGGGAAGGGGACTGTGTATCAGAAAACAAGCTGTAGGTTATAGCTAGAGAGGCATCTGGACAGGGATGGACACATGGCTTCCTGTTGTAGGTACATTCTTGCCCTATTACATGTAAACTGATGCTGCGGGAAAAGACAAGCCTCAAGTCACCTTGGCAGAGCTAACTTGTGACCCAAGGCCTGGGACAGTGGACAGCCATTCCTTTAAGACACAGTGGTATGGGCTGCCCTAGCTTAGACCTTTCCTGGCTTCTAGGAAAGGTCCCACTGGTGACCACAGGCCAGACAGCTCGTCGTTGGCAGAACAGCTGGTGGTAACACTCCCTTGGAGACAATGCCCATGTGACCTGGCAGGCTCTGCAGGTGTGCCAGGGCCTGTCTGCATGTCTGCTCCAGCCCGCCTTACCTGAACATTTCTGCCACTTCGCCCTTGACCAGTGCCACCAGGACAGGAAAGCCGATGCACGCAGGGACCAGGTACAGGAGAGCCGGCTAGGAGAAGACAGAGGCTCATGAGGCAAGGCACTCAACCCTCTCCTGGACTTGACTGAGGGATAGCTCAGACCCTGGGAGGGAAAGCATGCTCTGGGGGAGACAGCGAAGGGCTTCAAGGCTCCTCAGGAACATGCCTGACAATGTCTGAATCATAGCAGCTCAATGCCTCTATTTCGCAGGCTGGCTTTCTTCCTGGAAGCCTGCAGCTTGGGCTGCGGCACAGCCTTGCATTTTAGTAATGCTCAGGAGACACTGTAATGATGGCGGTGACAGGGACGGTAGCATACATGACCGATAGCAACAGTGTGATTCCTGATCACTGGCTTTCATTCTCATGTGCTCTGTCCTCCACCTCCCCACTCCCAAGTCTGTGAAAGTCTCCTAAGAAAGTTGGTCTGGGAGAGAAGGAAGACTGTCCCCAATGCTTGAGACTTTTCCTGGTGGTAGCAGCGCAACACCCCATGGCTGTGACCACCCTCTTTGGGTAGAGAAGGGCTAATGTTCTAGAGGGAGGGACAGTCTAGGTCTCAGTTCTAAGAGCCTAGCCAAGGATAGAAGCCCCACATACTAGGCCCTGCAGTCATTCCTTGCTCATTCCCTCTGAAAGGTGAACATCACACCGCTGTTGGATACTCTAAAGCCACCAATGCTGCCAGTGGCCTAGAGACCCCATAAGATGTGATCCTTGTCATCGTCTCCTCCAAGCCCATCCCCCACTTACTCTGGCCATAGCCCCAAGTACCTTGGCACGTGCAGTTTTAGCTGCCTAGGCTCTTGTTCCCCCCTCTGCCCAGTTCCATCTGTTCAGCCCTCAGCTCTGTGGAGAAGCCTCCACAGAAGCAGCACCAGGTCCCTGGCAGTGTGGAATTGACCATCCTAGATAGCGCGGAATCTGTCCCCTTGGATTGTGGGTTCAGACAGAGCAAGCACCCGATACCCTTGTTCAGTCTGTATGCCTAGCATTCCAGAGCGCCTGGGGGTTGGGGGGTGGTGGTGGCGGCGGCGGCAGCGGCAAATAAAGTGCGCTGGTAGCTTCTTTACCATGTTCTTTAAGAGAGAGGTCTTGGAGATGAATGGGATGAGAGTAAAGAGCACCATTCTCAGTACAAAACCAGCCTGGGGCCCAAGAACAACAGGATCGTTCCCCTGCATCTGAGGACCTTTTCTTGGTACTGGTCTGGGTAGGCAGTGAGCCACATTGCTTTATATAGATTACCCTAGAATCTAGTAATAGTATCCAGACCAAAACTCTACAGATGATGTTCCTGAGGCTCAGAAGAGGACTGACTTGCCCAAGGTCACAGAAAGTGTGTGAAGCTAAGATGGGACCTGGGGAGCTGGGCATTCATTCTTTCACTGGTATTGGGTTCTTGCTGTGGGTTTTAAAGGTCCATGCCCCAAGTTGTGAGAAGTAGCCAGAGGTACTCTAAGTCCTAAGCCCTAAGCCAACTCCAAGGAAACAAGAACAAGGTGAAAAGCTTTCAGGTCTCCAGGCAGTGCTGGAGACACACCTTTAATCCCAGTATTCGGGAGGCAAAGGCAGGTAGACTCTGAGATAGAGGTCAGCCTGGTTTACAAAGTGAGTTCCAGGACAGCCAGAGCTGTCTCAAAACAAAACAACAACACAACAACAGCAACAGCGATGATAACAACAGCTTTCAGGTCACAAAACTAGAAAAAACGGGCAGAGGTCCAGCTCAGTGGGCAGAGTGCTCACAGAACATTTATGCAACTCTGGGGTTTCATTCCCAGTACTGCCAATGGTGGGGCAGATGGGGCAGCTAGAAAAAGAATAAAATACCCTGAAGTAGAAAGAGAAAGTCAGGCATTGCAGTGCACACTTGTAATTCTAGCACTATGGAAACTGAAGGCAAGAAAACTCCTGGGAGTTTGAGGCTGACCAAGTTACAAAAGGAGAACTTGCCTCAAAACAAAACAAACAGAAACCAACCACCAATTAACCAACCAACCAACCAACCAACCATACACCCAAAACCAGGCTGGGTGTGCTGGTACACACCTTTAATCCCAGCATTTGGGAGGTAAAGGCAGGTGACCTCTATGAATTATAGGCTACCCTGTCTCCAGTGAGTTCCAGGCCAGCCAGGGATATTCAATGAGGTCCTGCATCAAACAACCAACCAAATCCAACCAACCAACACAGGCCCCCAAAACAGTAAGAATATAAGGGGAGATGCAGGGATAGAAGCTCCAGCTCCAGGGAATCTGATACCCTTTGCTGGCTTCTGCAGGTACCTACTCCCACATTACAAAGTCAACACTCTTCCACATAGTAATCATAAGTTAACAGATAGACGAACAAACTGGGGAGCTAAGGATGGAGAAGGGCTCTGGATTTGGAGTAAAGGTTCTCCTGTATAGCCAGCTCAGTGCATTCTCTTGCCCAAGACAGTCTTGGGCAGGATGTAGGACTTCCAGGGGAGCTGTGGCCTCAGGCTCATGGGAAGGGTACCTTTGAGAACAATTTTGCTAGTATCAGAGGGATACAAGTCCGCTTTCTTTTCTTTCCTCTCAAGGCACCTGGGAAAATCTTCAATGAGAGTGTGATGGAGAACTGTACTGCTCAGCTCAGTAAGCTAGAGCCAGCCTTTGAGACAGCGTCTCATACAAGTAACCCAGGCTCGTCTGAAGTAGCTGTGTAGCTGAGGGTGATTTTGAACTTTTGTTTCTCCTGCTTCTACCTCCTAAGAGCTGCGATCATAGGCATGTGCTGCCATGTCTGGTTAGGAAGGTTTTTATTTTTTAAAAGCTAAGTGAACTAAAGGCCACACAGGGGACCTCTAGCTACAGCAATGCTGCCATGGGGACTGCCTGTGACTTCTGAGAGAAGGCAACCTCACTTAACAGGCACTTCCTACGAACTGGGTCCCCTCTTTGGGACTTTCAGGGAGATGGCCATCTGGATGAATCAGGGCCAGGAGGAGCATAAGCCCAGACACAGCCTGGGAAGTCTGTCCTTCTAGGTTTGCAGTCTCTCCACAATGGGGAGGACAACACCTTGCAGAGAGCAAGACTCTCTTCCGCCTCCAGCTGGGAAGGCAAGCCTGCCCTCTGGAGGCTGTCAGGGAAATGGCTCTGGCCTACTCCAACATAGGGCTGGGAGCTATGGAACAGGCCTTGAAAAGGCCTCTAAGCTTGTTCATGATCTGGCACTCTGTAATCCTCTCACCAAGCACATGCCATGCTCCACAGGCACATCAGAAGCGGTGCTAAACATAACTGAACAAATGAGAAGGCTCTGTGAACACTCTGAGTTTCTCTGCTTAGGAGCCACACCCTTGGATCTTTGTGGAAGGTTTAGCACCAGCACAGTGATCAACAGTCTGATCGTGTGATGAATTCAAAGGCAGCTCCCACGTGACAGAGCTTTGGGGAGGGGAGGAATGAAGGGAACAATGCAGTAGCCTTCCCCATCTGCAGAACACCTCAAAACTGTACAGAATAACATACTGTGAGTGAATGCTTTACTGAGTCTCTAATGGTGAGTGGTGTGCAGTGTGACAGGCTGGATCAAGGAGTGGTTTATGTGGGCAGTAAGAGTTGCTCTTGCTATTGAGAATGCATGGCATTTAAAACTGGAGTTTCTGAAGTTTCAGTATTTTTGGGCTGTGGATAACTAAACCCACAGAAGGCAATGCTGTGCTGGGGTTGCAGGGCTGGGGGTTGGTGGGGCTCGAGGGTGCGGTGTGGGTGCGATTTATCTAGGTGTAGCTCTGAGTACTTACACTGATTTTTCCCCATCCCCAAGCCACTCTTTTTTCTGTTTTTATTAATGAAATGAGGAAATTTAAGTATGTGAATAACTTGTGGGCCCTGGCCTGAGTCCCAGAGAGGAATCTACTGATTCCCACTGGGGCTTCCTTGGCCCCTGCATCACATACCGTTCCTGCAGTGTCCCAGGCCAAATCCTAGTCCTACCACTCACTTGCTGGGTGGCGCCTCAGCTTCCGCTCCCTCATGTGCTCTCTAAGACCTGAGAAGTACAGGGCTGGGGGTGTGCACTGTGTTCCTTAGACAAGAGAGGAGGCAATCCTGCCTGTTCAGCCCCTACCAGCATCCCTTCTCCAGGTCACTGAAATCTGAGCCTTCACACATGCTGCTTTTGCAGAATTACTTTTAACTGTGTGAAGGTGGGTTACATTTGCTTACGCTGCGTTTGTTTGAAGTGTAAGATGTGTTTAACTGTGTAAAGATGAGTTGCATTTGTTTTATCTCGCCTGCCTAAGGCGCCTGATTTGGTCTAATAAAGAGTTGAACAGCCAATAGCTAGGCAGGAGAAAGAATAGGTGGGGCTGGTGGGCAGAGAGAAATAAATAACAGGAGAAATCTAGGCTCAAAGAGAGAGGAGGAAGAGAACTAGGGACAAGCTTTGAGCAAGAAGCCAGGCGGATGCCATCCAGTCAGACATACACAAGCACTGAAAGATGTATAGAAGAAAGGCAATAAGCCCCAAGGTAAGAGTAGATAAAGGGAAACAGGCTTAAAGACAGCTAGCCAGAAACGTGCCTAAGCTAGGTTGAGCATTCAAAACTAGTTAAGTCTCTGTCATGACTTGGGAGTTGGTTGGTGGCCCAAAAGAAAAAGCCTGGTACAGCTCATTGTGGTGGCTTAGAAACTGGAGCCCACCTTTGTGGGAGGAGGTGGCAGAGCCTTGGCTTTCCTAGGGTGGTGTATCCTAGGGTGGTGTAGATAGCTGCCACTTGGCAGGAACACCTAACTCTCACCCAACCCTGCTCTTTGACTGTGGTACCTTGCCTGGGAAGCCATGTTCTCTTTCCCAGACTCTTCTCCTGCAGTTGGAATGACCATGTGCCATACTACCTGGCTCATGGGATACAGGCAGAAACAAGGTAGAGAGAGCTCTGGTGAACTGTCTGCTTTGCTAATGAAGACGGTGGAGCGCTCAACAACCCTTTGGCCTGGAACAGCAGCTGCCACATTCCCACAAGTCAAAAACAACCAAAACCATGACTGTTTGGCTAACACTGCAGGGTGCCCACCTCTGGGCTGCTTGTGCAGGTAACAGAGCAACTCTCTGTGAGGTCTGTTACCGTCAGGGAAGCACTCTGGACACACAAAGGGCTGATCTGCTCACCTGCGCATGCTTGAAGATGTGCATGATGAAGATGGTGAGGCCCAGGCCGAAGATGTAGGCAGCGAAGCTGGTGTAGAAGTAGGTGTGGGTGTTTTTCTTCAAGCTTCAAGGAAGATGGAAGGAAGAGGTTAGAATTGTACCACCCTTTCTGGAGAACCCTGCAATTGCATGTGTGGGGGAGAGCTCCCAGCTGGGATCCTGGAGGGCCATGGACCCTGTACTTCCCTGAGTTAGTCTCTTTAGGCAAGTTACCTTTCTTTTTTCATGCTCAGCTCATACCTTTGCAAAATGGGAAACCATAAC
Organism: Phodopus roborovskii; assembly: GCF_943737965.1. Taxonomy (NCBI): domain Eukaryota; kingdom Metazoa; phylum Chordata; class Mammalia; order Rodentia; family Cricetidae; genus Phodopus; species Phodopus roborovskii. The sequence continues at coordinate 2,988,928 of NW_026125264.1, forward strand.
CCCATTTGTAAACAACAAATAGCACAATCTAGAACTGCCTGTAAGATTTTTAGCCAACATAAACATCTCGTGTGTGTGCATGCATATGGTGTGTGAAAATCCAGGTTCTAGGTTATCCCCACAGAATATAAAATTGGGGCAAGGCCCTGCTAGCAAGTGTTCCTTCATGTTCCAGTCCAACAGTATGTTTAGTTTCTACAACAGCCTGAAACAAGTCTGAGGAGGAAGAGGAAAGGGATCAGCTAGACTGACAGATGATGGCTGCAGCTTGCTTTCCTCTAAGTGACTGTGGTTAGCCTGTGGTCAGTACTCTCCGCCGACTCGCACAGCAGACCTGAGTGGGAACACTTGTTTACCACCATGGATGTGAGCTTGAGGCTCCTGAGATCAGACTGGCCACCAAGGGCATAGAGCTACAAGCACCAATCTCAACTAATAGGACTTTAAAACAACAACAGCAGCAACAAGAACAACAACAAACCAAAAGCAAAAACAAGACCACTTAGAAGCTCAGAATGCAGGTGAAATGAGAATTTCTCTGGATGTGTGGATGGAGAAACCTTCTCTGGGCTCCTGAAAACTGGGACTTTCCCCAGACCAGGCCACGCCACGCCCTCCCTTGCTTACCTGATGTCAAAACGAAGCAGTAAGGCAATGAAGATCCCTGAAGGGGAAAAGGCAGGGTTAGAATGCTGGGGTGGGGTAGGAGAGGAATCAGGACAAGCTCCCCCACCTCCAGCACCACACTGTGTCACAACAGGCCGCCTACTATTTCCCACTGATCAGGCACAGGGCAGGAGCAAGCGAAGCTACAGTTCTCAGAGCTCAGCCAAGGGGCAAGACGGTAGGGAGAACGACACCAGACCCCAGTAGGAAATCAAATTTAGGCTTGTTCTAACTGGAAAATGGACTTCTTGTGTCATAAAAGGTGGATTGGGGTGGGAGCCGGTCTGAAGAGGGCTGGGGAGAGTGGAAGGCATACTCCGAGGGGCTGCAGGATGGAGACACATGGCACAGGCAGCCACACTGCAGGCTCGGGTCTATATTCCGAGTAAGGAACACAGCATGTTAGAAAAGTTCTGGGCAGAACAACCTAGACAGGGTTAGAGAGACCCCTGTGGCTGCTGCCTGGTTGGAGGTGGAGGGTTGGAGCAAGAAGCAGACCCCTGGGAGGCACCCCGGGAGCCCAGGAATGCTAACTCTGTCCCTTAGGACCTGGCCCACACTTCAGATGCCCCAGAACCCTGAGTCTCAGACAGAGCCAACATGTTCAACCTTTCTACGCCGCACGCATCACATCCTTTAACTCAGGCCCACAATTGTGCATACTAGGCAAGGGCTCTACCAAAAGTTAGAATCCCCACCCTATGTTGCTAATTTTAAAGAGGGAACTGAGTCATCCTCAGTGAGGACTGTGATAGAAGAGTTGCATGGAAAAAGTTGACCAGAGCGGCCTTTTCTACAGTGTTTGCAGCTCAGCGCCCCCTGGTGACTGACACTTGTAACAGCTCTTCAACTAAAGCAGGGGTGGGGCTCTGCTGGTGTACTAACTCCAGGCAGCTGAGCGAGTTTCAACAGTGCTTTCTGGGCTGGGTGACTGCTGCAAGATTTGGAGCCATGTATAGATCCTGGAGGTGAGGATGTGTGCACTCTTAAAGGCCAGACCATGCACCAAGGAGACCAACAAAGCTAGAAGCCAACAGTTCTCAACCTGTGGGTTGTGACCCCTTTGGCATCAAAAGATCTCTTCACAAGGGGGTGCCCAAGACCATTGTGAAATACAGATATTTACATTCTGATCCATAGCAGGAGCAAAATTAGTTATGAAGTAGCAATGGAAATAATTTAATGGCTGGGGGTCATCACAACACGGGGAACTATATTAGGGCTGCTGCACTAGGAAGGTTGAGAAGCACTGCTGTAAGGCATTTGTCTTGGGGGTGGGATTAGATTATTTTCTTTAAAAACAATTCTGGTCACCATGCCAGGCATCAAGCTAGAGAACACAGAGAACTAGACAACACAATCTACTCTGTCCCTTACCACCACCACTAACGGGGTGTGTCTGTTCATTGCCAGAGGGTAGGAATTCACTTTTTTAAAGACAAGAGTCTCAGGAGTGGGAGGGGAACAAGAGTGGACAATGAGGGTAAATTTGATCAAAATGCACTATGTATATGGAAATGTCACAATGAATACAATATATATATATATATATATATATATATATATATATATATATATGCTTAAAAAAAGTCTCATGGTGACCATTTAACCAGGCTAGCCCTGGGGTCATAGGTACGTGTCATCACTTTCTACTACAGGACTCAAACCTCTCCTTTGTTTCCTGGGAAGCAAGCCCTTGTTGACCTCAAGTGTTTTATATCAGAGAGATACTTGGTGTGTGTGTGTGTGGGGGGGTGTGTATGTGTGTGTGGTAATGCCAAGCTCAATCTCTCAGACAAGTTGACCAGCTCCTTTAAATCTGGAATACAGAAATTCTCTCTATTCCCTGGAGTTGCTGGGAGTAGTAAAATGATACAACAAAGCACCCGCCACAGTGCTGGGTGAGTGGCAGGTGTTGTCACCACCATTCTGTTATTACTGTCCTATGGCCGGTTCTGACAGTATGGGCTTTTGTGTGTGTGGTGCTATGGATGAACCCAGGGTCTCTGTACGCTAAGCTTTATTCTTCTTCTGAGCAACATTCCTGTCCTCTGCAGGAAGGGACAGCAGATAGTTAAGACAGCCCCACTGCTGAGGACAGTGTGACTGTCTTATCAGTCCTTTAAAGAAAGTAAGAGAGAGACAGATCCCTGACAGGCAGACAGGGAGAGGGGCCACAGACAGATAACAATGCAGCCTTTTCACCCTCCTGAAGTGAAAGGCCAGGCAGGCTTTTTCTCCCATCAACAGGGATCCCCCTTCTGGCTGAGCACCCCAGGTCATCTAGAAGATAGGTTCAAGGCTATTCTGGACATGTTTACCTGAAGCTGTGGGCCTATGGGCTCCTCTTTCTTGTTTTAAGTCCAAAATTAAGAAAAAGAGAGCTGCCCTATGCCACCAAAAACCACAAACATGTACTGAGGGGGATCTGCCAAGTCCTCACCTAATCTCCCCCATTCCCAACAGGTAAGGCTACCTACCCGCCTCAAAGTAAAACCCTGGCCGCCCCAGCAATCACCTGGAATGACGATATCTCCAAGTCCCAGCATGGCAAAGTTGTCTGCTTCAAGGCCCTTCTCCAGCAGATCCTGGGGGAACACCACTGCGGGGAGAGGAGGTAGGGGTGAGAGGGAGCATCAGAGGGACCCTGTTTACTCAAGGCCACCGGCCTCCAGCCCTGTCAAGTATGACTCTTATACACTTGTGTATAGGAGACGACAGGATGTTCCCAGGATGAAATGGCAGCTCTTACATTATAGCAAAGAGGGATCTAAGAGCATCTAACCAAAGGTTTCATTAATCTTCACTTCTCTTTCTATGTTGCCATGGGACCATGAAAAAGAAGCCCAAAGCTGACTTTACACCCAACTGCTTGCTGTCTGTCACAAGCCAGAGCTGCCATGATTCTACAGATCACTGAAGTATCCTCTCAAGGTCACCTCCCCTTCTGCCCAGCTACTATGCCTGGTACAGTCCTGGAGCCTTGTGGTCCCAGGTGATTCCGGAACATTCAGGGCTGAGACTTGAAGTTAATCTGCTTTCCCATCTACCTTGAGATGACACTAGCTTGCTTTGACTGTTTTTGAGACACTCCAGCTATGTAGCCCAGGCTGGCCTTGAATTTTCATTCCTGTTAAGTACCAGCATTAACACTCAGGTGATATCAAACCCACGCATGGTAGAAAAGCTCTTTACTACTGGCTATGCCTGTAGCTATATAACATGACTTGGCAAAAGAATCATGAAAGGAGCTTCCCCCTTCTCCAGGTTTTTTGTTTTGTTTTTTTTCCCTTGAGGAAAGAGAAAAATTGGTGCATGTCTGGATGAGGAGTCATTGCTAGAACTGCGGTTCCCTCTGGGGGAGTATGGAAAGGCTAGAGAACAGATAACAAGTTCGCTGAGAATGATGGGGTGGGAGGGTGGAAGTAACCTTGGTTTTGGTGATTCTACTGAAGTGCATTAGTCCCACCTGGAGCTGTTCTACCCAGGCTTACAGTAGCCTGAGATAAAATTTCCCCGTTTATTCAGGCCCAGAGGTTCAAAGCCATCGCTAGGCATACAGTGAGTTTCAGGATGGTTTCAGCTACCTGAGATCCATCTGGACAAACACCCAGAGACTCCCCTTATTTAACAGCACTTGATGCTTTTTTGTTTTGTGGTTCTTTTGAGACAGGGTTTCTCTGTGTAGCCCTGGCTGTCCTTGAACTCATCTGTGAGCAGATCAAGTGCTGGGATTAAAGGTGTGTGCTGCCAATAATCAGCTTGAGTTTCTCCTTTTCAAAAAATTTATTTATTTTTATGTATGTGAGTACATGCATAACAGAATTTCCATGGAGAGGTCAGAGGATAACTTGTGGGAATTAGTTCTCCCCTTCCAGCATGTGAGTCTCAGGTACTGAACTCAGGTTATCAGGTTTGGCAGCTAGAAATGAAATGAGCCAGCTGAGCCATCCTGCTGGCCTTTTTTTCTTTTTCTTTTTGGACAGTCTTGCTATGTAGCCTAAAAGTTGCAATCCTGCCCCTCAAGTGTTGTGACAACAGGAATGTGCCCCATGCGTGGGCTATGGATCTTCTTTCCCCTTCTTTTAGAGGTGAATCCCAGGGTTCACACATGCAAGACCACTGAGCTACTAAACACCCAAGCCCTACATTTGGGTTTTCTAATACATGTATAACAATGGTTATTCTAAAAAAAAAAAAAAAAAAAAAAAAAACCAAGGTATGGTCAGAGTTAAGAGACCTGGTACTCAGGCAACAAGGGGAACCCAGTTGAGTGTGATAGAGTTAGTGTGAAGGTCTTGACTTCTGGAAAACCACTACAAGCCCTATGATAGATAGGCTGTTAAACAACTCTCTTCTATACTTATTCCCATTCCTATACATCTCATGCCACATGATGTTATGACCAAGTGGCTAAAGGCCAGGGTGGAGGGGAGGAGGGCCAGAGTTCAAGAACACAGCCAGATGAATCAATGAAGAGGAAATAAAGAGAGGCTCTGACACCAACAGGGATGATGAGCCAACTGGGGTAAAGAGGACGATGCCCGATCATGGGAGGTGGTCACTTACATTTGATTGGTGCCTCAAAAGACTTGGCCACAGTCACCATCACGTTGGTGCCGAAAACCTGGAAGGAGAAGACAGGGATCTAGAGGGAGGTGGGCGGGCAAGAAAGGCTCTCCCTGGTCTTCCAGATGTGGGGTGGTTTGAGGTGTACGAGAGTTGAACAGGGAACTGGTAGAGCTCAGAGCAGACCTGACATTGAGTTGAGGTGGCCATTCGTGTGGTTCTGGGCAAAAGAAAATCTGAAGGAGTCAGGGGAAGACCCCAACTGGCCCAAGCGAGGCAGCCTGCTTGTTCAGGCTTCTAGCCTTCTTAAGAGACAAAGGCACTAGGCAGCATTCATTCAAAGACAAATGTCTTCCAGAGCCAGGGAATGAATGTTACAGTCAGGCAGATCCCAGACCCCTCAGAAGATGAAAACTCAGCCAGAACACAGCTACCCTCTGTCCTTGCTGGGCCATTCACCAGCATCCACCACACCTATCCAAATGTCCCCGAGACTCATTTGCTCTACAGACACGGTTTAGTAGTACCCTGTAAAGACCATGTGAAGGTGTATGAAGGCACCGGGTACACTGGGCTCTTGGTAGGAGATGTATTTCATTTTCTTTGGATTTACAGATAGCCGAGAAATAGACCTACTCTGGGGTACAAACTCCATCGGACTGCCATGTGGACAGAGATGGCAGAGATGCAGGGAAGCTGGGAGGCTGAGGAGGGCCCTGAGAGTTGGACAGCATGTCCCTGCCTGACTCACCCAGAAGATGTCATAGATGAAGAGTCCGCCAAGCAGGATGCAGCCAGTGCTCACGTTGTTCAGGTGCAGGAGCTCTACCCCATTAAGGGAGAAGGCCAGGCCAAACAGGTTATTGGCAATCCAGTGCTGGGGAGAGCTGGGAGTGAGACAGGCTGGCCATGGCCCATCCTACCCTGTCTCCCCAACCTCCCCTTCTGCTCAGGCCCTGACTACTCACCTTCCTCAGCAGGTACCAGACACCAACGATGCTGCTTAGGCCCAGGCACACCAGGTCCTTAGTGTCAAACTCATAGTTGATGATCTCTGGGCAGAGAGGCCAGGTAAGTCCACTCCCCAGAGTGAGGCCATCCCCCCAACCTGTCAGCCCCTGGATGGAGGAGGGCATGGCCGCCAGTATGGTTAGGCAGGCCTAGGGACCTGGCCTTAGCTGCTTCACACTGGCAGGGGGGTTAGGTGGGGAAAGGTCACTGGAGCCATGCCCAATTTTCTAGAGGGGAACATAGGCCCACAATGCAGGGAGTTGGAGATATAAGCTCTGTCACATGATGATGGGTGGGTGACACTGGGGACGCAGTACCCTTTTAGAGTTTGTTTCCCTATCTGCAAAAAAGTCAACACCTTCCTCATGGAGCTGTTACGGAGTACATAACGCTGTTCTTACAATGCCCTCAGCACAGTACCTGGAATGGAATACAGTGGGTCCCCAGTTAATGCCACTCCTACCAAGTTTGAAATTTCAGGAAATCAAGGGGATTGCTGGTAACCCTTTCCAAACTGAGGAAGAAGGAAAGAGAGATGTAGAAAGTACTCAAGAGAGAATCTTGGAAGGCTGCTCGTTAGGAGCACCTCGGTAGGGACCCTGATGTCAGACCTACTCTGGCTGCTTCCAAATTTCTGAATAACAGAGTGTGGCCACTTCTGTGATTCCAAAGTGCAGCAAATTGCTGCTTGTCCCCCATTTCCTGCTCTCTCCTATCGTTACAACACCCTGTTTTCATTTTTTTAAAGGTATCTTGTTGAATTTATTCAGCGTAACTACAGAGGCATTGTCTTCATGATGTCACATACAGACACAAACACAGATACAACACAATATTTATATTTAGCTCAAGTGCATTGCGTCTAAGGCTCACTTATATGTCTTCATGTGCCACAGCCCGTCATTTAGATAATGGATATTTTCAATGCCGATCCCTTTGTTGATTTTCTCAATGTCTGCTGCAGCCATCTTCATCACTCCGACACACAGGGCATGCTCTTTCCCTTCAGCCATGACTGCCACGATGGTATCGACTGCAGCAGCGTAGAGCTTCGCTCCAGGAGATGTTAAGCCTGGGCACATGATATTTGCACCACTGAGCACAAATTTGATGGCTCCTTTGTCGACCTGCTGGTGTGGCAGAATAAACGGGTATTTGTGCAGTAATCTTAGCGTTGGATAAAAAGGTCCTTTTCTCTGCCTGAAAAACAGTAATTCTCCGTTGACTGTAAGGATTTCCATGTGTTCATGGCATCGCACTATTTTGACTGGATCTTTCTTAGGCATGATTTGATTAAGCCACGGCTCGATACCTGGAAACTGTTCAGTCAGTTGGCTCTTAATACCCTTAATAACGGAAGTTTTCAACTGGATGCAGTTGGACACACTTTCCTTCTCGTCAAATTTCTTGAACATGATCTTGGTGAAGGGGCGCCAACAGGGAAGAGCTGAGGCGAAACGTGGATCGCCGAAGGTCCAACCGGAATCGCGCTCTACAGGAAGGATGGCACCGGCGTCCGAGCCGTCCGTTGTCGCTAACCGGAAAGTGGTCCGACCCAAGGCGCTTTACGGCTACGTAAGATCCAATTACTTCCGCTCCACTGACCCCCCCCCACGGTCACCCCAAGGCTCTTCACCGGACTTCCGGCAGCCCTCCGGACTTCCGGTTCTGCTCCGGACATCCGATTGCAGAAAAGGTGGGGCTCGGACCGGAAGATGCGTCAGAGTATCCATGTATACGGATGGACAGCCGCTTCGGGTTCCGACTGGACATGCGCCGAGCCTAGCCGCGCCACCTCTCGCGGGAACATTGCTCAGCTCCGTGCTAACAGCCAATAGCGATTCTCCTGTAATTTCTACGGCTGCGCAGTGGTCACGATCCTAGACCACGAGGGGTCCCTGATTATGTAACTTGGCGTGGATGGGAGATTTGGAATCCCGAAGGGTCTATGGTCGTTAAAAAAAACAAACAAAAACAAAAACAAAAAAAAAACAAACAAAAAAAAAAACCAACAAAAAACAAAAAAACAAAAAACAAAACAAAAAACAAAAAAACAAAAACAGGCTTAGCCTTTAAAAACAAATCCAATAATCATTTATTTGGCACAGGTGTACTTGACGCGGAGACACCATCACGTCACTGTTTTGGGGGAAAAGGCAGAAGGTGCTTGGCAACCAGGAGAGAATGGAATACATTCCACAGGCTTCTCATGTGTGAGAATTATCTTCCATTTGGTCCCGAGCCATCATTACTCTTGTCGCCACGTTTGAATCCACACGGTAACTAACACATCTTCATAAAGCTTAGGAGAAACAATCACTAAACATGCTAAGAGCTAGCTGTCTGGTACAGCTTTTACTGAGTGCATCTATGAGCCAGGCACTGTGCTAAATGCTGTCCACTTAAAATTTACTTTCTAATGGAAGAAGGGGCTAAATTATCATTTTTTGTTTTACAGATGGGGGAAACAAACTTCCAATAAAAAACACCCAGTGCACAGAAATAATGGATTTACCCAGACTCTGGGTAGTGGCAGAGCTGGGATATGAACCAGGGCCGCTGAGTTTCTCCTTTTTATTACTTTTTTTTTTCCTTTCGGAGAACCCACTATTAGAGAAACAAAGAAGGGGAGGGAGGGAAGTGGGTGCCACTGACCTTCCTTGTTTTCCCCAGAGCCCTGTGTGAAGAGCAGCTGATACTGGCGATTTGGGAAGTTGGCTGGAAAAAACGTATTCATGAAGGGGCTGGAAAGAAAGACAAAGCAGGTCGGCAAACAAGAGCCCCCATGGGCAAGCACAGCTTTTAACAGTCCCCACTAATACCCACTTATGGTGGTTACCCACTGGGCACCTTTCATAAGTGCCCCGGTAGATAGAGATTATTGTTCCCACTCTGTAGATTTGGAGACTATTAGAGGAAGACTTGACCAGGGTCACAAAGGGAACCAGGATCTGAGCAGAGATTCAAACTGAGGTTTCTGACTCTTAGTGACTTGTTTTGCTTATTGGCAAAGTGGACACAAGAAGATTTGGTATGAAAAAAAATCTGGGGGATGAGTTAGAATTCCCAAGTCTGGCCCATGTGCCTTCTATATCAGTTTTTTGTTGTTGCTTTTTTTTTTCCCCCAAGAAAATTACCTCCAGACTCTTACCCAGTCCCATTCTATTAATCTGACCAAGAACTGGACTTTCACAAATGTAGTTGAAATCCTCCAGCCAGATGAACCACAGCCCCCAGAGTGGGAATATCCCCATTTTCAAGCCTACTATGAGGTCAAGAGGTCTTTGTTGCTTAGGGCCATCCTAGCTTTAAAAATATTATTACCCAGCATGCTCCACCTCCTGGCCAGACAGGGAACAGACATGTTCTTTCTCAGACTACTTTAGAGCAAGATTAGCACACCAAAGCCTCTTGATCATGGGTTTGGCAGTATTGTGGAGTGGTCACTAGTCCCTACAGTCCTGTGGGGACCACAGTAGTGGTAGCCTCCTCAGGCTTTAGTCTCCTTACCTGTGTGTGAGGATAAGAGTATGGCCTATCTCAAAGAGATACGTGTGAAGGGAAAATAAGGCAGGAAAGATGCTCAGCTTAGTGCTGGCCTCTAGTAGGGCTTAAGAACTGTGAACAAAGGTCATAGAAGACATCCCAGAATGGTTTTACAACTAAGAAGTAAAACAAGGTAGGTCTGTAAACATTTAGGTCACAATGGATAAGGCAGGGATGAGAGAGTTTTGTTTTTTTTTTTTTTAAAAATTAAACTCTGGTGGCTTGGAGAATATAAATTTCAGAACCCTCTCTGGGCCTCAGATTCCCCACTTGTCAAACAACTGATCCCTTGCAGCCTGAGGCTGTGTGATGTGACTGATGGTGAATGGCAGCAGATAGAGGGCTGGAATCTGGAGTGGGCATTTATGGAAGAGCTCTGAAGAGATGGAAGGCAGAAGCAGCCAGGATGGCCGAGGCTGGAAGATCAGTTTGCTGAGACTTTTGGGGAGGGTAAAGTCACAGTGCATGTGCAGATAGAGGCAGAGAGAAGCTTGAGGTGCCGAAGCATTCACCCAGCCTAGCCTCTTAGGAGCTTGACGTTCTGCATCTTAATCAGAATAACAGAAGAGACACGCTTCCTAGGTTCAAGTCCTACCTCTGCCACTTCTCACAGGTGTGACTTTGGGAAGTTACTTAGCTGCTCCTTGCAACTCTTTTTGAATCTGGACATTACAATATCTTCCTCAGAGGATTACTGTTTGTTTCACTCTATAGCTCAAGTTGGCCTGAAACTTGTAATGATCCTCCTGTTCTACCTCCCAAGTACTGGAGTTACAGGAAGCACCCACCAAGTCTGACACTCACTGGATGAGAGGATTGAGCTAATGCTTGCTACCCTGTAAGTTCAACTGCAGCTTCCACTTCAAGTGTTAACTGTCTGGACTGACTTCTGCATGTGATTTACACCACTGAGCTCACATCCAGCCCTTAATTATTTTGATAGAGTCTCACTAAGTTGCCTAGGCTGGCCTCCAATTTTTGATCCTCTTGTCTCATTCTGCCAAACAGTTGGGATTACAGGCAAGCATTGAGAAAAGGGGCCTGCCGTCCAACACAACACAAAGGATGACGCGTGTGATGCAACTGCTGAGTCTGACTTGAGGGTGGGGCCCTGTCTCGTCATTGTCACCTCCCAGGCCAGACAGTGGTAGATGTTTGCTAGCCACCTCAGAGTGCACTTTTATTGTGGGCAGTGTTTTTATGAACCGCCCCCCAAGTTCATTGCTTCCTGCTGAGACACATCCTGGTGCCCTTGTCCTTTTTGAGGGTAGATGGTGAGGGTTAATGGAATTGTTGATGTACCCTTGTTCTCCTGAGGTAGGAGACAAGGACTTTCTGTCTGTGGGCCACATGAGTAGGGCAGAACTCTGTCCAGGTGATAAAAATAGGCCAAGGTGTCTTGGCAGAATGTGTGGAATCTGGCTGGGTTAGAGTCTTGGTGACCGTATTAGGTGAAGACAGGATGTGACCCCTGCCTGCCCCCAGTACTGTGAGCTGCGGTCTCTTCTGAGCGTTTGAGGTAGGCAGTGGGGTGGGAACAGAGGTGAAGGGATTCAGAGAACTGCAGCTGAGGCCAGCAAGGCCTGGGATATGGCTCTTATAGCCTTTAACACACGTCTCTGAGAGATCTGTGGAGAGGAGAATCTTCAAGTTCTCCCTCTCCTTTACTTCTGCCACAGCAATAAAGAATTCTAGCACAGGCATCAGACAAACCTGGGATCTAACCCCCCTGCTTTTATCAGCTGTGAATCCTGGTAGACACAATTCCATTGAACCTCAACTTCCTTGTCTCATACCTTCAGACCTTACAGTTCAAATTCAGAGGCAGGCATGGATATAAACAGCTGTGGAAACTCTGAACACTGCAGCTTTCTTAACCAAAAGATTAGAGAAAAACACAACTTCAGTGAGTGAGAGTCAGTTTAATTCTGGATCAACACTAAAAAAAAACAAACCCATGATTATATTATACTCCCTTCTTCTAATAAAATTGCTTTTGTTGGATTTTGTTCTTTCTAATGATAAACTTATGACTCCATTCATCTGGCAGGTTTTGTGGTCCAGGCTGGTCTTAGACTCATGATTCTCCTGCCTCAGCTTGCCAAATTCCTGGGACCTTTACATGAGAGCCAGAACAGATTACTATTGCTCTGAATTTAATTAAGAAAATGATTTATGGCTGGGGAATATGGCTTAGTGCTACAACACTTGACTAGCATATGACAGGCCCTGGATTCAATTCCTAATACCAGAAGAAAGAGAAAAAACAAAACTCAGGGATGGGCTATGTTTGTGCAGAAAAGACTGTCTAGGGAAGTACAAGGCCCTAAGTCTAACACCCAACATGAAAAAGAAAAAAAATTAAAAACCATAAACCAGTCTCTAGCTGACAAATTTTACCATGTACCATTTATTTGTTATTTTGAGACACTATTTCATATAAGTCAAACTGGTCTTGAAGTAGCTGTGTAGCTGAGAATGGCCTTGAACACCTGTTCCTCCTGCCTCTACCTTCCAAATGCTAGCATCAAAGGCATGAGCCACTAAACTAAGCCCGTGCGTCTTTTCTTTCTTTTTTTGACTTTTCAAGACAGAGTTTCTCTGTGTATCTTTGGTTGACCTGGAACTCAGAGATCCACCTGCCTCTGCCTCCCAAGTGCTGGGATTAAAAGCCTGTACTACCATGTCTTTCTTTCTTTCTTTTTTTTTTTCCAGACAAGGTCTCCCAGTGTAGCCCTGGTTGATATGGAACTATGTAGATCAGGCTGATCCCGAACTCAGATACTTGCTTGCCTCTGTCTCCTGAGTGCTGGATTACAGATGTGTGGTACTGCTTGGTTTCCTATGAGGTTAACTGCTGACTAAAACCCCGGGCTTTACCCTTAGTAGACAAGTGCTCTCCCACTAAATTATACTCCCAGATGCTATGGAATATTCCTTTACACTGTGATTGGTTTAATAAAGAAGCTGACTGGCCGATAGCTGAACAGATAAAGTTAGGCGGGAAAGCCAAATAGAATGATGGGTGAAGGAGGGCAGAGTCAGAGGAATCCTAGGCCAGGCAAAGAGGGAGCAGGAGATGAATGTGTCATGGTAATAAAGATACCACCACATGGCAGAGATGTAAAGGAATATGGGTTAACTTAAAATGAAAGATCTAGTTAGTAATAAGTCTGAGTTATTGGCAGAGCATTTATAACTAATATAAGTCTCTGTGTGGTAATTTGGAAGTAGCTCCCAGGACAGGAAAACTCCATCTTCAACCAGGCAATTGCTAGTTTTATTTTCTCTTGATAATATCTATCACTAAAATTTATAAACTGGTTAGAGGGTAGAGAGACAAGTGGTTAATCTGAGACATTAGGAACATAACAGTTTGTGGGCAGTTGAATGCAAGGCTACTGAAATACTATGAAATAACCAGTTTCTAAGCATATGGTCTAAATGTCACTTCCAAAGTGTATGTTCTGTGTGGTGAAGCTAGGCTATGGAAGAACTGAAAGATCTCAAACCTCTTATAGACACTGGGGTGGGACTGGCTATACATAGAGTGAATTATCAGCATGGAAAAGGAAGAGATCCAGAATTTCAGAGTGATGGCTCCTGTCTGTGCCTAAGGTCCTCATGAGTGCTGGTTGCTATTACTTCTGCTAGGCCCAGTCACCCAGGTTCTCTGAGATGGGCCATGGTATTTTCAACTCAGCAAAAATAAGCTTTTGAAGGCGAAGATGGTGCTGGCTTTAGTACAAAGCCCAGAGCCAAAGCCTCAAAAGTCTCAGCTATTTAACTCTGGGCCAGTCCTGAGCCCACCACTGTGTGCCTGGCATGGCGCATTTGATGCTTCCTGCCCATTAGAAGGCTCTGTACTCTGTCTACAGGGGGAGGAGCTGATACTTAGAGAGGCTAAGGCTACCTTTTTAGACCATACTTTGACTGCCATCATCCTGCTGGTGCCTAGAGAAACAAGCCACACTGTCCTTGGCATTCACTGCCTTTGGGGCAGATTTTGCTCTGAATACTATGGAAAGCACCTGACATCGGTCCCTTAATGCGCAGAGGCCATCCAGCTCCTGGCATGGCACCTCTCTCCTTACACCTCTCCCAGGCTTCCTACCTTCCAAACCTGAGTGCAAGCTGAGTTCCTTTCTTTGGACAACTTTTCCTGGCCACTCCTCAGTCTTATTTGTAGACTACTGCAGAGGCAGACAGGAATGTGTTGGGCTATCTTTGTTGTCCATATTGGGGCTAAGACTTCCATTTGGTGAATGTGAATGGATGTCAAGAAATTACAAGTGGTTAGGCTAGCCTTGCAGAGTGAAGGTGGCCAGGAGCCTCTTGTTCTCATGACACAGTCATAAATCATTTATGCCCGATGCTCTGATGTGAGCAACTGGGTCTGAGCCGAGTGGCCTGGGTCCACAGACCTGGGCCTCCTGCATCCTGATTTTGCACTTTGCCAGCTGTGTGATCCTATGGAATGTCTTACTAACTTCAGTTTCTCTAACTGTAACCCAAGATCAACATCAAGAGTTGTCTAACAAGCTGACACAGGCAACTGCAGCAATCCTAACAAAGGTGACACTTTTTTTTTTTTTTTTTTTTTTTTTTTTAACACACCCCTGAGGAGACTGAAGTCAGAGAGAGTAACTTGTAGTCAAAGTCAGAGGCTGCATTCTCAGCCCTCTACTGTCAGGAGAGTGTCCCTTGAGGAGCTTAGCCTAGTGCTTGGCAAGTGCCACTGAGGTAACATATTCAGCACTGTGATGACTCTTTTGATACTCCTAACTGGGGTCTTTCTAAGACTGGGTCTTAAACTGTAGCCCAGGTTGGCCTGGAACTTGCCTCAGTCTCTTGAATGCTGACAGCTATCATAACTGGCTAGCCTTATAAGTCCCTATAAGGAGACTGTGACTCAAGAGAGGTTCCAGTGTCCATCCTAGATCATGTATAATGTGATACAAGGGGAAGAATCCCTTGGACTTTAAAGCCAGGATTTACACCTGACTCTGAATGACACAAAAGATCACGTTCCCATTCAAGACCCTGTACTGGCTCCTGAGAAAGCAGTTTCAAAGGCTGCTGGGAGATGCCTTCTGACCTGATGGTGTGGGACAGGGCCAGGATCCCCAGCACGAAGAAATACATGGACAGCAAGAGGTTGATGTACTCCTGGGAGAATATCTGAGGAAGAAATACAGAAAGAAACAAGTCAGTGTTGTTAGAAGATGAGGTTGTCAGAACCTCCTGGAGGTTGGTCTCATTCTACCCTCAGGAGTTAGGGGCAGTCAGGAAGCAGCTCATACTCTAGTGCTCCTATTTTCACATCTGGGGTAAGGGTAGTACCTTAGGTCCCACAAGATGGACTCTACCCACAAAGAAGTCTAGATGTTTACATATGTGATTCCATCATTTGGAGAAGGGCAATTACTATGTGTGTCCAGGGTTTAACATGGGAGTTCTAAGGGCACAGGGGAAGGGTCTAAAATCAAAATCAAGAGCAGTGTCAGAAGCAAGAATTTACTCTTCGATGTTTCCTTCTCCCTGCTCAAAAAGCAAGAAGCCCTAAGGCATGCTAGTTATAAGATATCTGGGTACCCTGCACTCCACTCATTTCAACTGTCTCCCCCTACCTGTGATGGCAACTTAAAGACGGGACACCAGGCCCCAACAGCTACTTCCTCATCTTGCCATTGTCAGTCAAACAGAAATAGTCTGTCACAATGCTCCAAAGCTAGTTGTCACATATTCACTCTGGAACTTGGGAAGGCTGTGCTGAATCTGTGCTTGCTGCACCTTGGCTCCACTGGCCACTGTTTTCGTAACTGGGAGGCAGGGACCTGCTTTTTTTGGGAGTACAGGGACCATGTTGCTGGACTCATATAGTTATCTGTTTAAATGCCAATCTGACCACGTCACTCTCCCACTTCAAGCCTTGCCACTGTTTTCCCTTTGATGCATGCTGTTCCCATGAGTGAGAAGACCTTGTAAGGCCCCTTCTGCTCTGCTCACACGCTGCCGGTGTGTCATAACACTACAGCCTCACTCCCATTCCCAGGCAGCCTGGGTATGTGCTCTTGGGCTGCCAACATGTTTCTCTATTTCCAGGCCGCCCCATTCTTCGTTTATCAGCTCTCAGCCCTGAGCTTTACTCAGGTACCTGTCTGACCTCTGCCCAGCAATTTGGCTGTATTTCATGGCTGCCTCCTATATGCAGCACACTGAGCCAAATACTAGTCATACAGTGAGTGAGGAATAAGGCAACTTCAGAGTTCACATGCTGATGAGAGCGAAAGAATCTCAAAGGGGATGCCAGGCTTTGCAGTATCATGACAGATTTCAGATTCACCAAGCAGGACTGGAGGATTGCAGCAGGGTTATGACATGATTTGAGGACCTGAGATGATCCTATTGCCGCTGTGTACACAGAGCAAGAATGGAGGCAGAGTGCCCAGGTAGAAAGGGTCCTGCACGAGCCAGCAGAGGGAGCATCGTGCCCTGAACTAGAGGTGTGGGGAACGGATGAGAAGCGGAGTCCAGTTTGTCCTGGACCAGCAGGATGTGCAGAGAGGCTGGATATAGGGACAGGAAAAAAGGCGGGAGCAAAGGCATCCTGGTGCTCTTGGCTGAGGGCTGAGGGTGTGTGAGACATGGGCTCCAGCAGGAGGAGCCCACAGTGGGTTGGCCCTTGCTTTTGACAAACACAACTTCACACTTGATGCTCCTACTTATTGCTCAGTGAGCCTAGCACAAGGCCTAAATTCAGAAAGACTGAATAGCAATCAAACTAGTGTCAGGTAATGGGAATTCACTTCCCCATTCACAACACAGCTGGTGGCCAAGGAAGATGGAAAGTTCCTCAGAAAGGCGCACGAGAAGAAAGGACTTGCCTGTCTATGAGAAGGGAGCAAAGGGGCTGATAAGTGCCACTGAGGTGGGCCTTCTCCTGTTACACAAACCACACAATTCCTGCAGAGATCTGTGGTCACACTGACAATGCTGTGTCAATGTGGGCACTGTGGAGGCATGGGAAGAGCTTGTGTCGGGCCCACCTGTCCAGAGGACAGACCGAGCAATACAAAACCTCAGGCAAAGTTCATACCCTTTGATGTTAGAAATTCTTTTGGGGGACAACTGGCCTAAAGAAATAAACATTAATTAAAGAATTAAACTAAACATTAAAAATGTGAGACGGTCTAGAGACACAAGGGGCTGGGTGTGAATCCCTGCACTCAGCACAAGAGACCCATACATCACCAGCAGCCAGGTCAGAGGCAGTGGCATGGCTGCATTCCTGACAAGTCCTACATGGCAGTGTGGGGCTGAGGGGGAGCCAAGGGAGCCCCACTACATACTGCTGCCTCTGACAGACACCAGACGGGCTCTGGAGCAAGGGCCTCTGATAGAGAGGGAAATGGAGGTGAACATTCAGGGCACAGGGAAAAACAAGAAGCCAGGGCTTTGAGCAGGGTGTGCTCTAACTGAAACTCAAAAACCAGTTAATACCCAGAATAACCAGATAGAGAAATCCTCAGTTTTCAAAGTAAAAACCAGAATGAGTCTGTTTAGAGAGAGACAGTAAGTGTGCTGGGTCTGCTTGTGGGGGTTAATGATTTAAGAACTAAAGAGCAATCGACAGAAGGGCTACTGAGATGGCTCAGCGAGTCAAGGTGCTCACTGCCAATCCCGGGGACCCGAGTTTGATCTGAAACCCACATAGTGGAAAGACCCAACACCTGCAAGTGTTCTTCAGACCTCGGCACATAGTGATCAATGCATTAGGAAGCAGGCATTAACATTTGGGCTTTTACTTGACTTGATGCTCTCTGGGCCAAGGGTACGGCTCAGGGCAGGAAAATGTGCTTGGCATGCATAAGGCCTTGGGTTTGCTTCTCAGCAATACCACTCCTGCCATCACTGCCACTTCCACAAAAAGGATTTGGCACTGTCTGTCCAACTGCAAATGGAGACCCTGTTGTACTGCATATACCTGTGTAGCGAAGCATTTTGTGCCACAGTGTGGAACGAACATATTTCTAGCAGCACTGCCATGCTACCTGGGCACACCTAAAACACCCTCAGGGTTGACTGTTGATGCAGGCAACCACCCAACCCACATACCCTTCCAACCCCTCAAACGTTTAACAGAAATCTAGGTCTATCATTGCAGTCTCAAGAAACTACAGGAGCGCAACCAGTGTGTTTGTACGTTTCCTTAGGTTGAAGTACACATAAATGGTGACACTGACTACCCGTTGTGAGACCTTCTTCTTCTCTCAATAGACAACTCCATGTAACGTTAACTACCTGGTATGTATTACTCTCACTCAGAAAGCAGTACACATAGAAGAACATGTACATGTACAAGAATGAACTTAAGGAGCACTTAGTTACACGAGAAAATGCCCATGACATTTTCAACGGAAAGTGGAAGCTAGAGACAGGCTACACTGTGCAGGCCACAGCTATGGAGAGAGCACGCTCAGGAAGACCACGGAGGACACACTCCAAAGAGGAACTGGGAGTGTGTCCTTTTTACTTTTCTGTGTTTTCCAAGTTTTCAACATTGAGCCTGTTTAACTTCTATTGGGAAAATAAACCCCAATAAATTTTAAAAAATTAAAAAAAAAAAAAAAAGGTAACTAGTGTGGTAGAGGTTATGTCTGCAACAAAAAACTACATTCCAGACCAGCACAAACAGGGAAACAGACCTGGCAACAGAAGAACACACAGCTATCTGGAGAAAAAGGGCTGGCTGGTGGGGAGGGGGGTAAACACTAACAGACCCTGGCTAGGCACTTACTTGTTCTCCCTGCTATTCCTACAAATGATCACGCATAGAATAAAGTTATTCAGGCAGCAAAGGACTTACTTTGAAAAAGAGGTAGAGCCCCAAGAGAGTGCAGCTGGCGATGATGGGGAAGCGGGCAGCGTCTCGGCTGGTGATGGTTTCTGGCATGTCTGAAGAGCTCTAGAAAGAAAAGAAAGGTGCAGTTGAACCGCCAGGGCTGCGTGCTGCTGGAACACGAGGCTTCAGCGGTCAGCTTTCTCCCTGCATGCTGGTCCACTTCAGTGTCTCACTCCTTGTCTCAAGGCTTTTGGTAATGTTATTCCATCTACCACAGAGGTTTATAATGGCAGATGTTATAATTAGCAAAAATATGGCATGGGTAAGGAGGTGACACAGGATAAATACACAAAAATGAACGGAATGTAAAACAAAAGCATTTCAGTATTATAAACATGGAAGTAGCTGAAAATGGAGTGACAGTATAGCATAAGGGTTAAATTAGTTTTATAGAATTTAAGTCAAAAGACTTTAATGAAACTTCATTAGTGTTAGCACAATCCTGGTTTAAATTAGTACTAAAAGCTTTCAATATGGAGGTGTGGTGTACCTTTAATCCCAGCACTCAGGAGGCAGAGGCTGGTGATTATCTGGGAATTCAAGGCCAGCCTAGTCTACATAGTGACAACCATGGTCTCAAAAACTAAACCAAACCCCCAAATCCTTATTATCATTAGGGGACTCAGCTAGCATCCCTGTTGGGAAGCCTTTCTCCTAGAACACGCCTATCCCTAAACCATTTTTTTTCTTTAGAGATGGATGTTCACGGACCTTGCTATTCCGCCTACTTCAGCCTCCTGAATAACTGGGATTACAGATGTGCACCATAGTGCCTGGCTCCCCTATTTTATATCAATCGCCCAAAGTCCTAGCAATGCCAGACTAGGCTATTTCTCATGCCAGAAGGAAGACCATAGTAGCCACAATCTCATTACAGCACCTGAAATTTCATTACCATCTATACCAATCTTG
Source organism: Phodopus roborovskii (assembly GCF_943737965.1). Lineage (NCBI taxonomy): Eukaryota > Metazoa > Chordata > Mammalia > Rodentia > Cricetidae > Phodopus > Phodopus roborovskii. The sequence continues at coordinate 3,008,537 of NW_026125264.1, forward strand.
TGATAAGGCAGCTACATTTCTGGGAGAAAGGACCTCAAGCAGCTGTGGAGGCTCATCAAAATCATTAAGGAAAAGCATGCTAAGAGGGCAGCTATCTCTGGAGAGGAAGATTTTGAATCTGAGAAGTTCTTGTGCTCCAAAGTACAAAATTGCCAAAGGGCAAGGAAATAGGAGCTGGGCAGCAAGCCTGTGAAACCATCACCAGGTAAGGGAGGCATACACTTTGTGTGCACACCATTCACTTAAATGTGCACAAACCTGGGCAGCCTTTTCGATGGCAATTTGATGGAATGCATATAGTTTACATATGCCCAAAGCCACAAAGCCCGCATACCTATGGTGTGTATGTGTTTCTGCGGGTATACATGGGTGCACGTACCCCTTTCATGTGTAGAACGGGCCTCTCACTTGAACCCACAGTACTTCAATTTGGATAGTCTGTCTAGATAGCATGCTCAAGGGATCCTGTCCCTGTCTCCTAAATGCTGGGATTACAGGTGGATTGCCACACCCACCCAGCATTTACCACAGGGGTGTGATCTGAATTCTAGTCCTTGCTCTTGTGGGACAAGTGCTTTATCCAGTGAGTCACCTCCTAGCTCCACTTCTAACTTTTTTTACAGTTCTTTGTGTGGTCCCGGGGATTGAATCCAGTCTCACACACAGCCGGGCAAGCGCTCTACTCCCAAGATCCCCTGTAGTGATAATTGTGATAATGTCAAACAAAACCTTACTGTACACATCCTTTGGTCAAATAATCCCAAACCTGGGGATCTTCTCTTCAGACATCCATTGCTCAGAGCCTCAGTTTACTCCTCTGTCAGGGTGACAATCTGTATGTAGCTTTTGCTTTATTTAACTCAAAAGGGGGAGGGTGCTAAGAGGTTGAATGGAGACTAGGATACATATGGGGTAAGGGGTGGGCAAACTGTGAAGTGAATGGGAAGGTCCTTACCACCCCCCCTCACCCAGTAGGGCTGAGAGGCTGGCTGCACGGCAGGCCACTCCTCTGAGACTCTCCAGTTTGCAGGAAGGGGGAGAATTCTGACAGGGAGGCCCAGTTTCCTTCCTTCTCTACTCTGCCAGCCCTTGGCTTCTGCTTTTGGCAGCAAAGCAGTGACACTTGGGCAGCACCTTGCCTCTGTGCCCCTCCGTATGCCGAATACATTTCCTGTGGGTCCGGCTCCTTACCTCAGTGAGTCCCCAGGCAAGTGGGCTACAGAATAGACTGGTACAATGGCTGTGATATGAGGCAACATAGACATATGGTCTGATACGAGCATGAAGGCCCAATGCTTGGACAGCTTGTCCAGAGGCCAGGAGGCCTAGCAGCCTCCCAGCTATACTTCAGACAGTGATTTTTTCCCCCCTCTCAGAGCCTTCATTTCCTTGACTGCAAAACAAAACCAGGATTCCAGTTTCTGCAGTGGATGTACGTAGCACAGAGCCTTGAGTCATTACTCAGATCTATGTGCTATTTCTATCACTATGCGCAGGAATCACGGGTAAGCTGACACCATCTCTGAAGGGAAGTGTCACAGGTGGCTAGCGCAGATGCCATTTAAAGCCTCGACAGCCAAACACAGGGTCTGGAATGCAGCAGAGAGGCCAACTGAGTGGGGGCGTTTGCTCTGTGGACAAGTGGGGCAGCTCTCAGAAAGACTGCAGAGGCTCGGAGCTCGGAAGCACATTCAGGACATTGTGGCTTCCCTACAAACCAGCGCCGTGGCTCAGTTCCACAAATTCCTTTCAGTTCAGCCCAATCCCAGGGCAGGAAGAGGCTTCATGTTATTCGATGACAAACCAAGGTTGGACAGATGCTTCACCAAACAGGAATCTGGTCTCCACCGTGGGTGCCGGCTATAAATATCTCACGCTGCAGTGTTGAGTCAGAGCGGGAGCCTTGCGATCCGACTGGTAATAACAGAAGGAGTATATTTACTGAGCCCTTTCTGTGTGCCAGGCAGGGTCCCAGGAGCTTTGTACGCAGTCCCTGCCCCCAGCAGGCACTCCTAACACAGGAGGCAACGAGGCCCAGGGAAGTGAAGTATCTTGCTTGGTGTAAGACAGACGGTGAGTGGGGCTGAACCCAGGCAGCCTGGAGGCCTCACTACCTGCTTACTTGCTACTAGCTGTCTTCCACCTTTTCTCCCTGGAGTGTGCTGTTGGAACTAATAAGATAAGGAAGTCTGTGGTCCTCAGAAGACACAGACCCTGAAGACAAACAGCTCATCACCCCCTCCCCCCACGCCTCCAGATAGGGTTTCTCTAAGCTCTGTCCGGGAACTCACTCTGTAGACCAGGCTGACCTCAAACCTGCTTCTGCCTCCTGCATTAAAGGCATGCACCACCATTGCCAGGCTGAATAGTTCATCTCTGTAGTTACAAAAACCACTAAACTTAGCAGATTCACTACCAATTTGATTTGGCTTTTTAAGCTAAACACTGAAGAAAACCAGAGAATGGAGAAAAAGTTTCACAGATGGCTGAAATAAATTAGCTTTCAGTACCCTGGGTATTCAGGTGTTAGGATGGAAGCCAAAGGCACAGCCAGGGCCCTGGAAGGACTGCGTCCTGACCACACCCCAGAGATAGCCTGGAATTCCTGGGCCATTTTATTGCTGTCTTCCAAGATTGAGGCCCTCATGCCACTCACCCCCTCTGCCACCGTTTTGCCTCCTGGCAGTGCCCTGAACTTACCCCCCCCCCCCAGCTTCACTCAACTGGACCCCGGCCCTTTTGTTTTTCCTTCCAACTGACAGAGCACTCTCTAAAGCCTACTCCTGCCTGTAGTTGCTTAAAGACCTCCAGAGTAGACCACTTGGCCCTTCAATAGCAAGGATGCATGTAGCCCATGGCAGAGTGAATTGCTACAGAGTCTTTGATTCAATAAGGCAATTTCAAGAAATTTGTCCTACAAACAAAATGATGAAACCATAACTGTGTAAGGATATTGATTTCAGCATGTTTTGTAGTGGCTAGGGACCAATTTTTTGGAGGCCTTTAAATTAGTGGCTCTCACATTTTGAGTATGTACTAGAATTACCAGGAGAGCTTGCAAAACACTCTTCTGGGCCCACTTTGAATTCTGAATATGAATCTGCACTTGATGAGGAAACTGGGAGGCGTGGTGCTCACCCCTGTAGTTTCAGCATCTGGGAAGTCGAGGCAGGAAGAGTGCTGAGCTACCTAGTGAATACCAGGCCAGCCAGAGCAATGTAGCAGCATTTAGCCTCATAAAAACAAACAAATGGAAAAAACCAGCTCCCTTCCCACTCCCCTGAAAAGGACCATCCCAGGCGTACCAACACACCCGGGTGTCCAAAGGATGGATAAATAAGATCCAGGCAACGGGGGCTGCTGAAACAGGCAGCTGGGGCGGGAGGCTTTCATTATGTACCCGTGGCCCTTTTGTATTATGTACCAGGGACCTATTTCACTTTGAAAGGGCTGAGGCAGCTGTGACACAGAAAGTGACTAATTCACGCCGCTAAACAAAAACAAGCTGCAGGGCAGCATGCACTGAACAATCACTTTCTTAACAATAGGCCTACCTGTACATACAAAAGCAAGCACATATTTGTGTAGACACACACACACACACACACAGAAAATGTTCTAGAAGGCAAGCTGGGATATAGCTTGGTGGCAGAGTAGGTGCTTATCATGTGTGAGGCTCTGGGTTAGATTAGGAATGCCATAAAAATGAAAAAGTTTTGGAAGGTTCCACAAGTAGCTGGGCATGAGTGTTTCTTCCAAGTGGTTCTGTCTCTTCCAAGTGGTTCTGAAGTGGCTTTCCTTTATGCTCTGCAACTGCTTGAATTTTACACATGAGCAGCATTTTTGCTAAGTACCCATTTTAGTGTTACATCATGTCAAGGATTCTTTTCCTCAGAAAGGGTGTGGGTTCTCCAAGCATCTTGTCACAGCACTCAAGTCCCTCTCCTGTGCTCCTGTTATATTTTTCCCTGCTCCCTCTCTTCAGCCTGTTGAATTCTCACTCAAGCGTGCAATGACACCTGTTGCCTCTTCAGGAGACACAGAATGCACTCTAGTTGGCTGGTTGTACATTCTGTGTCTTAGCCCAGCACTCCTGGCACCTTGCCCAGGAACTGACAACAGATGCCCAGGGCTGTTGGCTAAGAGATCCCTCTGCACTATAGGTCAAAACGCAAAGAACCAATCCAGCTCCTGCTTGGCTGCAATTTACTTCCTCTCAGGGACACAGGCTTCTGACACCCCTATGGCGACTTCTCCCAAACACCCCTGCACATTTCACTATCTTTTGCTCAGGATTGTACAATATGCTCTGCCATTTACGGACACTGTGACCCCAGGGGAACTGTCCTCGAATGCTCTCTCAGTAGGCCTTGGTGTTGAATATCAGTTGGGAGTGCCAAGCTCCCAGATCCTCTCTCTCTCTCTCCTGTCAAATAAGCAAGGCGGACAAAGGAGTCATCTGGCCCATTATATCTGAGGTCAAAACACTCTTGTGTGTCTTCAGAGGCACTTGTATTACGGATGGCACCCTGGTCTTCTAGAACTGGGCCCACCTGGTTCATTCTAAAATGGCAGAAAATTTTCATTCTTTGACCCTTGGTTCTTTTTGCAAACGGACTGGCTTTGCCTGCCGCTCAGCAATGTGATTGTGAAGGCAGGTAAAGGTTCCACAAGTTTAGAGCACCCTGGTTACTGGGACTGGGCAGCCCCTGCTGTAGTTTCAATCTTTTAGGAAGGCCTTTCTGTGGATGATGCTTGGAACACACAGATTATGTCCCCCTTTCTTCTATCTGCACCCTCTGCTCTGCTACAATAAGATACCTGCTGTGTCCCAAAGTGCATCCTTCCTTCCTGCTTCGGTACCTCTCTTGCTTTCCCCGGTGTAGAATGCCCTCTGGTGGCTGGAACTGTACATCTTACCCAGTCAGGTTGCCTCGCTGCTCTGATACAGATAATCTGCCTTTCTCTACAGACCAACCACCTCGGCCCCGATGCATTTCAATCACAGGCTGGTCTCCCTAGACTCCTTGGTAACAGGGCTCTGACCCATTCATTCATCTATGCAACATCCTTCATCCTTGATAACAGCTTAAATTTAAGAAACATCGGTGCCCGGAAGGTATTTTCTGCAGAGTGGTCCATGTGCAGAAGGCGGCAAGAACAATCACCTAGTCTAGTAGCTGCTCGGCCTCATGTCACGCTGCCTTCCATCTCTTTTGTCCTGTTCTGTATTTCAGAACTTGCCTTGACACTGAGTCTGCCTGACTAGATTGGGAGAGGTGAAGAAGCCCCAAAATCTGCCTAGAGGAGGCAGTGGAGCAAAGAAAATGGGTCACACCCAGGACTGTCAGCCTGAGAGCTCTCTGCATCTGCCCAGAAAGAGCCTGCAGTAGGTTTCCTGGTCTTGGTCAGGAAGGTGGTATACCCTCAGCCGCCGCTCACACTGAGTGGTGTTTTGAGAATTGGAACTGAAGCAGTTTCAAAAGTGCCAGCTGCCTTGTGGGCCTGCCCTCTCTGGGTAGGGCAGCTTCCTCTCCAGGCCACCTTCAGGTTTGAAGGGGGAGGGAGGGACAGTGGGGAAATGTGCACTGAGGCTGCTGAAGAGACAGGATGCCAGGAAGGGAGAAACTGTTGGTTTCAATGGGCTGCAGAGGCTTAATATAGGGTACGGAGATTTGGGAGAGGAGGTGGAAAGTTCTGGAGTCCCCCTGGATATCCAATGAGACAGATGTCATGGGCAGCCAAAGACAGGGTCTGCCCCAGTCTCATAAACAGTACAACAGGGGCTATTATTGAGTCTCAATTTGCAAAGGGATTGTCTTAATGGGGTCTGGGCTTTAGTTTGGATAGATCCAAGGCTGGGTGGTAAGTCAGAAGAAATCAACCAAAGGAGAAATCTAAACCTGGGAAGGACCACGGTGCCACATTCCAAAGAGCTGGATGGCTGGGACTGGTTCCACACCATGAACAAAAGAGAGAAACTGAGTTGGTGCTCTATTCCGACACTCCCATCCCACACCCTCCCCCCTTTTCTGGGCAACTGGGTCTCTCTCTGTAGCCTAGCTACACTAGAATTTTTTATTCTCCTGCCTCAGCTCCCTGAGTGAGAGGCTTACAAATATGTCATCATGCCAGACCTCTATTTTATTATTATTATTTTACATTTACTTAGTGTGGGTGTGACGAGGTCAGAAAATAACATGCAGGAGTTGATTTTCTCCTTCCACCATTTGCATCTCTGGGATTTAGCTCAAGTCACAGGCTTGGCGGCAAGCGCCTTTAACAGCTGCGCCACCTCCCTGCCCCTGGGTTTTGTTTCCAAGGCAGGGAGAAGGGTCTGATCTAGGGGTTCCTGGAGGGCACACATGCAGCTGTGATTCCAAAGCTACAGAAATCAGGGCCTAGGTAGGGATGGATCTGGATGCTACAATTAACTGTGGGTGTGGCCAGGCATGGCTTCTAGCAGGATGACAAAAGATGGTGCCTTTCAGAGCCATACCTGTGAGGGACACACCGGGGCTGACCCAAACCCACGGATGGGGGTGATCGCTATGGGTGAGGTTGCAAACACCTGGCTGCTGACTAGCCATAGCATCAGGTGGGGCTAGTGTGGCTGGGCTCAAAAGAGTCAGTGCCAGCCTTTGTGTCTGAAGTCGGGCCGACAATGTTCCCAGCTGTGGCATAAAGCAGGGGGTCTGGGGGAGGGGATATGTCAGGGTCTGTCTGTGGGCCACTGTCTGAGGACAATGCTAATCCCGCTTTTGGGAGTGGCCAGATTCTGGGATACCAAAGGCTAGCCACAGCTGTGGACGCAGGTGGAGGGAAAGGCGATCGATGCCCGGGTGGGTGCGTGACGCGGGAGAGAGGGGGCAATTATCGGGTCTGCAGGGAGAGGTTTGTGGGGGCCGTGACCGGGATGGGGATGGAGGGCGCCCGCTCTCCCTGACCCTACCTTGCCACGGGCGCAGCGCACTGAGCGCAGGGCGCCGAAGAAGATGGGCAGCAGCGCCATGAGCAGGAGGCTGCCGTAGGCCAGCGCGATGCCCTCGGGCGTGGAGGGTGGCCGCGTCGTGACGTTGGCCGGGCTGCTGGCCTCGGCGCTGCCGTTGTGCGGGTCGCTGAGGGCCGAATCCATGGCGAGGCTGCGCTCGGGCTCCGACTCCAGCTCCGGCCGCCGCAGCACGAACGCAGATGGAAGGCGAGGTACTGCGGGGAAAGCCACGTTCCCCTAAAGAAACAGGAAGTGACGTGCCTCCTCGCCTTTCCGCGCCGCGCGCGCGTTCACGCTACTCCCCCCTCCCGGCCTCCGGATCGCCCTCTAGTGGCGATGAGGGAGGGGCGGCTTGTTGCTAAGCAACTTGGGGGCTGACCCATAAAAGCGCTGAGGACCATTATGGCTGTTAATCTATCCTGACACTTGAGGACCCATTCCTTTGGTCGCTGGTGATTTCTTCCGTACCAGGCTGTCCTGCTCTCCACAAATCCTCAGCCTTAAGCCTAGAAGGATGCACACATTCATTCGATACTCAATTGTTCGTTTGTGCCTTAAATATTTATCAGGGTGTCCCACTTATCTTCTAGTTACTCTCCTGGGGTCTTAGGACACTAAAGGGGACAAACAAAAGACTGTCCTTGCACTCACGAAGCTCACATTTTAGTGCGCGGGAGTTGGGAGGGGAAGACAGAAAGAGTAAAATGAACAAAATAAATTGTGAAGTCTAAAATGTATCTTTTAGAATAGCTTTAAAACGTAAAGATGTCAGCATATAGGTATGAGTTCTAAACCATATTAATGAATATAAATTAGAGAAAAACAAAGCAAAATAGGTGTGTAAAAGGTTTGAAAATGTGTTAATTGCTTATTATGTGCCTGACAATAATAACCCTGTCACCCCATAACCTCTTACAGTTTATAAACACTGTGGCTCTCATCATAACTGGAAGGATGTAAGTGGGCAGATGTGTGTGTTCAGTTGGCCTGTTGACTAGGCTCTTAATTGAAAAAAGACAATTAGGCTAAAATTTAGTATTTTAAAAAATAATGTTATAAACCTGGAGAGTTTGTAAAATTATGGTTACATACTTTAATATTTAATTCAATTAATATGTTGCTTCTTTTACCTATTACTAGGCTTCTTGTTCTTGCTAAAAATCATATCATCCAATCATGTTCTAATTACTCATCGCTATCTTTGAGATTTATTTACATCTTTGTACTGATGTCATTTCTATAGGCATTTGATGACTAGAGCGGTGCCATGTTATTCCTTGTTTTCTTTAAAAGGCAGGTAGTTTATACACATTAAATAACCCAGTCTTGGAAGTCAGGCATTGTGGTGCATGACTTCAATCCCAGCACTCAGAGACAGAGGCAGGTAAGTATCTGTGAGTTTGAGGTCAGCCAAGGCTACATAGTGAGACCCTTGTATCAAACAATCAAAACCAAAACAACAATAACTTTCCCTCTCAAAAAAAAAAAAAAAAAAACCCACAATCTTATGGCTGGTACGATGGCTTGGAGGTTAAGAGCACTTTGCTGTTATAGAGGGCAGGAGTTGGTTCAGCATCCACATATGGAAGTTCTCTGATGCCCATCATCCTTTTTTGAAGTAAATTGGTGCTCTCAGGAGCAGACTGTCCCACTCATGAAAAGCCTTATGTTATTAAAACATTTAAAATGCCATATTGTGTAGGTCTTTTAACTGTTTGAAGACCATCTATTTAAAATATATCTGACCTTGAAAACATACCTAACATGACTACAAATTTGATTTTTATAGATGACTACTAGCTTGTATTTCTCTATTATTTGAAATAGCTTTTAAGGACTATAGATTTACATTACATTGTTAAATGAGTTGCATAGGTACAATATCTTAGACAAGAGTAGAAACTATATATATATATATATATATATATATATATATATATATATATATATAAAGCTAGCAGCTTTGAAGTTGTTTTGGATGCAGAATTTTGAGGAAACTGTAACAGGCCAGATCACCTGGGCTACTTGTCTTTATTGGTGTCTGGTCCTTTTGTTTTGAAAACACAGAAACTTCTAAAGATAACATATATATCTGTATTAACACAAGACTGGAATGTGCACTGTGCACAAATCAGTTAAACATGATTTTTTGTTTTTTGTTTGCGCAGGTAAAAGGCTTCTGTTAACTTTATAAGTCTGTTAGGACTGAATAACTAAACCTGTATTCATGTCATATGAAAGGATGGCATGTAATAATAAGTCATGAGGACTCTGTAGCCAAAGAAATTCATCATGTCTCATCCAGTCTCAGAGCTGTTCCCATGTCAAGGGATCAGCATATATGTCATACATCCTGTAGTCTTTTTGGCTTCTTTCTTTCTTTCTTTCTTTCTTTCTTTCTTTCTTTCTTTCTCTTCTTTTAAATGTCTATAGCCAAGATTCTCAGGAAGTCTCCTCCAACCAAATCTGATCTTCATTAATTTTGTAGAGAATCATAACTTTTTGTTTCCTGTAGAAATATAAACTCTCCCCCAACACATTTCTTGACTTTCATTTTGAAGTTAAGACATTCTTAAGATATATAGACTGGTTTAATTTAGCAGTTTTGATAACTAATGCCTCAGCAGTTATTGTTTTTTTTGTACATTAGCATTAAAAATTTTTTAAATCAACATACAGCATCGTACAGGATCCAGACTCCCTGTGTATTTCCCATCTTTATGAGGCTTATTTTTTTAATATCATTCTTTCTTTAAAGACTTTACTATTATTTTTAAAATATTTATTTTTTCTATCACTGTCTATGGCCATTTTCTTTTCTTTCTTCACCATCTAAGCACCTTTTAAAGCATGCTGTACCTTTTTCGAGATTTTCTGTGTCTGGACCTGGCTTTACCAAGTGCCTGCAGCATTCTATGACTGTGTGAGACAAATCTTAAACTGCCACGTCAGTCACCATGAGACTCAGCCTAGTGCTTGGCACTTGTACATAGTGCTGGTGGCCGGCTCCAGCCTGTAGGCAGTGGTAGCTGAGTCTCTGTATGCCAAGCACTGACCTCCCTAAAAGACTGTCGGACTAAGAAGTCATGTCTGGTTCCTTGTCCAGAACTTTTAGCTTTCTCAGGCCCCATGTTTGGATAGTCAAGCCTCCATATTGTACACCATATGTAGATGAATTTTTCTTTGGGTCACTCGCTCACAAAAAACAACATGGAGATTTATTAATTACAAAAGCTTGGCCTCAGCTTATGCTTGTTTTTAGCTAGTTGTTATAACTTAAATTAACCTATTTATATTAATGTATGTTCTATCACGTGGCCTTACCCCCCTTCTCTCTTGCATCTTCCGTTTCACTCCCTGTCTTCTGGCATCTCCACCCTTCTTCTTCCCAGAGTTCTCTCTGTCCCCAGAAGTCCTGCCTACCCTCTTTCTAGCTATTGGATGTTTGCTTATTACACCAGTCACAACAATACATTTTCACACTGTGTACCAATATCCATCAACAGGGATATTTTCGTGGTGATTTTAAACCCAATCAAATCCACAGTGAAAAACTAACCAGCACACCTTGTTCTCTGACAGGCTAAGAATGACAAGTGGGGAGTTGGGGCTTTGGGTTTTCAAGGGCTATAAGCCAAGAGTGAAACATTTTATCCAAGGAGGGTGCACATTGACACTTAAATTTCTAAGAGGAAGTGAAGAATTAAACCCTTGTTCAGAAGAGGCAGGGCTCGAGCTGGGCCTCAGGAGCTCCCAGGGGCCAGGGTGTCCATGATACCAGGATCGTTTGTGTGCATCCCTTGTCTGCTTTTATCTGCTTTCTGTATTTATTCTCCTTCACTGCAAACTGGTGGGCTACAATTGTCAGACCCTGTAATTTGAGTTGAATATCAGGGGAATTTCTAGGGCGCCCAGTCAAAAGTCCTTTTGGGTGGCAAAGACTACTTACAGGGGTAAGTTTGAGGTTGGGGAGGATCTTGGCCATCTCAGGTCAAACAGAAGAGGCTGGAATTGCCCACTGTAGTGGGATAGTAGCCAGGGACAGCTCAATGCTTTTTGAGACAGGATTTTTCTGTAGCTTTGGAGCCTGTCCTGGCACTCGCTCTATAGAGCAGGCTGGTCTTGAACTCAGAGATCTGCCTGCCTCTGTTTCCTGAATACTAGGATTAAAGGCATGTGCCACCAGTGCCCAGCTTGCTGGGATTCTTGATTTGCTACAGGAAAGAATTTCAGGTTGAGTCCACAGAAATGATAGGATAACAGGGCACATTATTGAATCTCTTTTTATACTAAAAAAGCAACCACTAGTCTTAAATGTTTTACATTGGTTTGGATTTTTGTACATTGATACAAATTTAAGGTTATTTTTGTTATGCTGTATTATATGTTTCTATTTCTTGTTTAAGGTATTTTTATATATTGATACAAATTTAAGGTTATTTTTGTTAGAACATACTGTACATATGTTTCTACTCTTGTTAATTTACCTGTAATGTACAATGTAATGTAAATTTCTAGTTCTTGAAAGTTATTATTACAAGCTATTTAGGATAATAAAGAAGTGTAGGTTAGTAGTTTATAACAATCAAACTTGTAGTCATATTTTAGATAGACAGGTGGCCTTCAAAACCTTCAGAGACCTACAGAATATGGCATTTTAATGTTTTAGTAACATAGGGCTTTTCATGACAGCGAGACATGTCTGTTCCTGGCAGCACAATCTACTTCATAAAAGGATAATGGACATCAAAGAACCTCCATGTGGAGTTTGCATTCACTGTGGCAAAGCTAGCCATTTGGGCAAGAAATTGCCCTTGCCTCAACTGCTGACAGTATGCTGTCTAAACTGCACAAGCAGGACACAAAGAAAAAATACCACCAAATTTTGCCAAGACAAGGTAGGACAGTCCTTCAAAAATACTTGCTTCATAGAAGAGTCTGCCAGATATTATAGGCCTGTGGGCCAAATATTGGATGCTCTTATGTATAGGAACCTTGGGTGACTGTCCAGGCAACCAAATGTCTTTGTCCTTTCAATAGGTTTAGAAGTGGCTTGTTCTATACTTCCTGTTTATTCAGGTAATATGTCTTTCAGGGGTCTTTGATGGAGTTGAAGACTAGATAGTTATAGTTGCAGTTTTCCTAGTTATGATAGAAGGTAAATTGGGTACAAAGCTTTAGACTCATCAAGATAGAATAAATAATAAAGTATTTCCTCTAAATATGCCAAATAGAAATGGACTGGACATTGTAAATGTAATTCTTATTTGATAATTGTTCTTTTTGTTTTGTTTTGTTTTTTTAGACAGGGTTTCTCTGTGTAACAGCCCTGGCTGTCATTGAACTCACTCTGTAGACCAGGCTGGCCTCAAACTCAAAGAGATCCACCTGGCTTTGCCTCCTGAGTACTGGGATTAAAGGCATGTGCTACCACCCCCTGGCATTAATTGTTCTTATTGCTTGTAGTTTTATTATGTTAGAGTTAAAACATTTCCTTTTTATTTAGACAAAAAAGGGGAAGTGTTGTGGAATATTCCTTTACACTGTGTGAAGATACGTCACTGTGACTGGTTTAATAAAAAAGCTAGGCAAGATTTTTGAGGCAGAGAGAATACTGGGAAGACGAAGGGTGGAGATACCAGAACTTGCCAGCAGATGAGAGGGAACAGACATTACAAGAGGAGAGGTAAAGCCGAGTCAGGTGGCAACATTAGATGAATAAAAATGGTTAATTTAAGCTACAAGAGCTAGTTAGAAACAAGCCTAAGCTATCAGCTAAGCTTTTATAATTAATAATAAGTCTCCATGTCATTTTTTTTTTTAAAAGCTGGTGGCCCCAAAAGAAAAATCCATCAATAGGAAGTCAATAGGAGTCAATAGGAAGCAGAGTTTTATTAAGAGAGATTTTAACTGAGATTTAAGTATGGGAGTTAAGAGAGAGATGCAACATCAGGCATGGGCAGGGTTTCTAGAGATAGCCATACTTAGTGTCTCAGCCGTAGCCATAGATATGGTTTTGGTGGCTTCTGCAGGTACCATTGCTCAAAGATCTCCAAGGGACCTTTAAAATTTTTTTTTTGCCCTTCAGCATCTGGAGAGATGGGTCAGTAGTTAAGAGCAGTACTGTTCTTGCAGAGGACCATATTCTATTCCTGGCACCAAGATTGGTTGGCTCATAAATAACCACCTGTAATTTAGCTACATGGGATCTGGTGTCCTCTTCTGGCCTCCTCTGTCATCTGTACCCACAAGCACACTCTCCTACTACATAGACAAGATTAAATAATAAAGTACATTTTGAATTAAAGATTAATCTTTTTGGTAAATGAGCTCATAGGGCAGTTTCTGAGCTGCTCTGGATAGGATTACAAGCAGCTAACGTGGCAAATGATGTTAGCAGTGGTAAGGTCAGATAAGACTTATTGAAGTAGGAAAAAGGAGCTTGCAGTTTGCACTCTGGGTGTGTAGGTGACCCCGAGGACTTAAGTTCTATTGATTTGCAACAGGAGTAAAAGGTTCACGGGTTCCCTTTTGTAAACAAAGTTTTAAGGGGGATGCATTGGGCTGTTGCTTAGATTTAGGAATGTGGGGATGGTGCATCCTTCTGAACTAGGTAAAGCAGTCCGTCCATTGTCTTTGACATTTCATTCAAGATGTCTGCCTTTAGGGAGTCATTAGGAAAGCATTGTCTCTGCCAGCTATTTTGGCTTTCTCCATGGTGTCTGGAGTCTCCTGACTGTCAGCAAGAAAGGCAAACCAGTGCACAGGATGGGGCAGGGCTCTTTGCTCCCCCATCTCCCCTTCATTGCCTTTCTGTCTTGCCTGAAAACCACAAATAGCAAAGTTTGAAAAGGAGTTAAAGCATGTCTTTTACTGTGAGTGGAATTTATAATCTTACTTGTCAAGTTATAGCGGGGGTGGGGGGGGTGAGGGGGTGGGGGGTGGGGTGGGGAGAGAAGGACCATACTTGGTCTTATATGCTTAGGCTTTAAGGTCCATTGCTATTTTAACTTAAAAAATTTTTTTGTTTGTTTTGAGACAGCCTCACTATGTAGCCTTGGATAGCCTGGAACTTACTATATAGATTAGTATGGCCTTGAACTCATAGAGATTCTCCTATGTTGGCCTTCCAAGTGCTGGGATTGAAGGCATGCTGTTTATTTTAACATTACTTGAAAGGTCTCTTGATAAAAGGAATGTTGTCTTTACATTGTCAGCCCTCCCAGCAAATGTTAATTGCTTGAGAATTCTTGCTTCTCAGCTGGTGAGAGGTATTACCAGCCTTTGGAGTGAGGGGCTATTTTCCCTTTCCATGTCCCCTTCTATTTTTTTTTAAATCCCTTCTTTCTATACTCAGACTGACAGCGTGTTAGTCATAGACTGTTAGCCTCACACCAGGTTGGAAACATTTTCCTGGCACTGATGTTTTTCCTAGGGAGGGAATTGTGTATGGGATGTTTCCTTGGCAACCTGCTGTGGGGAGGGGAGACCCTGAGTGCTTTGTCTGGCATGGCTGAAATGGCAACTTTGCTTTGCAGGATAATTTGTAGGAAAGAGGGAACAGAGGGGCAGAAAAGACTGGGATGCTGGAGCAGAGAGGAACCAGTGAGATGTCCAGAGGCACTCCACCCAGAGAGGGACATTCATGGTGTGCGCGCGTGTGCTCGTGTGCTCGTGTGTGTGTGTGTGTGTGTGTGTGTGTGTGTGTGTGTGTGTGTGTAGAGGGATAGAAGGTATCATGACAGACTGATTGTGATCTTCTTACAGTTTCTACACACCTCTAGTAGCCTGGTGGGAGGTACCTGAGCATCCCAGTCCTTCCTCTAACACTGAGTGGTATGAGGGGGATTTTGGAACGAGAGGGAACTATGTGTGTTCTGCCTAGTAGGAAATGCATTGGACAGGGACAGAGTAAAAGTGAATGAATAAATGAAAGAAAGAAAGATTTGGTTGCAGGGCTAGCCAGTATAAAGCAGAATGGACACAAGTAGGAAAAAAAAAAAAGATGTAGATGACATTTTCTGTTAGAATTCTACTTGGGAGATGGCTCAGCAGTTAAGAGTATGATTGCCTTACCCAGGATTGGTACCCAACATTCACATGGTGGCTCACAGATGCTCATGACTCCAGTTCTAGGGGATCTGATGCCCTCTTCTGGTGTCTGAAGTCACCTGCACACATGTGGTGCATATAAACTCATGCAGGCACATACACATACATGTAAAATAAATAATCTCGGGGCTCGAGAGATGGATCAGCAGTAGGGTTCTTGCTGCTCTTGCAGAGGACTTGGGTTCAATGCTTGGCTCTCACATGATGGCTTACAACCTTCTGCAACTTGAGTTCCAGGGATCTGAATTCTGGCTTCTTTGGGCTCTGGCCATCCATGTTGGATACATGCATACATTCAGGCAAACCATTTACATACATAAAATAAATCTTTAAAAATATAAAGAAAAAATAAAGCTGAATGAAAAGAGTCCCCCTGAGGGAGTGTGAGGAAGAATGAAGTGTGTTGGCAGACTCCCCGATCTCTAGGGTCTTGCTGTGTAGCTCTAGCTAGCCCTGAACCCTTGATCCTCTTGCTTCAGCCTCGTGAGTGTTGGAATCGAGGTGCATACCACTGTTCCTGACTAGGCCCTGGGCTTCTGAAATGATGTATTGGACAATGAACTAGATAAGAGTAAGGTGGAAAGTCCTTTTCAGAGTCTGTCTGGAGTTCTTTCTCTTGGAGGCAGAGGCTCCCCTTGGTTAGTGTCCTTTCCTGCCAGCAGAGGGCAGTCTAGGCCAGTTAACAGATTTGCCCTCCCCCCTGGTGACTGTTTGCAACATGGACCCTAAGGAAGGCCACACTTAGCTACAGGCCAGCTCTGAGTCTAAGGTTCTGCCTTTGACTCCAGGCTGAGTCTAGCTAGAGAAATCTGGGCCAGATCAAGTCCTATGCTGCTGGCCAATCCAAGCCATACACTCTCTCCAGGAGTATTTCTAATCCTCGCCTAGAGTTCCTTCCCATCATGCCTGATGTGCTGTTAGAAACCCTTTGGCAATCATGTATGCCTGCAAGATAGTTTCCCATGCCTCGCCATCACCTTCAGGTGCTGTTTTGTTTGTCCAGCCAGGTCAGTGTGAAAACGGGAACATTTAACTTCTCTAGAGCATTTGAAAGATGTAGCAATCTTGGCTCTGCATTTTGGGCTGTGTCTAATTAACAGTTTGCTTTTGTTCGTTTGTTTAAAAAGATTTGTTTTATTTTATGTGTATGTGTATGTGTTTGCCTGCGTATATGTATGTGCACCATGCTCATGCCAGGTGCCCGAGATCAGAAGGGGACATCAAATCCCCCGGACCTGGAGTTATATTGATTGTGAGTGGCTGAGTGGGCGTTGGGAACTGAACGTGGGTCCTCTGCAAGAGACTACCTGTTCTTATATCTCTCTAGCTTCAAATACTTATTAAAAAAAATGATTGCGCAGTTTCCCCATCGTGTACTGTGGTCTTGATATCCTACCTCCCATTCCTCATCCTACACAGCTGTGTCTCAGGGTACAGAATCACACCTGTTACACACAGCAAGAGACTTTTGGTGAGCCTCCAAGGTCCACAGAACAATGTCCTCACCCTTTGGACCAGTAATTGATCCTTTTATGTCACCTCTGGCTTCTCCCTGTAGCCTGACCTCTCTTAGTCCCAGACTTTGAGCTTGCAAAAGCTATTCACAGGTTGCCTAGTTAATTGAATTTATTTATGTATTCATTTATTTGTATATGTCAGTCATGTATATCATGGTGCATCTGCGGAGGCCACAGGAAAACTCTATGGATTTGATTTTTACATGTGGTGATGGCTGCTCTTGGTTGTCAACCTGCCTACATCTGGAGTTAACTAAAACCCAAAATGATGGCCTACACATGTGAGAGATTTTCTTCCCCAATTACAGCATTTGAAGTGGGAAGTCCCATTTTTAACCCAGATCTTCTGAGGTGGTAAGAGCCACCTTTAATCTCGGCCCCACCTTCTGCTGGCAACTCTCATTTGTAAGTCCATTCCTTCATGGGCATTAGAGCCTACTTCTTCAGGATTCCGGTGTGCCCTGAAGACTGTGGGAGACATCCAGCTGTGTGGACTGAACAACTACTGGATTCTTGGACCTCCTATTGGTAGACAGTCATTATTGGATTAGCTTGGCTGTCCTGGAACTCACAGGCTAGCTTCGAACTCAGAGATCCCCTTGCCCCTGCCTCCCGAGTGCTGTGATTAAAGGCATGCGTCACTACCACCTGGCTAAATTTCCTTTTTCTATATAGATTCATCTATAAGTTCTGGTCCTCTAGAGAACCTTGACTAATGCTCATGGTGCTGGAGATTGAACATGATATCTGTATCTACATGGCAAGCACCTTCAGCTGTTGAGACATCTCACAGCACCATTACCCACAAGTTTTTATTTATTTATTTTAAAACATACTTAATTTTATTTTAAAGATTTATTTTATTTTATGGACATAACTCTTTTGTCTGCAAGTATGTATGTGCATCACATGTGTGCATGGTGCCTGTGGAGGTCAGAAGAGGGTGTCATATGTCCTGGAATTGGAGTTACAGATAGCTGTGATCCATCACATGGGTGCTTCTGGAAGAGCAGACAGTGTTCGGAACAGCTGAGCCATCTCTCTAGCTTTTAACACGAGCATTACATTTTTTTTTCCTGTTGTTTATTTTTGAGGCAGAATGTGTCTATGTAGGCCTGGTTGTCCTGGAACTCAATATAGGGACCAGGCTATCCTCAAACCCCACAGATCCATTTGTCTCTTCCTCTTGGGTGCTGGGAATCAAGGGGTGTGCCGCCATGCCTGACAAGAATTTCTTTTTTACCCTTGTGTGTGTGCCAGTGTGCGTCTTTTGGACCATATGTATGCAGGTGCTTGTAGAAGCCAGAAGAGGGTATTGGGTCTCCTGGAGGTTGAGTTTCAGGTAGTTGTGAGCCATGTGATGTGGGTGCTAGGAACCGAACTCAGGTCCTCTGATAGAGCAGTACGTGTTCATAATGGCTGAGTTATCTCTCCAGTCCCATTTACTTATTATTTTTAATTTCAAAGACAGGATCTTGCTTGTAGCCCAGGCTGTCTTTAAATTCACGATCCTTCTACATCCTCAGCGCTGAGATTACTGCTACTAGGCTTAGTTTCAGTATTCTGAAAGAACTCAGGATGGCAGGCCGGCTCTTTAAGCCATTGCTAACTCCGGTTTGATAACACTGAAGTTGGGGAGTTTGCACCTGGTCCCTAGCTTTCTGGTGGGGAAATGGAGCACTGGAGAGAAGGGACGTGATAAGAGTCCAACAGGAGAGCAGGCTCAGCTTGTGGCCTTCCAGCCCACAGTTCTTTCCACAACCAGCCAGAGGTTCTGTCGGGTACCTACTGCAGTATATGGGGCCTGACCAGAATGAACAGCTTCCTGGTTCTGAGCACTTGGAGTTCCAGCATCGAGTCTGTTTCCTTTGGAGGGCAAAGGGACTTGAAGGCCTCTTGGTCTTCAGGGAGCCCCAGCTCATGTTTCGAACTCCTGTGATGAGTCCTCTGATAAGCTCATGTCAGCCTGTTCCCAGGAGGATGAGCTGGCTGACCAGCAGCCAAGGGCGAGATGCCGTGGGAAGGAGATCCTGACTGACTGGAGGCCTGAGGAATGTGGGAAGCACCAGGCAGGCAAAGCAACAGGGTGGGGAGGGTGTGTTAGTCTCAGAAGGTCAGGCAGCTGTGAGAGCCTGGACTGAGGTTGCAGGAAGCCACCAACTGGCTCTAGGTCAGTGCTATGGTGCTGACTAGCATCTGGGTTTTATCTCAAGGATTTTGCATGCCAGGAAGTTGCCAGTCCTGGGTGGTGGTTACCATGGCAACTATCTCTGCTCTATAGCGACCAAGGAGACTTGTTGCCATGACTGTGGCTGCCAGGTACAAGAGACAAATGATTGGCTATCAGTCCTTCCTTGAGACAGATTCAGCCTCCCTTCCTCCTCCTGCCACCAACTGCTAAAATTCAGTGTACATGGGGCCAGATGCAGTGATGCTTGATGAAAGTGTCAGACACCAGAGCTCTGGCTTACTGCCACCTAGACATAGGCTGACATTCTGTGTAACGGGGTTAAATCTCTGCTTTTGCCTGTGCCTTAGTTTCCCTATCTGGATAATTCAAAGACTGGACTAATTCCCTTCAATTGTAAATTGTGGTTGCCTTTAATTGGGAAACATCCAGAAAACCAAAGGGTTGTTTCAGAAATAATGAGACAAGTGTCAAAAGCTGTCCTAAGCACTCTTACTGATGATACTTACCGCCTCCATGGCTCTGATGTGTCAGGTATTGCCCACTCTGTGACTGTGATGAGGCCTGGGGGGGGTGCTTTTAAAAATTCTGGAGTGTTCATTGTGTTTCTGGGGAGTGGTTCTAGGTACTCCATAGAGAGCCATTAATAATTATCAGGATTGCATATAGATTTCCTTTTGGATAGTCTTTGATTATATAGACACCGCTGGCCTCTAACTTATGATCCTCCTGCTTTAGCCTCCCCATCGAAGGTGTATGTCACCACACCCAGTTTATGTGGTCCTTGGAATCGAACTCAGGACTCTATTAACTTAGACACCCCCCCAGCCCTTAGTATGTCCATATGCTGGCATCGGAGCACCAGGTTAACAACAGCTCTGCTTGAGGTCTACTGTGGTGGAGTTTATGAGCACTGTACTTTCTGATGTCAGAGAGATCAGGTTGCATCTGGCTTAGCTGATGGCTCTGAAGCCCAGCCTTGGTAGAGAGAGATGTCAGTGTAAATGCATCTGTCTCTTTGGGTCTGCTAGCCTAGGCTCCAAGAATGGCTGATAGTTTGAGAAACAGGCGGGGCACAGCATAAAATGGCAGGGCCTAAGAACCCAAGGAGGAAGCAAGGAGCCTGGATGCCTCTCCTGGGGCAGATGCCAGGTCTGTAGCCTCCAGGACCTGCCCTTCCCCCTGCAAGCCCAACAGTCCCGCCCCTTGCCTTTCATAGCAGGACTTTGCAAACAGTCTCTCTGGATGGACACTGGACACGGCTGCACCTCCTCCCTGCACACTTTCCATTCCCAGACTGAGCCTCAGCCAGGGTTCCTCAGGAAAATTGGCTGAAAGAGACATTTTCCATGCTCTTGACTCCTCTGACTGCCGGCGCTCTCCAACCTCTTCTCCCCTCGGTGACCCACACCCAGAAAGCAGGGGTGTTGTTTGGCCAACCTGCTGTCATTCACCCAGCACTTAGCATGAAGTCATCTTGTCTCTCCGATCCTCAGTGTTGTAGTCTATGAAACAAGCTGCTCAGGCTGCATGTGGTGGTGCAGGCCTGTAATCCCAGTACTCGAGAGAAGGAGGCAGAAGAGCTACTTGAGTCTAGCCTGGGTATGTGGTGAGACCTTGTTTCAGATTCAAACCTATGAGGGCGGGCAAAAGGATATCTCAGTTGGAAAAGTGCTTGCCGTGCAAGCATGAGGACCAGATTTGGACTGTCATCATTGACAGGTAGTCATGACAGCACACCAGGATTCTAGCACTCTGGTAGACGGAGACAGGATTCCTGGGGCAATCTGGTCAGCTGAACTAGTGTAATTGGTGAGTTTGGGTTCAAGTAAGAGACCCTGTCTCAACAACTAAGGTGGAGAGAGATTTCAGAAGACAACTGATGTCAACCTCTGCCTTCACAAGCACATGTACACCTGCATACATGCATCTGCACCCATGTATGTGAATAGGTATACATACAGGTACAGCACACGAATGGACACATGAAAGAAAAGGAAGAACCCATCAAATCCAATCACACACACACACACACACACACACACACACACACACACACACACACGCATGCACGCACGCACGCGCGCACACACACACACACACACACACACACACACGCACACAGAGGACAAAGGGGTTGGGGAGATGGCTTAGTTGGTAGAGCACCTGCCATACAAGTAAAAGGAACTGAGTTCAGATCTCCAGAATCCAAATAAAAAGTTGGGCACAAAGGCACAGGCTTGTAACCCTTAGCCTTGGGTGTAGGGGCCAGGGACAAACAGATCCCTGAAGCTCATTGGTTGGCCAACTTAGCCAAACCAATAAGCTGCAGATTCAGTGAGAAACCCTGTTTCAAAAAGTAAAGGTGAAGCTAGTTAGGGTGGCGTGCACACTTGATCCCAGCACTGAGGAGGCAGAGGCAGGCGGGTCTCTGTGAGTTCGAGGCCAGCCT
This sequence comes from Phodopus roborovskii, assembly GCF_943737965.1. NCBI lineage: Eukaryota > Metazoa > Chordata > Mammalia > Rodentia > Cricetidae > Phodopus > Phodopus roborovskii. The sequence continues at coordinate 3,029,797 of NW_026125264.1, forward strand.
AGTCTACAGAGTGAGTTCCAGGACAGCCAGAACCATGTAGAGATACCCTTTCTCAAACAAACAAAAAGTAAAGGTGGAGAGGACAGAGGAAGGACATGTGATATTGACCTTGGGCTATTACATAGATGTGCACACATGTTCATGTACACACCCACAGACAGGTTTTCTCTGTGTAACAGCTCTGATTGCCCTGGAACTCTCTTTGTAGGTCAAGCTGGCCTCAGACTCACAGTGATCCCCCACCTCTGCTCCCTGAGTGCTGGAATTAAAGGTGTGTGCCACCACCACCTTGACTGGCATTTCTTATTTTGTCTTTCATACTATATATTGCCTGTGACTTTGCACAAGGCTTGACCCTGCACTCTCTTCATGTGTAAAATGCCCAGCTCTCACTACTATGAAAGTTGGTGAAGTAGCTGTGTTGCATATCTCTGGGCTCAATGACATCTATCTCAACCTTTTGTTGTGAGACAGGGTCTTATTATATAGACACTGCTTTGAACTCAGGATCCTCTTGCCTCCTGGGTACTGGGGTTATAAGAATGCCTTCCTGTATACTTCATTGATCTGAACTGGGTAGGTTCCCCTTAAATCAGTCTCTTGCTAAATGTAATGAAGTTCTTCTTGATCCCACAGAGGAGAACAACATTGCATTGTTGGTAATGTGGAAGAAATGAAAGAAAAAAAAAAAGGCCAAATATCTTCTACAGGATATATGGTGGTGGGAAGAAAGGATAAGCATCACTGTTAATGGTGGACACCTCCAGGCAGAAGTGGGGGCATAGGGGAGGGCGTGGAGGGAGCTCTAAGGCAGATACCACAGTTCTGTCCAATGGCCCTCACTTCATTATAGAAGCCATCTTGTTTGGAAAAGTGAGGGATTGCAGGATTGACCTAAAGCAGGTGTGGCAAACTCATTCTCATTCCCTTCTGCCTGCCCTATAGTGGCTTTTCCAGCTTCCCTTGCAGCGAGAGGTAGTAAGTGAACTATAAACAAAAGTCTCCTGGTAAACAATTTCCCCTTTGATTAAAAGACAGAGGAGAGAGGAGGGAGAAAAAAGATAGAAGGAGTGCATGAAAGAGAGAGAGAGAGGGAGAGAGAGGGAGAGAGAGGGAGAGAGAGGGAGAGAGAGAGAGAGAGAGAGAGAGAGAGAGAGAGAGAGAGGGAGGGAGGAAGAGAAAGAGGGAGAGAGGTTTCTTTTTTTCTGACATTGTCCTTTCTGACTGTTTGGGATACCAGTCTAAGGATGGAATGCTTGGAATTGTGGTAGTCATATTACAGCCATGAGAAAAAGCCTGACAGAATTACAGAGTTGCACACTAGGGTCTTCACCTTTTAGGGCTGATGAAGCAACCTAAAATTGCCTACCTCTAGGCATCTAGGTAGAAAATGTTCTTAGAAGGATTCCCTTCATGCATAGCTACAGGCAGCTTCATAGATAAAGACATCTTTGAAATTCATACCATATATCCGCCATTGTTTTGATTTATCCTTCAAATGAAAATGTATTGCTGCTGTAATTCTAAGTTCTATTTGAAATACACACCACCTGGCATTGGGCATCCTTGGTATTCCAAGTGGCAGGAAGAGCCCTGTTGGAAAGAGAGCTAGTAAGGAGTGAATAAAAGGAACACACTGTTCCTTGTAATTATGTCCTAATGCCGAGGAGTGGCCTTGTAGACTGGGGGAGGGGGGTGATAATCCATTTCTCATCTCTGTTCAGGTTTTCATCAGAGGTTGTAAAATGCTAGCTCTGGTTAGATTAGGGATGGTAGACATGACTTGCCTGGTTTTTATTTTTATTTTATTTTGTTTTTTTTTTTTTTTTTTTTTGAGACAGGGTCTCTCTGTATTTTATTTTGTTTTATTTTGGGTGTATGGATGTTTTGCCTGCATGCATGTCTGTGTGCCATGTGTGTGCCTGGTGCCCACAGAGGCATGGTAATTATCTTAGTTAGGGTTTCTACAGGTTTTCTTATAAAGGAAAACATTTAATAGGGTGGTTTACAGTTCAGAGGTTAAGTTTGCTATTGTCACGGTGGAACATGGCAGTGTGCAGGCAGACATGGTACTGGAGAGGTAGCCGAGAGTTCTGCATCTTGTGCAGGCAACTTACTGGGTGTGACTTGAGCATGTATGAGAACTCAAAGCTTGCCTCCACAGTGATGTACTTCCCCCAATAAGACCCCACCCACTTCAACAAGGCCACTCCTCCTAATAATGCCCCCTCCCTTTGGGGGCATTTCCTTTTATTCCATTCCTTGGCCCTCAAAGGCTTGTAGCCATATCATAATGCAAAAATGCATTCAGTCCAACTTCAAAAGTCCCCATAATCTATAACAGTGTCAAACATAATTAAAAGTCTAAAGTTCAAAGTCTCTTCTGAGAGTCATGCAATCTTCTAACCTTTATCCCCTATCTAATCAAAATCAAAAGGCAAATCACATACTTCCTACATATAACGGCACAGGATATACATTACCATTCCAAAACATAGGGAGGGAGGGGAGTTTAGTGAGGAGATACTGGACCAAAGCAAGACCCAAAACCAGCTGGGCAAACTCGAAACTCTGAATCTCCATGTCTGATACCAAAATGCTCTTTCTTTTCACCTTTGTGGACTACAACACACTTCTTTCTCTTGGGCTGGTTCCACCCCTGTTACCAGCTTTCTGTGGTAGGCATCCCATGGCTCTAGCATCCCCAACATTCTGGGGTCTCCAAGGCAATCCAGGCTTCCACTTCACAGCTTTACACAATGGCCTCTCTAGGCTTCCATTCAGGGACGCCCCTGACACTAGCCTGGCCTCAGATGCTTTCCTTAGGAGTTGAGGCAAATTCCATAGCCCCTTTATGTTATCCTTAACTCCAGAACCATGTGGCTGAAGTTACCAAGTTCTGCTGCTTACTGGGGCTGGAGCATGGCTCCCTCATTCAATTATATCTTCACCAGCTTTCTGTTTTTGATGGTTTCTTTCATTGCCTAAGCTTGGATGTCCTGGAACTTGCCCTGTAGACCAGGCTGGCCTCAAAATCGGAGATCTGTCAGCATCTACCTTCCCAGCACTGGGATTAAAGGTGTGTGCCATCTCACCTGGCTCTCCTCTTTTCTTTAATTCCTTTTTACAAGTTGTAAAGTTATTTTGGTGGGATCTTGCCCCGAGGTCACCACTCCATTTATTCCATTTCTTAATCTGTTTTTTCTCCATGAACAAAAAATTTAGCTCCATTTCATTGTCTGGTGCTCTAATTTTACATTTTCCCCTCTTGTTCGACTTGCTCCTTTTCATTATAAATATTTATAATCAGGAACACTAGTAACCACACAACAAAGTCTATACTAGGCTTTTGAGATTTCCTCTGCCAATGGAATTAATCAAAAACTCTTTACTTTAGCCTCAGGCAGACTCTTTGGCCAAGGGCAAAACTCAGCCACTTTCTTCACCATAATATAAGAACAATTCTAGGTAACATACTAAAATTCTTCTCCCTGAAACCTCTCAAGCCAGCCCCCAACAGTTCAAGTAACTCTTTGTCTGTCTTCCATGCTCCTACTAGCATGGCCCATTTAAGGAGCACTTAAAGTGTTCAGTTGTTTTTCTGATACATGTTCTATATTCCTTCAAACAAAAGCATGGTTGGGCCTATCATAGCAATACCCCAGTCCCTGGTACCAATTTTTCTCTTAGTTAAGGTTTTTATTGCTGTGAAGAGACACCATGATAATGGCTACTTATATAAAGGAAAACATTTAAATGGGTATATTGCGGTTAAATAAGGATCAGGATAAACAAATAGGCCGAATAGATGTTTATTCAGGGAGAAATAACTTACAGCCTAGACAGATGAACACCAGCAATTTCCACCGGATGCTCTCCTGTCCGAGTCCTGCCAGCAAGAGAGCTTTTCCTGGCTCTTCCTCTGACCTCCTTCCACAGGTCACTTCCGCCCATGGCTCCACACCCAATGGGCGTGGTCAGTGCCACAGAAGGACTATCTCACTACATGGGTGCCTTACAGTTCAGAGGTTTAGTCTATTTTCATCATGGTGGGACATGATGGAGCACAGGCAGATATGGTGGTAGAGATGTAGCCGAGAGTTCTACATCTTGTGCAGACAACAGGAAGTGGTCTGTCTCATTGGACTTGGCTTGAGCATATATGAGACTTCAAAGCCTACCTCTATAGCAGGCTTTCTTTTGGGCCACCTACCAGCTCCCAAACCATGACATGGAGAGTTATTATTAGTTATGAATTCTCAGCCTTATTTTATGCTTGTCCCACTAGCTCTTATAACAATCTATTTATCTTCATCTACATTTTGCCTTGGGGCTTTTTTACCTTTCTTTCATTCTGTGTGTCCTACTCCATGCCTGCCTGGTTGGTGGCTGCCTGACTGGCTGGCTCTAGGTGTCTCCCTCTCTTTTTTCCCCTCATTCTCTCTCTCTCTCTCCTCCAGCCTATATACCTCCTCTTCCTCATTGTCTCTGCCTGTCAGCCCTGCCTATTCCTCTACTGCCTAGCTATTGACCATTCAGGTTTTTTGTTTTGTTTTGTTTTTTTTATTTTTTATTTTTTTTGTTTTTTGAGACAGGGTTTCTTTGTGTAACAGTCCTGGCTGTCCTAGAACTCCCTTTGTAGACCAAGCTGGCTTTGAACTCACTGAGATCCAGATCCATCTGCTTCTGCCTCCCAAGTGCTAAGGTTAAAAGCATGTGCCACCACTGCCTGGCAGGCTATTTCATTTTTTACTAGACCAGACAACACATCTTTACATCATAAAACAACACATCTTTACATCATTAAACAAATTCAGCATAGATAAATGTATCACATCTTTGCCTAGTTAAAGTAATATTCCATAACAGAAACAAGTGCAACACATCTTTACATAATTAAAGTAATTATGGAATATTCCTTTACAATGTGTAAATATGTGTCACTGTGACTGGGTTAATAAAGAACCTGACTGGCCAATAGCTGGGCAGGTAGAGGTTAGGTGGGACTTGCAAACTGGGAGGATGCTGGAAAGAAGGGTGGAGTCTGAATAGTCTCGAGAGAGACACAGAGGAAGCAGGAGATAAACATGCTAAGCTGAAATAAGGTACCACCATGTGGCAGAGGGTAGATAAGAAATAAGGGTTAATCTCTAAGGTCCATGGTTTCCACAGTCTGGTTGCATAAGTAAGGGACACAGTGTCTATTTAGAATATCTTCATCCCTCTGGGAATGTTTTATAGTTTGAGTATCATTTGAACTAGTTTAATGACTGCCATTTGACTGGCCTTGTCTTTCAGAGTTCTTCTTTGTTGTTTCAGTGCCTTGGAACTATCAGGGATATTGTATCCTTTATGCCATAGACCTTGTCAATTTGGATGCTGTTTTGAAGAAATTAGAGTTTGATGAACTATCTGCCCTGTGTTGGTCCTCTGAGGCTCTTCTGAGCCATTATGGTTCTGTTGAACCTTTTCAGACATAGAAGTAAGGGTGTTGAGGAGATCTCTGTTGTAACTATGTAACCAAAAAAATAAATAAAACTGTATCGCAAAAAAAAAAAAAAGAAAGAAAGAAATAAGGGTTAATTTAAAATGTAAGAGTTAGCTAGTAATAAGCCTGAGCTATCAGTTGAGCATTTATAGTTAATAATAAGTCTCAGCCTGGTTATTTGGGAGTGGCTGCTGACACAGGGAAATTCTGCCTACAAGTACTGTTGCACAACATATCTCTACAGTGATACAATTTTTCCAATGAGACCCCACCTACTTTAACAAGGCCATACCTCTTAATAGTGCTCACTTTGGGGGCCATTTTCTTTCAAACCATCACAGTAATACACATCTTTAATCTTAGCTAGCACTTAGAAGGCAGAGGCAGGAAGACTCTGATAAGTTCAAGTCCAGCCTGATCCACACAGTGAGTTTCAGGCCTGCCAGAGAGACATAGAGATATTCTGTCTTAAAAACGAAACCAAACCAAAAATAAAGATTAAAAATAGATGAGGCTTAGAGAGATGGCTCAGTGATCAAGAACATAGGTTGCTCTAGAGGACCCTGGTTCAATCCTCAGCACCCACATGGTAGCTTACAATTATTTGTAACTCCAGATCTGGAGAATCTGATGCCCTCTTTCTGGCCTCTGTATGTACCAGGCACACATGTGGTACATAGATACACATGTGGGCAAAACATCCATACACATAAAATAAATACATCAAAGATTTGAGCTATTTCACCAAACAGCTAGGTCCTGGTTTTCTTAGGAAAATGGAATACCTGTGGTGCTAGGTTCCCATCCTGACAGCCCGGGAACAACAGGCAGCTTAGTCCCCCATTCCCAACAAGAGGGTGTAGTATTTACTTTTCTGTTGTTGTGATTAAACACCACAACCAAGGCAACTTGAAGCAGGAGGCGTTTATTTGGGCTTACAGTTTCAGAAGAGTAAGAGTCCATTATAGCAGGGGTGCATGGTAGCAGGCAGGCGTGGTGGCTGCAGCAGGAAGCAGAGCGCGCGCAGACTGCAAGTGGGAACAGCCTATATACTTGCAAAACCTGCCTCAGTGACATCTTCCTCCAACCGTACCTCCTAAAGCTCTGTAAACAATCCCATCAACTAGGGACTAAAGGCTCAAATGCCTGAGCCTATGTGGAACATTTCTCATTCAAACTATCACATGAGACAAGTTGTTCTGCACCTTGATGCTCTCTGAAGTCTATCTGTGACCTCCATAATTTATGTGAGCCATAATTAGTTAGCTACCAGCAGAGAGAGAGAGAGTGGTGTTTGGACTCTTGTATATAAAGGTGTTGACAGCTGGGGAAATGGCTGTGGGCAAAGCATGAAGACCTGGATTTGGATCTCCAGCACCCATGTAGCAGCTAGGTATGGCATTGTGCATCTCTAACTCCACTGCTGGTGGGCAGAGACAGGCAGATCCTGAGGAGTTTCTGGCCAGCTAGCAACAGCGAGTGCCAGGTTCCATGAGAGACTGTCTTAAAATAAGATGAAGAGGCCCGGAGGAAGATGTCTGCATCTGTCTGGAGATGAACCAGTGATTAAGGGCACCTGCTGCTCTTACAGAGGACCAGAGTTTGGTTCCTAGCACCCACATCAGGTGACTCACAACTGCCTATAATGTCAGCTCCAGGGAACCTGACACCTTCTTCCAACCCTCCTGGGTACCACTGCCAGGAAAGTGGCATACACACACAGATGCATGTAAAAATAAATCCTTCAGGCATGCTGGTTCACATGTTTAGTACTAGCCCTCAGGAGTCAGAGGCAGGTGAATCTCTGTGAATTTGAGACCAGGTTGGTCTACATAAGGAGTTTTAGGTCAATTAGGGTTGCACAGTGAGACTCTTTAAAACAAAAAACAAATCCAGCTTTCTCACCGGGTGTTGGTGGCTCATGCCTTTAATACCAGTACTCGGGAGGCAGAGGCAGGCAGATGTTTGTGAGTTCGAGGCTAGCCTGGTCTACAGAGTGAGTTCCAGGACAATCGCCAAAGCAATACAGAGAAACCCTGTCTCGGGGGAAAAAAAAAAACAAAAAACAAACAAACAAAACACCTTTTGGTTTTGTTTTGATTTGAGACTAAGGGTCTCACTGTGGCTATGAGTGGCCTGAAACTGGCTTTGGAGACCAGGTGAGCCGCTGCTTCCTGAGTGACTGGTTTGAAAAAATCTTAAGCTACCTGACATGCTTATGTACAGGCATGTGAACCTACATGTGCATGTAGGTTCATATGTATTCGTATACTAACACACACACACACACACACACACACACACACACACACACCAAAGAGGCAAACCCCTCTGATCTGTGTGGGCCCAGTGTGATCTCAGAGAGGAGGGGCAAGCAGAAAAGGGGGTTGGAGAGATGGAGTCTACGCTTGGCTTGATATAACTGGTATAACGAGTGAGCTATGAGCCAAGGAAAATGTTTGCCCTGTGGGAGCCGAAGAGAAGGAAGTGTCTTCTCCTCCAGAGCCTCCAGAGGGTACTGCTGCCACGATGCTGTGCCACAGTTTGGCCCAACTGTAATATAACAGGCCTGCGCTATTGGAATCCACTGAATTGATGTTAATTTGTAGGAAGTGATAGGCTTCTCATAGGTCTATCAGACTTCACTCTCTCTACAACAGCCATGGAGTTATGGCTTTGGTGACTTCGGAGGTTAATATCTTCAAGGACTTGCTAAGGAATTTAAATAAGGTGACAGGTGATTTCTGAGGTGCTCCTGGACAGGGTTACAGCTGGTGAGGTGAAGCCCAGCTCACAGGGCTGCAGAAACAGGACAGCTTCACAGAAAGCAGACTTTAATAGTTGTACTTGGGAGATTCTTGGGAAATATCCAGATAGCCAGACCGCACTAGTGTGCATGGTTCAGAGCGGTTTTAACTTGTTAATTTAGATTCATCTCTACATAGAACGAATACTGTCTCCATGCTGGCTGCCTTCACAGCAAATGGTGCTAACTGTGCTGGAATCCTTGACTCCAGCCAGACTCCAGAGACGGAGTCCTTTTCCTTCCCGTGCTCCTGTCACCTCCCCGGTCTCTCTGTCCTGCCTCAGATCCACTTTTTTTCTGTGTGGGTTCCTGACACATAGTTTCTGGGAGGGAGAAATGGTGACTTTTGTGCCTCTGCATTGCAGGACGGCTTTAAGGCAGCTTAGGGTGGGGAGTGTGACCCATCTCACATGGCTCCCTCTTTTGTTGTCTGACACATAGCTTTTCCCCATATGTAACTTTTCTTATTACACTTGTCTGTTGTCTGTCTATCTATCTATCTATCTATCTATCTATCTATCTATCTATCTATTCATCCATCATCACATCATCATCTATCTATCCACCTATCTATCTATCCATCTATCTATCATCTATCTATCCACCCATCATCACCTATCTATCTTTTGTAGGTATGGTTCTCTTCTTTCACCTTGTGGGTCCTGGGGATTGAACTCATGCCTTCAGGCATAGTGGCAAGAACATTTACCTGCAGAACTATCTCGTCAGACCCATCAGGAAGCTTTGCTCAGGGGCAAACCATGATTAATCCAAGTAGATGACTGACTTGAAGGTGGCCATGTGACTATATCCTGTCAGTGGGAAACTTTGCTTGCTAGAAGCTCCTGGGAGACTCCTGGATGATGAAAGCCAGCAAAGCAGTAGCTTTCTCATGTCCCCTGGATATTGTCATGCTCATATTTGATACTTGGAGCTGGCGTGGCCATATTGGCACCTCAAATGTAGCCAGTCAAGGTAAGCTGAAACTCAGAAGACAGTAGAGGTAAAGGGTGGTGGTGGTGCACACTTTTAAGCCTAGCACACAGGAGGCAGAGGCAGGATCTCTGAGTTCCAGACTAGCCTTGTCTATAGAGTGAGCTCCAGAACAGCCAGGGCTGTACAGAGAAACCCTGTCTCAAAAACAACAAACAAACAAACAAACAAGATGGCAGAGAGGAAAGAGCGTCTGACACAGGTGCTCCTTGTTCATAGCAGTACTATTTGTAATAGCAAAAGAAGTCCAATACGAAGAAAGCTGAAAAGAAAAAAACCTAGTATGTTTATAAGCCATGCAGTGGAATACTACACACTGCTAAAAAGTATAAACTATAGTTAATTATCAATGCAAATGACTCTCATAAATACAATATTGGATGTGAAAAGTAAAGCTGAAGGGTTTATATTTGAGTAGTCTAAAAGCATGTTTCAGAGCACATTTACATGGGAAAAGGTATAATGAATTGAACAAAAATATTACTACAAAGTATGGAGTGCTCAAGTGTGAGGAGCTTCATGCTAAAGAAATCTGAATTCTCACACTGACCTTAAGAGAGGGAAGGGCGAGCTAGAGGTGGTGGACAGCGCCAAGGAGACAGCATTTTCCAGACATAGCAGGGCTGGTGCACATATGAACTCCCAGTCTATGACAGCAAGCACAGGGCCTACATGGTCAAGTCACAAAATCCCAGAGAAGGGAAAGTGGCACAGAGCCAGTTTTCCTTAGTGGAATGACACTGGGCGTCAACCATACTCCAATATGGTTGCTCAGTAGTTAGCCAACACAAAACAGATTCCCCTGTGTGTGTTTAGATAAAGATCTTTATTATTATTATTATTATTATTTTTTTAAATGTATATGAGTGTTTTGCCTGCATGTATGTCTGTGCACCGTGTGACTGCCTGCAAGAGGGCATCAAATGCCCTGGGACTGGAGTTATTGACGGTTGTGAGTCACCTTGTGTGTGTGAGGAATTGAACTTGTGTCTTCTGTAAGAGCCACAAGTGCTCTTAATCACTGAGCTAATTCTCCAGCCTCCTTTTGTCTCAAGAGAGAAAAAGAATATGAAGTTGGGTGGGTAGGGAGGGAGATCTGGGAGGAGTTGGGGTAAGAGAAAGAATAGAATCAAAATATAATGCATGAAATTTTAGAAAAGTAAAAATATACCCCACAGACACACCCACAGGTCAATCTGATGGAGGCCATTCCTCATCCGAGGTCCCTCTTCCCAAGTGATTCTAGTTTGCATCAAATTGACAAAAGTACTAACCAGCACAATGTCTTTGTTACCCATAAAACTGAGTAAGCCTTCTCATTCTCCCCAAAAAGAGGGAAGGAAAAGGGTGGCCAGTACCCCCATTTTCAAGATGAAGAAACTGAGTTCTGAGAGATGAAGGAAATTACCCAGTAGCTCCAAATACTTAAAACTCATTTCATTTATTTTTAGTTTTTGAGACAGGGTCTCTGTGTAGTCTTGGCTGTCCTGAAACTCACTGTGTAGACTAGACCGGCCTCAAACTTACAGAGATCCACCTGCCTCTGCCTCATGAGTGCTGGGACCTAAAGGTATACACCACCGTTACACCAGCATCCTGAAGTTCATTTTATATTATAGATTGGAATTATCACTGGGAGGCCTAGGGGTGCACAGAGATCAAGCTTCCTAGATGGCACCAAATGGTGATGTTTTCCAGTTCTACCAACTGGTCTCATCTGTGAAGCATAAGCATGGGAATCTCTCTCTCTCTCTCTCTCTCTCTCTCTCTCTGTCTCTCTCTCTCTCTGCCCCCTCTCCACTGGCCCCTCGATTTGGAGCAGATGGAAGTGGAGAAAACCGCACACTCTGGTGAACCCAAAGCTTGCAGCCCATCATTAGTGTTATTTTTAACTGAACCCTGAACTGAAGGGGACAGTGCTCAAATTGAGATGGAACTTTGTATATTTTTCCAAGCTGTTAAATTTGAATGTTCAAGTAGTTCTTGAGACAGAAACCGCCATGTGACAAATTCCACCTTAATCTCTCCCTTCTGTATATTTTGATTTGTCTAAGGTCATATGAGTGGCCAGAGTCTAGGGACATTTAATTGCTCTGAAGGAGCCACACGAAATTGTTTCTTCCCACATCTCCCCTTCCCTTCTCCTTCTGAGCCAGGCAGTTGCACATGCCTGCCAGTGATGCCCTCTGTGCCTCAGCTTTCCTTCACAGCACACTCTTGGCCATGTTTGCTGAGTGAAGGCAGGGGCAAGCTGGGTCCTGTGAGACCCTGTATTTCCCACCACCCAAGGACAGGAAGCCGCGGTTGGAACTTGATCCCTTTGAGAGGCTCCAGGCAGAAGCCTCACAGTTTGGGCCGAGAAACCCAACTGTTTCACCAACAGAGAGCCTCTGTATTCTGAACAGCGGCTGGGTTGTCTCAGGAGCCAGGTGGCCTTCATCTCTTCTGGATCAGGCCAGCACAGTGCATGACCCTCCTCCACAGCAAGATGGGGACTCTGAGGAGCCTTGGGGCCCCTGGGGAGACATTCATCTTTTCAGTCTTTATCATATTTTTCCATAACAGTACTTTCCTTTTGAGATGCAGTGGCCCAGCTGGAGGCTGAGGGCTCTGAACACACTTTTGCTCTGAGCCTTGTCCCCAGCATAGGCACTGGGTGCAGTGGACGTAGGTGAGGCCCCGCCACTGTGGGACTACACTGCACTAGTTTGGTTTCTGGTGCTATTTGCTAACTGTGCAACCTAGGCCAGGGACCAACTTCTCTGTGCTACAACTTCTCCACCTTAAAACTGGCACGGTGACCGCATCAGCGGTTTTGAGGACTTCCTAAGTGTCCTATGGAAAGCACCCAGGACAGTACTTCACACACAGCATAAGTGGCATTTGCTGTTATCCTCACACCATCTTGAGCTTGGGCCCTCTCCTCTCTCTGCAGTGTCTCCAGCCCTTCGGGGATGCCTCTTGACAGTGGCTGAGTCGAACTGGTGTTGGGCCCATTTCTTAGGTTCTCTTAACTTCAGCATGCTCGTCTGTAAGTGTAGCTGTTGAGGAGGGGGTGGGGGCAGCGATCAGCAGGTACCGAGGCACAGGGCTGGACCTTGACCTGGGAAAGACTTCAGAGTTAGCAAGGAAGACCTTTCTAAGTCAGGTGGGTTGTGCGCTGTGGTTTTCTTATGCGCTATCTCTGCATCTCTGCTTCCCTTGCTCATGGACACCTACAGTCTAGACTGGAAGGGCATTTTACAGGTTGGTGAGTAATCCTGTCAGCATTCACTGAGCGCCTGTAGAAGCCAGCCACTGTTACAGACACCGGAGCTGGAGACAGAACAGCATGTAACTTCTGCCTTGTGAGCCTCCATTTCTTGGGCTGGGAACAACAGACAACTAAACACAGGAGTACGTACATGCAATACATGCTCAGATTCAATTGCCTTCTTTTCAAGACAGGGAAACTGAGGCCCAAGGAAAAAAGAAATTTTCCTAAAGTTTTCCAGTGGCATATCCAGGCAGAAGCTTCCAGGCAAATCCTCATGGTTTAAGCTTCCTCCGAGGTCTTAAAATGCAGTAGCATACATGTGCAGAGGCCACAGGTCAACCTCAGCTGTCATCCATCCACTTCTTTTGTTTTGTTTTTCAAAACAGGGTTCCTTTGTGTAGCTCTGCCTGTCCAGAAACTCACTCTGTAGACCAGGCTGGCCTCGAACTAAGATCCATCTGCCTCTGTCTCCCAAGCACTGGGACTAAAGGCAAGCGCCACCTTGGCTCACTTTGTAAATTTGAGACAGGGTCTCTCATTGGAATCTACAGCTCACAGAATAAGCTAGGATGGCGGTCCCGTGAAGGTCAGGGATCTGTGTGTGTCTCCTCAGTGTTGAGATCACAAGGCTGTGCCATGGGACCTGTTCTTTTTTTTGCATGGGTTCTGAGGCTGAAACTTAGGTCCTTGATTCTGTATAGCACTGAGCCATCTCCCCAAACCCAGTTTATGCATCTTAAAACACTTCATCCTTGAGTCAAGTTTGGGGTGGAGAATTGTCACCCATCTTATTTTATAGTGGGGGGGAAGTGAGGCACAACAAGGGGAAGTAACAGAGTTCGGATGTAGACCCCTGGCTTTAGGCTCCCCAGCTATCCACACATACCCTTTCCCCACCCTGGCTTCCTTTCCATTCTGAGTGGCCTGGTGGAAGACCTGTCCTCTTTCGAGCTTCACTTTCCTCATGGGTGAACTGAGGGGTCCTCCTTGACGGCAGCTTTTTCCTGACTCCTTTATCCACTTCGTTTTTCTCTAGTGTACCTTCCTACCAAGCAGGGTGAGCTCAGGGAGCCAGCAGCGTCTCCTAAGGGCTTGGCTGTCTGCCTGGCACATAGTAGAGCCTCAATAAATAACTGTGGAGCAAGAAGGAAGGGAAGCACAGCGCTTGTCCACGGTCCTCGAGGCCCGCTGGGAAACTCCTGTGGGCCTTCTCTCTGGGTCCTCAACCCAGGCAGCTGTCTTCCCCCGCCCTCCTCCCGCCCTCGCACCCAGCCCTCCATCCGGCCTGCATTTTTCCGGGTTTGATATCATTTTTTCCACTCTCCCGGCTGCTGCCGGCGGCCCCTGCCAACTTTCCACAGCTACAGCCTCCCACCCCCATTCTCAACCGCAGGCCGGAGACAACTTCGGGTGGGGAGACCCTCCTCCACTTCCTGGGCATGACTGCTGACCAGTGAGTTGGTAAGCCCGGGGCAACCAGACAGCCCAGGGCATATTTTTCCTGCACCTCATCCTCTGGACTGGGCCATGGGTGACCCCCTTGCATGGCCCAGGAATATGGGGGGACAGTTGGTTGGAGGCAGGGGGGTCAGGAGTTAGAGACAGGATGATCCAAACAGTTTGCATCTTGTTCTCTTCTGGAAGTAATGACAGTCCCCACCTCCCCCATCCTACCGAAATGGAAACTGCTGACCTGACCCCTACACCCAGCTGGGTTCCCAGCCAAGTGGGAAGCCTCACCACGTCCTTCATCCCTCACGGCCAAGGGAGGCCACAGGAGGGGGCTGGGTGCTGGGGGCCTGGAACTCACTGACTGGTGACCCTGGAGCGCTCTCTGCTCCTCTTGGGTCTTCACTTTCCACATTTGGAAAATGAATGCACTGAACTAAATTAGTGTCTATCCTGGGATTAATGGACTGAGTTCCATGGAATTCATGCCAGCCCCCTTAAATTATATGCAAAATCGTGTTAGAAAAATCTACGTGCTCCCATTGTTTTTTTGAGCTAGCACCTGGCTACATAGACCTGGCTGGCCTGGAACTTGCTTTGCAGACCGGTTTGGCTTTGAAGTTTCAGGGGTACCCTCCTGCCTCTGCATATCCTGAGTGTTATGATTATGGGTACACACCTAGTTTCCCTCTCCTTTCCCTGGAAGGCTAGATTGGCCTTGAATTCTAGATTCTTTTGCCTCAGCCTCCTGAGTTCTGTGTTTATGGGCATGTGCCACTATTCCCACCTCCTTCACAGAATTTAACACTTTTCCTTTCTTTTTCTTTTCTCTTTTGCAGTGCTAGGTTCAAATCACTGACATCACTGTGCCAAGAAGCTGGAGCCCTCAATCCCATCTGTAGTTCCCATCACTCTTATGAGTGTGTATAGGTCAGAGGTTATCTGCCCACCTCGTTTTCAGAGACAAAGCCTCTGACTGGCCCCAGGCTCACCAAATAAGGCTGGCTGGCTGGCTGGCCTGAGTTCCAGGGATCCACTAGTTTCTCTCTGACTCCTAGGTGCTGGGGTTACAGGACGGTAGCACCAGGGTGACTCTTTTTTCCTGAGTTTTGGCATGGAACTCAGGACCTCATCTCAGCTCTTTTTTTTTTTTCTCTTGGTTTTCCAAGACAGAATTTCTCTGTATAACAGCCCTAGCTGTCCTGGAACTCACTCTGTAGGCTGGCCCTGAACTCACAGAGATCTGTCTACCTTTGCCCGCCAAGTGCTGGAATTAAAGGTGTGCACCACCACTGCCCAGCCTCATCTTAGCTCTTTATCGATTGAGCTATTCGCCTTACCCCCTCCTAAAGAGGACTGTGACAGGGGGCTTGTAGGACCTGGGATATTGATGCCTCACTTAAAGCAGCTGTGTGTTTCTGGGTTCCTGCCTTTCCTCTCTGAACCCCTCTTTCCTAAGCGACCAGAAGAGATTAGTAGTCACATCCTGCCCTTAGGCATTGTGCAGGCATCACACTTACAAACATAAAAATGACAGGGGCTGGGTATGCAGCTCCAGCTAGAGCTTCTTAGCATGTGTGACAGCGTGACAACTTGGCACAGTCAGCTCACACAATCAGAAGCAATTACAGTGCCAGGATGAATTCTCGAGAGACAGCATTTTGTGGTTCTAGAAACTAAAGAATGAGTTAAGGAGCAAATAGCAGGTCACTCAGCTTAGTGGTGTTCATGTAACTCACAGTGTGTCTGTCTCAGGGGCCTGGGGTAGAAATTAAATGTGGCAGTTGGGAGGAGGGCCTGAGCATATAATTAATTCACTGACTTTATTGATTGTCCAAGACGTCAAG
Source organism: Phodopus roborovskii (assembly GCF_943737965.1). NCBI lineage: Eukaryota > Metazoa > Chordata > Mammalia > Rodentia > Cricetidae > Phodopus > Phodopus roborovskii. The sequence goes on from NW_026125264.1 coordinate 3,045,636, forward strand.
GCCAGCAGGCCAAACCAGTCTACAGTCAAGTTAGATGTTTAGAGAGGAGGTGGAGATGCCTAGAAGGGCCCAGGGAAGAGGTCCATGCATCAGACAGGACATCCTGGGCAGGCTTACTATGGTACCTTCTGAGGATTGGTCACAGCCCAGGTACAAGAAAGAGTTTTACAAAAAGACACCCACCCTGTAAAAAACAAAACAAAATAAAACCGTACTTGTGCCCAGCTTGGGTTTATAGCCCCATAGTGCACCCATCACTTCCCCAGGGAGGAAGGGTCCTCAAAGCCCTGGTTCCTGGTGACATACTCTGGCCATCCTGACAACTGGCAAGGTCCACTACTCAGACTCCAGGCGACACACCTCTAGCCCTCAGTGGCATCACAAATGTCTCATCACCCCAGAGAGGTGCTGGCCTCAGAGCACAGCCAGGTTGTGGCAGGATTTGGAGCGGGCCTTGAGTGCCCGGCGTTGTGTGCTGCGTGCTGTCAGGCGTGCCAGGAAGCGGCGGGCGCGCTGGCCCAGGCTGGCTCGTCGTCGTGGTGATGGTGCCTCCTCCGAGGCCATGCTGTCTCGGCGGCGCAGGCGCAGTTGGCGCACCACGCCCTCAAAAAGCTCCATCACATTGTGCTGCAGAGTAGCTGAAGTCTCGATGAACTTGCAGTCGAATACCACTGCACAGGCACGGCCCTCTGAGGTGGGCAGAGCCAAAGACAGAAGGCAGAGATAAGGGTGGGGGTGAGGGGTGGGGGTGGGGGAAGAAGAGGTGTGTTCAGATTTTCAGGAAGCTCCCGCCCCCCCCCCCACCAGGGTTTCTTTGTGTGGCCTTGGCCGTCCTAGAACTTGCTCTTTAGACCAGGCTAGCCTTGAACTCACAGAGATCCTCTGCCTCCCTAGTGCTGGGATTAAAGGTGTGCGAGCTATTTTCCAGGTCCTACTTAAGTCGTTCAGGTGTCAGGACCCAGGGGCAAATCAAGTGGACATCATCAGCTCAGTCTAGGGACTGACTGATACTCAGTAGAACGACGCTGGGAAGATTCGATCTCATGAGTAGGGGCCGGTTTAAGATCTTGCCTCACTAGAAAGATGAAATTTACACTGGGAGGTGGTGGCGCACGCCTTTAATCCCAGCACTCGGGAGGCTGAGCCAGGCAGATCTGAGTACGAGTCCAGCCTGGTCTACAGAGTGAGTGCCAGGACAGCCAGAGATATAGAGAGAAACCTTGTCTCAAAAAAAAAAAAAAAAAAAAAAAAAAAAAGAAAGAAATTAAACTCTTCCTCTTCCACTGCAAATACCTTTAAAAGTTTTGGTTTGTCATTACTTGCCAATACACAAGTGTTTCATCCAAAACTTGAATTTATAATCTCCCCAGTTTATACAGGAGCCAAGCTGGTAGACATGGGGTGTGGGAAGAGTGTCTCTGATTATCAGCTTGGGGGGAGCTTCAGAGGAAATTTTAAGCAAAAGTCACAAGGTAAGCCGTGGTTCTGGAAGTTTCTGTCAGCTGTCCAGGAAGAACGATTCAGTAGGGCTAGAGAAATATAGAGACTGGCTGGGACAGAGTGGTGGGGGGGGGGTGGTAGGAAATAAGAGAGGTTTGGGGTGTGGAGTGAGAGGCCTATAGGACTTGGGTACCGATTTGTTAGGTGAGAGAGGATGAGACCAGGTAGGTAGTTGAAGGAGTGCGTCAGGTTGGAGGGCGCAGACCTTATCTGATATGAGCACTGGAGGAGAGGCAGTAAGCCTAAAGGAGAGAGGAGAGGAAGGCAGAGAGCTCACCTTCTACGGAGACTTCCCGGCAGCGGGCCAGGTCTGCCTTGTTGCCCACCAGGATGATGGGCACGTGGTCAGCCCGATGTGTGCGCCTCAGCTGGATCCGGAGCTCTGAAGCGCTCTCGAAGCTGCTGCGATCTGCGATGGAGTACACGATGATGTAGGCACTGCCCTCCTGCAGGCACGACTCCTGGCTCCAGCTTTCATCCTGCAGGGGAGGGATCCCAGGCCCATCCTCAGAGGGTGCCTAGCCCTGGCTGACAAAGAGGCTTTGTTGGTCTAAAAGGCGGAGTAGGTAGAGAGAGGTTCTATTCTGGATAGCTTTGGGGAACAAATTTCTATCATAGCTGCGTGTCACCTTGGGAAAACCACTAATTGTCTGAGCCTCAGTTTCCCCCCCCCCTCGGAAATCTGATGTACAGCACCTTGCTTTCTTCCCTCTCCCCTTGACTGCTTCATGCTGGGGATTAGAGTTCGGAATCGAGTGGACCATCTCCTGAAAAGAAGGATCTACCTTTGCCTGTTCAGCCTCCTCCTCCCCTCTGCATTCTCCTGTTCTGGTTTTTGACAAAGTCTCACACTGTAGCCCAGAGTAGTTTTGGTTTTGAAGCAATTCTCCTGCCTCAGTTCTTGGAGTGCTCATTCAGCTCTATCTAATTTGTGAGGAGAGTTTGGTGTTGGGACACAGTTCTTTAGTGTTTCTGCAGTGCAGAATTAAAAGAAAAAAGGAAGAGAGGGGTATAGAGAAGGCTCAGTGGGTAACAGTGCTTGCACTGAAAGCCTGAGTATGATTCCTGCATCCCACAGTGGGAGGAGAGAACCAACTCCAAAAGTGGTCCTCTGACCTCCACACCTGCACATGGAAAGTGTGTCCCAGCACTGATACACACATACACATCACCACACAATACAGCATACACACTCACAAAACTGGTAAAAAAAAAAAAAAAAAGATAAAGTGTGTGGAGAGAGAGAGAGAGAGAGAGAGAGAGAAAGGAGAACAGAAGGCTGGATTCAGGAGGGAGGCCTTTCTCAGGAGTTTTAGAGAGAGAGTTGAAAGGTCACCCATGGAATGTATGGAGTGTGAGGACAGAAAGGGATGGAAAGGGACACTTAGGAAGCAGAGCTCTTTCTAGTCATTTGACCAAGGAAAGGAAAACCAGAATAGCAGAGACAGAGCTCCCAGAGTGTAGATTTCAAGCCTTTAATGAGATCTAGTTCCTTTACTCAAGGCACATGATCTGGAAGGTGGGCTGTGGGAAGGGGAGGTGCGGTGCAGGGTGGGGAGGGCCGTCAGGAGGGGCTACAAAAGTGGCGGAGGACGGAGAGGTGGTGTGAGGTGTGAGGTAAAGCTGAACGGTTTGGGCGGGATCCAGTAGGCAGGGTTTGAAAGGAGCAAGCCCAGCAGGCAGGCACACAGGCAGTCCAGAGGAAGGGACGAGTCAGTCTTAGAGGCTAGGGTGGGAAAGGCTGAGTGGGATGAACTGTAAGGGAGGAAGATGCTGGAAAGCAGAGACAGGTGAACAGAGAAGTGTCAGGCCCCTGGGAGCGGTGGGTGTGCACACTCAGCAGCTGTACCCATCATTTCTCAGGCCGAATAGCCTTGGGGGTAGAGTCAGACAGATGCAGACTCTCAGGGCCTAGAGGTCAGGGCACTGGGTGAAGTGCTCGCTGCTGAACACAATGAGGACCTAAGTTTGACTGAATTTGGTTCTCAGAAACAACATTACAAAAAAATATAAAAAAAAACCCCAAAACCTGGTGCGAGTGGTGAGGCCAGAGGACAGCTTTCAGGAGTGGATTCTCTCCTCCCACTGTGTGGGGGTGATCTATGGTTGTCAGGCCTGGTGGCAGGCACCTGTGCCCACCTTTGCCACCTTGCAGGCCCCGTGCCTGGCTTCCGATTGGTCTGCCCAACTCACTGACTACCCCACAGTATCCCCCTACATTCAGAAAGCAGTTTGTCCCCACATGGCCCTAGAGTCCAGGGTCTTCAGCCCACTATAGACATCTAACAAGCGTTTCCAATGAACGAGCGAGTGAAGAAGTGTAACTTAAGCCGAAGGTTCAGAAAGTGATGCTTCCAGGGCAGATGGGGTGGGGACACAGTCCAGGCATAAGCTGTGGAGCTAGTAGATCTGGGCATGAGTTTGCCTGCTCCCTGACAACTTCGGACACATTAAGTCCCCTGAACACCTGTTTCCTTGTTGACAGAAAGGGAAGTAGAAGACCAACTGTATGTATAGCTTTAACTGCATGTCACAGCGTGTGTCAGGGCTTTCCAGTGTTAGGGGCAGAAGCATGTGCTCCATAAACCCCGGTGGTCGCTGTTTTAAGAACACCGTTAAGCTCATCCCCACCCAGACTTCCTTTTATATTTGTTGAAAGATATTGGCCAAACCAGACATGGTGATGTATGCCTGTAATTGCAGCACTGGAGAGGCCAAAGCAGGAAGATCAAGAATTTGATGCCAGGGCTGATGAGATGGTTCAGTAGATAAAGGTGCCTGCTGCCAAGCCTGATGGTCCAAGTTCAGTCCCTGGACCCATAAGGTAGGAGGAGAGAACTGATTTCAGCAGATTATCTTCTGACTTCTGCATGTGTTTTACCCTCCCACACAAAATAAAAAAATCATGCAATAAAAAAAATCTAAAAAATGGAGATGCACAGGGGAGGCCCTGTGTAAAAGAACAAAAAGGAACTGTTCCCATAGCTCCTTTCTTCTCTTCTTTGATCTATGGGCAATGCTGCCGACCACTCAACACTGCCCACACATGGTTTTTTGAAACAGGGTCTCTCTACACAACCCTGCCTGTCCTGGAACTCACTATATAGTCCAGGCTGGCCTCAAACTCACAAAAGTCCACCTGCAGAGCTCTGCCTCCTGGGATTAAAGTGGTGTGCTACCAAGCCAGGCCCAACACTGTACTCTAAGTTTCCTTTAGGGGGCTTAAGTTTGGGGAAAGGTGACACAATTAGTCACTCCTTCATGTTTTCATGTCTGTCTTTTCTGGTATGCAAAAAGCCCCATTAGGTGTCCATGTTTCCTAATCTGTGAACATAGTACTTGGCACATGGCAGGCAGGTTCAAGACTATGGGTTTTGTCAGTTGAAGCCCTTTAGAGAGAGGATAGATATACCCACTGATGTTTTGATTTCTATCTCCCCCTCCCTCCCTTCCTCTCTCTGTTTCTTTACCTCTCTCTCTCTCCCTTCTTGAGACAGGCTAGCCTTGAACTCATCATGTAGTCAATGATGGCTTTAAACTTTTGCATCCTTTTGCCTTTAGCTACTGGGATCACAGTCGTGCACCATCATTTCTAGTTTGTGCAGTGCTGGGGATAGAACTCAGAGCCTTGTAATTCAGAGTGTGTCAACAGATACTTTACTAATTAAGCTAGATCCGCAGTCCACGTTCAATTAATAATGAAAGCCATATAAAAAGCATATATTACCTGTGTAACAAGAGGAAAGAAGACTCAAGCAAGAAAACTGTCACCTTCCTGTTCTGGCAGGGCAAAGGGGAGGGTTTCCTTCTTCACGACCTCCCTAGATATCACAATCACTCCAGACAGTTCTCCACTTCTGCTTAGCACTCTATTCACGCTCTGCCCTCGGCTGCGGAACTGCACCAGAGTTTTTAAAAACCAGCTGATGATGTGGCTAGGGTAGAACTTGCTCAGTGGGAAGATACATGCAGAGCTGGTTCTAGGTCCTGGGTTCGATCCCCAGAACCTTTGTAAATAAATAGCAGTAGCAAAAAAAACCAAACCAAACCAAAACAAAAAAAAAAACAACAACAACAAAAAAAAACAAAAAAAACAAAAACAAAAAACCTCAGCTAATAAGGAAGGAATGCTGGGCCCATTTATCAGATGAGAAGATTGAAATTCAGGGTAAGTCTATTATTGCACAAAGCCACATGACTGGTAAGAAAAAGGAAGGTGCGTGGGTGTCCCCTTAGGCATTTAGGGGTCAAATCCAGTGGCTTTTTTTTTTTTTTTTTTTTTTTTTTTTTGCCAAATGTGAGAGTGACCATAAGGATGAGGAGGCATGCAAAGGGAGAAGTGCATGCTGGGATGTCTTCTGGGAGGGGAATTGGTGGAGTGAGGAAAAAGGTCAAGGTTATGAGGTTCTGCTCCCTTAGGAAAAGGTACACTGAGGCAGGCTCCTGCCCTAAGCCCTGCTCTATGTGCTCCAGGAGGAGACAGGCATCTAATATTAGTTTCAGCATCCCTCACCCTAAGCAAGCTTACAGTGTCATACCAGTTTCTCAGCCTCCCAGGTGTCCATGACAACCAGTGTGGTGTCCTCTCCATCTACCGATAGTGTTCTCTCGTACACATCTGCAATCAAGTAGGGGAGTAGAATCTCAGGGTAGAGCAGGCCATTGGAGACACAGCAGTCCCTCACTTCCCTTTTATGTCATCACTTCACATGTCCTTGAGGTAGGGAACCCTGTCTTTCCTGGTGCTCAAAAGCCCTTCTTAGGTGGCCATACATCCCCACTGTGAGCATAGTACTTGGCACGTGGCAGGCAAGCTCAAGAAGCTGGGTCTTGTCAGTTGAATGAATGCGGTTAACCTGGGCATCCTCTCCAGTCTGCTCTGACTCTAGTTTAGGCAGATCATGTTATCTGTAATACACACATGTGCACATTACTTCCAGGAAAGTCAACACTGGAGAGGGGGCCTGTCCAGATGGTCCCCACCTTCCTTACACACCTCATGTCCTCAAAGCCTGCCCTGCAGAGGCCTATCTTCCTGTCATCTGCCTTACTCCTGTATCTAATTGTCCTGGGCCTATGGTCCTGCAGCTCCTGACCCGTGTGTTCAATGCATTTTGGGGGAGTAAAGCAATCCAACGCTCAGAACTGGGAGTCTGAAAGCCTCCATTTAGGAAGAATGTTAGTTTTGTTGTGGGTCTTGGTGGCTGAGGGATGGTGGGGAGGGGAGGGGAGTTGAGATCAGGAGGACTTGGAGCTGGGAGTTTCTGAGCTGGGTGGAAGCCTGTCATTTCTTGACACCCATAATTTCAGATTTTCTCTCCTTATGACATGGACATAAATAATATACCTTTCACCTAATTTCCCTCCTCTAGGCCTTGTCCAGGTTGTGTCCTGCATTGCCAGATGAGCATCACTTACTTGAGTGACTGCCCCTATAAGTTGGATGGTGGTGTGTGACCTGCACACCTCTTCTCTGCAATCCTGTGCCCCTGGTGACAGTCAGAGCTCCTACCTCCCAGCTGTTCATGAAGGTCCCGCTCTTGCTTCCCTGCAAAGAGGCTGGCCAGACTGGTCTTCCCAACGCCAGGGTCTCCAAGCAGCACCACCCGGTAGAGGGCCTCCCAGGAGCCTTCAGAGTCGCTGGATTCAGAGGACCACCCATCCTGGGCTGGAGAGGGCTTTCGAATGGGAGGGTTGAGAGAGGCTGACTGACCCAACCGGGGATGATGGGACTGAGTAGGGGGTGCTGTGCACAGGCGGCCAGGCTGGTGGCCACGGGATGACAGGGGTAGTGGAGTGCTGGCTCGACGGCGGAGGGTGGTCTTCGCTTCCTGTTGGGTGTTAAGTGTCATCCTCAGTGGGGAGATCTCTCTCTTCCCTGGCTTCTTCCTTCTTTCCTTCCTTCCTTCCTTCCAAAAACAAGGGGGCTGGACAGTAAGTCCGTGGCCGAGTCCCTTCTTCGCTGATAAACTGTGGAAATGACTCCCTCCAGGTCCTCTCTGGTTCAATTGTGGGGAGGCTCTTCAGCTTCTTGGTGTTGGGTGTTGCTGGTTTCAGACCTGGTTTCAGTCCACTGGGGTCCACCTAGAAGAGGCGAGGGCACAGGCTGTGAACACACACAGATGCACACACCCAGAAGCAGATTCCCAAATTCTGATGATGACCCTTTCCCCATGACACAGACATACAGAGGCACAGCAGGCCGGGGCATCTAAAGCATCAACAGACAGCACATGCTGCCTTCCCGGATCCGTCCCTCCCCTTCAGGATTTGAGACCCTCCCTACAGAAAGCATCGGACCGCCCCATCCCCCTTTCTCCACTGGTCTGCTTCACTTGTTCAGGGTTGGGGGGGTGCTGTGGAGGGTTGAGGCCTCTGGGAAAGTTTATTCCGCCTGCCTGATACTCCCCCCGCCCCCGGCAGAATTTGAAGAGGAAGGGAGAGCGCTTTGGTGCTCCACAAAGGCGAGGGGGCTCTGGGGATCTCTCTGGCTGTAACCCGAGTGCCCTGGTGCCATGGGAACGGCGTGCCCGGCCCTGCTCCTGAGTGAAAAATTCAGGAGCCGCTGGCGCCATGGCCTCCAGCTTTTGTTGGGGGGCAGAAGCTGCGAGGAACCCAACAACTGGTCTGGTGACAGAACAGGGTGCATCAGAGGGGCCTATCGGCTCGGGACTCAAGTGTCCTTTCAGGGAGTCTGGGCTGGAACTTTCCCAACTCGCGGTCCTGGATGTGAGTCCCAAGCCCTTGGGTGCTTGGGTGTGGTGGCGGTGTCCCTTGTGCTAGGTTCCCCCACCCTCGGAGGCCCCAGATCTGCCACCCCGAACCCTCCGGGACGCGGGTTCGAGGCTCCCAGTCCTTGGGCCACCCTGCATGCAGGCGACCTGAGAACTCCGCCCGGACAGGCAAGTTTACCTAGTCGCGCGCGCGGAGGCTCCGTGTCCCCGCTGCTCCAGCTGCTAGGTAATGCGCTATCCCCCAGCCTCGGTACACAGCCCCTCGGGCCGGTCCCGCCCGGTCCAGAGCCACCCCGCCCCGTGCGGCCCCGCCCTGTCAAGGCAGCCCGGGTCCCCGCCCTGCAGACCTCCGCCTCCAGTCCTCCCCTTTGGGGTAGCCGTGTAGGAATGGGGTGCTGGAGAGGGAGTTTATTCCTAGGTCTGAATGTCCCTCTGTGTCCACCTTTGTTTCCTCCACCTACCGGGTACACCAACTTCTTCAGCCATGGACGGAAGCCTCTGGGGGAACTTGGTCTGTGTTCAAAGTCCCAGGTTCCAAGGGAGGTGATCCGCAGACTGGGCTTAGGGATCTGGAGTCTGCATTTTAAACAAATGCCCAAGTGATAACTGATGCAGATAATTCACAGAATACACTCCGAGAAAGCTCTGGGTGGAGGATTGATTTTGGAAAGGGGCCTTGGAGGAAGAGAAAGCCTATGTCCTCTGTAATGAAGAGTTGAGAATGTCTGATTCTGATATTAACTCACTCATCATCCACTTGCTCACCATGAGCAGGAACTAAAGTGTCTGTCTTTTAGGTTACTGTCTCCTTTAAAAAATAATTTAAAAACCCATTTATTTATTGGGGGGCATACAGGGAGAGCTTGCTATGGCGCCTGTGTAGATATCAAAGGACAACTTGTAAGAGTTGATTCTCTCTAACCATGTGGGTTTTGAGGACTGAACTCAGGCTTGGCAGCAAGTGCCTTTACCTACTGAGCCATCTCACTGGCCCTATCTATCCATCAGTTATTAATTTAAACCTTTGGGGGAATGTGGGAGCAGGCAGACACGGACTGATCTTGGCAAAGGAGAAAGAAGCTGATTGCAAGGCCTGGACTCAAGTTCTGTGAGTGGGGAGCTCCTTCAACTCTTGAGGGGTTCAGGTATGTGTGGGGGGGCTGTGGGGGGCCATACTGTACCTGTGGGTGGGGCTCCTGGTCATGGTTGAGGGGCTCCAAGTGCCTGACTTGGAACAGATCCACTTAACAAGGTAGGCTGGCTCAACCCCCGTAGTAACAAACTCCCTCTGGTCTGACTCCCTTCCGCAGCCTGGAGATGAGACTCTGCTTGGCTCCAAGTTTCATTAGAACAGTGGCTTTCAGGTTGTGCCTTGCCTTGGATGACCCCATTTTACAAAGTAGCAGTTGGCTTCATTTTGACTGCACCTGCAGAGTGACATGTAGACACTGCCACCTACAAGGCAGAGACCAATAGATAATTTAGCCCTATAAGGGGAAAAGCACCCTCTATTAGCTTATCAAATCGGACTGGGAGCATATAGGATCACTGCTATATGGGGACTGTAGCATAAAAACATACAGAACACCAGATTAGTAGAGGGCACAGCACCCTTAGCTGGACCCCATAAAAAGGACAAGTGATGCAGCCATGGCAACGTCCCCACAGGCCTGTCATGTGATCACCTGCTCTCTCTCTCTCTCTCTCTCTCTCTCTGTGTGTGTGTGTGTGTGTGTGTGTGTGTGTGTGTGTGTGTGGTGTAGAGAGCAACATAGCTCCCAATTTTAGCTCAGTAGAATCTCCACCACTTGACATGGCCTGACTGAATTACTATTCATCCATCTACTCACCTGGCCAGACTAGTCTTGTCTACCTCCCTGGCTCACAGTTCAGCCCTGTGTCTGGGCTCTGAGAATCCAGTGGCTCTCCACTCATGTTGTTAGTGTGTTGTCTAACCACTGGCAGTGACTTCTCTGGACCTATTTGCCCTCTACCTCCACTAATATCCCTTAACTCTGTGGCTGCTTTAACCCCATGTAACTTTCTGTAATACACACACAAACACACACACACACAAAAGAGAGAGAGGTACCTGTATAAAACTGTGTGAAGTATAATATTAATACTCAAGACTGGAATAAAAGAACCTAATGCCAAGAGCCAATTATCAAATCAGGACTGCCTGATAAATTGCATCCAACGAAATGGGCATAGTGTGTGGATTTATTGCTATTCAATAAATTCTGGCATTGGGGAAAGACACCGATGTTAGAAACACATATCTTGGCTGCCTCAGCCTCCCCGTTCTCCCTGCAGGATGGGCTGTGCTGGACAAGTGCCCTCCACAATCTGAGAGTACAGGGACCTGGTTTCCAATCCCTACTTCTGCAACTCTGTCACTGTGTGACCTTATACAAGGGAACTAACTCCCCTCTTTAGGTTTTAGTCTCTTGATTTAAAATTGTAATCTGCCAGATGTGGTGGTATATATCTGAATCCCAGCACTTGAGAGTTGAGGCAGAAGGGTTGTGAGTTCCATTCAGCTACATAATAAGTTCTAGGCCAGCTTTTATTAAAATTTTAATGCTGACCAAGACGGAATTTGGTCAGGACCACCACGTGGGAGCTTTCCGGCTGTGTGGGCTCTAGGCACCTGTTGGTGGGGCTTACATGGATAAAACTCACAGACATGGCCCTGTTTTAACTCCCAAGGAAAAAGCAACTGGGGGTAAACTTTCTAAAACATAAAACAAATGAACATGTTTTTGTCTATGACATAAAAGTCTGAACTTGGCATAAGACGTGATCTGTAGCCATCCCAGCCTCTTGTAAGTAGGTCTCCCCATGTGACCTGTCCTTTCAGCTCCATTCTGCTCCCTCTGCCAGGGATACCCTTTCCCTTCTCATCTTTCCTGATGTAATCTAGACGATGATGTACCAGTCCCCAGGCTAAGCTCCGTGTATGTGTTATCCTGGTGGCTTGGTCTGCAGTGGTGTCTTAGAAAAGCCATGGCTCTTTGATTGGAAATTTGGGGTAGGGTTAGGGAGTTCTCATTTCTCTCAGGTAGGGCTTGCTATTCCAGGGACTACACTTAGAAAACCTTATTTTATCCAGTGCTCTGAAGGTAGTTATTGTTCACTATGAGGTATGCGCTCAGGCTTAAAAGCTAGAAGGACGGCTCAGTGGTTAAAAACACTGACTATTCTTGCAAAGGACCCAGGCTCAGTTCTACGCACCCACATGGTGGTTCACAACCATCTCTAACTCCAGTTCCAGGGGATCTATTCCCACTTCTGACCTCTATAGGCACCATGTATACACACGGTACACATACATACACGCAGGCAAAACACATAAAATAAAATGAATGAATCTAGTAAAAAAAATTAAAAATAAGGTAATTAATTAAATGATTATTATCACTTTGTAGATGGCAACTTGGGAATCTTCAAGGCTAAGTGATGTGTTCAAGGTCTCAGGGTGATTAGGGAGTGGATTAGCTACTTTTGTCATTGTTGTGACAAACATAGCTTAAGGGAGGAAGGGTCCATTTGTCTCACAGTTTGAGGGTACAGCTCATTAGAGTAGGCAGTGGGAGTAGGAGGCAGCTGGTCACATTGTGTCTTTGTATGTGGGGAGGAAGGAAGGGGAGAGGGAGGGAGGGGAAGGAAGGGGGATGCTGGTGCTTAGCTCACTTTCTCTCTCTCTCTTTTTTTAAAAAATATTTATTTATTTATTATGTATAGTATCCTGCCTTATGTATCCCTGCAGGCCAGAAGAGGGCACCAGATCTCATTATGGATGGTTGTGAGCCATCATGTGGTTACTAGGAATTGAACTCAGGACCTCTGGTAGAACAACTAGTGCTCTTAACCACTGAGCCATCTCTCTAGCCCTCACTTTCTCTTTTTTACGCAGCCCAGGATGATCCTGTCCCATCAAGTGGTTGTTCACATTTAGGGTGAGTCTTCCCACTTCTATTAGCACACTTAGACACTAGCTCACAGGAATACCTAAATGTTGGCCTCCTGAGAGATTCTAGATGCTGTCCAGTTGACAGTCAGTGTTGGCCATCACATGAGGAGATGCTGACTATTCTCAAGTGTTTTCTTATTCTCTCAGCTGGGAAGATTCATCGCTTCTCCCTGGCCCCCTTGGACAGACCCCGGGGCCTTGCAGCCTCTGGAGGATGTGGCTGAGTGGTCCATGCAGAGCTGGCCATGAGAGAGCTAAACGGCCTTGGAACCACGTGGCTGCACCTCCCACCTGGGCTTGCTGCCTGTGACTCTGCAGCCCATAAAAGCTGGGTGTGTAACGAGACTGTGTGCAGGATTCTTCTCCTGACTTAGTCCTGGTGGCCTCCCAGGAGCTTGCTGGCCATGGCACAGTGGATTCTGCTCATTGCAGTTCTCCTGGTCCTGGGTCATGTGCCACCAGGTAATCGTGTGTGTGTGTGTGTGTGTGTGTGTGTGTGTGTGTGTGTGTAAATGAGTACTAGGCTCCCAGGTCCAGGAGGCCAGATTAGTGTTTAATTTCTGGTCCAACCACTAATTTGTGGGGCAATGTATAGTCGATTGTTAAATCTGTAAAATGGGATTCACTCAACAGGAACTCATTTGAAAACTGTGCTATTATGATTGCTGGAGGCAGGTGGGGATAGAAAACAGGCAGGCAGACCACCTGCAGGTGGTAAGGGACAGAAGAACAATGGAGGCAGGATGCCTGTTAGAGCAATGTGTGGGGAGGGCTGAATGGTGACGAAGGCCTCTGATCTGCTCTTTAAAACTTTTAAAGATTTATTTTATTCCTTTGTGTGGTGGTTGGTGTGTGTGTGTGCAAATGTGTGTTCAGGTCCACAGAGGCCAGAATTGAGCATCACACTCTGTAGAGCTGGAGTTATTTGTGTTTGTGTGAGCTGTCCGATGTGGGTGCTGGGATCTGAACCCTGGTCCTCTGATAGAACAGTGAGTGTGCTTAACCACTGAGCACTCCTTCCAGCTTTTAAAACCCTTTTTATTTTGATCTGAACATGATGGTACACACCTGTAATCCCAGCACTTGGGAGGCTGAGGCAGGAGGGTTGAGGGTTCAAGGCTGGCTTGGACCACATTAATGAGTTTGAGACCCTGGCTTGAAGAAAAAATCAAAATATAAACAAAAGATAAGGAAAAATTAAGAAAATTTCTGTTCTGGAAAAATGTAATATATGCACAAACAGAGAATGATGTAGCCAACAGGTAAGGTTGTGTTTCTTTCCTTCCTTCATCGTTTTGCTTGATGGCACTGGGGGTGGGACCCAAGACTCCACATCTGTTAAATACATGTTCAAGCACCTGCGCCTCCCTCCCACAAGGTGAGTTTATTACAGATAAATTTAACACATGAAAAAAATGGAGAGTAACATAGTGATATGAGGTTTGAAAACATTTATTGTAAGACTTCTTAAGGACATGTAGAAATGTCTGAAGAACTCATACAGCCACACACAGTGTAAGGAATGCGAACCAGAGCAGTTTGGTTACACCTTGCTCTACCTCACACTATATTACTTTGTAAAGGCAGGTTTGAGCAGAGCTCTGAGTGAACAGAGTGAACAGAGGATCAAGGAAGGATGTCTCAGGCCATGGGAATGACAAGCAGCCATTAGCAGAGGAGGCCAGTGATGCCGGAGTGGGGCACACACAGTTGTGCGAGGCTAAGCCCTAAGTTACAAACACAGGAACTGAGGGCAGATGAATGGGCAAACTGTGGAGTGGAAACCCCAGCTTTAGCCCTAAGGATGTTGACTGTAGGTGAGAGTTCTGTTCCTAAACCTATCAGAGCTCAGTGGTCTGGGGCATGCCCCTTGTCTGGAAAGTGGTGGAAATGCCCTAGAGTGGATGCTGGTAGACCTGGGCACCTGAGTTCACCATGAGAACCTCGCTTTCTGCTTACTGACCATTTACATTGTGCCTGGTTCCCATGGCACCTTCAGAAACAGAGTGGTATAGAATCCAAGGCCAAGGTCACTCCACTGGGAAATGGTAGAGCAGGTTCACCCAGCATTGTTCACCATTAGTCACACACCATCTTCAGCGGGCACACCGGGACTCCTACCGATTGTGAGAACATTTCTGGGTTGCTCTAAGTGGCTCTGCTGGGCTGCAAGGCAGGATAGTAGGGCAAGTAAACCTTCACATGGGGCTGGCAGCATCCTTGGAGGACAGGGAAGGATCGCTCAGTCCAGGAAGATGGAGGGAAGCCAGCCCCTCCCACCTCCCACTCCTGTTGGCTCTCTTCTTGCTTGAGGTCATGTCTGGAATGCACTGTCCCAGGCAAACCTGAGTGCTTCTGTCCTCCCCCCCCCACTTCTGCTCCAACTGGTCACCACAGCATCCTGGTTCCATGGGGCACTTCCCACAAGCTCTAAGTATTTGCTTCGTTTTAACCATCTCCCCTCCACTTTCTTTCATTTTAAATTGTGGTATCCCCACTGCTCCTTATGTGTTCAGTAAATAAATGAGAGGCCCTATCCATGCCATGACCCCCAAATATAAGACCAAGTTCCCCAAAGCCGGACCCTTACTATGGATGAAAACTCTCACACTAAAACCTGGCATTAAAGAGGTCCCCTTGTGCCAGGAGCAGTTTGTGTAACGGAGGCTTTTTTGGCTTTCAGTCTGATTTTGCCATGTGACTATGACGGTTAAGGTTACTGACCTCTGTGAGCTTTCGTCTCTACACTGTTACAACAGGGACTGGAACGAGACAAACTAATCACACAGTGCTGCTAAGAGGGTGTTTTTACCCGGAAGAGAGATTATCTTTTAACCAGTGGTCTAACCTGTGTCTTTTAACCAGTGGTCTAACCTGTGATTTATGAGCTTACCTAGAATGAGATCTGCCACTTCCATTATACCCTGGTGCCCTCATTTATGACCTGTGGTCTAAAAAATGATCAGAGAGCTAACCTAATCTATTAGTCCAACTAGTGACCAGTGGTCTAACCTGTGACCCGCAGGCTGCTCTGTGATCTGTGGTCTTCATCCACACAGGGACCTGTGAATTCAAACGGTGCTGGAAAGGCCAAGGGGCCTGCAGAACTTACTGCACAAGGCAAGAAACCTTCATGCACCTGTGTCCAGACGCGTCTCTGTGCTGCCTCGCCGATTCGAAAAAACCTTCCCCAGCCAACAAGATCACAGAGAAGTAACTTGCTCTGGCACTGGCACCCTTACTCCCCAATAAAATTCATGCTGCCACCAGCTCTCTGTGTTCTGCTTGCATGAGTGTGTTCCTTTCCCCACAGGGAAGGGGTGGTTGGAGAAGAGGTGCTAGGGAGAGTGGGCATTGATGATCAATCTAAATGTTCTGGTTTTGACTGAAGAATGATTCGTCCTCTTGGCCATCCACACAGTGTGGAAGAAGGATGTTGGGTGCTGTGGATACAGCGTGGCAAGCTGCTTGAGTTCCCGCCTTGACTTCTTAATGATGGGCTTTAGCCTGGTAAGCCAAATAAACCCTTCTTTCTCTGAGTTGCTTCCCGATGTTGGAGTAGTTGTCACAGCAACAGGGATGATACTAGAACAGATGCTTACTTACGGGCTTACACCACTGGCTTCAGGCTAGGCTGGACCTAACGAAATTTAGTCCTGCCCCCTGACCTCAGTCATTCCCTCAGTGTTTCTGGGAGAACAGAACAGCTCCCTGCACAGCCCCCCAATACAGCATGTGTGGCTTTGGGACCTTGCTGTGGGGTGGTGATGACTTCTGAGAGTGGGGGTCAGAGAGGCTCAATTCTCACCCCAGCCATGCCACAGCTCAGGCTGTGGAACCCAGGGCAAGTCACTTCCTTAGCCCGTTTGCCAGGTTTCTTTGTGGCCAAGAGGAAATCACCACAGCTTGTAATGGCGTGGCTGACAGAGGGTATCGAGGTCAGAGAAGGTGGTCTAGTGCTTTGAAAGTGCCCAGTATACAAGCCACTGCAATCTGTTACTGCTACTGAGCAAAAGGCATGCCCTGGCCACCTTCCCTCCAAAGTTATCTCATAGAAAACCTCAGGAATAGCATAAAGAGTTTCCATGGTTTCCCAGATACTTACTGTACCGCACAGATTTATGTCAACTTGACACAAGCTAGAGTCATCTGAGAAGAGGGAACCTCAATTGAGAAAATGTTTCCTTAAGATTGGGCTATAGACAAGTCTGTAGGGCATTTCTTGAAATTAGTGCTTGATGGGGAGGGTCCAGCTCACTGTGGATGGGGTCATCCCTGGACTGGTAGTCAAGCATCCCTGGGCAGGTCAAGCAAGCCATGGGGAGCAAGCCAGTAAGCATCACCTCTCCCTGGCCTTTGCATCCCCTTCTATCTCCAGGTTCCTGCCCTGTTTGAGTTCCTGTCCTGACTTTCTTCAGTCATGGACAGTAATGTGAAAGTGTAAGCCTATTAAACCCTTTCCTCCCTAACTTGGTTTTGGTCATGGAGTATCATTGCAGCAATAGAAATCCTAACTAAGACAAGTTGTTACCAGTATATTGTTGGGGAGGTGTGACCAGACTTTGGAACTTAGTGTTGAGAGCTCAGTGAGCCATTCTGTAGAAGCTTGGAAGATAAGAATGTTGAGAGCAATGGCATTTATCACCCCTGTGTGCTGAGGAATAAAGTGTCTTCTGTGCAAGTCAAACCCTTGCATAGAACTCGAGTAATCACTTAACTTTAATTCCATACATACACGCACACACACACACACACACACACACACACACACACACACACACACACAAAACCCCTAATAAATAGACTTCTAGGCACTGCAGACTCTGAAGTGGTTATCATGAGATGGTGTGCCCATGTTACTGGGCACCCAAGTTTTAGACCCAGCCAGTCCTGTCAGAAGATGTATGTGACACTGATATATGTGACATTGTGCACGTTTATGAAGCACTATCCCAGAGGAAAACGAAAGCCTTAGTGGTCATAAAATATCTTGAAGAATAGTGACTGAAGAAGGGAAATCCCTCAAGACCTCAGATGACAACGGTAATTCTAAAATTACGACCTGTCAAATACTCCTCATTATTTACACTTAAAATAGACCTATTTATTTTACATCCTGAAGTTTCCCCTCCCTCATCTCCTCCCAGTACTCCCCTCTCCCTGCCCTGTTTCCAGCCCCCAATGCACTCCCATGAATATCAACAAAACAGCACAAAACAAAAGTATATGGACAATTGTTTTTGTATGTACTAGTGTCTGTTAGTTCCTTCTGGGACTGCTATAAAAATTACTGGTGATCAAATAGGTTTTATTTTTTTCACTAAATTAAAAGTAGAGGGAAAAGCAATGTTGATGATAATGGCCAGAACAGTGTTTGAGTGATTATGAGGGTACTAAACACAGCTATGCTAAGTGAGGAAAACAAAAGTTCAGAGCAGTGCAGACGATGGAGCCCTGGCTTGTGATGTTGCAGGTGGACGCAAAGACTATCCATACTTTCATGTGACCAATCTGTGGTGACTGGTCAGCCAGAGCTGAAGGGTCAGCTGTGATTAGCAAGGCACCAGACCACTGAAGTAAAACCTTTACTTTGCTGGGGCAATGGAGAATTATCAGTGATTAAGGAGACCCTCATCTCTGAGGTGAAATCTTCTGGGAGGTGTTTCCCGAGAGACAGCACAGGAGCTGTGGTCCAGAGACTGCCTAAGTCGTCTCTTCTGCTGCCCCCTGAACTAGCATAACACTCACTGGGGCGGTACTGGCTTTGAAGGCATGAAGGGGTCATGGAGAGCGGCTGAGGCTGGCACTGTGTGGTAGGGCTGGAGTCCCTGGAGAGAGAAGAGCACCTGGATTGCAGCCAGAGACCCCGGCATTTTGGAGATGCCAGGACCATGTACAGCAGCAGCGGGGAGCAGAGCCAGCTGGGAGCCTAGAAGACCTGTGTGTTGTAAAGGGAAGTGACCCAAAGCCCTACGGAAGGGCCCAGAAGATTGTGAGTTGAGTCCAGATATTGGATATTTATTTACACAGTTGGAGTTGGATGTTGATTTGTTCAGATTGCTATTGTGTCCTGGTTCTTCCCTTTTGAAATAAGAAATTACTAATTAATTTTTTTTTAAATTTTATAGGAGCCCACAGTTGAGACTCTGGATTTTAAAAGATACTTTGGAGATTTTAGTGTTTGACTTTGTAAGACTACGGGACTTTTAAATTTGAAAATAGTTTATACATGATGTCAACATTAATGTGTAATCTTGGAAATTGAATATGAAAGGAAAGGCTGTGGCTTGACAGAGATTTGCGTGTCAAGTTGACAAGGGGTCAGTTGTGTTGGACAGTTTTTATGCCAATTTGAAACAAGTTTAAGTCTTCTGAGAGGAGGGAACCTCAATTAAGACATGCCCCCATTTTCCACCTTGATCTTTTTGTGCATCTTTTGTGAGCTGTTTGCAGGTAAATTTCAGGTGTGGTGGGCTTTTATTTCACCACTTTGTTTTACTCAAACACTTTCTCGTGTAACCACACAGAAACCAGCTGTTAACAATGGAAAACTCCCTACTCTTTAGTCTTCGGAGCTTTGCCTAGATTTCACTGTCTGGGAAAAGAACACCAGTCACAACATTTCTTTGCTCCTTGCCCTGAGACTAGCAATGTCAAGGTTGGTGGTGTGCTTGCTGATGGAGGGCTTGCCTACCATGCGGGAAGCCCTGGGTTCAAGTCCCAGCACTACATCAGTTGAACATGGCATGTGCAAAATGGAGGTAGGAGGGTAAGATTAGCTACATGGTAAGTTCAAAGCCAGCCTGGAGTAAATGAGAAAAAGAAGTTCATCAGGCTTTCGAGTCTCCCACATTTATCACTCATCCGGCAGGTTGTTTTATGGCATGCCCCTTGGTTTGAGTTGCTGGTGTTTACTTATGACTGGGTTTGACACCACACATATTCTTAGCCAGAATGTTCCAGAAGTGATGATGTCGCTCTGTTATGAGTAGTTTTTCCCGCCATTCTGGACCCACAGCCAAGCCAGCCTCAAATAATACACAGAGATTCTGTATTAGATATAATTCTGTTGGTCCGTTACTTGTTTCTTAATGGCTAGCTCTGTCTTAATGATTAACCCATTTCTATTATTCTATTTCCACGTGGTCTCATCTTACGGGAGAGAAGGGCTGGCATTCTCTCTCAGTCCACTATCTTGGAACTCCTCCTTACTACTTCCTCTCTCCTGCTTGTCTCATAGTGCTGCCTATCTATCTTGCTTTCCTATTGGTCCACAATGCTTTATTCATTAACCAATAAGGGAAACATATTTACAGAGTGACATCTCCCATCATCTCTCAGTGGGTCATGTGTGTGTGGTGCATGAAGTGTGGGTATGTGTGCATGTGTGTGTGAGTGCCCTTGGAGGTCAGAGGCATTGTACTTCTTGGAGTAAGAGTTACTGGTGGCTGTGAGCTGCCTGATGAGGATTCTGGCAACTGAACCCTGGTCCTCTGCAGGACAGTGCATGCTCCTAACAACCTCCCCGCCTCCCCAACTTATTATAGTGCCTTGGATACAATGTTTCTTCCTAATTGTCAAAGTAGACACCATGAACAGTTACAAAACAGATGTGCAAATGAGAAAACCACACTATGTTCAGAGTGCAGAAAAACAAATAAAAATGTGTAAAATGTGTTTAAAAACAAAATGAAGCCAGGCATGGTAGTGCATGCCTTTAATCCCAGCACTCAGGAGGTAGAGGCTGGTGGATCTCTGAGTTTGAGGTCAGCTAGTTCTATAGACCGAGTTTCAAGATAGCCAGAGCTAAACGAGAAACTGTATCCAAAAACCAACAAAATAAAACAAAACAACAAAAACAAAAAACCCAACCCTCCCCACAAAACCAACCCAACCCAACCAACCAACCAAACAAAACTCCCCCCAAAAACAAAAAACAAAAACAAAACAAAACAAAACAAAAAAAAAAAAAAAAAAAAAAAAGGTGTCAAACTCTGGGTACTTTGTGTCTTTATATTTTTGTCATTTTAGAAAATTTCTAAAATGTCTGTTTATGTAGCTCTGGATGTCCTAGAACTCACATCAAAAAAGATGTTTACCACTAAAATAGCTCCCAAAGTTACTTTAAAGTCTTTGACAGTTTGTAACTCCGGTAGTATTTTGAAAATACTTCGAGGGCATTGTAGCACACACCTGTGATCCCAGCACCTGGAAGGCTGACTCAGGAGGATTATGAGTTCAAGGCCAGCCTGGGCAACTCCAGCTGATCCATTTTTCTTATAGACTTCAATGATCAGAGTCTCATAGGTAGATACTGCCCTCTTGTGGTTATTTGGAGAATCTACTGGGCACGTTTCGGATGTTTGATTCCCTACTGACAAGCAGGGACTGGGATTTTAGGTGGCACAAAGTGTGTGTGACTGTCCAGGAGAATGAAATATTGGTTTATTTCCCAGACTTGTAGGTGAGGAATCCAGATGAAAGTATTTCTTGACAACTGAATTTTTCTGGAACGAAACTACTGGGCAAATTACAGGGCCATTATCCTTTGTTCTGGGAGATTCTTTTTAAAATATCTATTAATGTGTAGGCACCCACAGAGGCCAAAAGAGCTCACTGGATTCCCTGAACTGGAATTGCAGGCCATAGTGGGCTGTCCTATGGGTGCTGGGAGCCCAGCTCAGCCCTTTTCAAGAGCAGCCAGTGTTCTTGATCATTGAGCCATCTCTCCAGCCGCTGGGAGATCCTTTCTACTGTACACTGATTAAAAACAGATTTTTAAATTTTATTTGATGTATGCGTTTTCCCCACGCGTGCTCTGTTCCTGCACAGGTCAGAAGAGGCTGTCAACCCCTGGAGCTGGAGTTACAGACAGACATGAGCAGCCATGTGGGTGCTGGGAACTGAACGCTAGCATGAGCTCTTAGCCACTGAGCCATCCTTCCAGCCATTGCTTCTGCTTCCTCGTCTTCTCTTCCTTCTCCTCTTCCCCTTTCCTTTCCTGTGTTCCTGGAGGTAATACCCGGACCTATGCACGTGTTCAGAAAGTGCTCACATTGAGCCACTGCCTTGCCCTCATTGCCTCCTAAACATCAGTATAGATTGTTCATATCATCTTGACTTAAGTTTTTATAGATAATATGTGTCTAGAAACGTATTTTGTTTCAGCTTTAAAATTTATCGGCATATCAAATTTCAAATTATTGAAAGCATTTCACATCCTCCGTGTGTGTGTGTGTGTGTGTGTGTGTGTGTGTGCACGCGCACACACACGCTCATGCACTTAGCACATATTCCATGATGTACCTTGGAGTCAGAAGACGACTGTAGGAAGCTGGCTCTTTTTCTACCACCAGGTAGGGCCTTAGCTTCTGAGCCATCTCCCTGACCCCTACAATTATTCCTATTGACCCTCCATATTTCACTGGTATCTGCTTTAATGTCTCTATTTTAATCTTCAATTGTATTTTTAATCAAAAAGTTTGCTTATTATTATTATTATTATTATTATTATTATTGTGTTTTCAAAATGCATGTGTGTGGGCACATGAGCCATGCATGCTTGTGGAGGTCACAGGACAACGTCACAGGTTGTTTCTGTCCTTCATCCTTTACGTGGGTTCCTGGGATTGAACTCAAGTCACTATGCTTCTACGGCCAGAGTCTTCCCCTGTGGAGGCATCTCAATGGCCCTCTAATCAGAGCTTCTCTTCTTCTGTCTTGGTTAGTCTGGCGATTTGTCAACTTTGTTTACCTTTTCTCTTTTATGTATGTGCACGTTTGTGTCTGTAACCCCATGGTGTGTGTGTGTAGAGGTCAGAAGGCAACTTTGTGTGTTTCACCTTTCACCTTGTTTGGGACAGGATCTTAGTTATTTTTCCACCACACACACCACAGCAGGTGGCCCACAAGCTTCTGGGGGTTCCCTGTCTGCCTTCCATCTCTCTGCAGAAGCGCTGAGAGTACAGAGTCTGTTGCCATGGGTTCAGCATTTACACAGGTTCTGGGGATTTGAACTCAGATTCTCACCCTTGGTAGCAAATGGGCATTCCCCCCACCCCCCGCCCCCCAGTCCTCTTGTTGATCTTTTTAAAGAATCAACTCTGTGTCTGACTAGTTCTTTGTCCTGTTCTTTTAATTTCTTTATTATTTTTTCCATCTGTGAGTTTTGAGTTTGGCTTAGTCTTGTGTTTCTAAGACCTTGGGGGCATATCATTAGGTTATTTACTCAAAACCACTCTGAGTTTTGAATGTAGGCTTTCTAATTGACAGACATCTCTCTTAGAACTACCTTAGTTGTCTTTCAAAGGTTCTTCATGAGCAACTGACCACTGAAGCTCAGTTATCATGTGTAGGATGATTTCTCTTGCTGTTGATGGGAGGGATCCCGGGAAGCCCTGAGTGAGTGAAGCCCTGAGTGAATGTACGTTGTAGGTGTGGCCACAGTTATATCAAGGACTAAGGCTTCAGACCCACGGGAAATTGGCAAAGCCTTTTCCCATACTGGCGAGGCTCAGAATTGGCAAAGTCTTCTTCCTCTGGTACAAGTCCAAGTGTTTATAATTGATCAGTGTGTGCAAAAACTAGCAACTGCAGCTTCCGTCTGCTGGCTGTGTATAGCCCGAGACTGCTGGCCTGCAGAAACCTCTCCTGAGACTAGTGCGCCCCTCCCCCTGTGCATACACCAAGCACAGGGTAGCGGTTGCAGCTCTGTTAGAGCACACACCTCACTTGACCCCAGTTTTTCTGTCTGTGTGTCTGTGTGTCTGTTCTTTCTTCATTCCCTTCACACCCTTAGTCAGAGTTCTGGGGCAAAGCTGAACAGGAAATGGGAATTGATTGCATGTCATCTATTGGTCTGTCACTTACTCTTCCGCTGCACATCCGGTGTGCTCTTAAGCGCATCTACCACAGCCCTTTATTTTAGACAGTGCAATCTGCTTTAGAATGTCAAATTTATCTTTGGGGGTTCCACTTTGAGGATGCTGTATCAACACATGGCAATCCCCAGTGAATCATAGCTCCCCCTATTTGTGTCCTGTGCTCCTTTCCCACAATGATCTTGGGCCATCTGTCTTGCTGTGACCAACAGGACTTTAGCAAATGCAGCAGAAGTCTGATAAATGCTATATGTTGGGGCATACCTTCTTGGACCCAGCCGCTGTGGAAGAAGCAAAGGAAGATGATGCACTCACATGGGACTAGCGGAAGAACTGTTCAACTGTGAGTAAGAGCACACAGGGCTATTTTATTATACTATATTTGAGATCAGGTTTGTAATGTAGCACCAGAAGAGTGGCCTCTTTAAAATGTATTAGATTATTATTAATTATTATGATTAAGAAAAGATCGTACTCTCTACCTCAGGCTTGTTTCAGACTGGTCTCAAATTCTTGGTGATTTCACCCTTCCCCTTTAGCCTCCCAAGTGCTGGGATTATAGGCATAAGCCTCTACTCCCAACGGTTTGATTTTGAAATAGGTTCCTGTATAGCCAAGGCCGCCTTCACAGAACAGCTGAAGCTCACCTTGGATTCCTGAGCTGCTAGCACTTGCCACGCTTGGTTTGATGTGTTATTAGAGATTCTCCATCCTTTCACCCACTTCATCAATCTTTTTTCTCGTTTCCTAAGCATATGTATGGTAGTTCCTTTGGAGTTGTCTGCTACTTCCAGAAAGTGTGCCTGGAACTGACTTCTTTTTATTATTATTTATTATTATTATTATTGATCATGTTTCCTTCCTTTGTGCCTGTCTTATAAATGTGTGTATGCATACACATATAATTTTTTTTTATGTGGTGCTGGGGATTGAACCTAGGGCTTTATATTAGGCAAGCACTCTTCCAATGAGCTATATTTTTACATCTTAAAATTTTTAGGTTGGGCATGTGTTATAATTGGCACCTGTGGTGGATGGTTTTATGTCATCTTGACACAGCTAGAGTCATCTGGGAGGAGGGAACCTCAACTGAGAAAATGCTTCTCTAAGATCTGTCTGTAAGAGACTTTCTCAGTTAACGATCAATGGGGGAGAGCCTGGCACATCATGGGTGGTGCCATCCCTGGATTGGTGGCCCTGGGTTCTATTAAGAAAGCAAGTCATGGGAAGAAAACAAGTAAGCGGCACACC
The DNA here is from genome assembly GCF_943737965.1 of Phodopus roborovskii. NCBI lineage: Eukaryota > Metazoa > Chordata > Mammalia > Rodentia > Cricetidae > Phodopus > Phodopus roborovskii. Next base: position 3,069,977 of record NW_026125264.1, read on the forward strand.
TCCATGGCTTCTGCATCAGCTCCTGCCTCCAAGTTCCTGTCCTGACTTCTTTGATGATGAACTGTAATGAGGAAGTGTAAGCAGAATAAGCCCTTTCCTCCCGAGCTTTCTTTTTGATCATGATGTTTCATCACAGCAATAGAAACTCTAACTAAGGCAGCATATGTTGGTAGTGCATGCCTTTAATCCCAGCACTCAGGAGGAAGAGGCAGGCAGATCTCTAGGAGTTCGAGGCCAGCCTGGTCTACAGAGCCAGTTTCAGGACAGGCTCCAAAACAATACAGAGAAATCCTGTCTCAAAAAAAATCAGGCAACAGGGAACACTTATGTCTTATGCAAGGAAGGTCTTGGGATTTAAAAATAATGATTTTGAGGGTACAGGGTTAATAATATCAAAGATCATTTGTATGAGGGCAGTGGGATTACTAAAAACTGATTGAGCCAACCTCTGAAAATGATTATACCTAAACAGCTCTAGAAACACAAATTACATAAGCACATTTCTGTTAGCTGCCCAACAGTTGTTTCATCCTATGCCTCATGGATTCAAGAAAATCCCACTATTCACCCATGAGAGACAGAGATGCCATATTACTATTATGATGGTGGTTATTATTGTTTTGACTTCCTATACTTGAAAGTTGCTAGTGTAGATGAGCAGGCTACACAGGGGTCAGCCAGGTGCATTTATTGACTGAGCTCAAGAATCCATGAGCTCAACCTAGGACAACTTTGCCAACTGCATCCTCCAGGCTCTAGGCTTCAGGGCACTTAAAACAGCCATGGCTTTGGCTTTGGTTGGTACTTGGGCTTCACGCAGCACATCTTCCCGTTTGTGCAGTAGACATAGACGCTCTCCTTCCTAGAGCATCGGTGGCGGCACTTGCCATTGAGGTTCCAGCATCTCTGAGCATCACCTGGTACAAAGAAGAGAGAAGGGAGACTGGGTCAGTCCTAAGAAGAGGGTGGCTTCGGACTGGAGGAGCAGGCACAGGTATGTCCCGACGGTTCCCTTGGACTGGTTTCTCTCCAGCACTTGAGGGTCCCTGCAGCCGCTTATGAAATACTTACTCAGAGGCTAATATTAAATATAATTGTTTGGCCCATGGCTCAGGCTTATTACTGGCTAGCTTTCTCTTATAAATGAACTCCTTTTCTAATCTGTGTATCACCATGTGGCTGTGACTTAAGGGAAATGCCCTGGCATGTTACTCCTCTGGCACAGCATGGCATCTTCCTGACTCCGCCTTCTTTCTTTCTCCTTCTTTGTTTGGATTTCCCACCTAGCTACATTCTGCTTGGCCATTGGCCAAATCAGCTTTATTTATCAATCAGTGAAAGCAACGCATATTCACAGCATACAGAAAGACATCCCATATCATCATTGCATGACATGAAGGTAGAATGGGGACCATGAAAAGTGATGTCTAGAGATAGGGACAGGGAACAAGAAGGGGTAATGCAATATATAGACATGAAAACAGAAGAAAGGACTCTCTGGGGGGGGGAGGAGGGCAGCCAAAGGGCAGAGGGGAAGGCAGGCATAAAGTGGGAGGAAAGACACAAAATATGATATATATGCATGAAAGTGCAGCAGTGAGACCCGTTACTTTGTAGGCCAGATAACAAAAATTAATTAAAAAATAATTTCAAAAAGACTAACAGCAGCTATTTTAATCCGTGTTAAAAACTTCAGATAGGGCCGAGAAGAGAGAGAAAAACCCAAAAACAAAACAAAACAAAAACCCCGACACATGCCTGCTCTGTGCAGGTCTCCAGAGGGCATGGCTCTTGTCTTTGAACACTCATATGAGAAATGTATCAAAGCCTGGGAAAGAATCAGCAAGAGAGTGAGGCAGAACTGTCCTCAGAACTGGGAATGCTCTGTGTGCTCACCCGCCAGAGCAGAAAGGTTATATAAAATCTGTAGTGTTTATGGGGCCAGAGGTTTAGAGCACTTGCTGCTCTGTCAGAGGACCCTGGTTCAGTTCCTAGCACCCACATGGCAGCCCACAACAAGCTGTAACTTCAGTTCCAGGGGACCCAACAGCCTCCTCGGGTCTCTACAGACACCAAGTATGCATATAGAACACAAACATATGTGCATGTAAAATACACACAAGATAAAAATAAATATAGAAACAGCCAGTCAGTGCAGTCCACAAATATAATTCCTGGGAATGGAGACAGGAAGATTAGGAGGCAAGTCTCAGCTATATAGTAAGCTCCAAGGCAGCCTGGGTTATACAAGACTAAATGGATAAATACATACAATTGAAAATATCTTCTGCAAAAGATAAGTGAATTTGGAGACACAAGACAGAAACTATTCAAAATGAAGGACAGAGAAAGAATAGAGCCTTGCTGACTGTGGAACAGTAATAGCAAATCAACATGTCAGCAGCTGACATGCCAAAGGAATGAGAGGAGAGAGACGAGAAGAGTATGTGAACAAATAGAGTCTGGAAAAATCTCAAGTGTGACAAGAATCACAATTAGCCAGAAACCTCAGATTCCTGATACGACTCCTAAAAGTTGTCCTTCGATGTCGACACCTGCCATGGTACATGCATATAGCTATGGAAGCCAAATGAGATTATTTGAGGTGTAGGAAGGAGCCTTGCAGGAGGGGTAGGACGGGGTGTGGAAGCATGAAGATGTGAGTACTGTGGAAAGCTGTTTTCTGGGAATAGCAGCCATTACTGTATTTTCTTCCTTCCCTAACGAAAATAGATTTATTTATAGTTTGCCTGAACTGGGGCAAGGAAGATGCCTCCTTTCTCCCTCCTCCCTTTCCAGTATCAATGTTATAGTTTCACAGGAAAGATGCAACAACAGCCTAGGCATCCCTGTGTCTTCTGTGATAAGCAGCCAGAACGGCATGGGATCTCTCCCAGGGAGGCAACCAATAAAGGTTGAAGAAAGAATGAAAGGGTGTGGGTGTGGTATCATGGAGTCTCTTCTGGGGAGTCATGCTCCAGTGGTGGCCCCCAGGCTTCAGCCCAGAGGTTACTGAAGAAATCAGAACTGTTGGGGTTTACTGTTCCAATAGTGTCAGAGCTGAAGAGAGCCACATCCTCTTCTGTTGAGGGTGTTTGGCTTTTTATTTTTCCAGGAAGTGTTTCTGGATCTCTCCTTCAGGTCATGGAGCCATGCCCCACAGCAAGGACCAGCATACTCTCTTGTCACAGCAAGGACCAGCATACTCTCTTGTGCGGTGGCGACAGGGAAAAGGGAGGAGTGGAGAGAGTTGTAAAGAGCAAGCCCAGTGCAGAAGGCAGCAAGGGGCAGAGTGAGCATCTTAGAGTGAGGGATAGCGGAGCTGCCAAGTGCTCCTATCAACGCCATCCTAAGTTACCCCAGGGTCATAGAGACCCATTTCCTGGGCATCGCTGCACTCAACACCCCTCACGCCATGTTCAGTTATTATTTTAACTTCTTCCGGTATTCCAGGAGAAAGCAAGGTCTCTGCCTCTCCCAGAATGGAAGTTCCCGGGAAACTGCAGATGAATTACAGACAGTAAGAAGCTAACTTCCCATCCCCCTCTTCCAGACAGGGCCTCATTTATCCCAGGCTGCCCTCAAACTTATTAAGTAGCCCTTGAATTTCTGATCCTTCAACCTCCATCTCCCAGGTTCTAGGATTACAATCCTGCATCACCACACTCAGTTTATGTGGTGCTGGGAATCAAACCCAGGGCTTTCTGCATGCCAGGCAAGCACTCCATCACCTGGGCTGCAGCCCCAGATGTTAGTGCTTTCAAGCCCCCTGTGACCACACACACACACACACACACACACACACACACACACGCACGCACGCACGCACGCACGCACGCACGCACGCACGCACGCACGCACACGTGCATTCACACACACACAGACACACACACATGCTCAGTGTTGCCACAGTCATCAGAGAAATGAGCAAGTGACCCTCTAAACAGTGGTGAGGTTAGGACTGTTGTGATCAGAGTCAAACAATGGTGTGCCACTTAGATGAAGGGTGTTTCAGGGTCACAGTAGGGAACTGAGTGGTCAGCTTGCTTAGACAAATTGTATGTTCTGATTCTGTAAAGTTTGAGAGTGTTGGGGTGGATAGAAACTCTGCTAGTTGAGTAGAGGAGGCAGGTAGTTGGTGTGGCAGGTAGGAAGGACAGGGTTGACCTCCTCAGCGAAGCCCTCCCATGACCGTCACCAGGCAACTTTAGGCTGCTTTCTCACCTGTGGCTCTCACCTCTCACCCCTGCATTTTGGACTGGGTCCCCACAGGCAGCATGCTCTCTCCCTCCTGGGATTGCTTACTTATGCTTATCCGGAATCCTCCCCTCCCCACCGCTTCCCCTCCCCCATCTAATTTCAAGGCACTTTCCAGGACTCTCCTGACCTCAGGTTAGCTAGGCCCTACTAGTGTTTCCTCAGTTCCCTGGCTTCCCTTTGTCCAGCTTTGGGTATGATGCTATCTAACTGCGTCTGAGGACCATGCCATTTGCCTCCATAATCCTAGCTCCAGCACGAAGTATGACAGAGAGAGGAACTGCAAACATGAGCTTCTCACTCCCATTAAGGTAGCTGTGGCTTTTACTAAGCCTGGAACATTTTGCTGACTGTTTTTCTAAGACATCTGCTGTTGCCTTCTCCTCTCTGGCTACTTCGGCCTCCACGCTGGCCCTCTGCCCAGCTTGGTAGAGCTGAGCATGGAGTGGGTGATGAATGAGATACTCAGGAAGTTGTTGGTACCTAAGATCCGGTACGTGGCAAGGTGGCTGGGAAAGGTGGCCCTAAGCCAGGCTGGTCCTCCTTGCCCCTGGGGGTTCACTGACAAGGCCAGCGTCCCCCTACCCAGCCCCTTCTCTGAGGAGATCTACATTACCTGGAGTGAGCTGGGACAAGAGCAGCAGTGTGGCCAAGGTCAGCAGCAGGAGCTTCATGGTGGTGAAGCTTCAAGTCCAAAGCGGTGGCAACGTTAGTGGCCAGCTGTGGAAGCCAAGTCTCTCTGGCGGAAGTCCCTCGGATCTCCAGGAGTAGCCCACGGGAACAGCCCTGTATCCCTGGTCTACAGTGTGGAGCCACACCCACCGAGTCCACAGCATCCCTTTGTCTTTTGGATCAGGAGGATGAGGACAGCCAAAGTCCAAGGCCACACAGTACAGCCCCCATTTCCTACCCCCCCCCCCCCGCCTGCCTGCCAGCTCTGCACCACCTTGTCCAAGGTACCAAAAGGGGGCACCACACACACGAATGCCACGGAACACACATCAGTGGCTACCAAAGACACTGGCAGAGAAGAGGAAATGGGTTCCAGGCAGGGCAAGGTCTGTTCAAGAGTGGATAGATACAACAGGAACAAAAATCCGGGGGTGAGGGTGTGGGGTGGGATGATGGCATGCGAGGCTGCTCCACATACCAAGCACAGGGTTGTTCCGGGCTCAAGGCTAAGCTCCTTGGATTCAAGAACAGACGTTTCCTGCGCCCTGGTGTGAACATTCATTCTAGTTTCTTTAGTTCCCTTAGCAAAAGCAAAGTGGCTGCTCCTGCAATAAGTAATGCTTTCTTCAGGGTCTCATTTTTCAACCTTCCAGACAAAGTAAGCAGTTCTCTCCATTAACTATCTGTCTCAATTATTTATGTGAATTCTACTTCCTGCCTGGACCCTCCTGATACAGAGGTCAAGAGAATCAAGGCATGCATAGAGCTTACAGTGTCTGAACCATCAGTGGGGACAGAAAATATTGAATGAGCTGTCAAAGATTTACACAAAGGTAAATGAAAGTGTGTGGTGTTAAGTAATTCCTTCAGGAACATTTTTTTTTTTATAAGGAAGAGAATAAGAGATGGTCTGAGACAGGACCCAGTGATCAGCCCTCAACTCCACCATAGTGGCCTGCCACCTCTTACTTCCTGTCAAGATTCAACTGGAGGAGAGCCATTAACGGCATCATAGAATAAGGAATCTCTGGTAAAGTTGGTCTCAGCTTAATCATTGGAGAATCTGGAAAAGCAAAGACTTATTCTTAATTTTGGAAAGTATTTTAAAACGTATCCTCTGAAATTTTCATGAGTATAATGTCTTTTGACCTTATTTGCTCCCTCCATCTCCTTTCTCTGCTCCCCTCACACCTTATTTTGGAGACATGGTCCCATGTAGCCAAGGCTGGCCTTGATCTCTCTATGTAGCTGAAGGTGACCTTGAGCTCTGATCCTCCTGCTCCTACCTCCTGAGTGCTGGGATGAGAAGAATGCTATCATGGCTGGTTTTATAAAGGGTTGGCTGGGGATTGAACCTATGACCTTGTGTGTGCTAGGTAACCATTCAAGCAACTGAGCCATGTTCTCAGTCCTCCTATTAACTTAATTTTTATTTTTAAAATGATTTATTTTTATTTATTTACTTATTTTATTTTATGAGCATTGATTGGTGTTTTGCCTGCATGTATGTTTTGTGTGAGGGTGTCGGGTCCTCTGGAACTGGAGTTACAGACAGGTGTGAACTGTCATGTGGGTGCTGGGAATTGAACCTGGGTCCTCTGGAAGAGCAGCTGATGTTCTTAACCCCTGAGCCATCTCTCCATTCCTTTATTTTTATTTTAAATTATGGATCCATTCCCCTATTTTTATTTTTAATTATGGATGAGTGTATGTGTGCGCATGCAAGTGCAGGTATACTTGGAGGTCTGAAGAGGGCATCAGGTCCTTTGGAGCTGGAGTTGGGGATGGTTGTGCCACTTTCACCCTGCGCATGGGCACTGTGAACCGAACTCAGTTCCCTAGCAACAGCAGTATGCATTTTCAACTGCTGAGCCATCTCTCCAGTTCTTATATGATTTTGGATTGTTTTCAATGCTAAACCCAGGGCTTTAGATATATCAGGCAAGTTCTTTGCCCCCTGCTACATCCCTGGAAATTTTCCTTTTTTTTTTTCTGGGTTTCAATATGTTTCACCAAGGATTTGGAGCAGATGAGCCATGGGTGTCCATCTACCCATCACTTTATTTGGTTCTATAGGTATGAAAAAATAATTTACAGAAAGAAATGGATGCAATAACACAAGGATTTCAGCACCCTTGCAGGGCAGGGTGATTGTATTTCGTCCATGGATTCTTGGGATCAGCCACCCAGGCTCTGAAACCCTTAGACCATGATGGAGCTTCCATTTGACCTCCAACTCCCAAATATATGGTGTCACTTTGAAAGCCATACCCCCAAACATGCCTTTAATCCCTGTACTTGGGAGGCAGAGGCAGGCAGATCTACTTGAGTTCAAGATGAGCCTGGTCTACAGAGTGAGTTCCAGGATAGCCAAAGCTACACAGAGAAACTCTGTCTTGAAAACCAAAACCAACCAATGAAACAAACAAAAAAGCCACACTCCTGGTCCCACTCCTTGCGCACCCGGGTACTACTGTGCTTGGTTGTGATGCCTTTAAAAAGCCAACCCAGGATAGGTGCAAGTATGTGCGTTCTCTCAGTTATAAGGGACAAGGGACCTGGTGAGGGCGTAGAGGAAGAGGCTGTGTGAACTCCTCCAGGCACACCTCAGATAGCATGCCCTGTTCCTGGACAGCAAGAAAGGCCACTTTCAACCTGATCAGGAACCAAAGAAAACAAATTCAATTGACAAGGGAGTAACAATTTTCTGTAATTAAATGATCAGGCATATTATTTTATTACCCAGGATGCCTGCTTTCCCTTTTCCTTGGACCGGAGGACCTGAGGACTGTGGACTGTGGACACCTCACACAGGTGTCATCTTCCTGCCCAGTGCCCTACTGGATGTGATTGAGCTTGATCAGGAGTGCAAACTGGATTCAGGGGAAGTCACCTAAGACGTGACTCCTTACTGTCTCTTCCCCATTGTGGGTACCGCCGAGGGGATCTGGAATCCTGCATCCATTGAATGTGTCTCTTGTCCTCCCATGGAATGGAAAGGCACTCTTGGACTTCTTCCCCTTGCCTTTGTTTTGTACCTGTTATGTTTCTGGGTGTCTCCAACACCAGATAGAGATGTTCTGTGCCTCATTTTGCCTTCCTGGATCTAATATTTGGGCCATAGGCCAGAGGACAACTCTGTTGAGTTAGTTCTCTCACTTTATGTGGGTTCTCAGGTCAAAGTCATGTCTCTGGGCTTAAATGGCAGATAACTTTATCCCCCAGTCACCGTTCTGGTCCCAAGTCTTCCTCTTCTTATGGGCAATCCTGTCCTCCTTAAAAGCTGTAAGCTTGACCCCAATTCAGAGGGTTTTTTTCCCCATGGGCAAATCTGCCCTAATACTTATATTTAAGGGGGACCTGGAGAGATGGTTCAGTAGTTAGAGCACGGGTTCCTCTTTGAAAAGACACAGGTTCAAGCATTACCACTCACAACTATCTGTAATCCATCCCCAGGGGATCTAACACCCTCTTCAGCCCACCTAGGTAGAGTACTGCATGCATGTGGTGCATAGATGTATATTCTGGCAAAACATCCATTTAATCCCAGCACTTGGGAGGCAGAGGCAGGTAGATCTCTGTGGGTTTGAGGCCAGCCTGGTCTACAGAGCTAGTCCCTCTGTGTAACAACTGTTACACAGAGCTGTTACACAGAGAAACCCTGTCTCAGGAGAAAAGCAAAACAAAGCAAACAAAACAACCCCCCCCCCAAACACATGTTTAACTGATTCAAAATCCTTAGAAAGTGAAAGTACGTACAACCTGGTTTTATTGTGAAATAAAGACTATTAGACAACTTAAAATTTGAAAGTGTCAGATGGCCCATTAAAGCCGTGTGTTCTCTCTCTCTTATGATGTCCCTTGTTTCTTGCTGAAAGGGAAGATCATCCTGAGGGGAGAGAAGACTGTTTCCTGTTTCTTATCCATCCCCATTCCTGATGCACAGTGCAGCAGGCAGTGGTAACTTATTCATCTGAACAGATCCATGCACAGTATAAGGAGGCTAAGAGCTCTGGGCTCAGCCTGCCATCCCTGAACTCAGTCACACCCCTGGAATCTTTCTCCTTCTTCCCTTGGTCCTGCAGGAGAATGTAACCACTTGCTATCTCCCCTGGATCTTCAGCGGAGTTGATGTCATTTGTTTCCCAGGCTGTAATCTCAGGATTAATGGATAAAGATGTTTAGCTCTTTGCTTTCCTCCTGCCCTTTCTCATGAGATAGTTGACCGTCCAAGGTCATTGGAAGCCATTGAGGGGCTAAGAGCTTGCTGGAATGAAACATCCTGTAATTCTCAGGGTTTTGTAGGACAAAGAAAAACCTTGTAAAAGGACTTAAGAATATCCAAGCATCTGTCAAGTCTACTCAACAGGAATGGGTAAGATTTAGAGGAGACAACAACCTTACAGCATATTTCCTGGAGGATTTAAGGGACCCAGGTCCTAGAAGAGAGAATGTTGATTAGGAAAGGGTTAGTGTCAGAAGAGACTAACAGTCCCTCACCTCCCAACCCAGTTACTTCATTTGGGCCAGAAAGATAGCAGTGGTGGTCAACAAAACAGCATGCAGAGGCAGGCAGTGATTGTCTCCGGCTGGGCCAGTTCAAGGCTCCAGGTGTGAAGAACAATGGATGATTCAGCTCAAACCAGCTCCAGGGACTGCCTCACCAGGGAAGCATGCCCAGACTGCACTTACCCTCCCCCCTAGTGAACTTTGCAATTTTAGGGACTGCTTAAATGCTGGTTCATATTCTTGAATCATGTGTGTACTTATAACAGAAGGATTTTTGTGTAAAATGGGCTGCCAAGAAGAGCATACCTATTTCCTGGAAGTTTCCACCCTGGAAGAAGCAGAGGGGAAAGGGTGACAGAAGAGAGGCACATGCCCCATGCCTGCTGGGCTCAGCTCATTGCTGCTTGGCTCAGCTGGTTTCTTTCTAAATAGTGCATGGAGGCTTCCTCGGCTGCTTGCTCTACTGTTGTGTCCTGTCTGAATTCTTCTCTTCTGGGAGCACAGGAATGAAGACTGCTTCTAGGGTCTAGAGAAGATAAGACTCAAGACCACCTTGTCCTAGTTAGCTTTTATCACAGCTCTGCTATGATAGAAACCAAAACTAACTTGGGAAGGGTTTTTTTGCCTTTCAGGGTTACAGTTCATCTCTGTGAGGTATTTGATTACTCTGTAAAGACATGTCACTGTGATGGCTTAATAAAAAACTGAATGGTCAATAGCTAGCTAGGCAGGATTTCCAGGTACAGAGGATGCTGGGAAAAGGGTGGGGTTGCTAGGAGATGTGGTGGAAGCAGGTCATGTAGGAGATGAGGTAATAGCCATGACCCAAGTGGCAGTATGTAGATTAATGGAAATGGGTTAATTTAAGTTATAGGAGCTAGCTAAAAATAAGCCTATGCTATTGGATGAGCTTTCATAATAAAAAAGAAGTCTCTGTGTGGTTATTTGGGAGCTGGTAGGCAGGACAGAGAAAGATTCCTTATAGTCTATCATCAAGGGAAACCAAGGAAGGAATTTAAGGCAGGGACTTGGAGGCAGGAACTAAAGCAGAGATTATAGAGAATACTACCTACTGATGCACCCCCCCCTCCACAGCCCCCCCTTAGCTAGCTGACTTATACAGCCTAGGGATGGTATTGCTCACAGTGAACGGGGTCCTCCTATGTCAATTAACATTCAAGAAAATGACCTGCAGATAGGCCTACAGGCCAGTCTGATGGAGGCAATTCCTTCAGGGAGGTTTTCTTTTCCCAAGTGTGTCAAGTTGACAACCAAGATTAGCCACACACACCTTGTAACAGGAAGTTCTAAGGCTAAGTATGGAGTGGGGATAGCAGTAAGATTCTGTGAAGCCAACTCCAAGATGAGATCCAAGGCTGCCATCAGCAGAGGCAATGAAGGATGGTCTGTAGTTTGCCCAGAATGTTACCCAGGCTGGGGTGCCTTTCTTGGAACCTTTACCTGAATCTCTGTGGCAATCTCACTGAGGCAGCTCAGTTAAGAAGATTATAAAGAGATCATGGCACTGGGACTCTGTAGGTTTGGTCTTAATTAGTTTGGTCAACATTGGTGGGAAACGCTTAAATTTCTATAGCCTTTCATTTTCTGTGTATTTTGAGTGTTCAGGGAGCCAGAATCCTGAGGGTTGGGTTAAATTCTACAGTTCATGGACTCTAATCTGATCACTGATCAGTCTGTGAACCCTAGTGAGAGAATGTGATTTGTTCTAAGGTCACACGACTAAGTGGTACATCTGGGACAGCGAGCTGGATAATTTCAACTCTACCTTTCTTGGCTTCAACGCCAAGTTCCTCTAAAAACTGGGCATTTTAGGCAGTGGGAGCTGTTTTCTTCAATAGAGAATATTTTGCCACACAGTGGTGGTGTATGTCTTTAATCCCAGCACTGGAGGCAGAGGCTAGCCAATCTGGTCTACAGAGTGAGTTCCAGGACAGCCAGACTATACAGAGAAACCCTGTCTCATAAAAAAAAAAAAAGAATATCCTGATAGACACATACGCTGAAGGTGTGGAGAATGTCTTCTCTTTCTTAGCTCCTGAAACGGGAAAGTCCATCTGAAGAAGGAACGTCTCTGGGGCTGGAGTCAGTGGTTAAGAGCGTACTTTGTTCTTCCAGAGGACCTGGGTTCAGTTCCAGAGGACCTGAGTTCAGTGCCCATGTGGTGGCTCACATCTGCCTGTAGCTCCAACTTCAGGGGATCTAACGTCTCCTAGGGCAACTGTGTTCATGTGCACATACCTCCCCCCCACAGGAATACATATGCTTATAATTAAAAATAAAACAACATTTTTGTTTGTTTGTTTTGAGACCACTGAGCCATCTCTCCAGCCCCATCCTTTAAAAAATAACCCAACTGGTCCAATTTGTGCCGCCCACAGACTCATGGATGTGTGGCCATTTACTGGAGCATAGTCAACCTACCAGGGGCCATGCTCTGAAAAACAACTGACTCCCCCGTGCCCCCAGCAGCCATCAACTGTGAACAGCTTCTCAGTTAGGGGTGGGGGCTCCTAAGTTCCTTTCCCTCCAGAGTAGAGGATTCTGGGCAGAATTGATAGAGACTGACATATACTTATAACCCTGACTTTTGGAGGATTTAGCCTTGCTGGTCTTTGAGAAGAGAGAGTGTCAGCATAGGACTGTGTGGTCAGTGCTGTGGGTGTGGTGGCCTTGGGATGGGGAAGGCAACTGGCTCAGGGCAGACTGTACACGTGGGCCTGTGAGGACACGTGTCCCAGCTGGTTACAAGGATCAGGGATCCAGAGCCTTCTTCCATTGCCCGGTACTTTGCCAGACACAGCCAACACCTCAGGGTTCCTGAAGCCATGAAGACTGCAGTGTTATCTGTAACTCTGTTGCTGCTGCTTCTATCCCAAGTCATTCCAGGTAACCCAGACCCCTTCAGAGGGACCGAGCTGGAGGGTGGGTCTGGCCAGGGTGCTTAGGGCTGGGGTGGATGGCCAGATGGGTGTGAGATACCATCTGGGGCAATGGGAAGGGCCTCAGATCTTGGGGTTAGAACCTACGAGCCAACTCAGTCCTCTGTGTTTCAATTTCCTAATTTTTATGTAATAAATTTGATTGAAAGGTCAAGACTGAGAACACTGGAATTTTGGCATGCTTCTTTGCTTTCTTAATTTATCCAAGAGTTCCCAGGAACTTCCATTCTGCTTTATTTGTTTTTCTAAATGTCTTTCTTCCTTCCTTTCTTCCTTCCTTTCTTTCTTTTCGAATGGAACCCAAGGCCTCATGGGTTTTGGGAAGCATGCTGCCACTGAGTCACACACCTGGGCTGCTGGGAATGATGGACTATACCCTACTTCCTTATTTCATCATCTCTTGCCACAAATACCTGTATAGTAACAAGTTCTCAAGCCATTGACAATTGCTGCACATGTTCTCAGTCTGAAGTTCTTTCTCCATTAGAGTCTATAGGAAAGGCACTTGGAGGCAATAATTGTCCAGTTTCAGATGTGAACAGTTCCTTGCTATCCTCTCTCTCTCTCTCTCTCTCTCTCTCTCTCTCTCTCTCTCTCTCTCTCTCTCTCTCTGTGTGTGTGTGTGTGTGTTTGTGTTGCCCCAGATATTTTTGTTTTCTTTTTGTGTAATGCCCAGTAACATTGCTACAGTCATCCCGTTTTGGTTCAGCTCTGGCACATTCTATGCCCTTTTGGTACGTATTTCAAGCATTTCTCTATTGGAGAAAATGTTATTGAACATAGTTTGCTGTGTTTCCTTCTTTGTTTTACTTTGTGCCCTTTAGTTTGGGTATGTTGAATTTCTTATCAGTGGCTGGCACTTCCCATTGATTCTTCTTATTTCCTTTTCCTTTTTAGCATCCTCTGGTGGACTAGTGGTTAGGATTCATTCTCCTTCTTTTTGGTATGAAAATATTTTATGTTTTTTGAGAATTTCATATACAAGTACTTCATATAATTTCTACCTCTTTCCTTCTTCCTCATTCCAACTCCCACTGTGTCCCCCAACATTCCATCTTGAATTTATGACCTCTTCATATATATGTATGTATTCGACTGGATTCAGTCATTCATATGGTGCTGCTCTTATGTGTGTGTGTTTAGGCCTGACCATTTGGGATAAAGTATCAGGGAGCTCATCCCTGGAGAGAACTGACTCTCCCCCATCTCAGCAACCATCGATTGCATGTGCCTACTCATCTAGGGGGTGGGGCCTGTGAGATTTTGCCCATCCACTATTGGTGTGGTAATGCAGGTCTTGCTCATGCCGCTATATCATTAGGGTTTCATGGTCATAGTATCCGGTCATGCCCAGAAGACAGTAGCAGCTGAAGTCTTTGTCCTTTGCCTCTACTGTCTTTCTACTTCTTTTCTGCGATGTCCCCTGAATCTTAGGTGGATGGGTTGTCTTGTAGACACAGTGATTGTGTCACTAATTCTCTGCATTTTGACGAGTTGTGTGTCTTCTCTTCTTTATTTAAATATCCTTTCCATATTGCATTTTTCATTTCTCTTAAGCCACTAACTTTCATTATTGGCTAATGTATTCTTTCTAGTTCAGCTTTTTTCCCTCTTGTGAAATGACTCAAACTGCTCAGTCTTTGCTGAGGTCCTGTCATTTCATAGTTGGATTTAATTAGTTAATTAATTAATTAATCATTAGTTTTATTTTACATTTTACTTTTGAGACAGAGTGTCATGTAGCTGAAGCTGGTCTCAAACTCACTGTGTGTTGCTAAAAATGTCCTTGGATTCCTGATCCTCCTGCCCCTAACTTTTGAGTGCTGAGATTACAGATGTGGCCGTCATGCTCAGTCTATGCTACACTAGGGCTGGAGCCCAGGCTTGAAACATGCTAGGCAAGCACCAGCTGAGCTACACCCTCTACACCATGAATAGCCACAGATTCCCGAGACATCTACATCTTCTTGTAGAAAAGAGGAAACAGATTCTTAAGAAGGAAGTGACCATCTCAGGGTCTACTAGCTGGCTCAGGAGACAGATTTCAAATCCAAAGTATAGAGTCCGATGTTCATGTTGTTAGCCTCATAACCTACTGTGCTCTTAACCCTTGTAATCCACTGCACTTCCAAGAGGGAGCATTTATGAGGCTGAGGTTGGGATGGAGTGTCCATAGAGGATGTGAGGTGATACGACTTCCCTAAACCCCTGGAGATGACTGCTTCTTCCACAGCCTCCATTTTACTGACTGGCCCTCTGGTCTCTACCTGGAACCCCATCTCTGATACATGCGTCCTTGTTTGTACTCTGGATTAGGGAACCCCGAAAAGTGCTGGAAATCTCAGGGTGCCTGCCGCAATGAATGCATCAAGGACGAAAAGCTCTACATCCTGTGCAGGAGTGGCAAGCTGTGCTGTGTGAAGCCCAAGAAAGTGCCACAGCTGTCATAGAACTTGGATTAGCACTATAAAACCTGAGGTGACAAAAATGAAGGTGGACCCACCCAGAGTCTGACCCCGGCTGTTCCCTGAGCTTCATTAAATCAGCAGTGACTGACTTCTGTGTTTGCCTCTTTATATACATAGCCAAACGTCATCAGAAGGCATGTGGTAACAGGGCACATTTGTGCATTTAGTCCCCCTTGCTTAGGAGTTCTGCATCTGTGGGGCTAACTGATTGCATGGCAAAAATATTCACAACTCATTTTATCTTTTCTAGTGCGGGCGTCCTTTTCTAGTTGTTTCTATACAATATTTTCAAGAATGATATTCATGGCATTTACACTGTATTAGGAATTATAAGTATCTAGACATAGTGTAAGTATAGTTATTCCTTGTGGTCTATGATTCTGTAATCCCTGGAAATGCCAATATAGGTGTTCTCTCACATATAGTATTATGCTGTTTGTATGTAACCTCTGCACACCCCCTCAGGTGCTTTGTTTCTTACATATATTATTAGAGTATATTGATTGCACAAGATAGTAGATTCTACTGTGCCATTTTCATTTGGCAAACAGTTCACCCCCATTACTTTCTTATACCTCCCCAGACCCCTTTTTGCTTTCATAATAATCCCCTTTTAATATGTGTCCTTTTTATTTTCTTAAGATTCCACATATGAGAAAATCCATCTTTGTTTTCCCGAACTCTGACTTATTTCACCTAACAAGACAATCCCTACGGCGGCCCATTCTCCTTTAAATGAAATGCTGTTGTTCTCCATGATTTAACAACACTTTGTTGTCTGTGTATTCCACAGCCCTCACCTCCACTTTCTCACATTTGGTTTCTGACACAGGTCTCACGCTATAGCCCAGGCTACCCTGGAACTCACTGTGCAATCACTGTGTAAGTTGCCTTGATTGTGGCAGGACTCCTGCTTCAGTCTCTTGAGTGTTGTGATTACTAGAATGAGTCACCACACCTGACTAGTCCACGTGTTCTTTGTCCATTTATACATCACTCGGTGGGCACTCGGAATGTCTTCATGACTTGGCTACTGTGAGCAGTACTGTGGGTCACGGAGAAGCAGGAAGTAATAACACTTGCTTGTTTATCTCCCTTCAGTGTGTGCCTAGGACTAGGACAGCTATGTTGTGGCAGGTCTATTCATAATTGTTTGAAGAATGCCATGTGTATTTACTAATTTACATTCTCAGAAGCAGGATCTAAGCATTCTGTTTCCCTTACACCCTCTCCAGGATTTTATTTTTCCTTCATGATTGCCATTTTCTTTTGGGGTGGGTGGGTTTCAAGACAGGGTTTCTCTGTGTAACAGACTTAGCTGTCCTGGAACTCACTCTGTAGACCAGGCTGGCCTTGAACTCACAGAGATCTGCCTGCCTCTGCCTCCTGAGTGTCAGGATTAAAGGTGTGCACCACCAGGGCTGGAGAGATGGCTCAGTAGTTAAGAACATTGCCAGCTCTTCCAGAGGTTTGGAGTTCAATTCCCAGGAGCCACATAGTGGCTCACAACCCTCTATAATGAGACCTATGCTCTCTTCTTCTGGCATGTAGGTTCTATGTGTGGATAGAACACCATATACAAAAGCCAAATAAATCTTCTTTAAAAATGATGTGTGCCATCACTGCCCAGCTGGTTACCATTTTTAATGTAGAATGGGGAGAAGTCTGCAAGCTACTCATTTGACAGAGCATTAGTATCCAGAATGTAAAGAGAACTAAAAAAGAACAAAAGTGACCAATAATTACATGAAAAAAGACCGACATCTGAAGATGGAAGTTTCTGTCCCTCCTGGTCCCACAACCACTTTTCCCCAAATAAACACATGGACACTATATTAATTATAAAATTGTTGGCCGATGGCTAGGGCTTCTTACTGGCCAGCTCTCTCTTAATTATTATCCCATAACTACTAATCTATATATTCCTACATGGCCTTGTCTTACCAGAGAACACCTGGCATGTCCTATCTTCCCGACCTCTACATGGCATCTCTTCCTAGCAGCCTCTTTGCACCTCCGCTCCCCAGCATTCTCCTCGTCTCATTGTCTCGCCTATACTTCTCGTCTGGCTATTGGCCAATCAGTGTTTTATTCATTATATACAGAAGGACCTCTCCCATCAAACATCTTTGCCACCAGGGAAGTGCAAATCCCTCTTGCACTCTAAGTCATCTCTATGTCATGCCCAAATGGAATGAAAACATTCATAAGTAGAGTATAAATGACTGTTTACACACATACGGGGGGCAGTGCAAGCTTTTAATCCCACCCATTCCTTAACATGTCTTTAAAGTGTCAATGAGGTCTAACAGTCAAGTAAAACCATGTATACTTAGGCTGTGCAGCATGGTGCTGACAGACATCTGTATTGTGCAAGGGTTGGCACAACTGAGTTAGTTAACACATCTGTATATTAGTGCTAGCAACCTTTCCTTGTTGCTGTGACCAAATGCTTACAAGAAGCATCTTAAGGAAGAGAGGGTTTAGGAGCCATCAGTCATGGAGAGGAAGACATGGTGGCTGGAGCGTGAGGCATCTATAGTCCACAAGCAGTGTGTGGTGAGTGCTGATATTCACTTGTTCCTCCCCTAACCAGCTGCCTCATTTTCATTCTGGGACCCCGAGCCATGGAGTGATGACACTCGCGCGCAGCATGGACTTTTATTCCTCAGTGAAGACTCTCTGGAAACTCCCAAACAGACACACCCATTATTCCTCCCAATACCCAGTTTTCTTAACCCAGTAAAGTTGATAGTCAAAATTAACCATGACAAATGTACTTCTTATCAACCGGACACCCAAACACACAGCTTTTAACCATTACATTCAATGTCTGGCCGTGAAAGACTCACGGCGTGTCACAAAGCAAAAAGTGTTTAGTTTCTCTGCAAGAGTCACTAAAATCTGAATCCAAGGGTGCTTTCCAAGCCTGAGACCCGAGTTTGATCCCCAGGATTCATATGGCATGAGGAAAGAAGCAATTTCCCACGGTTGACTCTGACTTCCATGCTGGAATTTAGCACACGTGTGCACATAAACAAGCAACAAAGAAATAGATGTAGATTAAATAAAAGTAGATTAACTTTCCAGCAGACTTTCTGCCTTGTCCTGCTCCATGTCCACCTGCAGCTCAGCTGGGGTTGCTGTTCCTTGTTGTCTCACTGTAAAATTCTGACCAAGCAGTTTTGCCGTTTGTTACTGATGCTGTAACAGGAGAGGGTGTCATTGGCAGTTACATGGTCTGACCGTGGTGATAACATTGCTCATTAGCAACAAGCAGTGTCATGACCACATCCAACCACAAGAAGACCAAAGTGCAATCCTGCACTGGGTTTAAGAACTCAGAATTATTACAAGAAACACCTGAGAATGGCTAAAATCCCAGCTCTGTACGCCTGTACTCAGGATGAATTCTGGAGGCGATCAGTCTGAAGTTGGTATTTATTTAGCAATCATGTCATGAGCATTTTTTTCAAAGGTTATGGAGCCTGTTTTAAAATGCATGTTTTACTGTATGTACTGGTGCACATCCAGCACTGGGGAGGTAGAGGCAGGAGGATCAGGAATTTGAGGTCAACCCGGCTATTGAGACACTGTCTCAAAACAACCAGACTGAACAGCTTAGCTTGTCTTAGGGCAGAAACCTGCAAGTTTTATCTTCCCCTCCCCAGCATCTTTATCCTTGGCCCATAGGCAACCAGATATGAGTTGGTTGTCTGTTTCTCTATTTTTCCCATTGCTTTTACAATGCCCCGGGCAGTCTTATAGATAAGTTAGAAAAATCTACACCTGGAGCAGGGAAAGCACTCTCTGCTCTAGGAGGGCAGTGGCTGGTTCTGGGAGAAGACAGATGAATTACTGAGGGGGTGGAAAAACCTCCAGAAAGGCAGAGGCTGAAGTGGCGATAAGAATCCAGAGGAGAGATGCCGGGGCTGGGGGGGGGGGGCAAGCAGTGCAAGGAAGTGATAAACTCCGGAATGTGCTCTGATAAAATGTTGGCATCCTTCTTTCCCATCTTCCACAGGGCCTCAACAATAACTCTGTGTCCACTCCAGGCACAGAAGAGGGGGATGGCCTTGAATTCAGTCCTGAGTAAGCAATCTGACTGAGCCTTAGACTTTCAAAGGTTTGAAATGTCCAAACTTAATTTGAAGATGTGCAGTTAGGAGTCTGTGTCTCTGACACTGGGTCTTAGGTAGGCTGATGAGGAAGGCAAGCTAGAGCACACCAGGGAAGGAGACAGACAAAGAGCACACATGCGGAGAAGTCAGGAAGGTGAGCTCTGATTGCTAATGGCAGTGGTGGTTAGCCTTCACAGTACTGGCCGTCCTGGAACTTGCCATGTAGACTAGGCTGTTCTTGAATTCACAAAGACCCAACTGCTTCATTCTCCTGAATACTGGGATTGTAGATTTGGGGCAGCCAGGTCCAGTCTTTAGCACCTTCTATAATGGGAGATGATTGTCCTTTCCACAAAGGCACAAAGGACAGAGTGGCACCTGGACGGAGTTTGAAGAGGAGCCCATGGCCATTGAGTGAACAGCGCCTCCATCTGGAGTGTTTCCATTTGCTGGAGCCAGGCCTAGCATGTAGGGAGGAGATGCCTCGGATTGGACACACCAACAGGCACTGGCTCTTGGGGTGCTGTTACTCTTGGGGTACAAGACTTTAATGTAGTATTTACCTGTAATTTTTCTCTATTTTATTTGAGGGGGCATTGTGAAAATGTAAGACTTTCCTGCTCTGTCTGAAAGAGAAGACAGACCTTGTATTCTGAGTGGCCTTCCTTTTTTAATTGGGAAACTGAATGTGTGTGTGCGTGCACGCACGCTCTCTCCATGATACCCTCTCCATGCTTTCTGAAACCTTGGCCACCCTTGTTGTGTCCCCCCGGGACACAGGAACCACAGGACCTGGGTCTAATGGAGTGTGACTGCACAGAGGTGAAGGGTCTTGTCAAAGACTTTGACTGTACTGTCAGTGTGTGTGTGTGTGTGTGTGTGTGTGTGTGTGTGTGTGTGTCATCTCCTTGACATTGTTGTTGACTTGACAGCTCTAACGAGAGGAGCCTGTGAAATCACTTTGAAGTCCTGTGCAGGCCTGTTTGTGGGACCTTGATAACCAGTGTCCTCTCTTCTCCCCCACATGGGACTCATAGTTGCCCAGATCGGAAGGATGGAGGGTGGGGAGGCCTTCACAGCTTGCCAGGCTAGGCTGTTCTTGCGTGGGAGACTTTACAGTTTGTTCTCATCCGGTCTCCCACGGGCACCATGCAGCAACCGCTATCGAGTTGGCCCTCTAGCCAAAGCTCACCTCCTCCCTTCTTGCCACAGCCCCTGCTCCCCATATCTCCTCCAGTCACTCCCAGCTTTGTCCCACATCTTCAGCTCAGTAGGAGAATTCCCAAGCCACTGTCACATTCCAGAGTCACAGGGTATGGGGAGTGGGAACTGAGGTAGTAGACAATGGTTTAAAGGTTTGAGAACAGAGCCATGTTTGCAAACACCTACTCAGCTGCTGTGTCTCCACACAAATCACTTGGCAGCATAAACACACACACCCACGCTCAGTACATGTGTAACACACAAAATAGACCTGAATATGTACCATTTGAGCACACATGTATGTGTAAGTTTGCGTGCACGCGCGCACACACCCACACACACACACACTGTAATTTAAAAATGAAAAGAATACAGCAAAGCAGGAGGCAGACATTACTAGCTCCAAATTTATTCAATGGAGTAATAGGTACTATTTATTAAGTCTGCTAATGTTTATTAAATATTATTCTGTATATAGAGCCAGCTTCTAAATATCTCTAGTACTCCTCAGTGTTGGTGCTTTTAATGAATCAGACCCTGACTTTCATCAAGCCATCATTGCCCAGAATAAAGGAAAATATTCCTAGTGTATCCCGGAGCTGCCTTTGGTGGGAATGGGTTCTGGCCAGTGGACTGAAAACAGTGTGTGCATTTCTGAAGGCTTCCTTCAAAGGAAGAGCATCACACTTCACCCCATCCCCACCCCAACTCCACCATGTAGGAAGTGCTCCTGGATCAGCAGGTGAAGCTGATATAGAAGGACCCAAGCTCCCTGCTGACTGTGAAGTCCTGCACCTAGCAGCACACAGGAATGGAAAAAACAAAACAAAACAAACAAAAAAAAAAAAACCAAACAAAAACCAATGTCTAAGTTTTGGAATCATTGTTTGGGAGCAACACCTATTAAAATAGCTGAATTAATATCTTAATATGGCAGGTGAAATCCTGTGCTAGGGTTGGTTATAAACCATAGTAGTCTGCCTTCTGTTGCTATCACAAAATATCGAAGGCTGGAAAACAAATTCGTTGAAACCACCATTTGAGAGGCAGAAACTCTTTGATTAGGCAGCCATGTCTGCCCCCCCACCCCCAGGCAGGACCTCATGGTGGGTGGCACCCTATCCAGAGGTGACCAGAGGTCAAGTCCATTCTTGTTACAATGACTTTCTTGGGCTCTAAGCAGAGTCCCTCACATTTAGCTGTGAAATCCTGTGGCCTAATTACCTTGTGCTAAGCCCGCTTTGTTTGTTTGTGTGTGTGTGTGTGTGTGTGTGTGTGTGTGTGTGTGTGTGTGTAAGAGACCAATGTCAGGTAGCTTTCCAATTGCTCTCCACCTTATTTTTTGAGTTTCTTACTGACCCTGGAGTGCGTTGACTTGCCTGGACTGGCTGGCCAGAGAGACCTAGAGACGCTGTGTCATGGTTTCCCTGGCTCTAGAATCACAGATATATGCTACTGAGCCTGGCTTTTTTTTTTTTTTTTTTTTTAATGAGTGCTGGAGATCCCAACTCAAATCTTCATGTTTACACAACAAACACTTCACACACCCCCTGAGCCATCTGCCCATCTCTAGGAGGCCCCACCTGTTAAAGACACTAACATCTCCCCACACTGAGCAACTCATGCCCATGATCCTCTGAAGGGCACAGCTCGAGCCAAGTTCCTGGCATCCCAGTGAAAGAAATGGAGATGAAACATGTACAAAAAATATGAAAACATCACATGAATTGATGAAAGCCAAAAGAGAACTTTCTGTGGTTCAGGGTAACCTCAGCTGGAGGGCCCAGCACCTACAGACACCACGATGACAGGCAGTAGCAGCCTCTGAGGAAGCTGGGGGCCTGAAGAGAGAGATGCAGGCTCAGACTCTGATGTGGAACATACAGGAAGGTTCAAGATTTCATGAGACATACATCCGTGTGTGGTTTGAAAAAGTGAAAAAAAAGCTAAGATGGAATAACTCCTAAAACTTAAATGTTTCTTGACATGTGTTCACATGTTAATCATGGGTGGCTCTCAAAATTCCAACTTTACTTCACCCTTGTCCTTCCTAGGAGAGAAGACATGTCTAGCATAGGTGCCAGAAGCTTTCCCACACTCTCGTTTTAGGCTGAGACATCTGCTACGCACTGTCCTTCAGTCTGGCTGACCTTGTACAAATCCCTCCTGTCCTCAGCCACTGCCCGAAGCCCTGTTGATAAAAGGAGATCCGTCCCTGCCTCCTATGTCATAGCTCGGGCTCCACCTTCGTCCTGGTACCGACACCATGAAGCTGTATCTCCTGCTGCTTGCCGTATTTGTGGTCACAGAACGGGTGATGTCAGGTAACAGGTTCTTTTAGGGCCCTGGGTTTCTTTCCTTTCCTTCACTCTCACAGGGAAGACAACCAAGTCTTCCCCCCGCCCCGTTCCACGCAGCTTCGAAGGGTACCCCAAGATCCTGTCATGCATGCTGCTCAAAATCTGCCTTGCTAAATGGCTGCAAGAGAGATGTTTTGAGGGTCTGGTACTTTGGGGGCAAGAGTGGAATTCTGGTGGGAACTTAGGAGATGAATGAAGGAAGAAGGATTGGGTTCGGGGTGGGACCTGGTTAGGGGTGATTCCTGATGTGGGATAATCCAGGGGCTAGGGTGACAGAGAGAATATCAGGATGACCTGGGCGTGAGGACCTGGATTTCCTGGTGTGCAGGGTGCTTCGATTCAGCTTGGTGGCGGGCAGCTGAGCTTTGGGCTGGTGACTTGATTAGATTTGGGTTTGGTTGGAGTGCGGCCTCTGGGAGCATTGAGCTGGATGGGGCAGGAGGCTGACTGGGTCTTGAGTTTTAACTGGACGAGTATGGGATCAAGGAGACTGGGCAGTGGGTTGTGGCTGGAGCTGAGGCTTGCCGGCTTCTGCCATTAGTTGTAAAGCAGCCGGCTCTGTTTGGATGTGATTGAGTCTTCTCTGTCCACTAATGCAAACATGGACGTTGTCCCTTTCCCATCATTCACAGGCTCCACTAGGTGGGACCCTCATTCACGCACACTGATTCTGGAGGAAGGGCTAGGAAGTTGGTTGAGGGGGGGGCAGGATGATAGATGGGGAGAAACTTTGAAAAAATTTTTCTTGGCTGGATGTGGTAGTGCACACCTTTAATCCCAGCACTGAAGGTAGAGGCAGGTGAATCTCCATGAGTTTGAGGCCAGCCTGCTGGCATACTGACTTTCAGGCGAGGAGCTGAGACCCTGTGTCAAAAATAAGAAAGAATTTTCCTGAAAGTTTTCCAAGAGCAGTCACCTCTGTGCCCTCCCTCTCATGGCCTCAGACCTGGACAGCACTGCTCACCCAATTGCGTGGCTCTGTTTCTTTCCTGCTCGCCTGCCCTCTGCTGCTTCTTGTCTGTCATTTGGGTAATACTAACACACACCTAATGATTGTTCCTGTGCCCCAAAGACGCATGTTGGAAGGACGGGCAGTGCCGGGTACTATGCAAGGATGCTTCATATGCTGCCAAAATTGCAAATGCTGCTGTGTCCCCGTATGTTACTTAACACACCCTGCTATGATTGGGATGAGTCCTTGACTAGACCATTCCCACAATGTTCACAAAAATCCATAAAAAGAAGAAGAGAGCCTACTATTGGTAGAAAGGACATTGCTTCTTGTCCTTTAGTCTCTTCACCACATTAAAACCCACAGAATTGTTTTTTGTGTCTGTCAGTCATAATGGATGGGGTGGGGAGGACGGAGGATGGAGTTCAGAGGCAGGAGAGAGAAGTCATCAGGACTGAACCTTGGTAATGGAGTGTGGAAGATGGTGTCGCCTGCAGCCCCAGGGGCAGCTGTTAAGACATACCTAAACTTAGGGAGCATGGGGGTGGGCAGAACCAGACTTTAAGGAACCTCAGACACCTAGAGTGTTGGTTCATCTTGGGAGAGAACTTGACAATGGTGGACAGAGGTGGAATAGAACCTAAATCTTTGGATTTCAGCTGAAATACCTTGTAATTCTCAAGGGCACGTAGCCCCAGGGGCCAAAAAATTTCCAAATATGAAAAGCAGTTTACTCAGTCCTGGATGGACTTGTTACAAGCAGTTTCCCACCAGCCTGGTCCCAGAGCCTTGTCAGTCCCAAAATAGCACACAGAGACTCCATTAGTTATAAAGTTGTTGGCCAATGGCTAGAGCTTCTTATTGGCTAGCTCTGTCTTAGCTATTCACTCATTTCTATTAATCTAAGTATTTTTATGTGGTCTTAATGGGGGGGGGGAGAGTTGGGACCACTTATTCCTCTCACGGCCTACATCTTGACCCCCCTCTCTACTACATCTCCCAGAATTCTCCTTGTCTCCTAGTCCTGCCTGTCTTGATTTCCTATTGGTCAACAGGGCTTTATTCATTAACCAGTAAGAGAAACATATATACAGAATGACATCTCCTATCACTTGTTTGTTCACTCTCTGTTTCTAGCATTCTCTTACAGATTTGTATGTTCACCCATTCACCTCGCTCTGCCTCTCACCATTAAGGGACCCTGTTTATAACACTGTCAGAGAGCCAGAATCTTGTTTCTTTCTTTCTTTTTTTTTTTAAAGTTGAACATCAACATTAAGTAGCTCAGGCTTACAATAAGAATTAAATGGGCACAGAGCACAGGGTCCAGGGCTTTGGCGAATGCTCTCTGGCCATCTTACCTTTGAAGAGTAAGCACTGGTGGTCTTCCTTGACTCTGGAAGGGGGTGGCAAGGGATGGAACTCTCCATCATTTGGATGGGTAATTTAACACAGGTGAGGCTAGAAATGGGGAATTTAAGGAACCTGATGGGGAATCTGTGGGACCGGTTGTCTTCAAATCCCAGTCTTGGCACCTCATTTACACGGCATAATTGTTCATCCCTGAGCTACTCTGTTGATGAACTCAAGGATGTGGGGAAGGGCCTTTATGAAGCATGACACATGCCATTGAGATAGATAGGGGTTCACTATGATACAGGAAGAGAATGTTCTAGGAAAAGAGACCCCTTGTCCTGATCTTGCCATTCATCTGGTCTTCCTCTAAGCTCCTCCCACTGGGTGAGGACAAGCTGCCCAATGATGTCCACCCTGCCTTCAAGCTTGTGCTTTGATTAGTGGGGCTGGTGCTGTCTGTCCAAGGACTCCTTGAGGCTTCTACCTAAAACTACATGAGCTGCTCCCTAGGTTCACCCACAGAACCTTCTGGGATGTAGCACTAGGCAGGGTGAGGGGTGTTAGTCACATTCTGTTTTCAGCGGCTATGGCTGAGCTTGGACCACATGTTCTCATGAGTGACTCCTTAGTGTATGCAGATCTGAAGGTGTAAGGGGCAGCTGCCGCCATGCTATGTTTCTACAGGAACTCTGAGGAGTACAACTGGGTCATCCCAGAGGGTTGTCTCATTAAAGAACACAGAATATATTTTTACTTAAGTATTTCTCTTGCTGGCTTGATTAATCACTTTTAAGTATCCAGACATATGGTGTAAGGGCCTTTATTTGTATTCTTTCCCAAGAGTTTGATCTGATCTTTGTAGGCTCATTGCTTTTCTCCAAACTAGGGTGTGTGTGTGTGTGTGTGTGTGTGTGTGTGTGTGTGTGTGTGTGTACCACCATGTACATGCCTGGTGCCCACAGATTTCAGAAAATAGAATTGGATTTCCTAGAATTAGAGTTATGGATGGTTGTGAGCCACCACATGAGTGCTACAAACTGAACCCAGGTCCTCTGCAAGAGCAGCAAGTGCTCTTGACCACTGAGCCATCTCTCCTGACCTTGACTGAGCTCATGGTTTTAACCAGAGTGTTTTAATAACCACTGTTTGTTGAGGTGGTTCAGTGGATTACGTGCTTGCTGTGCAAGTGTGAGGACTTGAGTTCAGATCCCCAGGACCCACATAAAGCCGAATATGCCAGACTGAGTCTAACATCTCAGTGTTAGACAGGAGGATCCCTGGGGTTCTTGCTAAGCATTCCAGCCTAAATCACCCAGATCAAGTTCCACTGAAAGACCCTGCCTCAAAAAACAAGTAGACAGTTTCCAAGGATAACACTCAAGGTTGACATCTGGCCTCCATATGTACATACACACGTGTACCTACACATACATAAACAGACACAGACAAACACACAAACACTGACACACAACTGGGGACACCAAAAATGCTCCTAAATGTAGGAATGGTTAAAGAGACTATGTTACATGCGTCTGTGGAGTACAGTTCAGAATGAGCAGGAATACAGACACACACACACACACACACACACACCAGACACAGACACACATACACTGACACACACAGACATACAGACACACACACACAACAGACACAGACAAACACACATACACAGACATACACACACACACACACACACAACAGACACAGACAAACACACATACACACACACACACACACACACACACACACACACACACACACACGAGCGCATAACTGGGAACACCAAAAATGCTCCTAAATGTAGGAATGGTTAAAGAGACTATGTTACATGCGTCTGTGGAGTACAGTTCAGAATGAGCAGGAATACAGACACACACACACACACACACACACCAGACACAGACAAACACACATACACTGACACACACAGACACACACACACACACACACAAAACAGACACAGACAAACACACATACACTGACACACACAGACATACAGACACACACACACAACAGACACAGACAAACACACATACACAGACATACACACACACACACACACACAACAGACACAGACAAACACACATACACAGACATACACACACACACACACAACAGACACAGACAAACACACATACACTGACACACACAGACATACAGACACAGACACAACAGACACAGACAAACACACATACACAGACATACACACACACACACACAAAACAGACACAGAAAACACACATACACTGACACACACAGACATACAGACACACACACACAACAGACACAGACAAACACACATACACACACACACACACACACACACACACACACACACGAGCGCATAACTGGGAACACCAAAAATGCTCCTAAATGTAGGAATGGTTAAAGAGACTATGTTACATGCTTCTGTGGAGTACAGTTCAGAATGAGCAGGAATGAACCGTCAATGGTCTGAACACAGAGGGATCACAGGTTTGGTTGATTATCTTTTTTTCTTTAATTTGGCATGTGATTATCCTGGTTCTGGTGAATGACTTTTGACTGAGAACTGGCTATTTTGTATAATAGAAGATTTTGGGCTTAGAGGTTCTAGCTCCAAAGTGTGTGTCCGTTGACACCACCCTAGTTGGAAGGGGCATTCTATCTTTTGTGTGCCCTCCAGTGGCACTGTGTGGCCTGGTAGCACTGGAAATAATGCATGATCCTTTGGGTATATGAGATCTAAAGCTATCTATATCTATACTGGGTCATGTGATAGCTCTATTTTTAGCTCTTTGAGAAAATTCCAGGATGATTTTCTTTCTTTTTTAAAGTAGTTGTGTTATTTCTTTTTATTTTATGTGTACCCTTGTCTGTGAGGGTGTCGGATCCCCTGGAACTGGAGTAACAAACAGTCGTGAGCTGCCCTGTGGGTGCTGGGAATTGAACCTGAGTCCTCTGAGAGAGCAGCCAGTGCTCTTAACCATTGAGCTATTTCTCTAGTCCCCCAGGCAGATCCTCACAGTAGATGCATCAGTTACATTCTTACTAGTAGTGGACAGAGGTCCCTTTCTCACATTTCAATAATGGCTATGGATATCAAATACTTTAAAAAGACTTTGGCCATTTATGTTTTTTCTTTTGATAACTGTCAATTATCAAAGGTCCATTCGACTATTTATTGATTGGCAGTTTTTTTGTGTGTGTGTGTGTCTGAGGTTTTAAAAAACTACTTATTTTATTTTATGTTTGTGGGTGTTTTGCCAGCATGTGTATCTGTGTACCACATGCACGCCTGGTGCATGTGGAGGGCAGAAGAGGGTGTAGGAACCCCTGGAACTGGAGTTACAGATAGTTATGAACCATCGTGGGTGCTGGAAATCAAGCCTAGGTCTTCTGGAAGAGCAGCCAGTACTCTTGGCTACTGAGCCATCTCTTCAGCCTATGGAGTTGGTTTTGGCCATTCTTTATATATTCTAAATAGTAATCCTCAGTTTGAGGTTTAACTGATGAAGATTGTTCTTTTGTTATGTTGTCCATTCTCCTGGTAGTTTATTTTGCTGTGAAGAAACCTTTTAATTGAATTTAAGCCCATTTGTCAATTCTTGAGGTTATTTTCTGTGCTGTCTGAGTCCTACTAAGGAAATGCCTGTGCCTATATACTCAGGTGTTTTCTCCTGCACTTTCAGTGTTTCTAGTTTTAAGTCAAGGGGTGTGGGACGTCCTTCTGTATGCTGTGAATATGTTGTGCTTGGTTGATAAATAAAATTGTTTCAGCCAATGGCTAAGCAGAGTAAAGCCAGATAGAAAATCTGAATGGAGATGGGGGGGGGGGGGAGAAGGCGGGATAGAGGAGATGTCATGTAGCTGCTGGGAGGGCAAGATACCAGGGCATCACTGGTAAGACACAGACATGTGGTGATACACAGATTAGTAGAAGTGGGTTAATTTATAAGAGAGAAAGAGCTATCCAGTAACAAGCCTAAGCCATTGGCCAAACAATTATAAATATATATTAAGTCTCTGAGTGGTTATCTTGTAAGTGGCTTCGGGGACTAGTGGATGGAGAGAAACTGGGACTGGGCTAGATGGAGAAAAGCTTTCCAACCACAATCAAGGCCCCTGATCTGCTTGAAGAGGACTTTTGTACAAAGTGAGAGACACAGATGTAGACTGCAGCTCGGCCCTCAGGGCTGCCCATACCAGTTACTGAATAAGCCTTCTCTTTCAAGCAAATGTTTGTGACCCCTTTGCCAAAGTTGGGTGTCTCTAGCTGAGTGGGTTTGCTTCTTGGTCCCCTGTTCCATTCCATCCGTGTCCCTGTTTGTTTTTGTGTTGATACCATGCTGTTTTCTCACTCTAGTGTCCAGAGCCTTGACCTGCATGTAGCAGGACAAAGGGAGGAAAGGGCATTGACTCTGTCTGTCTTGACTGTGGCTCTTGCTGTCACCCTTTAGGTCTTTTCTGTGCTCCTGATGCCCCCGATCTATGTCACCGATGAGCAGAAATTAATCATCATCATTTTTTTTCTTTTTTGGCCAGGCAAAAACCCTGTCCTTCAATGCCTGGGTAACAAAGGTTTCTGTAGGTCTTCCTGCAAAAAGGATGAACAGCCTTACTTCTACTGCAGAACTTACCAGACATGCTGCCTCCAGTCCTACATGAGGATCAGCCTCACAGGCACAGATGAGGACACCAACTGGTCCTATGAGAAACACTGGCCCAAAATACCATGAATGCCGGTGAACACCATGCACACACCTCCAGGGAGCCCTCCCTGCTGCCCACCTCCTTATTAAAGTTCATGCATTTGACATTGCTTGCTTGTCTTTCCTCTGCTGGAGAGAGATTGGCTTTTGCACCATGAGATGTCTGTCTTGTTCTGGATGCAACCCCATGGGAGAAGGGTCTGGGTCCCTGAGTGACTTTCAGATAGGAGCCTGGCCAGCCACTGAAGGTGGGAGAGTTCAGTGGAGACCAGGGAGGGAGGGATTTGGGATGAGCCATGGCAATCTATGCCATGCTGGACTCACAGGTGGGATGGGATAGGTGTGTAGTCTTCCAGACACAGGTGGTTAAGCCTGAAAGAGCTTCCAAGCAGACCTGTTGGATTTGGAGTAAGCTGTCTGGTTATTGTGTCAAGTTGTGAGGCTGGGATCGGCTTGGTGGTTACTGCAGAAGGGATTTGAACAACACATGTCCTTCTCCATGATTGTTAAGGTCTTTTAATTCCTAAAATTCTAGAGGGCTTTAAAAAAACTATATTTTTAAACAACTTATTCTTACTTTGTGTATACATGATGTGTATCTGTGTAAGAGTCTTGCCATGCTTGTGCAGAGGGCGAAGGACAACTCTGTATAATTGATTCTTTCCTTCCACGTTTATGTGGGTCCCAGGGATTGAACTGAGGTCATCAGGTTTGCCAGGAAAGTTCCTTAACCCACCAAGCCACCTTGCTAGCCACAATACTTGCTTTTTTATGTCTTACTTCCCACTAATATCTTGTTTCTCATTCTTTAATTCTAATTGCTGCCAATAGGGGAATGGCTATCCCAGGCCATTTCTTTCTCTACTTCTCTGACTGTGCCTGACATCATATAGCTGCTTTGGTATATAGCTTGCTCTGGGGAGCTGCCTATGGTCCAAACTCTATTACAATGCCTCTTTGGAAGTTTCAGAAGTGTGTCTCTAGGTAGTACTTCCTCCATTGTTGCCTTCCTTGGAATGCTAAGCTTGATCACTCTTTGTGAAGTTCCCTTTACCTTTGTTTTCCTCCTGAGTTTAGAGCTGGTTTTTGGTTTTTTGTGCTCCCTCTTTATCTGGGGATCTTCAGTCCCCTGGGGTTACTTTTGTCTTCATAGAATTAAAACCTCTCTACTTTTGTAAGAAAAGGCTGGTAACTTCTACCGCCATGATGACAAGTAAATACCCTGGAATGTTTTCAAGCAAGTAGTTCCTGCAATGACATCCCAGTAGATTTTGAGTTCACCAGTATGCACTCTGTCCTCTGATTTTTTTTCTCCCCTTCCATGCGACCCTGTCCCTTCATACAACAGAGCAGATGATCTGGAGAAAGTGCCTACTCCAGACATGCTTCAGGAAGAATCTGATCTCAGTAAAAACTAGTCTTGGAAAAGGCCTTAGCTAGGGACTGTAGGGTTTAAGAGCACGTGAGTTCCATCTCTCCAGCCCCTGAAGCAAGCTTTGACAGCCTACCAGATAGCATCATAAATGCAAAGGTTTAGGATTTTGATTTTGTTGTTGAATGTTTTTTTCATCTGAGGGGAAACTAACACAAGAAAGCTATCCTCAAATTCTCATCAGGACAGAAGGAAATGCCAGTGTGGAAATTAATTCTTCCTCAAGTGCTTAAATTTGCAGACAGATTGCCAGCAAATAAGGAACACAGGAAGTTCAGTCATCTGGAGCAATCACTGGATGTTTCAAGAGCATCACAGACCTTATCACTGGAAACATTTGAAGTCTTTCTTTACACAGTGTTTTTTTTTTTTTTTTTTTTTTTTTAATATAGAATTACACAGTCATGGAGGTTGAGTGTGGTCCATGGGTGTTTCAATGTCTTACACATACAACATAGTCCATCACTCTTGGGGCACGAGAGAGCAACATCTAAGAAGCCATGAGCTATAAAAACTCCAAAGACAGAGCTTTCCAGCCATTTCTCAGGTATTTGTCACTGTGCTAAGTTCATTGATGAAATATGAGTTTAGATCATATTCAACTGTAGAGGATGCCTCTGTGGTCCAAGTGCCCGAGGCCTTTTGCTTGTGGCTCCTATAGGCTGGAACGCAGCAGTTTAGGCGATTTTTACATCTGTCCTGGAACACTTCTCCATCTTTGCAGCTTTTCCTGCATATCCCCGATCCATACAAGCATTTTTTCTCACCACCATAGGCTAAATAATCAAAGGAGAGACCGGTGATTTTAAGTTGTTGTTGCTTGATGGCTATAGATCTGGCATTCCACAAATAACATTGGGCCGTGGCAGACTACTAGGGCGCTGGCTCCTAATGGTAACTTGCTAGTGTCATGTTTCTCAAAAGTAGACCTTGCAGGCCATGTTTAGCTTTTCTCAAAGTGTGGTGGATCACTCATCAATCAAAGGAAAATAATGACCACTGGTGATCAAGACTATATGTTTTTTTTTTTTTTTAAAGTAAAACAAAAATTTGCCCTCTTGATGCCAGCTCACTATAAAGCCAGGTACTTTGACACATATGGTGTTGTCAAAGGATAGATAGCCCAAACAGACAGACTTGAACACTCGGATGCATGCAGTAAGGAGTGCCCAGATGAAAGGAGAAAGTTTAAACTATTCCACATGCTGTTCTGGAAGAGCTAACCCAGGCTTCAAAAACAAACAAACAAACAAACAAACAAACAAAGTAGACTGTTCATCACACCTGATAGCTTAAAAGCCGAGGTGTGGGGAAAAAAGTTAAAACATTAGAAAATACTGTCAGAGGATCCTTTTGGGTGTGAGAATCAGGAGGAAGTGCCTTTAACAAAAACACCAGGCTCTGTGCACGAGACACCGCATAGTTGAACTTGGAAGACCAGAATTAAGTGTTTTTCTCTCTTGTAGAGGACTTTTCCTGGGCAAAGTTCCTGCCCTGAGAGGGGACAGGTCACAGACAACACATCCAGTGGTTAGAGCCCACTAACATGTAAAGAACACCCCACTTGAGAGCTACGCCAGATGAGGGGTGTTAAGCAACGTGCTAACAGAGGAAGGGAGGTTGCTGTAGTTGAACAATTATTTGCTTAGAGTCTACTGGATACCAGGTACTGTTCAAGATGCAAGAGGAGGCAACGATTAAAAACAAAACAGATCAAACTTGCCCTTCTCTGGGTAGTTCAGAATTTTCACACCTTAAATATAATAATAGGAGAAGAATGTTAAAAATACTTTGTTTAATAATTAGCTGCAGGTACACATTTTGGAGATGAGGTAAGCAGTCTGCAGGGGAGGGGGCGGGTGGGGGAAGGGTGTGTGTGAGCAGCAGGGAAGAGTGGGGGGACTTTATTGAGTGAGATTAGGGGAAGAGCTTGTCAGGCAGGGGAATGACAAGCACAAAGGCCCACAGGCAGGCTGACCTTGAAGTTTTCCAGAAACCAGCAAGGTAGCTATGGTGATTGGAAACTTGGTTAGATGAAGAGCAATGAAGCTGAAGTCACAAGGGGAACTGAAGGTCTTGAGAGGAGGCTGTTTGCATGTGTTGATCGCTGGGGAACACAAGCAGATTCAAATAACAGCATGACCTGTCTGTTTTTTTTTGGAGAGATACCATGCTCAGCCTAGACTCAGGGATGTCGGGGTGGTGGTGGTGGTGGGTGTGGTGGAGAGATGCCTTGGCCCTGCCTCAACGAGGTGATGGGACTGATTTAGTAGACGACTTCCTAGGGGAGCAGGTGGGAGGTGGAGTGGGTGGGAAGTGGGGGGGAGCAGGAGGAGAGGGATTAGAATGTAAAAAGGAAATTAATAAAAAAGACTTAAAAAAAGAAAAACCAAAAAGCCAACCCCCCCAAAATACATAAATAAATAAATGCAAACCCCCAAATAACAGTGTGAGACACTTTTATCCATCAGGCTGGTAGAAATAACACCAAGCATGTGAGGGATTATGGTGATGCACGATCCCTTATGCCCTACCCATGAGAGGCTCTAGAGGCCCTCCTGACACCAGGGACTGATTTTTGTCCTTCCTTAAGTATGGGGGAGTCCAGAACAAAAAAAAGACTTTATACCCCTTCCTTGTCCCAACTTTTGCCTTTGACAGTCTGCTCTGTCATACAAAGTTCCTTCTCTTACTGCATGCCCCGAGTTTCTGGGGCCCATGGACTGTTCTCTCCGAATTCTTCATGTCTCTTTTTCCTAGTCTCCTTACCCCCATCAGAATGCAGAATGGACATAACTGGTTCCCCTAAAGATCCCAAAGAACTGTCCCTGCAACTGAGAGCCACTCAAGGCTCCAAACGGCTCTGAAAGCCTGCTGGTAGTGTCCTGACAGGTATATAAGGGAGGAATTAACGAAGCAAGAAAAAGAAAAGCCAACTTACCTTTAACACAACCGTTTCTCTTTTAGGAACCTATCCTAGGTAAACCCTTGTCCATATAGTTAAGTATATTCATACACACCTGTGCACTGTGGATAAAGGATATCCTAAATAACTTTGTATAGACTCATAGTTTTTTGGTTTGGGGTTTTTATTTGTTTGTTTGTTTGCTGTTTTGTTTGTTTGTTTGGTTGGTTTTCCATCCATATAAGAGCTCTGCAGACATTTTGTTCGCCAAGTTCCAGAACATGAGAAGAGAAAGGATCTCCTGGAAAGTGATAGCAAGACTTTTAAAAGACCAAGACATCAAGGGCTATGGATTTTGGGAGGATTTTCTAGAGTTGTACAGGCCAGAAAGAGAGCAAATGTGGGCGGAAAGTCTAACCTTGTTCCTTAGGTGAAAACATGGTGTGAGGGGGATCTCTAGCTGTGTAGGCCGCCCTGAGGATTGCCTGATCTCCATCCCTCCATCCCGCCCTTGCCAGAGACAGTTGCAGTGAGGAAATTTTTGTCCCTGTGTTAGGGAGAACAGCTACACATTGGACCCCACAGGCCAGGGCCCATTAGGCCTTCACTCTGGTTGCTTTCCTGGGGTCTGTTACCTGGGATCACTTGAGGTAGAAAAGCAAGGACAGGAAGAGCCAGCAGCAGAAGTCTCATGGTTCTTGGGAAGTTGTAGGTGGTAGATCCAGGTATCCAGAGCACTGGGTACAGTGTGAATTTGATCAAGAGTTTTATTGGGTTTTCCATAGTGGGGGCAGAGGGATGTGCATTGAGCCAGAGAGAGATGTAAAAGTGTATCCAAGCAAAACATCAGAAACAGGCCCTGAGAGCACATGCAAAGCCTGGAAGTCACAGGCCTTGGGGACATGTTCGGGAGTCTGGAGAGGGAGAACTCACATAGGACTCTGTCCTCAGTGTCTTCTGTCCTCTTGGCGCCCCACCCCTTGCCCACAAGCTCCCTCAAGTCTGCTCTCAAGATCTCTCCTCCACCCAGGTGTGGCGGCACACATCTTTAGTCCTAGAATTTGAAAGCCAGAGGCAGACAGATCTCTGAGTTAGAAGCCAGCCTGAGAAAGTTCTAGGACAGCCAGAGCTGTCCTACACAGAGAAACATTGTCTCGAACCCTCTTCCCCTCTCCCCACAAAGATCTCTCCTTACCACTGCCTCTCTACATTAGAGTGTGAGGTTGCTCTGGATAGGGACAAAGCCCCAGAGGCACAGAGTTTATTCTCAGTGGAGATTTATGGCAATGAACACATGCTCACATAGAAACTAAAGTGCTCCCCTACATTCCAACAGGGAAAGTGACTTGATGATAGAGTTGACTTGCAATAGAGTGTGGGGAATTCAGTGTATAGCGTGACTCCAACAGGTGGCCATACAAGTTAACCACTGTTGCCAAGAATGCTCCCTGTCAAAGGCACTCACAGTAACTTTGGATGCTACTGTTGACCAGTGTGCTACAGAGGCACAGGAGCTGGGCATTATCTGCAAAGACCTCGACATCTAGATATGCTTTTGGGATATAGAAAACTGGTCTAACCTTCAAGGTAGTCTTGTCCCACAGCCCCTTAGTCACTTGCACTATGGCACGTGTTTACCAGTGAAGCTGTGGCGGTAGAGGCTGCGTTCATGCTGCTCTTCCCGCCAATGGAAGACTGGTAAGTGAATAGTTCAATGGCGTTATCATGAATTCAGTTGTGACCTTAGTGGCTCGAGATCGAATTACAGAAGCGAATTCTTCTAGTCCAAACCTAGTCTGGCCACCTCAGTGGTTGTAGTAGAGAAGATAACTACAGAGACTATGGGGTAAGATGTTGTTTGAATTCAGTGTAGCCCTCAGAAAACCCTGGCACACGCAGGGCTGGGATCTCCCAGGAGTAGTCAGATGATCGTGAGGACTACCCTTGTTAAAAAACAAGACTCAGATTTAATAAAAAGATTTTCATATTTACTTCTTACCTGTGTTGGGGAACGTCTGAGTTTGGGCTCAAGAGTACAGTGTCCGAGGAAGCCAGAAGAGGGTATCAGCTCTGGAGCTGGAGTTACAGGTGATGGTGACATCCTGGCAACTGTGGTCTCCTTTAAGAGCAACAGGGGCTCCTAACCACTGTGCCATCTCTTCAGCCCCCAGACTTCAGATTTAACTGTGCAGCTTGGTGGGACTTGGGGCTAGCTCAGTCCACAAAGCATGACACTGTTAATTCCGAAGTTTGTAGAACAAGTGTAATACATCAACTCAATTTTATCATGGGAAAACCAAAGCTTTGATGAAGGCCGAGATCCTGACATGCAGAAGGCATGTGGCATCAAATGAAATGGAGAATTTGAAATCTTTACGGTCTAGAAGCCAGTCAGTTAGCTTGAGAGTTTTTTTCACAACAGTGTGACCTAAGATTAGCTTTGTTAATTGATGGCTATTCTTTTAGACCCATTCCAATAGTCCATAGGGCTGCTGGACCGGGCTGGGGTCAGAGCTCAGTATGGTTACCAGTGAGGATGGCAAAGTCTGACCTCTGAAGACAGACTTCTGTGTTAGAAGAGCTGAGACAGCTAATTTCTTTAAGCATAACCTGAAGAATATGTATGGGGCCAGATTCTAGAGTCTGCTGGATTCTTTTGGTGATATTTCAAAAATATTTATTAATACATTTACTTTATTATTATTACTATTACCATTATTGTGTGTATGCATTGTGTTGCGGGGAGGAGGTGGGCACGTGGGTGCATGTGTCTTGGTGTACGTGTGAAGGTCCCAGACCACTTTGTGGAGTCAATCCTTTCTTTCTCTCTTTCCATCTTTATTGGAATCCAGGGATTGAACTCAGGTCCTTAGCCTTGTAAGTAAGTACCTTTACAAATTGAGCCATCCCACCAGCCTGAGTCTACTGACCGCCACTCTCTCCCAGTGTAAACAACAACCACCTGGGCTTCAAAATCAAGACCCAGGAGGGTGAAGCCCGGAGTAAAAGTGAGGCCTTTTTCTTCATTCTGGTTCCCTTTTCACTGGATCCATTGAGGTGTCTGGCGTGCTGTTTGGATGGACATGTCCCTCCTGAAATCGCTGGCTTCTGCTCTGCCACACCCCAGTAGTTGCTTAGGGAACTGGTCAGCAGGGACGGTGGTGCTTCCACAGAGACGATTTCAGCATCAGGTGGGACCAAACTCGAGAGTTGTTGAGTCGTTTTATTTCTGAAAGTCCTTCAGGCACTGCACAGCTGTGGTGAGGACTCCATGCCGGCCCACAGCACCATC
This sequence comes from Phodopus roborovskii, assembly GCF_943737965.1. Classification (NCBI taxonomy): domain Eukaryota; kingdom Metazoa; phylum Chordata; class Mammalia; order Rodentia; family Cricetidae; genus Phodopus; species Phodopus roborovskii. The sequence goes on from NW_026125264.1 coordinate 3,107,158, forward strand.
TTAAACATCTCCCCACCTCACCTCCTTTTTTACGCGTACAGAAAGGTAACTCTAGCCCTCTCCATTCCTTTCCTGCTCATCTTATTACATTTGGCCTGCATGCCTAGCCTGTCACTATATGGCTATTGTCGCCTTTAAATCCTTCATTTTTGTCTTTTACCAGCATCTTCTTCTGCAGTCTGAGGGTGGCATAGCAGCTGATTTCACACAGTTGTTCATTTCCTCCTAAAACCCCGCCAGTCTCTCTCGATTATAAAGCTGCTCTCCCTGGCTTTTTTGCTAGCTTTGGGATGCTCCTTTTCAGGCATTTTCTGGGGAGATGTCATTTGGTACTCAGTTACATTCTTTTCCCACAATAAGTGCCTGCTTGTTGTTGCAGGCCCAGTTAGGGGGAAATGTCAAATCTGCTTTTGGCAGTTTTCTGAAAGCCAGCCCCTCAGTAGAGTGCAGGTTCTAAATTGGTGGATAAATACATAGAAGTTGGATTGTTGGATCATTCAGTAATATGATTTTAAGTCTTAGCTTTGTCCCTCTCCCCAACTTCTATAGGATCATTTTCTGTAATGGCCACTCTAATTTAGATTCCCAGACACAAGTATGAGGAATTTGCCCAGTGTGGTTTAACTTGCATGCTTTTCATGTACCTGTTGGCCACTTGTGTGTTTTCTCTAGAGATTTGTCTACTGACAGCCCTTTCCTGTTAAAAACCCACATCCATTGTTTTCTTTCTATAGAGTTTAGTCTTTTAGTCTGAGAATGCAAATACCTTCTCCCAGTCTGTGGCTTGTTGGTGTTGCCTTGACTGTGCTTGAGTTTGATGTAATCCCTATCCCAACCCCCTTTCCCCAGTCTAATTTTGCTTCTGTCTCCTGATATTTTGAGTAAAATTTAAAGCATTGTGGCTTAGACTAGGGACTGTGTTTTTTCTTATGTTTTTGGTTGTGAGCCTAGTCATTAACAGCTGAGCTATCCCTGCAGCCCAGGACTTTTCTACCATGCTTTCTTGCAGCCATTTTGTAGTTTCAGGTTGATGCTTAATCTGTGTGGAGCCACTCTTTGTAAATGATGTGAGGCGAAGGTCGGATTTCATTTTTAGGCGTCTATCTATATCACCTGTATCTTATGTCTATATTTATTTGTATCTATCTCTGCGTTTCCTGCATCATTTATTAAAGAGACCAAAGGACATTTTGTATATTCTAGCATGTTCTCTCTGTGTCTGTGTCTCTCTGTCTCTGTCTCTGTCTCTCTCTCTCTCTCTCTCTCTCTCTCACACACACACACACACACACACACACACACACACACACACACACACACAGAGGACTGAACAGAAAGTCTCACATAGGCCAGGTAAAAGACATTACCCAGCTTGTTTTTCTTAAGCAAAGTGAGCAGAAGGATTCCCCAGCCCCCCCTCCCCCCCCCCCGTTTCTCCTGGCAGGCAAACTAGGGATACATGGGATGGACTAGTTACAGGTATCTCCCATGTTATGAAAAGAACTCTTTGTGTCCTGGTAAATGTGGGGAACAACAAACACCAAGGAGTTTCTCACATTGAACTAGAAGGCAAATGTAACACAAGAATGTCCTTAGCGGGTTCCCATCACCTCTTTGAAGGCAGGGGAACACGGAGCCACAGACATAGGGCACATTATGGCTTGTCTTGGGTGAAACAATTTGGTCTTTGTATTTGAGGAGCTTCTGAGGAGTGCTCAAAGTTTCCTGTTTCCATCTAACTTTTGGAATGTTCAGCACCTCAAGGTCTGCTGCCAGCCCCGAGAGAGCAGAGATGAGAGTCAGAGGAGAAGAGGTCACATATTTAATGGGCCCATGGAAGGGACTGCAGCTGGCAACCCCTGCTCTGCAGAGGAGCAACCTATTTCAGCTTAACCCAAATCCATTATTGTCCATAAAGAGCATGGCTGGCGTAGTTTTGGAATATTGCTTGAAATTATGACTAGAGGCTTTTATGGGTGCCTGTGGCAAAGGGTCCGCCTTGCTCATAGTGCAACAGTAGTCTCCATTGCTGCATGGCTTTTTCACCTGCTCCCCAGACTTGCAGTATTTCCTGCAGTGTCCTCTTATGACCCAGCAAGCTTTGCGGCACCTGCAGACTGACAAGAATTAAAAGAAAAGGGGGGGGGGCTGTTAGTTCAAGATATGGGGGCCCATCCGAAGGATCCACTGGACCACTGCCTCAGTTATGTCTGCAACAGCCCAGCCCTGTACTAAAAAAATGAGATTATGTGAGCAAGGCAAAGAAAGACTACGTTATGACATATTATCAAAGATCTTATGGCCGACGCTGAAGGAACTCAGTAGCTACTGGGAGCTGGGATGACTCGGGAAGAAGCTGTGTGAACATGTAAAGTAGGTGCACAAGAGTCTAACTTTCACTCTGTGCCAGCTGAGTTACTATTCCACAGCTACAGAATTCTAACGCCAACAGGCTCTACAGTTTTGTTGTTTTGAGACACGGTTTTTCTGTGTAGCCTTGGCCCTCCCGGAGCTAGCTCTGTAGACCAGGCTACCTTCAAACTAAGAAGACCCCCTGCCTCTGCCTCCTGAGTTCAGGGATTAAAGGCTTGCACCACCTCCCTCTGGCTAGGCTCTACAAATGTGCTACCAAGCTTTGCTTCAGAAAGATGGGCGCTTTGGGAGGTGGTGAATGAGCTTGTGGTGTGTGGTGATTTGAAAATGATCCCCATAGGCTCCTATGTTTGAATGTTTGGTTCAAATGTTTGGTTTGAATGTTTGGTTGATAGCACTATTTGGGAAGGATTAGGAGGTGTGGTCTTGTTGGAGGAGGTGTGCCACTGGGAGGGGCTTTGCGGTTTAAAAAGACCATACCATTCCTGGTTAGCCATCTGCCTTCACAGGCGTAGTTTCAGCATGAGAACTTCAGCCCTAGCTCCAGCTCTATGTCTGCCTGCTGCCATGTTCTTCCCATGATGGTCATGGACTCACTCTCTGAAACTGTAAGTCTCCAATAAGCTCTTTTGTCTATAAGTTGCCTAGGTCAGGGTGTCTCTTTTCAGCGATAGATAACCAAGACAGATACAGACTGTGGTAATGATCTTATATTCACCTCCAAATCCACCCACTAGCACACATATTTTTCCCATGTATCAATAATAGCTTAATAAGGTGGCTTCAAAAATGATATGATAATATAATTAAATCGGCATAGGATACCCCAGAAATATAGCTGTAGAAAAGCATGAGTTGGTCCCCACTTTAAGATTTGCTATATCCAGCCAGGCATTGGTGGCACACACCTTTAATCCCAGCACTCGGGAGGTAGAGGCAGGTGGATCTCTTTGAGTTCCAGGCCAGCCTGGTCTGCAGAGCAAGTTCCAGGAAAGCCTCCAAAGCAATACAGAGAAACCCAGTCTAGAAAAAACAACAACAACAACAACAAAAACAAAAACAAACAACAACAAAAAAGATTTGCTAAATCCTAGATTGCTGGAACACACCCCTAGAAATCTTGGTGTTCAGCCATGCGGAAATGGACTTGAAAACGAGTACTTCTGATGATTCCACAGATAATGTTGGTGGGGGTGGCTGGGAGGATCTCTGTGCTATAAATGAAGTCTGTGGCATCTTAGGAAGACTGTCTACACAACAGTAAACTTAATAGTTGGCACCCTTCTTAAAGAGCCAAAGCTGAAACATCCACGCAGAAAGAAACAGATCTGTGGAAGGCTTGTTGGTAAGCTCACAGGAAACATCTGGTGGTCTCAGTATCCCAGGTCTCATGGAAGTTGTGATCAGTGGCCCATCTGTCAAAATCTATCTGTTGTTGCTCTGGAGAGATGGCTGAGCAATTGAAAGCACTAGTTCCCAGCACCCACCTCTAGTTCCAGGGCATCTGATGCTGTCTTCTGGCCTTACATACATACATTCGGGCAAAAAAAAAAAAAAAAAAATATATATATATATATATATATATACATGAAACAGTTAAATCTAAAATGTCTTCTTAAAATTGGGCTGTTGATTGTTAAGTGGACTTGAATGGACTTTCTAATGAAATACTTTTAAGTTAAGAATGAAATAAATATATCAGAAGACACATCCAACATCATCGTCCATTCGTAGCACCTGTATGTTGTATCATTACCAAGATCCTCCCTGAATCACAGAGGTTTTCATCCATGTATCCACTGTACCAAGTGATGGCTTGCACAGGCATTATCTTTCACTGTGATCACGTACTTGAACTGTACATAACTATCCCATTCCCTCTCCTTAGTTCCCTTCCTCCTTTCCCTTGCCCCACAGTCTCCTCCCTTCCCTTGGCCTCCTTTCAGCTTTCATACCATCTACAGACAAATAGAAACAGTTTATGCATCTATAAAGTGTTCTAAGACCCAAAACTGAGACAAAATGTGAAATTGGTCTTTTGTGTATGAGTTACTTTCCTTGAGATGATTCCAATAACTTTTTGGAAAATGATGTAATTTGATCCCTTTTAAAAGTTGAATGAAATTCAGTTGTGTATATCTCCCACACTTTGCTTACCTTCTGACAGAGAGCCCAGCCAATTCTGTAACCTTGCTGTTCTGAGCAACTCTACATTAAACACCCCAATGCAGATATCTCTGGCATGTTGCTTTCGAGTCCTTCATGTATATATCCAGATGCGGTATAGCTCGGTCATGCACTAGGTCAAATTTTAGTGTTTTGAGGACTCCCTCAAATTGATTTCCACACTGTCAACACCAATTCACGTCCCATCAACAGTGTACATGGGTTCCCTGCCCTACATCCTACAACATTTATTGTTACCTGGTGTCTTGTTCTAAGATGAGATGAAACCCCAAAATGTTTTATTTATTTCCCTCATAGATAAGGATTTACAGGGTTTAGAAACTGACCTCTTGGAACTTGGTACTTGACTAGCAGTGGCATCTATTCACTATCTAAGCAGGCATGGTGGTTGCTATCTCTAATCCCAGACTCAGGAGGCAGAGGAACCTGGAGTTTGAGATGAGCCTGCTGGACCACACAGCAGGTGCTGTCTTTAAAAGGAGTTTAAAAAGAGTTGGGTGGGTGGGGAAAGGGGATCTGGGAAGTGAGGGGAAGGGGATCGAATATGATCAAAACAGACTGTGCAAAATTCTTGAGGAACTAATAAAAAAAATTACCTCCCTCCAAATTGATTGCCTTATGTAATTTAAGAGAAACCACATATAATTTTAATCAAAAATGTCATTTAAATATCAGGATGAAAATAGGTGAAAAGGGACAGCTAGAGAAAAATCTAGATAATTATGTCAAATACAAATCTAGCAGATACAGGAACTTGTGTCAGGTGATGCCGAATGATTTTAATTCCAGCATTTAGGAGACAAAGGAAGATGGACCTCTGTGAGGGCAGCCTGGGCTACAACCCTGTCTCAAAGAGAGAGAGAGAGAGAGAGAGAGAGAGAGAGAGAGAGAGAGAGAGAGAGAGAGCACAAAGCAAAAAGAAATAAAATTTATATCGAGTTTTGAAAGCTTATTAAAAATAATAGTTTATTGAGTGCATTTTGGAATGCAGCAGGCTGGACAGTCAACAGAATACTAGCAAAAGCCAAAATAGATTTTTAATGGAAGCATACAAGACTTCCAGAATTGTGTATGGACGATGAATGTCTTTCCAGATCTTCTAAAACCCTAGGAAAGGGATGGCTTCTTCCAGACATGTGTGGCTCAAAGGAGACTCCAAAAAAGTTCCCATAGAAACTTAAATCATGAAGTTACTCTTCACCTAGCAAGTTGACTTCTAGAAAACTGTTTAGAAAATTGTATTCAAGTTTGCAAAACTCAGTGGTAGTTTTTGTTTGTTAAGTGAAAGACCTATAAATACTTAATTTTACCCCCAGCAGGGAATAAAAGTATACATTTTCAGTTATCCCTGTAATGGGAAATCATACTACTTTTAGAAGCATAGAGGAAGATATCCATGTGCCAACAAAAATGTTGAGTATAGACTGCTGAGATAAATATTCTCAAAGCAGTGCAATTACATTTTTACTAAAAGGAACTGCATTCATATACACAGTTGTGTGGATTTATGTATGCACAAGAAAAAGGCTTTCATGTAGCAGAAGAGCAACGCCATCATGTTTCTAAATGCCATCCTAGTCTGTACAAATAGTAATTCCAAAACACTGACCAGTTCTTTATGAAATTATATTGTAAATCATTAACCAAACAGCAGACTTTCATGGCTGAAAAGAAGTAGTGAGGTCTATTGTCTCTTCCACATGACTGCTCTGTGAATGTTCTCATCCCAGAACAGGGGACAGGGACTTCAGGGGAAGCAATAATAGAACTCAACATCTAAGGAAGGCCCCGGGGCTCACCGTTGGGGGAGACTGGAAAAATTGCTGAAGTAAGACAGCCCTTGGCTGGATCATTGGGATATTGATTGAAGTAAAGTAGCAGGAGAAAGAGCTGGACATGAAAGGGACTTCTTAAAAGATACTTTGCCCAATCCTATAGCCCCAGGGATGCTGGCCAGATATACTCCCAAGCATTCTGCTCAGGTCAGGTAGTCCAGCTGATCTCAGCCACCCCAGAGGAGGACCATGCCCACAATGGATGGAAGGATATCAAACCTCCCACCAGCAACTCCCCCAACTGAACTCTCTCAGTCTTTTCCTGGGTTCTGTTTACCTGGAAACAGCTGGAACAGTACAAAAAATACCATAAGAGTCAGGAGCAAGTGTTTCATGATCTTTGGGAAGGATGTGGCACGTCCAAGAGTCCAGAACATTCTGTGATGGGGCTCTGAACTCAGGTTTTATTTGCTTTCATGGGGTGGAGTCCAGAGAATGAGCCATGAGTAATGAATGATGCAGAGAGAAGTATAAAGAGCATTGGTTCTTGGCAAAGAGCAGCAAGTGATTGTTCACATCTCAAAACAGGAAGAAGAATGGAAGAGAAGTTAAGAAGCATCATGGAAGTATACACAGAGAAGACATGCACACTAGGAGGCTTTCCTTTCATGCATGGGAGTGTTGTTGTACGTTAACATGTGTGACATTGCATGGAAGTCAGCTGAAGAGTCCTCGTGGGCAGAAACTATCTTTTTACTGTGTTTCTAAAGATAGAGATGTCAGTGTAGGTGCCTCATGAAAGAATATTTTAATGACACAAATGAATGTCAGGCAATAGAACCCCAGAGTACATCACTCTTCCTGTAACTGTAGCTGAATTCCCCGAGCTAACATTTCTCCAGCCACCCCCCCCCCACCCCTGCTTCATAACTTTAGGAGACTATTCTACTGTCTATCCTATGAGGTCAGCTTTTTATACTCTGCATGAAATTTTCCATCACTAGTTGGAAACAATTTCTCCTCAGTGTGTGTTCTCAGGGTCTTTGTTGAAGGTACACACGGCCATGCTGTTGGAGAGGGACCTTATTGCTGTGCTCTGTCCCATGGTTCTGTGGGCCTGTTTTCATACCAGTACTATGCCATTTTGATTACAAACAGCTTTGCAGCATATTTTGCAGTCAGGTAGTAGTACATTTCGTAGCTTCCAGCTTTTTTTTTTTTTCAATATATATTGCCTTGGAGAGAGAAAGAGAGAGAGAGAGAGAGAGAGAGAGAGAGAGAGAGAGAGAGAGAGACAGAGACAGAGACAGAGAGAGACAGAGAGAGACAGAGAGAGACAGAGAGAGAGAGATTTGGATATTTGGCTTTTTCTTCTGGTCAGTGATGTTTTTGGAGTTTTGATGGGGGTTCATTGAATCTGTAGGCCACTTTGAGTAATGTATTAGTTACTTTTCCGTTGCTACAACATGAGCATGTAGTGTCTTCCCACTTTTTGTGTTTTCTTCACTGTCTTTCAAGAATGTTTTACAGTGTCCATTGTATACATTTGTGATGGTTTGACTAAGACATCCCATAGTCTCAGGTGTTGAATACTGGGTGCTAGCTGTTTGGGTAGGCCTAGGAGGTGTGGTCTTGCTGGAGGAAGTACATCACTGGAAAAGGGCATGGAGGTTTCCAAAGTCACACAATACCATTCCCAGTTCACTCCCTGACCCGTGTTTGTGGATCAAGGTGTGAGCTCTCAGCCTCCATCTCCAGCTGCCATGTTTGCCTGATGCTCAATGTCCCTGCTGTGCTAGTGACGGACGCTAACCCTCTGGAACCATAAGCCCCAAACAAACCCTCCCTTCCATAAATGCCTTGGTTGTGGTATTTCACAGCAACAGGAAAGTGACTAAGGCCACGCCTTTGGTTTAAGTGAGTGGAAGATGCTGAGATCTTATTGGACGGAGGCTTTAAAAAGGAGGGCGGTGGAGAGATGGCTCATCAGTTAAGACCAGTGACTTTCAGAAGACCTGGGTTCGATTCCCTGCAACTGTGTGGAAGCTCACACCTGCCTATAACTTCAAGATCTGACAGCCTCACACAGACAAAACACCAGTGCATGTAAAATAAATTAAAAAAAGAATTTGTGTTACATTTGTGCTTTTTCTTTTAAATGAAAATACCTGGGATTTGGTGAACCCTTTCAATCTAAATATTTGTACTTCAGTTGTGCAAATAAAAGCAGGAGGGAGTGTGTAAGAAGCCATCCTGAAGACAACTGTTCCAACCCTTATAATTCATTGGCCATGATGACCCCTCACTCCCATTTGCCTTATACATAACAGTTTAGCTATTTTTTTTTTGGTAATAATTGATTTAACCTTTATTTTATGTGCATTGATGTGAAGGTATCAGATCCCCTGGAAACTAGAGTTACAGACATTTGTAAGCTGCCACATGGGTGCTGGGAATTGAACCAGATTCCTCTGGAAGAGCAGTCAGTGCTCTTAACCACTGAGCCATCTCTCCAGCCCCCAGTTTAGTTATTGTTAGCATCCTTGTTTTCTCCCCTTACTGTGATTTTAAACTGATTTATTGTTTGAATTCTAGATCTTTCTTCTCCTCCACCTGCACTTCCTTAAAAGTTGTTGTCGTGCCAACATCTAAACTTTCATCTGGTCGTTCTATTAGTTTTGCTTCATCGAGGATATAGTAGGAGTGAATAAATGGGCTCTGTCTGCACTCCTTGACCCTTTGGGGGAGCTGGTAATCACAGGACAATACCTTCTTAAAATACTGGGAGGCACAGGCTCTATGATGGGTGAATTGCTCCTGGAATTTGCATCCTGAGCTGAAAATCAGACACTAGTGGTTACATGCCCTCATCCTAGAGGGCCAGGGAGACAGAGCTATGGTCTCCTCACTTTTGGTCTCATTCTTCATCTCATATGATAATCATCCAAATACAAATCAGGGTGGATTGGAGGCATCTCAAACAGATGACTGCCACTACTCCCTCTTGGCTAAGGGCTAGAGTCAAACCTACACTATCGGTCATCAGAGGTTTATGACACACACTTTTTAACAGAGAATGCCAGCCCTTCATAAGACAGCATTTCCCTCCACAGCCTCTCCCAGCAGCACTGGGCCTTCGTCTCATGAATCATCCCTTTCTCTTTTCTGGTTTTAACTTCTGTCTCTTTCCCTTTCTCAAAGAGGATTTCTTCTCTGTTCTTCGTCTCTGTGTGGCATCTCGGGAGCCTGGAGTGATGTGCCAACACTCCCCATTTCTCTCTGTTTTCTATCCAGCATGTGAGAGCTTCTCTCCCACACATCCCCAATACCTTGAGGGTCTTCCCAAGGACTTAAGGTCAAACAACCATGAACTGAGCCCTCTGAAGTTGTGAGTCAAATTAAATCTTTCTTCCTTTAAGGGTTTATGTCAGGTCTTTTGGTCAGAGTTTTGAAAAGCTAACTGATACTTTCTTTATGTCTATCTCCTTAGTGAGTGACTTCCATTTGCTCCAGGGAGATGGCCTTGGTCCCACCTCAGCCATTTCCCCCATCCTTAACTCAGAACTTTGCCGCACATTGCCTGTGAACTGGTTTTGTGTGTCAACTTGTCACAAGCTAGAGTCATCAGAGAGAAAGGAACCTCAGCTGAGGAAATGCCTCCATGAGATCCAACTGTAAGGCATTTTCCCAATTAGTGATCAATGGGGGAGGGTCCGGCCATGGTGGGTGGTGCCATTCCTGGGTTGGTGGTCCTAGGTTCTATAAGAAAGCATGTTGAGCAGGTTTAAAAAAAAATGTAAGCAGCATTCTTTCATGGCCTCTACTCTACATCAGCTCCTCCCTCCAGGATCCTTCCCTGTTTGAGTTCCTGTCCTGATTGCCTTCAGCGATGAAAAGCAATGTGGAAAAGTCAGCCAAATAAACCCCTTTCTCCTCAATTTACTTTTTTGGCCATGGTGTTTTGTTACCAAAATAGAAACCCTAGCTAAGAAAAATTGGTACCAGCATAAGGGTGACATGTGACAGATATGATCATGTTTAGGGTTGTGGAAGAAATTGGGACTTTGGGCTAGAAAAACCCATTGAGTTTTAAGGCCTCAGTGGGGTGTTCTGTGAAAGCTTGGAAGACAAGAATGTCGAGAGCAATGCAGAGGATGGAGGCCTGGCTTGTGAAGTTTCAGAGGGAGGTTTAAAGACTCTACCAGGACCATTTGTTTTTTTGAATTAAGATCTTATGGTTCTGATTAGCTGGGGCTGAAGAATCAGCTGTGATTTATAAGATACTGGAACTACTAAAGCAAAAACTTTGCTTTGCTGGGATGCTTGATGCTTGTCAACTGGAGCTAAGAAATTAATGGTGATTCAGAGACCAGAATCACTGAGGTAAAGTCTTCTGGGAAGTATTTCATTCACAGAGAAGCTATGTTCCAGAGGTGGCCAAGGTTATACCTTGTGCTGGCAGCCAGATTTGATAATGTGTAAGAGTCACCCAGGTGGTATTGGTTTTCAGGGCATGAAGGGATCATGGAGAGCTGCTGAGCTTGACACTGTGAGAGGCCAGGAGAGGCCAATGGTAAAGATGCAGCCTCAGTGGCATTTGAAGGTCCAGGGGTCATGCAGAGAAGTTGAGGCTTGGCACTATGAAGAGAGCACATGGGAGGCTATTGGTGAAAGCACAGCCCAGTGTCAGCAGAGACCCCAGCATTTGGAGCTGCCAGTGCCATGGGATGACCACCAAGAACAGCAGCAGCAGTGGAATGGAGTGGAGCCAGCTGCAGCCAAGAAGACAGCTGTGTGTGCTGCAGAGGGCGGAGCTGGAGAAGTGACCAAGAAGATCATGAATTAATCCCAGATAAATACATATTGGGTTATGTTTATACTGTTAAGAGATAGGTTTTGCTTTGTTCAGGTTGTAACAGTGCCCTGGTTCTTCCCTCTTGATGAAGGTATTGTATGTATGTATGTATGTATGTATGTATGTATGTATGTATATGTATACACACACACACATATATATATACATACATACATACATATATGAGCCCACAGCTGAAAGGCTTCAAACACTAAAAGAGATTTGGGACTTTTAGAGAGACTGGGTATTTTAGCAACTGAAGTCCTAATGTGTTTGAATTTGTAAAGACTGAAGAATTTTAAAGTTTATTTATGCATGTTATTTATGCATGACAACAACTCAGCAAATCAATGACCTTAATTTATACCTGAAACTTTGGAAGTGCCAGAGAGGAGAGCTTGGGCAAACCACTTCAAGATGTAGGCAGTCAAGGCCTCGCTGAAAAGGACTCCAGCGACTCAGGGAATACGCTGAGGAGTTGGCAGGAAGCATTACTTGGAGTTTAGGAGGCTCTGTGTGACCAAGGCAAGAGGCACCAGAGTGGCAAGGACAAGCCTTTTCCCATTCCAGCAGATAGGGGCGTGGATGCTGCTACTTGTAGGCCGGGCAAGACTTCCTCCTCAGTTACACCTTCCTGGAAACATTTGCACAGGCATGCCCAGTGATTTGACTTTAAATTGAACCTGACAATGGAGAGTAAATGTCAGACAAATTCTTTTTTTAAAAATTCATAAATAAAAATGAGAAGTAGAAACATCATGTGGCCCAGCTGTCCCACTCTTGGGTACATACCCAAGGGAGTGTAAGCAGGTACACCTAGGTTAATTGCTGCACCAGCCACAATAGATTGGGAATGGTGCTAGCCTGGATGCCCATCAACAGGAAATGGAAGAAGAAAATAATGTGATACTTATACATAATGGAATTACTCTGCCATAAGGAAAAGTTAAACCATAACATACATAGGAAACAAAACATAACAGGAAAATCGTTGGTACTGGAAACCATGATGTTAAATGAAACAAGCTGGCCTCCTCACACATATACAACTTGAAGAACATCTCTCTCTCTCTCTCTCTCTCTCTCTCTCTCTCTGTGTGTGTGTGTGTGTGTGTGTGTGTGTGTGTGTGTGTGTGTGTGTGAGTGAGCGATTAAACTAGAAAGGAAATCATGGGGATGGGGAAAAGAAACTTTACCGGTTGGGAAGGAGCGGATAATGAACTATGTGCCAGCAAAGCAGAAGGGGGCACCACTGGGGAGAAAGGGAGCCAGCAGAGGTTCAGGCAACACAGGGAGGGCAGTGGGAGAACAATCCAATGAAACAAAGTACATAAATATATAATGGAACCAATCACTTTGTGTGCCAACTTCGAACATTAATAAATAAGGGCACAGAGATGGCTCGGTGCTTAAGAGCACCTGCTGCTCTTGCAGAGGACCTGGGTTGGATTCCCAGCACCCACTTGAGTTGTCAGGTGGGATTATAGGGAGTTTAGAAGGTGCATGCGTGTGTATGAGTGATATATATATATATATATATATATATATATATATATATATATATATATATATATATATATATATATATATGATTTTGGAGGTCAGAGCTCAATGGGTGGAATCCTCATCTGTTGCTCTCCACCTTACTTTTTGAGGCAGGGTCTCCCACTGAGCCTGGAACACACTGATTTGGCTAAAGTGGCTGGCCAGTGAGCCTCATCTTATGTGGGTGCTAGGGATCTGAACTTGGGTTCTTAGGCTTCTTCTGGAAATATTTACCAGTGGAGTTATGTCTCAGCCCCCACTAGCCGTGTTAACCCTTCACCTTCCTCACAGTTGTTTCTTGCCTAGGGCTAAGTACTTTAGTCAGCAGAAGAAAGAGGCCATAATGGTTGATACCTGAAGGAACAATATATATATATATATATATATATATATATATATATATATATATTGATGCTCAACTTGTTTTGATTTGAACTCAAATTGATGCTCAGATTGCTTGGGATAGCAATTCCTTTCATGTAGGTTCCCTATATCCATTTACCCTAACTCACAGATATTCTAAAAGCTTCCATCTAAAATGACAACTCTGCTTCATTAATATCATGAGTAGTGTTGTTTGTCTTCATTATATACACGGGTGGTTATTGATTGGCATTTCTTACTTTCCCTATGAATGCAGAGAACACAACCCGTCTCCCGCCCTCCCCTTTCCAACAAAGTTTTGAGAACTTTTAGCCAACTAACAAATAATACCATTCACAATATCGGGCAAACCAAACGAACAATACAGAGCCGAGCTCATTGAATCATCAAACCAAAGCAAGAGTAATTCCTCTAGGGTTCTGAAAACACTAACAGAGCAGTTTCTCCAGGAATCTGTGAAGTACTGGGAGTTTTGAACTGCTGTGACTGTTGTTGTTTGATTGCTTTGGTGTGATGTATGTTCCGAGGTGTTTTTATTTGAGAACTTCCATCATAGTGGCAGAAAGGGGACCCTGATTTTCGTCCTCCTGCAGTAATCCCTCTAGGTTTGAGTGATGATTGGGGGTAGGATTTTATCTGCTTCCAGATGAAGGAGTCCTCTTACTTGGGATAGTGAACAAAGCGCAAGCTTGCATTGCCTGGTCCAGTGTGCGGAGCTTCTGCCCCCTGGAGGTCGGCTTCGGAATCACAAGATGCTCACGTTAAGGTGCAGCCTCTCCAAGTTCTCTTTGGGTCTCAGAAAGGAGTTTCTATGCCTGAGTGTTTCTTTCCTTCTGTTCCTTGACTATGAGGCTTTCTCTGTGTGTGAATTTGTTAATTGGGAAACTGAGTGCAGGACGCGAGAGGAGTGTGGGGGTCTCTGTCTTCCTGAGGCTACCTGGGCACCAAACATAACAGACGTCTCTGCTCTTTGACAGCTGAGCAATCATGCTAACTGTGACAATCTCTGGGTTACTAGGAAGGGTATAAAAGTTTCACTGACACAGAAAACACACTAACACATTCCTAATGTTATAAATGCATGGAAAAACTCTCTTGCTCAGGAAGGTGGTAAGCGATTGAGGAATTGAGCTACCAGGTCAGCTTTCTAACGTGCAAATACAGTGAGTTAAATAAGTCTTCAGAAACAGCCCGGTTTCTAAAAATTACTTTGCAAGTAAAGAAACTACCTAATTGTTTAAAATCATATAATAATTTACTACATCAAAGCATCTTAGCACTAAATTATACTTTTAAAAAACTTTATTATTTATTTAGTATGCACAAGTGTTTTGCCTGGATGTATGTCTGTGTACCACACTATATCTGGAGCTGGTAGAGGCCAGAAGAGAACATCAGGTCCCCTGGAACAGAAGTTACAAATGGTTGTGAGCTTTCACATGGGTGCTTGGAATCCAACCCAGGTCCTCTACAAGAGCAGCCAAGTGCTCTTAACTACAAAGCCATGTCTCCACTCCCTAAACATATACTTAAAACTCAAAGTTTTGCTTTTTTTTTTTAAGATGGTGTGGTAGGCTAAACTGACACCACCACAGGTTAGAAAAATGAATTAATTTTATTTTTTTATGAAGAGTTTACTTCTGGTAGAAATGAAGGCATTTTATGATCTTTCAGAAGTGAAATAGCAAATATATAAATAACAAACATGTGCCGACCTGATCAAAATCTCTAAGAGCTTCAAAATCATTTTAATGGTGTCTACTTGAAAGGTACTTCAGATGAGAGAAAAGGCTCTAATATTAGTTAATAACCTCACTGTGTTCCTCTGGAGGGACATGAGGGACACAGACAAGCCATCACTAGGTTTATGAGTAACTGTAAATCCATCAAGATCTCCCTTGTGAGAATACACGGTTGGGAGATTTTTATAGTGATAGCAAATTCCCATTAATGCTCCTAGGCAGAGGAAGTGTTTTTATTTTTATTATTTGATGAAGTGTGGGTTAAAAGCAGCCTATATTTATTCTCTTTGAATTTGTCTCTGCAGGAAAGAAAAATACAAATAAGAGGCTGTTAGTTTTCCAGAGACTTATAAGTTGTTTATCATTATGCAAACTGGTTGAAGTAAATCCACAGAGTGCTCACAGCTGGCTTGTAGACTGGACAGGTTTTTGTTGTAATAAATTATCAGAGTATAGGGATGTAAATACAAACATAAACAGGTCTTGGGGTAAATTGAGTCATGATTTCAGTATATGGTGCCTGTGAACTTGGTTCTCATAAACCTTAGGCAGCATTTCATCTACACACACATTAATGTGGGTATTTACACCATTGGGTAGAGGTAGGGGGCTTTGTTGTTTGCTTCTGGGTTTTGTTTGTTTGTTTTGTTTTTCTCCCTTTTCTTGCTTTGCAACCCAGCTGTCCTTGAACTTGGAGCTGTCATTCTCAACGGGATTCCATACCTGAGCCACCTGGCCAGCCCTGGATACAGTTTTATGGTGTCCTTTCTTCTCTGTCAAATTGTTGTTATGAACGGCTGATGCCAAGCATCTCGAAGGCTCTGCTTGGACGCAGTGCTTGGATGACTTGGACTGATCCTAGTGGAATTTGGACTGCCCTTAGTGGAATTTGCTGCACAACTTTTGCCTATGTCTGTGACATGTTTAATGTCTGAAATCCTTGCTGTTAAGGGCCCTTCACCAAAGGCTGGAACTAGGACAATGTAATAATTCTTATGAAAGCTGATGTAAGTAAGAGTGAAACTTATGGTGATTTCCTGGGAGAATTAGCTGTATAAGCAATTGGCCCTTCTATAGAGTTTACCATGTAAGTGGTATTAGTAAGTGTAAGACAAAGGATCTGGAATAAACCATTAAAGAAGAAAATTTTAGAGAAATTTTAGAAGCTGAAAAACTATGACTGAATCATTAGGTTTTTGTGTTTTGTCTCAGAAACATGGAACTAGCACGAACAACAACAACAAAAAGATTCTTGATTATAAAATTAATGACAGGCCTTGGTACTCTCCTGAAGGCAAAGTAAGCAGTTATAGGAATCTTGATGTCCTTTACTCTCTGCAGGATTGTAATAATGATAAGAGACCATATTGAAACAAGAGTTTATGACAGACACACGAAAGAGAATAAACGTCTTGGCTCAGTGAGCTGCCTGGCCTGAGCAGACTTGTCAGACGAGGACTTCTCTAATTATAGAAAGAGTAAAGAGCAGAACGCAGTATTTCTGAAGTTAAGAGAGAGAGAGAGAGAGTGGTTGTCTTATGCTAGATACAAAAGAAAGAATTTGAACAAGGGACCAAAGAATTAGATTTCCACAGAAAGGCCAAATATTCACTATATCAATAGAACAATACAGGAGAAGCTTGACATAACAGGTAGCAGGAAATAACTTCTGATGTATTAACTTAGTCAAACTTAGCATCCTGTCTAGTTTCCTGTAACTGGAAGGCTTTATGATACCAACTTTAAGGGGAAAAAATACTGAGTTAAAAGAATTGATTTTATCATATTAGATTTTAGCTCTCTTGAAATTTGCTGTTTACTTTTAATATGCTTATGTAATCACAGAATACTTTAGAAAAAGTATGCACCACAAAAAGACTTTGTAATCAATTATTAAAGTCTATGAGGAAATAATTTTGTGTAGAATAAAGCCCGTGAGAGAGATAGGTTGTCAGAGTAGGTCAAGCCATACCGAGATGAGCTTCCTCTCTATCCATCTCTCGTGAAATGAAACTCAGAGGTCTCCCTTGTCTGACTTCTCCATCACCACTTTGTGTCCACCTGTCCTTACACCCTTCCCTCATCTAGAGCTGAACTCTGGCAACTGGAGCCTGGACATAGGATCTAAAGATAGTGTAAGTTCCCCCTCACTGCTTTGGTGCAAGAAGGACCTACCTCACTAAGGGTGCTGCAGGTCCAGAAGAAAAGGCTGGGTGAGAAGTAAATACTATAAAAATGGGGCAGACTAACTCCTCTGACAGGAAAATATACATTGATGTCCTTAAAAGTTCCCTAAAAGAGAAAGGTATTAAAGTCCAGGAATATGGCTTTTACAGTTTGTGCAAAGGAGTATTCCTTGGTTTCCAGACCAGTACACGAGCCATCTTGCCAGATCGGGGTATGGTTTTATGGTGTCCCTTTTCCCCTGACAAATGATTATTATCAACTTGGATTTCATTGTCTTTTAGAGTTAACTTAAAGATGTCTTCTAAAATCTGTCACTGGTTTAAGATCTTGAGAAAAATTGGGTGTTTTGACAATTGGGTCAAAATCTGCCTTGATAACTTTTTTTTTCTTTTAATTTTACATATCGATCCCAGTTCCCTCTTCCTCCCTCCCTTCCTCTTTCCCTCCCTCTCTCCCTTTTTCCTTTTCTCCCACCCTCTCTCTCGCATGCCCCTGACCACCCTCCTCCCCCCACTCCACATGTAGGGTGATGCCTGCCAGGAGGTGTCATCTAAATCTGTCAAGTCATTTGGAGTAGGGACTAGGCCCTCCCTCCTGTCTCTAGGCTAAGGGAGTATCCCTCCATGGGGAATGTGCTCCCAACGTCCTTTTGTGCACCAGGGATACATCCTGGCTCCTCTGTCAGAGGTCCCTTAGACTGCCCAGGCCTTCTAGCTGAGACCCATATTCAGGGAGTCTGAGTCAGTCCAAGGCTGGATTCCCAGCTATCAGTCTGGGGGCCCATTAGCTCCTCTTTGTTCAGGTAAGCTGTCTCTGTGGTTTCTGTAGCCTGGTCTTGTCCTCCCTCTCTGCATCTGGATTCCAGTTCGGCTCAGTGTTTAGCTATGTGTGTCTGCTTCTGTTTCCATCAGCTACTAGATGAGGGCTCTATGATGGTGGATAAGTTAGTTGTTGATCTCATTATCAGGGAAGGGCATTTATGGTAGCCTTTCCATATTGTTAGTTGGGGTCAGTCTTGTAGTTCTCTGGACATTTCTTCGGAGTCAGTTTTCTCTTCAAACCTATAATGGCTCCCTCTTTTATGCTCTCTCTCTCTCTCTCTCTCTCTCTCTCTCTCTCTCTCTCTCTCTCTCTCTCTGTGTGTGTGTGTGTGTCTGTCTCTCTCTCTCTCCTCTTATCTATTCCTCCCCTGACTCAATCTTCCTAGTCCCACGTGCTTTCCTCTCCTCCCCTTCTCTTTCTCCTAGCTCCCTCTCCACTCACTGCCCCCCTCCCAATATGCTCTGAAGATCTTGTCCCTTTCCCCTTCTGTGAGGGACTTTGTATGAATCTCTTACAATCCTCCTTGTAGCTGAGCTGATCGACTGCTTGCTTATCATGCACAAACTCCCGGGTTTCATCTCCAGCAATCATAACTCAGGTGTGGTGGTGTATCCTGTAATCCACAGCAGGAGGCCCGAGGATCTGAGGTTCACCCCTGCTGGCAAGTTTCCCTGGAAGAGGAGAGAGAGAAGGAAGGAGAGAAGGAAGGAGGGAGGGAGAGAGGCAGGGAGGGATGAAATATTGGTGTGCATGCACACACACCATGGATAACCTTGTTGACTATGGACTCTCCAACGTGGGTTCTAAGGTTCAAACTCAGGCTTTCCAAACAAGCGTTATTATGCCATGTTGATGAGTTTGTCCCCCCGCGTAGTTTGTGCTTTCTTATCTTTAATATGTACAGTGTTGCGAAGGTGCTGAAAAAATAACTCTAGCAGCAATGCTTAGGGATGTCTGCATACTCTGAAGCCTTGGCTTAGAGACAGCATTTCGGCGTCTGCTAGTTCCAGGGGAGCCGCAGCAGGTTGGAAGGAGGAGCCTGGAGAGGCAGCAAAGCCACTACTGCAAATTGAAGTTTGATGTACAGCGCCACCTAGTCACCACATGGAGGAACGTCATCAGGTTAACGCAGTGGATTTTCCTTAAAAAATATTTTTTACTCGTTTGTAACAACCACAGTTCTCCCTCCCTCCCCTCCTCCCATTCCCCCCATCCACTCCTCAGAAAGGGTACGGCCTCCCATGGGGAATCAACAAAGCCTGGCACACTAAGTTGGGGGCAAGTCCTAGCCCCTTGCCCCTTGTACCAAGATTGAATAAGGAATCCCTCCATAGGGAATGGGCTCCAAAAAGCCAGCTCATGAACCAGAGATAGATCCTGGAACCATTGCCAGGGACCCCTCAAACGGACCAACCTGTACAATTGTCACCCACATGCAAAATAGTTTGGTCCTATACAGGCTCCCCAGCTGTTAGTCTAGAGTCCTTCAGGTCCCATGAGCTTGGGTTAACTGTCTCTGTGGGTTTCCCCGTCATGATTTTGACCCTCTCTCCTCATATAATACCTCCTTCTTCTCTTCAACTGGACTCCCAGAGCTAAGCCTAGTGTCTGTGGATCTCTGCATCTGCTTCCATCAGTTACTGATTGGAGGTTGTATGGCAACAGTTAAGCACCCTCCCACTATAGCTTGACCTCTTAGCTGGAGTTATCCTTGTGGATTCCTGGGAATTTCACTAACACCAATTTTGTCCCTAACCCCACAATAATTCCCTCTATCAAGATATCTCTTTCATTGTTCTCCCTCCCTGTCTCTCCCCCAACTTGACCATCCCATTCCCTTACATTCCCTCCCCTCTACCGCCCTCCTGCCCCCCCCATCCCCTGCTTTATCTAGGAGATCTCATCTATATCCTCTTCCCAGGAGATCCATGTGTCCCTCTTAGGGTCTTCCTTGTTAGCTGGCTTCTTTGGGGCTGAGGATTGTAGCCTGGTTAGCCTTTGCTTTGCATCTACTATCCACTTATGAGTGAGTACATACTGTGTTTGTCTTTCTGTGACTGGGTTGCCTTACTCGGGATGATTTTATTTCTAGTTCCATCTATTTGCCTGCAAATTTCATGATGCCATTGTATTTAACAGCTGAGTAGTACTCCATTGTGAAAATGTACCACATTTTCTTTATCCTTCACTTGAGGGGCATCTAGGTGTTTCCAAGTTCTGGCTATTATGAATAATGTTGCTATGAACATAGTTGAGCAAATGTCCTTGTGGTATGATTGAGTGTCCTTTGGTATGTGCCAAGAGTGGTAATGTTGGGTCTTGAGGTAAATTGATTTCCAGTTTTCTGAGAAATCACCATATTAATTTCCATAGTGGCTGTATAAGTTTGCATTCCCACCAGCAGTGGAAGAGTCTTCCCCTATCTCCATATCCTCTCTAACATAAGCTGTCCTCAGTGTTTTTTATCTTAGCCAAAGATAATATCTCAGAGTCATTTTGATTTTCATTTCCCTGATGACTAAGGATGCTGTGCAGTTTCTTAAATGTGTTTTGGTCATTTGAGTTTCTTTTGTTGAGAATTCTCCGTTTAGATCTGTACCCCATTTTTTAATTGTATTATTTGGTATTTTGATGTCTAGTTTGTCCACCATGATTAAGTAAGCTTCATCCCAGAGATGCAGGGGTGGTTCAACATAGGAAAATATGTCAATGTAATCTACCATATAAACAAACTGAAAGAAATAAACCATATGGTCATCTCATTAGATGAAAAAGCCTTTGACAAAATCCAACAGTCCTTCATGATAAACGTTTTGGAGAGATTAGAATACAAGAAACATGTCTGAACTTAATAAAGGCAATATACAGTAAGACAACAAGCCAAAGTCAAATTAAATGGAGAGGAAAAAGGGATTCTACTAAAATCAGAAACAAGACAAGGCTGTCCACTTTCTCCATCTCTAGTCAATATTGTACTCAAAGTTCCAAGTAGAGCAATAAGACAACAAAAGGAGATCAGAGGTATACAAATTCGAAAGGAAGAAGTCAAAGTTTTGCGATTTGCAGACAATATGCTAGTATACATAAGTGACCCCCAAAATTCTACCAGGGGACTCCTATAGCTGGGTTTTCCATTGTTAAAAATATATTTTGTGCTTATTTCTATATTTCAAGTTTTTTGTTGTTTTTTTTTTTTTTTTTCCAAGACAGTTTTTCTGTGTAACCCAGGCTGGCCTTGAACTCAAGAGATCTACCTCTGCCTCCCAAGTGCCAGGATTGAAGGCATGGGCCACCACCACCCAGCTGTATTTCAAGTTTTAAACACACAGCTCCATCAAGACAATCAAAAGATGTCACGTTGATAGTATTTGTGATGTCTTATCTTTTCTGGAAGATGAAAAACCAGAAAGGTTCACTGGCTCTTCCAACTCCTCCCTACAACACAGAATAAGCAAGAAAAATGACCCCAGAGGTTTCTAATCTAAGTCCAGTGCTGGGCATATTTAGACTCTTAATGACTCTAAAGAAAATATGGGTACATCTGTATCATTTGATTCCTGTCTTTGTGAGGAAAATGTACATTGTTCAAGATAAAGCAATGCCCCTCACGTGTTCTCTGGAACTGTGGGGCCCTTGGGAGGACGCAGTCCTCCTGAGCCCTGCCTCCCTGCGTCTGTAACATGGGGCACTCAGGCCTGTGTCCCTTTCCCTCTGCCTTTCACTTTTTATTCCCACCTCTGTTTTCTTCAGAGCCTGCACATGGCTGGATGCCTGAGAAAAACACTCTCACAGCAGACGGGGGCAGTTTATCATTTTCAGGGTTTCCCTCTAACAATAATATATGTCCCATTTCATAAAGCTAGAAGAAAATGTTCTGAGTGTTTTCTCCACAAAAGAGATAGTGACTGCTTGAAAACGGATGGGTTTGTGTCCCCGATTTAAATACCACACAGAAAACAGCTACATCAGAGCATCTCATGAGCCCCATGAGATGTACTATCTATGTGCTTTTATGTATCAGTTAAAAATATACCAGCTCACCCCCAAACTTTCCATGAATACTGGTACCTAACTGGAAAGGACAGTGTGTTTTTAAAATGATTATACTATTTTTTTTTTTCAGTTTGACAAATGCAAATTGGTACAGACCTTACAGGAAATAGTATTTGTTGGGATGTTTAGAAAAACTCAGAACAGCTATTGTATGATTCAGGAGTCCAAGTTCTGAGTATTTACCCGGAGAAAAGGAAGCCAGTGTCTTCTAAAGACATTTATTTGCTCATATCACAGTGGCCAAGGCATGAAAAACATCCTGCATGCCCATCGCAGATGAGATGGTCTGATAGCAAAACCCCTGGGGAGCTTGTGGTATATGATAATGGAATATGATTCACTCAGGGTATTATCCAGCCATTAAAAAGAAGGAGAGCCTGAATCTGTGACAACACAGATAAAGTCAGAAGACAATGTGCTGAGGGAAGTAAGCCAGGCAGAGACAAAAACTTCCTGGTGTCACTAATCTGTAGAATCTATTGTTAAGCAGACTTGAAATGGCCAGAGAAGGGGAAGGAGAAGGGGGCGGGGGAGGATGCTGGCCAGGGGCACAAAGCTTCATCTGTGCAAGATGAAGAGAGTTCTCAAAGTCTGGAGGCAAAGGATGGGGACTGTAGCAAGCAACACTGCAACACTGCGGGCCTGCAATGTGCTGGTGGGTTCCTGGCAATCTCCCCACCCCAAAAAACGGAAGAGGAAAGAAGAGAGAGCATGGCACCTGTGTTGGCCATTAGGTGGGTTGTTGTCTGGATTATGGGAAACATTTCGCAGTGTACGTTAATGTCAAAGTTTGTAAATCTGAAGAAGATGAAACCATTAATTGAAGCAGGTTATAAAACAGTCTATATAGTTAGATTTCATTCCAGGAAAACATATGTGTAGGAAGAGATGCCTGGTAATATGCAACAGGTGCTGGCTGGTGACGTCTAGACGAGAGGGAGCGGTGCGTGCATTCGTGCTTGACTGTATTGTAATGCACACATGGCATTTTAAACCACTGTTTAAAAGTGACACGGGGATTAAAATTTAGACATCATAAAAACAGCAATATGAAATGTAATTAAGCCTAGACACTTGACTTTTTTATACAACCAGACCAACGAACAGAAGTTGTCTGCAAAACTACAGGCACCCAAGAAAAAAAAAACAGAATTGTGACTCTTTCTAAATGTAAACAAAGCGAACAGATTCCTGACATTTCCCGCAAGAGAAAAAATGAAGATGAAGTTAAAAACAACAGAAAGCCGAAAATAACTAGACAGCAACCAAAATGAAGAACAAACGAGTCTATGATGAGTAAATATGTACTGCAAAGTACTGCAAAGAAAAGGCCATTCACAAAGTACCACCCTAGAGGAGATGAAACAGCCCGGGAGGAGAGGCCTCCCCTCCCATCAGGGGCCAGACAAGGAAAGGACTGACACTGAGTTGAGTTCTGACTGATGATGATTCGGGTTTTTTTTTTTTTTTTCTGCCCTAGCACAATTATTAATAATAACATTCACTTATTCTCTATTGTGTCCTGGTTACATAAACTGTAGATGAATCGTGTGATCACCTCAGATCTAGCCTATTTGGAAGGAACGGCTAATTCCTGTGCTGAACGAGCTGTCCCTGAACACGGGGGTTGGAGGGAGTTCACAAGTTGCCCAAATGGGGGTAGGAGGTTAGTGTTGCTGTGATTTCTGAGACAGATATAAACAGAGGCCCCGGGTGGGGTGGGGTGGTGGATGACCTACAGCCTTTGATCTGCTAGACATAGGCAGCATCAAACCACTATCAGAATCCCGTGCCTCTACCCACAGCCTATCAGAGTGAAGAGAATCAGTGACAGACTTAAATGGGACATCTATATCAGCACCATCGCGGAGGCTGCTGCACAAGATCAAGCTGATTAAGATCTTAGTCCAGGACTGGAAGGGGCTCACGAGCCCCCACCTCTAAGTGAGGAGCTGTTGAGTCTAGAAGTATTCTGAGCCGGAGGGAGAGCGAGTCAGTTTCCTTAAGGGTGTGGTCCTGGGTAGGTTGACTACACTCCAATGGATGGCCCACACCCAAGAGTATATACACGGATTATACTTGATGTTTTTTTTTTTTTTTTAAGGACACAATGTTGGTGGGGGTAGGAAGATGAGGAGAGATTTAAGAAGGGTTCGTGGTGAATATGAGCAAAATATATTGTACGAAAATTTCAAAGAATTAATGAAAAAGAACAAAAAGTAGAAAACAGTGTGCCATGTCTCCTCTAAAATCTAACTAGAGCTGTGGGAAACCATACCTGACGACAGGTTAATACACTGTAACCGGTTGGGCTACATATGAAATGTGTGAGGATGGTGTCATGCCAGAAAAATCCAACAATGCACCTTTCTGCCTCAGTAAATAAAGGGTGAAGAACACCAGTTGCCTCAGATCATATGGAAGTGATTTTATGTTTTGGAAGCAAGTAGTGGTGGGATATTTTAACCACTTGAGAAGAGAAATCCACTGAGCATGCCGAAGATTAAACAACAAAACAATAGGCAAATTAATAGATTCAAGAACTCTGGGGGCACTGGAGAGATGGCTGAGAGGTTAAGAGCACTGGCAGCTCTTGCAGAGGACCAGAGTTCTGTTCCCTGGTTCACATGGCAAATCACAACTCTTACCTCAGTTCTAGGGAATCCAGTGTCCTGCTCTGGCTTCCACAAACACTGTGCAAGCAAAAACTCATAGGCGAAAAAAGATTTAAATAATCTTGTAGATGAAGTTTCTGCCCTGCCTGGTTCCGCAGCTGATTAGGCCCAAATAAACACACAGAGGCTTATATTAATCATAAACTGTTTCATTTTCTTAGAGACATATGCTGGACCACTGTATGTTTTTATTTGCGCAGGTATAACCATGATAGCCTTAACTTCTAGCAAATGTGTAATTACCAAATCAGCCTTTTCTGAACACAAAGCATTTACCCATTAAAAACACTGAATATGTGTTAATGATGTGGTATACATATTTTAATTTTCCAAATTCTACAAAATGGAACACATCCATCTGCCAGATTTCATTCCTTTGAGTACCTTTTGGGTTACTTCCTGCAGGCAGTGGAGTTTACCATGCTGCTGAAGGAGTAACAGATCTGGGCAAGTAGAGCAGAAACTTCCATCTACAAAACCCTGGAAGAAATTTTAGGCACTTTCCGTTTAAATCTGAAGAGGGAATCAAGTTTCCTACCAATATTCTGAGTACTTAGCTCTCTGCCTCTATGGAGTTTGACAGCTCATTGGAAGATTTATAGGCATAAGTGGTCAGAGAGTAACTAATCTGATTTCAACAGAGCCACAGGACTTAGTTCCTAACTACTAAAGTTCCCAAGAAGCTGTAGTAACAAGGAAGATTGTGTTTGGGATTGAACCCAGAACCTTTCGTATTCTAGGCAAGCACACCACCATTGAACTACATCCCCAGGCCAGCAGGGGGACCTCTGATGTAAAGATAAAGAGAACAAAGTAGAAATAGTGCTAGGCTGCTGCAGTTGCCCAAGCAAAGTGCCATCACAGAATACTGGGGGAAAGGATGGCATTCTAATAGATTCATTGGTTGTTTCCAAGTTGTACTTGGACTTCAGATTGAAGGAAGTTCAATCCAAGAGATTGTAGGTCTTGATAATAATGATCAAATTAAAAAAGATTCTGGAATGAATATAGGAGTTCATGTCTGTGACTTTGAGCTAAGCAAAGCACAGAGTGTAGAAGCTGTAAAGCGAAAGATTGATAAACTAGAGTTCATAAAAATTAGGAGTGAAAAAGATTCCCTTGGAAAAGAGAAAAGACGAGCCTTATGATTGTGGAAGGGGCTAGAGAGACGCTCAGTGGTTAAGGGACTGGTTGCTCTTTCAATGGGCCTGGGTTTGATTCTCAGCTGCCATGTGGCAGCTCATCATGATATGTAACTCCTGTTCCAGATCTGATGTCCTCTTCTGTCCCTCATTAGCAGCAGGCATGCATGTGGTGCGCACACATAATATTCGGGCAAAACATCCATACTCATAAAAACAAGTATGAAATAAAATATGAAGAGTCCATTTTAAAGCATATAACCAATAAAGATCTTGAATTTTTGAAGCCATTAAGAACTTTACTTTTACTTAAAAATATTTTATTGATTCTTTGAGAATTTCATACAGTGGATTTGATAACATTCATCTCCAGCTCCTCCCCCAACTCCTCTCACATCCTTACTGCCCCCAACTTTGAATTCCTCTTTACTTTTTGAAATGTGTGTGTGCTTGTATGCATATGTGCGTGTGCATGTCAGTGCCCAGGGAGACCAGTAGAGGGCATTTTGAATATGCCAAGAATATTTTAAGCATAGTTTTTATTTTACAACTATCTTAATTATTTAAATGATGTAGATATTAAGTAATGGAGCTAGAGTTACAGGTGGTTGTGACCAGCCTGACATGGTGGTTAGGAACTAAATTCTAGTTCCCTGGAAGATCGGCAAGCAGCCTTAAATCCTGAGCCTTCTCTCCAGTCCCAGACACCAAGAATTTTTATTAACTGGCAAAAGAACTCAAAACATTCACCTCAAGAACTCAGAAGTCTTAGATTGAACATCCAAATGGCCAATAAATATAGAAAGTCCTCTTAATTTTATTGGCCATTAAGGAAACACACACTAAAACCACAGTAAGCTACTACTGCCCCCATCACAAAGTGGCTAAAACTAAGATGGTCTGACCAAAAGGGAGCATCAGTGGGTGTGCCTTAAAACAGGGCATCACTTTGAGAAACTACTTGGTAACAGGTACAAAAGTTGAGTACCTTTATGTAAGACCTGTCACATCCCCCATAAAGATGCTCATACAAGTTCAGAAAAAGTCATGAGCAAGGGGGCTTATACTGGATGTATTTTTAATGGCCACAAGCTTCAGAGACACCAGTGTCTGTGGTCAGCACATGTGAATTCATGATGGTCATGGGATGCTATATAGTAACAAAACCAGTTGGACACTGGCTCACTCCACACAACATATCTTGAAAGCATCTTGAGTTGGAGAGTCAGGATCAGGAAAACCCATGGGGTCAGGCTTGAAGTCAGAATGGCTAACTGAGAAAGGAGAACTGTGGGTAGTTACAAGGCAAGGGCAAAGTCAAGGGTTCTCAGTAACAAATACTTCTGTCTTTTGACCTTAGTGGAAACTCCACAGGTGTGCTCACAGTGGGCAGTTCCCAGGCTGTAAACTTCTTCTTCTTTAATTTATAGAATTTACTTATTTGCATTTAAAGGGAACTGTTGACAATGACTCACTGAAATAATCCAAGTGGGGAATACAGCCAAGCCTGCTGAAACATGTTTATTCCACTGGACAGAACTTCTTAGATGGTCACTGACACAAAACTGAGCGCTTCACACTGTTCTAAATACATGGTGGTGTAATTAACAATATTCAATCACATCTTTCTTTCCTGAATATATAAAAATTAAAATACCAATTAAAAAACTAATGTATCTCCTCTTTAAATGCTTCTTACAGATACAATCTCAGCATTTTTTAATAGTGGTAATTTAAGAGATTTATTTTGCTCACAAGGTAAGTGACAATCTATAGTTGACCTATAGGCTCATAGTGCAAATAAAAAGTTCAAGAATGCAGCAGCTGACATTTCTAGAAATAAAGAAGCCATAACATTCTTAAAAGGTCCATGCAAAAAGCTGTAGAACTAGAATGCTTGCTAATTTTCCTGGCAACTTCAATAGGACTCCTCATGTTTGCAGATTCAACTTGAACTCTCATCTTAGGCTTTATATTTGGCTTTTCCAGTTTCACTAATGGCACAAACATGATTCAAATCCCTGAAGTATTCATTATAGTCAAGGGCATATCCAACAACAAACTTGTCCGGAATTTCAAATCCAGCAAAATCTGCCCTATATCCAACACTTCCAGAGGTCCTTTTCAAATCCAACAAAATCCAGCAAGCTTGCAACCTTAACTATTTTGGGGTTGTACCACTTGACCAAGGAAAGCAAAGTTTGCGTTGTTTTACCAGTGTCAATTGTATCTTCAACAATCAAGACAGTTTTTCCAGTAAAAGTTTAGAGATCATCCCCACCAATGACTTTTATGTCCCTTGTTGACTGATCATTACAGTAGCTTTTCAGCCTGATAAAATCTACAGTCATGGGAATGGATCTATCACTATTTCTATTCAGTGCTTTAATGTAATCCAGCAGGTCAGCAAAGATTTTATAGCCCTCCTTCAGCACACAGACGGCCACAATGTGATGGCCTCCCATCTCTTTCATGACATCTCGAGCAAGTCTTTCAGTCCTGTCCATAATCAGTCCATGAGGAATAAACACCTTTTCCAAATCCTCAGCATAATGATTAGGTATACAAAATAAATCTAAGTCATAGCCTGGTCCATCATCATTAATCACGACGCTGGGACTGCGGGTCGCCATGACAGAATCGGTGGGCTCGGAAAGCAGTCTGAGAAGTAAGCCAGCAGAGGAGGCGCTAAAGCACGGGAAAGCTGCCAGATAAACCCAACAAGCTTCCCAGGCTGTAAACTTCTGACTGGTGAATTTTACTAAGTATAGTTTATGTATTTTAATAAGAGTTATTTTTTTTTAAAGTTGTTAGCACAAGCACTGTCAATTAGCTATTTTAAATTGTGACTATTAGGTTTCTAAAGCAGTAACAATATAGCTTGGTTATATAATACTTGCCTAGCATGCACTAAACCTTAATCTAATCCCCAGCATGTAAAAGAGGGGAGGGGACAACAACAAAGTCACATGGTTTTAACACACACACACACACACACACACACACACACACACACCATACTTGGTTCCGTTTAAGGATATGATTGGCTGGAATTTCCAGGCCAGTCTCAAAAATCACAGAGACCCACCTGCCTTTGCCTCCTAATTAATGACATGCATCATCACATGTGGAAAAAAAGGGGGGAAGATTTGATTTAAGGGAAGGATTTATGTGTTAAATTATTCTAAAACTGGAAAACTGTTTTTTTATTTTATAAATTTTTATTCATATTAGAAAGTCTTATTTTATATATCAATCCCCGTTCCCTCTCCCTCCCATCCTCCCATGTTCCCCACCAATCCCCCATCCCACCCCCATTCACTCCCCAGGGAGGGTGAGGCCTTCCATAGGGGATCATCAAACTCTATCACATCATTTGGGGCAGGGTCTAGGCCCTCCCCTGTGTATCTAAGCTGAGAGAGGCTGACCCCTTTATGGGAACGGGCTTCCAAGGTCCATTAGTGCACTAGGGATAAATACTGGTTCCACTGCCAAAGGCTCCATAGATTGCCTCCTAACTGACACCCACATTCAGGGGGCCTAGTTCAGTCCTGTGCTGGTTCTCCAGCTGTCAGACTGGGGTCTGTAAGCTCCCATTTGCTCAAGTCAGCTGTTTCTGTGCCAGCATGGTCTTGACCCCTTTGCTCATCACTCCTTTCTCTCTGGATTCCAGAAATTCAGCTCAGTGTTTAGTGTGGGTGTCTGCTTCTGTTTCCATCAGCTATGAGATAAAGGCTCTAGGATGGCATTTAAGGTAGTCATCAATCTCATTATAAGGGAAGGGCATTTAAGGTAGCCTCTTCACTATTGCTTAGATTCCTAGTTGCGGTCATCCTTTTGGATCTTGGACAATTCCCTAGTGCCAGATTTCTCTTTAAACCTATAATAGCTCCCTCTATTAAGGTATTTGCATGGTGGTTTCTCAGGAAAATGAAATTCATTCTACTTCAAGATCCAGAAATTCCACTCTTAGGCATATACCCAAAGGATGCACATTCACAACACAAGGACATCTGTTCAACTATGTTCATAGCAGCATTATTTGTAATAGCCAGGCAGAACCTGGAAGCAACCTAGATGCCCCTCAACCAAAGAATGGATAAAGAAAATGTGGTATGTAAGGAGTAGGTTTTTCCGCCTGCCGCTGGTCTTGTCCGGCCCCAAATAACACATAGACACGCTGTATTTGATATAATGCTGTTGGCCAGGTACTAGTTTCTTATTGGCTAGTCCTGTCTTAATTATTAACCCACTTCTATTAATCTAAGTACTTCCACGTGGTCTTATCTTATGGGAGAGGGCGGCTGGAGTTCTGCTCACTCAGTCCACCATCTTGGAACTCCTCCCTACTCCTTCCTGGAATCTTCCTTGTCTCCTAGTCCTGCCTATCTTGCTTTCCTATTGGCCAACAGTGCTTTATTCATTAACCAGTATGAGGAACATATTTACAGAATGACGTCTCCCATCAGTGGTATATTTACACAATGGAGTACTACTCAGAGGGGGAAAAAACCAATGAAATCTTGAAATTGGCAGGCAAATTGATTGAACCAGAAGAAACCATCCTGAGTGAGGTAACCTAGTCACAAAAAAAAAAAAAAATGGTAAGTACTCACTCATATATGGATTTTAGACATAGAGCAAAGGATCACCAGCCTACAATTTACACCTACAGAGAAGCTAAGAAACAAGGAGGATCCTAAGAGAGACATACATGGTCCCCCAAGAAGGAGAAAGGGACAAGGG
Source organism: Phodopus roborovskii (assembly GCF_943737965.1). Lineage (NCBI taxonomy): Eukaryota > Metazoa > Chordata > Mammalia > Rodentia > Cricetidae > Phodopus > Phodopus roborovskii. Next base: position 3,137,644 of record NW_026125264.1, read on the forward strand.
CTCCTGAGCAAATTGGGAGCACAGGGGTTGGGGGGAGAGAGGGAAGACAGGAGGGAGGTAGGAGAAAGAGTAGAGGATAAGACAGGGGCAAGGAGGACATGTGGGATCAGGAATACTGAGTCGGGGGAAGGATAGAGGAGAGCAAGAAAAGAGATAGCCCAAACTGTTTTTAAAATGCAAGTGTATGAGTGTGTGTGCACATCTGTAAGTTCCTTCAGAGGCCGGAAGAAAGAAATGGAGTTTCAGTTGCTGGGAACTGAACTCTGATCCTCTGGAAGAGCCCCTGCACTACCACCCCAGTATTTGTATAAGGATTTGCAACGATGGCACTGGTTCTGCTTCTTTTCAACACAATATATAATCTTCCCTGCCACCCCACTGACCCCAGCCATGACCCTAATCTGAGTCTTCTGTAATGGTTTCCTGCGATAGAAGAACCCACTGTGCAAATAAAAGAGACTGGTGTTAGTAGCTGTAACAGGGGATTTATCTCATTCAGTTCTCCTGGAAGTGTACAACGAATTACTAGATTTTAAACAGGATAAGTGTGTGTGTGTGTGTGTGTGTGTGTGTGTGTGTGTGTGTGTGTTGGTATGTATATGCATGTGTTGTAAGGGCACACATGCATGTGTATATGTAGACAAGAAGCCAATGTCTTCTGCACTCACTCTTCTCCTTAGTGTCTGAGGCAGGGTCTCTCTCAGAACCTGGTGTTCACCAATTCATCTGGACTGGCTGGCCAGCTAGCTCCAGGGATCCTCCTGGCTCTGTCTTCCCAGCACTGGGACTGCAGGCACTCCTGGCTTTTATGTAGGAACTGGGGGTTGATCTTGTCTTCATGCTTGCCTAGCAAGCACTTCACCAGCAAGCCATTCTCTCCCACAAGCCCATCTAAAAGAAAATCAAAACAAATCAACCAAAAAATAACATGTTTTGGACTTTTGTAGAAATCAGCCCTACTGTTTTGGCCTACGTATTTTTCCTCATCTTTATATCTGTCTTCAGTTTTGTTAAACTAAGAGACTGCAAGAGCTGTGAAAGATTAACAGTTGGAGCCTCCTGGGATCTACTTTGAGTGTAATTATGCTCAGTTTGGTTAATTAACAATTCCTTCCAACTGTTGCATCCTCAAACCCAATGCTAGGTGGTATTTCATGCATTATTTAGTATTCAAGCAGTACTTATTTCTGTCTGTGGGAAAGGTTTGAAATGTTCTATTGTCTTTAAATATTAACCACAGACTCAGGTCTGAACATTACAGACAGGTGGAAAGACTTCATGGAACAAAATTCTGTAGGATCAAGATCCTCGACTTTTTATTTTGTTTGTGTTTTTGAGTCAGGGCCTTACTATACAGTCCAGGCTGCCCTCCAACTCCCAGTCCTCCTGCCTCCTGCTGGAAGACTATGCTGCTTTCATATCTATCTACCAGACACCACCTCGGGAGTATTATCCATTCCACCACGAGGCCACAGGATGGTGTGATGAGCCCATGGAATAAAGGTTTACCTTCCAGCTGGAGAACCCAGAGATAGGCTGCACTAGCGGAAACACCATGCTTACTACAGGAAGTCAATCTTAGTTTTTCATAGAATTAGCAACAAGACACTGGCTTGATTTAACTTAGCCAAATGATTTCTTCAGGATAAGAGTAATTCATTCCCCTCCTTCAAAATGCTGGAGACAGGAAGCCATCGGTTGTCACTGATGTTTGTAGGATTTCGTCAAACTCTTTGATTTACTGTAGAAACAGAGTCCCATTTGCAATTCCTGATTTGCAAGAATTTCAAAGATTGACGTGATGTGACGGGAGCAGGCAAAAGCTCTTTGGCCTGGGCACCGCCATTTTGACTTCAGACTCCATTTTATCTGAAGGGTGAAATAAAGTTCAGGTTCCTGAGCCCCAGTGGAGCTGAGAACTTTCCAATGGCTGACCAACCTCCTCCCTAAACCATACAGATGGTTACTCATCTTTAGTTCTTTTGAAACATTATGGCTCTTCTTAACAGAAAGAGCAAATGAATCTGATTGATTGGACTCAAAGGCTTACATTGTATGTTGAATCTGATTGATTGGACTCAAAGTCTTACATTGTATGTTGACTGACAATGATGTATCAAGGGAAGTTCCTGATTTTTTATTTCTGATTAGTCAAAACTGTGACTGTGACTTGGCAACAAATGCTTGTATTTTTTTTTTTTTTTAATGTTTATAAGTCGTGTTTCTGCCCCTGCTCGGGGGTTATGAAAAGAAACAAGGCTCTCAAGTCCTTGTACTGCAGTGCCCACTTATGTGGTGATTTATAAAATCTCTAGAGCCCATAAGTATTGTCTCTCTCCTTCCTTGTGGCGTATAATGGGCTAGGTGTAACAGATGCAGTTCTCTAAGGCCGAGATCACTACCTGTTTGAGAGCGTGGCATAGCATGAAGCAGTCCTCCGGCATGCAGACACCATACAGCGCTCCTAACTTTCTCATGCTAAACCTTGTGGGGAAAATGCTCATTTCTGGACAGGTCCCTAGAGGTCTTGCTCCGGGGGACTCCCTGTCTTAGCTTAGAAGAGTCCCATAGTGCTGCTGGCCTCTCACTCTGATATCCCCTTGGCTCTTGAGTCCTTTCGATCTTTGCTAAAATAATGCAGAGGAGACACACCGGATGGAGAGTGGAAGGTGGATACAGATTATTACAGAGTATGAGATCACGTGAGGGATGCCAAACAGCAATGGCTAAAGGGGGCAATGACGAGCAGAGGACTTGCACAGGATGAGAGTTGACAGTGACCGGAAAGACCACGAAGCTAACCTCCAGTTTTAGGTAAGTTTATACTCTCTCTGAAGGCTATAGAAAGGGCAGCTTTCTGGAGGAGCATTTTGCTGTCCAGGTGATTGACAGGCATTTGAACTGGCACCCATGAGGGTGAACAAAGACACATAAAACCTGAGGCTAGGTAGGAACTTTATGTTTAGATTCATGGAACTAGGCTCAGATAGTTATCAACTAACGGCCTTCAGGGCAGTTCAGGATGTCATGTCTCTTCCCACGGCTGGTGATAAGACTTGGAGCCCATCCACTAACCAGTTAGTCTTGCTGCTACTATTCTTGGTTTTACAAGTCAATGGTTATGAGAGGAGAGTCGGGCCCTAATGCCTTCAAGCCTGCTGATATTTAGCTTGCTACCTAAAAGTACCATGTATTTGCACTATGCCCAGAATTATTTGATTCTTACCGTAGATGTGTTGAGATTCCAAGATTTTTAAGTGATTCTGTTGGTTTGACAGTGGGAGAAAGTCATCCAGTAGGACTGGGGAGGTGGTTCAGTGGGTGAAGAACTTACCACACAAGTGTGAGAACTGAGTTTGGATTCCCAGCACCCTAGCTTGAGAGGCAAGGATAGGGGATAACTGGATCAAACTGGCTGGCTAGGCTAGCCAAGTTGGTGGGCTGAATCCAAGTGAGAGACCTCACCTCATTATATAAAGCGGAGAGTGACTGAGACAGTGACACCTGACATCAAGGGCTTGCTTCTGCAAGCACACATGTGCATGGGTATCCATTCACACATTGCACTCCAACATGTACAACACATACATGCACCACACACACACACACACACACACACACACACACACACACACACACACACGGATTTGTGAAGGAAAAAAGCCATCTAAGCATTAAACTGCAGTGCAGGGATAGTTCCAGTGTCTCTGAGGCGCAGTGATGCCTGAGTCCCTTCCTTTACAGGCTAACCAGTATTCTACCACACACTCACACAACACTTTGCAAATCCCTCCAGCCAGTAGTGAGTGACAGGTCTGACTGCTATGGCTAATGGCACTGTGAACATGGGCTTGAAACATCTGCTCTTTGGGGAATATGCCTGGGAAGGGAACTTGAGGTATAACTCTTTGAGTAATTGCCACTCTGTGTACTGTCTTCCATAGCCACTGCAACCACCTCCTATTCCTACCAGTGGCGTTAAAGTCCCTGTCCATTCTTGACATTTGTTACTCTTGTTTTGAAAGAACATGCATTCTCAGAAGTATATGATGGCTCACTGTTGTTTAGAATTGGATTTCTCTTTCAGGTAATGATGGTGAGTGTGTGTACATGTATGTGTTTAGTGTGTGCACATGTGTGAGTGTGTTCATGCTCACCTGTGCATGCACCTGCTGAGGTCGAAAGTCAATGTCTGGTGTCTTCTCCCATTACTCTCCACTTTATTTTTGGGGTCAAGATCCCTCACTGATCTGGAGTTTGTGGATTTAGATAGTGCACACAGCCTTTGAACCCTGGGGATCTGCCTGTCTCTGCCTCTCTAACACTGGGGTTTCAGACTTATGCTGTCATAGCCCACTTTTCATATGGCTTCCACAGCAAGCATGTTACCCATGGACCATCCTCCTGACTCCCAGGAGCATCTTCTTACGTCATCAGTGCCCATTAATTTATTTCTTTGGCAACATGTCTATGGGAGTTCTTTGTTCTTTGCCCATCCAGGTTTTTGTTGTTGTTGTTGTCTGGGGTTTTTGTTTGTGTTCAAGTGTTGCTGTGGTATGATTTATTTGATGCTGAATGGGTATTTTGCCTGCATGCACATCTTTGTACCACATGAGTACCTAGTGCCTACGGAGGCCAGATGATACCCTGGAGTCACCAATGGTTGTGAGCCACCATGTAGGGGCTGGGAATTGAACTCCAGCCCCCTGGAAGAGCAGCCAGTGCTCTGAACCACAGAACCCTCTCTCCAGTCCCTCCAACCAGCTTTTACAATGGAAGACACAACAGTGCCAAGTTCCTAAGGTTTTTGTGATGATAAAATTATCACACATGGAATGTCCGTAAAATCATTAAGCCTTTAGTAAGTAATTAAATGTTATTTTATTATCTAATTATACAAATTATAAATATTGTATAAATCACTAGTGTAATTAAATATGTGGCACCATTGATGCAAGTGTATTTCCTAAATACCCTGGATCCGTGCACTGCCACCATGGGTACACACTGGGCATTCTGTGTGTGCCTCTAGTGATGTGAATAAATAATAAAAACCTGGAATCAGGTATGGGGGTAAATGCTGAAAGATCAGAGACACAAAGGAGCGAGCCATGACCACTTCTTATCTAGCTAACTCCTCAGTCCTGCTACCTAAGCCACCTTCTAATTCTTTTTTGAGCCTAGATCTCCCACTAGCCTGGAACTCAAGTAGGCAAGCTGGCCATCCAGTGAGCCTCTCATTCCTGCCCCCCAACACCAGGACTGACTGCACCCAGCTTTTCTATGTGAGTTCTGAGAATCAAATGTGAGCTGCCTCAGGCTTGCACAGCAAGCCCTTTCCAACTGAACCATCTCCCCAAACCCACTTTTTAAAAAAAATTTTTTGAAGCACAACTTCAAACTTCAGATTTGGATTTCAGGGCAACCTTTAGGATACAAATGTCATAGAATGTTTGCATTTGTTTACCAGGACTATCATTAAAAGTGCCACAATCTGGGTGATTTGAACAACAGAAGTTTATTTTCTCACAATTTTGGGGACAAAGTCCAAAGTGCAAATATCGGTAGAGTTGGTTCTCTTCAGCATCTCTCCTTGGCTCACCGATGGCCAGGATCTCCCAGGATCTTACAAGACCCTCCTGTGTGTCAAAATTGTTTGCAAATAATTAGGTCTGACCCTCCTCTCACAAGAACACTAATCAAAGAGTGTTAGGTCCCACCCTAACAATCTCATTTTACTTCCCTTTCAGAGATGAGTGGAAGCTATAGTTGGTCAGGAGGCTCAGCCTCCGGATTTCCTCTACACCCTCCTTGCTTCTTTGTAACTGTGAGTCTAGAGACATGTTGAAACAGTGTGTGTTCCTTAGGAAAAGTAGGACACCCAATGACATGTGTCCAAAACATCCTCTTTTTGTTCCCAAGGATCTTGCTAAAGATAGAAGGTCACCAGTATAGGACAAGAATGGGGAGCCCAGTACATTAACACCCCACAATAACCTTGGAAACCGAGCATGCAAACGTTCCATATGCCTTTGGAGTCTGGATACAATAAATAGAGGCAAAAAATAGGGCCAAGGCTTGCACATGCTAACCTAGGAAGTCCCTCTCTGTCTACTCAATGTCCATCCTGCTGTCACTGGCCTCAGGCAGGGCTATCTGCCCTATGCATTGCCTCTGGACTCATCCTGTCAATTATTTCAACATGGCTTCCACCTCATCGGACAACTCTAGGTATTTTATTGGTATTTTGGGGAATCTGGCCCACTTCCCCAAGCTCATCTGGGCTATAACACCACTGCAAGTCTCTAAGAGTTAGACAACTCAAGATCCAGTCTCTAGTTCATTCTGCCATTCAAGTAATAACCAGGCCCAACCATGTATAGCTTCTGAGCCCAAGAGCAGGGTGTTGCAGCCATTGACTACACTCTCTAGATAGCCCAAGGATATCCCGTGAAATTCATCCTTGTAGGGTTACAGTGGAGCAAGGGACATGTGATGTAAAATGATGGAAAGTGCATTGAGAAGTAGCTGGAAGGACTGTCTGTGCCTCATAGGGTTAACCCCTTCAAACATGCAACTTCATTTCCTCTTCTCGGAAAAAGGCATCATATTTGTTCCTTGCACATAATAAAATTTCAGCATGGTCATTGGACATGACCATCTTTGGACAGTCCTCTGTGATTAGAGACTTTGGGACTGGGGAGAGTAAGCAATCAATTCTGAAAGGCTATAAAGCAAGCCTGGGACAAAACACTAAGCTAAAGAGGTAAGAGGAGACTTTCTGGATCCTATCGGCCCATCCTGTCTCTCTAGGATGAAACATCACATAAGAATCTGCAGCCAAAGTGCAATTTACATTCACCTGTAATTTTCAGGGACCTGGAAGCATCTGATCAGAGGCTCAGGGATACAGGAATTAGATGCCACCAAGTTCTTATGCTACAGGAACCGATATTATCAACTGATATTATTGGTCCAACCTAGCAAGTTGCTAGAGGATGGACTGATAGCTGGAGTTAACTCCTTTCCCTCAGTGCTCGGGTCAATCCTAGCACTGGGTGCTTGCTTATGTAGATGCCCTGTGGATCTGCACCTTAGAGTCCTTGCAGTGAACATTGACTAATGAACCCTGTGAAGCCCCAGCAATGACTGAAGATTAGCACAGGGCATTGCATGTGTCACTGGTTTGTCATGATGACTGTTGAAGCTCTGAAGCTGGAAGCCTAAAGTGGATACATACCGGTTTTTGTCCGCTGTTTGGCTGGGGGTAAGGTGTGCAGTTTCGACTTTGATATTGGAATACAGCAAAAAGTGAAGTCCCCACATCTCTCTTTCTTCTTCTCACTTGTCTTGCAGTCATGTCTGCATTTTCCCAGCCCGTAAAAGCATGTTTTGAGCCATCCGTCTATGAAAATGAACAGAGAGGAATCTTGAGCCATGTGAAGAGGACACACTTGCATACCCTGGGGATGCTGGCAGGCCAGTGAGAACAGTGGGGTCAGTGAGTGTTGATACCAACCCAGTGTAAATTCTCTCTGTTTGCCTTTCCCCAAGTCCCCTCCTAGGAAGTAAGCTGGAGCTCTCTCTCACCAGGGCAATCTAACTGGGGAAACCAAGCTCATGTCAACTTACCTTTCCGTGTCAGTGTTCCATGAGTCCTTGCGCTCGCATTCTCTGAAGTGTCTCATAACTGTGGCACCCTCCTCTGCCCTAATCATTCTCTCCAGAATTTAACCCAGTTTGCAGTCGATGCCAACCAAGAATAGACTTTTTCTTCCTCCCCTCCCCCCTTTTCTCTGGAACAACCAACAAATGATTGACAAAGACCTTCACCTTGTAAAGTTGACCCAACAGCAAATGATACAACAAAGACTCATACACTTGGGGTGGGGAGATGACTCAGTGGGTGAAGTACTTGGGGCATAAGCATGAGGATGTCAGTGTGGGCAGCCAGTGCCCACATCCGTAACCCCATCAGTGGGGGAGTAGAAACAGGCTCACTGGCTCAGCCCATCTCTGAGTTCCAGGTTTAGAGAGTGTTGTCTCAAAAAATAAGGTGGTACCAGGCGTGGTGGCACATGCCTTTAATCCCAGAACTTGGAAAGCAGAAGCAGGTGGATGTCAGAGTTCAAGGACAGCTTGTTCTACATAGCAAATTCCAGGACAACCAGGGACATGTAGTTAGACCCTGTCCCAAATAATTATTAATAATAAAACTTTAGTTTGTGGAGACTCTGATGATCTGTGGCTGCTACACACATGTTCAATCTGAAATCCAGACTCTCCTGACCTGACAACAGCTCCATGCATTTAGCCTACTATGAACCTGCAGGCACCCAACGTCCACCCATACATTTCCCACCATGTATTCTGAGAGCAAGATGCCTCCTTTTCTTGCTTCACAGGAGTGATGAAGTCAATACACTGGCTGCTGTAAGGCACGGTACCAGTGGAGTGAGAGACTGGGATCAGACGGGAGACACTGGAAGCAGAGGCATTGATGACGTGGTGGGACCTTTGTCAAGGCCCATGTTTGCTCTCTGCTTGCATTCTCCAGACCCCCTAAAGAGAAGCATCACTGGCCACAGGCAGCCCATAAGAAAGCACATCCCACCCTCTGCCCTCCCCCCTCTTCTCTTCTCCCTCCTCCTAATGCCCCCTACCTTCCTCTATTCCCTTCTCCCGCATCCCCTCTTCAGTCCTGTATTCCTTCTCTCCTCTCCTCTCCTCTCCTCTCCTCTCTCTCCTCTCCTCTCCTCCCTCCTGTTCTCTCCCTCCTCTCTTTCCTCCCTTCTTGGACCCCTGTTCTCCCTTTCCCTTCTTTTCTTCCTCCCTCCCTTCCTCCTTCCCTCCTTCCTTCCCCTCTTCCCCTTCTCCCCATCCCTCCCACCATCCACTCCCTCTTCCTTCCTTCCTCTCCTTCCTCCCAGCACTTCAGGTTGAGCTCAGAGCCTCACACATGTTCGTTCCCCAGGCAACTCTATCACCTAGCTACATCCCAGGCCCAAAGACACAAGCATATCGTGGCTCTCTCTCTCACCAGACCTCAGCAGCCCCTACAGGGTGCATTTTCTCAAAGATCCTGTGGGCAGACTGTAACGCTCCCTTCCCCTTCCTACCACCCTTTGGTTACCTGGGGAAGTGTGAGCCACGACCACAAGGACAGCTAAGGTCAGGAAACAGAGCTTAATGTGTCCTGAGAGGGTTGAGGAGCGAGGCAGCAGCATACTGACCATGCTGGGGAGACTCGGACTGCTTTTGGTTTTAACGACCGAGGTAGGGCCTAGTCACGGGCAATAAATCCGAAAAGGCACGCAGAGTGTTGCACCACCCAGACTGCCTTTGCAGGTCAACACTGAAAGCAGTTCATCCAGCGTTCAGGGTCAGCTCTGGATATCCTCTGGCAAGGGGCCAGCAAGCCTGCGTCTCTGTGGACAGTGCAGATCGAGCCCCCAAGAAGTCTTCCCTGCCTCTCTCCTTCCACCTGCCTCGGCTCCATATTTGTCATGGTTGGAGCTGAGTTTTTTTCTAGCGCACCTTCCCACACACCAATAACCTCAAGGACAACTGTGAGCCTGAGAGCTCTGCAGGTGCAGATGGGCTGTTGTCTCTATGTGCCCAGAGTATGCGGTGCAGATGCTGCAAAGCTCAGGCAGCATTCCAGGACCAACACTGACCAGACTCACAGGATCAGCAATAATAAAAGCAATAGAATGGGAGAGGTCGAGGTCCTGTTGGGGTGCAGGGGGTGTGCGGCAAGGTGCATTGGGTTGGATAGAATCAAGATACACTGTTTATGTGTGTGAAGCTGTCAAGCCTTTAAAAAAGCATAGGCTGAACAGGCTGTAGATGGAGCTCAGTTGGCTTAGCTGGCCTGGCAGGACCCAAACCTTCAGCTCCATTCCAGTACAGGGGAGGTAGGTAACAGTAGGAGGATCAGAAATTCAAGGTCATCCTCAATTGTGAAGTGAGTTCAGGGCCAGCCTGGGCTACATATGAGTCTGTACCAAAAAAAAAAAAAAAAAAGGCAGGAGGAGGAAGATGAAGAATAACAATGCATGACCTTTTTCCTGTCCCTTAGACCACGGAGCTGTCATTCCTTGGCTAAGAAAATATGAGCTCAGAGTATGGGAAAGAATTCAGTAGGGCAAAAGAATGAGCAGGGAAGAAACAAACTAGGTGACAACTTGTGTGTGTGTGTGTGTGTGTGTGTGTGTGTGTGTGTGTGTGTGTAATGTTGGGGCCAGCCAAACTGTGGAAAAGAGACAAAAGGCAGAAGATAGAATCGGGAGGGCTCTCAGTGAATTCTGTAGCAGCCCAAATTTATTTCTCATAGCCCTTTTATACCCAAAGCAAAAGGGGAGGGGAAAGACTTCCTTACCATGGTTCAAGGAACAAACAAGCGTAATCGCCTCCTTAATTCTCAAAACATCTGGCAACTATGCCTTAAGTCAAACATCTGGTTATTTGGTCTGGAAGAGCAAGACATCAAGTAGCTAAACCTTTGGCCAAACATCCTGTCACTTGACCTTGAGGAGCAAGAACAAGCTTAAACTCTCTGACCTTAAGTCAAGATGGAATGGAGTCACTGTAGGCTCCCACAGTGTAATAATATAATGCATATAATATGAATGTATATGTGTGGTATGTGTATGGTATGGTGTGAATGTGTATGTGGTATGTGTGTGTATGGTGTGGCATGGTATGGATGTGTATTGTTGTAGTGTGTATGGTGAGGTGTGGCATGGTACAAATTTGTATGTGTGTAGTGTGTGTTTATGGTGAGGTGTGTGTGTGTGTGTGTGTGTGTGTGTGTGTGTTGGCATGTGTAGATACTTTTGGCAGAGTAGTTGAGAAAGGAATCTATGAGGAAATGACATTAAATGGAACTCGAATGTCCTGAGGACTCGATCCACTTAAATATAGAGTCTTCCAGGCAGAGAGAACAGTGAGGGCCAAGCCCCCAAGGCAGGAAAGGTCAAGGTATTCTAACAAGAGCACGGAGTAGAATGTGGCTGAAGTAAAGTCAGAAGAGATCGATGAGGCTGAAATTCCAGAAATGACATGGCTGCCTGCTTCAAACCTTACATAGCTGTATACAGTAAAGAACTTATGTCCAAGAAAAAAGGCTCTGGAAATTAAGCAATTAAAATCAGCCCATGTAGGAAATGAGCATAAGACAATGATAGACACTTAGCCTTAGGAGGTTATGAATGACAAATACTTGAAAGATGTTTAACACCATTAGCCATCTTTAATCTTAGCTCTTGGGAGGCAGAGGCAGGCTGATTTCTGTGAGTTTGAAGCCAGCCTGGTCTACATAGTGAGTTCCAGCTCAACCAGGTTACACAGTGAAACACTCTTTCTTAAAAAAAAAAAATATATATATATATATATATATATGCATATATATATACTCACTTCATGACATTATTGATTTTGTTTCATTTCACTGTGATAAGAAAATATATAGAATATCTTTTTCATTTTGTATTTTTCAGTATTTTCAATATTTTGTAGTTTAATGTATGACATATTCTAGAGAAAGCTCCATGTCTGTATGTGTTGGGTGGTTCTGTGATAACTGTTTTGTTCACCTAATCTCCAGCACTTAGGGTTAGAGTTGGGTTGGAGCTAGGGTTAGGGTTGGGGTTGGAGTTGGGGTTAAGGGTTAGATTTAGTGTTGGAATTAGGGTTAAGGGTAGGTGTTAGGGTTAGGTTTGGGATAAGGTTAGGTTTAAGGTTAGGATTGCTGTTAGGGTTAGTAATAGGTTGGGGTTGGGGTTATGGTTAGGATTTAGGGTTAGGGTTGGTATTGGGGTTGTGCTTGTGTTTGGGGTTAGGGTTTGGGTTGGGTTTAGGGTTAGGTTTAAGGTTAGGCTTAGGGTTTAATGTTGGAGCTAGGGTTAGGGTAGTGTTAGGGTTTTGGTTGGAGCTAGGGTTAGTGTTAGGGTTGTGGTTGGGATTGATTTAAAGTTATGGTTAGGGTTGGGGTTAAGGTTAGGATTAGGTTTAGAGTTAGAGCTAGGGTTAAATTAGGGTTCATGTTAGAGTTGGGGTTGGGATTAGGGTTTAGGTTGGAGCTAGGGTTAGGTTAGGGTTAGAAGGCAGGGCTAGTGTTAGGGTTAGGATTGGAGTTAGGGGTTATGGTTATGGTTAGTGTTAGGTTTAGGTTAGGGTTAGGTTAGGGTTAGGGTTATGGTTAGTATTAGGGTTAGGTTTAGGTTAGGGTTAGGGTTAGGGTTAGTGTTAGGGTTATGGTTAGGATTAGGGTTAGGGTTAGTGTTTGTTATTCTGCATTGATCTTCTGCTTGCTGTGTCTCCTAGTGAGTGTGGAGTTTTGAAAACCCTCAGGGTTAGTTAGGGTTAGGGTTATGTCATTGTATTCTTTCCAACCCACCTGTCAGTTCCCATAGTCACTTATGAAATAACACTCTGAGGCTTAATATTAAATATAATTGTTTGGCCAAATCTCATACATATTACTGGCTAGCTCTCTCTTATAAATTAACCTAATTCTGTTAATTTATGTATTAACATGAGGCTGTGACTTACTAGTAATGCTCTGACATATTACTCCTTCAGTGGCTACATGGTGTGTTCCTGGCTCTTCCTTCCTTCTCTCTGCATCTTTGTTTGGATTTCCCACCTAGCTATATTCTGCCTGGCTATTGGCCAAGATAGTTTTATTCATCAGTCAATAAAAGCAATGCATATTTGGAGCATACAGGACATCCCGTATCAGAGTTAGAGTTAGGGTTTATGATTAGAGCTAGTTTTAGGATGAGGGTCAGTGTTAGGGTTGATGTTAGGACTGGGGTTAGGTTTAGGTCTAGGGTTGTAGTTTAAGTTTGGCATTAGGTTTAGGGTTAGGGTTGCAGCTAGGTTAGGGTTAGGTTTGGAGCTAGTGTTACCATTAGGGTTAGGTTTGGGGTTGGTGTTATGGTTAGGTTTAGTGTTAGGGTTAATGTTGAGGTTTGTGTTAGAAGTAGGGTTTGGGTTAGTGTTAGTGTTAGAGTTAGAGTTAAGGTTAGAGTTAGGGTTACTGCATTGATCTACTGCTTACTGTGTCCTCTAGTGAGAGTGGAGTGTTGAAATACCTGTGTTGGGGTTGGGGTTGGGGTTGGGGTTGGGGTTAGGGTTAGGTTTAGTGCTTCTGCCTTGGTCTATTGTTCACTGTGTCCACTATTGAGAGTGGGGTGCTGAAATCCCTCACTGTTACTGCACCGAAGTTTATCTTCCTTGACTTTTGGCTCTGCCTCACAGAATTGAATGCTCTGCATTAGGTACATAGAGATTGTAGAAATTGTATCTTTTGTTGAATTGCTCCTTTAATCATTACATGATGGCCTTCTTTTTTTCTTCCAATGTTTTTGTCCCAGAATTCCTTTTATTAGGTGTAAGTACAGCTACTACTTCTTACTTTGAGTTTTCATTTGCTTGGAATACCATCTTCTGTCTTACTGTTCACCTGTATATAGTTCTATGGGGGTGAGTTTCTGGAAATCAGCTTGTGGTTAGATCATGATTCTTTATCCTTCTGTCTGGTCTGTTTCTTTTAATTGGAGAATTTAGTCTGTTTACATTTAAGTTTATAATTGACAGGTAAGGACATTTTAACACTATTGTGTTTTGTTTGAGTTGTTTTACATATCTTTGATGTTTTTTTCCCCTACTCTTTTCCCCTGTGAAGTTTGATGATGTTTTTGTATTGTTATTTTTTAAATCTGCCTTTCTGAAAACAGCTGTATTTTCATATACATTCATCTTTAATTCTCTTTGGATGTAGGATTCTCTTATGTATCTTTTTAAGTCTAATGTTATGCTCATAAATTCTGTGATTGTCATGAAAGTTCTTCATTTCTGGAAGCTAGCCCTGCCTTGTATAGTAGTCTTGGTTGGCAGCTGTTTTCATTCAGTATTTGAACTATGTCATTTCATTCTCTTCTGGATAATACAATTCCAAAGAAATCTGCTGTGAATCTGATAGGAAGGTCCTTAAATGTGATTGTATGCTTTTCCTTTTGTATTAATTTTTCCTTTGTCTACTTTTAAAAAGTTATTTATTTGTATTTAATTTGTGCTAGTGTTTTGCCTTCATGTATTTATGTGTGCCGTGTGCATGCCCAGTGTTAGCAGAGGCCAGAAGAGTACTTCACATGTCCTGGAACTGTAGTTACAGTCAGTTGTGAGCCACCATGTGGATGCTGGAGATGGAACCCAGATCCTTTGCCATGGTAGCAAATGCTCTTCTCCAGTGAGCTGTCCCTAGCCCCTGTCTTACACTTTTGGTGTTTTGATTGTAATAAATTATGGTAAGATTTTTTTTGTAGTCATGTTTGCTGGGTTTCTGTAAGCCATTATGCATACAAATGTCCATATTTTCCCCAAGATTGGGGGGTTTTCTGTATGATTTTATTGAGTTGGTTTTGTTTTAAGCCTTTAGCTTTTTCTTCTTGCCTTTACTATTCCAAAAAAATGCAGCTGTTTGACCATTTCATGGTTTCCCAAAGGTTTTTGATAATCTCTTCATTCTTGTGTTACTTACTTTTGTGTCATTGTGACCAAAATACTTGACAAAACAACCTAAATGGGGGAAGACTTACTCTGGCCCATGGTTCTAGAAGGCAGAGCACAGTGTGTCATAGCAGTGGGAGTATGTGACAGAGCATCCTTACATAACAGTGACAAGGAAGCAGAGTGTGGACCTAGAGGCCAGGTTTAGCCTGTAGAGGATAAACCCCTCGCCGTGTACTGAGCCATCTGGGTGTTGCCTTCTCAGGTCCCACAGCTTCATGACATAGGGCTTCCAGCTAGAGACTAGGTTTTCAAAACAGGAGCGGCGGAGTTTCAAGCTGTAATGATTTGGGGGTTTCTGTTTTGTTTTGTTTTTTGTTATTGTTGTTGTTTTGTTTTGTTTTTTTTTTTTTTTTTTTTTGGTCTGATTATAATGCTTTTTAAAACCTGTCTTCAAATTCAGCTTTTCTTTCTTCTGTTTGAGCTGGTCTATTGATGGTGCCTGGCACCATGATCATTGCTCTTCTTATCAAATCTTCCTTTCCAAGGCTTCTGTTTGACTCTTGTACAAACATCTCCACCTGTGTGTGGGATTCCTTGCTTACATGCCTCCTTAATTTTATTTAACTTTATGTGTCTCTCTCGAGTCTCTTTGAACTCTTCTGTAATCATTTAAAACCTTTAAATTAGAGTGATTTACACTGCAACCTTTCAACTGTTTGTTTCTGTGGTATCTGCAGGGGAGAGTAACCATGTCCTTCTAGAAGCTTCATGGTACCTTTCCCTAGCAGCTTCTTGCTATTTTTCCCATCTTTTTACCGCATTTTTAAAACTTTTTTTTTTATTTGTGTGTGTACAGTGCTTTGCCTATATGTATGTCTGTGCTCAGTAGGCATGCAGTACCCACAGAGGCCAGAAGAGGGCATCAGTTGGTCTTGAACCACCTTGTGGGCTCTGGGAATGGAACCTGGGTCCTCTAGAAAAGCAGTCAGGGAGTGCTCTGAACCACTAAGCCATCTCTCCAGCCCCTGCAATGACCAATCTTCTTAGTGAGCCACTTTCGCCTGGTTATGTGTCTTAAGGCTTTATTTTACATTCATTGCTAATAGCTAAACACTTATCAAAATTCATATATCTTCTTTGGAAATTGCCTAGTTTTTGTTTTGTTTTGGTTTGGTTGGCTCTGAAATCTGATCTTCAGGCAAGCTTTATTTGTTACATTATAAACAAAATATCACCACATACCTCTGAAACTGTAAACAAGACCACAATTAAATGTTTTCTTTTATAGGAACTGCTTTGGTCCTGATGTCTATAACAATAGAACAGTCCTCCAGCGCCACCAATTTTTAGTGGTAAAGCTTTTATTCTTTCTTTCTTTTCTTTTTTTACATCTAGTCCCAGCTTCCCCCCTCCCCTCTTTCTGCTCCCCCTACCTTCCCCTCACCCCAGCCACCATTTTGCTCCTCACAGAGGGTGAGGCCTCCCATAGGGAATCAACAAAATCTGACCCATTACCACGTTGAGGCAGGACCAAGCCCACACACACACACAAACCTAGGTAGAACAAGATACATCGCCATAGGAAATGGGCTCCAGAAAGCCAGTTCATTCATTAGGGATAGATTTTGATCTCACTGCCAGTGGCCCCACAAACTGCCCAAGCCACTCACTGTCACCAGCATTTAGGGGGACTAGTTCTGTCCTATGCAGGTTCCCCAGCCATCAGTTCAGAGTCAGCTGTTTTTGTGGGTTTCCCCATCCTGCTCTTGACCCCTTTGCTGGTATTATCACTCCTCCCTCTGTGCTACTGGACTCAGGGAGCTCTGCCCAGAGTTTAACTGTGGACCTCGGCATGTGCTTCCATCAGTTACTGGATGAAGGTTCTATGATGACAATTGGGATGGTCATCAATCTGATTACAGGGGAAGGCCAGTTCAGGCACCCTCTCCACTATTGCTTAGAGTTTTATCTGGAGTCATCCTTGTGTATTCCTGGGCATTTCCCTAGTGCCAGGTTTCTTGATAATCCTATAATGGCTCCCTCTAACAATATAATTCTTTACTTGCTCTCCCTCTCTGTCCTTTCCCCAACTCAACCATCCTGTTCCCTCATGTTCACCTCTTCACTCCCTTTTCTTCTTCCCCATCCCCTCACCACCCTCCCCCCTCCTCCCTCTCACACTCCTCTTTGTTGCCTGGCTTCTCTGGGGTTGTAGACTATAGGTTGGTTATCCTTTACTTTATGCCTAATATCCACTTACAAGATGATCACATAGGTTTTTTTTTCTTTCATTTTGTTTATGTGGTGGATTACATTGATGGATTTTTGTATGTTGAACCATTCCTGTATCTCTGGGATGAAGCCTACTTGATCATGGTGGATGATTTTTCTGATGTGTTCCTGGATTTGGTTTACCAGTATCTTATTGAGTATTTTTGCATCAATGTTTATGAGGGAGATCGGTCTGAATTCTCTTAGTTGAGTCTCTGTGTGGTTGTGTATCAGGGTAACTGTAGCCTAGCAAAAAGAGTTTAGCATATTCCTTCTGTTTCTACTGTGTAGAACAATTTGAGCACTATCGATATTACCTCTTCTTTGAAGTTCTGGTAGAATTCTGTGCTGAAACCATGTGTCCCTGGGCTTTTTTGGCTGGGAGACCTTTGATGACTGTTTCTATTCCCATAGGGGTTATAGGTCTATTTAATTTGTTTATCTGGTCTTTATTTAATTTTGGTATGTGGTACTTATCCAAAAAAAAATTGTTCATTTCCTCTGAATTTTCCAAATTTTGTGGAGTACACTTTTTCGCAGTATAGCCTGATGGTTCTCTGGATTTCTTCAGTGTCTGTTTTTATGTCCCCTTTTTCATTTCAGATTTGGATGTCCTCTCTCTATCTTTTGGTTAGTTTGGATAAAGGTTTATCTATCTTGTTGATTTTCTTGAAGAACCAACTCTTGGTTTCATTGATTCTTTGTTTCTATTTTATTGGCTTCAGCCCTCAATTTGATTATTTCCTGTCATCTGGGTGAGTTTACCTCTTTTTGTTCTAGAGATTTCAGTTGTTCTGTTAATTGTCTAGTGCAGGATTTCTCTAGCTTCTCCATGTAGGCTTTTGGTGCTGTGAATTTTCCTCTTAGCACTGCTTTCATTGTGTCCTACGTGTTTGGGTTTGTTGTGTCATTCTCATTGAATTTTAGGAAGTTTTTAATTTTTTACTTTATTTCTTCCTCAACACAATGGGGATTCAGTTGAGCATTGTTCAATTTCGATGAGTTTATGGGCTTTCTGCCATTAGTGTTGTTGTTGACTCGAAACTTCAAGCCATGGTGATTTGATAAGATACGGGGGTTATTTCAATGTTTTTGTATCAGTTGAGGTTTGCTTTGTTACTGAGTCAGTTTTAGAGAAGGCTCCATGGGTGATGGGAGATGTCATTTTGTAAATATGTTTCTCTTATTGGTTAATGAATAAAGCACTGTTGGCCAACAGGAAAGCAAGATAGGCGGGACTAAGAGACAAGGAGGTTTTGGGGAGAGGGAGGAGGAGTTTCAAGATGTAGGACAAACAGAGCAGAAATCTGGCCCCTCTCTCTGGTAAGATAAGACCACATGGAAATACATAGATTAATAGAAATGGGTTAATATTTAAGACAGAGCTAACCAATAAGAAATGCTAGAAACAGTCTAACAGCTTTATATTTAATATAGTGTCTCAGTGTATTATTTGGGGCTGGCGCAGCTGTGGCACCAGACCAGCAGGGAAAACATGCTCATTACGCATGGGGTGTCAAGAAGAAAGTATATTCTTTTGTGCTTGGGTGGAATGTTCTATAGATGACTGTTAGGCCCATTTGAGTCATAACATCTGTAAATTCCTTTATTTCTCTGTTAAGTCTCTGTCTGGAAGACCTGTCCAGTGGTGAGAGTACATGTGGCTTGATGTGTGATTAAGCTTTAGTAACATTTCTTTTACAAATGAGGGTGCCATTGTAATTGGGGCATAGATGTTCAGAATTGAGACTTCATCTTGATGAATTTTTCCTGTGTGAAATAACCTTCTTTATCTCTTTTGACTAACTTTAGTTCAGAGTCTATTTCATTAGATAGTAGGATAGTTACACCAGCTTGTTTCTTAGGCCCATTTGATTGGAAAATCTTTTCCCAACCCTTTATTCTGAAGTGATTTCTGTCTTTGTAGTTGAGGTGTGTTTCTTGCATGCAGCAGGAGGATGGATTCTGCTTCTGTATTCACTCTGTTAGCCTGTGTCTTTTTATAGGTGAATTGAGTCCATTGCTTTTAAGGCCTAATAATGACAGGTGATTGCTAGTTCCTATTATCTTTGTTTTTGTTGGTGGTGATATTGTGTGTGTGTGTTTGCCTGTGTTTTTGTGGCTATAGATAACTTCCTTGAGTTAGAGTCTTCCTTCTAGTACTTTCTGTTGGACTCGGTTTGTGGACAGGTATTGTTTAAATCTGGTTTTGTCATGGAATATCTTGTTTTCTCCATCTATGGTGATTGAAAGCTTTACTGGGTATAGTAGTCTGGACTGGCATCCATGGTCTTTTAGTGTCTACATAACACCTGACCAGGACCTTCTTGCTTTCATTGTTTCTGATGGAAGTCGAATGTAATTCTGATAGGTCTGCCTTTAAATGTTACTTGGCCTTTCCCCCTTGCAGCTCTTAATAGTCTTTCTTTATTCTTTATTCTATATGTTTAGTGTTTTGATTATTATGTGATGAGGAAATTTTTTTGGTTCAGTCTATTTGGTATTCTGTAAGCTTCTTGTACGTTCATAGGTATATCTTTCTTTAGATTGGGAATGTTTTCTTGTATGATTTTGTTGAATATATTTTCTGTGTCTTTGAGCTGGACTTCTCCTTTCTCTATCACTATTATTCTTGTGTTCAGTCTTTCATGGTGTCCCAGATTTCGTGGGTATTTTGTGTTAAGAATTTGTTGGATTTGACATTTTCTTTGATTGATGAATCTATTTCCTCTATTGAATCTTCAATGCCTGAGATTCTCTCTTCCATCTCTTGTATTCTGTTGGCTATGCTTGCATCTGTACTTCCTGATCATTTACCCAACTTCTCCATTTCCAGAGTCCCCGCAGTTTGTGTTTTCTTTGTTGCCTGCTATTTCAGTTTTCAAGTCTTAAACCATTTCCATCACCTGTTTGATTGCTTTTTCTTGGTTTTCTTTAAGAGATTTGTTGATTTCCTTCCAATTTTTGTCTGTCTTTTCCTCAATTTCTTTAAGGAAAATTTTCATCTCCTCTTTAAGGGCCTCAATCATCTTCATAGCATTTTTTTAAAGACTTATTTATTATGTATACAGTATGCTGCCTGCATGTTTGCCTGGAGGCCAGAAGAGGGCACCATATCTTATTACAGATGGTTGTGAACCATCATGTGGTTGCTGGGAGTTGAACTCCAGACCTCTGGAAGAGCAGCCCATGCTCTTAACCACTGAGCCATCTCTCCAGCCCCTCAGGCATTATTTTTAATGTTGTTTTCTTCTGCTTCATCTGTGTTGGGTGGGATATTCAGGTCTTGTTGCTGTAGAACCACTGGTTTCTGGTGGTGCTGAATTGCTCTGTATTGCTACTCTGTTGTCTATCCATCTCTTTCTCCAATTAATACAGGTGGAGCCTGTGCTCTCTTCCTGCAGTTGGGGGCTGTGGCTCCTTTGATCACTCCTCCAGGTGGAGGCAGGACAGAGTCTCTGGTGATCACTCCTCCAGCTGTTGGGGGACCCACAGCTATAGTGGTCATTCCTCTCTTTGCAAGTGGTCCACAGCTCCAGTAGTCGGTGACATGGCTGGGTATCTTTTACAGAGAATGGCAATGGATGCTGGCTGGGATACAGGTGTTTTGTTTTTTGTTTTTGGGGGTTTGTTGTTTTGTTTTGGTTGGTTGGTTGGTTTTTTTGTCTTGTTTTGTTTTGGACCAGACTAGCCTCATCGAACTCATTGAGCTCCATCTACCTCTGCCTCTAGAGTGCTGGGATTAAAGGTGTTTACCACCACTGCCTGGCTTCCCAGAGGCACTTCTTAAGATAGCAGCTTAAGCTGCTGTCAATGCTTCTGTGCTGCTTGCTCAGCTACCTATCCTCTCTCTCTCTCTCTCTCTCTCTCTCTCTCTCTCTCTCTCTCTCTCTCTCCCCATCCCTCCTAGCTCCCAGTCCACTCACTTGGTCACTAATGATCTCTCCCTCCCCCCAAACTTGTCTATTTGGGTCGGAGGCATACCTGCTCGACTAAAACCATCTGGGCTTGAATATTACTCCCATGGACGATGGAAATTGTTAATTTACTTTTGAGTCAGATATGGCATTGGTTGGGTAACCTATTTCACTATCATGTTGTTTGTGTGTCTTTTAAGGACTTGGCTCATTTCATATATTAATAAGCATTGTAGGTATATTACTACATTCACTTAATATCCTCAACACCAATGTCCCTTCAGGCCCATATTGTGGCCATCTGGGGTCTTCACTGCTTAGCACAGCTAGACATTCATTCGTTGTGTCTCCCAGGTGGCTTTATTGACTCTGCTATACAAGTGTCAGTTTCACGGTGTCCAGCTCTTAAAAATTCATCTCTTCTACTCATTTTTAGGGTTAATTTTCTCTTCTTTTTTTAATTTCCTAAGGTAAAACTTTGGATTTGAGTTTTTAAAAATGTTTCTTCTCAAAACAAAACAAAACAAAGAAACAAACAAAAAGAGCTGGGCACGGTAGTGCATGTCTTTTGTGCCAGAGGTAGGCAGAACTCTGTGAGTTCAAGACCAGCCTAGTCAGCATAGTGAGTTCCAAGAAGCCAGAGCTAAGTAAAGAGACCCTGTCTCAAGAAAGAAAAAATAAAATATCTCCCAATATACTCTTTCTTGTTTATTTATTTGAACAAGGGGGTTGGTGGGACTGTGTAATGGAGAAAAGACAATCACAATAAAACACTGCTTTTCTGTTTTGGCTCCCTATTCCTGATCTCTTCTATTTACTAACCCATGGAGTTGGGGCTTGGAGGGTTTGATTCCTTGTTTTTTAAGCATCTCCCCATTTCACAGGGATTTAAACTAGGGCTAACACCTAGAGAAAAAGCAAACACTTTGCCACATACTGTCTGCCACACCAGTCTGCCACAGTGGTACCTCCACACACCTTTCTTCTATTGTTGGACATGTTCATAATGCTGCACACAGACAGAAAAGAAACTGACCCCATCGGTGTTACAGGAAACTTCTCCTTGGGAGTTCTTTCCATCAAACCACACAGGGTTATGTCTTGTCTCATAAGGCTTCATTTTCCTTTAATCATCTCTAGTGCTGGGCATGATTGTGTCATGCAAATGGAATGGTCTGACAGTAGGGGTGGCATGGCATTCTCACCTTCTCCGGTTCATCACTCATGATACCAATAAAGGTGAAAGTCTAGATCCCTGGCTGGATAAAGCATTCTGGGTTCCTCAGAACATAGAGCGTTCTCTCTCAGGAGCCATGATTTCCCCAATGCTGGCCTTCATTGTCTGTGGGTTGCTAACTCAGGTGACTAAAGGTAATGGGACCTGATAAAACTGGGGTGGTGGAGTTAGGATGAGTTGTTACACAGAGCCTACACACCACTGCCCTGGTGTCATCAGTTGTGGGAGGAGCATCATGCAGGGAGAAGTTTAGATCACTGAAGATCAGGAAAAAGGGTCTTTCTTCTTCTGGAAGCCTTTGCCCTTACTCTCTGAGATTCTTCAGTCACGGCATCCTCTCCAGAAGGCAAGAATCTGCTCCACGGTCTGAGATACCCTGGAGATCTTTCTGTACTGGTGCCAGCTTGACCTTCCTCCACTTGTGCAGCTGCTCTGTGACTGTGTCCTACAAGTCAGAGCCTTCTCTCCATCCATAGTCCTCAGAACACCAGCAGGGGGAGATGCTCATTTCACTGTCTCAGACCCATTAAACAAGTTCATGCTGTGTATCGTACAGCACTGTTTTGTACAAGAGACATTAAGTTTGTGGTCCATAAAAAGATAAAGATGTGGTGGGAAAACACCTGGCTGATTAGGAGCTTCTGATTTCAGGTCAATATAAAGCACTTATCCCCTTTCTAAAAACATTGGAGCTTTTGTTTTTCTATTTTCGGGAAATGTTTGCCATTGGTTTATACATAAAGTATCAACACAATTAGTTTAAGCGAAGGGAACATACTCAACAACCTAGAAAGCCTAGCTCAGTCTTCCCCATCAGGATCAATCACTGCCACTAATTTTCTGAATGCTCTAGTACATATGAACCTGTTTACATGCTTGTCCCTAGCAGCCTCTTAAAAGTTCAGCTATAAATGAACCATGTGGACTGTTCTGCAAATGTATGAGCAGTGCGCCTTAGGGGCTTTTTTAAAAGACAAGATCTCAAATGTTTTAACAAGGCTGGCTTCAAACTCGCTCTCTTTCTGTGTTAGAAAGACTCGTTCTTGGGATGGCAGGCATGAGCCATCTGCCAAGATTTCTTATTAATACATAGCCCTGCTTCATTATATTTAAGTGAGAGATAAACTTTAAGGAAAGTGGGATTTCTTCACTTTATCTAATTGCTTCACTATAGCTGGGACACAGCTCCTTATCACCAGCAATTCTCCAAGGAAAACTTGTAAACAAATGTGTGCTTTTTCCATTTGTGAGCAGGAGGGGTGGGAGAGAGAGAGAGAGAGGGAGAGAAGAGAGAGAGAGCTATCAAAGACTTCTTTTTTCACCACCAGCTATATGATAACTTTACAGTTACTTGTCTGGGTGTTTTCTATCATAACCTCTATGATCTGCTAACTAAAATGCTGCCTCCGAGGGTGTAAATTCAGGTGCTGTAGTTGTAGATTTCTCAACCCTTGACTATTGATTTTTTTTTTAAGAGCCTCCATGGACTAAGAAAACAGACTCATTAAATTTGGAGATGTAACAATTTGGTTACAAAGATTCTTTTCCCACTTCCATAAATGAAATGGCGTGCCCTGTGCTACATCACTGTGGATGTAGCAAGTGAGTCAGAGGGTTCATGGCTATGCATGCTCATTTCTGACTATGGAGTCAGGGTCAAAAACACAGAAACTTCTGAAATTGTTAGAAAGCAAAAGTAAATGCTTTCCCATTATTCTCCTTTGGTTTTGTTGTCTTATCAACAGATGTCCAGCCCACTTGCAGATTTCCTATGACACCATCACTATTTTCCCCTACCAAGTACTTTTTGAAAATGGTGTTTTCGATGATAATATATTTCAATAAATAAATGCAGTATAAATTATTTGTCCAAATTGTCATTGCATGATGTACTTATGCTGTAAGTATAAGATAATAAATATAAGCTTTCTTATATCGCTATAACATTTAACATAAAAAATCTTCCCTATGTGCTTAATAAATATATTTACAAATGCTATACATGAAAGATTATTAGAATATTTGACCTTCATTTATGCTGTTGCATAAGGATGAGTCAAATTTCAAACATGATTTATTATTTTTTATATTTAAATTAGAAAAAATCTTATTTTACATATCATTCCAAGTTCCCTCTCCCACCCATCCTCCCAGGCCCCAACCACTCCCCAGGGAGGGTGAGGCCTTCTGTAAGGGATTATCAAATTCTGTCAAGTCATTTGGGGTAGGGCCCAGGCCCTCCCCTGTGTCTCTAGGCCAATGGAGTATCCCTCCCTGGGCAATGGGTTCCTGAAGTCTATTCACACACTAGGGATACATCCTGGTTCCACTGCCAGAGGTCCCATAGACTGCCCAGGGGCCTAGTTTAGTCCTGTGTTGGTTCCCCAGCTGTCAGACTGGGGTCCATGAATTCCCACTTGTTCAGGTCAGCTGTTTCTATGGGTTTTCCCAGAATAGTCTTGACCCCTTTGTTTATCACTCTTCGGTCTCTGAAACTGGATTCCAAGAGTTTGGCTCAGTGTTTAGCTGTGGGTGTCTGCTTCTGCTTCCATTAGCTCCTGAATGAAGGCTCTAGGATGGCACTCAAGGAAGTCATCATTCTCATTATAGGGGAAGAGTGTTTAAGGTAGCATTTCCACTACTGCTTAGATTCCTAGTTGAGGTCATCCTTGTGGATCTCTGTGCAGTTCTCTGGTGCCAGATTTCTCTTTAAACCTAATGGCTCCCTCTATTGATGTGTCTCTTTTCTTGCTTTCCTCTATTCACCTCCCCATTCAATCTTCTTGATCCCTCATGTTCTCCTCCTCTTCTCCCTTCCTCTTTCTCCTACCTCCCTCCCCTCTCCCCCCATGCTCCCAATTTGTTCAGGGGCTCTTGTCCCTTTACCCTTCACCGGGGGACCATGTGTGTCTCTTACGGTCCTTCTTGTTTCCTAGCTTATGATTTATTATTTTTTAATGTTTTCTATACATGATCTATGCCTATCCTTTTATTCTGGGGGGGTTAGATCTATAGCTTTTATTTTTTGTTTGCCCTTTTAGACTCTTCTTGAAATTTAATCTCTGTGTTTTAGGTGATATAACATTTGATGGTTGGTGAATCACATTTTTACCAAGACAAGCTGTCCAACAGAGGGCTGCTACCAACCAGGCTTTTGAAGTATCATTTGCATTCTCTAATATTTGGATTTTGAGATATTGAGGGTAATGATCCTGTGTCCTGATAATATAGTACATCCAAGCCCTAGAAAAATAGCCATTGCTACTCTAAAGGGAAATCTACTATGATATAGAGTCCATTGCTTTAGCTAAATTCTTGGAATTACTTTTAATGTTTCTGTTTCTGGGTTGCTCACATCTTTCAGGATTCAACTGCTCTCACTAGCTCCACTCTGGGCATTCTGACTCAGGTCTCCATCCTCTCTCCCTTATGTCAATGTCCGTCTTCCTGCTGTGTCCCTTCTGTGTCTTACCTCCATAGTCTGTATTAAAAATGGCATAGTGAGTGAGCTGTTAGCATTAGTCAATCCTGCATATCATGAAAGCACAGCAATATGCAGCTGACTTTTTACGTCTGGCCCTAAGATCTTCTCACTTCTAGTGTGGTCCCTGCTCAGCCGCTGCAGCCACATTGGTCTTAATTATCTCCCTCAAACACACAAGCCCTGTACCCTCAATACTTGTCCAATACATTAGTGTGAGTAATTCCTTTACCTTCTTCAAGTTGCCTGGTTGGCGCCTCATCACATACACTCATAATATTTCCTGTTTGCTAAACTGTGTCTTTCCTGGGATGCTCAATCATCCTATGTATGCCTTTCTCTTTGCAAACCATTTCTCATCTTCTTATATGCAAGGCATCGTCTGTTGTCCTAGACCAGAATCTAAACGCCACTGTGATTTTAGTTTTTAGTTTACACAATTGCTCCAGGAACCATAGCAGGGGCTCAAAACTTTGAAGATTGTCTGTCTATAGCTGAAAACTTAAGAAAGTTTAAAAAATTCATTGTATCACAACATTAATCCTTGGAGACTTTCGACAATTTCCTCATCCCTTTCCTCTCTAGCTGAGGAAGTTAAGTGTGTCTTCGCCTAAGAGCTTACTTACTTACTTCCTCTTTTTAATAGTGATACTTTTGAAATATATGTTTTATTGAATACTAATACTGCCATTGATTTATGCCTCAAAAAACAATATGATAATGTAAGTGAAACAGACAGACGTGTTCTTCAGGAGAAAACACTAGTTCAATCTTTCCCTTCAGAATTATCCACTATTACTAATTTCATGAATGCTCCAGTACACATGGTAAATTTACTCAATTATAACTATTAGATTTTTAATGCTCTTCATTTCTATTAAATGGCTCAGTCTGTGCTCTAATACCCTATTCATGTCCTGATATATCAAGTGAGCCAAAGAACTGATAACCATACTCATTTCTGACTGTTACATCATAGTAAAAAAATGTAAGAACATTTTTGAAATTGATAGAAAGTAAAAATTTTTTCCTTTGCTCTCCCTTGGTTTCCTAAGCATCTGCATAAAAATATACACCACACTCAAAAAATTTCTATGACACTGTCAGTGCTCACCTACTTAAATACTCTTTTAAAACTGTATTTTCGAGAATTTATAACATTACCTTAATAGATGCATAGCCAAGGATGACTTTGAATTTCTGATTCTCCTGTCTCCGCCAGAATGCTGGGATTCCAATGTTCAGCACAGTATGCAGCTGTACGCCATAATGAGGATTGATTGACAGCACTAGACTAAGTGAGTTACAGACTCAGTCTCTATCTGGTCTCTTGACGCTGAGAGTAGGCAGAACTTTTTCTCTCATATTATTCCATGGCTTTAACTTTCACTATTAGCGATAAGCATCGATTCTAACATTCATATCTTCAGCTGAAACATCTCTTCTGAGCCCCCACTGCCTTCCTGACACCCTGGGTTTGTCATGTCATGTTCCCCAAAGCAAATGCTAGGCCCCACCATTTCTTCCTCTCCTCAGACATCCTTTGTTCTTCTGTGAATAGCACATGTCTCCAGCTACCTTCACAGTTCAGAAATCCAGAAATTTGATTTCTCCATGTGTTGTTTCTCTTGCCTTGTATCCAAACCACCTATCTACCAGTAGGTTGACCCAGAAGAGCTTCTAGAACATCTGCATAACCCACTCTTTCCTGTCTGTCAATGAGGCTCCCAGAACTGACTAACATAGAGTTAAGCTATTTAGCTCTCATTATGTTCCGAACAAACTAAGAACACTTAATTTGTAAAGGGAGTGTGGGTCTGTCACTGCTATCTCACATTTTTTCCTACCTTATGGACTCCGGACTTTGCACATCATAGTTGGGACCTGGTGCCATACTTGAAGGCTCGCACATACACCCAGCAACTTCTTCCACTCAGACCAAGCATCAGTGCTTCTTTTCTGAACTCCTTCCTTTCTATGAACCTTTCCTGCTCACTTCCAGCTTTCATAAGAGTCTAGGTGACTCACACCTTTGATCCCAACACTTGAAAGGCAGATCTGATCTACAGAGTGAGTTCCAGGACAGCCAGGACTACACAGAGATACCCTGTCTTGATTAAAACCAAACCAAACAAACAAACAAACAGAGCTAAGAGTCTAGGTTTACATAACAGCTCCAAATGTGACCTCTACCCCCCCTCTCTCTGTGTGTGTGTGTGTGTGTGTGTGTGTGTGTCTGCCTCCCTCCATGCCTCCTTCCCTCTCTCCCCCCCCCTTAGGCATGCACCACCATGCCTAGCTTCCACTACTGTGTTTTGAGGGCAAAATTACAATTTTAGTATGTTTTGTGTTTCTCCTGTGTCTCTTTTAATGGCTTTTTTTGGCAGGGGTAAATTTTTAATTGAGTGAAAGTTATGTTTATGCTAAAATTAAAATTTTTACTTCCTTTGTGTTCCTTGCAGCTGCCTGGTATCAACCAATAAAATGCTGGAAGAATGATGTAGGGTACTGTAGAATCCGCTGCCTAGATAACGAAAGGTACATATATCTGTGTAAGAACAAAGTATCGTGTTGTATTCTCCGAGTACTATCAGGAGAAAAGTATCCAAGGCCACAACCTCGACCTTCCGTGGCCTTCCCAGAGCTTGTAACATTCCCTGACAACTTTGTTTCTGTCTCACCGGGGACCAGACTTAATGATGAAGTAAAATTTAAAGAAACTCCTGCTGTTACTGTGAAGTCAACATCTGCTACTGTGAAGTCAACACTTGCTGCTGTGATGTCAACACCTGCTGCTGTGATGTCAACACCTGCTGCTGTGATGTCAACACCTGCTGCTGTGAAGCCAACATATTCAAAGACTGTTGCTGTCATGACCACACCCAATCCCACTATGAAGACATCCCATTCTGGGCCTCTTACTGCAAAGACAACATTTCCTAATTCTGGTACTATGCAGACAACCCATTCTGAGACCTTGAACCATCCATTCTGATACTTAATACCTAATCCTTTTGTGTCTGGGATAGCTATAAACACTGCCCAGAATAATAACCAAGAGCTAATGCAAAAAATCTTGGCTGATGGGTATGAACATAAGTGCTATAGCCAAGACACAAGCCAAGTGTTTCCTAGATAATTCTCTTTAGTGGGCTCACATTCCTTACCTATATGCTCTTTTGATTTGTTAATATATATGGGCTAGTTTCAGTCTCAAGTGAACATTGGTGTACTCAGGTGTTTTGTTATTATTTTAATTGTGCATATTTATGGGGTAACATATAATGATCCCATACATGTGTATAATGTATAATATGGAATTTAAATCAGGGTAGTTAACATTTCCATCTTTTTAGGTGTACCTTTAAATGTTTGTACAACACATCATTCCACCTGAAACACAGTGTGATACCTCAGGACACAAATACAGTTTGTGTTGACAAAATTAGGATAGTTGATAGTTCCTCCTACTTATGATTGCTTCTATTTGGAAACTTTGAGCTCTTGTCTTACTTATTAATAAAATACAGACTAGGTTGCCATACTTATAATCAACACATTGACCTATGGAATGCTGGGAATTACTGCTTCTATGTAACTGTGTTTGGGTATCCATTAGCCAGCCTCCCTTGATCTCCCTAGTGGCCTCCCATTCCATGTACCATCTTCTTTGAAAAATGCAGCAATAAACATAGGCATGCAGGGATCGCATCACACATACCACATCTGGCTTTACGGGGCATCTGGCAAAATAAACTTGCTTCCTATGTTACCCACTAAGCCAGCCCTACTTTTTAAAAAATAATATCCATTCTGACTGGGGTCAGTTTTACAAGGATACTACTCATTACCTCATCAAAGCCTGGTTCTTGGCCTTGCTTCATGTCATCTACGCTCCACCTCACAATAAACACCATACTCAGCTATTTTCCAGGATTTCAATGGATTTTTAAAAAATGTGCACATGCATGCCATGTGTGTGGAATGCCTTGAGTCATCAGACCCCCCTCCCCCACTTCCTTAGAAGACTTCTTCCATGTCAGAGGATACAGTTATTTCAATTTATGAATAAAGCAATTAATCACTTATTTTCTGTCTTAGATTCACGGCAGTGTCGTTTTGTCTCCCTCTAATCTTGCACTCCCCCAACTGCAGGAGATCCAATCTTTCTCCTGTCACTGTTCAGAATCGCATTAACGCTGTGCCTCACCTTGTCCTTGAATCTAAGACAGAAGTTGGGGAGGGGGGTAAAGAGATGACTCAGTGGTTAAGAGCACTTGCTGCTCTTGCAAAGGACATGATGTCAGTTCCCAGCGATCATGTGGGCAGCTCAAACCTCCTATAGCGTTAGTTCCACTAGACCTGATGGCCTGGTCTGATGACCAGGCATACACCCAAAGGATGTACACTCACACTACAAGGACATTTGCTCAACTATGTTCATAGCAGGATTGTTCATAATAGCCAGAACCTGGAACCAACCTTGATGCCCCTCAAAGAATGGATAAGGAAAATGTGGTACATTTACACAATGGAGTACTACTCAGAGATTTAAAACAAACAAACAAACAAACAAAAACCAATGACCTCTTTAATTTGGAGGCAAATGGATAGAATTGGGAAAAACCATCCTGAGTAAGGTAACCCAGACCCAGAAAGACAAATATAATATCTACTCACTCATGAGTGAATATTAGACATAAAGCAAAGGACAACCAGACTACAGTCCACAACCCCATAGAAGTAGGCAACAAAAAGGACCCTGAGAGAGACATGCATTTGTCTGCCTAGGAAGGGGAACAAGACAACATCTCCTGAGTAAACTGGAAGTGTGGAAGGCAGTGGGGAGGTGGGAGGAGCGAAGGGAGGAGGGAAGGGGGGTGGGGAAAACATTTATAGCTCAATAAAGAAGTTGCAAAAAAGAAAATAACATTGTTCCCAAAAGCAGAGAAACTGAGGGACTCCTGGCTAACTGATCCACCATCCAAGCAATGCTAAAGGGTGTCCTTCAGACAGAAGAGGGCACCTAGAGAATAGCTCAAAGTCACACGAAGTTGCGCAAAGTACAATGGCTTAATGTGGCTTAAGTTGGAAGTTCCTCTTTCCCCTATTTTATTTAAGAGATGAGGTATAGCATAATAATGATGGGTTTGTGCTATTGAGTACATGATATATAAGAATGTAAACTGTGAAAATAACTAGAGGGGAGGGGAGGAGATGGGTAGGAGGAAAGGGTGTACTATTGTATCTACTCTTAAGCTAGATAGGCATCCACTTAGCTGGATGGCTTTAAATTTGAGAATTAATTATATTTTCCAGGAAAGTATCACATAATGGTATAATGCAAAATATTACTTACACTTGAAGCAAGCTATTTCTTCTTGGCCACTTTCAAGACTCTCCAGTTGTCTCTGTCTTTGATGATGTACTTATCAAGGCTAGATATAAACCTTTTCACTTATTGTGTTTAGACTTTGTTGAGCCTCGATATGAAGGTTAGTGTGCTTTTACAAGATTTGTGAAGTCATTTGTTCTTCCAATATTCTTCATCCGTTCTTTCTGCTTATTTTTCCTTCTCTTCCCTTACAGAACTTATATAACACGTGTTTCAGTTTACGTAAAACTTCTCCAGCTAGTCTCTTGGGTTATATTAATTTTATTTTTTATTCTTTTCCTTTCTGGTTTCTTTCAAGACAGGGTTTCTCTGTGTAGCCCTGGCTAGCCTGGAACTCAGAGATTCACCTGCCTCTGCCTCTTGAGTGCTGGGATTAAAGGTATGTGCCACCACCACCCAACATATCCTTTCCTTTTTCATAAATGCTAGTGTGTAATATAGTTGAGCAGTTCTATTAGAGTACTTTCTGAAGTACTCTGAAACTTTGTGAAGATTACTTTTACTTTTAATGATGTGTATGTATTGTTTGTTTACACGTGGGTTTATGCATGTGAAAGTATGGGGTGTTGGAGGAGTCCAGGAGAGGGCATCTGATACCCTGGAGCTGGAGTTACAGATGGTTGTGAGCTGCCTGACATGGGTTCTGGGAACTGAATTCATGTCCTCTGCAAGAGCAGTTACCACCATTAACCCATGAACCTTGTCTCCAGCCTGTCTGTGAACTTCTAAGACTCAAATCACCTTCATTTCACTGCCCATACCCTTGTCAGTTTTCATCCAGTCTAGTGATGTTTCTGTAGAAACAGTGTTCTCTGTGTCTCTGTGCATGCCTTGGGATTCACTCCATTAGATAAGAGACAAGCCCCCCCTCCCCAATGTCTAACCTCTAGTGATTTTATCTGTAACTTGTGTTTAGATAGATGAAGAGGTCCATGAGTCACTTACACCTTTCAAAGGGGATTCTGAATAATTAGGTAACATATTTTGGGCTGAATACCTACTTGGAACGTGCCATACCCTGTCATCTCCAGCACAGTTCTTTTAAAGAAATGTTCTTTAAAGTCTTACTATATTTGATCCTTCTAAGTCATTATTAAATGTGATTCAGTCACATCTGTAGGCAGACTTTTCTGTCAGCTCTGTCCCAGCAGCCAGCTCACAAATAACCACACAGAGACTTATTATTAATTATAAATGCTCGGCCAATAGCTTAGGCTTGTTACTAACTAGCTCTTACATCTTAAATTAACCCATATATCTTACCTATGCTCTACCACTTAGCGGTACCTTTTTTCAGCATGGCATATTTATCTGCCCCACCCCACCCCATCCCTCACCCCACCCCGGTCTCCTGGTGATTCTGCTCTTCTTCTTACCAGTGATCTCTCAGTCTGGCTTTCCTGCCTATCTTCTTCCTTCCTAGCTTTATTAAACCAACGAGAGCAACACATCTTCTCAGAGTACAAAAGATTATTCCACAGCATTTCCTCCTTTTTCCTCTAATTAAACAGGAAGGTTTTAACTTTAATATAGTAAAATTATATACAACAAAAACAGTTATCAAGTAAGAATTGCAGTTACAATATCCAGTCCAATTGTATTTGGAAAATTTAGGGGAAATACTCTATTATCTGTCTTGTCTTTGTGGACTTAAAGTTTTATATCTAATTTATTTCTCGTCATAACTAAGGGAAACTGTGCCTTATTTCTCATTGTCCCCTTTTAGCAGGTGTAAGGATTCAGGCATTATGCTGGCCTGTCCCTGTCACCTGGCAGAATGCACTCAGGCAGTGCTCTGGTCAGCCCAGGGTTCCACGAGTACTAGTCTGCACGCAGGTGTAAAAGATGCCTTTAACCGCATGGTCTTGTCCTCTCCATCTGCTTCTGGGTTCTAGTTCGACTCAGTGTTTATGTATGGGTGTTTGCTCCTGTTTTCAACAGGCATTAGTTGAGGACTCCATGGAGAAGTTAGTTGTTGATCTCACTCGCTTTACTGTTTTGAGTATCCTGTTACAGTAGCACTTGGAATTAATTGGAATTAATTTCCTATTGTTTTTCTATAAAGGTTGTCCAATTAAAACAATAATTTGGGATGAGACTGTTGCGCAGTAGGCAGGTTGTCTGGTGACCTGTAGGAAACAAGAGTGTGATCCCCCCAGCTCTGCATTAGGTCTTGTGTGCAGGTATGGGAGCTCAATCCTATAACTCCCAAACTGTGGAAGTAGAGACCAGAGGGCCAGAAGCTCAGAGTCATCCTCAGCTTCAGCTACATCGTGAATTTGATGCCATCCCGGAATACATGACATTCTGTCTCAAAAACAAACAAAACCCCACAAGTTAACCACATACAGTTTTTTTTTCTTATTGTACATTATCGATCCCAGTTCCCTCTCCCTTCCTCCCTCTCCCACATATAGTTTTTAAAGATATTTCATTTTGTGCATATGGGTGTTTTTGCCTGAATGTATGTCTGTGCATCGCATGCACGCAGTACCCCTGGAGACCATAAGAGAGCATCATATCCCCTTGAACTGGAGTTAAGAGAAAGAGGCTATGTGGTGCTGGGACCCAGATCCTCTAGAAGAGCAGCCATTGTTCTCAACCACTGAGCCATCTCTCTAGCTTTGTGTACATAATTTATGTCCTGGGAGTCAGAGTTGCTATGTACCTCTGAGTCAGTTGCTACCAGAGAAAGCATCTCCTTTGCCTTCCTGCTTTGACAGCTGCGTGCATGCCTTGGTGCCAGGGCTCACTTCTCTGACTTGCATTTCTGCCTTCGCATCTCTGTCTCTGTCTCTCGAATATCTCACTAACACATTCAGGACATGAGACTGACAGTCCTCAGCTGTGTGGTCTGAATGAGAATTCTCCCCATATACTCAAGTGTTTATTTAACACTTGGTTCCCTGTTGGTGATCCTGTTTGGGGAGATTCTGGAACCTTTAGGAGGTGGAGCCTTGGGCTTTGAGAGTCTGTAGCCTTGCTCACTTCCAGATAGCACATTTTCTGGTGTGTTAACAAACTGTGAAGAGCCAGCTTCCTGCTCCCGCAGCCTGCTGCTGCGCCTTCCTCACCATTATGGAGCTCTCTAGAACTGTAACATAATAAACTTTCTTCCATAAATTGCTTTTGGTCATGGTATGTTATGCTTTTATAAAGTAACTAATACATATACTGGTCCCAGAGAGGTGGGCTGTTGGTTTTTGGAGGAATGTGTAAGACTTCAGGGCTTTAGAATAAAAAAGCAATGGGCTGCTGTAAGCAGAACTTGACGGGCCATTCTAGGAGGAACCTGGGCAACAGCGGGGCTGAGAGTAACACACCTGCCACCTGTCATCAAAGCTCTTCTATCGCCCAAATCTTTTCATGGACGGAAGCATAAAAGTGCGGTTCCGCCCTTGAACCTCTGTGATTTACTCAAGCCCTGAGATGTGCCCGAAGGCTGTCCGGGCAATGAGATTCTGGTGTTCTAAGAAAGGGACGGTTGGTTGGCCCTACAGAAGGTGCTGGATTCCTTGGAGAACTCAGTCCTGGTGTATGAATGTATTCTTGGGAATCTCTGTTTATTTGTACCTTGTCTTGTGTTATGCTGGGGGAATGACAGCTTGGGAGCAGCAACCCGAACGTATAACCTACTTCTCCAAACTTCTAAGCACTTAGCTGTAGAATGTGGCGCAGTTATTAGCAGTTATATGAAGGCAGTATAGTCCCCGTGGTGTCTCTGAAAAGATCCTTAAAGGACGGGTAGGGAGCTAGGTACGGTGATGGCTGCCTGTAACCCCAGCCCTTGGGAGGCTGAGGATAGAGGAAGGCTACAAAGAGGGAGATCAGAGAGTTGAAGACTCAAGGGTCAGTCCCCTGCCCTCTGTCTTGCCCTCCTTTTGTTTCAGCATGGAACAACAATGGAGACAAAGCAGCTGACGGCGGAGGATGCCTAAGGACATGTGAACAGAAGAAGGGGAGGTATCCAGCATGATGAAGATGTTTTAACATCACTGCATCTGTGTCTTACGAGAAAAATAAAACCCGAGTCTGTAGAGGATGGCGTCTTTGGTTTTTGTGTTTCATGGCACACACAGCAGTACTTTCCAACCGCTGAGCCATGAAGGATACATGGGGTGTAAGATCACATCCTTGCTTAAGTTCAAAGGAGGGATTCTCTTCTCATACTTTTATTCTCTCATTGCATCTACTTGTTTCAAAAGATGTGAGGAGAAACAGGGTTGGGGGGGTAGTGTTGTTTTGAGGTAGATTCTTAGTGTCCCCAGACAGTCTTGTAACTCACAATCCTCCTGCCTCAACCTCTCAAATGACAGGATCATAGGTGTGTACCTGGCTACAATAAGACCTTAACTGGCACCTTACACTATTTCCTGAGAGAAAAATAGTTCAAGAGCTCTAAGAAAAACTGTGGTAAATATAGAAGGTAGAGCTGAAACAGGGTGCTTTCAAAAGAACGTAACAATTCCTAAAAGCAACAGATACATATAAAATAACTGAGAATTTTAAAGCATGGTTATTTTGCAAAGACTCAGTGATCACTGATGCATTGAAGCAAAACCAGTTTCAGAAAAATGGGAAGATAATACAGGATATGAATGAAAAACTCAGCAGTGTGGAACAGTAGGGTCAGAGTCACTGTCACCATAGGCCACAGAGGGCAGGAACACTGAAGGGGTTGAGAGAATCCCAGCAAATTCCAGTGTGTCTTTCTGGTGTGGTCACTGCCCCCAGGCCCCTGAAAATAATAGTAACAAACCAACAAACTAAACATTTATTTATGAAAAATAAATGCCATTATGAGGATAAAACAGAAATCTAGATGACACCTGTGAGCCATCAGATAATCCAGGAAGAGGTCTTCTGCAGTCCAGTGACAGGATTAAGTACAGCAGAAAGAACCTACGGGAAGGCCAAGCCATGCTCTGCAATAAAATCACTAGTTGTAATTTTCAGTTGCTACAAGAAGCAGGTGTGAAACTGTTTTCATCGGACCTTGTGGGAAGAGAGTGTTCACTGAGCTGCAGTGTGAAACAATTCCAACAGAATGGGCTTGCTGTAGAACAGCAACGAAGCTGTTGTTTAAAGATGACGCCCGTAAAGATCATTTGGCCAAACTGAAGTGGCTGTCAGGAGTCATGCTACAGGGCTGTTTTGAAATACAAATATGCAGATGTGTTGTCCTTATGCAAACACCTACATAGTTGGAATACCTGCAGATAAAAGGAAGAAAAGAATACCTGAAGATGAAGAGAAAAAAACATAAGGGTGTAGAAAACTTACTCAATAAAATAATACCAGAAAACTTCACTGATCCTGGTAAAAATATGTATATCTATGATTTCAGTTGTAGTTTGCTTTCTGTTGTTATGACAAACACTGTGAAAGGGTTATTTTACCTTACTGGTTATAGTTCATTATCAAAGGAAGCCAGGACAAGAACTCAAGGCAGGAACTTGAAGTAGAAACCATGGAGGAATGTTACTTATTGGCTCCCTCCCAGGCTCACAGTCAGCTCACTTTCTTACATAGGCCATGCCCACCAGCCAGAGTGGCACTGTCCAGAATGTACTGGGACAGCTACAGCAATATCAATAAAGAAAATGCCCCATAGACATACCTACAAGAAGCAGTTCCTCAATTGAGATTCCTTCTTCCCTGGGTGTGTCAGGTTGACAGCTAAGATTGACCATCAGAATCTCCCTAGCCCTGGAAAACAGTAACCAAGGGGAGAAACGGACATATTTCAGCTTACAATTCCAGGTTACGATCATTGTGAGAAAGTCAAGGCAAAAACTTCAACTAATCACACCATACCCACAGTCAAGAGCACAGAGAACTGAATTCATACACAATCACTTGGTTGCTTACTAGAGGTCAGATCAGTTTCTCCACTCATACAGTTCCAGGCATCCTGCCTAGGGAGTGGTGGTACCCACAGTGGGCTGAGTCTTCCCACATCAACTAACTTTATTGAGACAATTCCCAACAGACATCCACAGGCAAATCCAGTGGACATAACTCTCTTCCCAAGTGATTCTAGATTATGTCAAACTGACAACTAAAACTAATCATTACACCTGGGCAAGAGATTTACAAAACACCAAATGAGCACAAAAGATTTTCACCACAGTTTATTATAGCCAAACTACCAAAAGTATTTTACACAGGAAAGGGCTTTTAATTTTATAAAAACAAAAGCACCAAGTCATAGTTAAGGTTATCTCCATTAGAGCAACAACAGATTTTATCAGAGGAGAAAACAATATAGGCTAGGAGGGAATGGAATGACATATTCTAATTCCCAAAAGAAAGTAAGTGCCAACAAAGAATATGACAGTAAGTCTATTCCCTCAGAAAGGAAGACATTTAAAAGAGACTTCCAAAATAAGCAAAATTTGGAGATTCGTGGTGTCCAGACAAGACTTACAAATAAAGTTTAAAGGACTCTGACATTTGACAGTGAAAGGAATAACTGCCATTGTGTGAGCTCGTGGAAGTGTAAACCCCACCCAAAGCCTAGAAAGAGAAACAGAAACAGAAGAATCACAGATGAATCAAACATCAAATCGCAAAGTTGAATAAGAGAGAAAAGAACAAGAAATATGAAAACAACCAGAAGAAAATCAACAAAATGACAAGAGTAAGTCCTTCCCTATCAACATTATCCTTTGCTTAGACATAAGCAAGCTCAATTATCCAGTGAAAAGGAACAGACTAGGAAGATATAGATAGATAGATAGATAGATAGATAGATAGATAGATAGATAGACAGACAGACAGACAGACAGACAGACAGACAGACAGACAGACAGACTGACTGACTGACTGACTGACTGACCTGTGCTGCTTATAAGAAACTCACCTGCCCAGTGCACACGCACATAATTTAAAGGATGAAAAATTATATTCTAAGCAATTGGAAAACCCAAAGAAAACAGCAATGCCTAGATTTATATCTGACAAAATAGACTTTAAAACAAAAATCACTAATGATCACAGCATCAAGTCAACAAAAGATAGAGGATGATTCTAAGTCCACATGCACCCAATTTTATAAAGCAAATCTGTTACCAGATGTAAAGGTGGAGGAGATAGGCTTCAAAAATTGTGGGTGACTTTAACACCTAACTCCCAACAATCAACAAGTAATCCCAATAACAAAAAAGAAAAAAGAAAAAATCACATCACAGGGGTCATGGTGGCCTGAGTGCCCTGTGCTGCCATTCGGGGCCACGGTAACATCTGGGCCCAAGCTGCAGCTGAAGGACAGGTCTGGGTCCATTGCTGTACCACAGCCAGGATCTATGTTGATGTCTGTGGGGCCTGTTACCATGTGAGGGGGGGCATGCAGATGCCCCAGGGTCTGGACCACCACCTGGGGCCAATGGTGTCTGATGGGCTCTTCACTGGCCTTAGGAGAGCTGGCTACATCCCTCACCCTAGGAAGGTGATTCCAGAGGCCCTGACTGAACAACTCTGCTACTACCCAGGCATACATGTGGGACTTTGAGTTGGCCCTGACATCTCCCCACTCCATGACCTGCTGGAGGGAGTGAAGGGAGTGGTCTGGAACCATAGTCTCCATGACTCAGGGCAACAAACAGCAGGCTAGCTAAGGAGAGATGTGGTGAGGGTCCAGTATTGATGGTGAATCAGAAGTCAGAGGCCTTGAACCTGACCAAAAACTCATTACACAATGAACATTTGCAAGTAAAGCTGTTTGGACAAAAGGGTCAGCTGTGTGACACAGTGCAGCTCCCAAAGCCACTAAGAAAAATGAAGAGGTGATGGAGAGTCAGGAAAGATGAGGGGCAAAGCTTGTTTGTATGTTTTTGTTTTGTTTGTTTTATTCTTTATTTGTATTTTTTAAATTTTTACTTCTTTTTAAACTTTCCTTGTGGGGTCGATACAAGGCTGAATGGTGGATATGGAGGGACTGGAAAGTAGGTGAGATTGGAATGCATGATGTGAAATTCCCAAAGAATCAATAAAAAAAAAAAAATCAAGAAACTTCAGAAACAAGTCTATAGGACCTAGTCACTTCCAGTCACAATCAAGTTCACCACGCAACACCTTTATCAGCACAAATAAGATTCCCTTTGACTGCTCCTCCCATAAAGAGAAAACATTTAGGCATGACTGGGCGTGGCCAATGAAGTGTGCTAGTTAACTCTTTTTCCCACACCCATTACTTATTTTACACACAAATTTAAATTACTATCCATCTTGTTTCAAAAATGTTGCCTTTTCTCCCAGAAACATGTTTACAAAGACAGAAATCTGCCACACCTGGAACTGAGCCAGGGACACACCTCATCTTGGGAAGCTGGAGAGGGACACAGATGCAAATTTCAAGACATCTTTGAATAGCAATAGTTACTTGCTGATTCACTCATATTCCAAAAAAAAAAAAAAAAAAAAAAAAAGATTTTTCTGGGGCTGCAAAACTCAAAACTCGGCCCTGGATGTAAAGGCATTTGCCACACAAGCCTGATGATCTGCATTCAAACCCTAAGTCCTATGTCAAAGGCAGGAACCAATCCCCCAAAACTTGTGCTCTGACCTGCACATGGGGGGCACAGTACCCTATCATATTATACACACTTACATTATATATGTACAATAACGATAATAATAACTGGGTTGGAGAGATGGTTCAGCAGTTAAAAGTGCTTGCTGTTACTGCAGATGGCCTGGGTTCAGTTCCCAGAATGTTGATTCATCTGACACCGGCCCCTTCACTCATGTGGTGCACACAGATATACACTCAAGCACACACACACACACACACACACACACACACACGATATTAAGTAAACAAATATTTTTAAGTAAACTTTAATTTTAAAAGGCTTTCTGAGTTCCCAATTACCAACAAAGTAGTAACTTACTCAATTAATAAACAATAATGTAGATTCTTCTCTGAAAAGAATGAGGTAAAGGAAAGAATCGCATGCATAGATAGACGCATATGGTGATGCAGAATTTATGAGCAGAAAAGCACAACGCATGTAAATATCCAGCAGACTCTGTTTCAGAGCAGACAGGTGAGAAGGCAGCACACGGTCTGCAGTGAAGTGGATCCTCTGTGAACACAGGCCCCTTGGAAAAGCGCGGATGTGAGTCTCCAGCCTCGAGGGAGGGAATTGTGTTTCCTGAACTTTTCCTGTCTGTAAATTGCCCTGAACTTAACAGAGCTCACACCTCTAAGACACCCTTCTGCCCCAAAGGCATAGCTAGTACAAGGCTCTGGGTAGTGTTCTCCCAATCAGAGCCGCTTGGCCAATAGCCTGAAGTCATGGTTGACACAGTAGCCTATATTCTCCTATCCTACTGGCTGAGCCCAGCCTCCTCCTAAGGGGACAATAAAGATCTGTGTTCAGAGTCACACTGCCTGAGAGCCCTGGACTCCATAGAACCTACTGCCCACTGAGAGGAGCCATGAAGTCCCCATTACCTACTGTAGTGATCATTATCCTCCTTGCCCATTTGGTCACAGGTAAATGCAAAATCTTGAGGCAAAAGAAACGTTGGTCAGCCTAAAACAGCATCTTGTACAGAAATCCCTGTACAATGTGTGAGCTGTGGTACAGGGTCCTCACTGGAAGGGAGCTGGGGTTTTTCCAAAAGTTCCTCAAGGATCTCAGAGTAGAGGCTCACTTCTCTTTGTTGGCTATGAAGATGCCTCAGTAGTATCGCTTCCCTATGCCTCACGGATGTTGTAGTTCTGATTCCGGGCTATGGGACGAGAGAACGGTGCTACATTTGGATGGGGGGGGGCTGTTGGAGTCCACACTAGACTGTTCTGTCTGTATACGAATTTTCTCCTCTTTTTAGGTTGGATGGTTGGTTTGGTTTTGAGTCAGGCCCCTGCACTGTGGACTAGCAGGCCTTGAACTTGTGGCTTTCTTGCCTCTACCTCTGAAATTCTGGTGTTACAGGAGCATAGCACCACACTATGTCAGTTTTGTTTTGTTTCATTCATTAACTAGCATGTTTTGAGACAGGGACCTGCTATGTGGCCCAATCTAGCTCCAAGCTCACAGTTCTTCTGCCTCTGCCTCCTAGGCACTGGGATTTGAGGCATGTGGCACCACCATGGTTTTTATTTTATTTCATTTTGTGGAACTGGGGCTTGTACTCTATAGGGTCCTAGCTTCAGGCTAGATCCACAGCTATTTTACTGGGAACCTCTCTGATCTTGTAGGTAAGTAGTAGAAGTTCTATTGATCCATCCAAGGTGTCGTTTCTCTTACCTCATACTTGGCATATCTACTGCTAATTACCATTATTTGGATTTGTGGTTTTTACTTCTTCAAATTTCTTATGAGCATTATAAAACATATTTTCGATTTATATTATTTAAATATCTTACAATATGTTCATTTCCACTTAAACTTTTATTTAAGGGACAAAATTTTCTTTTACATGATGATCCTCTAGTTCTCAGAGGAGGCTGAAGAGCTGGTAAAAGATAGTGGTGTACCGTGACCAAGACTGCTCCAGTCCATGACTGTCCCCCATACCACACCCTTCTGTCTGTGACTCTTGTCTCAATCTGTGGCTATTTTTCTTTTTTTCTTTTCTTTTTTTTTTTTTTTTTGCTTTCTTGTGGTTTTGCTGTCTCCCATTCTTTATCATCAAGTTCTTAGAACTTGCCTTCTTGCTCATTATCTTACTCCAAAAATCTTGCAAAGTTTTTAATATTGACCAGAGCCACAAAAATCGAGGTAGGAATTAGTCACAGAATCTCTTTGGGATCCATTTGCATTACAACACATGATGAGGTAAGTCACAGTTATATATAATGTGGACACATACACAGGTACCCCTGAGGGGTGTCTCTCTAATACACATGAGGAATTCACTGCCAGGCATTTCAACACTCAGGAGGCTAAGGCAAAAATTCCAGGCTAGCCTGAGTTGCATAGTGAAATATCTCAAAACAACAATAGCAAAATTATAGAATGCACTTGTAACTCAATATCATAGAGGCATATACAGAAAGAGATAAGTATAGAGTTAGGTGTCTAAATATGTAAGAAAATGTTATACCTATCTTCCCAAAGCTATCTACATTTTAAAGGTTTATTTTTATTTTATGTACATGAGTGTTTGTTTGCTTGTGGGTGTATGGACCACCAGGGTGCAGTACCCTCAGCGCAGGGTGTCAGATCCCCTGGAACTGGAGTTATAGACAGTTGTCAGCTGCCATGTGGGTGCTGGGAATTGAATCCAGTTTCTCTGCAAGAGCAGCACTGAGCCACCTCTCCAGCCCCCTTAAGTATCCACTTTTAACACGGCAATATGCAAAACAAGTCTAGAGTCCCGTTCTATCATTTGTAGGACCTCAGAAAGATGGAGAGACTTAGTAAATCTCGTCAATCATCAACAAAAATCCTGGATGTGTATTTTGGCAATGGTGAGAGAAATGCCCACAATGATTTGTGTATTTCCTTTTTTAAATGTGTAGTTGCTTCTGTGAGGGTGTTCATTTATGTTTTTGTTACATTTCAGGAAACTTGTCACAGATTTTTTTTTTTGTATAAAAATGTTTTATGTTTTTTCCCATTTAAAATGCTGGAAAATGGGCACTGTGAGTGAGTGCAGAATTCTACTTTTGCAAATGACAGGTCTGTCCTGTATATGTGCACATAAAAAAAAAAATCTAATTTACTCTTCAGGGAAAGTTTACTTGATTAAGAAAAATAGAATAGCAACCAGCAAAAGCCTAGGGAAAACAGTGCTCTGAAGGTGGACGCTTTTGATGTGTTTTCTGAGACAGGGGCCCTCTATATAGCCTATGCTCTCCTGGGACTAACTTATGTAGTCCAGGCTAGCCTGTAACTGAGAGATCTGCTTGCCTTTGCCTTTGAGTATTGAATTTAAAGGTGCTAGGCACCGAGTCCTGCCCAGGCACGGTTTTATCTATGCCTGTTCAGTACCCAGACATGATGACTTGCTCTCCTCTCCGCAGGTAGCTGGTATGTGAAAAAGTGTGCAAACAAATTGGGCAACTGCAGGAAGGTGTGCAGAAAAGGAGAGCTGAAGACAAATCCTGCTACGGGGTTTTGCCCCAAAGAAAAACACTGCTGTGTTCTGAGCCTCAAAGTTCCTGGATGTGGGGGTACCACAATTGCTTCAGGAGGCACTGCGGGGACGGGGGCGGGGACAGGGGCGCCAAATGGGACTCCTGGAGCAGCTACCCCGAAGGCCACCACTGCTGCTCCCTGAACGCTGCAGCCTCTGTCTCTTGACCTAAAGGTTAATTAAAGCAAAGAGGCCTAAGCCGGTGTTGGTTTCCTCTCTACACCCCTTTTCCATGGTGTCTCCTTTCCACCAGGTTTGCCAAGGCACCCTGTTTCCTCGCTGTGCCAGTTTCAGGATGGGGATCCAAGTGGGGAACAAGGTGGGTTAGTTCCCAAGCTCTGCCCAAAAAAGGAGAAGTAGAAGCCTGTTTTCCTAAACAACAGATACAGGCCTTCAGTAGGCCCCGACCAAAAGTGCTTTCCTGTCCCTGAAGTGTAGGGAGGGACTGCACAGACACTGGGTCTCACCAACAGTCCTGCCACGGGAGAACCAGAGCCTGAACTTCTGCAGCTCACAAG
The DNA here is from genome assembly GCF_943737965.1 of Phodopus roborovskii. Taxonomy (NCBI): domain Eukaryota; kingdom Metazoa; phylum Chordata; class Mammalia; order Rodentia; family Cricetidae; genus Phodopus; species Phodopus roborovskii. The sequence goes on from NW_026125264.1 coordinate 3,181,076, forward strand.
GGTGCTAATATTAACAGGGACTGGCTGATTAAAGGCTTCCTGCAGGAGTGATTTCCTATGAACTAAAGGCAATATTTTCTATATTTGAGACAAGGTCTCACTACGTAAACCAGGCTATCCTCAAACTGGTGATTTTTCTGCCTTAGCCATTCAAATGCTGATATTACAGGCACATGCTACCAGACCCAACCACCCATATCTATTTTTAAATGACTGTAACTACAAAAAACAAAAACATCCTGCTGTAGGGGGGAGAGAAGCCTCTGCATTGCTCTTGCAGAGAACCGGGGTTCAGTTCCCAGAATCCACAGGGCTGCTCACAATCTTATATAACTCTAGTTCCAGGGGCTCTTTCTCTCTCTTCAGGCCTCTGGGGAACCAGTTACAAATGTAGCACACATACATGGATGCAAGCCAAGCACCCATACATATAAAATAATTTTTTAAAAATCACCCGGAAGAACTCCTTCGTGAGCACCTATGTTTGACTTCCCCCGCCAATCCAGGCCCTGGTACAATTGCCTCACTTTGAAGAAAAGCAAACGATTTCTAAGCAGTAGAGACCCAAGAAGACACAGCTGCCTACACCATGATGTATAGTCATATTCCATCCCTGGGAAATCCTGAGTTTTAGCTTTCAGCTTAGGTAGGAAGAGATCTCAAGGACTTCGATGTGACCTGAAGTTTATAGATCCTCGCCTTAAGTAGCAGGATTTTCTAAGAGCTCTGTCCCTCCAATATAGCTTGACAGCAGCATCCCCCTCTTCCTTCCTCAGCAATAGCTTGACAGAGAGCAGGAAGCCTGGTCAACTGCACTTCCTTGGCCTGAGCAGTAGCCAGGTCTGACTGCTAATCAGTCTGAGTACTTGGGGAACAGTAGGTGGGGTGGGCTGAATATCTCCCTCCCCATCCTTGGATACTAACATACTTCCAACTTTAAACAAACAAACAAAAACAACGACCAAAAAAAAAAAAAAAAAACCAAAAAACAAAAAACGAGGGGCTAGGAAGATTCTCAGTAAAAGTACTTGCTGCAAAAGCATGAGTTTTACTCCCCAGAATCCAGATGAAGCGCTGGCATGATCACAAACACACATAACGGAGCACTGTGGGGAGCACACAGGAAGACCTTGCACTTGGAGAGGACCCAGCACTGTGGGGAGGTGTGGGGAGCACACTTGTAACATAGCACTGTAGGGAGCACACAGAAGGACCCAGCACTGTGGGGGAGCACACGGTAGGACTCTGCACTGTGGGGAGCACACAGGAGGACCCAGTACTCTGGAGAGCTAAAAGGAAAGTTGCTTGGGCTTCAGGTTCAATGAGATCCTAACTCAAAGGAGTAGACTCAAGGTGATAGACTCAGTGTCCTCTGGCCTCCACATGGGCATAAAGGCACTATGACTACACACACACACACACACACACACACACACACACACACACACACACACACGAGAGAGAGAGAGAGAGAGAGAGAGAGAGAGAGAGAGATTAGTTTATGCTTTGACCTCCTAACAAGCCAAATATTTAGTGTAGAAACCCAATGGTAGAAGGAAAATGTTGGTATAATGGTCCTCTCCACTCTTGATGAGTCTATGAGTGCCACCAGTACAGTCCTTTCCCTTCACTTGATCCTAATCCAGTTACTAAAAACCCAGATGCATCCTACCTTCTCTGATACTTGCACTGGCCCCTATCTTCACCATCCCCCACGGGATCAGCCATCATGACTTCCGGTGGCCGCCGCATCATCATCGGCGCCTCCCACTGTTCCCTCCGAACTCCTCTCACACATATGCAGTCATCTTTTACAGTGTTGGCCGAGTCAGTTTTTTAGAACACAAATGTGACCACTAATCTCTCCTCTCAAGTCACTGCTCAAAACATGCCAACCGATGTACAGGTCCAGTCTCCTTGCCCGCTGTATTTAGAGCCTGCACGGCATCTGCGCATGTACTTCCTATTACTCTCCACACAGCAACTGGACTTGTAGCACACATCCTCACCTAGGGTTGATTGGAGCTCACTGGATTGCTACTGGCTTCCAGATCATCTCTTTCCATTGCCTCTGCCTGAGGGCAGGGGGAAAGGCTTATACTTATTCTTGTTAAGGACATGGATAACTTCTGACGCTGCACTATTACGATTAATCTACAAGTTTATGCCATCAAATTGTATACTCTATGTGTCTGCTCATGGCATTTGTTCAATAGTGGGAACCTTTTTTCCCCCTCTCTTATCATCCCCTAGCTAGAATTTCTACCAATTCCTTTTTTTTTTTTTTTTTTAAATTACGTGTGTGCACTGCTAGGTGCAGGTACCAGAAGAATCCAGAAAAAGGTGCCAGATACCCTGGAACAGAAGTTTCAGATGGTTGTTAACTAACTGCCTGATGTGGGTGCTGGGAACTGAGCTGAGGACCTTTGCAAAAGCAATTCGTACTTTCAATGACTGAGCCATCTCTCCAGCTCTTAAAATTTTTATTTTTATACCGTATTTTTATTTTTAATTGTGTGCCTATATGCAGGTGTGTGTGCATGCCCACAGAAGACGAGTCAGATTTCCTGGAACTGGTATCCAACACAGGTGCTGGGAATTAAATTCAAGTCTTCTGCAAGAGCAGTGTATTATTCAGGATTCTCTAGAAGAACAGAACTGATAGAATGAATCTAAATATGAAAAGGGTGCTTATAAGAGTGGCTTACAGGCTGTGGCCTCTCTAGTCCAACAATGGCTGTCTCCTGATGGGAAGGCCAAGAATCCGGTAATTGTTCAGTTCAAGAGCCTGGATGTCTCAGCTGGTCTTCAGTCTATGTTGGAATCCCTGGGGAGGAGATTTTAACACCAGCAAAGGAATGCCTCAGAAGCAGGGTAGATGAACTTGCCAGCAAGAGCAAGGGCAAGCTGCCAAAAAGCTGGCAAAAAAGCACATCCTTTTACATGTAGGCTGACACCACAGGTGATTCTTCCAGCCTCAAATGATCCCGATTTAAGGTGGGTCTCCCTACTTTAAATAATCCAACCAAGAAAAATCCTATCAGGTATGGTGGCGCACACCTTTAATCCCAGCACTCAGGAGGCAGAGGCAGGCAGATCTCTGAATTTGAGGCCAGCCTGATCTACAGGGCGAGTTCCAGGACAGCCAGAGCTACACAGAGAAATCCTGTCTCAAAAAAACAAAAAGAGAAAAAGAGGAAGGAAGGAAGGGAAGGAAAGAAGGAAGAGAAAAGAAAAACCCCTCACAAGTGTGCCACTTTATTAGGTGTTAATTGATTTCAGGTATAGTCAGGTTGACAACCAGGATTAGTCATCACATGCCTTATGTCCTCCTAGCCACTGTGCCATACCTTCAGGCCAGTAGATTCTGTATTAAGTCTTATTGATGAAGTAAACAGGGTTCATGATAGCCCCAAGGACCTGGGGTATTATTGAAATCTTACCTTCATTTATTATAGAGCTTCCCCTGGGGAATGGGCTTTTGTTCTTGCAAAGACATAGCTATGGTCTATGTTACTACATTTGTCACAACTGGTAGGCAGCATTTCCTCCTACACCCATGGCTGTCTTTGTAGGCAGAACACATAAGCGCACACAGCAGGGTGGGCAGATGGAAACAGGTCACTTCAGCAGAGAAGGGCAGTAGGAAGGAAAGCATGTGAGCTTTGGGGTCAGTTCTCTGTCCCATAAGATGTTCACTTTTAGACTAGGGGCGGGTGATACCCCATCTCTGAGCATGTATTTTTGAACATGAAGAACAGAGAACATATGTACTCCGTCGAGGGTATATTACATTACATATATTCCATTTGCAAGAGTGGTATACCACATTAATCATACTGCAGAGACTTAGGTTGCTTTATTCCTGGACGAGAGTTAGCAAGAATATTTCCTGAGGGCCCTGCCTGTTGGACCATGGCTGCCCTGCGTGGGTATGTGTGATGATAAGCCATGCTTCACCTGAAGGGGAATACATTACCATGAAGAAGAGTATCGAGGTGAGGGCCATGGGCTCTCTTTGGACAGCCAGATGGTCTTTTAAAGGCTTTTGAGAGCACTTGATGTGCTTTCTCCTCGGTAGTTAACTGGATCACTGCCTCAAAATACCTTAGACCTGTGATCACTTTGACCATGGGTAGGGATTCTAAGCTAAGTACTAATATAGCCTCATCTTCTTGCCTCACAACTCACCCTTCCTCATACCATGTTTGAACTTGAGCAGCAAGTTTGCCTTTGCTATGCTAAAAATCCAGAAGAAACTAGCAATAGAAAGAACAAACCCCAACATAATAAAGGCTATATACAACACTAGTATAGCCAACATTATACTAAATGAGGTTAAACTAAGAGCATTACCTCTGAAACATGAAGCCAGATACAGGTGTCCGCTGTCTCCACTCTCACTCAATGTAGTGTTTAAAGTCTCAACCAAAGCAATAAGACAAGAAAAAGAAATAATACACGTGTAGGGGGTGCTGGAGGAGATGTCTCTGCAGTTAGCAGAGGACTTGGGTCTGAGTCCCAGCATCCACGTGGTAGTTCACAACCATCTGTAACTCCAGTTCCAGGAGATTTGTTACCGTCTTCTGATCACTACAGGCACCAAGCACACACATAGTACACATACATACATGTAGGCAAAACACTCACACATAAAACAAAATAGATAATGTTAATTTAAAAAAAAAAGAACACAAATAGGAAATGAAGAAGTCAAATTATCTGGATTTGTACACAACATAAGCCTGTACTTAAAAGGCCCTAAATATTCCAACAGTATCTTAGTCACCATCCCATTGCTGTGAAGAGACACTTAAATGACATTCTGTAGGTCTCTGAAGTGTTTGAAAACCATCTGTCTAAAATATATCTGTGTTGAAACTAGAAAACATATCTAACATGACTATGAATTTGATTATTGTAGATAACTAGCTACTAATCTGAATTTCTTAGTTATCCTAAATAGTTTGTAACAATATCTTTCAAGGACTAGAAATTTACATTACATTTTTAAATAAGCTGCATAGGTACAATACCTTAAATAAGAGTAGAAACATATATACAGGATTACAAAGATAATCTTAAATTTGTATCAATATACAAAAATCCATAACAATGTAAAATATTTTAGGCTAGCAGTTGCTTTTTAGTTTAAAAGTAGATTCAATAATCTGCCCTTTTATCCTATACCCTCTTCCTTTCTTTTCAGAAAAAGATGCCTGAATCTAACCTCTTTTCTTTAGGTTTTTTTTCCCATGATCTTGACCAATAACAACTTGCAACTAACCCCCTAAACAATGATAAATATCTATAACTCATCAAAGAACCAAAACCCACTCACTCCACCTCTTGGGAATGTAGGTTCATGTTCTTAAAATTACTTCCTGTTGTCTGGGGGGGGGGGTAATGCCATTCTTCAGGGGTCACTGAAAAAATTAAGATAATGGTCAAGTCCTGGAAGTTATTGTCCAGTCTCAGAGTGATGGGAAAGTTCAGGGCTTATCTGAACTCATGACTGGAGTATGAGGCTGGATCATTTCAGCCAGTAATTATCACTTTACTGCTTCTTTAAAGACTTTCCTTTACTATTTTTTCTATCATTTTCTATCATTGTCTATACCCATTTTCTTTTCTTTCTTCAGCATCTGAGTGCATTTTTTTTTAAGCATACTGCACCTATTCAGAGGTTTTCTCAGCTTAGACCTGGCTTTTTTGTTTGTTTCTTTGTTTGTTTTTTGGGTTTTTGTTTTTGTTGTTGTTTGTTTTTTTGCCAGTCTGCAGCTTTTCTCTGAGCTAAACCTTAAACTGTTAGGCTACCGACTGAGAGTCTCTGCTTACTGCATGGTGCTAGCAGCTGGTTCCGTCCCCTTCGGGTTCCTGGGAGCCAATAGGCCCTTTGTACCAGCCATGTACCAATCCAAGCTCTGGGAAGCCATCGGGCCTGCGCTGCAGCAAGAGTTTCTGTCTATAGTCTCCCATTCTGTTTAGTAGTGCACTGCTCAAGTGCCCAGCTGTGTTGCGTGGATTCTTAAAGGCGCCACACCTCTGTATGCTGCGGGCAGTGGGCCCCATTTATGTGCCCCACGTTGGCCAGCAAATAATTTGACTTTCTTTTGGGGACCACCAGCTCCCAAATAACGACACAGATAATTTTTATTAATTACAAGTGCAAGCGTTCGCAAGTAGCTTAGCTTAGGCTTGTTCACAACTACCTCTTATAACTTAAATGAATCCATTTACATTCATCTACATTCTGCCATGTGGCTCGTTAACTTTCCTCCATAATGTATGCCTGCCTGCTTCCATGTCTCCGTGGTGAAATCCACAAATCTAGATTCTTTCCCCTGAGTTCCTTCCTCTGCCTGGGAGTCCCACTAACCTCTAGCTAGTGGCCATTCAGCTTTTTATTAAACCAATCATTGCCATGACACACCTTCACACAGTGATAACAAATATCTGGCAACCACTTCTCACCCCAAACCATAAGCCTCTTCCCAAAGATGCTGATCTAGGAGTGGAGAATATCTCCATCCACAACGGTGTACCACATAAATCCAAATTCAACTCTCTTTGTCACCTATTCCAATATGTTGAGATTTCGAGACGCACGGTTTCTTAATTTCTGGGATACCTTTCAGGCAGACTCGAATTTATGCCAAGCTTTTTGACTCCGGTTTTAACTGAACTGAGCACTTGTTGGGGGAGTGGGCAGCTCTAAAGCTGCAGAGGCCTGGGGCCAGGCGGCAGGACTGGATACTGTGTCCCCTTGGACAGGTCTGAACCTGTCCAGCTTCTTCAGAAGATTCTTCAGCAGCTTCAGAACCAGGCCCATAGCTTCTAGCCAGGAGTCCAGGGTCTTTGAGGGTCTTCAAAACACTGGGTTTTATTGAAGCAGGCATGATCTGAGGGGTCTGAGTCAATACTCGTCCTTTTCCTCCTACCTCCCCCAAACAGAGACCCTCTCTTTTCTATGCTGCCTGAGGATGGGGGATGGGGGAGAATAGTGGGTACTCTAAAGCACCCTTCCCACCTTTTTCAATGTTTTTCTTTCTCTTACCAAACAGCTACTTGGGGTTTGTTTTTTTTTTTTCCTGTCCAGATAGGAGCCACGAGTGGCTGAGGAGCTCTTCCGGAGGGAAGGCAATGGTTATATGGAAGCAGCAATAGGTGGCGCCCTCTAGTGTCCTGAGCTGAAGTATCTACGTTCCTCAGTCCTTGGAGGCCTAGACTCTGTCCCAAATTTTTACTTTCTTTTTAATTAAAAACAAACAAACAAACAAATGAACAGCTGATGGAAGAGAGCGCTGGAGAGATGATTCTGCCATTAAGAGAATGTACATTAAGAAACGTCTCACTGCTCATCTTGCAGAGGCCCAGAGTTGGGTTCCCAGCACTGGATAGCTCACAACTTCTAACACTCCAGTTCTAAGAGATCTGACACCATCTTATGCTCCGTGGGTACTGCACTCTTGTGTGCAGACACCACACACACACACATACACAATTTAAAAAGTGTGTGCTCTCATAGCTTCCTAGAGACATAAGAAATTTCCCTAGAGAGTAAGAGGAGGTGGACAAGATGGTGCAGCGGGCGAAGGAGATGCTTCTGCCAAGCCCGATGATCTGAGTTCCATCCCTGGGACCCACGTAGTGGAAGAAGGGAACTGACTCCCTAAAGTTGTCGTCTGACCAACACACACACACACACACACACACACACACACACACACACACATCACCATGATACATGCATGCCACGATGCATACACAAGCATGTGTGCGCAAGCACACACACTAAAATGTCCAAAATTATCTTTGTCTTTTTGTTTTTGATTTTGTTTTTTTAAGAGGAGGAATACCTGAAATTTGTGAAAAACCATCTTGGGTAGAAAGTGCAAAGACTAACTGCCACCTCTCTGAGGGTTCATGTAACCTCTGTGTCCCCACTTCTCAAGCAAAACACAAGCAGTGCAGCAGTTATTCATTCACATTCAAAATATTCAGAAAAGGAGTGGGTACAGGCAAAAGTGTTCAACTTTATTACGCGACCGGCCTGAGGCAGCCCACTGGATTCCACAGGGCTTTGGAGGATAACGGCCTTGAGGAACAAATGGTTTGTTCAGATCGTGATCGTGAAGTACGTGATGGTGGGCAGGACTATATAGTCTTTGATTCCTTCTGGCTTCTCTTGGGGTTGGTCTGGCTTCTGGATGACTTTGTGCTTTTTGTTTTCCAGTTCATTGACGCAACAGTATTTCGCATGCAGACATCCCACCTCCGCTATCTCCCCTAATTTGCATTTCTTCCTGCAGTAGCCTGATACATTGTTAAAACATCTTTTGGGTTGTACACCATCTGAACACAGGAAAAAAACATTGAGCAGGGTTAATTTCTGAGGGAAAGCAGAGATGCAGCTGGGTTTCACACTCACAGGGACAACAGACACTACCCTCTGCCAGCATCTCCTCCTTCCCAAAAGGAAACCTTACGCTTAATATAAGGAAACTCAGAACACCCAGATTAAGGACACTCAAGGGGCTGGAGAGATGGCTCAGATGCTAAGACTGCTTGCTATACTTGCAAAGGATCCATGTTTGATTCCCAGCATCCACGTGGTGGTTCACAGCTATCTGTAATGTTTCAAGAGGCCCAACACCCTTTCCTGGCCTCTGTGGGCACTAAACACACATGTGGAGCACATACATTACAAGGATTCAGGCATTACACTGGCCTGCCCTGTCCCCTGGCAGAATGCACTCAGGCAGTACCCTGGTCAGCCCAGGGTTCCATGGTTGCATAGTCTGCACGCAGGTGCAAAGGACCCCTTTAAAAGAAAGACCTCCGCCCTCTAATGCTCTCTTTCCAATCTCTTTCCCATCTTTCTTTCCTGCTGTTCCCCTGGGGCAGACAGGGCTATTCCTATCTCCCTCTTCCCTTCTGTCCTCTCTCTGTCTCTGTGTCTCTGTCTCTCTTTACCTCTTTTCTCTTTCCTTCTCCCTCCCTCCCCTTTCTAATAAAACTTCTAAGCTCTGTCTGCCTGGCATGTTTGTCCCTCTGCCTAGGTCAACCTTGTCTGCCATAGAATCCACCAAGGTCACCCAGGCAAAAGTTCCCCTCTCACATTATCATAACATACATATGTACTGGCAGAACACTTGTACATGTAAAATTAATCTTTAATTACAATTAAAAAAAAAAAAAAGGACAGTTGGATCTGGTCAGTACCGAAATAGCCTTAGAAATCCCCATGACAAGAAAGGAGTCAGTCTCAGCCTGAACTGGGTACCATCCTAAACCAGGCAAAGCTCACCCTGCTTCATGCTCTGAAGTCAGCACTCCCTCAGCCTTTTCCCCAGAGACACTGGGGAATGCATCCCCATCAGTACACTTCAGAGCCAAATCAGCCTTTAAAAGAACACGCAGGCAGGATGACCCTGCACATACGACATACGACAGGCACCTGCCATGACAGCCTATGCCCAATCCCTGCAACCCGCATAAGTGGAAGGGGAAAGTAAGTCCACAGCGTTGTCCTCTGACCTCCACTTACACCCCACACATGTACAACAACAATCTAATAAAGTTTAATTGTTGGCTTCAGGAGACAGACTCGGATACTCATTCTCACGTGGCAAACACACTCTTACTTATTGAGCATCTCAGGAATTTCTTTTTAATTTAAAAGAAAATCACAGAGGTCAGGAGAGATATCTCAGGAGGTTTGAAAAAAAAAAAAAAGACTTGCTGCACAACATCTGAGTTCAAATGCCTTGTACAGGTGTGGCTGTGCCCATAACCCCAGCAGTGACTGTTGGGGGACAAAGTAAAACAGGAGGGTTGTGAGGTTTGCCAGCTGCCAGCCTAGCTCTAAGTTCAGTAAGAGAGCCCATCTCAAGGGAGTGAGGCAGAGAATGTAGATCAGGACACCCAGGGAATGTGGGTGGATATGCACAATACACACACACACACACACACACACACACACACACACACCATCACAAACACACATGGATTCAGACATGTAGTATCACAGACTCTCTCTCTCCCTTTCTCTTCCTCTCTCTCTCTCTCTCTCTCTCTCTCTCTCTCTCTCACACACACACACACACACACACACAGTATAAGCAGTCCTTTTATGTTTCACAGTTGGAGGCTGCAGGCATCACCCTTGCCAAGATCTCATGAGTGTCAGCCACTGTTGCTCCCAAGAACTCCTTCTGCTCATCCCAGACAACTTCTCCAGAACCTGGCTGCCCTCTCACTTTCTTCTGCAACTCAGATAAAAATGTCTTACCTAGTGTGCAAGCATAGCTTGATGGATACCTCTGCCACTCAAGATCCCAGCTTCCCCCTACTCATGCACTAAGATCCCAATGTCTCTGCCTAAGCTTTCATTTCCCTCTCTACACAAAACCAGGCAAGCCTGCAGAATAAATGTGGACAACAAAGCTGTGTCCTCCCTGTTCTCAGACTTCATAATGAGCAACAACACCCTTGAGGATGAGAGGGCTGAACTTGAGGACCATGAAAAATGCAATATGGTTCCTGCCTGGCAATCAAGGCAAAAGGGGAGTCCTTGGCGCCAGAATTCTTCCCACCAATGCAAGGCTTCACATCTTTGCATCTGAACTAGAAACGTTACACTCACTTGCCAGAGAAAAATTAAGGTTAAAGGGAATCATTCTCTCGGTTAATTAGCTACTTAATGATGAAGAAAGGCTTTGCTGAGTGCTGTTCACATCACTGCTGCAGCCCAGGCAGAAAATGAATTTGAGGAGAAGTGGGGGTGGCCAAAGTTCTCAGATAAAAACTACTCAGCGTCCTAACGATGAGTCCAGATGATGTTATGATCAGTACCTTCTGCGAGGATGCCTCTGAGCTCATTGCTTGCTCTCTCCCAGGCACCCAGGAGAATGGACACTACTGATGATGTTAGTCAGCTATCAGCAATCTTCAACTCCCACCCCTGTAGTCACCAGCAATACTGTCCCCTACTTCATTCGGACAAGTTACCTGCAAGTACCACAAACAGCAGAACAATGAGAACCTTAAGCAGCTTCATGTTTACAGACCCTCCAGACACAGTGGGGTATCCTGCAGTGCAGAGCAGCTCACAGCACCACATGCCAAGCTTTGATTTTAACTCACATGGACAGACAGGGAGCCCAAGCCCAACCCCACCTACACCCCCAGATTTGGAATCCCTGGTCACATAATGTTCCATCCTCTCCCACCTACTCTCTTTTCCTCAGGATGTGAACCCCTACTCTGCTTTCTCCACCTGGCTGTCAGCCCACTTGGCTCAAAAATTGTTGGCTATATTCCCTGGTTTGTATGGGCCATCCCTGCTTTGCCTCTCTTTCACAAAAACAATCCAAAATGACACATCACATTAGATTAGAACACAGGGAGACTGAAGACAAGATACCCAGCAAAACAATGCTTTATTCACAAACTTTTAGCCACATCCTCAGCTCAGCATCCACCTTGCATCATTTAGGAAGCAGCCTGTGCTGAGACCATTAGTATTACTAGTTTCCTTCGGATGACACTATTACACCTTGAAAGTAACACCGATCATCTACTTCATGCATTCATCCTTAAGTCTGACCATCCATCTGGCAGGTTCTTTCAAGTCTCTGAGCTGTCAAATTGCCATCGGGAAGAAGCACACAGCCTCCTCATTTTCAAAGCTGTTTATGGCTAAGTATCAAGTTTCCTCTTGAGTAGGCTGGAAAAGATAACGAAATCTTGCTTTATAGATGTGGCCAGGTTTTTGGTTTTGTTTTTTTTTTTTTTTTTTTAATCACCTGTCAACATATTTACTCCCACCAACATCCACAGCCACACAAATTGTTTCTAATACCTAACTTATAAATAGATTTTAAATGTGTTTCACTTCTGATGAAGGATCTCTGAATTCTACTTAAGATGTTATCTTTCCAAACTGTTGCCCAGGCTGAATTTGGAAGAACAGGAGTACTAATTCTCACACAAAAAGACTGAGACAGTTGAGAGTGTTTGTTTAGAAGCAGAGAATGGGGGTTTGATAATTCAAGCTACAAAAATCAGACATGCATTTATTAAAAAGAACAGAAAAATCCCTTTTTAAAAAAGGGTTCATTTATTTTTATTTTATATGTATGAGTGTTTGCCAACATAAATGTCTGTGTACCACATGCATACCTAGTGCCCATGGAGCCCAAGGGGAGGTGTCAGATCCCCTGGACCTGGAGTTATAGAGAGCTGGAAGCTGCCATGTGGGTGCTGGGAATCGAACCTGGGTCCTCTGCATGAGCAAGCAGGGCTCTTAACTGCTCCAGCCCCTGATACTCCCTTTAACACACATGCTTTAAAAGGAAATACTTTTTCTACTTTTACTCCACAAACGGTCTTGCTAGCTCAAATTCCAGGGCCCATTTAGGGCTGCACACATTTCTTGGGATGCTGTGTTCCTAAGATTTAATGTATCCTGAGAAAGTGTGTATTGTGGGGATTGAGAAGACTGCTCAGTGGTTAAGAAGCACTTGACCTTGCAGAAGACCCAAGTTCTGTTCTCAGCACCCACATGATAGCTCACAGCCATCCACAACTCCAATCCTAGGGTATCTGATGTCCTGTTCTGACCTCCATGGACACTAGGTGTGCATGTTGTATACAGACATACAGGTGAGTAAAACATGCATATACATAAAATAAAATAAATAAATATTAAACTAGGCATGGTAGTGTATGCCTTTAATCTCAGCACTTGGGAGGCAGAGGCAGCTGAATCTCTGAATTCCAAGCCAGTCTGGTCTACAGAACTAGTTCCAGAACAGCCAGGGCTACACAGAGAAACCCTGTCTCATAAATAAATAAATAAATAAATAAATAAATAAATAAATAAATAAACACGCCTTTAATCCCAGCACTCAGGAGGCAGAGACAAGTGGATCTCTGAGTTCTAGACTTTGAGTTCTACACTGCCTAGACTACACAGCAAGTTCCAGGGCAGCCAGAGCTGTCTTGGAAAAACCAAAATGAAAACAAAGAAACCTGAAGAAGGAAAAATATGTTTATGAAATGCACATCTGAGCCCCCATTTTAGAACTTGGTTAGCAATTATTAAACACTACATGATAATGGGCTGAGGGCGTGGCTCTGTCAATAAAGCACTTGCAAGCATAAACACCTGAGTTCCTTCCCCAGAACCCATGGGAAAATGCCAGGCATAGGGGCATTCCAATCATCAACTGATGAGGGATGCTTCTATGTATCTAGTCACAAACTGATTCCAAGTAAACATTCCTCCTTCATTTAAAACAAAGTTTAAAAGAGTAGCAAATAGGTGCTGGCCAGCCACACTCAGATCCTCAGGCTTGTATGGCACGCACTGTACTGGCTGAACCATCTGCCAGGCCCCCCAGCTGCAGAGGGTTTTCTCTGAGATATATCCAAAACTTTAAATCTGAGCCCAATACATCTGTTCCTTGGGTAGGCTGCCACAGATAGATCAGAGGTATGCCAAAAGTAATTTATAGCCAGTTTCCAAATAATGGAAACTTGGCTCTTTGATGAAGGATTCTGAGTGCCCTTCCAAATGTTCAGAAAAAATAAATATTTTTTTTCTTCCAAAATATCCTCTGTTTTATTTGGTAAGTTGTTTTGAGAAGACATCTATGTGTTTAAGTAAAAATGCAAACAAAACACCTGCCCACGCTGGCACACACCTTCAATCCCAGCACTCAGGAAGCAAACAAAGGTGAATGTCTAAGTTTAAGGCCAACCTGGTCTACAAAGTGGGTTTTTGAGTTTCAGGCCAACCAGGGCTATATAATGAGATCCTATCATGAAAGAAAGAAAGAAAGAAAGAAAGAAAGAAAGAAAGAAAGAAAGAAAGAAAGAAGAAAGAAGAAAGAAAGAAAGAAGAAAGAAAGAAAGGAAGGAAGGAAGGAAGGAAGAAAGAAAGGAAAGAAGAAAGAAAGGTGAGGGAGGGAGGGAGGGAGGGAGAGAGAGAGGGAAAAACTTCCCCACTTAGAAGCATTCCTCATTGCTTTAGACATAAAATAGTAGTTACAAGTAACTTTTCAATGTCTTAAAACAGTGGTTCTTAACCTGTGGGTCATGACCCCTTTGAGAGTCAAATGAGCCTTTCTACAGAGGTCACCTAAGGCCATCAGAAAACACAGATATTTATATTATGATTCATAACAGTAACAAAATTACACTTATAAAGTAGCAATGAAAATAATTTTATGGTGTGGATTACTACAGCATAAGGAACTGTATTAAAGGGTCATAGCATAGAAAAAAAACACTTTCTTAGAGGAATAAATTTTCATAGTTCAGAAAGCATGGATTTAAAAACTAGCCAAAAGTATATCTTTAGTCTATTTGTTTTCTATTATCAGACCAAGAAGCAGAAAAAAGATACTTTCCCAGCTGGAACTCTCCATCCAGGAATACTACAGTCCTTTGAATGACACCTTTGAATGGCTAGCCCAGCTTTCCTTATCTTCCACTGAAATGCCAAACTTTGGATTTCAAGTACCACCTAGTGGCCAATTCTTTTTCCTAGTTGCTCAGCCATCTGAACTTTCAATATTGTATTATAACTCAACAGAAATGACAAAAATCCATTGTTCTGCATGGTCCGTAGACATCTAGCGACCTCAACCTCAAAGAATGTTCTAACAGATCTGGAGACGCCTCAGAGGTAAAGGGCACTCACTGTTCTTGCACAGGACCCAGCTGACATGAATTTGCTCACAACCACCTGTAACTCTAGTTCCCAGGAATCCAACAGCCTATTCTAACCTCCACAGGAGGAGGCAGTAAAAAGTAGGGTCCCAGGGGCTCCATAGCCAGGCAGTCTCGATAATTAGTGAGTTCCATATTGGGTGAGATGCTGAATGTGCTAGCCCACGACTTTAATCCCAGCATTCAGGAGGCAGAGGCTGTGGCTCTCTGTGAGCACGAGGCCAGCATGGTCTACTGTGGCAGTTTGAATGTAATTGGCCCCCATGGGCTCATAGAGTGGCATTGTTAGGAGGTGCAGCTTTGTTGGAATAGGTATGGCATTGTTGGAGGGAGTGTGTTGCTGTGGAGGCAGGATTTGAGATCTCATATATGCTCAAACTATGCCCAGTCTCTCATGCCAATGCTAGAATTTGAGAGAAAGATCTATTGCTGAAGACCATAAAATTGAGTCAGAATGGAGAAATCAAGTGAATATTGGTCTTAGTGCGTCTTCCCTGTTGAGTAGCTCTCGCAGTGCTGGGAGGTACTATGAGTGCTACCTACCGGAGAGGAAAGGTGATTGCCAGTCTTGCCTGCTGCAAATCCTGTGAGCTGCAACAATGACCGGCCTGGCAACATATGCCCCCGCGCAATAGTATGATGCTCACACTACAGGGGGTGGATCCACATACAAGAAAGTTTGGGCAGCACAAATGAGTTATTTTATTTTAAAAATAAATGAGGGACTGGAGAGACATCTCAGTGGCTAAGAATTTGGACTTAGATCCAGATACTTGCATGGCAAGCACTCTAACCCACCACATCATCTCTCCAGCTCCTGGTATTTATTGTGTTGTCCTTTGAGAAATGTCTCCTTTCTCTTTATTATTTCTGTTTCCCATTTGGCAATTGTCATAATTTAATGTTTTTAATTTTTTATCGATGCCTATTCTTTTATTTCTTAATTAAAATATATTATGTCATTTCCTCCTTTTCTTTCCTCTCTCCCATCCATTTCATGTTGCTTTCTCTCAAATCATGGCCTTTTATCTCCATATCTATGTATAGAGACATATCCATAGAAATATAATACAGCATGCTGAGTCCATTAGTGTTGTGTGAAGGATTTCAGAGATGACCACTTGGAATTGGATAACCAGTTAAGAGGCTCACCCTAGGGATGACTTACTCTCCCTCTCCCAGGACTCCTTAGTTACCTGTGGCTCTTTGTTTAGGAGTGAGGCCCATGAGATCTCCCCATTCCAAAACAGCATGACTATTTGTGTTGTCCTTGTTCAGGTCCTGCTTAGGCAGGTGTATTGTTAAGGCCTCATGGGTGTAGCTAGATGTGAGTATACAACCTGGAGTAACCACAGAAAACAGGAGAGTAAAAAGAAAACTATGTGAGGTGGGCTAAAGAGGGGAATGGCGGAAAATGTGGGAAATACACAGAGGAGGAAATGGGAAAACGGGAGGAGGTTTTAGGGAAGAAAGTCAGAACAGGAGAGAGGGAAGGGAAGTATCACTAAAGATGTTTGAAAAAGCTTTTGTCTTCTCACAAAATTCACTTGGGCTCTATATAGCAAAAGTCATGGAACTGAAGGGGCCAGTGCCTCATCAAAGTCAAAGTGTCCATGCACATTCATAACTGGAGTTTGGGCTCCACACCAAGCACCATGCTTTGAAATACCATGTTTTCATAATAATGTCTATGATAATAGCCCAGTGTGGTGGTACATGCCTTTAACCCCAGCCCTAGGGAAGCAGAAGTGTGTGTGTGTGTGTGTGTGTGATGTGTGTGTGCACACGCACACGTGTGCATGTGTGTGTTCACCTGTGTACAAGTAAAGATCTGAGGGTCAATGTCAGAGGCCATCCACCTTGTTTTCTTGAGACAAGGTCCCTCACTGGCCTGGTGTATGGGACATGGAAGTCTTTTGCACAAGGGAAACTAGAATGTTAAGACACAGGGTTGTTCCTTCAAGGGAAGGAATGCAAGACCTGTTTTGCACCCACATGGCTGGAACGGCTGTGCTTTCTAGCCTGGTGACATTCATGCCATGCATGCGGCTGGAGACCTTCCATCACTGGCCCCTCCTCCAGACCCTTTCTCAGTCAATCTATAGAACCTATAATTTTTTCTTCTTCTCTTTCTTTTTTCTTTTCTTTTTCTTTCTTTCTGTCTTGTGTATGTGTGTGTGTGTGTGTGTTGTGTTTTGTTTTGTTTTTCAAAACAGGGTTTCTCTGTGTAGCCCTGGCTATCCTGGAACTTGCTATGTAGACCAGGCTGGCCTCAGAACTCAGAGATCTGCCTGCCTCTGCCTCCCAAATAGGGTTAAAAGGCATGTTCCGCCTATCTTTATGGGAGGTGCCACATGTACTTTACAAAGAGTTTTGATGTAGTCTCATCTGATCTGTATTTAGCTTACTTTGTTCCTCAAAGAAATCTAGATATCTTTGTTGTGCGTGTGGAGAATAGTTTTCATCAGATTGTGCTATGCTTAACTAAACCTAAAATAAACCATAGGGGTCAGAATCTCCAAGTTTGAACCAACATTTGTAAGCCCCTCAAAGCATGCATGTGGCCAGGTCCCACCCAGAGGACCTCCAACCACCAGCTTCCACCCATAGAACACTCTCACGGCTATAACAGCCATACCCAGCTCCTCCAGATACAGGTGGCTAAGCTCCACCCTATAGAATAAAAACCCCAAGATCAGGCCACAAAATCCCAACAATCCCAGGCCACCCCAGAAAACTTCAAACCCAAGACACTCTATATGGAGTCTGCTCCCCTCAGTTCTCTGCTGATTCTCCTCTGAGCAGAGGCAGCAACCTCCTGTGTGTGTCTCTCCCAATAAATCTCTTGTGTGAGGTTTGTTGTGCCATGTGACTTTGTGGTAATCTTACTGCCTCAGAGCTGTAACACTTACAACACTGGCTACCGAGTCCTATAGCACTGAAGTGCATTCTTACCTCACACAGCTCTTCACTCTGCTGCTGGTGCAGAGACCCCCACCCCACCCCAACAACTGGTGCCCAACATGAGGCTCAGCACTTGAAGGAGATAAGGAATTTTTCTCTTTAAATTGAAGCAGAGGGTAGGAGTTCAGTCCTCTCACCCAAAAGTGATGGCCCCACACTGGCCAGTGTCTGGAGGCCCACCTTTACAAGGTGCTGGAGGCCAACAGTGTTCTTTCAAAAGTACTAATGTCTTTAATTGGATTGACAAGGATTATTCTATTGGCACTGCCCAGCCTTATATTGTCTCCAGACTTTCATATAACCTGTGGAGAGGAGATATATTACAACAAATGCAGGCGGTACTTATCACTGGGATTGATGAATCACCTGACAATTATAAGAAAGTATAACCTCCCTTATTGGGGTCATTGGTCAAGGGCCAGCCACACAGTTAAAAACTATAATAGGTCTCTGATGACCCAATATGGACTTATCAGTGGCCCATTCGTGGGGAATAATTGAAGCAGACCCAACTTCTAGTACAGGAATGATTGCAACTGGGACATACAGAACCATCAGTAAGTCCTTGAAATACCCCTACTTTTGTAATTCATAAAAAGGCAAATAATAGATGTTGACTATTACATGATCTCAAGGGCATAAATGCCACTATGAAACAATGGAGGCCTCCAGCCAGGGCTCCCTGCTCCTACATGATTCCTCAAGGACATTATGATATTACACTCCACTTGACTGCTTTTTGCAGAAAGACCAGCTTGCGCAGGTCAGGGAAACAGGGAATGAGATGCACTCATTGAGAAAGAAAAGCACACACACAGACTTGTTCTCTGAGGGATAAGTTTTCTTTTTATTACTCTTTCTTTTTATTCTTTTTCTGTTCTCCTACCCTGATGTTTCCCTTCTTTGTCCTTCCTGATGGCTCCCTTCTCACTATTTCCTGATGACTTCCTTCTCACTATTTCCTGATGGCTTCCTTCTCACTATTTCCTGATGACTTCCTTCTCACTATTTCCTGG
This sequence comes from Phodopus roborovskii, assembly GCF_943737965.1. Taxonomy (NCBI): domain Eukaryota; kingdom Metazoa; phylum Chordata; class Mammalia; order Rodentia; family Cricetidae; genus Phodopus; species Phodopus roborovskii. The sequence continues at coordinate 3,199,798 of NW_026125264.1, forward strand.
TGGCTTCCTTCTCACTATTTCCTGATGGCTTCCTTCTCACTATTTCCTGATGACTTCCTTCTCACTATTTCCTGATGGCTTCCTTCTCACTATTTCCTGGTGGCTTCCTTCTATTTCCTGATGACTTCCTTCTCACTATTTCCTGATGGCTTCCGTCTCACTATTTCCTGGTGGCTTCCTTCTCACTATTTCCTGATGGCTTCCTTCTCACTATTTCCTGGTGGCTTCCTTCTCACTATTTCCTGATGGCTTCCATCTCACTACCTCCTAATGACTTCTTTCTCTGTGTTTTTATTTTTTCTCTTACAGCTTATATATCCCAGCAAGATCTTTCAAGCACTAGAAAATTTACAATGTGGTTACATTCTATTTTTAAGTGAATGATTCCAATGAATACAAGTCATTTCCCTTACATGATTAAACATTTTACATGTCATAGATGAAAAACAAAATTATCCCCAAGAACCCACACGCAGTTAAACATTTATCTTCTAGACTTCTCATGGATTAGGAGACTTCCAGCCATAACCATTTATGTAGGCAGTAGTTTTTATAATTGGCAGGAAACAGGTTAATAGTTTCACTTTTCATATTTTAGAGTCCAGTCCAAATTAGCTTAACTAACAACCCATTCTTTGTCTGTTTTGGTTACATGAAGTCATTATTGAAAACTCTGTTTCTGCTGTGATGCACACCAAAACCCATGAACACATCGCCCAATATCAAAAAGAACTTGAGCTAACTCCTGGGACTTGATTGCTTTTCTTAATCATTAACCTAAATCATAGTCTATATGGCTCCTCAAGAGAAATTCTAAGTCATAGCTGTGTGACACTCTCTGGGTCCCATTTCTACCTCTGCAGCCCTTGCTTTATCAGGAGTGGGGGCAAAAGTGTATCCTACCTTTACCTGTATTAATTTTCCCACTAAACTAACGCCTATCACAATTCCTTATTATATTTGTTAAAAACCCTTAATCATCAAAATTCTAGTTAAACTAACACTATCATTGCATAAAATCATTACTTCAGTTATACAGTTCAGCTTACGAGGAACTCATCTTCATGATAATCCACAGGTAAAAAGCCCAGTGGGGCGGAATATATCCATGAGACAATCACACCACACTACAGGCGGTGGGGATCCCCCATGCTCATTCACACCATGCCAGGTAACGGAGAAAAATGGCAAACACATAAAGCCACAGCAATAGCAGGAGATGTTCTGGGGCCATAGGCCTTAGGGCCTCGCCTCTCTGAGATCCACCCATAGTGCTTTGTCACTCTGTTTCCTGGTGGACCAGAATGCCTGAATTCAAGTACCACCTGCTGCTCCTCTGACATGGTCTGGGCACTTTTTCTCTATTCCTCTACATCCTGATGATAAGGAATATTTTACAATCTCTGTTCCTACATTAAATAATCCACAGCAAACGCCGACCCAATATCAGTGGAAACTTTTCCCTCGAGGGAAGAATAGCCCCCACTTATGTCAGTATTAAGTGCATAAAGCACTTAAGTTGGTGCTATTAAATCCCTGAGGTACTGGCCATTCATTATGTGGATGACATTCTTCCCTGCTGCTTGGCTAAGCAATACTTAAACGAGTGCTTAACTTTGTGGTACATAAACTCAAAGAGCAAAGCTTAAACATGTCTTTGGGAAAAAATGCAAATGCAATCACCTTATAATTACAAATTCACCATCATCCTCTCTTCTGAGACCTTCCCAAACAATGCATCCTCAACTACTTACAAGAAAAAATAATAATAATAAGTCATGTCAATTGGCTATATCCTTATCTGCCTATGACTGCTAAAGTTTCTGGAAACTCTTAGTTAAACTCTATTAAAAAAAAAAACAAAAACAAAAACAAAAAACGTAACACCAGGCTGGGTGGTGGTGGTACACACCTTTAATTCCAGCACTCGAGGACAGAGGCAGACAGATTTCTGTGAGTTCGAGAACAGCCTGGTCTACAAGAACAAGTTCCAGGACAGTCTCCAAGCCTTGTCTCAAAAAAACAAAACATGCACATAAAAAACAAAACAAACAAACAAACAAAACCAAAATAACACCTGAAGCAGTTCCTTAAAGAATGCTGCTTCTAAAGCGGTATCTCATAGAATTAACCCTTTACTTCCTTATCAATTACCTATCCTTCCTTTCCCCTCATCACCCCCTGGAGTTATATATCAACAAGATAATGGTGTTTTATAAACTTATGCATGCCATAATTCTCCACAATAATCTGTAACTCCTCATTTAGAAGAGATTACAGACTTGACAATGATGGGAAGGACACTTCTTACAGAACTTACTGAAATCATAGTAAGTGGCAGTAATTAAAGAAAGCATAGTGCCATTAAGTAAAGGGCAGGTTGGTTATCGGTTCTATACTGATATCTGGCAGGTAGCATTAGCATGTTATTCAGGATCTATAGATAGTCATTATCCTAAATGCTAACGACTATGGGCTGGCCTCCTCCTCATCCCTAATACTGTTTTTTTTTTTTTTTTTTAGGCCACTCAAAAATCTCATGAACTTCTTCATCAAAATGCAAAATCATTACAAGTACTATTCCCTTATATCGTCAACAGGCAGGACAAATCATTGGGGCCCCTTGTTTTTTCTTCCTACTGCCCTCTGCTGGCAGAACTAAATCTTAACACCATTAGGCAGACAGATATTCATTTCTCGGAATGTGGAAGCTTAAAATACTTTCACGTAACCCTTGATGCTGATTCTAATATGATTTTTGCTTCTTCTCACAAGGGTAAAAACCACCTCAGATGCCATTACTCATTTATTGTACATCTTTCTAGGACTCCCATTACAACCAAAACCTGTTTATACTAGCAAACACTTTAAGGTGTTTTGCAATTTATGGAATATTAATCATGTTACTAAATCCCTTACAATTCACAGGGTCAAGCTATTGTGGAATGACACCATCAAACACTTAAGCAGAAATTTTTAAGAATACAATGTGGGTATATACACCCACCCAGTCCTGCATACTAGGCTACAGCCATGCTTACTTTAAATTTTTTCACTTTAAAGGATACTGCTTCTGTCGCCCCAAAACATTTTTCCCTAAAAGAGACACAGCCTAGAAACCAATCAGAAAGGGCCAAATGTTCTTCTAATGTCAAGAAGAACTTATATTTGTGCCTTTCCAGAAAATAAACAAAGTCTCAGATGTCTCTTATCCCACTGATTCCAACCAGTACAACATCCCTGAGACTACCAGACAAGCAAAGGGTCCACAGATAGACAACCAGCCCATCAAGAGGAGATATCCCAACAGGAAGAATAAGCCAATGACTTATGGAGATATCAAGACTTTAACTCATCAAGCTGAGACCTTGGGACACAATACTACTGTCTTAGTCACTGGTCTACAGCTGTAAAGAGACACCATGACCAAGGTAACTATTATAAGAAAAAGCATTTAACTGGGGGCTTATTTACAGTTTCAGAGGTTTAGTCCATTACCATCATGGTGGGGAGCATGGCAGCGTGCTGGCAGGTGCTAGAGCAGTAGCTAAGAGCTACATCCTGATCCCTAGGCACTGAGAGAGAGACCCTGGGGATGGTATGGGCTTTTGAAACCCATATGAAGCCCAGTGACATTCTTCCTCCAACAAGGCCACATCTCTTAATCCTTCTTATCCGTTCAAATGGTGCCATTCCATGGTGCTTAAATATTCAAATATATAATCCTATGGGGTCATTCTTACTCAGAACACCACAACTACTGACCCCAAAATGATAGTTATGTTTATTGACTATATGACATATTAATTCTCAGCTTATTAATGCAGAATCCAAATACTTTTTAGCAGGGGGGAATAAAAGGCATGCCTGTAGTAGTAAATAGTATGATGCTGTTTTGCCACTCTAAAGATTGTTTTTATACTTTGGAACCAGTTGTCTGAACAAATTATAGTAGACAAATATGTAGTCACATGAATGGAGAATATTTTGGTTAGACTAATCTAACTGATCAATCCACATGCTATAATATGGATTTTAGCATAATTAAGTTCTCTTAGAAAGCTCTGCTAGTAGAAAGTATAGTTGTATAAAGATGAAGAAGGGAATTTGGTGACAAATTATTTATGATTTATTAAAACTTGCCTGAGGATTCAGAAAGCAAAGTCAGCCACAAGCCATAGAAGCCAGGCACTCACCTTTAATCCCAGCAGCCAGAAGCTAGAAAGTAGTGGTACACACCTTTAATCCTAGGACTCAGGATTAAGAGGTAGACCAATCTCTCTGAGTTCAAGGCCACCCAGGGATACACAAGATTGACTCAGTCTAGAAGAGTAACAGAGCTCACGCCTTTAATCCCAGCACTAGAGAGGTATAAAAGACAGGAGCAAGGACTCAGTATCAGGCATTCATTCTCCAGACATATTGAGGATAGAATCAAGCCATTCAGCCTGAGGTAGATTTAAGAGCTAGGTGGCCTGCTACTTTGCTTTTCTGTTCTTCAGCTTGAAGTTTGAACCCCAATATCAGTTTCTGGGTCTTTTATTTATTTTGTTACATTTGGTTTTTTTTTTTTTTATCTACTTGAGTTACAAAGGAATCTCTGATTATTGCTCACTAAACTTGATTTTGTTGTGCTTAAACTAGTGCTATCTGTTGCCAATAGTTTATAAAATAACTTCTGGCTTCATAACACAAAGCAGTAAATGAGGACAACTGGTTGGTATCAGAGGAGACTCACCTGGGCTCTTAAAAAATTATGCGGTATAGTAGTTACTCATAAATTATACACAAATAACAAGGGACAAAGTAGAGCTCACCCACACCTCATAGGGCTTCCTGATGTGGAATATTATTTTAAGATGGGTTACACTTGTTTATGCTGTGGAACATTTGTTTTAATGATGCAAAGATGTGTTGCATTCTTTTATGCTGCATTTGTCTAACCTTGTGAAGACTCGTTACTTTGCCAATTTGTCTAATAAAGAGTTGAACAAGGCAGGAGAAAGGATAGGAGGGGCTTGCAGGCAGAGAGAATAAATAGAAGGGGGAAAAGAGGGATCAAAAAGCAAGAAAGATTAAGTAGTAAGAAAAGAAGAAGCCAGCCACACAACCACACAGCCACACAGCCAGCCATGAAGAGTAAAAGGATACAGAAGTAAAAAAAAAAAAAAAAAGCAAAACGCCCAGAGGCAAAAGGCAATTTAAGAATAACTGGCTAGAAAAAGCCAAGTTAAGGCTGGTCGTTCATAAAAGACAATAAGACTCTGTGTGATCTATTTGGGAGCTGGGTGGTGGGGCCCCCAAAGAGAAAAGAATAAAGAGTAAAAACAACCAACAACAGCTTCCTGGTATTCCTGTCAATGGTGCTTTTTAAAATTATATTGTTCATGCTTCAAATACACCTCTGTCCCTCCTTATTGTAATTCCATTTTTGATCATATCCATCTCTCAGGTAAACAACTGCCTTTAGATGGATCTTTGTTGTGTGAAAATGCTACTTATACTGCTGTTCCTGCAGGTTATAAAGGTTTTGTGGGACTGTAATAGTTCTGAGCATCTACACTGTAATGGTTGCCTCCACAATGGATTTTTTTATTACAAATCCTAAGAGTGATTACTGGAATACAAAGAGATTTAAAAAATGGCTTGTAAGATCAGCAAAACTACTAACATTAGAGCAAAAACATTAGCAGAAGTTAATCAAGACATGGGTGAATTTAGAGCCACAGTTTTACAAATAAAGTAAATTATTTGTTGCTCAAGCATAATCTTGTTTGTCAACTATTTTCTGGCTTGTGTTGCTTTTATGTGTCAGAGTTCTCTCATACTATGGATGGTCAAGTTGATCATCTGCACAAGGAGAAAACAAAATTTCTCAAGGTGACTTTGAATAGACATCATGGCTAAAATGACTTTCCCCTTTCCTTGGTCCCCTGCTGCTATTATAATTCTGCTTTGCTTGCCTATATTAGCTAGACTAATCATGCAAACAACACCTTAACTCTGACCTCTATTACAGCCACAATTTTCTCTTTAAAAAATAAGAAGTGAAGGTTGGAGAGATGGCTCAGCAGTTAAAAGAACCAGCTGATCTCCCAGAGGACCTGGGTTCAACTCCCAGCACCCACATGGCAGCTCACGACTGTCTGTAACTCCAATTCCAGGGGATCTGGCACCTTTGTACCAATGCACATAAAATAAAGTTAAATTTTAAATAATAATAAATGGGGAGATATTTGGAGCATGGACATCTTTGTGCTCACAGACAAGCATTTAGGGGAACCTAAAATGTTAAACACATAGGATTATTCCTTCAAGGGAAGGAACTCATGACCTGTTTTCTGCCCAAAAGGCTGAAGTTAATGTAATTTTTAACCTGGTGACCTTTGTGCAATCTGTGTGACTGGAGACTTTTCAGCAACAGACCCTTCCCCAGACCCTTCTCATGAACCTGCTTTTCTATAAGCCAGTCAATCCATAGAACCTATCTTGATGGAAGGTGCCACATGCACTATACAAAGAGTCATGTATGATCTGCATTTAGCTTACTTTGTTCCTCAAAAGAGATTTAGGTATGCTTTGCTGTGCATGTGGTGTCCTGGTTAGGGTTACTCTTGCTGTGAAGAGACACCATGACCAAGGCAACTCTTACAAAGGAAAAACATGTCATTGGGGTGGCTTACAGTTTCAGAGATTCATTCCATTACCAACATGGTGGGGAGCATGCCAGCATGCATGCAGACATGGTGCTGGCTACATCTTGATATGCAAATAACAGGAAGTGGACTGTCTCACTGGGTATGGCTTAATCATATAAGAGACCTCAAAGCCCACCTCCACAGTGACACACTTCCTCCAACAAGACCACACCTACTCCATCAAGGCCCCACCTCCTAGTAGTGTCCCTCCCTTTAGGGCCATTTTCTTTCAAACCACAACACAAGAAAAGTTTTCACCAAACTGTGTTGTGCTTAAGTAAGCCTAAAATTAACCACTAGGGGTCAGACTTCCAAAGTTTGAACCAATACTGGCTCCTGAGTCTTGCACTGAACTGCATTTTCTCTGAAGGTCACAGAGACCCTTGAAGCCAGGGCTTGCCGATTGGGCTAGGCTGGCTGGCCAATGGGAGTCCCGGATCCTTCTATCTCCCTACCCCTGCCCAGTGCTGGGGTTATAAGCACATGCACCCACATTCAGCTCTCTTATGATGGTGCTGGGGAGCAAACTCAGGCCCCCATATTTGCACAGGAAGCACTTTGCCATCTCCCCAGCCCAAACTACCCACATCTTATGAAACATCAGTTTTACTTAAAATCACTAACATCCTGTTTTCCCACACTTGGATACTTGGCAGAAATTTTTTCAAAAATTAACAAAGCAGATGATTTGTCGTTTCAAAACAAACAAAAAGTACTTGGGAGTATTTGTTACCAGTGCTCTTACATTACAATGTGTAGTTGATATAACATTAAGAAATGATATCAAGGGCTGGGAGATTGGGTTAGTGGGTAAGAGCACTTGAAGTGCAAGCATTAGGGCCTGAGTTCAAATCCCCAGAGCCCACATTAAAAAAATATATAGCCAGAGCTATATAGTGAGGCCCTGTTTCAAAAAGCAAAAATAAACAAACAAAAACAGATTTATCCATGTGGTAGTACATGCCTTGGATCCCAGCATTTGGGAGGCAGAGGCAGGTGGATCTCTGTGAGTTTGAGGCTGGCCTAATCTGCATAGTGAGTTCCTAAACAGCCAGGGCTATATAGAGAACATTTTTTTAAAAAAATTGGTGTCGAGGGCCTGGAGAGATAATTCAGTGGTTAAGAACAGTGGCTGCTCTTGTAGAGGTCTCTAGTTCAACTCCCAGAACCTACATTGCAGCTTGAAACCATCTGTAACTCCAGTTCTGGGGCATCCGATGCCCTCTTCTGGCCTCTGCAGGCACCAGGCACATGAGGTACACAATATGGGTGCAGGCAAAACACCCAGATACATAAAACAAAAAATGAAAGAAACGATGTCAACGCAACTTAAAAACCAAAGAGGACGTGAAGTTTGGAGGGAGATGGGGTGAGGAAACTAGGGGGAGCCAGAGCAGATAGTGGGGGACGGATATGATTAATATACACTGTATAATAAGCATACGAAACTTTCAAAGAATAAAAATGCTATTTAAAAAAAAACAATAAAGAAGATGGAGGGAAAGTGACGTCAATGTTCCTTCTCCTTGAACCTTGGTCTTTGTAACCACAGTGACCAGTGCAGTAGAAGAAACTGGAAGTGACTTCTGCAGCAGTGTTCCTTCTGTTTCTATCCACCATGTTAGGAGGACTCTTGGGCCACAGTGTAAAAATGGCTGATGGAGACAGAACAGCCTCTAGCTCACAGCCTGTATCACAGCTAGGATTGAAGCGAGTGGATTTCCAGGAGATGCCAGGCTTCAGGCTGTGAGTCTTCGCTGCCAATGCCACAGACGTGATCACAGGGTCGACGACGCCCCTGCTCAGCCCTGCAACTACTATCAACAGGTATCGTGGAAGAAAGCAAGCGATGAAAAGACGATAAACTATAATGGTTGTTGAAATCGCTGTGCCGTGGAGACGTTCCTTCTGCAGCAGTGTCGCTGTGTGGTGCATCTAGAGAGTGTGCGTGCCTCTTGGTCATTTCTTTCCTAAGCACACATCAGTGATGCCTGCTTCCCTGGGTCTGAGGCCCAGGAGGGATGATGGATGGAGCACACTGACTCCATGGGGCTTGTTTCAGCACACCTCATGAGTAACCCCTACCTGGTGCTCACTGACCATGCCACTCAAAGGTCAATGGGGACGAGAAAGAGCCCTTTGGGGGAATGGAGAGATAGCTCAATTGGTTGAATGTTTACCTTGCAAGCATGAGGACTCAAATGTAATGCCCAGAGCCCACAATTTAAAAAGCAAGTATTGTGGACTGCACTTATGATTTTGAGGAAGGCAGAGATGGTGGATGTCTGGAGCTCTCTACTTGGTGAATTCCAGGCCAGTATGAAACCCCTATAGAGCACTTACAGGCTCCATCCACATGCACACACATCTACACACACACACACACACACACACACACACACACACACACACACATCTGGAAGGAAGGAAGAGAAAGGAGAGAAGGAAGGAGCGAGGAAGGGAGGAAGGGAAGAAAGGAAGGAGAGTGAGAGGGCTCCTTTTATGTAGCCATTGCTGCTTTTATGTTAAGAAGCCAGTGGCTCACACTTTCAATCCTAGTATTTGGGAGGCAGAGGCAGGTGGACCTCTATGAGTTTGAGGCCAGCCTGGTCTACAAAGCTAGTTCCTGGAGAGCTGGAGGTAAATAAAGAAACCATGTCTTGAAAATAAATAAATACAAAAAACAATTTAATCAAGTGATTGTTTTTAAGATTTATTTATTTTATGTGTATGAGTATCTTGTCTCCACATGTAGCTGTGTACCACATGTGTGCCTGGTGCCCACAGAGGCCAGAAGAAGCTGTTGGATGCCCTAGAGCTGGAGTTACAGACAGTTGTGAGTTGCCATGTGGATGCTGGGAATTGAACCTGGGTCCTCTGGAAGAGCAGTATTTATTTGTAACCGCTGAGCCATGCCTCTAGCCCTAGTTGCATACTCTTTGTAGAAGAAGTGAACATTGTGGTGAATATTCTGAAGCAGAAGTAACTAAGTTATGATATTGAAAGTGTGGAAATTGGGTCTTGCCAATAGCCAGATCTGGCTCCTTTCAAATATGGAAGATGCAGTCAAGTCTATGAAGTCAATAATTTGCATTTGTTGCTGTTTATACCATGCTCAGACAATGAATAATGTATAATATTAATCATATCAATCATCTAACATTCGTCTCCTGGAGAATGTGTGGTCTTCCTACACATTAGCTGTGGAAGTAACTATGTCCTTGCCCGTTTATGTTTGGGGCTGCCTCGAGCTTCAGGTACAGTCCCGATGCTCATCTCAACCCAGCATGCAGAAGATCAAACATCTGCAGGCCTAGACCTGAAAAGCAGAGCTCCCAGTTTTAAGTACCTATTCTGTGGGTCCGTCTCCTCTCTAGCCTGCTTCCATTAACTGGGGCTCTGGAATGAAATTACACTTGCCCTGCTCCAGTGTTAATAACAAGAAGTGTGGGGCTGGAGAGACAGCTCAGTGGTTAAGAGCTCATTCTGTGTTGCAGAGAACAGGAGATCTGTTCCCAGCACCCAAGACTCACACCCACTTTTAACTCCAGTTCCAGAGGATCCAATGTCCTCTTCTGGCCTCTGAGGGCCCTGCACTCATGTACACATACCTGCACACAGACACACATTCATGTGTTTAAAAAAGAAAAACAAAATCTTTTTAATAAAAGAACAAGAAGTAAACGAGCATCCTTTCTTTCTTATCTTAGATATATTGTGTTCCCAAGACAAAGAGTAGCAACACATAGAAATTTGCTGACAAACTTATCAAATAAAATCAGAGGAAATTCGGCTCCTCTGAGCAACACACAGACCTGTTTTAGCTGCACTTGACTGCTCATGGCCCAAGGCCATGAAGAGCCCAATAAAAGCCAGAGCTCAAGAACAACAACCCAGATCCAAGGCTTCTTTTCTACTGCCCAGCCATGAAGCTCCTTTTTCCTCTTGTTGCCAGCCTCATGCTACAGTATCAGGTGAAATCAGGTAAAGTAGGCTCCTGGGTTTGGGAGTGGTTGATATGAGGAAGCAGGACTGGGCTGCCCATGGTGCCAGGACCCCTAAGAGATGCTGAAAGAGGACATTCCCAAAAGAGATGCTGCAGAGCTGACCCAATCCCTAGACTGTGTCTGATGGAGATGGCAAGGAATCACAAGGAGAGTGGGGTATTGCTTGTGTATTCAGAAACTGTCTGCCATGTTATGCAGCTCTCTACTCTGTGTATGTATATGTCTCTGAGCTTGCAATTCAGTCCGGAGCATGCTCATGTCGGCGCTATTTCTGACTTAATCATCCTGTATATTTTAAAAATCTGTGTGTGGGGGGGGGGGATGTTAATACAGTGTGGTGTGTGTGTGAGAGAGAGAGCATATGAAGGAAGAGATCGGAGGACAACATCAGGTGTCAGTCCTTCCCTTCCATCTTGTTTGAGACAGGGTCTTTGGTTGTCACTGTGTACACCAGCTAGCTGCCCCATGGGCTTCTGGGAATTCTTCTGTCTCCACTTCCTGTTGCACTGTAGGAACTCTGGGATTGCAGAGGCCTGCACCGATGCATCTGGCTTTACATGGACTTCGGAGAGCAGAGCTCAAGTCCTCACGCCTACACAGCAAGTGTTTTACCCCCTGAGCTTTCTCCACAGCCCCAACCAAAACCATCTCTTAGTGCAAAGGTTGAGTTGGCCTGGATTTCTGTGTGCAAAGGATGAAATCCCTGCCTCTGTGTTCAAAAATCCTTTTCAGGATTTAGTAAGCAGGTCGATGTCTCCATGTCAGCCTTTCCAGAAGTCTTATAAATTCTCTTGGTGTCTGATTTCCTGGAAACCCTCCAACTACCATGAGGGCATCTGGGGACACATGATAGCACATGACAGGACAAAGCCTGGCCAATGTTCTTGAAAAGGAAGGAAAAAGATGGAGGCTTGGAATAATCATAATGAATGAGACAAAGGAAATAGTCAAAGATGTTTGTAATGTTTTTATGTTGGGAATATAGACAGGTAAGTCACATGACGAGCTTCAAAACTGACATGAGTGTAATGGACAAATCAATGTGACTGTTTCTAGTCCTAAACTATTTCTGTTTTGTACCCCTTATGAGAAAGAACAATGTGAATTGAAGATGTATGAGAATAACCAAATAAATACATATGTGAAAATAGCCTTTGAGCCAGGCATCAGTGGCTCACACCTTTAGTCCCAGTACTGGGGAGGCAGAGGCAAGTGGATATCTGTGAGTTCGAGGCCAGCCTGGTCTACAGAGTGAGTTCCAGGACAGCCTCCAAAGCAAAACAGAGAAACCCTGTCTCGAAAAACAAAACCAAAAAGAAAAAGAACACAAAACAAAAATAGCCTTTGAAACTGTTTTAACATATATTCATTATATGTAATAATCAAATTCCATTATATCTTCACATGTATGTAATGTATTTTATCATATTCACTCCCCACTCCACCCTCTCTTGCCCCTCCCACTCCTACTAACCCCCATTCTCTCTGCTCTCTGCTTCCTAATAGTCCCCTTTCTAACTTCATGCGTTTTTTTTGTTTTTTTTTTTTTGCTCAAGGAGTTTTATTAGGTTTGTTTTCAGAAGCATGGATCATGGGCTGTTTACAAGAGCACGGACAACTTATCAGTGGCTACACCATAGAAGAAAATCTCCCTCTTTCCCCAACCATCCTTAGCTACCTAAAGATTCTCAAGGAGAACAGCAAGATGTTACAGACAGTCTTTTGTAGTAGGTTGTTATGGGCTCTATAACCTTTGGAAATTATCTGATGCTAAATAAATCACTTCTGATTTACATAAAATTGATATGGTGTGTAATAGAGAAAGAAAAGATGTCTTAATTGAGGGAAAATAGTGAGACATTGGGATGGGACATTCAACAAATGAAGACGAAGACCAGTAGGGAATTTAGCTAGAGATAACAATAGAGAAGCTACAGTAACAAATAAAATCGCTGATGGACTGAGTATCCAGATGCTGGAAGTGACAGAATGCCAGGTCCCAGGGACTACAGGTCTAGTGATTGATAGGAAAGTCAAAGGCCGTGGGCTTTGAAGAAGACACTTCTGAAAATCCTATTAATTCTGTTTTAAAATTCTTTCTTGGCTTATCTTCCTTAATATAAGCCCCTCCATTCCACTTACTTTCTTGCAAATCATCATTTCCTTCTTCTCTGTGACCACACAGAGTGAAGAGTACTGCATACTGTCTCGTGTGGGAGTTAAAAGAAATAGAGAAGCTGAATATACCAGTGACTGCCCGAGCTTGGGCAAAGGAAGGCTTGCTTTGATCAGCACACATTGAATGCATGTGCTGAAATCGCACACTGAATTCATTAACATACACAGCTAGCATATGTTAAAATAGTAATCGTGATTAGTGGATTAGGTGTATGGTAGGTTTTACTGACATTGATATTTTGTAAAATTATAGAAGGGGACAGAAGGCTTTGCTGGTGTGGATGTTACAAGATTGGAAGTCAGTAATGCTGTCTTAGGGCTGGAGATGTAGCTCGGGAGGAAAGTGATCGCCCCAAAGCCCTGTATTACCAAACAGAAAGAAGGAAGGAAGGGGAGAGAGGGAGGAAGGGATTAAAGGCTGGACCATCATAACCTGACTCATTACAATGTCTCCCATTGGCCTGAGGCTCACCAAGCAGGTTAGGTTGGCTGGCCAGTGAACTCTAGCGACTTGTCTGCCTCTGTATTCCCATGCATACAACCACACCTGTCTTTGGATATAGATTCTTGGTATTGAGCTCATTTCCTTATGCTTGCATGACACTTTACCAACTGAGCTATCTCCCCAGCCCATTCTTGAATGCTTTTAAATTTGAAACAGGGTTTCACTGTGTAGCCCTGGCTAGCCTGGAACTTACTATGTAAACCAGGCTGGACTCAGACTCATAGAAATCTGCCTGTCTCTGCCTCCCAAGCGCTGGGAGTAAAGGTGTGGGCCACCAAGACCCACACTCTCTGATTTTTAAAGTTACTCAAGTAAAGGAGACTGAACAAGAGATTTCCTTTGGGCTCCACGGTGTACAGTGACTTTCCAGGTCTGCCCCAAGGCACCACTAGCATCAAACATTGTTCGCGAAGGTTGACAACCACCTCTCACTCTAACCCTCTCCCACCAGAGTCTGAACATCATCTCTAACAATTAACCTTGATCCAGTGGTTTCTCTCTCTTCCCCATGCAGAATTTGTGGTCGTGAAAAGATGTATAATGGGCTTTGGGAAATGCAAAGACAGCTGCTTTGCTGACGAAATTGAGATACAGAACTGCAAATCCAAAAAATGCTGCATTGGCCCCAAAGTGACTGAACTGATTAAAAGCTACCTGCGACACGAAATACCCCACATACCTGACAAGGACATCGTGGAGATGCTGAGGAGTGAAAAGAATTCCAGAGAAGAAACGCGAAGGAAGCACACCTTAGCTGCACTCTCCGAAATCCAAGATGCCAGCCCTTTGCTCGGTATCAACTCTGAAGTTGTCCCAAAAGCCTCCCCTGTGAAGCTTGTCACCTCTAGGACTGGGAGGCGTGGCTTGGGCGGTACTGTTTCCACCAAGAGGCACATGAAACCAATCAGGGGTTCTGCCAGTGTTGCCCCTCAGCCCAGACCTGGACCACCTTAAACATGGCCAGCAGAGAAGCAGATGAGCAGGGGAGTGGGTCTTTCTCCTAGGGTGTCAGGCTCCTCTCTACCTCCACAGACATTAAAATAACACATCACTGTTCTGCCAACAGACCGACAATAAACACTGTTAAGTCACTTCCAGTTTGTGTAATGTTATCATTCTTGCAAGAGTCCCCTACAGGACAGTGCTAGAGAGGGATGGAGATTTTAAGTTTAGATGCCAGGAGAGAGTAAGCCTCAGCTCAGCAAGCACCGAGCATCAGGCCCCCAGTGGGACTCTCATTTGAAGGACTTTCCCAGTGGCAATGGGAAGGAAAGGCTAAGATGCATCTTGAGGAAAGGACCCCTGGGCAGCCAGAGCACAGACAGAACGGAAGCTGGTCAGTATGTGTGTGACCAGTATGCAAATTACTCTGACATTTTCCAGTTGTTCAGCCCAAAACAAGTCACTTAGCCACGCATTACCATCAATTCGTTCTTTCATTAGTGGAGATGCCAACATTTTAGCACACACCAGAATTCAGCAATCTCAGACTACACGGCCTTTCTCTGTCCATATGACAACCACATGGCCCTCAATTCCAGTCTTGGAAAAGTGTTATTGCAATATCGTTGATATGAAACACCCACATGTGTCTCACCGGTATCACCAGGTGAGTTTGGCACATACAAACCTCAGTGAAGTTGTTATCAGGGGTGGAGGCTCTGCTACCCATGGCTTCCACCAAAAACTAAAGCAAAGTCAGAAGACAGAGATTAACGTGTTCTTATCCCATTTTGTTGTTTTAATAAAGTACCTAACAAAAAACCACTGTGAGGAGGAAGGGGCTGGTGGGCTTCCAACTCCAGTCGCAGTCTGTAATCATGGGAAAATCAAGGCAGGAACTTGTAGAAGGCAACCATATCCAAGTCAAAGAGAGTGAGAAAGGAAGGCCTGCATGCATGCTATTGCACTCCATAGCTCTGCTCTTCCACAGTGCAGGTCCCCAAACCAGGAATGTTGCCGCCCACTGTTAGTTAACATAAACAAGACAGTTCCCCAAAGACAGGACCTCAGACCAACCTGCTCCAGACAATTTTTGAGGTGATTTAGGTGTGTCAAGTGGGCAGTGGTGGTGCATGCCTTTAATCCAGCACTCGGAAGGCAGAAGCAGTCTGATCTCTGTGAGTTCGAGGCCAGCCTGGTCTACAGAGTAAGTTCTGGGTCAGGTTCCAAAAGCAACAGAGATACCCTGTCTCAAAAAGTGGGAAAAAAAAAACCCGAAAAACAAAAAACTGACTATCAAAGTGGAGGAGACAGGTTTGTTCAAGACTGGAGCTTGAGGAAGGTTAGTAGATGCAGCACCCCTCAGAGGCCCAGGGTCTGAAAGGAAAAAAAAATTAGACTTTTTTTGTTTGTTTATTCTTTGAGAATTATATATAGTATATGTTTATCATATCTTTCATGCCACCCTAAGTCTTCCCAGCCTTCTCTTCCCTCTCTCTCTCTCTCTCTCTGTCTCTCTGTCTCTCTCTCTCTGTTTTTTTTTTTTGGTTTATTTTTTGGAGTGGGTTTTTTATCTGTTTGTTTTTGAAGATAGTGTTTCTTTGTGTAGCCTAAAGCACCCATCTTAACTGAATTCCAAGTGAGATTAGCCAGAATGAAGCAGGAGTTTCCAAGCTAGGGTGAGTCAGTTTGGACAGAATAGTTAGCCATGCCACACACTGCTAAGCACTCTGAGTAGGGCTTAACCACATCTTTGCAGTGCTAGGATTAAACCCAGGCTTTCACACGCTTGGCAGGTGCTTCACCTCTGAGTTGTACCCCAGCCCTGACATGGGTATCTGGGTGAGCCCCTCATTTAAAATGGAAGGGCACAAATTGGTCTCAGCACAATTACTGAGTGATTTTAACATTCAGACAGCTGGTGAGATAGGGAATTGTTTGGGAGTTGTTTCAGTATGGTTTTTATTGTTGTGAAGAGACACCATAACCAGGGCATCTCTTACAAGGAAAACATTTAATTGGGGTGGTGGCTTTCAGTTTCAGAGACTCAGTCAATTATCAGCATGATGGGAAGCATGGCAGCCTGCAGGCAGACATGGTACTAGAGTAGCTTTCAGTCCTACATCTTGCAGGCAGTAGGAAGTGGACTGAGACACTGGGCAGTATCCTGAGCATAGAAAACTTCAAAGCCCGCCCCCAACGTGATACAGTTCCTCCAACAAGGCCATACCTCCTTCAACAAAGCCACGCCTCCTAATAGTGCCACTCACTATGAGTCTATGGGGACCAATTACACTCAAACTACCACAGGGGCATACTTTGAAAATCTATAGTCTACTAAATTAGAAAATCTGAAAGAAATGCATGTAACACATGTAACCCACCAAAATTAAACCAAGAAGATATAAATGGTGTAACTGGGATGGTAACAAACAATGGAATTGAAATAGCAATTGAAAACCATCTAAAGCGCGCACACACACACACACACACACACACACACACACACACACACACACACACAAGTGCTTCCTGTTCTTCTCGAGGACCTGAATTTTGTTTTCAGCACCCATGTCAGGCAGCTCAGAACATAGTCCTCTGGTTCCAGGGGATGAGTGACCTCTTCCGGCCTCTGTTGGCATCTGCACATATGCACATGCGTGCACGTGTACACACACACACACACACACACACTGTGTTATACATATATGTGTACATATGTGCTATATATACACAATGTTATATATATATATATATTAATTAAATAAATGAACAAATTTTGTAGGTCATAAGCTCAGTGCTGTTACCTGCTGAGTTTCTTGTGTTAGACAATGGAAAGGGGGGAGTCAGCAGGGCTCTCCCCATTTCAGCAGGGCATTGATTGGCTCTTGAGTAAAGAAATGTCTACTCACTCCAGATAGGGAAGGCATCATCAGACCAAAGGTGAAACAGTCATGTTTCTATGGAGCCGTTTACAGGAGCATAGTCAGCTCACAGGTAGCTACATCAAAGGAAAGTGCGACCTTAGACAACCATTTGCCTCTGACACAATGACACATGGTCTCTCTGGGGAGGGGAGGAGCCTCAGAACCATAGGGAACCTCCTTGCTCACTCTGAGAACTTCAATAAACCAAACTTGGGAAAATCGCATGCATGTCACAACTGCTCTGCCTCAAGATGGCAGCTGCCATGTCCAACCCCGATAACAACACAGGGTATGCTTCTTAAGAAAAGGAAAAATGAAAAGTAAAAGACTGACTCCCTAGAGTGCACCACTAACCAGCTACTAACAGACATCCTGGTGGACATCCTTAACAAAATGCAGCTGCTAAATAAGCCTACAGTCTACAGAGTTACAGACATGGCTCCTAGGAAAATATCATAAACTGTCATGTCATACAGTCAGCAGAGAGTAGCATGGAGTGCTTTTAGCTAAAACAACCCTCACTTAAATGAGGAGATCACCCAGATACCCATGTCAGAGCTGGGGCGCAACTCAAAGGTGAAGCACCTGCCAAGTGTGTGAAAGCCTGGGTTTAATCCCAGCACTGCAAAGATGTGGTTAAGCCCTACTCCAAGGGCTCAGCAGTGTGTGGCAGCATGGCTAACTATTCTGTCCAAACTGACGCACCTTAGCTCGGAAGCTCTTGGTTAATCTCACTTGGAATTCAATTAAAATGGGTGCTTTAGGCTGTAACTCGGTGGCTCCGTCCCATCTGCCCCACTGCCTCTGCCCGTTGGCGTGTCCCCATCCCTCGGGCGTGATGTTCTTGCCTCTGGCTTTGGCTTCTCCTATTCCTATCTTCAGTGACCTTGAGTAACCCAGACTCTCCCATTACCGAGAATCGAGCAGTAGGGAGGAGAAGCCATGAGAGACACCTGCTTTCAGGGACAGGAATTTTCAAATGGATGTCTATGGGTAGATGGGGGAAAGGGGTGAACTGAGGCCACTCCTGTGTTGCTCAAATCTGAACATTCATTTAAGGACCACTTCAATATTTGTACCTAATGTAAAAAGCAGGGGCTAGAGAGATGGCCCAGTGGTTAAGAGTGCACACTTCTCTTGTAGAAGGCCCAGGTTCACTTCCCAGCATCCGTGTCAGGCTCACAGCTGCCCGTAACTCCAGCTCCAAAGGATTTGATACCTCTGAGCTCCTCAGGCACCCACACATACATGCTCACACTTCACCCCCAGACATAAACACATATAAACAATCTAAAATAAAACCGAACACATACATACATGTATATATGTATATGCATACATATATGTTGAAATTTAAAAAACAGCTCCTAAGAATTAAAGAACCCAAATTAGCCAAACATAGTCATGCACATTTATAATGCTAGCACTCAAGAGGCTGGGGAAGGAGGACTGTGAATTTGAGAACAGCATGAGGTACATAATAGGACCCACTTTCAAAAAAAAAAAAAATAACAGAAACAACCAAGTGGTTGGTGTACACCTTTAATCTCGGCACTGGGAAGGCAGAGGCAGGTGGATCTCTGTGAGTTTGAGGTCAGCCTGGTCTACAAAGCTACACAGAGAAACCCTGTCTCAAAAAATTAAAATAAAAAAAAAACTAGAAACGAAATGAGGTGAGATGAAGATGGTAATCTGTAGAGGTGAAGATGGTAAACTGTAGAGGTGAAGATGGTAAACTGTAGAGGTGAAGATGGAAATCTGTAGAGATGAAGATGGTAAACTGTAGAGGTGAAGATGGTAAACTGTAGAGATGAAGATGGTAAACTGTAGAGGTGAAGATGGTAAACTGTAGAGATGAAGATGGAAATCTGTAGAGATGAAGATGGTAAACTGTAGAGGGGAAGATGGTAAACTGTAGAGATGAAGATGGTAAACTGTAGAGGTTAAGATGGAAATCTGTAGAGATGAAGATGGTAAACTGTAGAGATGAAGATGGTAAACTGTAGAGATGAAGATGGTAATCTGTAGAGGTGAAGATGGTAAACTGTACACTTGAGAAAAGCATCCGGGGTCACATCAAAAGAACAAAGGAGGAGGTAGAGAGATGACTCAACAGTTAAGAGCACTTGCTCTTCGGTTTGGTTCTCAGTAATCACATTGGACGTCTTACAACTGCCTGTGACTACAGCTCCAAGGAATACAATGCCATCTTCCAGTTTCCTTTGGCACCTGTACTCATGTATGGGAGTGTACACACATACACACACACACACACACTCACACACTCACACACATGCACACACAAACATGCGGACACACATACATGCATACACAAATGTACATATAATATACACACGTGCATACACATACACAGTTAAAAAATAAGCCTTCAAAGAACTAAAGAATCAACTCAAGGAGGGTTTACTTAGCAGAGATGGGGAAATGTAGCCTCAATAAAAATAAAAACCAGCTGGGTGATGGTGTCGCACACCTTTAATCCCAGCACTTGGGAGGTGGACGTAGGTGGATCTCTGTGAGTTTGAGGCCAGCCTGGTCTATAAGAGTGAGTTCCAGGACAGCCAGGAAAACACAGAAAAACGCTGTCTTAAAAACAAACAAAATATTTAATTTAAAAAATACAAACCACATGCATTAGTCACAGTTGTCAAGATATAGAATCAGCCTAAGTATCTATAAATGGAAAAATGAACAAAACAATGTGGGATAGAGTCTTTAAAATGAAAAGGTCCTAGAGGCTGGAGAGATGGCTCATTGGTTAAGAGCACTTGTTACTCTTGCATAGGACCCAGGTTCAAATCCCAGCACCCACATGATAGCTACCAACCATCTGTAACTCCAGGAGATCCATTGCCCTCTTCTGGCTTCCTCAGGCACCAGACACACACATAGTGCACACACGTACATGCAGGCAAATATTCATACACATAACTTTATTGTGAATTTTTAAACATTTTTTATTTTATTATGTGTATTTTTTTTTTGCCTGCATGTATATCTGTGTACCACGTATGTGCCTGGTACCCATGGAGGCCAAAAGAAAGCATCGAATTCCCTAGGAACTGTAGCTAGACATGAGCTACCCTGTGGGTGCAGGAATTGAAGCCAGCCAGTGCCCTTAATCACTGAGCCATCTTTCCAGCCCCACACATAAATTTTTTTAATTAAAAATTTTTATTTTTTTTTAGGTCCTTGTATGGAGCCAGATGGTAGTGGTGCATTTTTACACCTGTCTCATAGACAGGCAGGCAGGCAGGCAAACAGAAAAAAAAAAAAAAACACTGTTTTTATAACCAGATGAATTAGACATGGGAAATAAACATTAACGGCTGCCAGAATCATCACAGATGAAACAGAAACATCTGTGTCTGTCTGTCTGTCTGTGACAAGATCTTGCTACACAGCTCAGGCTGGCCTGATCTTCTTGCCTTCTCCTCCAGAGAGTTAGGAATACAGTCGAGAGTCACCATGCCTGGTCACTTGTGAGTTGTGATAAAATTTTCAGAGAAGTTTGCCCAAAACAACCCAAAAACCAAGTCTGGACCTGATGAAGGCTCTGGTTGCCATGTCCGGTCCCTAGGTTGCATGCACAGAAGATGCTGAGATGACTCTGTGGGGGTAGTCAGTGACTTCTGAGACGATCTTGCCCTTCAGCGAGCTGGGTCTACACACGGGCTAGCATAAGGAATAGTTTCTGTAGCCGGTAATTTTTTTAAGCCGTCAGAAAACTAAGAATGATAATCAGAACTCCAGAAGTTCCGTGGCCCTTAAGTCTTTGCACTTGCCCCCAGCATGAAGCCCTACTTCAGCTTGTCCCACTGACAGAACACTAGTCATGAAACTCAAAGACCAAGAGATGAAATTTTTGTTTGTTTGTCTGTTAGAAACAATGTAGCTCTGGTTTTTCCTGGAACTTACTATGTAGAGCAGGCTGGCCTCCATTTTACAGAATTCTGTCTGCCTCTGATTCCCAAGTGCTGAGATTAGAGATTAAAGGCATGCACTTCTATTCCCAGTGAGATTAACATTTTGAGTGATTTTTATCCAATACATGTGTGCATTCACCACACACATATGATGGGAGATGTCATTCTGTAAATATATTTCTTGTATTGGTTAATGAATAAAGTGCTGTTGGCCAATAGGAAAGCAAGATAGACAGGACTAGGAGACAAGGAAGATTCAGAGAAGGGAGGAAGATAGTCTACATGTAAGATCAAGAGAGCAGAGGGCCGCATCCTCTCACCGGTAAGATAAGACCACATGGAAACACTTGGATTAATAGATATGGGTCAATATTTAAGACAGAGCTAGACAATAAGAAATGCTAGTAACAGGCCAACAGCTTTATATCTAATACAGTGTCTCTGTGTGTTATTTGGGGCTGATATGGCTCTGGGACCAGGTTGGCAGGAAAACTGCTCGTAACACACGTATACCACTTGCAAGGCTCATACATACATACATACATACATACATACATACATACATACATAAATACATAAAGGAGCTGAATAGAGGGCTCAGAGCTTAAGAGCACTGGCTGCTCTTCCAGAGAATCCAAGCTCAACTCTCAGCACTCACATGATGGCTCATAACCAACTATAACTCCAGTCCCAGGGAAATCTGATGGCCTCTGGGGACACTGCATACACATAGTACATATACATACATGCAGGCAAAACACCCACTTACATAAAATAAAAATCAATAAATTAAAATAAGGATAAATAAATAAATAAATGGTATATCATCTCTCAGCCTTTGGTTAAAATCAAATGGAAAGAAAGGAAGAAAGGAGGGAGGAAGGAAGGGAGGGAGTAAAACTATAGACACTAAGAACAATTATCAGGTAAGAATTACATTCATAATGTCCAGTCCATTTGTATTTGACAAATTTAGAGAAAATACTCCATTATCCTTTCTATCTACCAAAGTTTTATACCTAAGACATTTTTGTCATAACTTGTATTACTGTCCTAAAAATATCTTTTTAGATAACTTAAGCTTTTATGTTTTCACCCTTATAAACTTTAGATCTTTTTCTGAATTTCGTAGTGAGGAAAACTGTAAAACTATAACTATATACTCTTCAATCCCTATCAGAGTCCCAAGAAGGGTAAAATATTACCTGAGTAAACAGGAAGTACACAGCAAAAACTTCCAAAACTATGAAATGACAGAGACATCTGGCTGCCTGGACATCACCCCAGGCTTCCTCTGTAAAGTTGGGGCATCCAGTTTGACCTACAGGTCTAGAATATCTGAAAGACTTTTCTGTAAAGCGGGACTTTCTGAAGGACTGTCCCCACCTTGTCTTGGCCAAATTCGGCAATCTTGTTCCTTTGTGTTCTGCTTGTCCTGTTTGTACAGTATGCTGTCAGCAGTTGAGGCAAGGGCAGTTGCCCAAATGGCTAGCTTTGCCACAGTGGAAGCAAACTCCACATGGAGGTTCTTCAAAGTGTTTAAAGACCATCTATCTATTTAAAATAGCTATTTGATCTTGAAAATATACATTCTACAGGACACAGAGAAAAGTGACTGGCAAAGTGCCAATACAGGTGGACAGTTTAAAGTTTCCTGCTTTGCTGAGGAGTCTGCCAGACACGCTATGGCCTATAGGCTGAAGATGGAACATTACAGAAGAACTTCAGGTGACTGACCAGGCAGTGGGTTGTCTCTGTCATTTCTAGAGTTTATATATTAACCTTCTGTGGTCTTTGATGGAGTTGAAGACAGATAGTTATGGTTATAGTTTTCCTTAGTTAGAATTAAAGATAAGTTACATGTAAGACTTTAGTATCACAAAGATAGCATAGATGATGGAATAGTGTCTTTAAATCTTGCTAAATGTTAATGGACTAAATAAATATTGTCAACTATAGTTCTTATAAAAAATATACCTAACATGACTATAAGTTTGACTGTTATAGATGAATACTAATCTGTATTTCTTAATATCCTAAATAGCTCTCAAAGACTAAAATTTTACATAACCTTTTGAAATGAGCTGCATAGATACAATAACTTAAACAAGAGTGGAAACACATATACAGTATAACAAAAATAACCTTAACTTTGTATCAATACACAAAAATCTGTACCAATGTAAAATATTTGATGCTAGTGGTTATTCAAAAGTAGACCTGAATAATCCACCATTTTATCCCATCATTTCTATACCATAGTCCCCATTTCCCCTTTAGGAAGAGATCTCTGAATCTAATCTCCTTTGTTTAGCTTTCTCCCTGACCATGATCAACCCCCCCAAACAATGACAAAGATCCATAATCCGCCAAACGACCAAAAATCACCCACCCCACCTTCTGGGAATGTGGGTGTCATGTTCTCTAGACTGCTTCCTGTTGTGTAGGGTGATGGCATCTTTGGGGGAATCTTGGGAAAATCAAAATAATGGTCAAGTCTCGGGAAAACTAGTTATAACATTTGTGGTCAAGTCTCTGTACAATGGGAAAGCGTAAGGCTTATCTGCAGTCCTGGCTAGAATAGTCTGTGAGGCTGGACCATCTCAGCCAGCAGCCTTGAAGCTGTTCTGGATGCAGAACTCTGAGGAAACTGTAACAGAGGCGTCTGAGAGGCTGGATACGTGGGACACCTGTTTTCATTGGTGTCTGGTCCTCTTGTTCTGAAAACACACAAACTTTCAAATCTGTATTTCATAACTTTATTAACACAAGTATGAACAAGCCAGTCAAAGATTATTCTTTGTTTTTATGTTTGAGCAGGTAAAATATGTCATCTGTCTTGTAGTTTCTTCTTGGTTTATTTCTTTATGTTGGTATACAAGATTTTCAATCAAATCTTCCTCTTCTTGTATGGGTGTGGTATAGACATGTGTGTGTGCTCTTATCTGTATGGAAGCCAAGTGTCTTCCTCCATCAATCGACACCTTAATTTTTTTTGTGACAAAGCCTCCCACTAAACCTGGTTATCAACAATTGGCTAGCCTGTCTGAATAGCAGATCTGAAAGCCTCTTGTTTCCCAGACCCCAGCACTGAAACTAGAGGGCTGTACTTTTAAATCTGCCTAGCTCTTTATCAACTGAGATGGCCAGGTGCTCATCACAGAAGTCCAATTGCCAACTCAGTCATCTCCCCAAATTCTAAGCTCCTCCTCTTTGGTGAAGTGCTTTCTTTCGTTTGTTTTGTTTGTCGATACAGACCAGGCTAGGCCTCAACTCTTAATACTCCTGCCTCAGCCTCCCAAGATAGGCTAAGTGATGCTCCGTCACACAGCAATTTAATCATTTCTAAAAACACCGAAGATGTTTTCAGATGTGGACCATTACACATGGAGCTGTTTGAATACTTTAGACAGGCTTCTGTGAGAACATCAGCTTTCATTCCTTCAGGAGGCATGCCCAGGTGTATGGCTGCTGGGAAATATGATATGGGTGTGTTCAACTCTACAAGGGGATACACAAAATGGCAGGACCATTCAGTCCCATCAGCCATGTGTAAGGGCTTCACATGCTCAGCAGAGTTTGATAGAATCTATGGGGTTTTTTTGTTTGTTTGTTTGTTTGCTTGTTTAAGCCATTTATCAAGTGCACAAAAGTATGTCATTGTTGTAACTGATGTCGTTGGGCCTCTCTGTTTGTGGGCTCAGTCGTTGTCTGCATGGTTTCCTTGACCAGGTGCTTGATGGGAGTTCAGCTCAGGTGAGTGTGTTTATCATAATCAAGCCAACTTACCCTTGGATTCCTGCATTTCATTTATTCATATCAAAGATTAAAGACGAGCTAGGCCTCCAGAAGGCTGAGTGGGGAAAGGCGTTTGCCACCAAACCTGATGATTTGAGTTCAAGCCCCAGGACCCTCCCTGGGAGGAAAGACCAAACTCCCACAAGCTGTCAAGTACCATGATATGTGCATGGACACACACATAACTAAATAAATAAATAATAGTGATTTAAGATAAAGACCATAAAAATACTAATTACTTGACAAGAGCATGTAGATTCTACAATTTAATATGAAATACATCAAGAAAGTGACTGGATCTGGGTTTGATGGGCACATGCCTGTGAAGATGAGGCTGGAGGATCAGGAGTTGAAGGCCAGTCTGGGCTGCGAAGCAAGAACCTGTCTGGAAAAATACAAAAAGGAAAGTTGGGAAGGAGGGAGGATAACGGTGTGGACAGACAGAAAGGTAAGTTTAAGCCAACACACTCCACTAGGGCTGAAAGCAGAGCGAAGGCTAGTTGGGGAGGGAAGGGGACCCACAGGAGGAGGTGGGGCAAGGAGTGAGGGAAGAGAAGCAAGAACAGTATGGGACTGGGGTGTCTGGTGAGTGCTTGTCTGCTGTGTGAAAAGCCTTGAGTTCAGTTCCCTGGATCGCAAAAAATAAAAGTCTGCAAATCTCATAATGAAACTCACTGTCTGTATACTAATTTCCTATTTTAGCCTAAAGTACTCAAGAACAGGATTTGAATCTTAGGACCAGCTTGCAAGTAGGGACCATGCAATAGCAGTAAGAGTCACTTCATGCCCAACTCCTGGATAAACCTGCCCGTGATTGATTTTTGATCAAACTGTATCGCCATCTGTTGGCAGAATCCGGTATCACCACAGCATGGAGATGGGCTTAGTAGGTAAGACTTTTGGAAATGGCTGCTCAGGCATTCACAAAGTGCTCCCAATTCCTGTCCGAGTCCCAGACCAGGTTCAGACGGATGGTCCCAAAAGTGGACAGTGGTGGCACACGCTTTTAATCCCAGCACTCACAAGGAAGAGGCAAGAAGATCTCTGTGGGTTCAAGGCCAGCCAGCTCTACAGAGTGAGTTCCAGGACAGCCAGGACTGTTTCATAAAAACTCTGCTTCAAAAAAAAAAGAACAAAGAAGAAGGAGAAGAAAAAGTGGGCGTTTGTTCAATTTCCCAGTTAGTCCTACTCACTGACCTGAGAGAGACTTTTCAAACCCTCCTGCTAAAACATGCCTTTAATCCCAGCACTGGGGAGGCAGAGACAGGTGGATACCAGCCTTGGTCTACAGAATGAGTTCCAGGACAGGCTCCAAAGCTACAGAGAAACCCTATCTTGAAAAACACCAAAAAATAGATAAATAAATGGCAATACCTGGTATACCAAAAGGAGAAAGAGAATGGGAACGGGGAGGCCTGGGTGAGGAGAGAAGAGGAGCTTCAGGGCAGGGAGAGGCGGGAGGAAGAGGAAGGAAGAGGAGAAAGGAGGAGAGGAGAGGCCCCCACCAGGCACGGTAACACGTCTACCATCCCAGCGCTCTGGAGGCCAAGGAGGAGGATCACTGGTTCCAAGCCAGTGGGAAAAAGAAACAACGTCTATGGAAACACAAGAATTTGTTGTTTTGAGATAGGGTCTCTCTAATACAGCCCTGGCTGACTTAGAACTCCATATGTAGACCAGGAAGATCAAACTCATAGAGCTCCACCTGCCTCTGCTTCCAGAGTGCAGGGGTTAAAGTTGTGCACCACCATGCTTGGACCAACACTAGTCTTGTAAGGGACTATATGGCCATTGCTCCACCATAAATGTGAATGAGATCATACATAAAATTGAGAAAAACCAAAGTGGGGAGGGATTGTATGAAATGAAACAAGTGAGGTTCAGAAAAGCATCGACTACGTGTGTCTCTCTCAGCTGGAACCCTAAGAGGAGGGCTGACTTGGAAGTGGGAAAGGGAGGACAAGGGAGGGTAAGAGGCATGGATATGACATGCATGTGTGAAATGTCATGGTGACACCATCTGCTCTGGCTAATGTGTGCTTATTTTAAAAAGATTAACAAAAACATAATGCCTAGTCATCCAGTGCCTGGGGTGTGCTTAGTTATAATCCTCATTATGCTCACCTCTGGGGGGGGGGGCAGGTGTTGTGTGCCCATTCCGGTGTTTGTGCAGAAGAGGCTGTCGGGTGTTCCTATCACACTCTGCTTTATTCCTTTGAGGCAGTTTCTCCCTGAGCCTGGAACTCCAAACCCTTCCAGCTAGACTGGCAGCCAGCAAACCCCAGTGATCCTCCTGACTCCGCTCCCCAACAACACTGGGGTTACAGATGTGTACAAGAACACACCCAGCTTGTCACATCATGTCCTCGTGGTTGAGCAGCAAGCACTCTTAATCACTGAATGAAGAGCCCCAAGTCTGTGCCCTTTCAAATACCCTGCTTGTTCCTGTAATTAAAGACCACACTGATTTTCTGGGTCCTACACCCATGTTTTTCCTCACTCCTGGTATACCCCAATAAAGGTAGATGGAATGGGGACAGATGGGGTAGTATCCCTTTACCCCAGTGGCCCTGTAATGGTTAATGCTAACTGCCAACTTGGCAGGATATAAAAGCACCCACGAGACAAATCCCTGGGCATGCTTGTGTGAGATTATCTTGATTAGATTGAGGTGAGAAGACCCACCCCGTTGTTTTTATCTAAATTCATATCTGATGGTTTTACAAATAAAGACTCAGAAATCACAGGCTGGGGTGAAACCCTGCTAGCTCAGAGATGAGAAGCAACTGGCTGACTTTGTCCTTAGCTGGTGTCTCCCTGAGGTAGTTTAAATGTAACTGGCCCCCATAATCTCATAGGGAGGTGTGGCCCTGTTGGAGGAGGTGTGACACTGTGGGGTGGGTTTTGAGGTTTCATGTGCTCAGGATACTGCCCAGTGTCTCATTTGAATTCCTACTGCCTGCAAGTTGTAGGACTCTCCGGAACACAAATAATAAAAGCCCAGAGACAGATATTGGGGTTAAATCTGAATATCAGAAAAGCAAAACAGTCAGACACCAGCTCTTACCTCTACCTCAGACTGAAAGGGCGATCCTGGCTCTATGAATCCTCAGATTCCACTGAATGCTCTGAGCTCCTTATATTCTCTCTAGTTCTGGGATCAAAACTGTGAGCTGTTTCTCTTTTAGACTGATTCACTCTCATGTAGCCCAGGATGGCCTTGAACTCAGAGACCCAACTGCCTCTGTCTCCTGAGTGTTGGGAATAAAGATGTGGCCACCACTGCCTGTCCTCTATGGTTAACTCGTGACGTGTGTGTGTGTGTGTGTGTGTGTGTGTGTGTGTGACTAACTAGTGTCTTAGCTCCTAACTTGGTGTGTGGCTAACAAGTAGCTTAGCTCTGCACTCTGATCTTCAGGCAAGCTTTACTTGTTATCACAATTCTCAGCTACCACATCTGCCTGCATGCTGCCATGCTCCCCGTCATGATGATAATGGTCTGAACCTCTGAAACTGTAAGCCACCCCAATTAAATGTTTTACTTTATAAGAGTTGCCTCTGCACAGCAATAAAAACAAAACTAAGGCAGAAGTTGGTAACAGGGACTAAGGTATTGCTGTGTTTGGCCTAACAATGTGTTTGTTTGGAGGAACTGGGACTTTGGTACTCTGAGTTAGGAAAACAGTAAAATACTTTAAGCACTGTTAGGAGCATGGAAGACAGGTGTTAAGAATTATTTGAACTGTTGGGGGTTCACTCAAAAGGTTTCGAGTTTTAGTATGTTGCCTAGAGATCCTTTTTGTGATATTTTGGTGAAGAATGTGGCTGCCTTTTGCCCTTGTCTAAACAGTCTGCCTGAGGCTACAGTGAAAAGTTTTGGATTAATTCCACTGGCAAAAGAATCTCAAAACAGCCTAGTATAGACTCTATCTCGTGGTTATTAGTGCTAACTCTAATGACAATTTATAATGAAAAGGAGCAAGCTAAGCAAGGTAAATTTTAAAATGTAAATTTTGAAAAGAAAAAGAGCACCAGAAAAATGGAATAGAGCTAAATAGTGTGTTCAAGGAGATATGCTGATTAAGAAATTGAGTAAAGGGAGTGGTGACCTCAGAGCAAGATCCCATCTACTTAAGTTTCCAGATTGTGAAACAGAATTAAAGAAAAGCTAAGAGCAGGGTGTGGTGGCACAGGCCTTTGATACCAGCACTCGGGAGGCAGAGGCAGGCAGATCTCTGAGTTTGAGGCCAGCCTGGTCTACAGAGCAAGTTTCAGGACAGCCAAGTTTAGACATGAAAGACAAAAAGCTGGTGAAGATACAATTGAACAAGGGGTCATGCGCCAGCCCCGGAAGCAGCAGAACTTGGCAGCTCTGGTCACGTGGTTCTGGCTTTAGAGTTAAGAATAGAAGAAATGGGTTATAGAATTTTCCTCTGTGCCTAAAGGAAGTCCAAAGGCCAGTCATGTGTCAGGGTGTCCCTAAATGGAGGCCTAGAGAGGCCATTGCATAAAGCTGTGAAGTTGAAACCTGGATTGCCTTGGAGACCACAAGATGTTGGAGATGCTAGAGTAGTGGGTTACTGTTACGAGTATGTTTTTTCTGTTGGCCTGGATCCACCGCGGTGTCAGCCCCAATTAACACACAGAGACTCTGTATTAGATATAATGCTGTTGGCAAGATACTAGTTTCTTATCGGCTAGCTCTGTCTTAATTATTAACCCATTTCTATTAATCTAAGTATTTCCACATGGTCTCATCTTACCAGAAAGTAGGGCTGGCGTCTGTTCTCTCCAGTCTCTCCATGCTGGCTCCTCCCTACTACTTCCTCGAATTCTCCTTGTCTCCTAGTCCTGCCTATCTTACTTTCCTATTGGCCAACAGTGCTTTATTCATTAACCAGTATGAGAAACATACATACATAATGGCATCTCCCATCATCTCCTCTTTTCTGTCTAAATAAAAGAAGGGTTTTAGCCTTAACATAGCAAAATATATCACACAATAGTTGTAAAGTAAGAAACACAGTTAACAATATTTAGTCCATTAACATTTAGTAAGATTTAAGAAAATATTCCATCATCTATTCTTTGTGAGTCTAAAGTCCTATATGTAACTTACCTTTAATCTTAACTAAGGAAAACTATAACCGTAACTGTCTTCAACTCCTTCAAAGATCACAGAAAGATAGTATATAAACTCTAGAAATGACAGAGACAACTCACTGCCTAGTCATTCATCAGAAGTTCTTCTGTAATGCTTCATCTTCAGCCTATAGGCCATCGTGTGTCTGGCAGACTCCTCAACAAAGCAGGAAACTTTAAACTGTCCATCTGTATTGGCAGTTTGTCAGTTACTTTTCTCTGTGTCCTGCAGAATGTTTGGCAGACTCTTCCATGAAACAGGAATCCTGTAGCAATGTCCATCTTGTATTAGCAGTCACTTTCGTGGGGGCCTGCATGTCCAGTTTATAGAGCATAAAGTCAAATAGTCCAGACAAGAGCAGTATCTTGTCCAAATGGCTAGTTTTGCCATATTGGAGGCAAACTCCATAGTGTTTCTTTAATGTCCATCCTTCTTTCTGATGCAGGTGGTGTTGCCAGGAGCAGTTGTGCCTCATTGTCAAGAAAAACCCTAAACCATTTTAAATGCCATATTCTGTAGGTCTCTGAATGGTTTGAAGAATGCCTATTCATCTCAAATACATCTCTATATATCTAGAAATCTTAACTAACTTAACTATAATATCTGACTACTATCATAGGTTCTATCTATAATCTGTATTGAATTATACATTTCTACACAATACCTAAACAAGAGGAGAAATATACATATCACAAAATTGACCTTAAATTGTATCAATAAATGAAAATCCATTCCAAAACAAAGTATTCATATCTATACCATAATCCCTTTTTACCTTTAAAAAGAGATTGGTTGTGGTTATTGACCATTTATAACCAACCCCATTTAAATGAAAACAAACATTTATAAACAATAGTTGGGAATTTGGGTGTCGTTCTTTTCAAACTGCTTCCTGCTGGTAGGGGGCGCTGTCACTCGGGTTTATCTTTTAGACAGGAATAGGATATGGTTGGGAAAGGTATGGTTTAGATGGGATATAGGTAGATTAGCTTATCTTCTCGTGAATTATTTAGTAAGAGTGAGATAACAGTATTATACAGCTTACATTGTTATAAATTCTTATTTGTGGTAAGCTATGTAAAATTAAGTTTATATTCCCTTCCCGAATGAATTGTATATTACATTTTGTCATATTGTGTGAAATCTTTCCACTTATGATGTTTTATGCACATTAGTCTTACCACATTCTATGTATGTATACTTTTTCTTGTATTCAAGACATTTTGTAAATTGATACAATTGGGGATATTTATCTTGCTGCCCTTTATAGTTCTACCTCTTGTCTAGATATTTCTACTCTACCTCTATTTTAGGGATTTACATATACATATATATATATATGTATATGTATATGTATATGTATATGTATGTATGTATGTATGTATGTATGTACATAGTTATATTGTTTAGGTATTTATCCCTGCTTTACTCAAGGAAGTTTTAATCAGTTTTTTTAGCTAAATTCCTGAGTATTACAGATTATCTTCACCCATGTTTCCTTTAACTATGATATTAGTCAGACATAGATACTTAACCTTCAATCACTTCATAGACATGCTGAACATGGCATTTAAATGTTTTAATATTAGTACTCCGTTGACAGGAGACACTATTGCTCCTGACAGCACCATGCACTTTCCCGAAAATATGTTGGACACTATTGTTGCTCCTCTGGAGTTCATCCTCACTTCAGCTAATGGCCTCTTGGGCAAAGAACTACCCCCACCTTGACCACTGATTTGGACATGCCGTCATATGTGCTTGCAGGAGACAAATATAGAAGACTACGAAACCCAGCCAAGTCAGGGTAAGACAGCCTTTTTACCTCCCTGTTGTTGTGGTGGTCTGTCAGGTACTCTAGGCCTTAGCCAAAACTGGCTGTACCAACGTTGCTGTGGACCTTGGGTGACTGTTCAGGTAGCCTGATGTTTCTGTCCTTGCTGTACCTTTTGGAAGTTGCCCATCCGCACTACCCTAGTATTATCATTTTCCTTCTCAGTTCTTTGATGAGGTTGAAGATTAAATTATCACAACTATTATTCTCTCTTCCTAGTTAGATATACTAGGTACTAGACTTAAGCTTCCCAGCTTAGGACAACTCTATTGTAAACCCCCGTTTCGACTTCACCCTAGGACTAGATGGTTAGGTCTTAAGTTTGTATGTTCTCGATTTTCCTTTTCTTAGAGCACACTTGTTATTCACTATTTTGTATATAGTTTGTGTATCTAGCCCAAATCTTTTCTTCAGACTAAAAGGGAAGTTGTAGTGAGATATTCACCTTGTCTACACCTGTGGTATAGACCATGCCCACGGGGGCTGGAGACAGGGCCGGACATGACCTGGGGAACTTAGGCTGAGGAGGGGGCTTGGAGAGCTCTTTTGCTTGCAGCACTGGGACAGGAGCACTTCCGGAGGCATCCTTGGGACCAGGAACCTGCTGGTGTTCATCTGTCTATGTTGTGATTTATTTCTCCCTGAATAAACATCTATTCAGCCTATTTGTTTCTCCCGATCCTTATTAAACATCAATAGGTTACCAGCTGAGGAGAGCAGCTAACAGAGAATGGAACCAGCCCAAGAGAGTAACAAAGCTGTAAGGAGCTAGAGAAGTGAAGAGTTTTGGCATCAGAGATGGAGGTGCAGAGATAGGAGTTTGCCCAGCTGGGCTTTGGTCTTGCTTTGGTCCAGTTTTTCCTCACTGTGCTCCCTTCCCTACATTTGTATATCCTGTGCCATTATATGTCAGATTAGTGTGATCTGCTTTTTTATTTCTACAGGTGATTACAGTTAAGAGATTTGCATGAATCTCAGAAGAGACTTTGAACTTTGGACTTTTAAACAGGATTGAGGTTGTTATAGACTATAAAGACTTTGAAATCGTCTAACTGCATTTTTCATTATGATATTGTTATGAGCTTATGGGGTCCAGGGGTAGAATATGGTGGTTTGAACGTAATTGGCCCCCATAAGCTCATAGGGAGTGGCACTATTAGGAGATGTGGCTTTGTTGGAGAAAGTGTGCCACTGTGGGGGTGGGTTTTGAGGTTTCCTATGCTCAGGATACTGCCTGTTGTCTCAATCCACTTCCTGTTGCCTGCAAGGTGTAGAACTCTCAACTACTATTCCAGCACCATGTGTGCCTGAATGCCACTATGCTCCCGGTCATGCTGATAATGGACTGAACCTCTGAAACTGTAAGCAAGCCACCCCAATTAAATGTTTTACTTTATAAGAGTTGCCATGGTTATGGTGTCTCTTCACAACAATAAAAACTCAAACTAAGACAGGTGGAGTCCTTCCACTATGCCAAAACAAAAAGGACCGCCATACTCACTACTACTTCCTGTGCGTTTCTCTGTCGTCCTGACTCCCTCTTTACCATCTATGGCTACTTCCTGTCAACTAGCCACTGGCTCTGCCTCCTGACCTCAAGTTATTTTTAATTAATGCAATCTCAGGTTTTGCGGTGTGGTCAAATATCCTGTGACTCCGCCCTAAAGGTGGGTGGCGCCACTCCCTGGGCTGGGATTAGAAACTGAGTTGAGCACAAACGTGCACTGTTCTGCTTCCCAACCAGGGACTGATGTGGCCAGATGCCTTAAACTCCTGCCACCGTAAACTGTGAGCCCAAATGAACACCATCTCCCTTGGGCGGCTTTTGATGGGGTATTCCATCACAGCAGCTGGGAAAGTAAGCAAGACAGCTGGGGAATGGTGCAGTTTAATGACCGGAACTTCATGAACCTCAGAAGCTTTGTGGGAATTCCACAAGGCAGGAGCCACAGCTGAGAACAGTGAACCCCTCCCCCCAAAAGGTGAAACGGAATACCTGCCCAGCAATAAGACGGAGTGAATGGTGACAAGAGGCAGGGACACAAACACCCGCATGAGAAACATCCTCAAATCGTGTAGCCTCAGCCCCTCCCCACAGATGAGTAATACCTCAGATTAGACTCCTGACCCAATGGTATCTCCCAGTGCCCTTGTCCCCTTTTTTTGTAACCACCAGTAGTAAACAAAGGGGGAACTCCACCACAGTGGCCAAGACCATGGAAATGTCATCACATGGCCTGTTTCCCATGACCAGCTTTATTCCACCACAGTGGCCAAGACCATGGAAATGTCATCACATGGCCTGTTTCCCATGACCAGCTTTATTAGTTCTTTCGTAGTTTCTAGTACCAGCAGGAGGCACTCCCCATTCAAACCCCAAGGCTGCGGGGGTCATCTTCACCCTGACATCATCGGGCTTCATAGGGTCAGCACAATATAGAGTCAACTCCATCAGCTGCGCTCTTGCTATCCCACCACTAAGTCTCCCAGTAAGCTTGAATACAGTACTGAAAGTCCCCCCAAAGGAGAAGCTCACCCATATGCTCAGCAAATATGTCCATGAGCCTCTCTCTCTCTAGCCAGACTCTATCCTCAAGACTATCCAAAAACAAACAAAAAAAAAAAAAAACCAGTCCCTGCCCCGTGTCCCACCAAACACTTATGACTTAGACTGAGGACCTGCACCCTCACACCTGTGATGCCATCACCTACTTCACCCAGCGACTTCACCCAAGATAACTTTGTCCCCCTAAAGCTGTGTCCAACCACAGCTCTTGGGACCCTCGTGCAAGCCCTCTTCCCACATAGGATCTTCTGCCCCGTGGGCTTTCTTCAGGGGACATTCAGGGACAACAGTAGCTATCAGATTACTCAGCAGTGAGTATCAGGTCATCTGGATTTGTCCCATTGCTTACAATGGCCAACAGATGCAGTCAGCCAAAACAAGGAGCGTCTGGGTGCAACTGTCCTCCAGCCCCACTGCCCCATATAAACTGAGACATGGTGGGTTAGACCACTGCATGTTTATTTAAACTGTGACTTCTGCACTCAGCCAATGACTAGATGTCTAATGTCTATCAAAGGTGCTTCCTTTCAGACCCTCAGCCATCTCATGCAGCTCGAACAAGTGTCAGTATGAGAGTTTCAGGGACACAAAGAAAGCAAAACAGCCACCCTGACTCCCCTTTGGAGGGCTTTACCTATTCAGGAGCTAGGGTTGCAATTTGGTGGTAGATGATTATTTAACATGAGTTTGGTCCCCATCACCAAAGAGAAAAAAAAAAAAAGCTTTGGCTATAGCTCAGGATGGTATACTTTCGTCATATGTGTGGCACCCATCCCAAGCACTGGGTGAAGCAAGGCAGTACAACACCATCTGCATGGGAGGGACACATCCAGCAGATGAGCCTCACTTGACCGCCTGTCTCTACAGGCTTCATCTGGGACAAATTTTTGTCTCTGCTCTGTGTGTGTGTGTGTGTGTGTGTGTGTGTGTGGTTGGGGGTGTGGAGAGGTGTGGGCTGCTACACATCCAGATAGAGAAACAGAACAGCCCTTTGGATTAGTTCCAAACTGAACCATGACGCCTGCAGCTTTGACATTTGTGTGGTCACTTGAAGCCAGAGGGGGCTTTCTTTGGGGGACTGGCTCTCAATAGATATGAGCCTTCAGTGTACTGCCGTGAATAGCTCTGTGCCTAACCTGAGTTTGGGCCATATCCCTACACATTTGGGGGAAGAGTAAAGCTAGGCCAGAAGACACTGTGTACCCAGGAAGATCCCAAGTGAGTAAATTTCAAGGTCTCTCTTCTACCTTGGCACTGGCCTCAGCTGTTCTGGGCCCCATTGTAAGGGAAGCTGAGTTGCCACAGGACCAGGAGGAGGCCATGGAGAGCAGGGGAGAGGGCACTCCCACACTCCTCCCAGATACCAACAGCACAGCAGCCTAACCCTGCTCCTAAGGCAAAGGCCATTGCTATGATGTGTCCAGCAAAGCCGCGGTGGGGCCCCATACACCAGCACCAAGCAAACACAAACCCAGATTTATTGGCAGCAAGGACTGGACATACCTGCCTGGTCCAAGCAGCAAGGGAGAAGGGTGGAGGAGGGGCTGTGGGTCAGATTCATAATAGAGACATTGTCTTACAAGTAAACCAGCCAAACCCCGTGCTGGGAGGAAAGGAGAGAGGAGAGGTGGCCAGGCACTGCCATCTAGAAGGGGAGTAGCTCTTGCACAGGAATGTTGAGCTCAACATCCATGTCTGGGGTGCACCTGGCAGGAAGTAAAAAAGGACTGTGAGGGGTCAGCAGGGACGCCAGGATTAGGGGCAGAGGGAATACACTCCAAATTCATTACAATCCTGGTGGTTACTAAGGAGACATCATCCCAAAACTCAACCTGCAGCCACCTGCACAAACATGCGCATATACATGGATATGTGCATTATGTGGGGGAGGAGGGGTACGTGTGTGTGCGCACACACACATACAGGTCAAAAGCGGGAAGGAGATTACGTTGCCAAGGACTAATGTCTCCCTGAAAAGGACCAAGATCAGAGGGCAGCAGGAACTCATGTCAATGTCACATCCTCAAGGAGAGTCCTTCCTTGACTGCCCACTTCACTGCCCGGGGACAAGCTCTGCCAAGCTCATGGAGCTCTTAGTAGCTCCATGCTCAGAGCTCAGTGTCTCCTAATGCCTGTGGTGGCAGAGCCAAGGGTTACTCTCATTCATTGGCTCCTTGGCATTTCATAAACTCAAAAGCATTGCTGAAGAGAAAAAAAAAAAAGGAAGAAGGGAGGTAGAAAATGAGTACCAGCAAGAACAGTGAGGCATGGTGTTATACAAGGCTGTCCTGTAGGGGCTGGAGATGGCTCAGAGGTTAAGAGCACTGGCTGCTCTTCCATAGGTCCTGAGTTCAATTCCCAGCAGCCACACGGTGGCTTCCAACCATCTATAATGAGATCTGGTGCCCTCTTCTGGCCTGCAGTGTAGAACACTGTGTACATAATTAATAAACAAACCTTAACCAAAAAATAGACTGTCATCTAGGCCAAACTTCTGCCATCTTCATGCGTTTTACATTTGGCTCTGCCCTGTTGCAAAACATCATCACAGCTTACTCTATTGACTGATGACATCTAACCACTCCTCCCAACCAGACATGTGCCCTTAGGGTCTCAAGGACCCTAGAATGTATAGAGTGAGAAAGAATAGTGTTAAGAGGGCTCCACACACACAGCCAGGGGGAGCCATCACCCCTTCTGGAAGCAGGCTTTTCAGTAAGGCTGCTTTGGGTTCACACATACCCCATGGCCCAGGCTCTATAAGTAAGGCCAATAAATTCATTAATTTCCCAGGAGGAACCTTGGTGGAATCAAGCTTTGGTTTGTCATTGCTTAATACTCACTCCCTCACACCTGGAAGAAAATTCTCTAAATACATGGAAACCCCAGCATTCAGGAGGCTTGAACAGGAGAATCATATTTGAAGCCTGCCTAAGCTACAAAGCCAGACTCGGTCTCAAAATACAAAGGGGGGTTGGGGGTAGCAGGGGTATGATACAAGGAAAAGCCTGGGAGGAGACAGAAAGGCAAAGGGGGAAAACTATATAATTTGCAAGTACTGGGCTCTGCCACCACACAAGGTCCTGTGGTGTCATCATGAAGAGATCTGGCCCATTCTCACTCTACCACCTGGCCCTACAACAACAAAGCAGGCCAAAGGTTAATTTTGGAAGGAAAAACATTCTCCTCTTGAAGCACAGAAGGCTGCCAAGCAGAAAATATGTCCTTCCATCCTTGTCTCCATGTCTTTCTTTGAACTTACCGTCTGGTTCAGCTACACCAGAGATGGGCAGGGAAAGCTGTGTCTAGGCTGGTGTCAGCATAGAGGCACACCCAGGACTCCTCCCTTCATGCCTAGGCTCTCGACACCTACCCAGATCACCTTCCCTAGGAACAGGTCTGCTCAGCCCAGCATGGCAGCCAAGACTACATACTTGGGTCTCTGTAGTAGAACATCCTTAAAAACAACCTCTCGAGGGTTCCAGACCTCTGCGTACATTTGCTCCACCTCTGCGACTAATATAGGAATTTCTTCCTTCAGCTGCTGGATAAGCTGAGGGGAGAGACACAGAAAGGAAGTGTGAAGTTCAAGCCTGGGGAAAGGGGACAATACCACAGAAGGAGGGTGTCTGGGAGATGGTACGGGCCTTGTCACTAAGATGTGCTGGATTCCAGAGAGCCAACCTCCCTGTTTAGGAACAGGAGCAGGTCCTTCAAGTGAGGTGAAGTGACAGGGAAGAATGGAGGCAGGTGACAAATGGGTGGGCCACACAGTATGAGAAAAACAGGATGGGTAGAGATGGGGACCTTGAGTTGTGAACTAATGGCGGTACCAGGATGAACACTCCCACAAGAGAAGGTGGGGCCTCATTCCCTAGCTCTGATCATGGGCCAAAGGGTTAAGGGAAGTTGTTAGCAAAGAGCAGGTGATGTGTGATAGTGCGCAGGGGTCATGGCATGCAGTGGTGGCCGGTGAGTCAACTCCAGGCTAGCATGAATTCCCTTTGAGATGAATGATGAGCGACACCAATAGTACAGTCAAGGAAGAAGGCCGGCACCTGAGGGCCCGCCTGCAGTCCCTCACCAAGGCCATGGCCTTCCTCGTGCCCTCACCTCCCTGAACCAGACCGTGCATCTCTGCAGGCGCTGGCTGTCCAGGGTCTTCAGCATAAGTATCTCCTCATAGGGTTTCTGGGTTTTCTGTGGATAAAGAAGAAGTCTGTCTCTGGGTACCCAAGGCAGGAGCACAGAGGTGGCTGACAGGGACACCAGAGGCAGAAGGACTGGGAAGCTAGGAGGGCCAGGCCTGTGCCTGGAGACATCTCCCCCACTCGACAGCGGCTGACTACTCACCACCATCAGAGCTCTCAGGATTTTCTTCTTCTTCTCCTGAATCATTTTGGAAAAACACCCCAGGACCATTTCACGCATCTCTTTAAGGTTGTCCAGTTCATCCTGGGGGTGGGCAGAAGGAGCTTGGCCACCACTCCCACCTTCCATGTCATCTAGGTATGGCGGGCCAGGGGCTCACTTACCTGCTGGCTGTCCTTGGCCTGCTGCACCTGGCGTATGTGATTGGCAATCTGGACCGACCTGACAGGGTACTCGTGGTCCATGTAGGTGCTCAGGAAATTCACCTCCTCGTGGGCCTTCAGGATCTCAGCATTCAGCTGGTCTACCTCCTGCTGCAAGCCTGGGGAGGGACAGCATGGGGAAGGGAGGGGCAGTTAAAGAAGGGGGCAGATGTCTGGGCCTTCCTTTAGGGGGATCTTCCCAGGAGACCCCTGAAACCCAGCTGCCCTTGGCCAGTGGACCAGGATCTGGGCTGAGGTGTGCCCACACGAGGCAGGAGGTGGTGGGAGCTGAAGCTGGTGGGGTCTCAAACCCCAGAAAAGAGAAATGAGAAGGTGCAAGATCCCTAGACCGGTCCAGCTCTGCTGACTGCTGAGTGGTCCTCACCAAGACTATCCCTAACCGGATCTCAGCATCCTCAGACACATGCCCCTGAGGAAGCAAGCCCAGAGAGTCAGGGTGACACTGCTGCCCGAGACAGGATTAAGACAGCATTTAGTTGCCAGGATGATCACACCTGTAATCCCAGCACCAGCAAGACTAAGGTTAGAGGACTGTTGAGAATTCAAGGCCAGCCTGGGCTACAAAGTCAGTTCCAAGCCAGCCTGAGCTACAAAGTGAGACCCTGTCTCAAAAAAGAAAGTGAGTAAAGATATTGTCTATACTGCCTTTCTCCGTGGAGGGGATTCCCCAGTGTCAGTCTGCCTAGCAGAGGTCCCCTGACACACACCTCCTCGACATCTAGCCTCTCAGGAAGGGGAGGGGGCATAGATCCAAACAATGGAAGAAGCCAGATCTAGTTCCCAGCCACTTCCTCCCAGAAGGACCTGGATAGGAAGCTTAGCCAGGGTAAGCCTGGATTCCAACTCCTAGGCACGTGGCCTACAGCAGGTACTTCCTCTCCCTCTGCTTCAGTCTCCTCCTCATCGGTAGATAAAGTGTGACAAAGACCCTGCATCCAGGAGGTTACATGAGTGTGCAGTCACAGATGCTGGAACGCCCAGGCCTGGAAAACACTGAGCACTCTTGGTAAGCTATTCGCTCTAGATCTTGGCAGTGTGCTCTCTCTAGAAGGCAGCATGGGCTTGGTAGAGCCGGAAAGGCAGTGCAAGCTGTTGCCCTCCCCCAGGGGCACCTGGATGAGGCTGGGGGTCAGCCCTTACTGTTTATTTTGCTCTCCTCCTTTTCCTTCCACTCCTGGAGCTCAGACCTCAACTGCTGCACCCTCTTCTTGTTCGAGTACTCCAAGATGTCGATGACATTCTAGGGAAGGAGCGAGGTCAGCTGACCACCAGCCTCTGCTGGCTCTCCAGCTCTTAGTGGGCTGTGGCCACAGAGTACTTCCATAACCCACTCCCAAGCCAGCAACCTGAGGAGAGGCTGGAGAGCCCCTACCTCCCACTCCAGGCCTCAATGGACCCCTTGCCATGGCCTGGGGCAAACGTCTTTCCCGCGTCCCTCGCTCACTCACACCTTGCTGTCCAGCCATCCAACTCCTTATGTGCCCTTTTGCTCCCTCTCAGCCCACGTCTGGGGCATCTGTTTCCTCTGCCTGCAACACTCATCCATTCAAGCTTCACCAGTTCACACCTCTGTAGGCTTCCGCTTAAGTATATGGCTTTCCGCAGGGAGTCTTCTTGATGCTCCAATGTCTGAGTCAGAGGTCCCCTTGGGACTCCCCAAGTCCTCTCCCATCCAGTATAGCACATAGCCAATGCTAACTGCAACTGCCTGTGACCCCATTAGAGGGAAGACTTTGTGTGGGCCAGGTGACTCATCATGGCTGCTCCCCAGGGCCCATAGGTACACCCAGGATGGTCCAAGGGGCTAGAGGAACGGCTCAGCTGACTTCAATCCCCAGTACCCACAGTAAAAAGCCAGGTGTGATGCTGCAGGTTTATAGTCCCAGCTCTGGGCCTGCAGAGACAGGTAGATCCCTGAGGCAGTCAGCTGAGTCTAACACACAAGCCTCAGGTCCCAGGGAGAGACCCTGTCTCAAAGAAGATGGCCAGCTCCTGAGAAACAGCATCACCTAATGGCTACCACGTGCGAGGGTGTGTGTGTGTGTGTGTGTGTGTGTGTGTGTGTGTGTGTACAGGAAGTTTGCTTGGGCTGAAGAACTGTGTGGCTTTTGTCTCTGTTAAAATTAGACTTTTGTCTACCAAAGCTTCTTAGGTGTAACTTCTCTTGGAGATAACACCCTTAGGGAAGTAAATAAGTGATTGAGGTCACAAGGACAGTGTGTCCCCACAAGACAGCAGCACTCTCTCTACACACAGAGAGAGAAAAAAAAAAAAAGCATAGTAGGACCTAAGAAGATGGTCATCTGCAGAATAGAAGAAAGGCTACAACAGAAGCCAGCCCTGCTGACCCCTTGACCTTGAACTTCCAGTCTCTACTGCTATGGAAGCTCTCCACCACGGCAGCCTGAGAGATGAATCCACCCCCACAGTCTGAACCTTTCTCTTCATCTCACAGACTCCAGGTCATCTCTGGGCAGAATGACGTCATAGAGAAATCATTCATCCACTCTCTGACTCTTCTCCAGCCCAGACTGTCAGGCCCTGTGACCTCCCACCCTCTCACCCCAGCACAAGGAGGGTGCTTTGCCAAGCTGCTCTTCACCCACAGACCCTACATGCCACCTCCGAGTTTCATTATAGCAGCGTGGGCCCCAGATAGTAGTATAGTTGTTCCTCTCCCTGACCCCCAGCAAGTTAACAGTGAACTCAATCAACTGTACTCCCTAAAAACAAAGGTAGCAGGGCAAGGAAGGCACAGATCCTGGGGTAAGGCTGCCTGGGTTCAAATCCTGGCTCCTTGCTATCTGGATGACCTGGAGCAAGTTCAATCCCCTGGCCTTGTGCTTTCCGTTTCTTTCCTGTAAAATGAGGACAAGAATAGCACCCACCCTGTCAAAATGTTGTGAGGTATATGTGACTGTATATAGCGCATTTGGTGTCTCACTGTGGTCGCCTGGCCAGCAGTGGTGGTAGTGGCTGCACCAAATACTTTCTACTGCACAAACGCCAGGAGTAGCCACAACCTCCCATTTGATGTTGTATTATTGTGATCCACTCCACCAAGTTCCAAGATACAACGTCAGCCCGAACTCTCCCTGATGGTAAGTGGGGATGAAGAGAGGCATTGCGTTTTCTCAGGTAGGTCGGGAGTGGCCAGCAGAGGGCGCGCCGGCACAGGAAGGAAGCTAGAAGAGGAGAGGTGGAGGCTCACCCCGAGAATGCCCTGCTGCTGCAGCATTTCGCGCACATTCATGGCCATGGTCTCCTCCATGTCCTGAATGGACTTGACGAGTTCCTGGTTGAGCTTGCTGAGGAAGCCCTCGTGGCTGTAGAGCTCCTGGAGTGAGGTCCGCTGGTTTCGAAGCATCGACTGTAGGAGGGGAGGAAGATAGCACTGTACCTAACTTGCAGAGGAGGGGGGTGGGGGGAAGGGCAGTGCTGAGAACCCAAGGCCTCCTGTAGTAAATGCTGCCAGGTGATTCCCCATCCCGTGCAGGTCAGAGTGCCTGGAAATGGAGACAACTAAGCAAGACACACACACACACACACACATACACACACACACACACACACACACACACACACACACACAAAATGTCACATCTCTAAGATGAGAATTCATCCTACAGTAGGTGGCTTATCACCATCTAATTAACAAACATCAATAGATAAGGATACTAAAGACCTCTTCAAATCAAAGAAAACTAGAAAGAATGAACATGATAATGGCCTAGTTAGGTA
Organism: Phodopus roborovskii; assembly: GCF_943737965.1. Lineage (NCBI taxonomy): Eukaryota > Metazoa > Chordata > Mammalia > Rodentia > Cricetidae > Phodopus > Phodopus roborovskii. The sequence goes on from NW_026125264.1 coordinate 3,242,676, forward strand.
AGAAGGCGGCAGAGATGACAGGCTAGGTTTGGACCAGAAGCAGGGAATGGTGGAGAAGAATACCCACATTTTCTTATCAGGCAAAATGCCCCTGTGGAAAGTGAGTCTGAAGGGGTAAGTGATTTGCCCAAGGTGACACCCAGTGGTACATAAGATCGATAGTGTTAGTGGTTAATAACAAATAATTTTAATAACTGCCCTACTGCCCTACATGAGGGTGGCCAAGTGCTGTGACTTGCTCTACGGTGACACATGGGATCTTTTCGCCCTGCAGCTCCCAAGTGGAGGCTCACAGAGGTTAAATGACACTGTCACACGGCCAGGAACCGACAGCGTCAAGACAGGGGAGCCGGACTTCAGAGACTCACAGTCTCTTTCCGCTACCCCACCACAAGAACTCAGGGATTGGTGCTGCAAGAAGCCCAGTGCGTGGTGGCACAGGCATTATCTCACAGCACGGGCCAAGGCAAGAGGACCGCATGGGTGATCCGTGTGAGTGAGGTAGAAATGCCCTGTCTCACAAAGCAAAGAAGGCCGGGTGGTGGCGGCACACACCTGTAGTCCCAGCACTCGGGAGGCAGAGGCAGGAGGATCTCTGTGAGTTCAAGGCCAGCCTGGTCTACAGAGTGAGTTCCAGGACAGCCAAGGCTACACAGAGAAACCCTGTCTCAAAAAAAATAAAATAAATAAAAATAAAAATAAAAGGAGGAAGGGAGGAAGAGAGGGAGGAGGAGAAGCTATGAGACGCTGGCTCACAGTGTGAATAGGACTAGGCTCTCCCAGATCTGCCATGGGGGTGAGGGGAACCTGGAGAAGTTAATTAACCTCAGATAACTCACTGATACTCATTCTAAGCAGCTAATAACTAATTGCTGCTTCAGAGAACTGCCATTTAGGAATGAGATAAAATCTCCAACGCTGCCACTGGGGCAATGTGGTAAGCGAGCCCAATGTGTGCACAGCAAACAGCTGACACTGGTTTCTTTGGCTCTAGTGTCCCCTAGCTACCCCCAGCAACACTCACGCGCGTGCGTGCGCACGCGGGCGCGCGCACGCACACACACACACACACACACACACACACACACACACACACACACACCGCTCCCGTTTCCATCCTGTCTGAGTGTTCTCTTCTCTAGTCTTTATGGTCATCCTGATTTGACCATCTGCCCTGGCCCTCAGCTCCTGTGTGCTGTACCAGATAACAATACCAGTGCAGGTGCAGCGTGGCTGCTATGTGCCAGCGCTATGTCCTGCCCTCGCTTTACCTCACAGCAAGCCTAGGAGACATGCACTGATTAGTCTCACTTCATAGAAGTTCAGATTCCACAGCATACCCAAGGTCACACACAGCAGAGCTATTGTCCATCGCTAATAACCACTCCACTTTTTTGCTCCCACATCCCAAGACCCCAAAATACAAAAAAAAAAAAAAAAAAAAAAAAAAGCCATTCTCAAGTCCCTAGGAACAGAGCTCAAATTGCTGGTGGAATGAAAAGCTGGGAATACACATTGATAACCTGGTTACTCTGAGAAATGGGATTTTATGACCTCTGCTCCAGAAATGTATGTGTCTGACCGCAGATCTGGCGTGGTATGGTGCTGTCTCCTGCGTGATCATGCCGTCAACATGCAGTCATGCAATTACTATGTGTAGCTGTGTCTCCACTCGCAGCTACTTCCTTCTAGGACCCCTACCCCACACAAGGGCCCCTTCAGCCTGCACTCCAGACTTAGGCGTGGCCCCTCACCTGTATGTTATTGCCATGTTTGTGGTCGTTATTTGAAACAGGTTCTCATTCTGTGGTCCAAGCTGGCCTTGAACTCACCATGCAGCCTGAGCAGTCCTCCTGCCTCAGACTCCCAAGCGCTGGGGTCACAGGAATGAGCTATCATGGCCTATGGCTTATCACTTCACATTTAATATATGTGTCTCCCCAAGGTCAGAGCCCAGCCCTGGCGAATCTCCAAGCTCAAAGTACAGCAAGTGTTCAGTCAGGACCTGCTGACGGAATGAATGAATGAATGAATGAGTGAATGAATGAATGAATGCTTACAAAAGACGGCATGAAGAACTGCTGAGGGGCACAATTTACTGCAACGGTGGCCATGTCCATACCGTGTGTCACATAAAAACACACAAACTCCCCTACAGTCAGGATAGAAAGAACATCAGAAACAGACCTTCCTACAAATGATGGACCCATTGAAGCCATCTGGCAAAATCACAGCTGAAGGGAAAAACACAGGTTTTTGTTTTTATTTTTGAGACAGATTCTCACAATTTAACACTTACTGGCCTGGAACTATGTTTGAGGTCACTCTCTGCTACATAGTGAGTTAAGGCAAGCTAGCAAACTAGACCAATCTTTTAAAAGAAAAAAAAAAAACTTTAAAATATGGATCAATCCAGGCTGTGGTAGCACATGCCTTTAATCCCAGCACTCAGGAGGCAGAGGCAGGCAGATCTCTGTGAATTGGAGGCCATCCTGGTCTATGGAGTGAGTTCTTGGACAGCCAGAGGAGTTACACAAAGAAACTCTATCTCAAAAAACAAAAATCATCATCATAATAATAATAATAATAATAAAATATGATTTAAGTGATTAACGAAGCTGTAAAACAATGTATAACAACGGTGGGCATGGCAACACACACCTGTGTCCCAGCACTCTGGAGGCAGGGACAGCAGATTGTGAGTTCAAGGCTAGCCTGTTACCCAGTGAGACATGGCCTGGGGAGGGAGGTGGGAAATGAGTTAGCTACAATGGTACCAGCTGATGTGAAGAACCTTTTCCAAGTAGCACTCCCAGATGAGCAGGGCTCTGTGTGCTGCCAGCACTAAGACAAGCCACTGGTATACTTCCAATGCAGAGAACTAGTCTAAGCCTTTCAGTCTAAACACAACAGCCCAATCTGAGCTGCTTTGGCCCCCATGCCACAGTTTTCTGGCTGTGCGACCTGGTACAAGCCATTTCTTTCCCCGTCTGCAAAATGAAAGGAGTGAAGTGTGCACACAGCTTGCCAGCTTGCCATGGGGAGGAAACGGACGGTCTGAGGAGCAGACCGTCTGCTGCTCTGGGCCTCTCTTACCCGCATCAGCCGAACTTTGGCCTGCATCTTCCCATGGTGTGCTTGTTCTCTTCTTCGAAGTCCTCGTAGATTCTTTGCTAAGTTTGCCATCTCTACAGAGGTCTGGGACTGCACTGCTGAGGACAGATGGGGAAGGGCAGAGAGAATGGGGGTACACCCAGGCCTGGGCTCAGGTCCCCAGACAGTGCAATCAGCTGGGCCCAGCCCCAGCCCACTCATATACAGGTTTGCCGTGTAGCACAAACAAGGGTGAAGCTGCTGCCCACGAGAAACACCCAGCTCTACGCTGGGCCTTGTTTTGGGGCGGGAAAGCCCAGAAGAATGCAGTGATGTGGGGGTGACTGAGGGGTGGCTAGCAAGAGCAGAGATGGCCAGGGTATAAGCTTCAGTTTCCCTTCAGGGTCAGTCTATTCCCTGGAAGGTGAACTTAAAGAAAACATTGAGGGAAACCAGGCCAACCTTACTGTCAACCAGACAAAAGTCAAGAACTACCACCACCATCATCCCTACCACAGCCAGGCATGGTGATACATGCCTTTAACACTTGGGAGGCAAAGACAGGAGGATCTCTTTCAAGTTAGAGGCTAGCCAAGACTACATAGAAAGACCTGTCTCAAAAAATAAAATGAAGAGCCTCCCCCCTCTGTGTTCCTCCAGCTCCTGACACAGAGAGGGGCAGCAAGTGGGTCACCATGTCCAACAAACCCAAATCCCTGCTCTCCCCACCTGGCGGGGAGAAAGGTCAGCTGAGGCAAGAAGGGCTTTCTAGCAGCTCTGGCACCTGGAAGGCCACATGGTCTCCAGTCCCTCAGTCCTCCTATAAGATGGGAACAGCCATGCCCGCCTCATAGGTGGGTCATGAAGACTGGATGAGACATCAGTGTGCCCTAAGGCGTTTAACACAGTAACTGTCACATCTTCAGGGCTGGCTCCTTGCTCCTAGCTACTATCATGTCTAGTGATCACAGAAGCTATGCACAACTCCTCCCCCGCCCCCAGCCATCTCTGCAACACCGTGAGTGGCAATCAGACAGAGTAAAGGCTCTTCCCGAGCAAATGCTTAGGATAGGAATACAGCTCAGCTGGTACCATGCTGGCCCAGCATGCACAAAGCCTTGAATTTAATCCTTAATACTGCATCAACTGGGCATGGTGGTTCCAGCCTATACTCCCAGCACTGAGGACGTGGAAGCAGGAGGATGACAGCCTGGGCTGCATGGGAAGGGAGGGAGGGAGGGGAGAGGCATAGGGTGGGGGAAAGAAACCCTGCTTCCTATCAGACAGTTCTGTACCAACACGGAACCACCACTCAGCTGCTCCTCTCCAGCCTCATCTCCACCAACATCCCTACTCTGAGTACAGCTGCTCACTTGAGAACCATACTAAGTATTTAACAGGCCAAGATCCTTAATTCTGGGAAATTTTAATATTAAGTGCTGAGATGATAAGTTACTCTTACTACATATATGCTAACTACATAGATAGCTCTCTCCTAATCCTCCTGCCTCTGCCTCTCAAGTGTTGGGCTCACAGGCAGGTGCTAAACTAAACTATTGGGACTTTAGAAGAATGTAAGATTGCCCACAGGTACAAGCCTGCTGTTAAGATATACAGAAGTATTACTTTTCTGTTTGTACCTTGTTGGATTTTTTGGTATGTGCATGTGTGTTTTCATATGTTAGGACAGGTGAGTGTACAAGTGCATGTGTGTGATCATGCATGAGGAGGCAGAGATTGTCAACAATTGCTATCTTCATTAGCTCTCCACCTTATTATATCGAGCACAGCCTCTCACCTGAATCCAGAGCTTAGCAATTCAGCCAGTCTAGCTAGCTGGCCAGCCACAGAGACTGGCAGGTCACTGGGGCCTGCAGGCTTCCATCGTAGCTGAGAAAACTTGATCCCCAGGTTCAGGGAGAGAACCTGCTTCAGAGGAGTAGGTGGCGTGTGATAGAGGGCACTCAGCACCTTCTTCTGGCCTCTCTACACATGCACACTAATGTGTGCCCCTGCCCACACATGTGCTTATACATTCACATACAAAAATATTGTAATAAATTTAAAAAGGAGAAGTACTGAGATGTATAGGAACATCTCATTATTTCATCTGAGACAGCCAACATCATTTCAGAGAGCTACGTCTTTCTGCAAGCCACCAGTGACATATGCACGGCCCAGTTTTCCTTTACCAGCTTTGGATGTTGTACAGATTTTCCTAGGGGGATGTGATGATATTTTGTTTGTGATCTAACAATAAAGCTTGCCTAAAAATCAGGGTACAAAGCTAGCCACACTAGTTAGCCACAGAGTCCAGACAGTGGTGGCACACACCTTTAATCCCAGTGCTCGTGATCTCTGTTAGTTCAAGGCAACCCTGGGCTAATGAAATCGATCCAGTCTAAAAGAGAAACAGAGCTCACACAAAAGTAACCCCAGTACTTGGGAGTGACACGCCTTTAATCCAGCACTAAGGAGGTGGATACAGAAAGGAATATGGCTGGGCTGAGAGAGGAATATAAAACGGGACGAGACAGGAGCTCAAGGCAGTTTGAGCAGCAGTTAGTCTGAAGCAGTCTGAGGATGGGATGCAGTCTGAGGATTCGTAGGGACAGGATTGCTGCTTTTAGTCTGAGCACTGGTAGAGAGAGGTAAGAACTCTAGTGGCTGGCCATTCTGCTTCTCTGATCCTTCAGCTTTCATCCCCGATAGCTGCCTCTGAGTTTTTATTATTAAGACAAAAGAGAATTTGTGCTACAGGGGGATATGAGGAAAAAGTCTGTCCACCCCATACAGGGCATGGATGCCAAACCAAAGAATGACTCCACCCAAGTCTAGCTTAGGGAACCAGTAAGCTTATTGGGGCCACTTACAGGAGTGTGGACATGGGCTTAGAAGGGTGTGGGCAACTCAAACCCACCCCCAAATGGGTGACAGTTCATAAAAGCTGCATATCATAGCATATGTGTAGAAATCAGGGGACAGCTTTCTGGTGGGGGGGGGTGGGTCTCACCTTCCACCACATGGGACCTAGGGATTGAACTCGGGTCATCACTTTAACTGGTTGAGCCATCCTTTTACTCTGATGGACTCCAGTATAACTATTTTTCTTCCCTGGACTGAGCTTCCTGGAATTGAAGTTACAAACCTGTTCAGTGTGGGTGTTGGGAACCAAACCCAGGCCCTCTGGAAATGCTCTTAACCACTGAGCCTTCTGTCCAGCACCCCTCTCTCTGCTTTGTATTTTAAGGCTGAGTCTTGCTAAGTTGCCCTGGCAAACCTTTAACTGACTATCATCAGTTAGGATCACAGGCCTGGGCCACCAGGCTTAGCTTGGCCAACTGCCTTTTTAAAATATACATACAATATTTCTCATTTACTCCTTCCTCCTCCACCCAATTCCTCCAGGACACACCCCCATGTCTTCCTCCCAGCCTCAATTTCATATCTTTATAACTCTCTCTCATATTCATCTTCATATAACTCATCTCATATTCTCTTCAGCCACTGAAGCACAGGCAACCTCCAAGAGTACCAGGCATGCAAGTGGTACATACACATACATGCAGGTAAAATAATACACATGAGATAAAAGTAATTTTTAAGGGGGCTGGAGAGATGGCTCAGCAGTTAATACTGGCTGCTCTTCCAGAGGACCAGGGTTCAATTCCCAGCACCTACATGGCAGCTCACAACTGTTCCAGGGTATCTAACACCCTCATACAGATAGACATGCAAGCAAAGCACCTACTTTTTAAAAAAGAAATGAAAAATAAATTTTAAAAACTCAAAAAGATGGTTTGGGGTGTAGCTCAGTAGTTATGGACCTGTGCTGTCATGCCCACTTTCACATGAGAGCTGGTGATCTGGACTCAGGTTTGCAGGACAAACACTTTACTCTCTCACCTTCCCTGTATTTCTTCAAACAAGGAATGGTCCAAATACCTGTTCTTTAGTCTGGACTTGGTGTCAGAGGGAGGGGGATTTCTATGAGTTTGAACTTGTTCTACGTACTGAGACCTTCCTGACTCACATAAATATAATATGTAAAAAATATATGTATATAAAGAGGTTCTGGGGGTAGATAGGATGCAGATTGGCTTTTCCTGGGGAGGTGTGAACATTTAGACAGGGCACCAACAATAGACCAGATACATTATTCTACCTGAATCTAGCCAGTGGAGCCAGTGTTTACTGGGGTTACTTGAAGGAGTATGAGTTAAGGATGACTTAAGAGATCACAGGTGGCAGAGATAGCTCATAGGCAGCTGCATCCCCCAAAGCCCACCCAAGCATGGGTGAACGTTTGTGAAAACTGCCTTCCTAGAGCTCCCTGCTTGAAAACAGCTCTGCCATCACTCTCTGAACAGCTGTAACGATTCATGAATCCTAGAGAAGGGATCTTCCAACTCTTTATTTAAGGAATTTCTTGAGCCTTAAAACTTTCCTTTGCTTCCTAAGCCCTGTAAGTTTCCTTTACTTCTCCCTCCATGGGGTTAGGGGGGGTCTGTTAGCAGGAAATAGCTACATAACACAAGGGCTACTCTTTATAGTTCAGGTTACCCTTGAACTCATGATCTACTGACTTTTTCTCCTGAATGCTGGAGGGATCATCTGGGTGTACCACAGAGCCTAGCCCACACAATCCTTTTTCAGTTACCAGAAAGATGAAAGACTCTTCCAAGTGAGCAAACAGCATTGCCAAGACCTCAGAATTTCCCTGGGAAGGTTAACAATGCTGTGATGGAGTCTATTAATTCCCCAAACTGTTTGTTCCCATCCTGAACATAGAGCCAGCTTCCCAGGCAGACATGGCCATGTGATCAGAGTTACAACCCACAGAAGGAGTGCAAATGGTATGTGTCACTTCAGGTCTGGGTCCCCTTGTTCTTGTTCTCTCTTTCTTCTCTGCCAGCAGATGTTCTCAAGGGCTTACCAAACGTTAAACCCATGAGGCTAAAGGAGGAGTAAATATGATAGAACACTAGATAGATAGATAGATAGATAGATAGATAGATAGATAGATAGATATATCAGAGTAAATGAGAAATACTGTCTGTATATTTTAAAAAGCCAGTTGGCCAAGCTAGGCCTGGTGGCCCAGGCCTGTAATCCTAACTACTTAAGAGTTTGCAGGACAAACGCTGAATCACTGTATGGAACAGACCAGCCTCTCCCACACATCTACAAATACATTCCTTAGAAAATGAACTTCCATATCAGTACCTGAAGATTGAAGGCTATTTGTCATATTAGTTAACCTAATATGAACAGTGTAAAGGACCAAAAGCAGCTATTCCAGCTTATCCCCAACACCCACCATAGCTCCCCAGAGCCTCTGCCCACCTGGCTGGATACTAGACCAAGTCTTCATTTTGCTTTTGCTGTGGCCTTTGGCTTGTCGGAGAGGAGGCAGAGTAGACGGCTTCAGGTTCTTCCCTGACCACTGTTAGGGAACACAATGCACCACACGTAACACAGTCAGTTCCAGGCTCTGAGGGTTCAGCTCCAGCTTGCCCTTTTCGGGTTACCTGTATCCTAGAGCAAGCAACCTGAGCTCGAAGCCTTGATTTTCTCATTCGTAAAGTGAACCTAATAACTCAGCCTAAGGCCTTGAGTTGTGAGAGGTATTTGCAAAACTTCTGTTGTATCAAGTAGCCAGAACTCACCAAAAGCATGTAGGCCATGAGATACTAAGAACTTGAAGAAACCGAAAGCATGGAAAACTCCCAAGACCCACCCTCTGGCAAGTGGAGCAGCAATGAGATCAGTGAGCAGCTTGATTCACCCTTTCGATCGGGTAATGAGTGGCATTAAGTGAGTTTCAGAGGCTTGCTTCAGAGGCTCTGCTAGGCTTGACATTCAGGTCCAGGCTCAGTTATCACGACCATGGGAGCTGACGGCAGGTAGAACACAGGATCATGGAGACCTCCACCCACACCGGTCCATCCTGTCCACCCTTCCGGGACTCACCAGTACTTGAGACTTGTGCCCTGAGGAATGAGTCCTAGGGTAGGTTTGTCTGGAAAGAATAAGGAGTGGGTGGGAGAACTTCCATCAATCCCAGCTCAAGGAGTGATCCTACTCTTTACCAAGCACACCAGCGAGCTGGAGCCTGGAGAGCAAAGGCCCACGCATGCGTGCTTCGCCACCCGGCCACGCTCTCTGCTTACTTGTGAGCCATTGGGGAAAGAGGAGTCCTGATCTTCTAGGCACAGACCGTCTCCAGAAGCCCGTGAAGCTTCTGCTACTTCTTGTCTCAGAATGGATCCCAAGGAGACCAGCGCTTTCCCTAACGCCTGGTCTCCAAGGAAACGCAACTGTGTAGAGCAGAGGGAAATTAACCTGCCAGACAAAACTGCCAGGAACGCACCAACCTGGTTTCAAACGTCTTTCTCTTTCCCTCCACCATCATCAAACTTTCATCAGATTTGCTTTTTCGTCCTCACTCCTGACTGTGCTTCGTACTTCATCAAGAATATCATGGAGATTAGGAAACATGACGCGTTCATAACACACACAAACTTCCTGCATCCATGGATTAATCTCCACCCCTGACCAGTTCCCACACTTCCGCTCCAATCCCATATGCTCCCATTTTCTCAAAGATATTCGAAGAGCACGAAATCAAGCCAAGCCACTTTCCAGCGTGAATGAGGCCCTCAGGAGCAGAGGAGCTATTGACAGTTGATGGTTGCTAGGGAAGTGAAAGTCAGCTTTCTTTAGGGGTATGGCCTGGTAAACCACCCATGCTCCAGAAGATGGCCCCACACCCATGCGTGTGAAGACAGCAAGCATTGAATTCAGTGGCTTGTAAAGGAAGAGGACAAGAAGTTGGGAGGGGGATGGGAGAGTGGACCGGGAGGGGAGAGTGGGGAGTACAAATGATTGCAGTAAGGTGTAAGCATTGTGAAACTCTCAAAGGGTAAATTGGAGAGGGGAGACTAGGCTTCTTGAGGGGAGGGAGGGCTGATTTTCTGTTCAGCTTTGGCTGGCTTGGAACTGAGGCTTCCCACCTCTGCCTCCCAAGTATTGAATTAAAAGCATGTGCCACCATGCCCAGCTGACACGGGCTCTCTATGTCTCAGTGCCCTCCTGGTTTTCTCCTACATTTCTTCTCTCTTCTTTGAAGCATACTCACTTACATAACCAACAGAGCTTCATTTCTTCTGTACAAAAAGTGACCACTTCCCTGCTGTCCACCCTCCCACAAAGCTCTCCTCTCCCCTAACACTGCCTTTATCAACCTCATCCCTGACTTCCCCTTTACTAAATCCCTTCATCATTTCTCAATCATCACCTTATTGGGCCTTTCTCCAGCATTGGACACAGCAAATCACCTCCTGCCTTGAAGTATTTACATAAGTCAATGTCCAGGAAGCTACTCTTTTGAACAGCTTCCTTCTTCCTTTTCAGCCTCCTTCTTGGCTCTTCTTATTCTGTCTGTCATTAGCATGTCCCAAGGCTCCCGTCAGGCCCTCTCCTCTCTGTCACTCTTACCCCTTCTGCTGCAGGGATCTCATGGCAGCATCTAAGGCAGCAGGTCCTACTGCATGAGCGGTCAGGACAGGGAGAGAAGATGCAAATTGTTCAGCTTGCTTTTTCCCTTTTATTCAGTCCAGGCCCCACAACACACACACACACACACACACACACACACACACACACACACACACGGAATGGTGCCATTTACATTTAGGCTTGTCTTCCCATTTCAATTAACCTAATGTAGGAAATCCCTCACAGAAATCTGTTTCCATGGTAACCCTAAATCCCACCAAGCTAACAACCAAGGTTAACCTTCACTCTCATGGCTTTCTCTCCAGTCCAGGCCTCCATACTAAAAATTACAGCTGCATGCACCCAATTGCCTAGTTAATGTCACAGCTTGGGTGTCTAAAAGGCATCTGTAATCCGTGCTATCCCTGAACTCTGTATCTTCTTTCTTGAAGGCATTCTTGACTTTTCATCTGTTGTGGGATATTTTGAACACATTCTGACACTCCGAGACTGCCAATAAAGTTGACTTTGAATCAAGGAGGCTGGAGTTACCGATTAGCTGACCAGAATTAACCATAAGAGTTTTTGGTGGACGCAGATTAGGAGAGACACACACAGAAAGCAATAGAGAGGGGCTAACAAAGATTGCAGGGCCTTTAAGATATGGGAAGCATGGAGAAGCAGGGTCAGGTGATCTTTTCTCCATCACTCTATGATCTATCAGATTTTTACCCCAAAATCTGACTCCCAAATTTTATTTAATAATAGAACAATAAAATTAAGCTTCACTTATCCCACAATAAACCATGAGCAAAACCTGGAATGGTGGCCCACATCTGTAATCCCAACAAGACAGCCTGTCTCAAAAACAAAACAAAAAAAAAATCAAGATTATGTCTATAGTACCTTGAAAAGACATCTAAAACTGGATCATTTAACACTCAAACTATATGCATACATCCACACATATTCATGACCCTAAATTACAGTGCCACCTTCTACCTTCACCCTACTTCAGTTCTCTCTACACACACTAGGCTTGCTGGAACATATAGTTAAGAGAACTGCATTAGGGCTCTCTACAGCAGCAGAACTTATAGACTATACATAATATGGGGATTTATCGGAATGATTGGTCCAATTAATCCAACAATACAACAATGGCTGGCTATGAATGGAAAGTCCAAGAATGCAAAAGTTGCTGAGTCCACAGGGCTAGATGTCTCAACTGGTCTTCAGCAGACACTGAAATCCCTAAGAAGTAAGCTCCAGTGCCAATGAAGGATTGGATTTGCTAGCAAGGCAAGAGCAAGCAGGCAATGAGCAAAAGCTTCCTTCTCTGCCAATCTCTGTCCCAGGCTGCGGCACCAGTCAAGCTTACAACCAAGAATAGCTATCATAAGAATATTACCATGTAAAAGCAAGGGAGAAAGAGCAAATGACTTTAAACTCTCCAAAACTTCAACAGAAAGATGTTACCATAAACTACTAAGGCAAAGCTCTAAAATTTTTCCACCCTCTAAAACTCACAGGTGCTAGCAGGGCATGGTGGCACTCACCTGTAACCCCAGCACTCTGTAGATAGAGGAAGGAAGATCAAGTAGTTCAAGATTATCCTCATCTACAGAGCTGAGCTACATGACCACATAAGATTCTGTCTCTAAATAAATTTTTAAAAAAGAAAGCTGAGGTAGGGATCTAGGGAGATGGTTCCATGCCTCTTGGAGAGGACTTGGGTTTGATTCCCATCACCTACATAGTGGATAACAACCATATTAACTCCAGAGGATCCTACACTCTTTTCAGACCTCTACAGTCCTAGGCATGCACATGGTACACAAATACAGACACAGACAGAATATAAAAATGAATACTTAAAAAAGAAAGAAGGCTGAAGCAAGAGAATGGAGTTTCAAGCCAACCTCAAAAACAAAAACAAACAACAAACAAAAAACCAGCTCTCAGGAGGCAGAGGCAAGTGGATTTCTGTGAGTTCAAGGTAAGCCAAATCTACAGATCAAGTTCCAGGACAGCCAAAGCTACACAGAGAAACCCTGTCTTGGGAAAATAAATTAATTAATTAATTAAATAAAATCAAAATAAATAGCCAGGCATAGTGAATATGCTCATAATCCCAGAACATGAGAAGGAGGAAGGATTAGGAATTCAAGATCATCCCCTTAACTATAGTGAGCTTGAGGCCACTCTGGTTTACATGGATTCTGTATCAGAAAAGCCCAGAAGTAATTAATACATTTTTAAAAACCAAGGCAGAGGGCTGGGGGGAGGGGGTGTTGCTCACTAGCAGAGCATTGTCCTAGTATGCACAGGCCCTAGTTTCAACTCCTAGCATCATAGATATGGAGAGAGAGAGAAAGAGAGAGACAGAGAGAGGGAGGGAGAGAGAGGGAGGGGGAAAGGCAGAGAGAGAGAGAGAGAGAGAGAGACTACAGAACATTTCTATGTTGAGGGGAACTGAGAAAGTCCCAAGTAAATATGTGTTGAATTGAGCACAGTCATGTAAAAGCACCCCATGCTTCAGACCCATGACATGAAAGCCTTCTCTGGGGAAGGCTTGGGGAGTGGCAAACCCTCAGGCTGGCCTCAGTCCTCCAGGGTATTTACAGCCTGAAGCCACCCCCAACAAAGACCCCCTCTGAGACTAGCCACCTCCTCCCCCTGCTCTGCATAGTAAACACACTGTTTCCCACTTAACAGAAGGTACCTTCCATCTGAGCAAGGATAACCTACAATGATTCCGGCTTTTCTTAATTTTTAGTGTTTTTGTTATTTTGAGACAGGGTTTCTCTGTGTAGCCCTGGCTGCCCTTGAGCTCAATCTATAGACCAGGCTGGCGTCTAACTCACAGAAACCAGCCTGCCTCTGCCTCCTGAATGCCTCCACAATTCCCAGTTTTCTATAGGTGGGTGGTTAATCTCAACTGTCAATTCAATGAGCTCTGGAGTAACCTAGACTGGCCTCTGGGCAAGTCTATAGGGAATTGTGTTGATTAGGTAATTGAGGAAGGCCTACCCAGTGTGAGTGGTGCTATTCCCTGGCTGGGTCCTGAACTTATAAAATAGAAAGTGAACTGAGCAAAAGCTTGCACCCTATCTTTTGTCTGACAGTGATTGTAATATGATAAACTGCTCCAGGGTTTTGACTGTTTTGACTTCCCCACTATAATGGGCTGTATTTTGAACCCCTCCTGGAATACAGTTCTGGAGCTGGAGAGATGGCTCAGTGGTTAAGAGTGCTGGCTGCTCTTCCAGAGACCTCCATTTGATTCCAGCACCCACCATGGTGGCTCACAACCATCTATATTATTACAGTTCCAGGGGATCTGATGCCCTCTGCTTGCCTGCATGACCACCTGCATACATGTAGTGCATGTACATACACATAAAATAATCTTTAAAAATTTTAGCCAGACACTGGTGTCAGCATGCCTTTAATCCCAGCACTCAGGAAGCAGAGGCAAACTGACCTGAGTTCAAAGCTAACCTGGTCTACAAAGTTTCAGGATGGCCAGGACTACACTCGAAAAAATAAAAACATAAACTACACACGAGGCTGCCCATTGACTCTGTCAAGTGATCTGAACTCCTGCTTCCTTGCCTAAAAAACTGGTGTAGTTACAGCACTGGTTTTACAGAGGATGCTTCTATGTGATAAAGCCTGGAAAGTGCTTATTACACTATGGGGTACTTAAAAACTTTTAATATATGGTTATTGCCCACATGAGCAGGCTTTATGTGTTTTCTAATTTTTTTTTTTTTTTTTTTTTTTTTTTTTTTTTGTGCCTATGTGGACTGGCATTGCATACCAAGTCAGGAAACAATTTGGTGTTTCTTTCTTTCCCTTCAAGTAGGTTCCAAGGATCCAACTCAGATCTCCAGGGTTATGCTTCAAGCACCTTGACCTGCTAAGGATTCCACGGACCTGTTTTGTTTCCTCTCCATTCTTAGTGTGTCTTTGTGTTCTTGTCTATAAAACCACGGTGGAGGTGAAGTAGCTTCAGGAAGAGTCAATGCTTTCTTTCCACCATACTGGTCTGGTCCCAGGGATGGAACCCAGGGACCGTGTGACAGCAAGGGCCTTTGCCCACCTACCAAGCCACTTTATCCCCGTTTTGTGCTTTGTGACAAGGTTTTTCTGTTTCTCTTGCTAGTCTGGCTTAGCCCACACTAGGTAGATCTAGCTGAATTTGCCTCTATTTCCCAACACATATGTGGACCATTATGCCTAGCCCACACAAGTTCTGCAAAATACAAGTAATGTACAGTACTTGTAAATGAACCAGTATAAATACCAGCGAATAGATATAGATGTAGAAATTAAGTATGGGCACACACACAATTTTTTAAAAGTATGTAGCTGGGGGGGTCTGGAACTCAGATTTGCCAGACTCTACCTTTTAAGTGCTGGAATTAAACATGTGTGCCACCATTGCAACGTATTTTTATTTTTAACGATGTGTATATGTGTGTGTGTGTGTGCACGAATCCCTGTAGAAGCAGAAGCGGCAGTTACAGTCAGTTGTAAGTCGCCTGACACTGAGCCTCCTCTCCAGCTCTTAAAAAAAAAAAAAAAATGCCAAAAAGTTAATGGGAAAGTCTTCACAAAAAAAATAATAATAATAATAATAATAACTTCTCTGTATATTTGAAAGTGTTCATAACCTAAAAATGGCGGGAAAAAATTAATGTCTTGTGCTCCAGGGGCCTCCATTTCTTTTGCTTTTTAACATAAAAGCATCACTCAAACGATGAGCGAGATCGTGGTGAACTCTGTACGGTCTTTGGACGAGCTCCTGGAATGAAATCGAGGCCTGCTTGCGAAACGCCAAAACCTCGAGAGCGAGGCCGCGGGCCCAGCCTCCAGGGCAAGGGCGGGCGAGCGGGCGAGCGGGCGGGCGGGCTCGGCCCTCCGCAGGGAGGAGGCTGGCGGGGGCCAGGGCTGTCTCCGGCCAGCACGAGATTCGGGCACACAACACTTCCAGGAGAGCGGAAGCCTGAAGCGTCGGGTTTCAGAGCGGGGCGGGGAGTCGCCCACGCAGCCCGCAGCCCGCATCCCTCATCCCGAGCAGGCGCGCGCCATGGGCATCTCGAGCCGCGGGAGCGAGTGGAGGATGCTGGGAAAGAGGTAACATGGCCACCGGCGGCGGAGCAGAGGAGCATCTACAGCGGGGCCGGCTGCAGCTCCCGCTGCCCGCGCGGCCCGCCGCCCGCGCCGAGGAAGCCGAGGGCGTCCGCGAGAAGATGGGCTGGGCGCAGGTAGTTAAGAACCTGGCGGAGAAGAAGGGCGACTTCCGCGAGCCGCGCCGGCGCGACGAGGCAGGCAGCGGTGCGAGCGGCGGGCTCGGCAGCCCCGCGGGCCTGACCGCACCGAACCCCGGCGACTTCCCACCCGCCGGCCGCGGGGACCCAAAGGGCCGCCGTAGAGACCCTGCGGGCGAGGCGGCAGACGCTTGCAGGAAGAAGGACGCGGCAGACGTGAGTCGAAGGAAGAAGGCCGAGGTGGCGGCGCCCATGGCGACCCCCGCCAGGCCCGGCGCGAGCGAAGACGCAACCGAGAGGCCGCTACAGGACGAGCCTTCGGCCGCCGTCCCGGGGAAGGGCCGCTTCCTCGTGCGCATCTGTTTCCAGGGAGACGAGAGTGCCTGTCCGACCCGGGATTTCGTGGTGGGCGCGCTCATCCTGCGCTCCATCGGCATGGACCCCGACGACATCTACGCGGTCATCCAGATCCCCGGCAGCCGCGAGTTCGACGTGAGCTTCCGATCCGCCGACAAGCTAGCCCTGTTCCTCCGCGTGTACGAGGAGAAGCGAGAGCTGGAGGACTGCTGGGAGAACTTTGTGGTGTTGGGGCGGAGCAAGTCGAGCTTGAAGACCCTCTTCATTCTCTTCCGGAACGAGACCGTGGACGTGGAGGACATCGTGACCTGGCTCAAGCGCCACTGCGACGTGCTGGCCGTGCCCGTGAAAGTGACCGACAGGTTTGGGATCTGGACCGGCGAGTACAAGTGCGAGATCGAGCTGCGCCAGGGGGAGGGCGGAGTGAGGCACCTGCCCGGGGCCTTCTTCTTGGGAGCGGAGCGGGGCTACAGTTGGTACAAGGGGCAGCCCAAGACGTGCTTTAAGTGTGGTTCCCGGACCCACATGAGCGGCACCTGCACGCAGGACAGGTGTTTCAGGTGCGGGGAGGAGGGGCACCTGAGCCCTTACTGCCGGAAGGTCATCGTGTGCAACCTCTGTGGCAAGAGAGGGCACGCCTTTGCCCAATGTCCCAAAGCGGTTCACAATTCCGTGGCAGCTCAGCTCACCGGCGTGGCGGGCCACTGAACGCACGTCTGCCTGCCGGGGTGAGTGAACACTCAGCCAGCTTACCCTTCATAAGTGCCAAAACTTTTTTTTTTTTTAAGACCATTTTTTTATCGTTTTGGAAGGAGATATTTCTAAAACCTAACAGACATTCTCTCTTACGCCTTTTTAAAACCACGTGTGCTCCTTTTCGGCCTGTTTGAAATGGTGAATTTTACCAGGAAGGACTATTCGGAACTGTAGCATGCAGATACGTGGCCTGCCTCCCTGTTTTCCCCTCCCATCTTGCATTTGTTTTGGTACTTTGGTCGACACCCCGTCGTCTCCTTTGTACTTTTTACTACCTCCCTCCTAATACATTGTCTCCGTAGAAGATTTTTGCCCTTTGGGCTGTCCTGCTCATCCTTATACCTCCGCCGCGGGTACAGGGCCCAACGCGGGACTCCACTAAGTGTTTATTGAGTCGAAAACGTTTCTGTCAAGAGTGCCTACGTTCTGCAGCTCTCCGCTGGGCTCTTTTCATTTGCTGCTTCTATGTGATATGAGAATTTGTGAAAACAGTGTTGCTGGAAGTGTGTGATCTGAATAAGCTCTGAATGGTGGCCAAGGGCCTCTCCTAGCATAAAAATGTATCTGCTTTGTGACAGCTCCTTGTGGTGACTCAGAAGCCCTTCTATAGGAGCGTGGAACTGAGGCAGTTCTGCTGGAAAAGACCCAAGAGGTGGCTTTTGTTGGATTTTCTTTGGGGGAGGTTGCTTTCATTTTCTTTTTGATTTGAGACAGGGTCTCCTTGTAGCCCTGACCGGCTTGGAACTGGCTGCATTGGCTGCCAGGCTGGCTTCAAACTTAAGTGATCCTGTCACCTCTGCCTCCCTGAGGGTTTTTTACACTAATCCCTTGGTTTTCCAGCAGATGAAGTGAACCCAGAGACGTTAAATGACTGGGTCAAAGTCCACAGCTGTGTGTCGCCTCATATCGTCCATAGTAGAGTCCCCTGACCCCCAGCCCGGTGCTCATCCCACTACCTCTCACACTTCACAACAATCTCCTCGACACGACACCGGTGGGCCAAGGAAGTCTGTCTGCTCCCTCCATGGTGATGATCCCAGCATAAAGCTGAGAATCCATCCCCTGAACGCAGAAAGAGAAAGCTTGGCTTGCCACTTGATAGTACTAGGGAGCTAGGGAAAGGACCAGCGAACATACTCCGGGCCTCATGAGTCCGTCCTTAGGAGTACCACATCTTAAATGTTCCAAGGCCTTCCCCTCCAGCTGCCACTGTAATCAGTGAGAAATGGTTCCCCTCAGTAACGAAAGTTGCCAGACGTTTACATTTGCACCTCTGCCTCAGCTGCCAGGAACCCTAGAGAGAGCTCATCGGAAACCTTCAACCTCTGACCCTCAGGAGAAAGGTGATTTTAACCCAGAATCATGAGTGAGCTGTAAACTCAAAAATGTTCTTGGAGAAACAGGCCAAAGCAGAGGGCCTGGGTCAACTAAGTGTTACCAAGTTAAAGTGAAAGACAGTAAACTGCTTTTCTTCAGTTTTTGTCTTCTCTGTTTTGCTATTTCCTTGTGGCTTAGAATGTAAAACCAATTGTTCAGATTTGTCCTGAATAAATATTTATCTTTCGTATTACAGCAGTGTATTTTTTTTTTTTTTCTGAAGTGTTAGATGAAGTTGCAGACTCTTGGTAGTAGCTATTTCTTTTCCCTGCAGGCCACGGTAGCCAGGTCTTCTGCAGTTACCTAAACCCAGTGCATTGCATTGCTCAGCTTACTGCTAAAACGATTTTGTGTGAACTTTGCAGGTTTGGGGAGTTTTTTGTGATTTTGTTTGTTTGCTTGTTTTTTTGAGACAGGGTTTCTCTGTGTAGCCCTGGCTGTCCTGGAACACTATATAGACCGGGCTGGCTTTGAACTCAGAGATCTGCCTGCCTATATGCCTCCTGAGTGCTGGGGTTAGTTAAGGCCACCATGCCTGTTAAGTATTGTTTTCTAAAGACAGCGTTATATAGCTGCTCTGGAACTCTGAGTCCTGACTAAATTTCCTGAGTGCTCTGAGATTACAGGAGACAGATTGTGTGTGTGTGTGTGAGAGAGAGAGAGAGAGAGAGAGAGAGAGAGCACCGGAAATAGGTTGGCATGTGGGGTAAAATAGAGATAGGTCTCTGGACCTGTATCCAGTGTTTTGCTGCTACTAACCCCCCCCCCCCAAGGGCTTACTGCTTTGAAGCGTTCTGAAGATCTGAGGGTAACGATTAAGTTCCCAGTGTACATATTCTCAGAGTTGGCAACATGAGGGTTTTGTGGAACTAATCTGAAGTTAGTTCCTCAGATGGTCTTGGGAATTCACCTTAAGCAGCTCACTCAGCCTTGGATGGAAAAGCCCTCAGACTCACCCCTCCGGAGTGCTCCCTCCCCTCCTTCCTCTTCTCCCATCTTCTCTCTCCCTTAGAGGAGCTTGAGGCCTCCCAGAGAAAGCGGGCTTTCAGCACACTCCCCACCCCCTTCCTCCCAGCAGGCTGTGTGCCTAGGAGCTGGTGTTTGAAGGAGGCTTCGCTCAGCGCCCCTCCCCCACCCACTGGAACCCCGAAGAAGAAAAAGCTTCCCTGCCCATCCCCCTCGGGATGCGCGCCAGGGCCTTGTGCTTGCAGGCCAGGGCTGGAACACACAAAACCTCCCCCAGCTTCCATCCCCCTTCAGAGCTCAGCCCCTGAGCTGCAATTCCTCAGGGAGGCTACCAGACCAGGACCTTTGCTCAGCTTTCCAGAGGCTGCCCCTCCAGACAGGCCCAGCATGGCGCTCTGCAGAGCCTCCATCTGACAGAGCTACAGTGAAGTTGGGGACAGGTACAAGCCATCAGCTCACAAGTCACATCCACTGTTTTAAGATCCTTGGCTGTGGCAACAAAACAAGCCCATCCATCTAGAACTGTCTGAAGCAAATAAATGTATTCTTCCCTAGATGAGGCAAGATCTTGACTGAAACCCACGGTATAATGAGGAAAAACCACGGTGCTTGAGAAACTGAGCAGAGTGGGCTGGGGAGATAGCTCAGAGACACAGTGCTTGCTTACCGTGCCTGAGGTACAGACAGAATTCAGACCAACTAAGGGTTGCAGATGTGGTCAGAGACAAAGCCTGAAGACGATCTAAGATCAATGGTTTTTGTTTCAGGGCTTCCAGTCAGGCCTCCATTCTGTCCACTTAAGGCTCATAAAGGCCCCTTTGGAAGTATCTGCAACTCAGCAGTGACCTAGTCATACAAACTGGTAATACATGCAAGATGAAGTGCCATATGCAGTGGCCCGTGCCTTTAATCCCAGCCCTTGGGGAAGCAGATGCTAGCTGGTCTACAAATAGCAAGTTCCAGGACAGCCAGAGTTACATAGTGAGACTCAAAACAAGCAAAAACTCCCTTCAGTGACATGGAAAAGACAAGTAGGGAGGTGAATAGAGAGAAAGCAAGAGTGCTGACCTAGACAAAACAGCACCCGAGTGAAATCCAGTACATCAGCCCAGCTGTGAGTACATACTTTGTTCGGATGGGCCTGAAGCTGGGTGGTACCAGTGATATCTAAATCACTGTCTCACACGGGACACAGGAGGTCACTAATGGAAGTTGGAGGGCACAGTGCTGAAGTAACACTGAGGGACAGGCTATTGGGACAAAGCACCCACTGCCAATTCCACTGGTAAAATGGCAGAAGCCAGAATCCCATCCCTGCTCCATGAGGCTTCAAGCCTGTACCCTCCAGCCACAACAGGCAAAGATCAGCCAATTATCCAGCATAGGGCAGTATAATAAACTGCCAGGTGGTGGTGGCACACACCTTTAATCCCAGCTCTTGGGAGCAGAGGCAGGAGGATCTTTTCTAGCTCAAGGCCAGTCTGGTCTAGAGAGCTTGTTAAGGACAGCCAGGACTATGCAGAGAGAAACACTGTCTTGAAAAATCAGAAAGAAAAAATAAAAACAGTGAAAAGCAGAGAAAAGACATTTATTCAATGTGGCCACTTTGGAAAGAGGAACACAGATGCCCAAGTCCATCTTGGGGTCCTAACATAAGTGAATAGACGTTAGCACAACTGAGTAGTCCTGGCCATGCTGTGGTGGTGCCCTGAGCTTCAGTGGGTCTCACAAGATATTCTGTCAAGTTGTCAAGACTGAGATCTCTGTTCTGAAGACAAGCTCCTCATCTGCTATCCGCCACTGGACAGTCATTTTCTGTTTCCAGCATAAAATCCCTGGGGAAGCTCAGGTTTCTTGGATTTCACTGTATTGGTAAACTCATAACCAAAGAAAGGTCACCAGTATCTCTTTAGAATATCTTCATTCCTGCCAGGTGGGTCCAAGGTGATGCACACCTGTGATCCTAGCACTTGCACTCAGGAAGCTGAGCCAGGAGGATCATAATTGGAGGCCAACCTCACATTTTTATATATAATAAAATCAAGACCAGCCTGGGCAACAGAGTCAATTTCAAGGTGATTAACGCCAGTGGCTAAAGAGGGAGGGTGTCAAATTTGAAGCTAACCTCAGCTACAAATCAAGATCTGAGAGAGAGAGAGAAAAAATTTAAGTCTAAATGAAGAATTTTAAGGCAAAGAAATAATATGGGGGTACATTCTCGTTTGGGATATTTTTATTATAATAGTGAGGCTTGAACACATAGGTCAAGTATGCAGTCTACCACTGAGCTACACAACTCCAAGCCCAGGAATGAGCTAAGAATCCAGTAAAGAGAAAAAAAGAAAACAAAACCAAACCCTGAGAAGCCCACTAGAAGCGGGGGTTCAGTTTAAATGAAGGGAAATGATGTCTGGAATCTGGAGAGTGGAGATGGGCAGAGAAGCAGCAGCAAGATTAAGAGAGAGGTAAGGGCTGGGAAGAGAATTTAGAGTCATTAAAGTGAGTGCCATACATACATGAAGACCTGAATTCAATCAGCAGAGCCCATGTTAAGAAAGGAAGGAAGGAAGAAGATGACAGATAGGAAGGAAGGAAAAGAAGACAAAGAAACGAAGAGAGGCCAGATAGGGTGCCTAGCCTTGCAGAGATGGAGACAGGCAAACTGTAGGCCAGTTAGTGAAAATGTCTCAAAAATAAACAAAACCCCACAGTTTAGCACCTAGGAACAACACCCAGTGTTATACTATGGCTTATGCACATCCACATTCAAGAGAGATTTAGGAACCTGGTTACAGTATCTTATGTTTGTAATCCCAATAGTTTGGAGGCCGAGGCAGGAGGACTACCAAAAGTTTGAGGCTAGCCTGGACTAAGAATGAGACTGTCAAATAAAAAGTGAGAACCATCACAGGCCTGTGTCTCTGCTACCTGGCCATGGCCACTGTTGTGTAGGCTGCTTTGTCTATCCTGCCCTCCTTCCACACCGTGATGGACGGAAACTGTGAACGAAAATAAACTCATTCCTTCCTTTTCCGGCAGGAATGCTGTCACAGAACGGATAGACGTCCAAGGGGAGGTGTGGAGTGGGCAGCAGAGTGACCCTGCCCTCTACCTCCCAGAAGAGTTCTCAGCCTGAGAAATAAAACAGGAGCCATACAGCAGTGGCTTTCAGGCTTCCACACACCCACAGCAAATCGTCCATTCCTCATCGCTCCACCGCACCTAAGCATGCGTGTATTGTCCAAGGCTGTCATAACCCTGGCTCTAAGACTCCACAAGGGCAGGTACTGGCCTCACTGCCTTCGTCAACAGGCACCCTCTCCTTCCTTCATCTTTTTTTCAAATGGAGTATTGGGGAGCTAGCCTGTGCCAGGGTCTGGGTTCAAAATGCTTCCAGCTCAAGGAGGAAAGGAGGAGGTGGAACTACGAGTCAATTTTCTTTGAGAGTGGCTCGCCCAGGTTCCCTCCAGGTGGCGATGCATTCCTTTCGCCTCCTTAACTCGGGGCCCCGATGCTCTCCTCTAGGTCGCCCTTCCTCCACCCCCACCACCACCCCTCCAGCAAGGAGCTGGGGGCCCGCTCCCATCTGAGGTGCTCTTCCAAGCCTTGGTTGCCATGGGAACAGCGGCGCGGGCCTCTGTGGTCCGTAACTCACGCTCCAGGGACCCGACCAATGGACAACAAGCTTCATAACGCAGCTCACCAATCGGCAGGCTTTCCCGCCGGACTGCCCGGCCCTCTGAGGAGGGATTTCACCAATGAGCACTTACACTGACATCTTTATGGCTTCTGTGGAACGGGACTTTCTTTATTCAAAAAAAAAAAAAAAAAAAAAAAAAGAATTCTTCAAATTTGAAGGAACTGGAGCAAGGCCTCTCGGCCGGTTGCAGCCTGAGTGCTCTTCGGTCTCATTCTATATTAGAAGATCAAACAATACAAGCTGATCTCTGCCAAAGTAGTTTCAAGCAGTGAACGTGTGGGCCAAGGGCTTTTTGTACCTGGCTACGCCAGTTTATCTCATAAATGGTCAAGAAATTAGTCATCTTTCTTTGTTCTTTATTATTTACTTAGGCTTGTTGAGACAGGATCTCACTATGTAGCTCAGGGTGGCCACGAATTCGCAGCAATCCTCTTAGCCTGGTCTCTGAAGTGCTGGGTTACAGGTCAGCGTCACTAGGCCCCTCTTCCTTGCTGATATTTTAAATACAAATTGCAAGCTGGGAGTGGTGGTGAAGACTAATGCGAGGTCGTGAGGGGCCAAGGCAGGAAGGCCAGGAGATCAGGGTCTGGTTCTAGGATGGCCTCCACTATGTGACAAAGTGCGGATCAGCCACCTCACAGACCCATGACTGGGTTTTTAAAAGCAGAGTTCATGAGATGTTGGCCTCTTAATGGATGTCTTTTACTGAATCCAGTCAAACTCCTGTATCCCAAACATTAAAAGGAAGGACAGTTATGCTAATCCATAGGAGAAGAAAAATTCTGTTTTGGTTAGGTTTCAAGATAGAATCGCTATGGCCCAGAGCAGCCTTACTCACAGCAATCTTCCTGCCTCGGTCTCCCAGCACTGAAATTACAAACATGATCCCATGTGAAATTACAGACATGATCCCATGCCACCAACTCAAGAAATTTAGATTTTTCTTTACTTTTAATTTCTTCATTTCTTATTTGCTCTTTCTTTCGGGCCTTGTTGTCTTTTGAGTCAGGTTCTCGATGTAGCTCAGTCTGAGCCCAGACTGGCCTCAAACCTACTGCCATCCTGCTGCCTCAGCTTCCCAAGTGCCGTGTGTGTGTGTGTGTGTGTGTGTGTGTGTGTGTGTGTGTGTGAGAGAGAGAGAGAGAGAGAGAGAGAGAGAGAGAGAGAGAGAGGGAGAGAGGGAGAGGGAGAGAGGGAGAGAGAGAGATACAGGCCTGAATCACCAGGCCCAGCAAGTCATTCTGATTTTGAAACAAGCCACATAACTGTTTTGACACTCTCAAGCAGTGGCTCTCAACCTTCCTGATGCTGTGACCCTTTAACATAGTTCCTCCTGTTTCATTGCTAGTTCATAATTTTAATTTTGCTACTGTTATGAATTGTAATGTAAATATCTGATATGCAGGGTATCTGATATTTGATGCCTGTGGGGTCTTAATCCACAGGTTGAGAACCGCTGCTATAAAGTCAAAATGAATCTAATTTTTTTTAAAAAAAAAATCTTCTGCTTATTTGGGGATGTAACTCAGGAAGTAGAAGTCTTATTCTAGGATGCACCGAGCTGATTCAGTCCCCAGCACTAAAAGCAACCAGGTACACCTATAATCCCAGCATGCAGGGGGGAGACAGGAAGATCAGGAATTCAAGATCATCTTCAGTTACATCTTCACTTTGAGGGTCACCTGAGCTACTTAAAATTCTGTCTCAAAAACAAGCAAAACACTTTGTGTCATTTATTTAAAAGTGTGTGTGTGTGTGTGTGTGTGTGTGTGTGTGTGTGTGTGTGTGTGTGTGTACTCCCGCACAGGCGCGCACTTTCACCTGCATATGGGAAAGTCAAGTGGACAACTTGTGGGAGTCAGATCTCTCCTTCCATCATGTGGGTACCAGGAACTGAACACAAGACTCCAGATTTGGTGACAAGCACCTTGCCTGTCCTTTTAAAAAAGAAATATTTAGCTGGCTATGATGCTGTAGGTCTTTAATCCCAGAACTCTGGAGGCAGAGGCAGGTGGATCTCTGTGACTTCAAGGCCAGCCTGGTCTACCCAGAGACTTTGTCTCAAATAATGAAAAATAAAGTTTAAAAAAAAAAAAAGGTAAGCAGAGATGGATGCAGAGAACAGAGGAAGTCCCCAGACTGAATTCATGTTGGAGATGTGAGCATGGCAGCCATATTGAGGATGCTAAGGCCTCAGAATTATGGGGAATTCACAAAGCTGTTCTCTTGGGCCAGGCTGAAGAGAAATGGCAGCTTTCCTTGGAAATTTGAGTGTTTATGGATGATTGATCAGTGTGTGCAGAGACTGTCAAGTGAAGCTTCCTCCTCCTGCTGCAGCCTGAGACCGCTCCTCTCCACAGCCCTCCTACCCAGAATAGCCCTGCTGTGCATTGTGCCTAATAACGCTGAGGCAAGCACCCACCTGAGCCTGGATTTACTGTACATGTATCTGTGAGTCTTCCTTCATGCTTCACCACTCCAGTCAGGGTTCCAGAACCCAAGCCACAGGAGTCTCTTACAGGAGGCTTAGTAGTGACGAGCACTGGTTGCTAGGGCAGAGGACTCTGGTTGGGTTCTCAGGACTCATTTGGCAGCTTATATATAGAATACACTCTGTGACTCAGTTCCAGAGGATCTGACACCCTCTTTTGGCCTCTACAGGCACCAGGCATGCACATATCAGACATGCATACATGCACGCAAAATACATAAAATACAAAGAAATTAACCTTTAAAAGCTTTTGGAACATTTTTAGAGTAATAAGAAAATTGTGCATAGAAAGTTCCCATTGGTCTCACCCACCACTTCCTGTTATTAGCATCATTTATTAACTCAGTATGTTTGTTTCAATTAGTTAGTCAATAGTTATATGAGGGGGGCAGTATTGGGTGACACATATTGGGCAAGCCGTCTACAGCTGAGCTACATTTCCAGCCCTTTTGCTTTTTATTTTGAGAGGCATGGTCTTGCTCAGCTACACTGGCTGGCTTTGAATCTCTCTGTACCTTTGAACCTGTGATCTTTCTGCCTTAGCCTGAGGAACTGGCATATAACACCAGGCACAGTCACTAATTTTCTTTTCCTATTCCGGATCCACAGAGTATGCCATGTTGTCTTCAGTTGTCTCCTTAGGCTCCTCCTGGCCACGGCATTTTCTCAGACACTAATGTGACAGACCTCTGTTAATACTGAATTTGATCACCTAGCTAGGATGGTTCCTGCCAGGTTTCTCCAACATAATATGATCCTTCCCCTACCCCTCCTCGGGCTGGGAGGATGGCTCAGACAGGAAGAGCATTTGCTGTGCAAGCGTAAGGACCTAAGTCCAAATCTCAAGAACTTATATAATAGCCACACACATCTGTTGTGCTAGGGGTGGTGTTGAGCCAACAGTCACTAGGGTTCGTTGGCTGCCAGCATATGCCAGCCTAGCTCTGGGGGCAGTGGGAGACTTTAAAAGAAGTAAGTTGAAAAGTAATTGAGCAGGACACTGATAATCTACTGTGGCCTCTGCTCACTCATGTGAAGGCTCACACACATCACACATACCACAGGCACACATAAGACCTGATACGTTCTCCTTTTCATTGTGTGCTCTGGAAGGAAGTCACTATTCTTAGCCTGCTCTGCACAGCAGTGGGGAGTTAGGCTTCAAGTCCACTGAGAGTGGACTCTACATAATTGTTAAGCATTTGTCTTCACTCAAGATGAGTTTCTTTTTTCTCTCTAGTCACTTATCCCTATAACTCGCAGGTGTTTATTAATAGCTGAAGAAAGCCCAACACTAAGTTCTGTTTGCACCACATCCACCTTCATTTTCAGTCTTGCTTGCAAAATTATTAACCTTTTTTTAAAAAAATTCTCAACACTTTTATTAATTCTTTGAGAACTGCATAAATATATTTTCACTCTTACTCTTTCTCCTAACTGCTTCTACATCCACTCCCTGCACAACTCAGGCTGGCTTTGAACTCCATCTGTAGAAGACTTGGCCTTGAACTCCGGATCATCCCTCCTCTTCCCAAGTAAGTCCTGGCCAATGGCACCCGTCAATCTTGGTGCTTTATTTGTTTTGTTTCTTGTAGCAGGGTCTCAAAAAATGAATAAATAGATACAAAGAGCAGATACATAATTGCGTGTTTTTCCCAGTGCTGTTGTGGTAGCCGGCACTAATTGAACCCTCCACATAGCCCAGGCTCGTTTATGGTACACTCTTATTTTTTAGAGGAGGGAACAAACAAACTGGAGTAGCTCCCTAGAGACTTAGGACACTGAGCAAAATTCACAAAGTTCGACTTAAAAGCCTAAGTACTTTAATTTCTTTCTTTTTTTGTGTCAAGAATCTTCCTTAATCACTTCCACTTTATTCTTTGAAGCAGGGCTGCTCAATCAAACCCAGAGAAGCCAATATGCCAGACTCCCTGGCCAGCTTGTCTCATGGATCTCTGGCTGCCTTCAGGTCACCATGGCACATTCTGTATTTATGTGGGCTCTGAAGATCTAAACTGTGGACCCCTTGTTTGTATAGCAAGCAGTTTAACCACTGAGCAATCCCTTCAGCCTATGTTGTAGGGCAGCCTGGTGGGGTCGGTTCCCACCTTTCCAAGGCTTCTGAGGCCCCTTGCCAGATTTGCTTACCAGGCCCCATCGTTTTAATCAGTGCCTCACTCTATAGCCCAGGTTAGCCCCAAACCTGGAGCAATCCTCCTTCCTCAGTCTTCCAAGTGCTGGGATTATCACAGTATGCTATTAGGGTTTTTTTAATATTTTCAAATTTCACAAGGTTGCTTTTTTGTTTGTTTGTTTGTTTGTAATTTGCACACACAAGTCCCCACAGTTTAAAACCTGAGGACAGGCAAAAGATTGTCAGCTTTTATTTTTAACAAGAAGGAAAACCTCCATTCTGTGTCAGTGCTGCCTAGCAGAAATGCACAGCAGGCCACAGTGTGGTTTCAAAGTTTCCAGTGACCACATCAAAGGAGGTAAAAAAGGAAACCAGACAGTTCCCTAAGTACCTGAAGTCCCAGCACTCAAGAGGCAAAAACAAATGAGCTAGAGTGAGTGACCTTGCCTCAAAGAAGCAGGACTCACATGGCTATCACAACTATCTATAACTCTAGTTTTTCTAGCCTTTTTTGGTACCAGGCATACATTGTGTGCAGATGAACAGGCAGGCAAAACACTCAGACACACAAAAATCAATCTTAAAAAAAAAAAAAATTGAAATTCAGTGTGCGTTTTATTAACACCGCGCAACCTCAGCTCTTGAACCATGCCAGAGATGATCTTTCTCTTAATAAGATCACACTGATGGTCTAGCTTGAGTTTTTAACAGCGTGTTTGTAAGCTCTAATTTGCTTGTTATAGATAATATTCTATAAGTTGATTAATTCAAAGCAATCCAGTCACACAGTCAGCCCTACGCCCCAGAAGACAGAGGCAGCTGCCTGCATTAGTTTTGAGGAAAATTCCTCCCTGCACACATTTGGTTCCTGTACAGATTTGTCTCCCTTTGTTATTATATGAGTCTGCATTTACACAGCAGATTCTGGATAAATAATAATACCACACTGGCTCTGAGACTGAAGAATCTGGTCTCTTGAGATGTGTATTGATATCTTGTTTATACTCCAACAAATAAAGCTTGCTTGAAGATCAGAGGGTGGAGCTAGCCACTAGTTAACCATGGAGGTCTGGAGGCCTGTACAGACAGGAATTGAAATGGCTGGGCAGAGAGTATATGGAGACAGGAACTCTTTTCTTCTTCTTTTTCCCACAGTCAAATCTGATCTTTATTAATTTTAAAGAGAAGCATATTTTATTTCCTGTGGAAACAAAGACATAACCTCTCCCCCAACACAACATATCTTATTCCGTTTTAAAAATTAAGACATTCTTAAAATATTTAGGTTGGTTTAATTTAGCAGTTTCCATAATCCAATGTTTCTCAGAAGCTGCTGGTACTTATTTATTTAGTGTTTGTTTGTTTGTTTTTGTTCCCAGCACACACACACCCCTCCCTCCTTTCCTCCTGCTCCCTCTTTTCAGTCTGAGGATTTTGTAGAGGTTAACACCTCGAGTGGCCAGCTGCTCTGCTTCTCCAATCTTTCAGTTTTCACCACCTAACAGCTGACTCTGGGTTTTTCTTATTAAGACCTATTAGAACTCTTGTGCGTATCGGTGCCCAGCTTAAAAACACGAATTCATGAAAAAGCCGCTTGCCTAAAAACACGAATTCATGAAAAAGCCGCTTGCCTGTGGCTTTGAGCAACCAGCACAGGCCGGAGCTGTGTGTGGGGTTCCCGCTGGAGTCACAGCACAGCACAGCTAGGTTTTCTTTTCTTTTTTCCAAGCCTCTGAGCGAGTCTGGG
The DNA here is from genome assembly GCF_943737965.1 of Phodopus roborovskii. Classification (NCBI taxonomy): domain Eukaryota; kingdom Metazoa; phylum Chordata; class Mammalia; order Rodentia; family Cricetidae; genus Phodopus; species Phodopus roborovskii. The sequence continues at coordinate 3,272,076 of NW_026125264.1, forward strand.
ATTTTCCTGTTGTAGCCTCTCTAAAACAGTCTCCAGCTGCCACCCAAACTCCAGAAGCACTTAGGCTCCAAACACCAGAGGACTTACTGGCCCCAGACTGGCTGGCTCGGCCTTCAGGCAGCTCCCACCACATGTGTATTTTTTCAGATAGCTGCTGCCCCCATCTTCCCCCAGCCCCCGTGGGTTGCAGGATTTCCCTACATCCCCTCTCCTCAGGCTGCCACTCTCAGCTCACACCTACACACCAGCAGCAGCAGCTGTCCTCAAGCTGACCACCACCCGTGTTCTCTGATCAGATGTGCTATGCAACCTTATGTTCCACCGCCATCATTGGTAGATTTGGGGAGATAATTGGGAATTCTTAAATGGGGGAATTCACTTAGAAAAGAGAGGGAGAGTTTTTTTCCACATTAAAAAAGGGGGGGGGGGCATTTTACTACAATGGAGGGAGTTAGGTCTCCGTATAATACGCTGAACAGTTTGAAAATGGAACAATTAAATGAGAGGATAACTAGTTTCGATGAGACTTCTGTAATGTCAATTATAAACATGATCAGTTGGTTAATATGAGTGCTACAATAAAAGTTTTAGAAAAACTTAATAAAACAGCTCATAGAGATATTCAGACCTAGACAGAGGAATTTAATGGAGAACCAATTTCAACGCTGCATTATGAGGTTTTCAAACAATTAACTTTATCCAGTCACCTTACAGGAACAACTGCAAATGATAGATATCCCCAAGGCTGTGCAAGAGCTGCATGGGCTCCTGTGGAAATGTTAGATTTAAGGAGATTCAAAGAAGTGATAGCTTCACATAGCATGCATTCACCTTTTTGTGAAGCAGATGTTAAATTCCTGGTCAGCTTATAATAGAATGATCCCTAGAAACTAGAGAGAATTGGTTAAAGTGGTCTTGAAGCCTGGAAGATCTGGAGGAAAGATGAGGCTAAGACTATTGAACTATGAAGTACGGCTACAGGTATGGAACTCTCCCAAGACCAACTTCTTGGAGAGGGAGATTATGCTGATGTACAAAGGCAATCTCTATACAATGACCACACCCTGGATGTGTGCCATACAGCAGCTTTGAATGCTTGGGACACAATTGGAAAAGTAGGAAAGAAAATCAAGTCACTTACTAAAAATATATAGAGCCCAAAGGAAGCCTTCATGGATTTTTTACAAAGACTGACTTCAGCAGTAAATAGAATGATACCAAATTAAGAAGCTAGACAAATAATAATTGAATATCTGGCTTTTGAAAATACTAAAGCACAACGCAAAAGGGTAATTAGGCCATTAAAGGCAAGATCAGCACCCTTAGAGGAATAGATCCCAGATACAATCAATATTGAATCTCATGATGATGATGCATGGATAGGAGAGGTGATTTCCAGAGGTTTAAAGAAAAATTGAAATATCAGGTATTTCAATTGTGGCAAACAAGGTCAATTAATAAGGGATTGGAGGCAGGGTGTTCCTAGAAACAATGTTATTTTCTAAGCATAATTCAAACAGAACGCCCTCCCTTATGAATTATGCAGAAGGTTTGGCAAGGGCAGGAATTGAACAAATGAATGTAGGTCAACAAGGGACAGTGAAGGTAACTGTTTGCTGTCTGGAAGTGCCTTGAGGGGCCTTTTGAAAGCCCCCATGCCAAATTCAGTTCAGTCATTTTCTGTAACTATGAACTCCTTCCCAGAGCGATTAAAAACACCTATCATAAGACGCCATACTATTCAGGATGACAGAAAAGCTATAGAAGAGAGAGCAAACATTCAGAAGACAGCATAAAGCAAATATTTTTGGCAAACTTCTATAAATGAACAAAAACCAGAATTAAAAATATGAATAAATGATGTTGTCATTAAAGACCTTGTAGACACGGGTGTGGATGTCACAATAATTGCACCTGAATCTTGGCATCCAAGTTGGCCTCTTCTGGAGGTAAATGTTCAGCTTTTAGGGATTGGAACTTTATCCTCAGGTAAAACAGAGAGTGAGATGGGTTGAATGTATAGGGCAGAAGGACAGAGAGTAAAATTAAAGCCACATGTGGCTAACATAGCAATGAATTTATGGGGATGTAATTTTGTTACAGTAGTGGAAAACCCAGATTTAACATTCCTCCAATCTTAGAAACAAGCTTGCCACTGGGCAAGTAAGTTCTCTTGCCTCAATTGCTGACAGTATGCTGTCCAAATTGGACATGCCTGCCGGACACAAAAGAAAGGACTGTCAAATTTTGCCAAGACAAGGTAGGACAGCCCTGAAGAGTATCCTGCTTCACAGAAATGCCTGTCTGGTATACTAGGCCTGTAGGCTGAAGATGGATGCCCCAACGTTGCAGAGGAACCTTGGGTGACTGTGCAGGCAGCCAGCTGTTTCTGCCATTTCTCACTTTTTTTTTTTTTTTTTTTTTTTTTTTTTTTTTTTTTTTTTTTTTTAAGTTGCTTGCTTGCACTTCCTGCTTACTCAGGTAACATTATTTCCTTCTTTGGTCTCTGATGGAGTTGAAGACTTTTTAGTTATAGTTTTCCCTGTTACCAGATTCAGAAATTCACTAAAGAAATGTAAAGTATATAATGTTGAAAAACATAGCAAGACAGTTTTGGTGATGCAAGTTAGAACAGAAAGTGAATCAGGTGCAACCTTTTGAACTCACCAAGATAGGACAGTTATGGAGTATTTTCTCTGAATTTGTCAGTTGTTTGTAGGGAGTACGGTTTTTTCACGCCTGTCACCCGGTCTTGTCCTGTTACCGCGCCAGCCCCAAATAATACACAGAGACTCTGTATTTGATACAATGTTGTTGGCTCTGTGACTTTTTTTTTATCGGCTAGCTCTGCCTTAATTATTAACCCATTTTTTGTTGATCTATGTATTTTCACATGGCCTTCTCTTACCGGGGAGGCGGCTGGCGTCCAGCTCTCTCCAGACTCTCCATCTTGACTCCTCCCTACTACTTCCTATTTCCTCCTTGTCTCCTAGTCCCTCCTATCTTCCTTTCCTATTGGCCAACAGTGCTTTATTATTAACCAGTATGAGAAACATATACAGAATGACATCTCCCATTAGTTGTTAATGGACTAGACATTGTCAATGTATTTATTGCCTGTATCTATTATGTATGGTTGTTGTACTTATTGTACTATATATATATATATACTTATTGTATATAGTTTTTCTTACATTAGTTATAACCTTTTCTATATTAGACAAAAAAGGGGGAAATGTCATGATATATTGTTTATACTCTAAGAAATAAAGCTTGTCTGAAAATCAGAGGGGGAGCTAGCCACTAGTTAACTATAAAGGTATGAAGGTATATACAGACCAGAGTGAGATGGATGGGCAGTGATGGATGGGCAGAAACAGGTGTATAAGCAGGAGCAGGAACTCGGTCTCTTTTCAGTCTGAGGATTTCATAGAGGTGAGGGATCTAGTGGCTGGCTTCTCTGCTTCCTTGATCTTTCAGCTTTCACCCCTAATAGCTGACTCTCGGTTTTTATTATTAATTCCTATTAGAACTTGTGTTACAGTAATATTTCCATCCTATAATTTCATGTGGACATTTCAAACATTTGTACTTAATTTTTTAAAAATGTTTTTTGTTACATTTATTTAATTGGGGGAGGGGAGGAAAGAAGGTACATGTTGCCAGGCAGTGGTGGTACTCGGGAGGCAGAGGCAGGTGGAGCTCTGTGAGTTGAGGACAGCCTGGTCTACAAAGTGAGTTCCAAGATAGCCAGTGCTTTTACACAGAGAAACCCTGTCCCAAAAAACCAAAAGAAGGCAGAGAAGGTACATTCCACTGTGCCCATCTGGAGGTCACAGGACAACTTGGAGGAGTTGGTTTGCACCTTCCATCATGTGGGTTCCAGGGATTTAACTCAGATAGTCAGACTTGGTGGCAAGTGCCTTTATTCATTGAGCTCTCTTGATGACCCTTGCTTAAAATTTTAGAATACCTCAGTGCAGGCAGATCTCTGTGAGTTTGAGGACGGTTTGGTCTACAGGTGAGTTCCAGGACAGCCAGGGCTACAGAGAGAAACCCTGTCTCCAAAAACAAAACAAGAAAAAAAAAATTTAAAAGTGTAACTATACAACTTATAGTTTAGTAAATTTCTGGCTGGAGAAATAGCTCTGTGGTTAAGAGCACTGGTAGTTCTTGGACAGGAATGAGTTCAGTTCCCAGCATCCACATGGTGGCTCACAACCATCAATAACTCCAGTGCCAGGGGAGCCAGCACTTTCTGATTTGCATGGGCACATGGTACATATATTTACATGCAGGCAAAATATTCATACACATAAATAACTATTTTTTTAAAAATTAGTAAAATTTGCTGTGTGTGGTGGTGGCTCACTCTTTTAATCCCAGCACTTGGGAGGCAGAGGCAGGCGGATCTCTGTGAGTTCGAGATCAGAATGTTCTACAGAGAGTTCTAAGACAGGCTCCAAAGCTACAGAGAAACCCTGTCTCAAAAGAAAAAAAAAATCAGTAAAATTCTATATCTGTATCTACTGTTTAGAAAAATGTCATCTCACCCAGTTTGAATAATTAATACTGAAATTCTCTTTTAATTTATTTCAGTTTGTGTTTATTTCTGCAGTGCTAGGGATAGAACCCAGGGCTGGGACTTGCCCATGCCCCATGCTAGACAAGCTCTAGAACTACATGTATGTATATGAGTGCTGTCTTCTTCATCAGAAGAAGGAATCTGATCCCATTACAGATGGCTGTGAGCCACCATGTGGGTGCTAGGACTTGAACTCAGGACCTCTGGAAGTGTGCTTACCACTGAGCAATCTCTCCAGCCCTCTATTTTACTTTCTAAAACAGGGTCTCCATGTGTATCCCTGACCGGTCTGAAACTAAGCATGGAGACAAGGCTGACATTGAACTCCACCTTTTTTTTCTTACATGTATGTGAATTTTGCCTGCATGCATGTCTGTGCACCACTTGAGTCTACAGAGGCCAGATGAGAGTGTTGGATTCCCTAAAACTGGAGTTATAGATGGTTGTGAGTCACCGTGTAGGTGCTGGGAATTGAACCTGGGTCTTCTGAAAGAGCAGCTAGTGCTCTTAACCACTGAGCCATCTCTCCAGCCCGTTGTTCCCCTTCTTATACTTGGATATAGAATCTCCCTTGACTGATATAATTACATATACAAATTTCAATCAAAGATCGTATTGGTATTATTCATTTTATTTTATGACTGCTACTTGAAAATACCATTTAAACATAGAAAGCATTTAATAGTTGTCTGCCCCGGGTGTCAATGAAATGAGTACAATAAAGGAAAGAAGTAAGGCGGCTGGTGAGATGGCTCAGCAGGTTAAGACACTGTTGCCAAACCTAGTGACCAGAGTTTAATCCCTGGGACCCACATTCTGGAAGGAGAGAAGTAGTTCTCTGACCTCTTTTTATGTGCCATGGAATACATGCATATGTATATAATATTAAGCAAGCCAGAATCCAAGGTTGTATGCTTATGGAACATATAACTGTCTTTTGTTATTTTGGTTTGGGCCTGGAATTAAACCCAGAACCTCACACATGTAAGCACATGCTCTACCACTGAGCTATATATCTAGCCCTAAATGTGTGTTTATTCTTTAAATTATATGTATGGGTATGTGCACATGCTAAGGCCAAAGGTGCAGGATCCCCCTGAGGCTGGAGTTTAATGGGTAGTTATAGGCCACTCAATTTAGGTTTTGGGAATCAGACTCAGGTCCTCTGGAAGAGCAGTGCACGGTTCCACCCACTGAGGCAGCTCTCCAGCTCCACTAAATATGTGCATGTTTAGATAGCTGGGTCTCTTTCTGTAAACTTATCCTAAAGAAAATAGGCTGGGGGGTCGGGTGGGTGAGGGAGTTAGTCACTATAACAATTAACCGAAGCCGGGCGTTGGTGGCACATGCAGAGGCAGGCGGGCAGATCTCTGTGAGTTTGAGGCCAGCCTGGTCCACAAAGCAAGTAAGCAAGTACCAGGACAGACTCCAAAACTACACAGAGAAACCCTGTCTTAAAAATATATATATATATATTTACCTGTTTTGTGTTCATGTAGGGGAGACAGACCCAGAGACACAGAGACTGCATGACAATTGATATGTCTGTCAGAAGACAACTTGTAGGGGTCAGTTTTCTGCTTCCACCTTGTGGGATCTGGATATTAAGTCAGGCTGTCAGGCTTGGTAGCAAGTGACTAACTGGCTCCCTATGTCACTTTAAATACTTGACTAGTAAATTGCAAAAGTACTGGTTAAAAACAAAAAGGTCTCAAATTATTAGCCAAGGCTAGCCTCAAGCTGACAGTAAACCTGCCTCAACCGGACTGCTGCTGGGATTATAAACATGAGAATGCCCTGAGATGCTTACAAAATGTCAGTGAACACACGATGACTTGTTTTGATGCCTTTTTTGAACCCCGCCAAGTGTTTTTCTCATAAAGTTGGCATCTGTGACCTGTGTTAACTACTAGGAAATCTAATTCCAAATAGCTTGTACTTTTTACTAGGCATCAAGACTGTGTTTACACAGATCATCCCACTTAATCCATAAGGCCACTGAGCCTAGGAGAAACAGCATTATCTGCACTTGAAGATAAGCAAAAGGAGGGGCTGGGAAGTAAACGCAGGAAGTCTGACTCCTTCGAACAAAGAACCGCCCAGGCCGCAGTTGGGGAGATTAAAATGCAGTGATTTCTAGCTTCCAATGAGAAGAGGGACCCTGGGCGGGAGCAGAGCAAGCCTTCCTTCCCAGCATCTGTGCCTTTTAGAGTTGCCCCCTCCCACTAGGGACGCTCCATCCACCCGCCTGTCTCCCGGAGTACCACCCCGCACCCCACACCTCTGCAGACGCTCACTCAACCTCGCACTCAATCTTCTCTGCGCCCAGAGTGGAGTGAGGTCTACTACTGGCTGTCCACTCTGAACCATGCCCATTCCACTACAGGGAATGTCACTTTTCAGACACTGAACCAACCCCGCCCAGTTCGGGCACACAGGGGCGAGGCCTCCATGCCCCCTCCCATCGCCCCGGCACAAGCGCGTGAAGGTGACCTCCCCCTAGGGCTGCACGCGCCGGGTGGTGTTACAACTGACTCACACGTGGTGAGCCCGGAGAGCTCGGCCCCTCCCCGCCACGCGCCGCCTGCAACCCGCTCAGTCACGCCCCCAGAAAGGCTCCACCCTGGGTAGGGCGATGCGCATACCCGCCCGGTGTGGACTGGCAGCGCGAGCTGGGCGAGATCCAGGACGCGCCCGGGGTGCAAGAAACGCACGAGGTCGCTCGGCTCCCGGCGCAAGGTGGCCCTGCCCCTCGGTGCGCTAGGGAGCGCGCTGGGACCGCCAGCCTGGCTCTAGTGGCAGCGCGCGTCCTGCGGCTTGTCTTGGTAAAGCGGGCGTTCTAGTCCCTTGGGTCCCTTTAGTGCCCCCAAGGATAAAACAAAACAAAAACCATTATTTGGCCCAGAAGCATTTGTTATGCCTGTTTGTGGCTGAAAAGTGTGTAAAAGGAGGGGCTTCATCCAAGACAAGGTGAGTCTGTCCCTGAAAACGATTTCCTGAGTCTCGGTGCCCCCTATCAATGTTCCTCTGTGGCATCCAGTGTTCCATCGGTGTCCCAGAAAGAGACGGGGAAGAAGTTCTACCTGGCGGCAGGTGTCATTGAGTAAAATAAACGTGCAAAGGCGAGGCGAAGAAAGAAAAGCTTTGAGAGCCAGATGGGAAGCGCTCAAGTCCCCCCACCTTCACTCCAACCCCCATCCTAAGAAAAGAAACCGACCTCATCCGTCTCCCCCCTCCCGCCCCCCATCCCAAGCGCGAGACCGCCCCGCCCAGGCAGCCAGCGATTGGGAGATGCAAATGCCTAGTTCTCTGCCCAGCAACGGATGACGCGACACCTAGCGCGAGGCGTGGCCCGGCCGCTGCCCGAGCGGGCACCTCGGTGTTTACACGGGGCGGCCCCGCGCGCGCCGCAGCGGCCCGCAGACGGCGAGGGGGAGGGGAGCGCGCGCGCCTTCGGGGCCGCGCGGGGAGAAAGACACTGGAAGGCGGCGGCGGGCGGGCAAGCGCGCGCGGGGCCGCGGAGGAGCGCCAGGCCGCGACCGGAGCCCGCGGGGGCCTGCGAAGCTCGAGTCTTCGGCTCCGCAAAACAATGCGCGGCGCGCGGCGGAGCTCTCCTGGCCCGGGGCGGCGGGGACGCGCCGAGCCCGCCTGAGCCCGCGCCCCTGACCTTCCCCCCCCCCCGCACAGACGGCCCGAGCGCCGGGCGCCGCGCTCCCAGCTCGCGGGGGCCGGGCCCAGCCGCGGGGCGGGGCCGCCCCTCTGTCGCCGCTGCCTCCTCCCCCACCGCCGCCGCGGAGGATGCGGACGGCCCCCGGCGGCGTCTAGCGGCCCGGGCCCGGCGCGATGGTGCAGCAGCGGGGCGCGCGGGCCAAGCGGGACGGCGGGCCGCCGCCCCCGGGGCCCGGGCCGGCCGCCGAGGGGGCGCGCGAGCCCGGCTGGTGCAAGACCCCGAGCGGCCACATCAAGCGGCCGATGAACGCGTTCATGGTGTGGTCGCAACACGAGCGCCGGAAGATCATGGACCAGTGGCCCGACATGCACAACGCTGAGATCTCCAAGCGCCTGGGCCGCCGCTGGCAGCTGCTTCAGGACTCGGAGAAGATCCCGTTCGTACGGGAGGCGGAGCGGCTGCGCCTCAAGCACATGGCGGACTACCCGGACTACAAGTACCGGCCTCGCAAGAAGAGCAAGGGGGCGCCCGCCAAGGCGCGGCCCCGCCCCCCCGGAGGCGGCGGTGGCGGCAGCCGGCTGAAACCCGGGCCGCAGCTGCCGGGCCGCGGGAGCCGCCGAGCGACGGGAGGGCCTCTGGGGGGCGGCGCGGCGGCGCCGGAGGACGACGACGAGGACGAAGAGGAGGAGCTGCTGGAAGTGCGCCTGCTGGAGACCCCCGGGCGCGAGCTGTGGAGGATGGTCCCGGCAGGGCGCGCCGCCCGCGGACCCGCGGAGCGCGCGCAGGGGCCATCCGGCGAGGGGGCGGCCGCCAGCGCCGCCTCCCCGACCCTGTCGGAAGACGAGGAACCCGAGGAAGAGGAGGAGGAGGCTGTTACAGCAGAGGAGGGAGAAGAGGAGACGGTGGCGTCGGGGGAGGAGCCGCTGGGCTTTCTGTCCAGGATGCCCCCGGTCCCCGCCGGCCTGGACTGCAGCGCCCTGGACCGCGACCCGGACCTGCTGCCCCCTTCGGGCACATCACACTTCGAGTTCCCGGACTACTGCACCCCCGAGGTTACCGAGATGATCGCAGGGGACTGGCGCCCGTCTAGTATCGCCGACCTGGTTTTCACCTACTGAGCCCACCGTCAGCGGGGCGCGCACGCCCCCAAACCAGCTGTTTACATACAGGAATCAGGTATTGGGGCCCCTCGGAGGCCGAGGCTGGCACCCCATCTCCCGCGCAGCCTCCCCCCTCCTAGTTGTGCCCATCCCCCCCACAGATCCAGACACCCCTCCCGCAGACACACCCCAAGGCAGCCCAACCTCCACTTTCTTCCTGACATCTAAGCCCCTCCCCAACCAGTCTTGTCCCGCGTAGCCACCAGCAGCCAGCCCCCCTCGTTTCCCCGACATACCTGAACCCCTCCCCCCCCACTTTGCACACGCCCCTCCTCGTGGCCGGGCGGCACGCCCCTTCGCTCCAGAATCACTCCGCCCTCGCCCGGGCCTGCCTTGGTGGTTAAGGGGGCGCTGCGGTCTGGCGGCCCGCCGCTCCTCCCAGTCCCCTCCTCTCCTGGAGGGGGGGAAGGGCGTCCTCCCTTTCCCCCCAGGATCTCGAGGCCCCACCCCTCAGCTTGAACCGTCCCCTTCTTGCGCATGCTTGATGCTTCTTGGAGGGGGCTGGTCCCAGTTGAGCTGCAGGCCTCGGTCGCTAACTTCGAAAGGGAGGGGCTGATATAGAGTGATCCTAAGAAATCCTTTGATCCCGGAGCCCGTGGCTTCCTCTCGACCCAACGGGGCGTTACTGCCTTAATGGGAGGCGCACTCAAAGGGAGAGATAGAAACTAGCTAGCCCTAAACTCTGCAAGTGTCAACCCCTTTTCTATGATGGGGTCACCCACGCCCACCACCACCCTCCACCGCGTGACTGCCTTTACAGCCCATCTTGGTCGCCGGAAACTTCCTTTCCCCGAGTGGGAATTTGGTCTTTGTCTGGAAATCCAGGATGGGATTGTCCAAGAGAACTCAGAACCAAGACACCTACCAGTCTGGGGACAGAGTTCCTGCTGCCCCCTCAATTCCCCCTCCTCGGGAAGCGCCCTATCAGCTCAGGGCATCCTCTCTGCCTGGGCTCCTCCCTAAGTCCATCGCCCCTTCCTATCACTCAGATCCAGTCTCAACAACCACAGCTGCAGTATTCAGTGGGAGAAACTGAAGCGCGTCGTTGCTAGGGTTTAGGACAGGCATACCAGCAGACGGGTGGCAGGAATGAGGCCCATGTCTAAACAGTGGCTTGAGGAGAGACCAGACCAGAGCGTCTGGGGACAGGGCTGAGCTAGTGGACGTGGGTGCTCTGCACCTCGGTCTTCCCTTGTGAGGAATAGGGGTGGCGCTGCTGTAGTTAGGAGGAAGCTGTGTTGAGATTAGGTAGCCCTCCGGAGCCCTGCCCGGGTGCCAACTCTGCTCTACTGGTCTCCCGCTCGAGCCCCGCCCCTCCGGCCTCCCCATCCCCCTCTGCCTTCACTACCTGTATCTCACCGGCGTGTGTTCACCTTCTGGGTGGCGCACACACACTCATTCACACACACACAAATCTCAGGAACAAACGGTCCCAGAGTCCTCCTCGACCCCTGCCCTGGGTCTCTGCAGGTCTCTGCCCCACGCGTTCCCTTCGCTGACAAAGCCACCAGCTGCCTCCTTAAAGCTTGGTGCTCCGGCTCTGGGCCTTTCTTGCGCTCTTTCTCTCTTTCTCTTTATGTTTTCTTTTCTTTCTTTTTTTTTTTTTCTTTTTCTTTTTGAGGTTTTTGTTTTTCCTTTTTTTTTTTTTTTTTAAGAAAACAAGTAACAAAAAGACAATGAAAAAAATCGGAAAACGTCATGTGAGTGAAGAGATGTCACTGTCTGTGGTCTTTGGAGAACTAGTCTCGTAGCTGAGAGGAGGGGATCCCTCCTCTGGGGCACTGGCACCCACAGCAGGACTCGCCAGTCTGATGCCAGGACTGAATAAAGTGTATTTGCCCCGACCTCGCCCTGTGGTTCTGCATGTGTGTGCTTCTCACCCCTGGTCAGCTTCAAGGGCCTAGAGTACGGGCCACTCGCTGCAGGGAAAGCTGGGTCTCTCGAGGCCTCTGTTACCCTTTATCTCAGGAATCCTTGCCTTCATTAAAGAGGGAAAACCTGTATTTACAGTAGCCTGCCAGGCACTGTAACTGGGAAAGCCAAACTGGGGTGGGCACTGCTTTCATGGACAATGCAAGGGTGGTAGCCCATTGTAGCCAAATAGCTACAGTGCAGGAAGCCAGTCATTGTAGTTGCAAAATAAAAACCCATGCAAATATCTTTTAAATCTCTTTAGGTCAGGTGAGACAGGTGTGCAGGCTGGATTGACCCAAGGGAGTCCATTTGATTTTCTAATGAGGAACTGCTCTATCCATTGTGAGTCTTGTGAGACTCACATTGGTATTTTCAGGGGGAAATCATGCTTGAAGTGAGCAGCATTGAATGTGGTGTGCTCCATAAATTGGTTCATGTATAGAGTAGGAAGCTGGAGGGCCATGCAGAATTGACTTGGTCCCACAAGCGGCTGTGTCGGGAAGTACACTGAGATAACCCTCACATGTGTCCTCCAGTGCTGCCTCACAAGAGCATCAGCCCAGGGGTCTGGCATATGCAGGCCTGCTGTGGATGCTTACCTCATGACCCAGGGGCCACAGGCCAGGAGTCCTCTCATGAAGTTCTAACTGTGCTCCTAGGTCCTCTGTAATGGCCCCTGATTTGTCTGCCCACACTTAGACAAAGCCCATTTTCCTATAAGCCAAGGCTGGGTGTGGGTCTTAAAAGGGCATCTTTTCTGCTTCTGGTTGGAAGCAAACTGGGAGGAAATCTATGTGAAGTGGTAAGCATTGAGAAGGTAGGAGGGCAGGGTATGTGCCAAACGAGTTGGTTCAAGGAAGGCTTCCTAGGCTATGGGGAACAGGATGACTGAGTGCCCTCCAGCAAGGTCAGTCCCTGGCAGACATCAGCTTCCCCAAGGCCACACCCTTCCCCCTGGTGGGGCAGACTGACAGGCATTTCTCCCACCAGGCCTCCTACAGTTTGAGTTCTTCATGCCCGATCCTGCTTCTTTTCACAGGTGCTCGTCCTAATAAACGTCTTACACCCCAAATTCCGTCTTGGTGTCTGCTTCAGGAAGAGCTTCCTACTGTGGAAGGAGTAACAGTTGTCAAAGGGAATGTGATCATTGACTTAACAGTGGCAGTTAGGACTCCTAAGATACCCCCCCCCACTGTCCACCCCCCAAAGCCAAAGTGGCTTGCTTCACCAGACTCAACACTGCAGCCCCCTGAGGCTGTCCCTCTAAGCCTGGACACCAGGCAGCTGCAGCTCATTATCAATCCTACCTGGGTCAAGGCACAAAAGACTTGAGCTTGGTGAGTGTCCTTGCCATGGTCTGGAAAGGTGCTGGTGCTGGGACACTTGGCTTGTCCTCTCTACTCTGCAGACCTCAGTATCTTACACTGAAGGTGGTGAGAGAGGCAGCTTCCATTTCAGACAGAGCTGAAGAGGGCTCTGGGACTCTGGGGACATCTAGTGAAGGAGGAGTAGAAAGCAGGTTGGAGGTCAGGTGAGAAGGAACTTAATTCTAGGGAACACCCATGTCCATGGCATTTCTGAGGTCATCTCCCTCCCACCCCCCACCCATTTGCCTTTTTTTTTTTTTTTTTTTTTTTTGGCGTCAGGGTGTCTATAGATTGGATGGCTGGGAGCTCACTATGCAGATCAGGCTGGATTTGAACTCAGAGCTATCTGCCTACTCTGTTTTTCAGAGTGCTCAGATTAAAGGATGTGTCACCACACCCAGCTCCCCTTTTGCTTTTTTAGGACAAAGTCATACGCTAGCCCAGGATGGTCTCCTGTGCTGGGACTATAGGCATGGACCACCATGCTGGGTTTATGTGGTGTTGAGGCTTGAATCAAGACTTGATTCATGATAGGCATGCACTCTAACAACTGAACTCTACCCCTAGCCCCAACATTTCTTAAGGGTGTGCTTTAGCCAAGCAAGTCTTAGTCCCTAGTGTCCAAAAGTGAAAAAGCATCCATCGTCTTCCCTGAGCTCATGGATTTGAAGTAGATAAACAAACCCAGGCTTGAAAATACTCTGATGACCAGGTGTTGGCGTACACCTTTAGTCTTAGTACTCGGAAGGCAGAGGCAGGTGGATCTCTGTGAGTTCAATGCCAGCCTGGTCTACAGAGCTAGTTCCAGAACAGGCTCCAAAGCAATACAGAGAAAGCCTGTCTGCAACTCTCCACCCCCAATAAAAAGAAAGAAAAAAAGAAAAGCTGTCCTGATGACAGTAAATGGATTGAGGGATTCAGGGTACACAGGTCACTGAACCTGTGACCTGGAATTGCAGTAGATGCTGGTGTTAGAGTGTGGCTACAGGATCTGAGAGTCTCCCTTGAGCTTCCCCTTTTATCCAGGCTGGCCTTTGCAATCCCACATAAGGAACGGGATGTAGCAGGAGGGTTTCCAGGGTAATGTCACTGAGCTAGCATGTCAAAATGCCAATACTGAGGCTGTCATGATGAAGCATGATGAAGCTTTAGTTGCTGATTGCGGCCCTGACCCTGGATGTACAATTACAGAAACTTGGGGACAGTTCCAGCCTAGAATCATGAGTACTGACAGGAATCTCAACCATCACGAGACTGAGGAGAGCCACTCTGCTATGCCTTATCCAAATTCTGCATAGTGAAATACCTGTGCACACTAAGTGGGAGCAGTAACTGCAGCAATAAAGGGAGGGCCCAGCAGGAGTGGCTGACCCAGAAATTGGCTGCAGGATGTGGTATGGACAGTTGAGGTGGACTGACAGGCAGGGAGGGTCTTGAGGTATTTGGATTTTATCCTAGGTCTCCAACACTGCAGCCCAGGGGCCTTTGGAAGTTATAGATAGTGCTTAGTGCTGAAAATCTCCACAGACTCCCCACTGGTCTCAGGGTTCAGTCCCCAAGTTCTCGGCTTTAGTTCAAGGTCTTTTTGCAGTCGGAGCCTTCACCCTTGTAAACGTGTCCTCAGTCACTAGCTCTACTTCCAGACTGCCTCAGTCACACCTTGCTACTTACTCTATGGTGACAATGCACAGCCATATTTGCCACTGCTCTTATTGAAGGTGTTGGAGACTTGAGTTTCCCAGCTGTGCACTTGGGTGGTTGGACTAGAAGTCTCCCAAGAGTATATCCAGCCTGGCACGCTAGTTGTCTGTAAAAGGGAGGGAGAGGTGTTTGCTGGCAAACCTGCCCATCTAGCTGCTTCTGTGTTGCCTAGCTGTGAATGCCAACTCTCCACAATCCTTAGAGGTTTCTAAGCAACCGGTTTCAGGCCCTTAGTTGTTTCTGGCCTCCTTTTAACTAAATGTCAAGTTCTTTTCTTTCTGCTCCAGAAAACCTGAGCCCAAGGGTCTCTGTAGAGACAGGATACAGATTCAGAATGGAAAGAGACTTGGGATGGAGGTCACTGCAGCATTTGCTGAGTCACTTTAAAAAGCCATCTGAGCTCTCTGCTCTTTTGTCAACTCATGCTTACCTGTCACCTGCTCCTCTAGGCTTTCCCTCTTGTGTGTTTGAGTAAAGTGAAAAACTTATTCATATTGCAACAGACTTTAATTTTATATTATTAAGATAACATTTTGCCTGGTGGTAATGGGCCACACCTTTCATCCCAGTACTGAAGAGGCAGAGGTAGGTGGACCTTTGTGAGTTCAAGGCCAGCCTGGTCTACCTAGTTACTCCCACAGTGTAACCCTGTCTCAAAAAAACTTTTTTTTAAAAATACATTTTATTTATATGTCTGTGGGTGTGGGTGTGTGTGCTCTTGTATTTGCATGTGCATGTTGGTGTCCATGGAGACCAGAAGAGGCCATCAGATTCCTTGGAGCTGGAGTTAGAAGTGATAGTGAAACTGGTCTGAGTGGCTACTGGAAACTGGTCCTCTTCAAGAAGAGCAATGGCTCTAAACCATTAAGTTGTTTCTCCAACCTCCTGTCACAGCAAACTTTGATGATACCCATAGTGCACCAGGCACTGTCTTAAATATGGAAGATTCATCAGTGAAGAAGTCATAGTCCTGACTCACAGCTTGCACTCAAGTGGATGGAAGCAAACAATGACTAGAAGACAGTGACAGTGACATGCTGTAAGGGGCTTCTGCTTTAGATGAGGTAATTACATCAATCAAGGTAAGTGAAGAAAGTCAAAGTAGGTGGCGCCTCAAATCCCCAGCTACTCTGTTTTATTATGTCACTTGGTGCCTCATAGGCTGAGAATCCTGAACTGCTGAGGGAAGCTGACAACTCTGCAGGGCAGGAAACAAGTGAGACACCACTGGAAGGCAATGTGGGCAGCAAGGCTTTTCCATTTGCTTCCTGCCTACAGACAATTGGGCACCCTAGGGTCATCTTTTTAAAGCACCAACAACTTACAAACTTGGTAAAAATACATGTAACAAAAATATCTTAACCGTCTTTCAATACAACTTAGTGGCATTAAATGCAGCCATTGTGTTGCACAACTCCCAAAACTATCCACCTTGAGTGTCCGCCACTTGAGCTGGCCTCACTGTATAACTCAGCCTCTTCATGAATGCTGGGATTACATGTGCACACCACCACATCCAGCCTTCAGCAGCCATACCATTTTTCCTTTTGGATGTGTGCAATTTATTGTGTATGCATTGATTATTATTTTTGTATGTGTTTGTATGTATATGTGTGTGTTCTCATGCCATGGCATGCATACTGAGGTCAGAAGGCAACTTGTAGATTCTGCTCTCTCTCGCCACCTTTATCTGGGTTCTGAGGATCTAATGTCATCAGGCCTTCATGGCAAGTGCCTTCATCTGCTGAGCCAACTCTGTGGTTCATGATGCTGTTTTATTGAGGGGGAGGGAGATGAATAAAAAAAAAAAATCCTGTAAGCTGCCCTCTGACCTCCATGCATACCATGGCACATGAGATACAAACTAAATACATAAGTGTAATGAAAAAATGATGCTGATGCTTTAAAAACAAAAACAGGGTGTCAATAAGTAGCCCAGGCTGGCCCTGTGATCCTCCTGCATTAGCTCCAAAGTGTCATGTCTGGGATTACAGGCCTGTGCTAATAGACCTGGCTCACTGTATTTTTCTGTAGTGTCAGTACTATTTTTCACTGTTACACATCGTTTTTTTTTTTTTTTTTTTTTTTTTGGTGGGGTTTCTGCCTTTTTTTTTGTATGTTTCTTTTGTCTTCTATTGTTGTTTGTTCATTTCTGACAATCATATGCATACACCAGGCTGGCCTCAACCTTAATGTAGCAGAGAATGACCTTGTACTTTTGACCCTCCTGCTTTTACTATGAAGTGCTGGAATTAAAGGCATGTGTAACCATGCCTGAGGATGGAACCCAGGGCATAATGTACACCAAGCCAGCCCTTACTGACTGAGCTACATCCTCAGTCCTTCCATTAAAGAGCCAGAGAAATGACTGCTGAGTTGTCCTTTGACCCATACACACATGCCATGGTACATGGTATGCATACACTAAGTCAAATAATTTCATAAATGTTACAGGCCGGTGAGATGTTCAGCTGATAAAGACACTGACCACCAAACCTAAAGACCCAAGTTTCATCGCTGGGACCTACAAGGTAGACAACAAGAAAGGACTTTAATGTCCACTGACCTCCACACATGTACATGCACATGCTTGCCCACACATATGCACACAAGCCACACCCCAAAAAAATTAAAAAATTGTGGGCCCCTGTATAGGCCAAGCTGGTAGTGAACTCAAGAGATCTACCTGTCTCTGCCTTCCAAGTCCTGGGATTAAAGGTGTGTACTGTACATCTCCCATCAGTGTACCACTATACCTAACCAATAACAGAAATTTAAAATGGACTCGAAAGTCAACTTGAGGATGATTTTACTGAAGTTTTTTTTGGGGGGGCAAGCAGTGGGCCATATGGCCCATGACATTCTTTAGGCCTTTTGCATGACACTGCTTTTCTCAAGATTACATTTAGAGGGTTTTTCTCACATATGGTCTTTTCTAAAAACAAAACCAAAAAACCCAGATAAGAAATTACTCCTGGGGGGCCGGAGAGATGGCTCAGAGGTTAAGAACACTTCCAGAGGTCCTGAGTTCAATTCCCAGCAACCACATGGTGGCTCACAACCATCTATGATGAGACCTGGTGCCCTCTTCTGGCATTCAGTTGTACATTCAGGCAGACCACTGTATATATACTAAACATAAAAAAAAAAAAGAAAGAAAGAAAGAAAGAAAGAAAGGAAGAAAGAAATGACTCCTGGTCTACAAACTAACGTCTTGGGCTTTTTAGCCAATGTTGTGATTACTTTGGCAGTGTGGTTCCTTAGTCCTTCTTTTCTTTCTTTCTTTCTTTTTTTTTTTTTTGTGTTTTTTTTCTGAAACAGGATATCTCTGTGTAGCCCTGGCTGTCCTAGAACTCACTCTGTAGATCAGGCTGGCTTCGAACTCACAGAGAACCACTTGCCTCTGCCTCCCAAGTACTGGGATTAAAGGCATGCACCTGGTAAAAACAAACAAACAAAAGGAAACTTTAGTTTTCTATCTTAATTGTTATTTTTTTATTTATGTGCATGTGTGCATGCTATGGCATATGTGTGGAGGTCAAGGACAGACTGAGGGAGGTGTAATGAGTCTTTTTTTGTTCTGCCACCCAGCTCCCAAATAAAGACATGGAAACTTATTATTAATTATGAAAGCTTGGCCTTAGCTTTGTTCCTAACTAGTTCTTACAACTTAAATTAACCCATTCCTATTAATCTATGTTCTGTCACGTACCTCCCATCTGATTCTTTTCTCCCTCCCTTCCTTCCCCTTCCTACTTTCTCTCTATGGCCACCTATACCTCCTGCCTAGCTGTTGGCCATTCAGCTTTTTATTACACCAATCACAGCAATACACCTTCACACAATGTACAAATACCCACAAGAGGGAGGGTCTTTCCTCCCACCATGTGAGTTCCAGGGACTAAACTAAGATCGTCATGATTACCTGCAGGAACCTTTACCCACAGAGCCATCTCACTTGCTCCAAGTCTGGTTTCCCTTTTTGCTTTTGTTTTTGTTTTTGTGTTTCGTTTTGTTCTCTGTGTAGTCCTGGCTGTCCTGGATCTTGCTCTGTAGACCAGACTGGCCTCAAACTCAGAGATCTGACTCCCATGTGCTGTGATTAAAGGCATGTGCCACCTCCCAGCCCAACTTTGGTTTCTTATCATTGAATTCAATTTGGTCTCATATACTAAAACTATAACCCGTGGAATAGGGTAGGGGGTTAGCATTTGCAAGGCCACAAGTTCCATTCCCAGGACCAAAAATCAAACACACTAACAGATATACCTGCAATAGCTTTTGGGTGGGTGTTCCTGCCATGGTATCATCAGGCAGGTCTGTAACCCCTGGACTCCAGCCATTTCTCCACTTAGCCTCCTGAGTAGCTGTAGACACACACTGCCTGGCTATACTTCTCAGCCCATCCTTAGGGTTTGCTCTCTTACCCTAGACCTCAGCCTAATAGCAGCTGCCAGGAAGAGCAGGCAGTAGCAAAGCCATGTGTCTGGTGGGATCTCAGCCGTGCATCATTTGACCCATCTCGGAAATTTTACAGGAGATTTTTGTTTTTGCTCAAAGTCTATAAAATCCCACCTTTTACTTTGATTTGGAACCTAGATTGGTTTAATTCAGACAGAGGAAACCTTTTAAGTGGGTTTGTTACCCATTTATAGGCCAATCTCCTTAATCTTTGCCCTGAGTGTTTTTGATGAACCCATAGATTTAATTATGCTTAGCATTAGGTTGAGTTTTGTTTTGTTTTGTGGTGTTGGGAATACAACCCAGGGCTTTGCCCTGCTAGGTAAACACTCCATTACTGAACTGAACTACTCTCCGGACTCTGTGTGTGTGTGTGTGTGTGTGTGTGTGTGTGTGTGTGTGTGTAAAATATATGGAATACTGAAGTTGACATCAGATCTCCTCCTCAGTTGCTTTTTACATATTAAGGCACAGTCTCTTGCTGAACCTGTAGCTTGACAATTGGGGTGGTTTAGATAACCAGCTTGCTCCAACTCCCCCCACCCCCATCAAACTAGCTATATAACCCAGGCCAGCCTTGATTTTGTGATTCTCCCACTTGAGCCTGCTCAGTAGCTAGGCCGATAAGCGTGTGCTTGCAGGCCTATGTGTGTGTATTTCTTGTTTTTCTTTTCCTTACTTGAGACATACTTCTGCTTTGTAGTCCTGGGAAACTATTGTGTGACAAAACTTTTCCTGGGGAGATGCAACATACACATCTATGTAGTCAGACTTTCTTTGGATCACCAGCCCCCAAATAATGACAAAGAGATGACCTATTAATTATGTAAGCTTGGCCCTTAGCTCTTATGACTCCAATTAACCTGCTTCTGTTAATCTATGTTCTTCTATGTGGCTTTTACCCTTCCTCAATATGGCATGTCTGTCTTGTTCCCAGTCTGCTGTCAAAATCCCCTGTGAGCCTCTATTCATCCCTATGATTTCCTCTCTGTGCCCAGAAGTCTCTCCTATTCTCTCCTGCCTAGCTATTGGCCATTCAGTTTATTAAACCAATCACAATGACACGTCTTCACAGGGTACAAAAAGATTATCCCATGGCACATGTACTCATTATAGATAGCAACCCATGACAGACCGAAGTACAGACAGAAGTGACAGAAGTCCAGCTTGGTGAACTGTGAGGCTTTTTGGAGTTACTTACAAGAATATGAGTCAGGGGTGACTTACAGGAACAGAAATGAATCCAAGAGGAGCTGGAAAGATGACTCAGTGGTCAAGAGCACTGGCTGCTCTTCCAGAGGACAAGGGTTCAATTCCCAGGACTCATGTGGCATCTCACACCGGTCTGTAACTCCAGTTGCAAGTGATCTAATACCTTCACACCAGTGCACATAAAAAAAGTTAATTTAAGAAAAAATGACTCCAAGACAGCCACATCACCAAAGCCCAGCCCAGCCTGGGTGACAGCTCACAATGTTCGGAACCTGGAAGCTGAACAGCCTGCAGGCAGCTCAGCAGGTTGAAGAAGAGTGTCCTTGTGTGTAGTTTAGTTGGTCTAAACCTCTTCCAGGCAGCTCGGCTGGTCCCAGTCTCAGAGTTTTCTTTGCAGCTCAGCTTCCCTTGGTTGAGAGGGATTCAGGTTTTATGGCTTACTTTAGCAGGGAGAAGGCCTAACCAATCTGGTCAGTTTCAGAGACTTTCTGAATATGGGCAGAATAAACTACACCCCAGCCACTGCCCCCTCCTTCTCCATTGATTTTGAGACAAGGTGTCACTAAGTTACCCAGGGAAGTCATTTTGTAACCCAGACTAACCCTGAGCTTTTCATTCTCCTGCCTCAACCTCCTTAGCTGTTTGTTTAGAGAAAGGATGTCAATATGTAACTCTGGCTGCCCTAGAACTCACTATGTAGACCTGGCTGGCCTAGAATCCACAGAGATTCTCTTGCCTCTGCTAGCCACTGTGCCTGCCTCCTCAGCTTCCTTAGTAGATAGAATTCCAGGCCTGTGTCACCAAACTTGGCTTGTACAAAAAATTAAATCGGCCTGTGAGGGTTGGGCTGGAACTCAGTGACAGCACTTATTTAGCATTTATGAGGTCATTTTTTGCTCTTCAACATTGCTTTAAAGAAATAGAAACATTTGCTCAGGCAGTATATAAGCAGAGATCTGAGGAAAGCAAGACACCATCTGTGCAGATACCTGTATTAGAGGAGACACTGGAAGAGAAGCACATGTACACAAAGACCCCAAAAAACTGAGGTAGGATCTGCCTGGGTGCTTGGCCCATATAAGCAGCAGAGAGGAGTCGAGGTAGTTGGGATTCCATTTGAGTGAAGGACCTGTAAGAGATGTGGCCAAAGAGATAAGGGACCCTGGATTCAAGGTCTCACAGAATTTACTGGCTTGGGTTTTATTTTAGTTTTTCTTTCTTTTCTTGAAACAGGGTCTCACTTTGTACCCTAGTCTAGCCCTAAACTAATTATCTTAACTTAGCTTCCTCAATGCTGGGGTTACAGGCATGAGCCCACCCAAGACTGTCTGGCTTCATATTTTCAATGCTCTCTAACAAACCCAGTAGCTGGAGACAAAGCCTTTTTACTCTCTGCTAAAATTCTGTGGGTTTTCAGGATTTGGTTGGATGGTCCTTGTGATCACGTGGTATCATGTGAGGGTTAGAATATCTAAGATGACTTACTCACATGATACTGCCCAGTGCAGTAGCTGGTACCAGCTGGGAGGTAGGAGTCTAGGCTGTCAAGAGGGGCATCTACATGAGGTCACTCCATGTGACTGGAATTCTTAGTATGGGAACTGGAAACAAAAAGAGACCTGGAAGCTTCTCACACATGAGTGGTCCAAGAGGGGCAGGAAGGAAACTAACCCCCTATAAAATTTCAGAGCTGACACACATGACTTCTGCCATATTGTGTTAGCTGAAGCATTCATGGAGCCAAATTGGGGTCACATGAGAAGGGAAAAGCTCTCCCCATGCAAAGGGAGAGGCACAAAGAGCTGGTGACATTCCTCAGTCCTGCACAAACGTTTCTGTTTAGCCTGAGTAGATGAGATGACATCAGAGGACTGGCTTTGGGCACGGGCATTAGAGGATCTGATGTGTGCTTTTATGTGTGGTATAAATTAAGCTGCTTTTTGTTGTTGTTGTTGTTTTTGAGACAGGGTTTCTCTATGTTGATTTAGAGCTTGTCCTGGAACTCACTTTGTAGACCAGGCTGGCCTCGAACACATAGAGATCCTCCTGCCTCTGTCTCCCAAGTGCTGGGATTAAAACGCATATGCCACCAACACCCAGCATTTAAGCTGCATTTTTTATTTAGTGACTCTGTGTGTGTGTGTGTGTGTGTGTGTGTGTGTGTGTGTGTGTGCACGTGTGCTATAACATGCAGGTAGAGGTCAGAGGACAACTTGCAGGAGTCTGTTCTCTATTTCAACCATGTGAGTCCCGGGGATTAAACTCAAGTCATCGGACTTGGTTGCAAGTGTTTTTACCCTCAGAGACATTCCTGTGGCCCCACAACATTTTGTTTTCTGGGTTTTTATTATTATTTTTATCACTGTGTGGCTGTGTACAGGAACCACGCCACAGCACTTGTGTGGTCTTTGGATGTCTGTCCTCACCTTCCACTCATTTGAGAGAGAGTCTCTGGGTTGTTTGCCACTGCTGTCACCAGGCTAACTGGCCCATGAGCATCCAGGGACTCTCCTGTTTCTACCGCTCTCATCCTGGTAAGACACCTGGTTATCAGATGCTCTCCTGCCTCTCCCCCAGCTTCCCAATGGTCCTGGGTATCTGAGTCCTCATGATTGTGTGACACGTGTTTTAGCAACCGAGTCATCTCCCTAGCCTTTGCTTTCTGGGTTGTTTTGAGATCTTACCCAGGCTGCTCTCAGACTTGGTGTTAGTGAAAGGAGGCTGGCCTTGAACTCCTGATTCTCCTGCCTCCACCTCTTTTGTGCTGAAATTACAGGCCTGTATTGACACATCTTGCTCATCTTGACCATTTTCACCATATCTCAGTCATCATAAACATTTTCAAGTTCATATCCTCGAGGTTATTGAACTCATGAGAATTTCATTAACTGGCTGGGAGATAGGGACAGGAGAAACAAGAGTTCTAGGTCACCCTTGCTTCAAGGGCAGCCTGGCCTGAGTCTCACAAAACCTAAAAACCAGCCAAACAAAATCCTTCAAACATAAGCGATATCCATCACCATTGCTATGATTGCTTGTTCCAATTCTTCACATTCCCTTTAAGAAAAGATTTATTGCTGGCAGTGGTAGGGTATGCCTTTAATCCCAGCACTTGGGAGGCAGAGGCAGGCAGATCTCTGAGTTCTAGACCAGCCTGGTCTACAAGAGCTAGTTCCAGGACAGCCTCCAAAGCCACAGAAAAACCCTATCTTGAAAAACAAAACAAAAAAAAAAAAAAAAAAAAAAAAAAAAAAAAAAAAAAAAAGAAAGAAAGAAAGAAAAGATTTAATTTTAATGTTACTATTTTGTGTGTATGATGTTTTGCCTGTATCACCTAGTGTTCTTAGAGATCAGAAGGTGCCAGATCCCCTGGAAATGGAGTTTTAGATGGTTGTAAGCCACAACCTGGGTGTTGGGAACTAAACCTGGGTCCTCTGCAAGAGCAGGAAGTGTTTTTAACCACTGAGCCATCTGTCCAGCCCCTATGTTTATTCATTTTTTATTAATGTATATGTCCCTGTGTGTTAGTGAATGTGCACGGGGACCCAACGAGGCCAGAAGAGGACATAGGATCCCCTGAAGCTGGAATTACAGGCAGTTGTAAGCCTTTAGACATGGGCACTGGGAACCAAACTCAAGTCCACTTGAAGAGCAGTGGACACTGACAGATATGCAGGCAACTACTCACATGTAAAATATGAAACAAACTAAGGGACACCCAGGTGAGGTGACATGTAGCAGGCTTTCTTTTGGGCCACCAACCAGCTTCCAAATCATGACACAGAGACTTCTTATTAGTTATGAATGCTAAGCCTTATCTTAGCTTGCCCACTAGCTCTTACTACTTATTGTAACCCATTTCTCTTCGTCTACATTTTGCCTAGGGACTTTTTACCTTTTTTTCCTTTCTATTTGTCCTACTCTGTGTCTGTCTGTCTGGTGGCTGCCTGGCTGGCCCCAGGCATGTCTTCTCTTTCTCTCTCTCCTCTTGAGCCTAGAGTCCTCCTCCTATTTATTCTCTCTGCCCACCAGCCTGACTATCCCTCTCCTGCCTAGCTATTGGCCATTTAGCTTTTTATTAGGCTGGCAAGGTAAAACAGCAATATGCCTTTACATCATTAAGCAAAGGCAACATAAATAAGTGTAACATATCTTTGCCTAGTTAAATGGAATGTAAAAAAAAAAATTCAACACACCTTTACATAGTTAAAGTAATAATCTACAAGATAAACAAATATAAATTTTTTAAGATGTGTTACATGTGTTTATGCTGTGTTTTAATTGTAAAGAGTGCTGCGTTCTTTTCTGTTGCATTTGTTTAACTCTGTGAAGCTGTGTTACTTTGCCTGTCTAAACCACCTGATTGGTCTAAGAAAGAGTTGAGAGACCAATAGCAAGGCAGGAGAGAGGATGGGTGGGGCTGTCAGGCAGAGAGAATAAATAAGAGAAATCTGGGAAGAGAAGATTGGGGAGCAAGAAAAAGAGGGAGAAGAGGATGTTAGGGCCAGCCATCCAGCTACACAGCAAGTCACAGAGTAAGAGGTAAAGAAGGGTATATAGAATAAAGATAAAAGCCCAGAGGCAAAAGATAGATGGATGATTTAAGAAAAGCTGCCAAGAAATAAGCCAAGCTAACACCAGGCATTCATAAGTAGTAGTAAGTCTTCGTGTTTATTTATTTGGGAGCTGGGTGGTGCCCCCCCCCCACAAAGAGCAAAGAGAAAAAAAAAGTAACACATTTTTCACATCTTTACAGTTACAGGAATATTCAGAGCAGTGGTTCTTGCCTTTAGTTCAGCATTTGGGAGGTAGAGGCAAGCAGATCTCTGTGAGCTAGAGACTGGCCTGGTCTACACAGGGAGTTCCAGGGCTATACATCTCTAAAAACAAGCAAACAAAACAACAACAGAAGACACACTGGTAACGACAAACTACGTTCTTAATCTGCCCCAAGAGCGTGAACACCTTGCTGTAAGTGCGTCTCATTTCATTCTTTCAAACTCTCTGAGAGGCTAATACCTTCATCTGATGGACAAAGAATGATGTTCAGAGTGGCGACACCACATGAGCAGCAAGTAGTAGAATCAAAAGTCAGAGCTGGGTCTCCTCCCCCCATTTCAGCCTCCCATCTGCCTCTCATGCAAGTGGCCACCTTCCTCCCACAGTGGGCAGAAGATACACAATATGGAGCCCTTCTGTCTTATTAGTTACTCTACAGATTATGTAACAAAATACCTACCCCTTCCCCAAACAAAAGCAACTTAAGGAAGAGTTTATTTCAGCTTACCATCTTAGAGCACAGGCCACCATCACAGATAAATCATAGTGGCAGGAGCCTGAGGTGGCAGATGACATGCTGTCAGCAACTGAGAAGCAGACAGCAATGAATGGTGGTGTTGAACTAGCTTTCTCCTCTTTACGGTACAAAACCCCAGGCCATGTGAATTTTCCCATCTCAATTAACTTAATCTAGGTAATCCCTCATGGACATGAGATTTGTTCAGCTACAAAGTGATACAAGATCTTGTCAAATTGAGGTATAAACCATCATACATTTCCTGGCTCAAGGTTGGCCCCACTTCCCAGTGCATTTGGCAACCTATCTTGCTATGGCCTCCAGAAATGCATCCATCCCACTATGATAACACCAGCCATCCTCAATTCCCTTCCTCCTGCTCCCAGTGAGGGTGCTACAGCCCCCCCCCACACACACACAGAGTTACATAAGTACTGTAGTGTATATAAAGTTCTTCATACATAATGAGCATCATTTGTTTGTGGCTGTTATTAGTCTGTGTTCAGTAAATACTGACATAGTAAAGCACATGTGGGGAGCTTGGGGATAGATACTGAGAAAAAAAAAAACAGAGTACAATCATACATAGCACACTTAATTCTCTGCCCCTAGCCTCAGCACAGGGAGCTACAGAATAGATGCTGTCCTAGTCACTATTCTGTTGTTAGGAGACTCATGACCATGGCAACTCTTGAAGAGAATGCATTTAGTTGAAGGCTTGCTTACAGCTTCAGAGGTTGGTCCATTTTCATCATGATGGAACAGCATCTCGGAACACATGGTGCTGGAGAGTAACTGAGAACTTTATATCCTGATCCCCAGGCAGGCAGGCAGGCAGGCAGGCAGAGGGATTGGGTGTGGCATGGGCTTTTGGAAACTCTAAGCCCACCCCCAATATCACACTTCCTCCACCAAGGCTACACCTACTCCAACAAGGCCACACCTCCTAATCCTTTTCAAATAGTGCTATTCCCTAATGTCTAAGCATTTCAAACATATGAGTCTGTGGGGGCCATTCTTACTCAAAGCACCACAGACACTCAAGATATGAAGGCAGACATGAGCAATGGTCTCTGATGAAGCTCAGAGAGGTACCATGATTCTCTCAGGACCACACAGGGAATGTGCAAGCACAGGGCAAACCATCAAGCCAATGGCAAAGAGTGCCTCCCTAGGGGATGCCACTGG
Source organism: Phodopus roborovskii (assembly GCF_943737965.1). Lineage (NCBI taxonomy): Eukaryota > Metazoa > Chordata > Mammalia > Rodentia > Cricetidae > Phodopus > Phodopus roborovskii. Next base: position 3,298,630 of record NW_026125264.1, read on the forward strand.
CAAGCACTGCCCACCACAGGATTGAAGCTAAACAGGGATGGAACATAAGAGAGGCTGCGCCCGTGGACCCTGTCCCCGTCCCAGTTCCCACCTCAAGGTAAGAGCAACAACTCCTTAGTCTGGGGTGGAGACTCAAAGAAGAAAGCACATGGAGAAAGAATGAGCAGTAGGAAGGACTTCCCAGGAAGTGCTGGTTTTCTTGTTTTAAGACACGACCTTGCTATGTAGCCCAGATTGGAGATTCTCCCGCCTCAGCCTTCATTGTTGCTAATGCATCTCCAGGCTAGCTTAAGGTATAGGGTTTGTTGTTTCTTGTTGTTTTTTGCTTTTTATGAGACAGGGTCTTGTGTAGCCCAGGTTGGTCTGAAACTGGGTATATAACTAAGGATGCCCTTGAACTTTTAATCCTCCTGCCTCCACCCCTGGAGTGCTGGGACATAGGCATATGCTACCTACCATGCTAGGTTTATAAGGTTCTGGGAGAGAAAGAACCCACGGTTTGTATATGCTTCGTGTAAGCACTCTATCCAGCGAAGGCTTCCACCTTGGGCCCAGACATTGGTTTTCTCTATGAGTGAGGGGACATCTGGAGGGATGGAGACCCAGGGGAGGGTCTGAAGATACAGTGAAAAGACAGAGGCTCCTGGGAAGAGGAGTCAGGCCTGAGGAGTGACCTGAGTGTGGCTGGGGAGTTGGAGCACCCCGAAGATGACCAAGAGCTTCTCAGAAGAGAGAGAAGGGAACACAGGCCAGGACAAGGGCTGGGGATCTGCGTAGGATTACAGTCTGCGGAGCCTGCCTCTGGGGTCGAAAGGACCCCCACCTCCCCTTCCCCCAGTATCGCCTCCTCCCATCCCACTCCACCCCCGCCCGGGATTGCGGCGCCTGCGCGAAGCAAACTCGCTTTGCTCTGCTCCAGCTCTGACAGCTTCTGCTGGCTCCGGAGACACAGACCCAGAGGTGAGCTCAGTCCCTGCTCCATGCGGCTCGACCCCTGCCCAGCTGTCTCCCCTGCTCCTAGGGGCGCCCCTCCCCCACTTCTCTAGCATCCCCAGTACGATTGTGTCCGGCCAGAGGTCTGATCCCTATGCTCCGGCTCGGGGAAGTGGAGGTGATGGAGAGCCCCTTTGCACTGTGGGCCTTGACACTCCAGGGTTCATAGAGTGATAGAGGCTCCAAGGACGAGTTCACCCACCCCTCTCTTACAACCCATTCCCGTCGTCCTGCTGTGCCTCAGTTCCCCTCCTGGGAAAGTACGCAGTTTATTTAACCCCGAAGGGTGGTCAGGTTAGGGAGTGGAGCTGGTGGCGTTCCCGATTCCCCTAACCACCTCCCAAGGAGGCCTTGCTTTCCAGCCGGCGCAGAGGTGGGCGTGCCTAAAGACAATCCAGTGCGTCCTCCCACCTACAGTCTGGTCCCCTTGCCCCGACCCACGCAGCCTCTTCCTCTTCTCACTCGCTTCTCATCAAGTCTCTCCCTTTGCAGGTTAGGAACACACGCCTGGTTGTTTCCATGGCAACACCAGGGCTCTTCTGCATCCTCTCCCCCACCCCCACCCTAAGATGGGAGGAGGAGGGACAGCCAGCTCAGTCAAGGTCACCTTCCTTCTCCTGTATCAGCAGGCTGAACCGATCCTTTGCAATTGGAGGCCTGGCGAGAGTGAATTACAGGGAGGGGCTTGCTCTGGCCCTCACCGCCCCTTCCTGGCCTCTAACTTTACCCTCTGGTTATGGAGTCTCCTACAGTCCTCCAGCTCCGTCCATTTTCCTCGCCAGCCTCCCCAGCCCCGGACCCGGAGGTCTCAGTTCTGGTCATGCCTCTGCCTCTACCTTCTCCTTGAGTCTCTGCAGTCCACTTGTCTAGCCCTCATTTTTAAGTCACTGCTACACCTTGACTTCTACCATTAATCATTCTGTTTTTGTTTTGTTTGTTTGTTTGGTTGGTTGGTTGGTTTGGTTTGGTTTTTCGAGACAGGTTTTCTCTGTGGCTTTGGAGGCTGTCCTGGAGCTAGCTCTTGTAGGCCAGGCTGGTCTCGAACTCACAGAGATCCACCTGCCTCTGCCTCCCAGCGCTGGGATCAAAGGCGTGCGTCCAGGCTTTGTTTGTTTCTTATTCCTTCTTTTATTTTCTTCCTTCCCTTGAATTGTGGGGAGAGTGGAACATGTGATCCAGTCAGCACTCCTGTGCACATGTGTGCTGTGCAGTGCCTCTTCGGGGTCTCCCAAAGCACCACCGTGTGTGTGTGTGTGTGTGTGTGTGTGTGTGTGTGTCTGTGTGTGTGTGTGTCTGTGTGTGTGTGTGTCTGTGTGTGTGTGTGTCTGTGTGTGTGTGTGTGTCTGTGTGTGTGTGTGTCTGTGTGTGTGTGTGTCTGTGTGTGTGTGTCTGTGTGTGTGTGTGTCTGTGTGTGTGTGTCTGTGTGTGTGTGTCTGTGTGTGTGTGTGTCTGTGTGTGTGTGTGTGTCTGTGTGTGTGTGTGTCTGTGTGTGTGTGTCTGTGTGTGTGTGTGTCTGTGTGTGTGTGTGTCTGTGTGTGTCTGTGTGTGTGTGTCTGTGTGTGTGTCTGTGTGTCTGTGTGTGTGTGTCTGTGTGTCTGTGTGTGTGTGTGTGTCTGTGTGTGTGTGTGTGTCTGTGTGTGTGTGTGTCTGTGTGTGTGTCTCTGTGTGTGTGTGTCTGTGTCTGTGTGTCTGTGTGTGTGTGTGTGTATGTGTGTGTGTCTGTGTGTGTGTGTGTGTCTGTGTGTCTGTGTGTGTGTGTGTGTCTGTGTGTGTGTGTGTCTCTGTGTGTGTGTGTGTCTGTGTGTGTGTGTGTCTCTGTGTGTGTGTGTGTGTGTGTGTCTGTGTGTGTGTGTGTGTGTGTGTATGCACACAAAGGGATCCTGGGGTCACGATGATTGATCCCCCTTATTCTTCAGGACAGGTACACTGCTGTGTTTTGTTTGGAGCCGCACAGGGAAGTGAGGGAGATGGGAAGAGGCAACAGAGAACCCAGGCCTTCCCAGCATCTTGAGAGACACAGGTCCTGTCCATCCCCAAGACCTCAGAGTTCCCTTTTGTGGTCTTTCCTGAAAATCTTGTCATCAAAAAAAATGAGCCCTGCCAGGCGGCACTGGGAGGCAGAGGTAGGCGGATCTCTGTGAGTTCCAGGACAGCTTCCAATGTCACAGAGAAACCCTGTCTCAGAAAAAAAAAAAAAAAAAATACTGAGCCCTTGATCCTGAGGGCCCCTGAGTTCCACTTTCTGTGGACTCAAAATGCCTTGGGACTTGTATCCTGTGAAAACCATCCCTTGGCATTCAGGGCCATGCAGCTTGAGGTCTTCCATCCAACAGTATCATCTATGAAAATTACCCCAGGAAGGGTCCTGAGAGGGACTTCAACTTTGCAAGGGAACATGAAGATCTTTCACTCTAAATATAGGAGCCTCAAAAGCTGAGGAAGGAAATGACAGAAAACAGAGCGGGGGGGCGGGGGGCTGTCAAGATGGCTCAGGGGGTGAAGACACAGGCTGCTGCCAAGCTGATGGCCAGAGTCAAGCCCCAGGACTTACATGGTAAAAGGGGAACTGACTCCTGCAAGTCTTCCTCTGACCTCCACATATGTTTACATGCATGTACATGTACATCACACACACCCATAACAAATACATTTTAAGACGAAAACACCAAAATAATCACAGCAGCCCCTTGAATGAATGAAACAGTTGTCATTACTAGCCCTATTTTACGGACAAGGAAGGCCTAAGAAGTCAGTACATGTGTCTGAAACAAAGTGTGGGTCTGGGTGACAATCCAATAGTGAGGTTCCAGAGCCGCATTCCAGCTGCTGGATGGTCTGCAGAGAAAACGGGCAGAGTGATGGTCAGACTGAAAACCCCTGGCTCGTGCATAAAGGACTCAGGGAAAGAAAGGGGATGCTGCAAGGCTAGGTGGACTGACTGTAAGGGTGAAGTATCCGGTGATAGTGTGAAGTGGTGAATAGTGAGAGGGTTACCATGGCAACTCTGCTGATCTCCCTCTGTCACTGTACCTTGTGCCCACAGGGATCCACGATGAGCTGCAGTCGCTCGTGTGTCTGTAGCCATGGCACCAATGTGGAGGACAGTACTACGTGGTATGGGGTGGAACCCTACCCTAATCTCTTCTACAGGGACTGTGTGGGTACCACTCTCAGCGATAACCCAGAAGGACCCCTAGTTCAGTACACCTACCAACCCTGGCCCTCATTGTGTTGGAAGGTAAGGCCAAAAGAATGACTCGTGGCTTTGGGGAAAAGATAGGACTGGAATGAGGCCCAGAGCATGGAGAGAAGAGAGATGATGGGGTGGTCAGGGGTCACATGTTCAAGAGACAGAAAATACAGTACAAATAGGTTTCAACAACGAAGTTCATTTTCTAGAAGAGACTAGAGGTTGGATACCTTCTGGCAAAGCTGGATCCAGAAAAGGACAGAGGAGTTTGACAGCTTTTTCTTAGCCCTCAAGATCGCAGTGTTATCAGCTCACGTTTTCCCATGGTGCTCCTCAAATGCCTACTATAGTGCTGACTCTTGGGCCTTTAAAAAACATTGTTTTAGACATTGTTATCAGGACTGGAGAGATGGCTCAGCAGTTAAGAGCACTGGCTGTTCTTGGAGGACCCACATGGTGGCTCACAACTGTCTAAAACACCGGTTGCAGGGAATCCAGTACCCTCTTTGATCTCCACAGGCACCAGGCACATGTGTGGTGCACACACACACACACACACACACACACACACACACACTCACATGGTAATGCTTTGTAAAATTTTTAGATGTATTTATTTTATTTGTATGAGAGACTCTCTCTCTCTCTCTCTCTCTCTCTCTCTCTGTGTGTGTGTGTGTGTGTGTGTGTTCCTTCATGTGTAAATGCTGGTATACACATGGAGGTAAGAGGACAACTTTACAACATCCATTTACTCTGCACTTTTTTGTCAGTTCCAGGCCTCAATAACTCAGGTCATCAATGAAGCCCTAGGTTCGATCCCCAGCACTGCACAAAGTGGGTGTACTGGTGCACAACTTTGATCCTAGCCCTAGGAAGAAGGCAGAAGGGGCAGGGGATAGAGTTTTAAGGTCATACTTGGCTATATAGTAAGTTTGAGGCAGCCTGAGTTACATCCTTCTAGAAAGAAAGATCAACCTAAAATAGCCAGAAATTAACTGAAGGCCACCCTGGAATGCATAATAAAACTGTGGTTCACACCTTGGGAGGCTGAGGGAGAAGGATCATAAGTTCAAGACCAGCCTGAGGTAGAAATAGTGTATTATAGGCTACCTGGGCAACCGAGTGAGACCCTGACTTGAAATGCATAGACTAGTTAATAAGTTAATAGATGAATGAATGAAATGAAGAAGGAATGAAAGCATTCTGTTCCTAGAAGTCTGACTGTATTTGGGCCACTTGCCAGCGCTGTGCTCATGACTATGGCTTTGGAGAGGAAACACTGTGGCAGGAAGTGGAGTCCATCTCACCTACATCTCACTGTGGTTTCCCACTGTGGGTACCACTGACAGGCAGCAGAGATGTGAAAAACAGACATTGTAGGCTCATAAAGCCCAAGGTGCCAGCCAGTACTTTTGATGGGTGTAATTCATCACTAAATATGTAGAGAAATTGAAGCACGGGATACATTCTGCTCCCAAAAGGCTTCCCTCTAATGGGGAGGCAGGGCGCTAACCTGTGTCGAGGGACCAGCCCTCAACCTCGGGTCAGGTATGCAGAAATCCCAGGATGGGTAATGGCCTTCATAGCCAGGATGACCAGAGACTTCCTAGACAAAGTGTTTTAGGTAGAACGTAGTTGGCAAAGGCAGGAATGCATGCGTGTGTGCATGCGTGTGTTTATGAGAGATTGCACTTAAACATCCTGGACAAACTTCCAACATTCTACCTCTGAGTTATACCACGAGCCCTCGATTTACTTTTTATTTTTAGGCAGGGTTGCACTAGGCTAAACTTGAACTCACTCCATAACCCAGGCTGGCCTCACACTCACTATCTTCCTGCCTCAATCTCCTGATAGCTGGGGTTACAATCATCACCTTACCTAGCTAACACCTTATTAATGGATCTTTAAGGCACAGAATTTAAGAACTCTCTTTTTTTAATTTTATTTATGCATTAGTGTGTGTGTGTGTGTGTGTGTGTGTGTGTGTGTGTGTGTGTGTTGTGCATACATGGGCGTATGTGCCAGGGTCAGAGGACAACTCCGTGGTGTCTGTTCCCCACTTCTAACTTTACAGGGCTTCCTGGGATAGAACTCAGGTCATCAGGCTTGCACAGCAAGTGCCTTGACCTTCTGAGCCATCTTGTTGGCCCTCTTTTTTTTTTTAATGTGCGCATGTTTGTGAGTATGCATATGTGCACACACATGGAGAAGTAATAGATGTCTTCTACTGTTGTTCTCACTTTATCTTTTGAGACAGAGTCTCTTGCTGAATTTGGCACTCAATTAATTGGTTAGATCAGCCAGTTAGTGAGCTCTGGGGATCTGCCTTTCTCTACCCTTTGTGGTAGTATGTTCACAGATGTATGCTGCCAAGCCTGGATTTTTCCCCCCAAAGACATGGTTTCATTGTATAGCCCTGGCTGGTCTGGAACTCACAGATATTGGCCAGCCTGGGATTATAGGCATGCTCTCTCTCTTTCTCTCTCTCTCTCTCTCTCTTACACACACACACACATACACACACACACACACGCATGCGCGCGCTCGCGCACCCAAGCAAGCTTGGCTTTTTTATACACATTCTGGGATTCCAAACTCAGATACTGTGTTTACATGGAAGGCACTTAACCAACCGAGCCATCTCCCCACCTCCCAGTTAAGAACTCTTGTGTATGGTCCATTTAGTTGTTCAGCTAGTACTTAGTACTACATTGAGCACAAGACACCTAGTGAACCAAAACATGTCCAACCTTTGCTCTCAGAAGGCTCAGTTCAGTAAAACAGACATCACTCACCTAAGAACCAAATGTCCAAATGTGGGGGTTCACTGGAGGAACTCTGAGTTCAAGGCCAGCCTGGGCTATATAGCCAGTTCCAGGACAGTCAGAGCTACATAGAGAGATCATGCCTAAAAATAAATATTTTAGAAATATTCTAATCCTATTGCTGGAGAGACAGAGGCAGGAGGATCTCTGGGGCTTGCTGACCAACCTAGCCTAATTAACCAGGTCAAGGTGAGAGACCCTATTTCAAAACAGTAAACAGCTCCTAAGAAGCAGCTCCTAAGAGGATGACCTCTTCTTACATGTAGCATTGCAAACCCCCCCCCCCGCTACATCATACACACACACTCAAATAATAATAAAAAATGGGACTCAGATAATGAGTCAAGGTTGGCTTTGCCATTGAGGGGAAGGAAACATTGCCAGGGAGGGTATGATGATACACACCTATAATTCCAGGACTTAGAAGACTAGCTCAGGGCCATTTGGGGCTATTTAAGACAGTTCTGGACTATCCTGGGTAACTTAGCGCAACCTGGTCTCAAACTAAAATTCAAAAAGGGGCTGAAGCTGTAGCTCAGTGGTAGAGTGCTTGCCCCTACCATGTTCACACTCCTGGGTTCTGCCCCCAGCACTGCAGTTAGGTCCCATAGGGATGTTCTTCGATGTCCATTTCATGATGCTATGCTCCTGGACCCCGGCTGAGCCTGGATTCTTGTTGTTCTGTTTGCTCTCCTCAGGTCACTGTGTCCGTGGCATCCCTGCTTCTCCTGCTGGGTGTGGCAGCCCTGACCACTGGCTATGCAGTACCCCCCAAACTAGAGCTTGTCAATGACAGTAAGTTCTCATCTTTGGATGACCCAGTAGCCGACTATAACCAAGCCCTGATCACCTGCCGTGTGGCAGGAGCCACGCTGTGCGGGGCAGCAGGGATCCTGCTGGCTGTCTGCCTCTTTTTGGCCACCTCCGGTTGGCTGAGCCCAGAAATCAAGGCAGAGCCATTGGTCACTGAAGCTGACAGCCCGGTGGAGGTCTTCAGGGATGAACCCGAGCAGCTGTCCCCTGCCTTCCATGATCTTAGCAGTCAGTCGTGGTTCTTGATTCCCACCAGTCCCGTGAGGCAGTGTTCTGTGCAGACCAGCCAACCCCAACGGGACTCGTAAGTCTGAAGACTAGAGAAGTCAGACACGTCCCTCTTGGTACTCCTTGCTCTCATCACCCTTCTCCCCTCTCCGTAGTGTCAATCTCTGCAGAGCCCCTCCCACCCCCCAGTAAGTCTCATGCTCCAACTTCCCTCCTGGTCAGGACAGGGGTAAACTCAATCAAGAACTGCCCTTCGAGGCCAGTGAAACGGCCCAGTGAGTGAAAGGCCTTCCTGGCAAGACTGATGACCTGAGTTCCATCTCTGGGACCTACATACGGTGGAAGAAGAGACCCAGCTCCCTCCAGTTGTCCTCTGATTCCCCCATACACACATACAACACACACACACACACTGGTCCCTGATTTCCCCCCCCCACACACACACACAATACACACAACATACTCACACACTCACAAAGAAAGGTAATGAAAAATATAAAGTCCAGGAATTAAGAAAGGTGGGATGAGTTGCCCCTTAAAGACCACCTCCTGTGAACAGCAATTCCTGCTGGACCTGATCCTGATGCTACTAATAGATGTGCTCTCCTAGCAACCCCAGCCCCTTCTTCCTACAGGCTGTTCAGCCAGAAGGACTTATTCTTGCAGGACACTAGAGGGCGCTCCAGGACAATGGGAGGATCCTGTGTCTGACAGCCCCCCTGCTGACCTTTAGCGCTTCCCTGGGGGGGTGAGAAGAGGGTTCACCCACCACCTTTGTGCCCTGCGGGATGTATTCTCCAGTCCCTGTTTCTCACCTCCTCCATCTTGCCTCGCTTTCAATAAACAGCTGAGATGAGCAACATCTTTGCTTCCTTTCTCCTAGTTCACTGAAGCATGGGGAACTTGAGAGAGAAATGGTTTGTACACCTGCTATGTGCTTACATCCTTTATTCTCATTTGCTCCCAAGGACAACCTTTTAAGCGAAAGATTTTTAAACCATGCTGGATCAAATCTTTAATCCCAGCACTCAGGAGATAAAGGCAGGTCCAACTCTGAGTTCAAGGTCAACCTGGTCTACAAAGAGAGTTCCAGGACAGCCAGGGCTATACAGAGAGACTGTCTCAATTTAAAAAGAAGAAGGGGGCAAGGGCTGGAGAGATGGCTCAGCGGTTAAGAGCTCTGGCTGCTCTTGCAGGGGTCCTGAGTCCCAGCAACCACATGGTGGCTCACAAACACTTGTAATGAGATCTGGTGTCCTCTCCTGTATTGTGTATACAGTATTCCTGCAGAATACTGTATACACAATAAATAAATAAATCTTTTTTTAAAAAAGGAGGAGGAGGAAGGAAGAGAAGAGGAAGAGGGAAGAAGGAAGAAGAAAAAGATTATTGTATCCACAGGTAGATGACTAATGGTGGAAGTCAGGAGTCTAAGGCCCCCACTGGTTAGCTTTATTTGTTCATTGCTCCAGTTGGCTCTCTTTCCTGTCCTTGGGATGGAAAAGATATCAGTGACTCATACCTGAGAGGAATGTGGAGAGGAGGGGGCTTTTGCAGGACTCTGAGTCAGACATAGTCGCACATTCATGGAAAAGTCCCCATGTTCACTGGAGAATTGAGGCAGGAAGACTGTGCAAGTTCAAGGCCAGTGTGGGCAACAAATAGGGTCTTCGCAGATGTAGTCAAGTAAAGTTGAAATCATGGGAGCTGGCAAGATGGCTCGGTGGTTAAGAGCTGTACTGTTGTTTTTGGCATGCACACTAAGCATGCCTATAACTAGTTCAAGGGAATCAAATGCCTCTGGCCTCTGCAGACACCAGAACGCACACGCACGCACACACACACAGACACACACACAGAGGCACACACACAGTAAAAATCAGTCTTTCAAAAGATAGGCTATCCTGGGTTGTTGGAGGGTTATCTACTCAGATGACCAGTGTCCCTACTGGAGAAGGAGAATTTGGACAGAGGCAGATGAGAGTAATGTATCCACAGGCCTAGACACAGCAAGGGTCATCTGTAGCTGCCAGAAGTTAGAAGAAGTAAACAAGGGTCTGTCTGAGCTTACAGTGGCTGTGGTGCCCTGCTAATGTCTTGATTATTTAAATTTTTTAAAAATGATTTAGGCACCTGAGTGTTTTTTCCTGTGTGTATGTGTGTGTATTGCATGGGTGCCTGGTTCCCTCTGAGGCTGGAAGAGGCCGTTGAATCACCTGGCTCTGGAGTTAGGATGTCTCTGGTGACATGGGTGCTAGGAACCTAACTCGGGTCCTTTTCAAGAGCATCTCATACTATTAACCTCTGAGCCATCTCTCCAGCCTCATGTTTGTTCACTTTTGAGATGAGGTCTTGATATGCAGCCCTGACCTACTAACCTGGTTTGTAGCCCTGACCTATTAACCAGATTTTAGACCCCAGTCTGTGGATGGACACATTTTAGTTGTTCAAAGCTCCCAAGTCCAGGGAAGCTAAAGTTCAGGCTCTTGTGTGCAGAAGTGTATATAGATCAGACCCTTCGTGTTGAGGCCACACAACCCTGTCACGGTAAGTCCTGGGTGACAGTGTCACTGATAGGCAGCTAGTTGAAAAGCATGGTGTATTTCCACACAGGCACACTGGCTCTCCACGCCCCCATGTGGACTGAGGTCAAGGGATCACATTAGAAAGGGTGAGAACACTAAGAATGCCTGCCTGCCATTGCAGGAAAGGTGAGTGCTTCTTGACTATGATGGTGTAAGCATTGAACCTTTGACCTTGGCTGCCTTCAGGGAGGAGGAGTTCAGGAGATGAAGTCTGGGAGCACCTGGTACAATCCAGGAGAATATTCCAGCACCGAGCCACACCCCGCCCCTCCCTTAGTTTTAAATTTTGAATGTAGTACGTTTTTATTATTGTGTGTTTGTTTTGTTTCTCACTGCGGAGATCAGGCTGGCCTCAAACTCACAGAGATCTTTTGCCTCCCAAGTGCTGGGATTAAAAGTGTCCATCACCACTGAACCCAGCTATTATTGTTTACATTCATTGTAAATGATATATAGTGTGTTGGGCACAATGTTAGGGCTTATCTCTCAGGGGCTGGAGAGATGGCTCAGTGGTTAAGAGCACTGGCTGCTCTTCTAGAGGACCCAGGTTCAGCTCCCAGCATCCAAATAGCAGCTCACAACTATCTGCAACTCTAGTTCCAGGGCTCCTGACACCCTCACAGAGACATAATGCAGGCAAAACACAAATGCAAATAAAATGAATCTTGAAGAAAAAAAAAAAAAAAGAAGAAGAACTTTCTCTCTTTGCAGGGCAGTGGTGGTGCACACCTTTAATCCCAGCACAGCAGGTGGAGGCGAGCAGATCTCTGTGTGAGTTCCAGGCCAGTCTGGTCTACAAAGTGAGTTCTAGGACAGCCAGAGTACCAGACAGCACAGAGAAATCCTGTCTTCAAAAAAGAAAAGTTTCTCACTTTTTTGTTTGCTTGTTTTTGCCTTTATTTTGAAGACAGGGTTTCCCTGTTAAATAGCTTTGGCTACCTCTACCTCCTGAGTGTTGGGGTTAAAGGCTTGCACCACCACAGCCCATAGAGAACTCTCTCTCTTTTAAAGACTTGTTTTATTATTTATGTACGTACCTCTGTATGTACTCAGAGGCCAGAAAAGAGTGCAGAATCCCCCCTAGAACTGGAGTTGTTTGTTTTTATTTCATGTATTTGTGATTTTTGCCTGCATGTATGTCTGTGCACCACATACACGCAGTGCCTGAAAACGCCAGCAGAGTGTGCTCTCCACCACGCACCCCTCAGCCTGTAGCCCAGGCTGGTCTGGAACTCCACATACAATCAAGAACGACCTTGAATTTCTGATCTTCCTACTCTTAAGTTCCTACTTTTAAATCCCAGGTACTAGAATTAGGGTTCTATACCACAACACCCTCTCTCCCTCTGCCTCCCTCCCCTTCCATCCAGCAGAGTCCCATGTATACAGGCTGGCTTCTAAATTGAAACGAAACTCCTCGTTTTCTTGCCTTAGCCTGTCGAGTGCTTCTGACCTTGAACTTGTCTGCTGTTTGTAGCACCTTCCTCACCACACCAGGCCTTGTGCCAGGAGCTCCTGGAGAGGGGCTCCCAACCGGCAGGAGGCAGCGCTGAAGCGCTGATACAGTCGCCCCCTGGTGTTCCTCTGATGTCTTCGCAGCTGCTTTGAAGGATTTTGTACCTGAAAGGGAAGCTGTTTGTCCCACAGGCGGCCCCTTCCAGAGAGAGCGGTATTTGTTTTGTTTTGATTTTCCTTTTTCTCCTTTCCTTATGTTTGCCCCCGCCCCCGGACTGGGAGTCGAACCCAGGGCCTCAGGCATGCTGGGCAAACGCTGAGTCACGCCCCAGCCTTGTTCTGTCTCTTTAAAGCAGTAGCCAGAACTCTTAACTGGCACACCACCAGCAAGCAGTCTGCCCTCTTCCACCAACCCTGTAAATCCAACCAGACTACAAAGGCCCCATTTCTGTGGGCCTGACTGGACAGGGAGCCAAGGAGTAGAGCCCAAGTGAGAGAGGTGGAGAAAGACTGTGCGGGGGGGGGGGGGTGGGGTGGGGGGGGCTGGGAGCGAGCCGTCCAACAGCCAGAGAGCTCGATGAGTAAGTATATCTAGACTCTTCTCCCAAATCTAGTGCCTTGTTAGGATGTCAGTAGACCAGGGTTAGATGCTGATGCTGTATGAGCCCAAGTCTCAACCTCTCTGAACCTCAGATTTTGCTTTTGCTTTGCTTTAGTTTTTCACTTATTAAAATTGTATTGATTTTACTTATGTGTGTGTGCATGCAGTCGTGCGCAAGTGTACATACACCACATGTGTGGGTACCCACAGAGGCCAGGGGAGAGTGTTGGGTCCCCTGGAGCTGGAGTGGTTAGACATGGATGCTGGGAACAGCACTCTCTCCCGCCTCTGGAAGATCAGCAGTCACTCTTCCAACCCTCCTCTCTATCTTATTTTCTGAGAAGATGCCCTACTCAGCTCAGGCTGGCTTGGGTTGCCATCCTCCTGCCCCAGTCTCCTCAGTGCTGGGATTACAGGTGTGCCCCACATGACCTTTCTGCTATCAGCTTTGTTTTAGTTTTGCCTCTAAAAGATGGAGAAGAAGGACACCAGGTCCTTGAGATTGCTTGGAAACCTGTTGAGCTTCACCTAGAGCTGTTGTGGGAAGAGAAAGCCAAGCCATACAGACTAAAGCCAGAGATGACACGGACAGAAAGAACCCTGCCCAGGGACTCACAGTCTAGAGGAATGGACCGTCCTACCACCAGGGGGGACAATAGACCAGCACTGTGATGGGATGATGCAGCATCATATCACTGGGGACAAACAGGGAGATTCAGAGAGCGTCCGCGGGCAGGGGAAGGTAGCAGGCTGGTAGAATGTTATCTAGCAAGCATGGAGTCCTGCGTTGGATCGCCAGCTTTGCATAGGCAAGGTGTGGCTCATGTCTGTAATCCCGGCACTTGAGAGTGGTACAAGCAGGAGACTCAGCAGTTCCAAGTTATTCCTGGATGCATAGTGAGTTCAAGACCAACCTGACATTTGGGAGAGAGAGACAGGCAGAGGTCTGTGAGTTTAGGGCCAGCCTGGTCTATATAGTGAGCTCCAGGCCAGCCAGGGCTACATAGTGAGGCCCTGTCTTAAAAAAACCAATAATAGTGGCATATACATCACCTGTCTGGACTAGGTTCTGTCTTCAATAGACTGTAGATTTTTGTTCTTCTATACATCTGAAAGGAGTTTCTATTCTCTCCAGTGCACAGAACATGGAACGTAGTGTATGCATGCACAAGCAACCTGCCCAAGACTGACCAGCTGGCAGGCTTGGAACTTGAATGAAAACAATGTAAGTCCAGAATGCCCCATGCCTCTGGCACCTCTGGCACAGAAACTAAGCAACCTGCCGGGGGGAGGGGTCATTCTCTCACACAGCACCCCTGCCCAGGACCACAGACAGAGGCAGCATACTAGTCTATTTAGATAAACAGCATCCCCTCCCCTGACACATGCTCATAGATCCCGAGGATCACCATGGAATGGTATGCATTGCTGGAGGTGAACAGTAGTTCCATCTGAATTCCCAGACATGTGAGTTCTGATACAAATCAAACATAAATTCAGTAAGCATGCTATATCCCAGGGTGCTCCTTGATGCACACTCACATGCTATCCAAGTATGAGATGGGGTCTGAGACACACTGACATATTCTCTATGCATTTAGTCTTTCTCTGCTACCATGTTTTTTGTTTTTTGTTTTTTCTAGTAGCAATATTTATTGAGCTCTTACTGTATGAAGCGAAGTGACTTGGCTGATGCCACCATCAGCAAATGGTGGTGACTGGAGCCTTGGTCTCCCCACAGCTTCACAGGTGTACCTGAGTGCACAGAGGTGGCATGGCTAGGTTCCCATGATGACATTCCCTGCGACCTTGGGTGTCACATCCTCCTGGGAGCCTGTGTTCACAGGTGCACCCCACAGTCATGCATGGCGATAGGACCAGTAACTACTTCCTTCCATGTCTCTCTCAAGCAGGATTGCTGTCTGCCGGGCTGGGAGCTTCCTGTCCCAGCCTCACCAAAGCCAAGCTCTGGGCACCAGGCCATCGGGGACTTGGTGAGGGAAGGACTCAGAGGATTTCATAAGCATCCAATCTGGGACATGTGCTCAGGGCAGAGAGAAAAACAGGATGTCCTTGGGGTGTACATCTGGGCAGGGGCCAGGCCTGAGCTGGTTTGGCATGGGAGGAGCTGCCAGACTTAGATCTGGTCCTGCATACACTAAGCAGGTGTGTGAGTGTGAGTGTGAGCAGAGGGAAGGCTTACAGGGAGGGAGCACTTCATTGGTCCCAAGAGGCCAGCTAGTTTGTTGTTGTAAGAGCTGAGGTATCTTTCCTTATGTTGCTGCCCTGGAGCTCTTGGCGATCATTCTGCCTCATCTTCTCGAATGCTGGGGTTATAAGTGCAAGAGTAGCCACACTAGGTGGCATTTTCAGAAATCATAAGTGACCAAGTATGATGGCCCACACCTTTAATCCTAGCACTCCACAAGTGGAGGCAGGCAGATCTCTATATAAGTTCAAAGCCAGTCTGGTCTACATAGTGAGTTCCAGGCCAGGGCTACAGTAGTGAAACTCTGTGAAACACACACACACACACACACACACACACACACACACACACACACAAAGAATTTAACTATTTTAGGTGGCTCAGAATGGGTACTGTGGGTGCTGGGAGTTCCACTTGACCTGATCCTGCCACAGCCTGGGGACTAAGAAGACTCCTGGAATGTGGAATGACCCAAGTCCTATGAACATGAGTGTGACTTATGCGAAAGGGCAGGAGGTGGGTATGTGTGTGCATGGATGCCTGCACAGCCAGCTGTCTGCCACAGCACGTATCCTAAGAGCACAGCCTGGGCATCTCCCTCCCAAGCCTCCATCTCTGCTCCTGTCCTGCACCTACTGGATCCGCCCCAAGTTAGGCCTAGTACCTATGCAAAGCTTCTTCCAGCTACAGGACAAAGGCCTCCTCAGCATATACTCTGTGGGGGAGGGGGACACGGTGTGGAAAAGACCTCCCAGCTTAGAGATCGCTGACTGTGTCAACATGGATTTCTTCACCAGGACACTCAGATGAAGGAGAAATCAGGAAGCCAGGCTGTGGCTCTGGCCCATGTACATGGGTTATTCCCAGGTACATCCCCCAAATTCTAAGCACTGACCAAACCTTCAGTGCTTAGATGCGCAAATGCAAATCGGTCATTCAGTCCACAGGCACTGTGCCAGCTGCTTCCTTTTGTTTGCACAGCCAGGCTGGCCTCACTGTATAGCCAAGGATAACCTTAAACTCCTGACCCTCCTGACTCTACCTCCTAACTACTGGGATTACAGGCCTATGACATCACTCCTTGATGTGTGTTGGTAGCTTTGGAAGCACAATGACCAACATGGTGGTCTTAGGGTTGTCACTCTCTGAGCCCCGGTTTCCAGTCTAAGATCCTTATTTTTATTTATGTGCATATGTGTGTCTGCTTGTGTGGATATGCATGAGTATGTCGGTACCACAGTGGCTAGAAGAGAACATTGGATACCCCAGAGCTAGCGTTACAAGCAGCCTGGCTACGTGATGATATGGATGTTGGGATCCAAGCTCTGGTCCTCTGGAAGAACAACAGATGTTTATTATCACCAAACCATCTCTCCTATCCCCAACTCCACCAGACCTGAGGCATAACACCCACTTCCGGGCTTATGGTCATGTCATGTGTTGAAAACTTAACCCCTTCCCAAGGCACATGTTAATGATATTTGAAGGTGGGATCTTTGTGTTATGGGGATTCTGCCCTCCTGGATGAATTCATCCTTCCACACGTGGAGGTGAGGATGGGCTCATGGCTTACAGCAGAGTGGCTTTGTTGTAAAAGGTGTCTCTTGTTGCTGCAGATGCCCTCTCTGAGTTATGTTCCCAGCCCAAAGCCACACAGCACAGTGTAGTGCCATGCTCTGGGACTTCGCAGGCTCCAAGCCCAAACCACACAACGATCTACTCATTGCAAACAACTCAGTCTATGTTGTTCAGTTATAGCCGCAGAAAACAGCCTGAGACTTCTTTCCAGCTGCAATGCCTGCTGCAGCAGCCTGCTCCGCTCACACCCTCTGCTTCTCCAACATCCCTGAACAGTACACCACGCCGATACTTCCCCAGGAATTGCCAGGTGAGGTTGTTCCCTCCAGATAGATAAGAGTGTCAGCCACTAGAGCTTACAGAGTGACAAACAACGATTTGGAGTTACAGGAGACTCAGGATCCACCAGGCACTGCGTTCAGCACGTTCTGGACCCGTGGGAGGCATAAGTGGGTCTTACAGATTAGTAGGATGGGCAGGCAACACTCAACACCTAAAAAGAGTAGGTCGAACATGAGAAATCTCTCTGAGTGAGAGGCAGAGGGGGCGGGGGAGGTGTATACTTTGAATATGGGTCCTGGGAGGAGAGGTCTAGAAAGATAGGTCCACAGGGCAAAGGCTCTCAGCAGAAAGAGCTTGGCAGATTCAAGGGTGAGGCCAGAAGATGTGAATTCAGAGTCCAAAGAGTAGGGTAGGTGTGGACGGTGACGCAGCAAGGGTCAGCTCCTTTATCACTGCCCCAACTGCTTAGGCAGGAGTCTTGACACTTGGAGACATAAGGGTCTGGTCCAATGTCACACAGATAATTTTAGAGGCTAGAGTTGCCATGGAGATATCTATTCCTGCCAGACACACCAGTATCCACATATTGGTTCTGTTCACTGACCCACAACTAAAGGGTAGGACAGGCTGCCTCAGGGTCTTTTATCTTCTAACGGAAAGCCTGGGTATCTCCCTAGCCCAGACTTCTGGAATCCCGGAGCCAAAGAAATGTTAAATGACAGGAAGAGGAAGTGGCTTCCTATGGAGGGGAGGAGCCTTGAATGGGGCGTGTGAGCATGTGCAGGCATGAGAGCCCAAGGATGAGGGAGGAAGAGGGGGGTTCCCAGAGGAAGCAGCAGGGTCTCTCTGCTGCTCACAGCCTTCCTCACTGGCGGTGCCTCCTCCCAACAAGTGTGGTCCAGTCACCAACACGGGTCCCTGTACATCCGCCCTCAGGGCAGATTCACCCACCACCAAAAGCCGAGAAAGCTCCAGGAAACCTTCTGCTTTTTCCAAGTCGGCAAAGATCAGAAGTTTGTAGAACTGCTGTGCTGTGGAAATCATGGGGAAACAGGCAGAGGTGTCTGGGGACAAGCTCCATGGAAGGGTCCCTGTGAAAGTACAGAGACACTTCTGACTTGGAGATTCTGTGTGTAGGTAAGTGGCTCCACGAGTTTTTTTGCACAGCACCTTTGTGAACACCAGCCTTGCTTATACAACAGAAACTTGTACATCCTGAATGTCTGTCACAGAGTGGAGGGCAAATGTCTGCATCCCCACTGGGGAGCTTTAACTTGCAAGGATTCACAGGAAGATCCTTCTGAACAGAGAGCCGACCCTCCTCAAGACATCTGCTTAAACCAGAAATAATCTGGTGTGGTGGAGCACAATTAGCTCATAAGAGGCTGTTCAAGGATGGCCTTGGCTACACCCTGAATTCACGACTAGCCTGAGCAACATGTGACACTGTCTCAAAAAAAGAGGCTGGAGAGATGGCTCACCAGTTAAGAAGACCCAGGTTCAATTCACAGCACACATATGGCAACCCACTATAGACAGAAGTTTCTGTCCCACCCGGTCCCTCAGCCCTTTAGTCCCAAACAAATACACAGAGGCTTATATTAATTATAAACTGTTTGGCTAATGGCTCATTCTTCCTATTGGCTAGCTGTGTCTTAATTATTAACCCATTTCTGTTAACCTGTGTTATCTCCACGTAGTCTAGGCTTACCAAAGAATGTCTGGGCATCTTATCTTCCCAATAGCTACATGGCGTCTCCCTGATTCTGCCTACTTCCTTTCTCTATCCCTGTTTGGATTTCCCACCTGGCTAAATCCTGCCTGTCCATTGGCTGAAATAGCTTTAGTCATCAATCAATAAGAGAAACATACATTTACGGCACACAGAAGGACATCCTCTATCATCTCACAACTTTCTATAATTCCGATTCCAAGGGATCTGATGTGCTCTTCTGGCCTCTCTGAGTACCAGGCATGCAAGTGGCCAGCAGAGAGACCTTGCTGCTTACTCTGCACAGCACCCTCTTCTTTCACACACATCCATGGACTCGCACGTTTCTACGTCGTCACCCATTCCCCATGCATGGCTCCTTCCCCTCCGTGGGGAGCCTCTCCCTCTAACATACATGGAGGCAAAGTGTCACAAACACACACCACACACACCACACCACACCACACACACCACATACCACATACACACACATACCACACACCACATACACACAATACCACACACACACACACACCACACACACACCACACATACACACTATACATATACACCACACACACACTACACACAGACATACCACACCACACACACACACATACTACACACACCACACACCACACACACATACCACAAACACACACCACACACACACACCACACCACACCACACACACCACATACCACATACACACACATACCACACACACCACACACCACATACACACATACCACACACACCCCACCACACACACATACCACACACACACCACACACCACATACACACATACCACACACGCACACACCACACCACACACCACACACACCACACACCACATACACACATACCACACACACACACACCACACCACACACACATACCACATACACACAATACCACACACACACATACATACCACACACACACCACACATACACACTACACATATACACCACACACACACTACACACAGACATACCACACCACACACACATATCACAAACACACACCACACACACACTACACATATACACCACACACACACACCACATACCACATACACACATACCACATGCACACACACACCACATGCACACTAAAAAGAGAAAGACGCCATCTAAAGGACAGTAATATGTGTCCATTATGTGTAAAAATACAAAACAAATAGAACTTATGCCAGGGATGGTGGTGCATGCCTTTAACCCCAGCACTCAGGTGGATCTCCATGAGTTTAAGGCCAGCCTGGTTTGTATAGTGAGACCCTGCCTTGAATAGCTGAAACAAAGGAAAACAGACAGAATGTATGTCATGAAGGAAACAGAAAGATGGTTTGCTTCCAGAATGAGAAGTAGTAGGAGCTGGGGACAGGACTAAGGGGGAGATCTTACAAGTCTTAACATTAGAATTTTAACTAAACTACAAAATTAAAATAATAATTAATATGATATTACTGCTACTATAAGAAATTGTTTTGAAGTCTGTACTTTTTTTAATTTTAAGATTTATTTATTATGTATACAGTGTTCTGCCTATGTGTGTGCCTCCACACCAGAAGAGGGCACCAGATCTCATCATAGATGGTTGTGAGCCACCATGTGGTTGCTGGGAATTGAACTCTGGAAGAGCAGCCAGTGCTCTTAACTTCTGAGCCATCTCTCCAGCCCTGAAACCTATACTCTTGAAAGTGCCATAGCCCCACATGTTTCTTACCCCAGCTAAGCTGTGTTCCCATAGGCAGAACATCCTGGAAAAGAAAAACAGAGATTCGAGCCCAGATGTGGCCGAGTCCAGATGTGGCCAATCCAGATATGGGTCCTAGACTCTGATCAACCACTGATCTACAGTGACGCCTCCAGACAACTCCCTCTCTCATATGCCAGGACAGCCCCTCCTTCTGGATCTCCCAGCTCCACTGAGCTTCCAGGGGGTGGGCATTTGTCTTCTAGCCTCTCCCAATACTAAGTACATGTGTATTTATATGAGTGAGTTCATGTGTGTGTGCATAGTGTGGGAGTACATGAGTGTGTGTGAGTTCATAAGTGTGTGAATGCAGGTGTGCTTGAATATACTTACACATGACTGTGGAGACCAGAGGACAACCTTGAAGTTATCTAAGTTGTCCTATTATTAATAAAAACTTGGGAGTCCAATATCAGGGTAAAAACCCCATAGGTTAAAAAAGCAGTGGAGGAACAGTACCAGCTGACCCTCTTCCCACACTTCCCAGATCAAAGAGTGAGCGCCAATTCCAAGTCTCTCCCTTTTCCTTCCTGTCTGTCTTCCCTATCCTTATTCCTGGCTTCTCTATGGTTAATTGCAGTCGGCTAGTCCCTGACTCTACCTCCTGATTCAAGGTTAACTTTATTGACAGTCGCGGAGTATCAGAGTGTGGCGGAGTATCAGAGTGTGATCAAATATCCCACAACACAACCTCAGAGAGCCATCTTCTCTTCCTCTGCAAACCAATGGCATGAACTCCTATGCCAGGCACTGGGATAGGGTATGGACAGCAAGATGGTAATTGGTACCAGAAGTGAGATTGTTGTTGTGATAAATCTGACTGTGTGGTTCTTGTGCCTTTGAAACTGGTTTGTGGAAGGTCTGTTGAAGATTTCAGAACATCATACAAACCCCAGCTGCCAGTCATAGAGTTGCAGGATTTGGTGGATTCCCTGCTGTGTTTTGGTCTGATTATTCCTTGCTGCTCCTTGATCAGCATTTCAGGGTAAGAAAGCTTACTTTGTGGCATTGTATTGTGAGAATATCTAATGGTTTGGGTGTTTTGTTTTGTTTTGTTTTAGGAGCTCACAGGTGAAAACTTTGGATTTTGAAAGTAGCAAAATTATTAAAGACTTCAGTTTAAAGTTGGACTGAATGCATGTTACATTATAATATGGTTGTGAGCCTAGTCCCATAGGCCAAATCTCACCAGGTCTCATATGTGTGACTTTCATCCCTGGACCTTCAGCAAAGACATCCTGAGCTCCAGGCCATTCATTCATCTAACCAGACAGCACTGGCTTCCCCAAACAGCTTGCTTCATCATCAAATGGCAAAGCTCTTGACTTGCTATTGTGGAATAAATAAGGATCTGGAAAACAGGCTGATAGATGTTTATTTAGGGAGAAATCACTTAAAACAGAGGCAGATGACCTCCAGCAGGTTCCCGTCCCAAGGATGCCTCTGGATGCTATCTGTCTCCGACCAGGAAGCAGGAGAGCGCATCTCTCGGGTCACCGACCCCAGACCTAGTTCTCCCAGGGCTTTGTTCAGGCCAGGAAACTGTCCTTTTCTCTCTCACCCCAGGTTTAAAACATCCGCAGAACCTGTAATCCCACTGCTCAGAGCACAGAGCACACACTTCCCATGCACAAGACTCTGTATCAGCCTCTGAGCACAATAAATAAATAAATAAATAAATGAAAATAAAGCTGCCACCCTCTTGGCTCCACCTTTAAACACAGCAGACCTTCACATCTAGCACTTGGGAGCCAAAGGCAGAAAACTCTCTTCAGGACCAGGTCAGGCAGGTCTACATAGTGAGCTTTACATAGAGAAACCCTGTCTCAAACAAACAAACAAAACATATGACCCCTAACTGATGATGATTTGACTTGTACAGTGGACAAGAAAAGGACACATATTGAAAAGGATATAAATTTAGTGGAAACTGTACTCAGAATTTGGAATTTTAATTTTTTTCCCCTGAGGTAGTAAAATGTTGGTCAGCAGCAAAAAAAAAAAAAAAAAAAAAAAAAAACCACACACACACACACACACACACACACACAGCCCCAGTAAGCCACCCACGTGATTATCATAGCACAGTTCGTGTGTGTGTTTGTGTTTGTGTGTGTGTGTGTGTGTGTGTTTGTGTGTGTGTGTGTGTGTGTTTGTGTGTGTGTGATCAGGCTTGCATTGTTGGGTGACATGACTTTCACCCTCTGAGTCATCTCACAGAGCCTATTAAAGAGCTTTTGGAGAAGTAACCCCATCTAAATGGAGTGTCCCTGTGTTGCCAGAGTCCAACAGAAACAGATGGAAGCAGATGCAGAAATCCATGGCTAACCATTGAGCCAAGCCCCTGGAGTACAGTCGAAGTGAGGGAGGAGTGATAATATCAACAAAGGAGTCAAGGCCATGATGTGGAAACTCACAGAATCAGCTGACCCCAGCTAGTGTCAGGTCTGACAAATGGGGAACCTGCATAAGCCCAAACTAGACTCCCTTAATATAGGTGACAATGGTGCAGCTGGGACAATATATGAGGCCACTGGTAGTGGGTCCAAGATATAACACTAACCCACAAACTGACTTAGTGGAGCCCATTCTATATGGAGAGATGCTCAGCCTAGGGATTGGGAGGGGGCGTGGTCCTGTCTCAACAAGATGATGGGACAAACTTAGACTTCCTAGTGGAGGTCTTACCCTCTCTGAGGAGCAGGTGGGAGCAGGGGAAAGTAGCGGGTAGCAGGAGGAGAGGAGGGAGGGCAAACTGGGCTGGGAATGTAAAAAATAAATGAATGAATGGAAATAAACTCCAGTTCCAGAGGATCTGACACTTTCACACAGACATGCATGCAGGAAAAACACCAATGTACACAGAATAAATTTTATATTAAAGAAAAATAGTGTCATTGTGGAAAAGAACAGGAGACTCTGGGGCTCGAGGAGAGGACACTGTGGATGAGTAATAGGAAATTACTATAAATGGGCAGGGACGTGGAGGTGAACAACAGCTCTGCAAGGGAGGGATGCTCTACTTTTTAAAGTTCAGGTTAAGTAGCTGGTGCATCTCTGATCTGAGAACTCAGGAGTCAGAGGCAGGAGAATCCCTGTTAGTTCAAGGACAGCCTGGTCTACAGAGTGAGCTCCTGACTCAAAACAGACAAACAAACAAACAAACAAACAAAACAACAGCAATAACCACAAACCCAGGAGAAACCCTTCCAGATGACTGCACGGTGACACTTCTAGACCAGGACTTGCCACACTCACCCCTAGCTCAGAGCTCCAGACAGGGCCTCCTGAATTGACTCAGCACCTACGCAGCCATCCCAGGGCCTCTGCCCGATTCCCTGCCACTTGGGCTTTGTTTAGTCGGGAACAGGCAGTATGTTCAATGCATGAGCTGGCCTGCACTGTGGGGAGAGACCAGAACACAGCAGGGCAGGGAGCAAGTGCCAAGCTCTTGATGCCTGTTCCTATGCCCTCTTGTCTGTAAGGAGGGTGACTAGCACTAGAGTTGGGTTTGTTTGGGGTTCAGTCTATGACCAGAGTCAAGGATTAGGGCTCAATCAATTCCTAAGACACTGGCCTAATTCGCTTTCTCCAGAAAAAGCATGGAGTGGGCTCTGGCTTTCCTGAGGAGTATCTTGCAATCACCAGGAAGTCTATGTCATCTTAGCACCAGCCCCAAACCCAGGCATCCATCCCTTCTGAAGGACTAGATTTCCCTTGGTCACTCTCTGAAGGCCACCTTGTCTTGAGGTCTACCAAGGGAGCTTGTAGTTCTCACTGGGGTCCAAGGGCAGCAGGGTCAGGTAGAGGCTGGAGGCAGGGCTGTGTCTATCCAGGAGAGTGTCTTGTGCAAGGCTTTCTGATGCAACTGGCGGAACACTCATTCCCCTTCCCCCAGCTTTTCTCAGAAAGGGAAGGGCTGGGCAGTGGCCAGGACCCAACACAGAATCCCTTTGCTTTTCTGGCCTCCCATGGCCTCCAGATAGGAAGAAAGGCTGAACAGGAGTCAGATGACTCAGCAGTGTGTTAGTTTAGGCCTAGGAGGGGCAAATGGTGGATGTGGCTGAGGAAATTTGGAGATCCCAATGTGCCCCTTCCTCAAATACCCCCCCAGAAACACACACACATACACACACATTCACTCTCACTCACCACACACCACACACACACACACCACACACATACACACACCACACACACACACCACACACACACACATACACCACACACACACCACACATATACCACACATACACACACACACTACACACAACCACACACACACACCACACACACACCACACACACACACCACACACACACATTCACTCTCACTCACCACACACCACACACACACACACACACACACCACACACACTCACCACACACACACACACACACCACACACACTCACCACACACACACCACACATATACCACACATACACACACACTATACACAACCACACACACACACCACACACATCACACACACACACACCACACACATCACACACACACACACACACACACACACACCACGTACACCACACACACACACACACACACCACGTACACCACACACACACCACACATATACCACACATACACACACACACTACACACAACCACACACACATACCACACACACCACACACACACCACACACACACACCACACACACATTCACTCTCACCACACACCACACACACACACACACACCACACACACACCACACATATACCACACATACATACACACTATACACAACCACACACACACACCACACACCACACACACAGCACACACACACACCACATAACACACACACACACCACACACACCACACACACACACCACACACACACCACACACATCACACACACACACACACACACACACACACACCACGTACACCACACACATCACAGACCCAGGATATAAGAAATAGTGTAGCTGAGTCTAGGGAGGGATTGGTAGTAATTCCAGGTCACCCAAAGCCAGACAAAATCAGTCAGGATCAGCTCCTCCCTGCAGCCTTCTAGCTTCTTCTCCTGCAGGGAAGGAAGGCAAAGCCCTTCCTTCATGCTTGCTGAGGGATGGGAGCTTCCCGGGCATCTTTCCCCGCCTCACTAGGCTCCTGAAATGGAAGATGCTTGTGGCTCTGGGACACACTGTCCTGGGTTCAGTCTCATCTGTTTCTTGTGTTTCCCTAGGCAGTTCCTTCTGCTCTCTGACACCAGTTTCCTCCCAGGAACACGGAGAGGAGGTGGAGGAAGGGACCAGCAGAGGCGTGCTATGGTGTGTCCCATGCCCCCTTAATCACTCCATGTGGCCATTGGGTCACTGGTGGTCTGGTCCTTGTCCTCTCCTGGATACAGCCCGTGCAGGCTGTGGGTGGTGACAGACCTGTGGGAAGAGCACAGGAGTCCCCGGAGAAAGGAAGATCTGCTAAAATTAGCCAGTCATGGTGGCACACGCCTTTAATCCCAGCACTCTGGAGGCAGAGGCAGGCAGATCTCTGTGAGTTTGAGGCCAGCCTGGTCTACAGATTGAGTTCCAAGATGGCCAAGGCTATGCAGAGAAACCTTGCCTCGAAAAAGCTAATAATAATAAGTCCATTTTAAGCTAGGCTTGGTGAACATGTCTATAATCCTATCTACTCCAGAGGCTGAGGCAGAAGAATAGTACATTCACGGTTGGCTTTGTCTATACAGTTGAGTTAGAGGCCAGTGTAGACAATTTAGTGAGATTGTGTCTCAATTTTTTTTTTTTTAATGTAGGAAAAGAGAGGCCTAGGCATACAGCTCACTGGCAAGATCTTGCCTGGATGCAGTCTCCTGTGGTTAGTGAAGAGCTCATGGGTGGGGCTCAGTGATTGAGCCCCTGTCTAATACGAAAAAGGCCTCAGCTTGGCCTCCAGCACTACAGAAAACAAAACAAAACCCCAAAAACTGATGGAGAAAGAGGTCACCACAAAATTAAACAGCAGCAGAACAAAACAAGATTATGCAATCCCAGCTCAATCCAGTTCTGACTGAAGCCTCAGACCTGAGTTGTGCTCTCCAGTTCTTCAGAGAGAGATGTGAAACACAGAGAAACTCTGAGGTAAGACTTCCTCCCTAAGGCACCGGGAGAGCAAGAGTCTCACATGGGAGGAGATGCCACGCCTCTGTAGTGAATCAGTTTTCCCACACAGCGATGCTGTGCTAGCACCGGACAGAGAATACAGTGACCTATTCCAACCTCCTCTTATTTTTCAGAAAACTCATCAGCTTTCATGTATGTTGTACATTTATAGATTTCTTCTCTGTGGGTATGTGTGTGCCACAGTTTGCTGAAGAAGTTGGATGACTTCTGTTTTCATCAGATGGGTTTTGAGGATCCGACTCATGTTGTCAGCCTTGGTGACAGGCACCTTTTGCACACTGAGCTATCTTGCCAGCCCACAAATTTGTTTTGTTTGTTGAGATAAGGACTCACTCAATAGGCTAGGCTGAATTTATGTTATGACAATCCTCCTGTCTTAGCCTCCTAAAGCCTGGTATCACAGGCATGGGCCACCATACCTGGCAGAACCATTAATAGCTTAGTTCCCATGATCCTTTGGATTCAAAAGAGGTGTAAACCATACAGGAGAACTGGGGGTTGGTGCTGTATGCCAGTAATCTCAGCACTCCAGAGAGTTAGACACCAGCCTAGTTATACAATGAGACCTTTGAATCAGGCCAAGTATGGTGGCATGCACATGTAATTTCAGCGTGTAAAAATAAGGCAGGAGGGTCAAGAGTTCCAGGCCAGCCTTGGCAGAACTGTGAATTTGAAGACTGAAGAGGCTACGTACGATCCTATCTTGATACCTTGCTCAGCCTAGACACAGGTGTGGGGGTGGAGAGGTGCCTTGGTCCTGCCTCAACTAGATGATGGGACAGACTTAGTAGACTTCCTAGGGAGGCCTTACCCTCTCCAAGGAGCAAAAGGGAGGAGGGGGAGCGGGAAAAGAGGAGGGAGGGGGAACTGCGATTGGAATGTAAGGAATAAATTAAAAAGTGAAAAAAGGGGGTAAAAGATCCTATCTCAACATATGAAAAAAAAAAAAGATGGAGGCTGACATAGTGCTTACAGTAAGGTGACATGTGGTACACACTTGTCATCAGAGCATTGGAGGCAGAGGCAGGGGGATCAGAAATCCAAGGCCAACTTCTGCTATATAACTCTATCTCAACAACACAACAACAAAACCCAAACCATACAAAATATAAAACAAAAGCAAAACAAAAGCGAAAACAATAAAACAGACTCTGAGAGAGTTTAATGCTGCTGGCAATTTTGTTGATTATTTGTTGAGATAACATGTTCAGGCTATACTAAATATGATAGATGAATAAAGTGAATTTCTTTTTAATCCCAGCACTCGGGAGGCAGAGGCAGGCAGATCTCTATGAGTTCAAGACCAGCCTGGTCTACAGAGGGAGTTCCAGGACAGGCTCCACAGAGCTACACAGAGAAACCCTGTCTTGAAAAAAAAAAATTTAAAGTTTTTGAGACAGGCAGGGTCTATGTAGCTTCAAACTTGCAACGTAGCAGGAGATGACTTTGAGCTACCACCTCCACTCCTGCTGGGGTTACCCTGGCAATATCACATCTTGAAAAGTTTGTTGGGCTTTTTGTTTGTATTTTGTTTTTTGTTTGTTTGTTTGTTTGTTGAGAGAGGGTTTCACTGTGTAGCCTTAGCTGTCCTGGAACTCACTCTGTGGACCAGACTGGCCTTGCCTCCCAAGTGCTGGGACTAATGCTGTGTACCACCATCACCCAGCACTGTGATCTACTTTAAATTACTGTGGTTATTATTATTGTTTGTTATTTATAAGGTCTGTGAGCCAGAATGGCAAGTGTAGTTAGTTACCTTGAGTCCATAGCATTTGAACAAGGGCCGGCAGAGCCAGCAAGCACTAGCTCAGGCCTGATGCTACGTGGGTGCACAGAAAACAGCCATCCCACCCTTCGTCTCTCACAGCCCTGGGGTCTTCGGCCTGTCTTGGGCTCTGAAAATAAGTTCATTTATCCCTCTCCAGCTTCCGGATGGACAGAATCAAATTAGATCCCAGAATCCTCTACTGTATGTGGATTTGGGGGAGGGAGACACAAGAGAGCTGGTTCTCTGACTTCCAGAACTAGAGAGACAAAGATGTCCTGGCCTGCCTCCCTCTAGCTCTTCCTGGAGGGATTTTTTTTCTTTTTTCCTTCTTTGATAGGAGCACTGGGCCTTTGGGGCTTTGCCAGGGTGGCTGAGTGGGGGCAGGTGTCACCGCCATGTCTAGCTTCAGCTGTGGCTGCATCTTGTTACATCCTTCCACCTCCGGTGTCCAGTGGCAACATCCCATTTACTGAGTGCCTTCCTGTCCCACACACCACTCTACGTTTCGTTTTGTTGCTGTTTATTGTTTTGTTTTTATTATTTTGTGTTCATTGGTGTTTTGCCTGTATGTATGTCTGTGTGAGGGTGCTGGATCCTCTGGAACTACAGTTATAGACAGGTGTGAGCTGCCATGTGGGTGCTGGCCATTGAACCCGGAAGAGCAGCCAGTGCTCTTAACCTGTGAGCCATCTCCCCAGCCCCAAGTTTTGTTGTTGTTGTTTTCCAAGGGTTTCTCTGTGTAGCTCTGTCTGTCCTGGAACTCACTCTGTGGACCAGGTTGGCCTGGAACTCACAGAGAGTGGCCTGCCTCTCCCTCCTAAGTGCTGGGATTTAAGGAGTACACCTGGCTAACTATTCTACATTTTGTTTGGTGTTATAGGGAATTGAACTCACTGCCTTGTGCGTGCATGCTAGACAAAAGTGCTGTGGCTGAGCTACAGCCCTCCTGCCCTCCCCCATTTCCACCCTTAAATTTCTTTTAGCTTGAAGAAGGCCTTTAGTTCTAGTACTGGGGACAGAGGCAGGTGCATCTCTATGATTTCGAGTTCAGCCTGGTCAACAGAGTGAATTCCAGGCAAGCTAGAGCTACACCGGTAAACAGACCATCCTCCTGCCTCAGGCTTTCGAGTAACTGAGGTTCTAGGTGTGTAACACACCCAGCTGGTCTAAGCGTTTTGAATTCACGAACTTACCACCGCTCACAGCAACTATATGTATGAAGTGAGCTCCGTCCCATTTTTTTTTTTTTTTTTTTTTTTTTTTTTATGGAGACGGTAACTGACGCTGTGTTTTCTTTGGTTGTTTTTGGTTTTGTTACAGAGCAAGGCCTTCTGCGTGTGCTCTCACAACCACACATCCCCAGCCAGCCAGGGCGCTAAGTGGCTTTTCTGAACTGCACTACTAGTCTGAGTAGAGCGGGTGCACCCTTGATAAGGTTGTTTTGGAATGGAGGTTCCCAGGATTCAGAACATGGGGCTTTTAGCCCAGGTCAAGCTAGGAGCTTGGTAGGTAGCACGCGATTTTTTTTTTTTTTTTCACTAGGATCTCATTCCCATTTCATAGATAGGGAAATAGGTGCAAAGAACTACGGTAAGGAGAGTTGGTGGTTTCGGGGACTACTTCGGGGGCTAAGCGGGGGTGGGGGGGGCGAGTGGCCCCGAAGGCGCAGGCGGAGCGCGCTCGGCTACAGGGGCGGGTCATGGATGGTGCAATCCAGTGCCGCAGGGCGTCAGCCGGAGATTAGCTCAGGTTTACATCAGCCAGGCGAGGATGGGAGCCCGTGTCCCCGTGCCGCACCACTTTAGCAGCGGAAGCCACCACTGCTGAATACTCGGAGGCTGAGGTCTGGCGGAGATCCGCTGGGTGAAGTGAGCTGCGGTGCACGTGCGCAGGCGGCTCTGAGAGCCGTGAGGAACCCTAGGTCAAGGTACCCGGTGGGGAATTGCAAATGGGGGGGGGCGGTGTTTCGCTGAGTGTGGCAAGGATATTGGGAGTCCCGACATATTTATGAGTATTCATGTATATTTTCTCCTGACTCTTTCTTTCGTTCTCTGTCACTCTCGCTTTCTCGCTCTCTAACTCCAGCGTCTGGGAGCGCCCTGGAACTGAGAGGTTACAGTAGGCTTATTATGCAGCCCAGGCAGGCCAGGAACTCGCCACCCTCCTGCCTTTGCTTCTCCGATGCTGGCAGTGTATGGGTGTGTCCGTATGACCAGCTTTCCTTATTGCATTATTATTATTAAGTCTTTCATTCGTAGCGGGTTCCTTCCCTCCCCAGCTGTCCTTGCATTTGAGAGCGCCATGCCTAGGGAGCTTCGGAAAACCCACAGTGATGATTATCTCTGTCCAGAGGGTCCTAGCAGGGAAGATGGGGACTACCAGTCATTCTTCCCTTCTCTCTAGATGCGAGCCACCCCTCTGGCTGCTTCTACTGGTGTCCCTCGCCAGAAGAAACCGTTGGAGTTCAATGACAACATTGACGCCGAATGTACAGTCCTAAAACGAGTGAGAGGACCCGAGCCTGGGCCACCCCCCTGCCTGCTATCCCTGAGTCCACCTCCTGCCTCAGAGTTGTCACCGGCTGTGGCCCCTGCAACCCGGCTGGGACCTTATGTCCTCTTGGAACAAGAGCAAGGCAGCCGCACTTACCGGGCCCTGCATTGTCCCACAGGCACAGAGTACACCTGCAAGGTATGGTCTATGGGCTCTCCCCTCTAGCATCCCAGGACCCTGCAAAAGGACTGGGACCCAGAGGATGGCAGGGTTCTGGTTTTGCAGATTATCACTGGGCTCCTCAACTGACAAAACTTCATAGAGCATAGTACATGCAGTGTACCTACTGTGTCCAAAAAAAACAGACCCAAGCAGGGTGTGGTGGCACATGTCTGTAATCCCAACACTGGAGAGGTCGAGACAGGAGGATTGCCTCAAATTTCAGGCAAGCCTGGGGTACATACTGAGAACCTGTTTCAAAACCAAAACAAACCTAGTCCCAGTGCTCCTGCTATCAAACTGACATTCTAGTGAGAGGCATGGAGAGGTGTAAAGATATGAGCACAAGGCTGGGGGACAGCTCAGTTGGTGAACCTCAGAATTGAGGGGAGGGGGAGCTAGAGGGAGCGTGAGGGGGAGGGATGGAGAGAGAGCACACTTATACTCCTGCACTGAGAAGGTGAAGACAGGCAGACCTCCAGAGCTCACTGGTCAGCCAGCTAACCTATTTGGCTGAGGTCACTGAGAGACTATCTCAGGTAGACAGGAGAGAGAATGAATAAAAGGGCTAGAGACATGGTTCAGTGGTTAAGAGTGTTTGTAACTCTTGCAGAGACCAAGTTCTGTTCCTAGCATCTACCTGAGGCAAATCACCACCCCCTATACAACTCCAGCTCCCGGGAAATCCAGGGCTTCTGGCTTCCTCGGGCATCTGCACATACACAGACTCCCCCCCCCCCACACACACAGACACACACACTATTGAAAATAAATTTCAAGAAAAAAAAATTGCATGTCACCTGAGGAATGACACTAGAGGTTTTCCTCGGGCTCCCACAGGTGCACACACCAGAAGAGAACAGGCAGTGGTGAGCATCATGGGAATAAAGCTGGTGCCAGTGGGGATCAAGAAGCAAAGAGAGGAGGAGGCAGACATGTAGGAGTGCAGGGGAACATCCGGAAGTCTGGGAAGGTCTTCCTGATAACAAAAGACAGTGCATGTCAGAAGTTGAAGGAGGCATGGGGAGGAGGGGCCAAGCCTGACAACACATCTATAATCAGAACACTTGAGAGGCAGAGGCAAGTGTATCTCTGAGAGTTCGAGGCCAGCCTACATAGTGAGTTCCAGGACAGCCAGGGAGACATAGAAAGATGTCTCAAAAAGCTTACCCCTCCCTAAAAAAATAGATACAAAGGTATTAGGCAGGACCAGGCTTTGGGGGAGAAAGAAAAAGGAGTATGTGTATTTATTTCCTCCATGCTGTCCTAGCTATTTTTAAAATTATTTTTATTATTTTATATGTATGGGTATTTTGCTTGTGTGTATGTCTGGATCTCCTGGAACTGGGGTTAAGAGACAGTTGTGAGCTGGGCAGTGGTGGCACACTCAGAAGGCAGAGGCAGGAGGATTTCAGTGAGTTCGACGGCAGCTTTGATTGTTACACAGAGAAACTCTGTTTCAAAACAAAAGGTAGCTGTGAGCTACTGTGTGGGTGTTGGGACTTGAACCTGGGTCCTCTAGAAGAGCAATCAGTGCTCTTGACCACTGACTCATCTCTCTAGCCCCCCCACACTTTTTTTTTTTTAAAAATCATATGCTTTACATTTTTCATAGAATAAATATATTACAGTCAAACACAACAAAGTGGTCTATCAGCTCTGCATTAGCAGCTTCTAACAGGTTCTAGTGTGGCTTTGCACAAGTAACCTCCCTTAGTCTGAACTTCAGTTTCATTCTCCATTATACTGGAACCACCTTCCAGGTGTGTGCTTAATGCGAACAAACTCTGAGCACAGTTCCCAAATGCCCCATGGGAAGTTTTCCCCATGACTGTATTTGGATTATTCAGGTCTCTTCTGAGTCATGTGGAGTCCACCTTTTTTGGGATTTTTTTGTTTTTGTTTTTTGTTTTGGTCACAGTCTCACTGTGTAGCTCTGGCTAGCCTGGAACTTTGTAGATCAGGCTGGCCTCAAACTCACGGAGATCCACCCGGCTCTGCCTCCTGAGTGCTAAGATTAAAGACATGTATCGCCACGGCAGGCTGGAACTTTATAAAATAAGCACTCCCTTCCAAAATACTTGTCCATCAAAGACTGGCCCTGGGTTTGATCTTCAAGACTGAAAAACAAAGTATTCTGGATTCTAGCATCTTCTTGGTTCCTTTGGAAGATGTGGTCTGTGGGCTTCCATGTGCTGCACTGTGGACAAGTGACTGTAAGGAGGCTTTGGTGGTGGCCTGCCCCTAGGAGTGTCTGTCTATTTGGTTTACACCCTAGTTTCACTTCTTTGAGGTCTAAGGTCACACACAGGGTGGCAGTTTAGAGCACAGAGATGGGTGCACCAGCTCTAGTCCAAATGTGCTACTTGCTGGCCTTGTGGCCCCAGACCTCCTGACCCATGGCCTGTGGAGTGTTGGCTGATGTCAGACTATGAGTGACTTGCTAAGCAAGGCCCCCTATGTGTGTAGTTCACAGTGTGTCTAATGGTTGGCTATCCGTGCCCCTTTGCTAGGCCATCCTGGCTTCCCAGGTCCCTAGCTGTGCTTATACCTGGCTCTGTCCCCAGGTGTACCCGGCCTGTGAGGCCCAGGAGGTGCTGGCACCCTATGAACAGCTGCCTACCCATCAGCATGTGGCCCGTCCTGCAGACATCCTGCTGGGCTCTCAGTTCCTCTACATCTTCTTCTCGAAGACCCATGGAGACTTGCACAGTCTGGTGCGCAGCCGCCGTGGTATCCCTGAGCCTGAGGCTATTGTGCTTTTCCGGCAGATGGCTGCTATGGTGGCACACTGCCACCAACATGGGCTTGTCTTGCGTGACCTCAAACTGCGTCGCTTTGTCTTCAGCAATTGTGAGAGGTAAGTGTGACCCCAGAGGTACATTTGAGAAGTGGGCCACGGCAGGGAAGCTAAGATCCACGAGGGCAGAGTAACAGGCAGGAAGAGCTAAGGTGTAGCACAGTGGTAAAACACCAGCTTAATACTTGCAAATCTCTAGATTCCATTCTAGGCAGCAAAAAAATAGACAGGAAAAGAAATCCCCAGCACTGAGTGACAGTGGCCTGTGGTGTGGAGTCTGTAACCCTAATGCTGAGCATGGGGGAGAGGGACAGAGACAGGCAGATCCCCATAGATCTCTGACCAGCTAGCCTATCTAATTGGTGAGCTTCTAGTTTATGAGAGACTCCATCTCAAGTTAAGTAAGGAACAAAGGAATTGCTGGAGGGTGCTAGCACACACCTTTAAATCCTGGTAGAGGCAGAGATGGGTGGATCTCAGCGAGCTGGAGGTCAGCCTAGCATACATAGTGAATTCCATGCCAGTGAGATCCTGTCTCACACACACACTTGCGCGTGCACTCGCACACACGTTGTGTATTGGGGGAGGGGAGGGTTGGAGGGATGATTCAAAGGTTAAAATGCTTTTGCTCTTGCAGAGGACCCAGGATCAGTTCCCAGCACCCACACGGTGCTAACAACCATGATCTCTAGCTACAATTCCAGGGGAGCTGACAACCTCTTTTGGCCATTGTGGGCACTGCATGTTCATGGTCCCCAGACATACACACACACAGGAAAACATCCACTCAGAATAAAAAGTAATATATATATATATATATATATATATATATATTTTTTTTTTTTTTTTTTTTTTTTTTTTTAAAGAAAGAAGCTGGGCAGTGGTGGTACACACCTTTAATCCCAGCACTCCAGAGGTAGAGGCAGAAGGGTCTCTGAATTCAAGGCCATCTTGGTCTGTAGAGTGAGTTCCAGGACAGCTAGGACTGTTACACAAAGAAACCCTGTCTCAAAAAAACAAAAAAAGAATGAAAAGAAATGGAGAAAGATCAAGGAAGACACCTAAAATTGACCTCTGGCCTCCAAATGGGCACACCCTTGCCCCTACACACATACAGTACACACAAATCACACATTTTGAAAATTACAAAAATAAAATAAAAACTAAAAAGAGGAAAGGGATAGAACTTAGCATTCACAATCTAGTTCTCTAGTTTCTTTGTCAAATTTGACTCAGTGCTATGGAAGCCCCTTGGGGTGGAGGGCAGGCAAATCTCTGTAGGTTCGAGGCCAGCCTGGTACACACCTTTAATCCCAGCACTCCAGAGGGAGAGGCAGAAGGGTCTCTGAATTCAAGGCCATCTTGGTCTGCAGAGTGAGTTTCAGGACAGCCAGGGCTACACAGAGACCCATTGAAGACAAACAAACAAACAAAATTACTAAGACATTGTGGCTCAGCATGACAGCCCATTGCTATAAACCCAGCACTTAGGAGGTTAGTAAGTTAGTAAGTTAGAAGTTAGCCAGGACAATGTAGTGAAATCTTATCTCCAAAAAATACCCCCCAAAGAAAACCCTGATTAAAAAACAAAGACAGGGACTGGAGAGATTGTTTGGTGACTTCTATTCCAGAGGACTTAAGAAAGACCTGATCTTTCTGTCTGTGACCCAGGACAAAGCTGGTGCTGGAGAACCTGGAGGATGCTTGTGTGATGACTGGACCAGATGACTCTCTGTGGGACAAGCATGCATGCCCTGCCTACGTGGGGCCAGAGATACTCAGTTCCAAGCCCTCCTACTCTGGCAAAGCAGCTGATGTCTGGAGCCTGGGTGTGGCACTGTTCACTATGCTGGCTGGTCACTACCCATTCCAGGACTCTGAGCCAGCTTTGCTCTTTGGCAAGATCCGTAGAGGGACCTTTGCCCTGCCTGAAGGTCTATCAGCCCCAGCCCGATGCCTGATCCGCTGTCTCCTTCGCAAGGAACCTTCACAGCGTCTAGTGGCCCCAGGCATCCTTCTGCATCCGTGGTTGAAGGAGGACCACATCCTTGTCACCCCTCTACAGTCAGGCTGCCGGGAGACTGACCAGGTGGTCCCAGATGGACCAGGATTGGAGGAGACTGAGGAAGGGGACATGGGACTGTATGGCTAGGGCCACCCTACTGGCCCCTCAGTTGCAAGCTGTGAATCGAGTACCTGCCTCCAAGCTTTCTCCTGTCTCTTTGGGCCAAGCTAACCCTTAAGTGCCTTTCAGGAGGAAGAAACAGCCACTGTGCCTCATGCATTCCATGCTCTCTTACAGGCATTTTGGGGTGATGCTCCCTTAGTGCCAAGCCCTGTTATAGGTGCTATGAACAGCAAAGAGCTGGGGTGGAGTAGAGGATACCTTGCTGGCTGAGTTGCCACAGTGTCATATACTCCCAGGCCAGCATCTGCCCTGGCCACATTTCATACCAGGGTTGGCCTTCTCTGGGCTGGGACTAGGCTTCTGTTCACAGGACAGTCCCCATCATTGGTGCCCCAGATGCCTTGTATCTTGCACTTTAAACAAAGGGAGCATCTTTTGTGCCAAAGACCAAAGGCCTCACTCACCCTGTGCCTCAGGACCACAAGTCAGGCCAGGCTGGAATCCTGCTACCAGGATCTGCCCCCTAGGCAGGAAAGCCTGCTTGAAGGCTTGGCCCAAGATTCAAGCCAAAAGGATGAGACTCCATCAAAGAAGCAAGCATCCACCTCCAGCGTCGTGGCCTCTAACTGGAGCCCCACGGTTGGAGAGGAAAGGACAAGATAGGGACGGACTACTGCCAGAGAAAGTCTCAGACCCTGTCCTGGGGACTCGGTACCCAGGCCCACTGTCAGTATGTGGTTTTGTTGAGTTGATAGGTATTTTCACTATGTGCCTAATAAAAGAGAACTGTGAATAAGTTCTATGTGCTAGAGTTCTACCTTCTAACATCCTTTGTGATTTTCCCTGCCTTCAACACTGGCCCCAACACAAAAGCCAGATACATCTCAACCCCAACCACGTGGTTTGTGATAAGATTCCCTGCTGATATTCCTGCCCATGTTTCTTCTAGAAACCTCTGGTGTCATGTGGGGAGCTTTCCAAGCTGAGGGCAGGTGTAGCTCAGATGTAAGGGCACGTCTGACATGCTAATGGGGTGTGGGTTCGTTCCATCCTCAGCCCAATGGGAGGGGTCAGCTTAAACAGGAGGTAACATTTTGCATAAAGATGGGTCAGTGACCAGGGTGGTTTTAGGGCAGGTCAACCTGGCTCTCCCAGATGTTGGCAGGATGTCTGCTTTCTTCACTCCTTCAGTCCTTGGCTGTTTTCCATGGAGGCAGCTGGCACCGTGTCACATTACACAAAGAAAAGTGGCATTGTAGGTCTTAAGAACTCAGTACTTGAGAGTCAGGCTGCCCCAAATCCAGAACACACCAACTGTTGGGTCCTCAACAAATTTCTTAGCCAATATATACCTCAGGCTTTTCATCTTGGAAGGTGAAGGAACGTGTGTGTGTGTGTGTGTGTGTGTGTGTGTGTGTGTGATGTACATACGCATGCCTATACATGCAGGGGCTGGAGGTAGACATCTCGAATCACAGTTTTTTCTTTGCTTGTCTTGCTTTTCAAGACAGGGTTTCTTGGTGTAGCTCTTGCCATCCTGGAATTCACTCTGTAGACCAGGCTGGCCTTGAACTCAGAGATCCACCTGCCTCTGCCTTCTAAGTGTTGTTGGGAATAAAGGCGTGCACCACCACAGCCTGGCTGAGTAGGGTCTCTCAAGTAAACCCTGATCTCCCTGATATGGCTAGTCTTGTCAGCCAGCTTGCTATGGGATCCTGTCTCTATATTCCAAGACATTTGTGTGGGTTCTGGGGATGTGCATGAGGGTCCTCACAGTGAACAAACACTTTCAGCCCTGAGCCATCTCCCCAGTACCAAGAAAGTATTCAAAACAAGCAGGATCTGGCATCATCACCTTGCAGGAAGCATATGCTGTTTCCGCAGCTCCAGAAAGTGTGTCTAATTGTTCCCCACACTCCCAGAATGGTCCTATGGCTTCTCCCTGGCATTAGTCTGAAGGAAGTATGTGGGCACCAAATGATTCTACAGCCAACATCTTATACAGGCTCTGAGAATCCTTCACAGGCTCAGCCATCATGCCATGTGATGGTCTCCCGGTTTCAAAACATAAGGAAGTCTGGTGCCCACGATGTTCATGTCACACGGCTTAGTGTGGAAGGCACAAAAACAGATTTGTTATTGATGGGAGGAGCAGAAACTGTGTGGCTAATAATAAAAATATATTTCTATAAACACACACACATATGTATGTATGTATGTATATGCATATTGGAGCCACATGTGATATTATATGATCATAATCCCAACAGAGAGAGGCAGAAGAATTCCTATGACTTTGAGGTTAACTGAAATACATAGTGTGTTCCAGGCTGGGTAAGGCTGCATAGTAAAACCCTGTCTTTAAGATTTACTGTAACATGATTAATAAAAGACACAGAGACTGATGTTGGGGTTCAAGCTTCAAGCTGAAGATCAGAAAAGTAAAGCAGCCAGCCACAAACTCTTACCTCTAGCTGAGGCTAAAAGGTGACCCTGGCTCCACCAAACCTGACGGAAATCCCAGTCTGGCTCCTCA
Organism: Phodopus roborovskii; assembly: GCF_943737965.1. Classification (NCBI taxonomy): domain Eukaryota; kingdom Metazoa; phylum Chordata; class Mammalia; order Rodentia; family Cricetidae; genus Phodopus; species Phodopus roborovskii. The sequence continues at coordinate 3,336,957 of NW_026125264.1, forward strand.
TCATGACTGGAGAATCCTGAGACTTCAATGTCTTCCTATCTTGAATGTGGCTGGAGAATGAATGCCAGCTCCAAGATCTTGCTCCTGTCTTATATACCTCCCTAGTGCTAGGATTAAAGGTGTGTGATCCCAGGTGCTGAGATCATCTTTGTGTGAGCTGTTTCTCTTTAGGACTGGATCAATCTTGGATAGCTCGGTGACCTTGCACTCAGTCTACCTCTTAATCCTGAGTGTGTACCTTTAATCTCTATAGCTCAAGGCTGAATTTGCTTTCTGAATCTTCAGGCAAGCTTTAATAAATCATAAATAATACATCACCACATTTACTTTTATTTCTGTGTGTATGTGCTTTATTTTATGTGTGTGTGTGTGTGTGTGTGTGTGCATGTGTATACAGGCATGCAGGAACCCATGGAGGCCAGAGAGGGAGTAGGATCCCTTGGAACTGGAATCACTAACAGTTGTGAGTTGCCTAAGGTGGATGCCTAGAACAGAATTCTTTTTCTATAAGCTCTCTTAACTACCGAGTCATCATCCTAGCTCAGACTCTGTCTTAAAAAAAAAAAAAAAAAAAAAAAAAAAAAACATAACATGGTGAGTTTGAGTCCAACTTGGTCTACAGAGCTAGTTCCAGGACAGCTCTAAAGCTACACAGAGAAACCCTGTCTCAAAAAACAAAAACAAACAAACAAAAAAGCCCCAAAACATAACATGGGGACTAATAGGAGGAAAGAAGGGAGGGATGGAAGGAGAAAATATAGCTTGGCTATAAGTGCTTTCCTACAAGGCATTCATGAGGCTCTGGGTTTGCTTCTGCCTCTCTCTCCTGGGACACTGCACTGGGGACAGCCAGCTGCCATTTGATGAAGGCAAGTAATTAGCCCTGTGGAGACTTCTGTGTGTACACAGGCTCATGCTCACGAGGAATGGGGTTTGCCTGCAAAGCAGTCTGTAGCCCCAATCAAATCTCAGTCCAAGATCTAGCCAGAACCACCCAAGAAGTGGTTCTCTGTTCCTGACCCTCCGAAAGAAATGTTTATTGTTGGGTGTTTGTTTGAGACAGTGTCAAAATAAGTAGCTCAAATTGGCTCTAAGTCTGTGATCTTCTTGCCTCCACCTCCAGAGTCCTGGGATCACAATTGTGTGCCACCATGTTCTGTCTACTGTTTTTAGTTTTTCAAGACAGGGAGTCTCTGTATAGCAGCTGTGGTCCTGGAACTTGAGTTGTAGACCCGGCTGGCCTAGAAATTACAGAGGTCCATCTGCCTCTACTTCCCAAGTGCTGGGGTTAAAGGTGTGTGCCACCATGCCAGGCCCTGTCTACTGTATTTTAGCTAACTTTGGGGTAATATAATGTGATACATATCAATAACTGGTAATTTATATAGATTCTTACAATAGTAGGAAGAAACTGAGACCCAGAGGTAGGGAATCTCCTGTTTGGGGTCACACCGACATGGAAATGTTGCCCTGATTGGGAATTTGGGTTTCAGTCTACACACTGATTTCATAGGCATCCAAAGTGAATGCCAGCTTGCCCCTTAAAGGAAGAAGTCTAAGGCCAGAAAAAAATGAGGATTGCATCCCCCCCACCAACTAATTTTTGCAGATGATGTCAGGGCTGATGGGGACACCATTATACAAAAATCTACATGGTCCACAGTAGAAAAACAAGGCAAACCTCAGACACAGACACTCAGCACTCAACTGTCATCTGGCACAGAAACAAATGTGTTACTGTGTGTAAATGGATGAACAGTAAGCTAGGAACTATTGCAAGAGTAAGAGGAAATTTCACTAAGTGGCAATGATATGAAGAAAATCTACCAGATATTTTAGAATAAAAACACACAATTTCAAATGGCAGACAGTTATAATGGCAGGGGGTTACTGCTAGTTTGAGGCCGGACTAATCGATAGGTTACTTTCAGTCCAACTGAAGTTGTATCCCAAAATTAAAAAACAAAGCAATGGAACAAAAATTGAAGTCCAAATGATGAGTTAAACAACAGATTAAACGTGACTGAGGGGGAGTTAGGGAGAAATCAAATATCACAAATTCAAGAATATTTCACAGATACAGCCGAGTCAAAATATTAAAAAAAAAAAAAGGTTTAAAATATTCTTAAAAGCTCTCAGAGGAAAAGAAGCAGAGATTATTAAAACAAAAAACAAAAGACTGTGGTGGGCTCCTGTATCTCAGCACTTGGTAGGCTTACACAGTTTTTTTTTCTTTTTCTTTTTTTTTTTTTTTTTTTTTTTTTTGAGACAGTGTTTCTTGTGTAACAGCCCTAACTGTCCTGGAACTAGCTCTGTGGATCAGGTTGACCTTGAACTCACAGAGATCCACCTGCCTCTACCCCTGGAGTGCTGGCCCTTGAGGCCAGCCTGGTCTACAAGGCCTATTCCAAACTGTCCAGGTCTACACAGTGAGATCCTCAGGGATCTTCCTGTATGCCTTTTCAGGGTGAGATTACAAACTCCCACTACTATGTCCAGCTTTTTAGGAGGCACTGAGTATTGAACTCAGGTCCTAAAGCTTGCACAGCAAACAAGCATCTAATCCACTGGGCTGTCTCCTCTACTCTTATTACCTATATTTTTATATATATTTATTATTTTATCTTATTTTACATACCGACCCCAGTTCCCTCTCCCTTCCTCCCTCCCTCCCTCCGATATTACCTATATTTTACCATGATCCCCTAGGGCACCTGAAGGGAAATAGACAAGGGGCCGGCAGGATGAGATCTAGGTACAGGAGATGATGCGTTTGTTATCCATTCTGCAGGTGGGGCCCACTGTATCTGCTAATCTGTGGGATGAAAAGTGGGAGAAAATATAAAAAGAGTGGAGGCTGAAAAGATTTCCCAGCCTTTGCTAGTTGAATACAAGAGACAAGTTTCCAGGCTATCAAGGTGAGTTTCTCAAGATTGCCATGTTTGGATTCAAACCCCAGCAGTGTGGTTTTGGGCAAATCATAAACATTTTAACCCTGTGTTCCCTCAACTGAAAACGGGGCCAAAACCCTGGCTACGCATTGGTGTGTTGGAAATTCCATGAGCCTGCTGACTATGTACAAGTGGACGCGGCGCTAGCAAGGACAGGTCCTAAGGAAAGAGTGGAGAACCGCTGGCCCTGAGGAGCTCACCTGCTGAACCTCCAAACCCCGCCCTCCGCCCTCCAGCGCTAGGCATTGGCAGAAGTCCGTGATCGGCCAAGGGGCGATCGTGGCCACTTGGACCTAGTGTCCCTGGTCTGCGGGACCATGTGGCGGAGCCTAAGTGCCAGGAACAGTCCAGATACCTGCCCCAGCCGCTGAGCCTGCACAGTCTCGGTTAAGGGACAGTTTTCTGTTCCGTCTGCTACACTTCCGGGGCTGCCACTTTCACTTTCTCTTCCGGGGGATGCAGCCCTCTCTGTCTTCCGGGTAGCGCGAGCTGCGGGGCTGGGGTTCCCGACGCTGGGTCGCCCTCGCCGGGTGGGCTCCCTCTGTCCATCGCTTTTGGGACGTGGTGACCCATCGCCCACTGCGGACTTGGCTCGGGGCCTTCTTCGCTTTCTGAGTCCCTCTCGGGGCCCCACTGGTTCCCAATGCCGGCCCTTGGGCTCTGGGCAGTGTGATGCTGCCCGAGTGCAGCCCGAGACACCGCTTGGGCCACGCGCGAGGCCGGCTAGGGCTGAATCGCTGCTGTCCTCCCGCCCTCTCCCAGGTGACCCCAACGTAGCACTTCCCGGGAACAGCAGCCCTTTCCGAGGGGATGGGCGCAGCCAGGCCAGATGGACGAAAAAACCAAGAAAGGTAGGCACCGATTGGTGGAAATGGGCCCTGGGCTGGTCTGTGCTGGGAAGACTCAGTGGGGTTGTTAGGGAAACAGATTTCAGATCACCAGAGTAAGGCGGGTAAGGAACACTATAAGCCTCTATCCCTTGCCCTTCCACCCATATTTGGAGAAACACCAATAGTGTTAACTGTTCTGTTTGCTGGAAACCCTGCCCTCTTGTGTGACCTCTCCCATTTCCTTGCATTCACTCCCACCTGCCTCCTCTGTTCTGTCCCCTATTGGGAATTGAATCTGGGGCTTCATGCATGCTGGGCAAGTGCTCTACGACTGAGATATGCCTCCAGTCCTTGGCTTTTTTGTTTTGAATCAACCACTTCTTGCCCAAGGTCTTGAAACAGTCTTCCTTATTGGATATTGGAATGCCCAGCAACCCCTCATTCAGCCTCAGTTTCTCTTGCCTTCTAGAGGTTTCCCGTGACCTCCCTACTCAGTTGTTGCTAGAATGAACCACAGCCTGATTATCTTCTAAAACTTTAAAATGGAGGTTCATAAGAACCCTATTTGTCTTAACCACTGTTAGATTCCACTTTCTGGGCTAATGGCTGACACATAATAGAGTTCAAGAAATGCTTGTCAGATAAATGAATGGAAGTATGGGGGACTCTGTGGACATGAGGGGAAAAAGGGCACCCCATGAGTTCAGGGTGCAGGGGAGTGAAGACCGAAAGAGGACCACCTCCTCACCCAAAAAAGGTCTTAAAATAGCCAGGTGCCAGGTGCAGAAGATAACTTGCTAGACAAACAAGACAGAGCATGCGCCAAGGATCACCTCCCCAAGTAAACCGGTGCTAACCTGCTTGCTCTGTGCTGATCTTCAGCAGAGGAGATGGCCCTGAGCCTCGCCCGGGCAGTGGCTGGCGGAGATGAACAGGCTGCTATTAAGTATGCCACCTGGCTGGCAGAGCAGAGGGTGCCCCTCAGGGTGCAAGTAAAACCTGAGGCCTCCTCAACACAGGACATCAGGTAAGTGGGACTCACGTTAAAGGGGATGAAGGCATCCTGAACGTCTGTGGACAGATTATTTCTCCTGCAGTGCTGGTCTCAAATGCAGGGCCTCACTGGCAGGTTCTTATGTATAAGGTTGAGCTACAGGATAGACTGCTTCCTGTGCGGGGATTCATTTTTTTTTTTTTTTTTTCTTTTTTTAAAGGGAACCCTGCACAATGGGTGTCACCCTTGCCTCGGGATCATGCAGATCTTCCCTGTACCAATCAAGTGTTAGTGTCTGTGCTGCCAAAGCAAGCACAGGGTTCATTCTCTTAGATGTATAGAAGCCAGGAAACTTTCAGGAGACAGTTCTCTCCTTCCCACGATTGGGTCTGGGATCGGGTCAGCAGGCTTGCACAGCAAGGGCATTTACCTGTTGAGTTAACCTTCCAACCTTTATTTTTAAATTTATTTTTGTTTTAGAAACCAAGTCTTACTCTATACTCCAAGTTAGCCTATAAATCATGGTGTAGCCCAGGCTAGCCTTCAACTCAAGACAGTTTTGTCTTCAGAGTATTAGAGTTACAGGTGTATACTGCTAGACATGGGAAGATTGTAACTTTTAGATTTTGTTACTATAAGGCTTCCATAATTTACACCTCTTTGGTTCCAAACATGTCTAGCCCCTATGGCAGTGGCTCTCAACCTTCCTAATGCTGTGACTCTAATACAGTACCTCATGTTGTAGTAACCCCCAACTGTAAAATTATTTTTGTTGCTACTTCATAACTAATTTTGCTACTGTTCCGAATCATAATGTAAATATCTGTGTTTTCTGATGGTCTTAGGTGGCACAACCCCCCAAAGGGGTTGATTGAGATTGAGAACTGCTGCTGTATGGGATTCATAGTATTGTGGTTATGGAATGGTTCACTGTGCAATGAGTATTGCCGTTTAAAGCATGTGTACTTTTTTTTTTTTTTGGTTTTTCGAGACAGGGTTTCTCTGTGTAGCCCTGGCTGTCCTGGAACTCACTCTGTAGACCAGGCTGGCCTCGAACTCACAGAGATCCGCCTGCCTCTGTCTCCCTAGTGCTGGGATTAGAGGCGTGTGCCACTGTCACCCAGCAGCCACACCTGGCAGCATGTACACTTTTATGTTTCCAAATTCCTAAATAATTTGAAGACTAAGGTCTGTTCTGAGCTGGGTGGTGGTGGTGCATGCCTTTAATCCCGGCACTCAGGAGGCTAACCTAGTCTACAGAACAAGTTCCAGGACAGCCAGGGCTACACAAAGAACATGTGGCCTCCATGGTGGAGGGAGCCCTGGGGTGTGTGAGGCTCTCAGTTCAATCTCTGGCACGGAAAACAAAGTCAGACATTGTTTGGAATGACACAGTGTGGATTTAAGTCACCATGACGGTTATTGATTGCTACTGCAGCCCGCCTGCCACAGTATGTTTCTGTCTGGAAAAGAATGTGGCAGGGCCTGCCTCAGGTTGACAGAAAGGATTAAGTGGGTTAAACGATTTAGTGCCACCAGTATTCAGGTGCGTCTTCAACACCAGATACTGCTCATTTGGTAGAAGAGAGGAACAGATGGAGCCAGGGCAGACTCCCTGTAATCCCAGCACTGAGTGAGGGAAGAGGAGGGTCAGGAGTTCAAGGACATCTTCAGCTTCATCGGGATTTCCAGGCCAGCCTGATCTATGTGGGACCCTGCTTAAAAAAAAAAAAAAAAAAAAAAAATACCAGAAGAATCTTCTATTCCCTCACACACACACAAAAAAATTGCCAGGCTTGGTGACAGCTTCTTGGGAATTGAAACAGAGAGATGATAAGTTCAAGGCTTGCCTTGGCAATTTACAGACCCTGTCTCAAAATAAAATCAAGGACTGGGACACTTATGGAGGATGGGGACCCAGAGAGCCCCTCTTCTGGTAGGCTGTCCCTGCAGGTTGCTCTGGTTAGCTTGCTATGGGGAGGAAAGGGGGATTTTGGCTTATATATCCCAGGTTATAGTCCATCGCTGAGGGAAGTAAGATCGGGAACTCAAGATCCTGGAGGCAGGTCCTGAAGCAGAGACTATGGAGGGGTGCTGCTTGCTGGCTTGCTCCCCATTGCTCAGATTGCTTCTTAATACAACCCAGGACCACCTGCCCAGATAGCACCTCCCAGAGATGGCACTGCCCACAGTTGGGCAGGAGAGTTGTCTCAGCAGTTAAGCGTGTTTGCTGCTCTGGTGGAAGAACTAGGTTTAGTTCTCAGCACCTACATGGTGGCTCACTGCTCTTTGTAACTCTGGTTCCAGGGAATCTGACATCCCCTTCTGACTTGTACAGGTACCAGGCACACAAGTGGTATGCATATGCACATATAGCAAACCCTCATACATACATATGTCATATATACACGTGAAATGGATCTTTAAAAAATTAATTTTTAAAAAGGCTTGCTTATAGATCAATTTGATGGAGGCTATTTTCAATCAGTATTTCCTCTTCTAACTTGTATAAGTTGACAAAAAAAACTAATGAGCATATAGCACCTACACATGTAGAGGCATGAACAGTCCCGGGCTGGTAGCCCAAATCCCCGCCTACCCTTCTCTCCCACAGGCTGTGTGTGAGTGTGGAGGATGCTTACATGCACACCGTCACCATTTGGCTCACAGTGCGCCCTGATATGACAGTGGCCTCCCTCAAGGACATGGTGAGTGAGGGGCTGGAGGCAGGTGGGCTCCTCTCTGGCTTGTGTTTCCTCTCTGCTCTCCCCACCCCATTTTCTGTTGCTGGGATCAAATGCCTGCTAGAAACAACTTGAGAGGTTTGTTTTGGCTCACAGTTGAGGGGACACAGTGCATCATGGGAAGGGGTTGTGCTTGCAAGCCTCCATTGAGAGGACCGGGCTTACAGCTGTGGCTTTTCTTTCTTCTGCCCTCCTTTAAACTTCTTTTGGAGCTATTTATTTTACTTTGTGTATGAATGTTTGCCTGGTGTGTGTTTCATGTGTGTGCCTGCTGAGTCCTCTGGAACTGAGATTATGGGTGGATGTGAGCCACCATGTGGTGCCCTTAAGTGAGCCAGGTCCTCTGTACGAGTAACAAGGTCTCTCAGCCACTAGTCAGCCCTCCAGCCCTCCTGCCTCATTGTAAATAGAGGGTTTGACTCTGTAACCCTGGGTGATCTGGAACTCATTTTATAGACCAGGCTGACCAAGTTTACAGAGATCCATGTGCCTCTGCCTCCTGAGTTCTGGGATCAAAGGTGTGCGCCTGCCACCATGCCTGGCCTCAGTTGTGGCTTTTCATATGGCCAGTAGCAAAGAACTGAGGTAAAAGCAGGGTAGGTTCTAACCCTCAAAGCCAGCCTTCAATGGCCCACCTATGCCAGCCAGGACTTCCACAGTTTCTGGGAACGTCACCCCCAACTTGGTTCAAGTGTTCAAATGTGAGTGTGGCAGTAGGTATTTTACTCTCAAACTGTAACTGCCCCCCTTCCCCAGGTATTTCTAGATTATGGCTTTCCACCCAGCCTGCAGCAGTGGGTGGTTGGGCAGAGGCTGGCACGAGACCAGGAGACCCTGCATTCTCATGGTATTCGACAGAATGGAGACAGCGCCTACCTCTACCTGCTGTCTGCCCGCAACACCTCACTCAACCCTCAGGAGCTGCAACGGCAGCGGCAGCTTCGGATGTTGGAAGGTGAAGCTCTCTCTGTCAGGGATTTACTGGAGGGCCCTGTACACAGAAGAGAATGACAGATGGGGGACGGAGCTTTGTAGAACTCTTGAGCAGGTCTGACATGAGGAGAGAGGCTCTGTAATCCTGGCGTTTGCTAGCCATGTGACCTTGAGCTCGCTCATTTTGCCTGTCCCTCAGTGTCCCACGGTTCTCTTTGTGTGTATTGGTAGCATCCTCCTCCTTCAGCTTTACCCTGAGTGCAGAATCTTAGGGAATGAGATCTTCCTCCCTTGAATACTTGTGGTTTTTTTTTTTTAAGGGGCATTTTTCTGAACAACTCTCCAGGGCAGCAAATGAACATCTATGTAGTGCAGTCATTTTTTTTTTTTGTTTGTTTGTTTGTTTGTTTTTGTGGGGTTTTGTTTTTGAGACAGTGTTTCTTTGTTTGGCCTGGGTATTCTGAAACTCTCTCTAACCCTCCCAAGTGCTGGGACTAAAGGCATGCACCACTACTGCCCAGCTTTTTTGATTTTTAGATTATATTTATTGGGCTAGGCATAGTGGCACATTCCTTTAATCCCAGCACTTGAGAGGCAGAGAGGCTAGCCTGGTCTATAGAGTGAGTTCCAGGACAGCCAAAACTATATGAGAAACCCTGTCTTAAAAAAACAAACAAATCCCCACAAAGCAATTTCAGAGTTACATTTACTTATGCGTGTAGCTCCTGACTAAAGATGTTTAGGTCTTCTTCTTGGTGAACATTTCAGCATGATGGAGCCAGTATTAGGCAGCTCCTCCTCTTAAAAGGGATGGGGATCATGAAGGTGCAGTTATGGGTGAGGTAAAGCCATGGCCTTGTGTATCCTGGATGTCCACCTTCAGGAAGAGGCTAGAAATACTGCAGAGTCAGGAAATACCTCAAAGTAGTGTGCTGGGCTGGTTGAGCATGTGGATACCTGGGCAGCCTGGATCCACACATACTCCTTCTGCAGATTTGGGCTTCAAGGACCTTACCCTGCAGCCACGTGGCCTCCTGGAGCCTGTCCTTCCCAAGCCCAGGGCCCACCAGGAGCCGGGGCAGCCAGATGCAGCACCAGAGTCACCACCGGTGAGCACCTTACTTCATGTGCACCGTCTTCTCTGCTCAACCCAGCCGAGCTCACACCCCCTCTGCATCCAGGTGGGCTGGCAGTGCCCTGGCTGCACTTTCATCAACAAACCCACACGGCCTGGCTGTGAGATGTGCTGTCGTGCAAGGCCTGAGACCTACCAGATACCTGCCTCATACCAGCCCGATGAGGAAGAGCGAGCACGCCTGGCTGGTGAGGAGGAGGCGCTGCGCCAGTACCAGCAGGTGGGCACAGAGGTCCGGGGACAGGCATCTGCAGGCTGGTTAGTAAGGCCTGAGCCAGAAAGGGAACCACCTGCCTACTGCTGTGCCCCTGGCTGCTGTACTGCCACTGCCCTCATGAGCATACTGCTAAGCCGTAACCTTGCTCCTGACTAAGAGCTGCCTCTCTCTAAGGCCAGGTCTGTGGCTCAGACTCACTCTCTGAGTGTGACGTACAGCTCCTTGTTCCACATCCTCACTTTGACACCCCACCTCCCATGTATACAAGCATCCCTGGCTGAGCCAACAATACTTCATCTGTGACCCTAATTATGCTGTACTATACTATACTATCTGTCCCTCAGCCCAAACCTCAGCCCCTGGCCTGTAACCCCATCTTGGCTCCTACTATACTCCCTCTCTTCTCCCTCTCTCATGGACTGCCTTCCTGTGCTCCTTGGGAGTGAGTCTGTCCTCTCATTTCCCTAGAGTAGTCAGTTCCCACCACAAACTCTGATTCTACAGACACCCAACTGTGCTGGTCCCCACTCCAAGAGCCTGCTCCTACCCAGCCTGCACTCCCCTTAGACTCAGCACAGCCTAACCAGCCTTGACCATGACCCCAGGCCTAGCCAAGCCTTACCTGAGTCTGGCCCTGCCTTCAGCTTTGACCCTCTTAGCCCTGCTCCAGCCCCACCCTGCTTACCCACAGTTTGACCCCTGTGGACACTCCACTCCCTCCCTCTTGTACCCTGAACCTTTCCTTTCTCTACCAGCCTTGTCCCTTCACCTAGCTTCTTAATGTGCTGTAGCCCCAGCCATGGCCTGCCCATATTCCCAGCCCAGTACTGCCCTGCTGCCCCCGTACACCCCAGCCTTGCCCCACTTCCTATCTGAACAACTGAGACCCTGACCCACCTGGTGGCCCTGCCCTGCCCGTGTGCCCAGCGGAAACAGCAGCAGCAGGAGGGGAACTATCTGCAGCACGTGCAGCTGGAGCAGAGAAGCCTGGTGCTGAACACCGAGCCCGCTGAGTGCCCTGTGTGCTACTCAGTGCTGGCGCCCGGCGAGGCCGTGGTGCTGCGTGAGTGTCTGCACACCTTCTGCAGGTGCGGCCCAACCCCCACTAGCAACAGTGCTTACCAGAGCCACAGTGAAGTGTGTGCAGCCTTGTTCTTTATCTCATTGGATGCCCACAAGATACCATTTATGCAAAGGTGTTGTAGCTCATGCCTGGAATATCAGTACTCAGAAGGTAGAGGCAAGAGGATCAGAAATTCAGGATTAGCTTCGGCTGTATAGTGAGTTCAAGGCCAGCCAGGGCTACATGAGACTTTGTCTCAAAAATCCAAAGAAAAAGGATGGGAGACAGAGAATCCAAGCACCCATGTTGTGAAGGCTACACAACTTGCGAGAAGCTCAGAAATGAGACAAGTGTTCTGATTCCAGAGCCACTGTCCTTCCTCACTACCTGTTACTGCCTGGGCCTAGGTAAAGACATTAGGGCCAAGCTCTGACAGCCCATAGCAATCTGTCCTGTCGTGTGTGCATTTTCTCTTGGGTCTCCTGTACAGGCAGCTCTGGAAAAGTATGATCATTCACATGGTGGACCCTGGTGGAGTGCTCCCTTCTAGCTTATGTTCTAATGGGGAGTCTACGTTAATGTGTACAATGCTACATGCTTAGTGACTAGGTTGTGAGCCTTGCTCAGGTTGCAGGGGCCCAGGGCTGGCAGCACCTAAAGGAAGTCATGCTGGAACAGAGGATGGAAAACTGTCTGAAAAGATCAGGGAGCAGAGGGATGGTGGGTATGGTGGGACAGGGTAGTGTGTCTGTGCAGGTGACAAAAGCTTGAGCAGCTCTGGTCCTCTCTGGGTGGTTCCACTGCAGTGCTGGGAGTGGGCATTTGCACCAGTGAGAGACAGGGAACAAGGAGGTGACTGCAGTCACGTGGGGCAGGGATGGCGGGGTGGATAGAAGAGAGGCCTTGGTGATGGGTGGGAGAGGGATGGGAAGAAAAGGCCTTGGGATCAGACCCTGCCATCTGAGGGCTGGAGTCCCTGTGGAGGTTGAAATGAGCCTAACTATCACCTTCCCCTCTCCAGGGAGTGCCTGCAGGGCACCATCCGAAACAGCCAGGAGGCAGAGGTGTCCTGCCCTTTCATTGATAGCACCTACTCGTGCCCTGGCAAGCTGCTGGAGAGGGAGATCCGGGCGGTAAGACCTTGTGAGGGAAGGAATTTTGAGTCCTGGGGGCTGGCTGAGTTAGCAGCATCTGCGTCCCTCAGCAGACATTTCGCAAGAGTGTTCATTCAGAGTGCCTGGAGCCCAAGTAGGGCAACAATGGAGGGAGCAGATGAAACCTCAGATACTCAGCCTCTGCTCTTCCCTTGGCCAGCACTGAAGGTGGCATCTGCTAGTGCGTTCATGCTTGAGCAGCTGCTGTGTCAGCTGCTTTTGCTTTGTAACTGGTCACTCCAGATCTGGTGCCTTAGAACACTCTGGTTTGTGAACTGCAAGGCAGTGCTTCCACGTGGGTGGAGCTGGGGTTTCTGTGCTTCGGGATTGGCTCCTGGCTTGTCTGCTGTGGTATGAGATGGTTTGTGATGGCCTTGCCTGGGATAACTACTGCAGCCCTCTCCATAAGTAGGCTGTTCAGGCCTGTCTCCTGGCAGTGGTTAGTGAGCTTTCAGTGTTCCAAGCACAACTCTAATTATGTCGAGACTGCTTGGCTGGAACCCTGTTAATCAGTGCAAATGACATGCTCAGGCCCGTATTCCCTGTGGGGCCAGCATGACCCATGGTGTGACATCCTGTGGTAACTGGGAGCAGAAGTGGCATGGCAGTCCCCCGTCAGCCCGGCACTGCTGAAATTCAGCTGCAGGACGAAAGGCTTGAGGCTGGCCTAAGCTATAGCAAGGCTGTCTTACAAAGTCAAGGGCTCGCAAGCACAGTCCCTGGGTTTGACCATAGTCTGGAAAGCAGGCTCACAGTGGCCGCCATCCAGATGGCGACCCCAGGCGTGCACAGCCTCATCCCCCTTCTTCCCCTCACTCCTGCCTCCTCTGACCATGTTTCTTCTCCCAAAGTCTCCCAAAACTTTACCAAATGTTTCTCAAGCCCAAGGGGCTCTGCTGAGGTGGGAAGGGCATCAGAGTAGAATTTGGAGAATTTCAGTTATATTTTCAAAGCAACTTTTACCTTGTCCATGGGGCTTCTGAGCGGGTCAGCTCCTGGGCCTTGCTGAAGTATCCTTATTGTGCTCTGGAGATACTAGGACAGTGGCCCTCCTGGTCACTGGCTCAGAGGTTTCCTGAGAAGGTCATCCTGCCAATGGGCTGCTTACACAACACCCTACAAGTCCACAGGACCTCACTCAAGCTTCAGGAGGCAGTGCGAGGAGGCAGGTGTTAGCAGGGTGGCAGTGAATAGCGAGGAGGTGGTGGCACACATCTTTAATTCCAGCACTCAGGAGGCAGAGCAAAGTGAATCTCTGAGTTTGAAGCCAGCCTGGTCTACAGAGTGAGTACTGGACAACCAGGACTACATAGAGTAACCCCATCTCAAAAACACAACCAACAACAACAAAAAAAGTGGCAGAGAATAGGGAGAAATAAAACAGAAAAAGCGCCCCTAACTCTGCAGACCCTAGACATCCTCCAGTAGCATTTTGTCCTGTTTCCCTCTTTCTCAGCAGATAACATTTTTTTTTTTGAGACAGGGTCTCACTGTGTAGTTTTGGCTGGTTTGACTTACAGAGATCCACCTGACACAACCTCCTGAGTACAGAGGTTAAAGGCACGCACTACTGTTTCCAGGTGTGTGTGTGTGTGTGTGTGTGTGTGTGTGTGTGTGTGTGTGTTTGTGTGTATACATGCATACATTCATTTTTTTGTAATTTACTTTTTTATTTTGTGTGAATTGATGTTTTGCCTGCATGTATATGTGTGTGTGTGAGTGTGTCAGATCTTGGAGTTACAGTTATGAGCTGCTGTGTGGGAGCTGGAATTGAACCCAGGACCTCTGGAAGAGCAGCCAGTGCTCTCAACCTGAGTCATCTCTCCAGCCCTATGCACATTTTTTTTTTTTTTTAGTTACATTTACTTGTATAACGAAATGAGTGTGCAACATACAGCATGTGTATGGAGTTCGGAGGACAGCTGGTCAGAGTCAATCCTGTCCTTTCAAGGTTGTGGCTCTCAGATATCAAACTCAGGTTGGCAGGTTGTTCCCTGTCACTTGTGTCCACGTCTTTTCTCATAAAAGTGGCTCTGCTGGCTGTTTGTCCTCAATTAAAGTCCTTAGTTTACACTTCTGAAGCATTCATCACTGTCCCTTAGTGCTGTAGCCATCATGACCCTCCACTGTCAGAGCTTTGCCAACTTCCTGCCACAGTCTCCCAGGTGCTGGGGTGACAGGCTTTGTGCCATGACTGTTGTCTAAATGGAGTACAGAGCTTGAGCCATATGTAATAGCCCATCTGTAATGCCATTGGGAGAGACACACCAGGAATTAAAAGCTAGCCACCGTTACATGAAACCCTATCCCCCAAAACAAACAAAGCTCGGGACTGGGTTGAGGTACTGGGTTTACTGGGAGCATTTGATAGGAGGAGAGCATCTGCTGGGTGCTCTGAACTCCCAACAACAAAGCCATGTGTGTGCAGCTCCTGTCCCCTGAGGACTACCAGCGCTTCCTGGACCTGGGTGTGTCGATCGCAGAGAACCGTAGCACCTTGAGCTACCACTGCAAGACTCCTGACTGCAGGGGCTGGTGCTTCTTTGAGGATGATGTCAACGAGTTCACCTGTCCTGTGTGCTCCCGGGTCAACTGTCTGCTCTGCAAGGTGCGACAGGGCCCATGTGGCCTCACTGCCTTCATCTAGCTGGGGCTTGCTGTGACTGGCTGTGACAGCTGCAGAGGCTGCAGCCCAGGCATAGTGGAGAGCTGTTTTAGGGTTACAGTCCATATCAGCACCTAAAGCAAATAGGATTTATATTAGGTTCCTACTGATGGCTGTGGGTCCACTTCCCTGGGCCCCGTGTCTTCTATAAAATGGCTTCTGTAAAATGGGTCAGGTTTCCTAAGTGAGGGCTTTCACTGGTGACCCCAGAGACACTCAGTGCCAGTGATGGGCCTCTTCTGCCGCTCACAGCTGAAGCCTCTAGGGAAACGTCTAACTCAGAGCCCCTTGCCCTGCAGGCCATCCATGAGCGCATGAATTGCAGGGAGTATCAGGACGACTTGGCCCTTAGGGCTCAGAATGATGTGGCTGCCCGGCAGACAACGGAGATGCTGAGGGTAAGGCAGGGTCTTAGCAAGGGCCTGGGGGCTTATGGCTTCTTGGGACCGACTAAATTCAAATGTTTTTGGAAGCTTACCCAGTCTCCCTCTGGTTGCACTCCCATTTCAAGGTGTGTATTCCAGTAGGGTGTCAGGTGTGGAACTGCAGGAAGAGTCTGGGTTGGGGAGCCCTCAGGGACAGAGAAGCAGCTAGCCATGTCAGGCTCTGAGGGAGAGTACACTGCAGAGGGCAAGGCCAGGGCCTCAGACGCTGCCTTTCTCAGGTGATGTTGCAGCAAGGCGAGGCCATGCACTGCCCAAAGTGCCGGATTGTGGTCCAGAAGAAGGACGGCTGTGACTGGATCCGCTGCACTGTCTGCCACACTGAGATCTGCTGGGTCACCAAGGGTCCCCGCTGGGGCCCTGGGGTGAGTCTTCAGGGTACTGAAGAGCTGAGGGTGGTATAGTTCCTGGAATGGGGCTCAAAACTTCAGCTATCAACTGAGTCTAGCTACCATGTACACCTTAAGGGGAAGGATTGTTATTTTACTTTATTATGTAATTTTGAGGCAGGGTCTCATTATGTAGCACTGGCTGACCTGGAAAATTCACTGTAGACCAGGCTGTCCTCTAGCTTACGCGATCCTCCTGCTTTTGCCTCCCAAATTCTGGGATTAAAGGTGTGTGCCACAAGCCTGGCTTAATTTTGTTTTATTGTCTTTGCACCTGTATGTGGGGGAGAGGGGTGAGAAAGGAGAGAGTCCATGTGGAGGTCAGAGGACAGCTTGGAGTTCGTCCTCTCCCTCTCTTGATGTGTCTGCAGTCTTGTGTGACAAGACCTTTCATTGCTGAGCCATCTCACCAGCTCAGGGCACGATTTTCTTTTTTTCTTGTTTTTCAAGACAGGGTTTCTCTGTGTAGCCCTAGATGCCCCGGAACTCACTCTGTAGACCAGGCTGGCCTCAGAGATCTGCCTGTCTGCCTCCTGAGTGCTGGGATTAGAGGCGTGTGCCCCTAGCCTGGGCTGGTTTAGAATTTGTGGCAATCCTCCTGCCCTCAGCCTCCTGAGTGCTAGAGATTAAAGCATATGTCACCTTGCTGGGCTGGAGGGTTAAGAATTTTTACATCTTAAAAGTATCTTTGAAGTTATCAAAAGGTCACAGTAAATAGTCTTGGAGCCTTCCCATCACAGGCTTTTGCCTCTTACCTGCAGCCTTGCTCATGTGGAGGGCTCACCAAGGCCCAGACCTGCTGTTGTTCTGCTTTCAGGGAGAGCAAGTCAGGGTTAGTCTGGGGTTGGGAGGGGGATTGCAAGTCCCTTCCTTTGGCACATATTTGCCATCTCTCAGCTTTAGACTCTTCCTCCACAAAATGGAGACAGTCAGGGCCTGTCTTGAGTACAAGAGAACTCAGTGGGTGCTTGTCCCAGGCTGAGTGACCTGGATGTGGTGGCAGTTGTTATTAGAGGTGAGTTGCTGGAGTCAGCTGTCATCACTACTGGTGGACTTAGAGACAGCTGGTACAGAGGGAACTGTACTATTTCCCTCTGCCTGGGTGCTGATCCACCTGCAGCTGCAGTCCCTTCCGTCTCTGGCCTGGAGAGAAGACCATAGGTAGAGTTGAAGGTGCTGGAGGGATTGAGATGGGGTTGAAAGGCTTCTATGGCTGCCTCCTTCAGGTTACTGAGGCTGTTCTTTGCAGGAGGGCTTTTGGCAGCCACTCTCTACCTTCAGATAGGCTCTGCCTTGGACTGATGGAGTGACTTGTGGATAGCCTGTTTTTACCACCCTGATACCCTCTTTTCTCTATCCTTTAGGGCCCAGGGGACACCAGTGGGGGCTGCCGCTGCCGGGTCAATGGGATTCCTTGCCATCCTAGCTGTCAGAACTGCCACTAAGTTGAAGATGGTGGCCCTCAATGTTGACCCAGACCCACATGTGGTAGCAGCTAAACAGCAGGACTAGGCCAGGGGTTTTAACTCTGGTTTGGCCAGGGAGAAGGCCCTGAGCTGCACTGCCAGCCTGCCTGCTTGCTGTGTTACAAGAACCCCAGCTGAGCTAGTGTCATGTCGGTCCCACTGCCTATGTCCCTCCACTGGGTTGCTACCCAGACCTTATGGCCCTGAGCTATAGATATCCTACCCTTACTAGCCACCAGCCTTAATTAAACACAGCTGAGGCCTACTAGTGCTCTGAGCCTCCCAAATGACTGTTTTCCCTCAGCATGCTCCCTGAGGACCCACATCCTCATCCTTTGCCTTGCTGGCTTTCTGGGCACTTTTGCTGCTATTGCTGTTGAAGGCCTGTTGAAACCTCTCATGGCTGTGTTGACCCCAAGCAGGTAGACTGGTAGGTCAGGAAACATAGCTCATGGGGTCAGTCAGCTGTGCATCCCCTTTTGAATAAGTGAATTAAAGTTGTTTTCCAGAACGGAGGTGTGTTGTGCTTGAGGGAGCAAATGTCCTAGATTGAATGCCATGCAGGCAGGATGATGAGCTCTGGGGAGCTTGGACTAGCGCCAAGAGGGGATAAATCAGGCTAGCTCAGCTCTGGCACCACCATGCCTAACTCCTAGGACAAGCATTGCTAGGGCCAATATTAGTCCAGACTGGTGAAATTTACAGAGAAGAGCTTGAAGACTGGAGGGATGGTGGGAAGGGCGGCCACAGCAGCAGCTAGGGACTGGTGGAAAGGCTTGGTTATTCCCTTATCTCTAGGCAGATAAGGTAAGGAGCAGAGCAGTTTCAGGAACTGCTGCAACTGATTAGGAAGGTGGTCCATTCTGTTTTAACAGCCAGGCAAGAGGTAAGGTCTTGCTGTTCTGGCACTTTCCCTCCACTCTGTGACCCATCCAGTCCCTTCAGAGCTTGAATGTTGTTGTCATCCCACAATATGATCCTTAATGGCAAGCATAGCACTCGTCAAAATCTCACCCTAGATGCTAAGGCATGTAGCTTTTCCGGGATGAATGTTTTCCAGCCCCTGGAATGCAAAGCCTTGAGTGGGATCAAAACAGGAACCCAGAAAATGAGAATTTGATTTTAGAGATAAGGTCTATGTAGCTTAGGTTATCCTTGAATTCATGGCTCTTTTTTTCTGTCTTAGCCTCCAAAGTGTTGGATTACAGACATGTACCAGTTGTTTTACATGTGCCCTCCCTTCATTAACCAGTTACCTAAGTCCCAATTATCCTTTGTGTTCAGTTCTTAAGTCTGAGGCTGACTTAGGTCATCTGCTCCTCAGACTGCTCTTTAGTCCTCTGCTGTAAGATACCAGAGGTTGGACCCTATCCCTGTTAACCCTTTGAGGCTTGCAGTTGGCCTTATCAGAGGACATCCCAGGCTGGTGGCCTAATGTGATAGAGACAGAATCAACAAAGGTTGCCTACACCCAGCACTGACTCCACACTCTTGGCTGCTCCTCTGCAGGCAAAGGTAGAAAAGGAGGGACCCAGCTACTGTGTACTTTAATGCTCAGAGTGGGATTGTTTAGAGGATAGACCAGTGGTTCTCAACCTGCCTAATGTTTCGACCCTTTAGTACAGTTCCTGTGTTGTGGTGACCCTCAAACAAAGTTATTTTCATTGCTTCTTCGGAACTGTAATTTTACTAGTTATGAATCATAATGTAAATATTTTGGAGATAAGGTTTGCTGAAGGGGTCACAATTCAGATTCTGAACAGCTAGGCAAGAAGCTGAGTGAGGCAACTCTCAAATGTTCCTCAGATAGAAACTGGAGTCTCTTCTACAACAGGCTGTTAGGTTTTGTGTCCAAGCACTGCCCTTCTGAGTTGAAGGCCTGCAAAGCAAAAAAGGGTCAGAGCATATCCTGCACCTCTCACCTAGTTGTGATGGTGCCCACAGCAACTACAGTATGAAGGCCACACTTTCTGCATGAATGATACTTAACATGCTCTTCCAAGAGTACCCAAGTTCAGTTTCCAGCACCTGTATCAGGTGGCTTACAATCACTGTAACTCCAGCTGTTAACACTGACCTCTGAGGACACCTGCAATCACATGTACACATAATTGAAAACATCTTTTAAAAAAAAAAATCAAAATACTTTTGCCCACAGAGGAATTAAAGTTAGAATGGAACCCTGGAGTCTCAGCCTTGATTTTGGGTCAGTCCCTTGCTTGCCTCTGCTTGGGCCATGTTACATGAATGTCTGTCCACCTAACCTAGCTCATCTTGAGGGGCCCTTGTCATAAACATGTCCTAAACAAAGCCTTGAAGACATCTCTTCAAGATGAGAGCACTGTCCACGAATAGGAGGCTGTACCTTACAAAAGACCGAGGAGGTGGCACTGACCCTTTCATAGTGGGAAGGCCCAGACTGCCCTGGACTTGAGTTAGTACCAAGTCATACCCTCAACAGAACTGCTGCACTATTTGACTTCTTTTCCAAATTCTTACTCATGTCAATACCAGAGAGATGACTTGAGGTCACTGGACCTTTGTCTCTGCTGATTAAACTGCTTCTCTTGTCTAAGTTGGGTATCAATATAGGGAAGTGGCTTTCCTAGCCTTTGCTGGCCGCTAGAACTAGGACTTTTGCCCTTAACTGATTATACCTGTATGTGAAACAAAACTGGAAAGGCTATGTGCTGACAGCCAAGGTTGGCTAGTCTAGTCTACAGACCTCAGGCCCAGGCCCAGGCCCAGGCCCCCCCATGGGCCCAAGGTAGAAGTTGGTAGGTACCTGAGACCAGGTCCATTTCCAGGCAGCAGTAGAGGTACAACGACAAGTGATTAGGAACTACATATGGGTATTTATTTCATACAGGGCTCTGTACAAAACATCTACACATATCTTTACAGAATAAGTAAATACCTGAAGGTAAATTGACAATGCTTCTCAGTAGCGGGGAGTCCTGGTATGGGCACACACCACTCTCTTCAGCTAAGCACAAGCCAGTGCCACCTGCTTGTTTGGATGCAGAAATGTGGCTTGGACCCTGGGCCCATGCCCCTCCCTTAGCCAGCACACTTCCTACAGCTCTTCAAGTATGCTTGCTAGAGGCACAGATGACAAGCTCCTGTGGTAGATTACAGTATTTGTCACCTTATTATCACTCTGGATCCTGGAGAATCCTCCTTTGTCCTGAACTAATCCCTGTGAATCATTCACTCCAGGCAGGGCTCCTGTATGGAGAATGACTTAACCACCCCAGCTTGATTTGGTTAAAGTGCTTTGTGTAACTCAGCCTGGACATCTTCTATGTGCTCTGGCTTGTGGCTGCCCAGCACGCAGAGCGTCCCACTGCATGCAGTGAGCACAGGGACACTTTGGGTCTGGACATGGAAGGACTGGAGAAGAGTGCCCAGGAGAGATCAGGAAATGGAACCAGGTAGATGCTTCCCACCACACACTCTTTAAAGCAGCAAAAGGCACTTCTGTTTTCAAGCCAGAGTTTCTACAAAACAAACCTGGCTTTGCTTTTAACAAAGCCATCCTAGGAAGACCGAGTGATCCCATGGATCCCATGTACCCTCCTGGAGGAGCCCAGGGGTAAGTGGGGCTGGTGGTGTGGGATTCCTGCCAAAAACCTGTCTTACATGCTGGCAAGTTTCCATGGACATTCCCAGCCTGAGACCAGCAGCTGAGGAGATCAATACACAGACAGGCCAAGGGGGTGATTAGTGGAAAACAAGGAAAGGAGACAAGAAGTGATGCTGTGGGGTATGGGGCTGTTCACAAAGCAACTTTGGCTAAACTGAGCAGGGAATATATCTCAGGTGCAATCCTGTCATCCCGGATAATCAGGAGCTGAGGCAGGAGGATCAAAAGTTCAAGGCCAGCCTGGGTAATTTAGGTAGACCCTGTCTCAAAAATAAAAACTACTAAAAAGTTTGGTACTACTCAGTGGTAGAACACTTGCCTCACATGTACATGGCCCTGAGTTCTATTCCCCTCCAAAAAAGGAAACAAATGTTAGGCCAGTACGAGCTCATCATCATCTCCCATGAAGGAACTATGAGAGAGAGGCTGGAGATGGCTCAACAGTTGAGAGCACTTCCTGCTTGAGCTTTAGTAGAGGACTAGCACTCAGATACCAGCACCCACACAAGGCTCCAGGAAATCTCAAGTCCACTTCTGGCCTCTGTGGACACCTGTACACATACATAAGTAATAATTTTTCTTAAGTGAGAATACTCGCTATGTTTGGTGTAGTATACAATCATAAAAATAGTATTACAAATGTCTTTATAGGTAATGTCACGTGGCTTGTAGAGAAAGAAAAGGGAAACAAAGGCAACACCGTCCAGGGGTTTAACATTCCTCTGCAAGTGATCTCTAGGCTGGGATCATAAAATTTAACTAGAACCCAGCTCATGCCTGTCTCTGACCAGCTGGCTTCCAGGCTAGAGTCCCCTCCCCTAGCTTTCACCCCAAGGCTGGACTTTGTTGGCAGCTCCTGCCTGCTTTGTTCAGGATACAGACGACATGCGGTGCTGTAAGGAGGGCATCTTTGGGCCCAACTTTCTTCTAGGCAGTGAATTGAGTAGCCGGGTGCTCCAGAACCACTTCCAACAGTGGAGAAGCAGAGAGCACTCGGGTCCACTAAGCCCAGTGTCAGGCAGTGTTGCCATTAGCCACAAAGCCAAAAAAGACAAGCTGCCAAGGGTGGCAGAACAGAGCACCCCTGACAGGATCCCTTTAATTACAGCAATTCCACCCTCTAGTGCCTTCTGGAAATTGGGAGAGCTTGGTGCACTGGGTTAGGAAGTGGCTCCTTGGGCTGAGTTTAGGGGAACAGCTGCAGCTGGAACTTAGGGGCCCACTCCAGGGCACTCTTCACCACTGCGAGTGCCGCTGCTCCAAGTGCCACTGTTAGCCCCATCACTGCCAGTTTCACAAAGCGGTTGGTCCTTGGTTTGGTCAGGACATCTTTTGTTCGAGTCTCAGGCCGCAGAAGTCCCCGAAACCGCTGCCGCAGCACCATGTCTGGCCTCTGCTGGGCCGATGCCAGCTCAAAGTCTTTGAAAGTAGAAGCTGCCGTTCTGTGGATGGGAGCAGAAGGTGGCACAGAGAGGCAGAAGACACTGAGAGGGCTGCTGCCCAGCAGGCTACTGCTCAGCAGGCTCTGCCGGTGGAAGACTTATCTCCCTGTAGTACAGAATCTGCTACAGTGTCGACCTCTGCAAACACCTGGATCCCACACCCTCCAGACATGCCAGCCCTCCCTCTGCTGGTTCCCATTGCCCCAGCTGCAGCAGTGCATTGCCCACCTCACCTTTCAGCCTCTTGCTGTGCAGCTGCCTCCCTTGCAAGTTCAGAAGGGGGAAACTGAACAAAGAGGTCTCCGGCTCTGCTGATGAGTGTCTCATAGGGCAGGTCCTGAGGGATCTGGGACAATAGGTGGTGGACAGAGGCCATGTCACAGTCACAGTCCAGGACTTCCTGCTCCCGGTACAGCACAATCTGGCAAAGGCAGGCTTTGAATCAGACACCAGAAGCACAGGACCTGGCCACTTGCCTTTCTTTATACACAGACATAAGTCTTAGTAACAGACAGCGCTCAGCCCAAAGGTTCGACAGATGCTATATCCCACTTCACCTATATTGTAAAAGACTGGCCAACTGTAGCAAGTGCTCTTCTAGAACACTCAAGTTTCACCCTAAGTCTTGAGACAAACTGACATTCTTTCAGGAAGAAAAGGGCTACGGGAGACTCTGAGGAGCCTCAGAACAGGCTGACAGCCATCTTGCTTCCTTTAGGCGTCCTGACAAGAGTGCTCACATTCACAGCTGCTGACAGGCACTCTCCACTCCACTCAGCCCTCTTGGGAACAAGCCCAACACTTCCACAAGCCACTCCTCTTTCAAACCTAATACCATGCCTCTCCCTTTCTGAAGCCTGGTACCGGCAGGCAGACTTAACTGTCACTTGTGCCCATTATGATCCATTAGCTAAAAAGTTCCAAGAGGTGTCAGCAAGGTCACTGACAGTCGCATGGCACTCTGGTACTCTGAAGGGTCAGAAGTCATAAAGTGAGAACAGTTGCTTAACCAATATTTCCTAACACTTCTCCATTTGGGGAGTGGGCCACCAGCTGGGAGCTACTGTCCCTTTCAAGAATACTGATCAAACTGGATGGGTAACATTGAACCTAGTCACGGCTTCCCAGTGTGTACCTACCACAGCTGCAAAGTAAATGGGCATGAGCGGGTGGCAGGCCAGGAAGAAGTCGTATAACCGCACAACGTGCCTGAAGTCGGACAGGACATGCCCAAACCAGGTGATAAGCCAGCTGAGGGCAAAGATGGTCCCCACCTCAGCACTAGGAGCAAAGGAAATCCAGATGTTAAGTGCCCTGCCAGCTCATCCCCTTCCCTTTCTCTAAGCTGTCTTTGTTCTCAAGAGTTGATGAGGAAGACATATATGGAAAATATACTTCTTGAAAAATTATGCCACCTAGGAACTCAGCATCATTTTCTTTCTTCGTCCTTCCTATCTATCCATCCATCTATCTCCTTTTTCTTTCTCTTTCTGTCTTTTTCCTCTCTCTCTCCCCTCTTTCTTTTTCACTCTCTCCCTGTCTTTCTTTCTCAGTGAGACAAGGTTTCTCTGTGGAGCCCTGTAGGCCAGGCAAGGGCTCAAACTCAAGAGATAACCCTGTGTGTCACACCCCACTCCATGCTGGGATTAAAGGTGTTAGTCACATTAGCATCTTCTTAAAAAGACACAACATCTCAGGGCTAGAGGGATGTACTAGTGGTTAAGAACACTGGCTGCTCTTCCAGAGGATCTGGTTCAATTCCCAGCACCCATATGACAGCTCACAATTGTCTGTAACTTCAGTTCCAAGGATCTGACACCCTCACAGACATGAATGTAGACAAAACACCAATGCATATAACATTAAATAAAACCTTGAAAAAAACCCCACAAAATCTTAATTGTACAACATGGTGATACACACCTTTAATTCTAGCACTGAGGGTAGGGAGGAAGAGGCAGGTGGATCTCTCTGACTTTGATGTCAGCCTGGTCTACAGAGCTAGGACCAGGACAGCCAGGGATATGCAGAGAAACCCTGTCCCCCCAAAACAAAAGCAACAACAACAACAAAAAAAGTACGATGATGGCTGGGGAAGGAGCTCACTGGCAGAGTGCTTGCCTAGCATGCAAAGGTTCTGGGTTCAGTCCTCAGGACCAGGAAAACAGACAGCACGTGACAGCAAAACTGATGTGTTCCAGCTGCCTCACCTCCCTGGGTGTTCTTCTAATGTGCACGAAACCTCCACCTCAGAACAAGGGCAGCCACTCTCAGAGAACTACACTGTGGTTTCCTGATGACACAGGCATATATTCTCAGGCCTAAAAAACCCAACTGTCAGTCAGACATGGTGGCAGACAGGAGGCAGAGGCAGGCAGGAGGATCTCTCCTGTGAGTTCAAGGCCAGCCTGATCTACATAGTGAGTTCTAGGACAGCCTAGCTAAACAGTGAGACCATATTTCAACAAGAAGAAGAAGGAGGGGGAGGGGAAGAGGAGGAGGAAAAGGAGAAGATGACCCCCAGAGCACATAGAGATGGCACAGCAGATAGAAGTACTTGCTGCCTGTCACAGAGGATCTAGGCTCAGTTGCCAACAGACACATTAAGCAATTCACACCTATCCATTCAGAGCCATCTGTGAGCACAGTTCCAGCAATTCAGGGCTCTCTTTCTGGTCTCCTTGAGTACCAGGCACGGAGGCAATGAACTTACATGTGTACAGGCAAAGCACACATACACATTAAAGTAAATCTTAAAGAAAGATTTATTAGCTGGGTGGTGGTGGCACATACCTTTAATCCCAGCACTCGGGAAACAGAACTCACTGTGAGTTCAAGGCTAGCCTAGTCTACAAAGCAATTTCCAGGATAGCCAGGGCTGTTATACAGAGAAACCCTATCTCAAAAAACAAAAACACAACAAACAAGAAAACAGTTGTGAGCTACCTGATATGGTGCTGTGAACGGAACCCGGGTCCTATAAAAGAGCAGTAAGCACTGTGAGCCATTTCTCCAGGCCCTTCTGTTTGTTTTATGTTTGTTTGTTTGTTTTGTTTTTTTGAGACAGCATTATCACTATGTAGCCTTGACCTACTTGGAAATCACTATGCAGATCAGATTGGCCTTGAACTTAAAGAGATTTGCCTGCCTCTGTTATTTATGTGCACCATCACCTGACTTCCTTTTAAAATATAGGTTATTGTGTTTCTCATTACATAGCCAAGAAAGGCTGGCCTAGAATTCTTTGTAATATTTTGTAAAGATTTATTTTTACCACTGGGTTATGGTAGCACATGCCTTGAATCCCAGCAGTTAGGAAGCAGAGGATCATTATATGTGTTCTAGGCCAGCCTGGTCTACATAATGAGTTCCAGGCTGGCCAAGACTCCATAGTAAGACACTGTTTCAAGAAATAATAAAGCCTGGTGGTAGTGGCTCATGCCTTTAATCCCAGCACACAGAGGCAGAGGCAGGAGGATCTCTATGAGTTTGAGGCCTGCCTGGTCTACAAAGCTGGTTCTTGGACAGCCAAGGCTACACAAAGAAATAAATACTTCAGTAAAAATAAAATTTTACTTTCATGTGTTTGTATGTGTCTATGTGTTACTATGTACATGTGTGTGTAGTTGCCTATGGAAGCCAGTGTTGGGATTCCCTGGAGCTGGAGTTACAGGCAGTTATGAGCCACCTAAGGTGGGTGTTGGGAATTGAACTCTGGTTCTCTTCAAGAGCAACATGGGTTCTTAACCACTGAACCATCTCTTTAGCCCCAGCCCTGATTCTTTTATCCTTCTGTCTTTGCCTTCCTAGTGCCGCACTACAGTCATGTGGCTTCACAGGTAGCTTTTGCCTTTCTCGTCTAAGAATTGTGACATACCCACCAGATGCAAGCTCCTTAGTCCATGACCCAAAACGCAGTATCCAGTAAGTTCTCCAAGACTGTGGACAGACCTGAATTATTCAGACCTCTAATGGACAGAAAGAAGCTTGAAGAATTTAACACTAACCATTAATATGATGATGTAAATAAGTTAGATTTGTGAAGGAACAAAAAACCAAAAGAGCATGGTGCTGGGCTGCCATGTGTGTTTAGTATATACACAAATATAGACTCACCTCTGCATGAAGTCATGGAGCTCTGGGTTCACTTGGTCAATAATGGGCATCAGATAATTTAGGATGTGCTTGGTATTGTCCATTGTGGGATCCATGAAATCCCTATGGGAAGATAATCCAGTCAATGTACTTGGTTAGGTCCAATATTCAGGTTAGGATAGTGAATATAGTGGGCTCAAACTATTTAGACAGCTGACTATCCTGAGGAGCCTGGGGGAGTGACACCCATCTTGGCATGAAACCAGATGCATAGGTACCTGAGGTGATGGGTAGACAATTTTTCTACCAAGGATGTTGCCAGCCTTTCACCCACCACCAGCAGAAAAGTGACCACAATGTCATGGTAGCCCTGGTAGTAGTGAAGCTGAGGGTTTCGATCCAAGATGAGGAGGATAATGTCGATTAGTTCTTCTTGAAGCCCTTCTCTCTGCTCATCTGGCATGCCTGGGGAGAGGAGATGCATCTGAATTGGCAAGGGGCCTAGGGACAGGAGTTTAGGGCAGCAATGATTTTCAGAGAAAAGTGTCCAGTAACAGACAATGAATTACAAACAAGTTGGCAATCCCTTGAAAAATCTACATACTGCTGATGGCGCCTGACACAGGAAAAGCCACACAGTAAGGAGCCTGGCAAAATCAAGAACTAAAACCATACAGTCAGCATGGCCAACCATGGGGAAAGAGTGCACATGCCTCTAAGATGCCATACTGCCATGAGTTCTGCATTTCAGTACATCTCCTGTCACCAGTATCACAGACATGACCTTGAAACTTATGAGGAAACACCCCACAAAGCAAAATAAGCAGAAAGTGACAGAGTAACTGGCCTGCCATGCACACAAAAGAACTGTTAACTTTAAAGGAGGCTCCAAAGAGGACTCGAGTAGCAAATCCATGAATCTGTTCTTCCTTTTGTGATAAAAATAAATGGTGAAAGATGAACTATTCTGTGGATTAGATATTTTGGACAAAAGGGAACTATTATGGCCGCTTACCCCTAAATGGTTCAGAAGCAAAATTATGTGTGTATGTATCAAAAGAAAGAAACAGACAATGTGGCAAATTGTGACTATAAGATCATCAGGAAAGGATCTTGAGACTTCTTTGCCCTACTTCTTGGAATGAAATTATGTAAGGAATTATATGAACATTAAAACTGTTGTACTCTCTAAACCAAAGCCAATGTTCTAAGAAGATCTCAATTTCCAGCTGCAACTGGAAGCAGAGGCACCAGATCAAGGCACCTCTAGAGTATAGAGCCAGTAAGCCATGACTGTGTGGTTCTTTGGTGCATTTATTTTGGTAAAGAATTATGAAACTGTTCTTCCTACAGTCAGAGCTCTAAGGATCAGTCTACGTACTAAAATCAGGACAACCAAGGTCAAGAAGGCTGACACCCCAGGATCTGAAAATGACCTTGAACCTCAAGGCTTTGTTATAAGGGAGTTAAAAACCACAGCACCAAAGAAACCAAAGCTGCTGTTGCTTGGAAGGCTGTCACAATCTGTTCCAATTCCTCTACTTAAAAAAAAAAAAATTCAACCCAGAAAACTCCAACTTTTGTTACTGTATAAACTGAAGAAAATGGTCACTGAGAAGCAGGTAATTTTGCTGCTCAGCAGAGTCCAGCCTTAGCCAGTTTGAAAAAGCCACATGAAAAATAAACAAATGCACCCAGGAGCTGCACAGTGACTGACATGCACATGTGGCCCTGTGGAAAACTGACAGGAGAGGGTGGGTGGCCTGCCACAAAGGTTTCCACAAGGATGGTGCATAGGAGATCAGTATAAACTGGAAGGCTGAACTGCCTGGTGTCTGTGAGAGCCCACAGGCAATGATAATGAATTTTCAGTTCTAAGAATGAGTTGTAAATGAAAATAACTGAAGTCATCACTTGGGGGAGGTAGAGGATATCAAGCCTTGATCTCATGAAACATTTTAGAACAATGTCACCAAGCACAGCTTTCTTATACTCTTAGCTTAGCTTTCAGTTACAAGCAGGATTTGTGAGCAAAAACAAGGTAAGGGCCCACATTAAACTGAACAATAAAGGTTCAAGGTAGGAACATATTAATTCCATCGTCTCAAAAGAGGTACACTGTAAAGATAAATGAAGACAAAGAAAACCAAGAACTAAGTGAAACCATGAAAGCAGTGAGAGCAAGAACCATCGCCTGATTAAATTTCTCGTTTATGATTGGTCAAGCTAGTCCAGAAGACATGAATGGAAAGGGTTTAAAATAACAAGGAGTATCCAGTGTGCAAGAAGATTGCCACAGACTGGTGACATAAAAACAATGAGTAAAGGATGCAGAGGAAAATATGGAGGCACCTGCCCTATAGTGCCTCAACTGGACCAGCAGGGTAGGAAAAGAGGACTGGGACACAGGATATGTTTTATCATAAACATGCTGACTGGCTACCAGCCTGTGGGAGCCTCATGAACCTCCCAGGAAGAAAAGATCCAAATAGGACAGAAGTCCTGTAACACATGTGTCCCAACCAGAGCTTGCTTCAGCTAAGTGTGGCAAGCAAGTTAGAGGCCATCTCTCTTCAAAAGTCAAGGTAAAGTTACATGGGAAGAAAGCTAGATTATGCAAATGAGGTTTGCTACCTAGTTCGCTCTGTTATGAAATACAAAGTATAGTCATTTTCTTGTCTTGGAAAGCAAGAGGCAATTTCAGGAATATACTCTATGAACATGCAAGGAAAGGCTCCCTTCATCACAAGGGACCCAGGAACCATACATGAGGTAACACTCACCAAATGAAGATATTCATAGTTCCCATTAGAGTATAATTCCAAACCAACCCACTCTCTCAAGCCAGACTCCTTGCCCTAGAGTCAATCCCTACAAAGCTCCTCCAGGGCACAAGGACACAAGGATGCAAGAGCTGCTTCTCTTACTCGCCACCTCTGGGCCACAAGGAGTCCACAGTGAGGGCACCCACTCAAGTGCCTGAGAGCAGGGTTCTACATGTGTGTTTCTGGTTGCTGGAAAGGAAACACCCCAACTATGGCAAGCTTCAACACAAGAAGATAAAGAGACAGAAAGCCTCACTCCAGATGTGGCAAGTCAGGCAATTTGCTCACCAGGAGGGAAGCGCCGAAGAGACCGCCTGACATCCAGCAGCACTTGCTGGTAATCCTTGCTCAACTGTCGAAGATCCTTCCCTATCAGAGAAAGAAGAATGTGGTATTATTGCAAAGAGGTCTGGGAAACTAGATAAGGAGTTAATTCTTCTGGGGCTTCCAGTATAGTTCAGTGGTAGAGAGCTAATCTAGCACCACAAAGCAAGCAAACAGTAACAGAAACTGCTTTCTAGAATGACAGAGCAGCCTTTTCCTTGAAAGGACATGACTTAAGATATAACACCCGATCTAAGCAGCAGGTACAGGTAGACTCCCAGCTACTCAGTCAGGTGCAGTGCTGGTTCACACTTTTGTTTAATGTGCATTGGTATTTTGCCTGCATGAGGGTGTAGTATTCCCTGGAACTGGAGCTACAAACAGTTGTGAGCTGACACAGGGTGCTGGCAATTGAACCTGGGTCCTCTGGAAGAGCCCTTAATGCTCTTAACCAATGAGCCATCTCTCCAGCTGGCTCACACTTGTAATCCCCATCTCAGGGGATTGATTGGCTCAGGTTTGAAGCCAACCTAAGCTACCCACAGCAAAACCCCAACCAAAATAATTAAAAAAAAAAAAAAAACAAACAAAAACAAAACAAAACAAAAAAAAAAAACAAAAAAACGGAAAATCAAAAAAAGGATGGGGAATACTAAAAGGGAGGAAGCCAGGGATACAGCTTAATAGTAGAGTACTTGCCTAGCACATGCAAGGCCATGGATTTGATGCCCACTGCCACTAAAAACAAAATAACCAATAAAGACACATTTGACAGACAGGTAATCCCTAGTTTAGTTCTAAATACAGCTGTTTCATGTAAGTCTGATGAGCACAGAGGAGGGAAAAGACTGACTGTCCTGAGCAATGAGGAAGGATGGGGGGGGGGCAAAAAAGTCAAGAGGTCTGGGCTACTGTGTACTGCCACTGTCCACATCTGTTCAGTGAGGCTGTTCCTGTCCATATCTACCTCTCAGGTCACCATGAGGACTGAGGAGCATTAGGAATGTGGCACAGTATGTGCTTAGCATTCAAGCACTGTAACTCTGCATACAGAGCCTTGGGCATCTGGTGATATGGGCATGGAAATGGCTCTAGAGTTAAACTGCACTGAATGCTAACAAAGAACTGCACACTTAACTTTAAAAGTATGTGTGCATTTTTTTTTTTTTAAAGAATTTACTTTTGGCTGGGTGGTAGTGACATATACCTTTAATTGCAACATTCAAATGGCAAAGGCAAGTAGATCTCTGTGAGTTCAAAACCAGCCTGGTCTACAGAGTGAATTCCAAGACAGCCAAGGCTACACAGTGAAACCCTAACCCATAAAACAAACAAACAGGATTTATTTTTATTTTAAGTGCATGGGTGTTTTGCCTATACCTATGTCTGTACATTGCATCTATGTAATGCCCAAGGTCAAAAGAGGCTGTTAGATCCCCTGGAACTGGAGTTAGAGACAGTGGTTAGCTGTGATATGAGTGCTAAGAATCACACCTGAATCACCTGGAAGAACAGCTAGTGCTCTTAACCACTGAGCCATCTCTCCAGCCTTGACCTTGAACTCTTTTATTTATTATTAATTAATTAATTAATTAATTGACAGGATTTCTGTGTGGCCCTGGCTGGCCTTGAACTCACCTGTCTCTGTCTCTTGGTTGCTGAGATTAAAAGTATGATTTTGAACTCTTGATTCTCCTGATGTTACCACCCAATACTAGGATTACAGGCATGTGCCAGCACAAGTAGTTTAATACAACGGTAGGATTGAATTTGTGAATGCTAGGCAAATGCTCTTATTGACTGAGCTAGAGAGATGGTTTACAGATACATTGGTATATTTCCCTCATCCCAAGCCAAATTTTGTGTAAGTGTTGATTTTCCTCACAATCCACACAGAAAGCTAGAATGACAATCCAGGACAAAGTACCTGACCATCCTACTAACGCAAAGCCCATTGCTCCCAGGCAGCCAGTTTTAAACATCTGTAACATCTGTAACAAGTGGCAAACCAGCATCCACTTGGTACCCAATTATCAAACTTCTTAGCTCCAGTATCAAACTCCAGTATGGCATACACCAGAGCACCAAAATTTGCCAAACGATCGAGAGAAGTCCCTGAACACCCAACATACAGAGGTGGCAGGGTAGGCATGGGCTGTAGTACTTGTTCTCAAGTGCTTTCTCAGGACTCCCTTCATTGCATGGCTTACAGATTAGTTAAGTAACAGCTTCTAGCAGAATTAAAGAATTCTGGAACTCCAAAGAATGTTAGCATTTCTGCAGTGCCCCCAGGAACTGGAGTTACAGATGGTTGTGAGCCACTACATTTGTGATGGGAACTGAACTCATCTGTATAAGCAACAAGTGTTCTTAACTGCTGAGGCATCATTCCAGCCACCTAAGATAGGCATTTTTAATAAACTCTCCTAGCCAGACAATATTTCAATCCCTGGTCGAAACTCCCCATCCCAAGCTTTTGCTCCCTTACTTGACACAGGCGGTGGCTCACTGGTGTTGACATTGAGGAGCTTGGGCCACACTTGGCACCTGATCTCATCAGTCAGGAGCCCTCCCTCACTGATTGCCATTCGTCGAAGAGCAGCCACGTCGGTGGGATCACTGTTCAGGGCCTGGTGTATCTCTGCCACCTTCTTCTTCCTTTTGGCATTAAAGTCTGGGGAAACAAACAGATAAACAGTGTGCATACAGAGGATGGAACACACACTTGGTATGTGCCCTTTTTTGCTGCTTTATAGTCCCCACTGCCTAACTTGGTTCGAGGTGAATCTGATCCTCATGCTTGCTCCTTACACGACCCACACATTTGTCACACAGTGTGGGAAACACTACAGCCATACCTCATATAAGTAACAAGGAATTATAGTTTTAGGAAGTATTCAGGAAGTACCAGTGGATCTAGCAGCTGCTGTCAATGTTTTCCTATCCAAACATCACAGAATAGAGGTATCTTTATACAAGTGTTTTTCTTGAGTTGGGGAGTACAGTGGTAGAGGACCTGCCTAGCATACTAGAAGTCCTCGATTCAACTCCTAGCACTGGAAAAAAAAAAATTAACTCTACATTTTAACAAAACCATATGCAAGTCTCCAACCACTGGCTAACAGAACTAGTAAAATGCTAGAATGCAGGGAGACATTTCCAAAAGCCAAATGACAGAGGAATGTGGGTTTCTATTGTGTCTGATGGTTCAAGAAGCTGTGACATTGTATGAAAGTCACCAGTTTCCCAAAAGCTACATCCAGGGCTGGAGAGATGGATGGCTCAGCAGTTAAAGTGTACAATGCATTCCAGAGGGCCCAACTCAGTTCCTAGTACCACACCAGGCAGCTCACATGACTACCTATAACTCCAGTTTTGGGGGAATCCAACATCCTCTTCTGGCCTCTGCAGGTACCAGAAACACATACATGTAGATAAACACTCATACACATAAAATAAAAATTAAAAAAAAAAAAATAAAGTCACACACATCTCTGGCAATCAGAAAGTGGTATGCTATTATTATTTTCTCTCTGTGTTTGTGTTTTGCCTGCATGTCTGTGTGAACACCTCATCAAAACCTGGGGCCAGTGGACTTGGAAATAGAAAGTTTCGGATTCCCTCAACTGTTGTTAAGGATGACTGTGAGCAGCCATCTGTACGCTGGTAACCAAATCCAGGCCCTCTGCATGAGCAGTAAGTGCTCTTAACTCATGTGCAATCTTTCTAGTCCCTGTTTTTTGCTCTTCATGTAGCCAAGAATAACCATGAACTTCTGACCCTCCTCCCCTGCCTCTGCCTCCCAAGTGCTGCAATAGAAGCCTGTGTTGCCAAGCCTGACTTTATGCAGCGCAGGGGATTGAACCTAGGGCTTCCTAGTATCCTACCAACTGATCTGCATCCCAGCCACAAAGCACCTCACATTCATATGTAAGAGTCTGTTATTTACAGCCAGTTTATAATGCTGAAATATTCTTTTAGAAACTAGGCACAATAGAGTATGCCTTTATTCCCAGCAGTTAGGAAGTAGACTCAGGAGTATCCCAAGTTCAAAGCCAGCCCCTTTCTTCTACTTAGCATGTTCAAGGCTAGCCTGGGCTATAAGAGCCTATTTCAAAAAACAAAACAACAAAAATAAGTTTTATCTGGTGGAGAGGAGGGTGGGGTTTAAGACAGAGTTTCTTTGTAAAGCCCTGGCTGTCTTGGAACTCACTTTATAGGACCAGGCTGGCCTTGAATTCACAGAGATCTATCTGCCACCCAAGTGCTGAGATTAAAGGTGTGTTATCACCATGCCAGGCTAAGGATCTCAGTGTATTGCAAGTTGGCTGGGAACTTGCTATGTAGACTAGGCTGGCCACAGAGATCTGCCTACCTCTACCTCAAAAATTAGTTTGTTTAGAAAGCAGGGATGAGTATCTGAGACTGCTATCTGTCTTAGTTCTTCTATTTCAATAGTACAAAGCCTCTTGGTTTTCAAGTGGAACATATACTTTTATGATACAAGAATTTCAACACAAAAGCACCAAATGTCACAAGGCAGTATACCATCTAACTGTCAAGGAACCCTGAATGTAGATAGTAAGGCCAAGAGTACAAAGAGACTACAGTGGTCAGGCCAACCTACACATGCATACACACATCTATAGAACAAATACTAGACACTAGGGTTAATGTAAGGTGGATGCCACCAGAAGGTAGGTTAGACTTAAGTGACAATATCACATGGTATTTTAGATTCTGGACAAGGTATTGAACAGATGACCTCAATAATACCCTATTCCGAGACAACAGTCTACAACTGTGTTCATGACAAAGGTAACATTAACACAAACTTGACTTGTTAAGAGTCCTAGTGA
Organism: Phodopus roborovskii; assembly: GCF_943737965.1. Taxonomy (NCBI): domain Eukaryota; kingdom Metazoa; phylum Chordata; class Mammalia; order Rodentia; family Cricetidae; genus Phodopus; species Phodopus roborovskii. Next base: position 3,371,132 of record NW_026125264.1, read on the forward strand.
CCTACCTGAATGAGCTATGACATATGAACCACACAAACTGAGCTTTGGAGTCACATGCAATTGGAGGTCAGACAGGAAGATAACAGTGATTTCTGGCCTAGGTAAACCTTTTACTAGGCTGTTGTTATTGTGCCTAGTGACATAAGAGGGTGGCCAGTATCTGAGATGTTCCTAGTGTAAGTCTAGCCTCTGAGGATAACTTCTCAGAGTAAATTCACACTGTTCTCTTCACTCGCAAGACTGGCCCAGGCTGGGTGTTATATTAAATGGCTCCTTTACCTTGAAATAAAAATTAAAAAGAAAAAAACCAGGATCTTCTCCCAAGAAAGAACCTCAGCCAAATGGCCAAATGCTTCTGAGTTATGTCAAGCTCTTTCCTGGTTGTGCCTCCCTCTCCGGCTCCCATTCACTAGGAGGCCCATCAGTTAATGTACTGAGGTGAAGGATGAACAATGGCTTCTTTACAGCTCCAGAAAAGCTCACAGCAGGAAGGGACACAATTATTAATTACACAGGGTATTTGAGAACCCTGAGGATGAAGAGGATAGAGTATTTCTAAGGTAATGAGGAAAGGCTTTGCCAGGAATTAATTCTGAAACCCCTGAAAACTGCCACACAAAAGAGTGTGTCAAAGGCAAAGCATTCCTGGCAGAGGAAAGGGTGTGAGCAAAGAAAGACATGTCATGTAAGCAAAACACTGTGGCCAAGAAACCAGCACAAGGAGAGAACAGAAGGAAGTTACCACTGGAATGGGGGAGCCGAAACTCTGGATTCTTTCAGCAGGCAGTCTGGGTTTTCCCTGCAGGACTACAGTTGATCCAAGAGGATCAAGAAGGGTAAGCAATGTTTTTGTTGTTTAAATTTTTTTTTTCCCCCTTGGGGATGAACTCAGGGCTTATGTGTATTTCACAAATATCTCCACCTACCATGGGAGCTACACAAGCTATGTACCCTCAGCAGCACAGACTGAGCAGAGAACTGAATTAGTTTCCAATGGTGAGTACAATATAAGTGCCATGTAAACTTTGGCTCAGTAAGTATCCTTGCACATTCCACACACCACAGAGAATAGGACTCAGGTGGCAGTCCCAAAGTCACTTCCAACTTTCACTGACCTTTCACCAAGAGTATGGAAAACCTTGTTTCTGCCCATTCCCAGTAAGCTATTCAGCAATATGGAGAAAGAACATAGTTTGTAATCTTCTGGATTCCCATGAGGTCTAGACAAAGACACAACCTTGAGTTAACTAATTCTGGACCAAACCACAGCTCCAACACTTAAATCTCCCTGATGTTCTCAGCTTTTTGATGTTTTTGTTTTTTAAGACAGGGTCTCTCTTTGTAGTACTGGATGTTCTGGAACTTGCTCTGTAGACCAGACTGGCTTGGAACTCAGAGTTCTGACTGCCTCTACCTTCTGAGTGCTGGGATTAAAGGTGTGCACACTGAACCTGGTTAAAACTTGATTTTGACTATGTGGAACTCAAAAAGTTCATGTGCAGTAGAATAATTATTGAGCTTACTTAGTTTCTGCTCATCTGGAAAAAAACTGCCCCATAGTAAATAGTGTTACTTTACCCATACTATTGTGTGGCTCACTGCAGAATTTTGAACAGCTTTGTAGATTTTCGTGGTTTCCTTACAACTCTGGGTGCTTCCCTGAAGAGGGTACTCAATGTGGACTTGGAGTGCTGTCTGGCCACTTGGACACTCTCTTCCTTAACTTTACCCTCACAGTAGGTAAGGTTGGCAGGACCAGTGAGCTCAGTAGGAAAGGGTGCTTGCATACAAGCCAGATGATCCAAGTTCTATCCTCAGGTCTCACAAGGTAGCAGGAGAACTGACTCATGGGAGATGCCCTCTGAGCTCCACACATACTCAGGAGTCATGAGCTTAAAGCTTAGTGGCAGATGAGGAAGTCACTCCTACATATGCCACCCATACATACACATACTTCCCTGAGTCTAATGTAGCGTGTTATTGTAATACAGAAAAAGAAAAAACTCAGAGAACTCAAGTGAGCTAGTGGTGCATAAACTCTACAGTGAGGCCAAGGGCCAGCCTACAGAATAGAGCATCAGAGTCACCAATGAACAGCTAATTCACAAACATCCTATTTATCCTACAAGGAGAAAAGTCATAGTTACCCTTTTTTTTTTTTTTTAATCAGAGAAAGATTAAAATGCATGTCTGCTATGTTTTATTTTAAGGTAAATTCAACTAACGATTTATTTATGCTTCAATTAGGAGTGGCACATCATCTACTCCTAAACCGAGAGCTTCCAAATTCCTTTGTGGAAGAGGACTTGGCAATCATCATCATGATGAAATGATTGCCCTACATATTTCACAAAATATTAAAACAGCTATAAATAAACCCTAGATGCCTGAAAAGTAACTGACTCAACAAAAGAAAAAAATGATAATGGCACTACTTTGGCCTGCTCTCCAATGATTTTTTTCATAGCACTGGGGCTGGAGCCTAGGGCCTTGTACGTGGCAGATAAGCATGTGCTAGTACTGAGCTAACCCTCTAGCCCTAACATGCTTATTTTAATAAGCACAACATCTTTTTCTTCTCCCTTCCTGGTATCCTGAAGAATGAACCATGAGCCTCACATATTATTACAGGCAAGTGATTGCCTACTGAGTAATAGCCCTAGCCTCTATTCCATTTTATTTTTGAGTCAGGGTCTCACTCTGTAGCTTAGATGACCTAGAACTCTCTAGGTAGATTATTAGGCTGGCCTCAAACTCATAGAGACCTACCTATCTCTGCCTCCTGAGTGCTGGGTGCTGGAATTAAAGGTGCCGACTACTATGCCTAGGCAGTGCTAACATTTTGTAGGAATATTATTCTGGTTTGGGTTTTGTGGTTTGGGAAAATATTAGTATTTTAAAATCTATTCTATAACTTCTGCTTAAAGCCTAAAGCTTTTTTTTTTTTTTTTTTTTTTTTTTTTTTTTTTGAGGACAGCAGTCTGGTCTATATAGGGAGCTCCAGGCCAGTCAAGGCTACATATTGAGACCCTGTTTCCCAAATCTAACCAAACAAAAATGTTAGCATTGTGAAAATGCTAGCAAAAATAACAGCACTAACAGGTGTAGCAGTTCATGCCTGTACCAAACACCACGGAGGTGGAGAAAATACAAAGTTATCCTCTGCAACAAAGTGAATTCAAGGCCAGCATGAGAGCCATGAGACCTGAACTCAAAAGAAACATTATAAATAAAGAGCCAGGCAGTCTGGGAGGTGGTGTCAAATGCCTTTAGTCCCAACAGAGGCAGGCTGGTCTGAGTGGGAGTTCCAGGACAGCCAGAACTAAAGTGAGACCCTGTCTTGAAAAACCTACCCCGTAACAAAATAAAAAAGGAAAAGGAAAAATACATTTGAGGATCATGTGTGTATAAGACATAGACAGTTGCCTATAAAAATCTTATATTCATGATAAAAGTCCTGTTAAAGGAAAATAAACCAAGTGTCCTTTTTCTTTGCTAGTACTAATTCATCTTTATAAAATGTAATCAACTAGAAGGAATTCATTAAGTACTAACTTAGGGATAGATCAAAGCAGGAAGATGTTAAATTCAAGGATAAAGTATCAAGATCCTGTCTGAAAGTAACAGTAAAGGGGCCCTGGCAATGTAGCTTGGGGTCCTTGGTCCAGCTTCCAGCACTTCCTGCCCTCTTCAAAGAAAGAATACTTTACTGAATGGAGAAAAACAGAGCACACCAATCTGGCCACCAGCTCTAAAAGGAGAGCTTTTGGCATTAGTGTTAGTATTCAGGCATCTGTTCTGGCCTGTCCTTGGGGTTCTGACAGGATACGCTCTCAGCTGCAGCCACTAAGAGCACCACCTGTGCACATTCACTCTGTTCCCCTTTAAAAGGGCCCTGCCCACCTCCCATCCTTCTCTCTCTCCACTACCCCCGTCGTCTGTCCTCTGTGTCTGTGTCTGTCTCTGTCTCCCTCTGGCCCTCTTTCCTCTCTCCTGCTGCTCTTGTCCCCAGAGGCCAGTCTCCCCTTTCCCCGTTATGATCCCCTTTCCTAATAAAAACCCCTCTGCTTGAACCCTGTCGAATGTTGTCTTTCTTAAATTATAATAATTAGTAATTTGGTCACCAATATATTTAAAACCAATCTAAACTAAGAAAGAGCCCCTGAATTCCCTTTCCATCCAGACAAGCTGAACAGCCCAAAGTTTTGCAACCAAGACATTGCTGCAATGCAACAGGTCACACGATCCATGTCACAGGGACACTTACTATTATGCCATAAAGACAGATGTCACACAGACACAAGCAAGGGGTGTTACAAATACCGAAGAGCCTAGGAAAGTAGCTCACAGGCTGATCCTAACTTGCAGCCAGTTATCAGATGAGAAAAAGAGAATTAACGGAAAATGAGCCCGGAGAACCAAGACGCGGACTCTAGGAGCATCATCCAAACATGTGGGTGGTATAACAGGGTCAGTTCTAACATGCAAACCACCTGTCGGGGCGCGAAGTGGAACAGAGCCTTTGGATTAGCTCACCTGGTACGGGAATCCTCACCAACAAGTAGCCACCATATGGGAAATGTATTCCAGAACACCGGCACAACAAAACCAAGATTTCACAGAAATGGTTTAGACGGGAAAGGGTACAGAAAACATCACTGCTTTGTGCACAACACAAAACTAACATAAGTGGCCCAAGGAAGGACCAGAAAGTAGCTGAGCAGGGAGTGAGTGTGGGGTGGAGAGCTCACCGACTGGAGTTTCTGGAATTGGACAGTGGCGACTTTGCGTGAGTTTTTGTGGGTGAGCATGCAGAAGAGAATTTTAGGGTCACAAGGGCAGAGTGAGGGCCGGAGTTCCAGCAGCCGCCTAGCACAGCGGCCGGCTCTGCGGACGTGGCGGGCGGCGGCCAGGGCGAGGCCCGGTTCCTCCTCATCCGTCGCCGCCCCCCTCAGGCCCCGGCCGCTGCGCGGCCCTCGCTCGTCGCCCTAGCCCGCTGCCCTCCGTACCTGCCTTTCCCGAGCCGCGGTTCCAGCGGCCCGCGGAGCCGTCGCCCTGTGAGGGCTGGAAGGCCATCCCCGGGGGCCCGGGCCCCAGCCCGAGCCCCGGCTGGCGGCGGAGCCTGAGGCGCGGCTCCCACCGCGGATGTAACCCCAGTGCGGCCGGGGCAGGCTGGTCTCTGTCGGCCTGCGACGCGCAGGCGCGCAGATAGCCACGCCCCCACGTGACCCGCGTCTGTGTGAGGGCGGGGCAGCGGCGCGCGCATGCGGCTTGACAATGGAAACAGGCGCGGAAGGTGAGCTCTGAGAACTTTGTTGTGCATGTGTGCGTGCGTGTTGGACCGAATTTTGTCACTGCTTCTGTGTTCATTATTTGTGAAATAGTTGTGAAAATAAGTTACTGAACTCGCGAGGCTGGACACTGCCAAGCTCTGAGGTTATGCGCAGACTTTGACTTACCAAGGGATTTACCCCCTGTCAAAACCCGGCTTCCCTAGTTTAGCAGGGTCACAGTATGCAGCTCCGCCAGCTGTTCCTGCACAACGCTGGGGTGGCCCTACCCCAGCCACCGTTCACGCAGATGGCTATGGAGCACTGCGCCCTCTGAGTTGTGCGAAGCAGTGATCCTTTGGTCGAAATACGGGACAAATCAGACCTTTGAGCTCCTTCTCACCTACGGTGTTTCTAACTGGACACACACTCAGACCCAAGCTCAGTGACACCCGAGAGTCCTCCCTCAGATAGGTCATCCCCGTAGACTGCCTCATCTCTCAGATCTGTAGTGAGAACGCCCTCATTAGTTGTTTGATGAGCTTCTCCAGCCTCACTGCTACTATCTGCCTCCTCACCTCTCCCCAGTTAGGGTCATCCCCAAACATTGCCTCACCTCCTAGATATCCAGTGAAGATGCTCACATTCAGTTGTTTGATGAGCATCTCTAGTCTCACTGTAACTATTTTTTTTTTTTTTAATAAGTATTGGCCCCTCCTGGTTCTATATTCTTCTCTCTAGCCCTGATTCCATGGTTCACACCTTTATTCTGCAAGACTTTTCTTTCTTCCTTTTCCTTCTCCTCCGTGGATGAACATTCCTGAGGTTGTCCTCTGTTTTCATGCAAACACACAAACACAGGTGTCTCCTGGGGGATTTTCATGAGCAAGAGTGATTACTCTGAATTTATTTTGATTTTTAAAATTAATATTTAATAAATGTAGAAATGCCCTAATTTTAATTCTTCCTTAATTTCAACTGACTGAATTGTAAAAAAAAAAAAAAAAAAAAAAAAAAAAATTAAATGTCATTCCTCATCTCACAGGTTACAATAATCATTTCCTTGATCCCGTTAATAAATTCAATTAAAATTACGTGAACATTTAAAACATCATTTGTAAATTTAACAATTCCTTTTTCTAGGCTGTGGTCTAGCATGTGAGACCAGACTGAGTTTAACATAGTGTTCTGCAGATGAAAACACTTCTGTTAAGTGTCCTGAATTTCTAACAAAGCCTTTCAAACACACTTTTGTTGTTGTTTTGTTACTTTGTTGCTTGCTTGTTTTGTGTGGTTTTTAAAATTATATTTTTATATACAGGGTCTCCTGTGACCAAGACTAATTTCAGTTTGCTATGTTGCTAAGGATGACCTTGACCTTTTGACTTTCTTGCATCCACTTCTGGAGTGCTCTATCAACTCTTTGGTGCTGAGTTGTATGAGTTAGTGAAGCACTTTATTAACTCTATCCCCACCTGTAATTACTGTAAATATAAAAAGCACTTATACTGAGTCATGAAGCTTTCCCCTAAACAACGGACTTTCTTTGTTTCATACCTTAAACCACACCTCTATCTTTTCAGCAAGAAAAAGAAAGTGAAGTGGAACACATTTGTTTTGACAGTTGCTTTGGGGGCTGGTGAGACAACTAGACAGCTAAGAGCACATACCACTCTTGCAGAGAACCCAAGTTTGGTTCTCAGCACCCACATGGAACCATTCCTAACTCAGAACTCCAGCTCCAGGACTCCAATTCCCTCTCGTGGTCTCCAAAAATACATGCACATATCCATGTTGTCTGATATTTTGTGTTCTGACAAATAAAATTTGCCTGGCTATAAGAGGGTGGAGCTAGCCACTCGTTAACCACAGAAGCTGGGCAGTGGTTGCTCATGCCATTTTAACCAAAGCATTTGGGAAGTGGAGACAGGAAGTAATAAGGTGGGGTGGAGAGAGGATTTCAACATTTTTGGGATGGTGAAAGGAGACAGGTAGGAAGCAACTGGCTCCAGTTATCTGATCTTTCAGAGACCCCCACACATAGTATTTGATTTCTGATTCTTTATTAAGATTAATTAGATCAACACTTCATACCCACACAAAGACATATATTTTTTTTTTTTTCTCTTTTGAGACAGGGTTTCTTTGTAACTGCCCTGGATATCTTGGAACTCACTCTGTAGACCAGGCTGGCCTCAAATTTACAGAGATCCATCTGCCTCTTACTCTGAGTGGGATTAAAGATGTGTATCACCGCTACCAAGCTACCTAATTTAAAAGAAAGTAAATATTAAAAAACAATCAAAACAAACAAAACCCCCACAAGCTCGGCGGTGGTGGCACATGTCTTTAGTCCCAGCATTTGGGAGGCAGAAGCAAGCAGATCTCTGTGAGTTCGAGACCAGCCTGATCTACAAGAGTTAGTTCCAAGGCAGGCTCCAAAGCTACACAGGGAAACCCTGTCTTGGAAAATCAAAATAAAAAAACAAAACAAAACACCAACCAACAAACAAAACAAAAACTGTTTCTTTAAAAATTTATTTTTATTACATATACAGTGTTCTGTCTGCATATCTACCTGCATGCCAGAAAAAGGCATCACATCTCACAATAGATGGTTGTGAGCCACCATGTGGTTTCTAGGAATTGAACTCAGGACCTTTGGAAAAGCAGCCAGTGCTCTTAACCTCTGAGCCATCTCTCCAGCCCAAGAAATGTTTCTTTTAGAGTCAAGACACCATATGCTTCTATGCACTTGAAAGAACATTTTAGGTCTGGAAGCCTTTTATTTTTCTACCCTTACTAAGCTGTGAATTAATTCTCAGGGGTTGTGCTCCAGCTGCTCAGGTTCTTTTGTGTTTCCACTAAGTGGGCTTCTTGGGTGGAATGGATTGGTGATGCAACTGAACAGGTTCCCTTCTCTCTGATGTCCTTTGTCTAATCATTTCTTTCACTCACTTAAGAGAATGCTTAAGACACTAGACACACTCTCAGTAAATATTTATTGTTGTCTGCAACATTGCCAACAGGTAACAGTGTAGACTCACCCAGTTTTGTAATGGTGACATTTTGGGGCCATTCTCTTTTGAGCAGGACGCATTCCACTGTTTTCTAAAGGTCCTATCGACCATGTATCAGGTATCTTTTGTGTTTGTTAATTCGTTGAATCACTAAAAATAGGTTCTGGCCAAAAGGGAATGAGGTTGGTTGGTTATTTACTTCTTTTTTGTATGAAGGATAAATTCAGGGCCTTGCCCAAGCCAAGCCCAAGTTCAGGGACTTCATTAAGTCTTTTAAATGCATTAATATAAGTTTAAAGTTACAACTTAAAAATCACAAGTCTAAATTATTTAAATACACATTTATCACTGAAATACAAGTATAATCTGTTGATGGCCAGGCATGGCAGCACAATCCATTAATCCCAACACTCTCAAAGAAGAGACAAGTAGATCTCTGTGACTTCTAGGTCAACCAGAGTCATATGGTATAACTGTCAAATAAATAATATTGTGTGTGTGTGTGTGTGTACAAACAGCTCAGCAGCTTTAGAGTACCTACTTGTTGCTTTTGCAGAGGATTCAATTCCTAGCATCTACATGTGACTCATAACTGTCTATAAAGTTCCAGAGGATCTGCTGCTCTCTTCTGGACTCCAAGTATGCATGTGGTTCACATACATAGATGCAAGCAAAATATTCATGCTCAAAATAGTTATTACATATATTTATTGGGGGGCACAGTAAAGATTGTGTGGAGGCCGGAGGACTTTTGGGAGTTGGTCCTTTTCTTCCATCACATGAGTCCTGGGAATCAAATCCAACTCAAGCACCCACTGAGCCATTCCTCCTCCCGATTTCCTTAAGTTTGGAGAGACATGTTGGCCTTGAGCAAGTCATCTTCTTATGAAGATGACTTTGAACTTCTGATCTTCGTGAGTGCTGGAGTTACAAGCATTGCTACCATGCCCAGTTTAAGAGGTGCTAGGAAAAAACCCAGGATTCTACATGCATGCTAAGTAGGCACCGTACCAACGGAACTAAATCTCTAGCTCTAAAATCTTACAAAACATCCTAAGAATCTACAAGTATTTCATTTACATAGGTTCCATAATGCAAGGACATTAACATCCAAGGTCTGGAGATGTAGCCCAGTGTTAAAGCATATGAAGACCCTAGATTTGAGTATCCCTATTGCAAAGAAATACTAACATTGGAGGTTCAGCCCAACTCATCTTATTCTAAATCACCACCAAAGATAAAAGATGCTTTGTACTCACAGAGAATTAAGTCATCCCACTTGGAAATTTGGAGAATGAGATCATCCCACTTGGGAATAACCTGCTCAGGCAATTTGGGTCATAGTATTCATGACTGTGCTGGTCAGTGAGCCAGCTGATATTGGATTCCTGCCTACAGTGGTGATGAGTTATCCTAACTGGAAAGCCAAACTTTGTGGTCATTCTGAGGTTAAAGCCAGCTCTCCACCACTATAACACTAGAAAAAGCTGGGTATTGGTAACACACGCCTTTAATCCCAGCACTCAGGTGGCAGAGGCAGCAGGATCTCCGAGTTTGAGGCCAGCCTGGTCTACAGAGCGAGTTCCAGGACAAGCTCCAAAGCTACACAGAAAAACCCTGTCTTGAAAGACCAAAAAAATAAATAAAATAGAGTGTCTATTCACAGTGACTGGCTGTTGCATAGCTATTTCCTCCAAAGTGGAACTTTCCCTCCTGGAGACAGGATTCTTAAGATTCAGGAAGGAGGGTTGAGGATGGTTCTGTGGGTAAGAAAAGCACTTGCCATCATGTACTAAACTAGGAAAGAAATGTAATGTATCTCAGCAACTTAAATGTGATCCACCTAGTATCTATGTATAAACTTCTCTTTAGTGCTCTCAATCTTTTAGTGCTTTTATAAATCATCCCTTTATATATTTGCCTGCCTACGTGCTTATATGCACCACATGTGCAGGAGCCCTAACAGGCCAAGAGGGTCTCTGATGCCATGGACTAGAGGTTGTGAGCTGCCACATGGGTGCTGGGAACCAGTCTGGTCCACTGCAGTAGTAGCAAGTGTGCTCTTAACCAGTCATCTTTTCAACCCTTAGTGTATTTACCAGGACAGGGTCTCATTCTATAGCCTGTTTCGCCTGTCTCTGCCTCCCAAGTGCTGGAATTAAAGGGGTGTGCCACCACATCTAGCTTGTTACTGTAGGGTGTGTGGACATATCATAGAGGTCAGATGACAATTTGTAAAGTTGGTTCTCTGCTCCCTTCACGTGGACCCAGGGATAAAACTTTGGCTATTAGTCTTGCACAATACCCACTTTACAGGGTGGACCATCTCAATGCCCCTATTTTTCTTTCTTTAAACTCAGAAACTGATAAATTTTATTTGTGGGTATGCATGTCAGGCAGTAAGTGGAGCTGGTTTTCTTTCCACCTTGAGCCTTGGGGATGGGACTCAATTTAGGCAACAGGTGTGCTGAGTCATCTTACCTGTCTCCAGGAAAAACCTTAAGTGTCCTGGTAGTCATGAGTTTGGGGGCGGGGATGTCTACAACCACCGAGTTAATTCCTCTCTATCATATCACCCCCTACATTTGTTATTTACCAGCTCCAGCATGTGATATCATAGTCTAATTGTGCAAGGCTGCTACTCACTCAGAAGTTTGCCACATTATCTATTGTCTAAAAAGTGTTTAAGTGGAAGTTTGTTATCTTACCCAGGACAGCAGAAACTCAAAGAAAAGGGTTTTTAGGCATGGAATTAGACATGAATGCCTTTCCTTCTAATAGGCCTTTACTGCAGGAGTTGAGTTGGGCCAGGTCAGTTCACTGTTGCTGAGGTCAAACCTCATGCACAAGCCTCAAATTCTTGCGACGATGGCGACTTAGGAGTGCAGTGATTCTTCTCTTGCTGTGCTTATCTTCTGTTGGCATCTTCCTCAGAGGCTTTCTATGGCCTTATCCTCAGTATTGCTATTAGTACATATCATTCCATGCTCATTTGCTTAGTACTGACAGGCTCTAGAGGCCACCTCAGTCAGTCTTCCTCAGGCACTGTGTCCCTGGGACTTGGTGTGTCTTCCTTAGTGCTCCTGCCTCTCTGCAGCTGGAGTTCTGAACACAATATGCATTTCTGTCCTTACTGAAGGGTGGTTTTGTTTTCTTCCAGTTGAGTACTTGGTACCCTACCTCCCACTTTTGGACTGTTTGGTAGGAGACAAAGGATGGTGACCTGTCTCACATTAGCTGTTGCTCTCTTCTAACAGACTTAAGGAGACATTCTGGATTCGGTGTGATTGTAGTGAAAACATCAACAGAGGGATAACCCTTGCAGTGCCCATCTTTCACCTGTATTCACATTAGCTGTTAATCACTGGCTATCTCTGCTTCTACATCATGCTTGTGTCTCTTTACCTTTGACCTCTGCTCTCCATAAGACTTGTCCTCATGTGCCTGTCTCTCAGTCACAATTACTCAAATCCCAGAAGAGAAAGCTGGTCATCACCCCCACCCTTCAAGTGGGGCACTGTGTACAAGAAGGGGGATATATCGGCAGATAGCAGAAATGGGGTGCAATTGGGAAACTTTGATAAGCTTTGAAGCAAGAATCAAAAGACATGTTTCTGAATGAGTTCTCTGACTGCAAAGTTTAGGAAAAATCTGGAGCTGAGAGAATGGCATAAAAGAGTGTTAGTGTGATGACTGAAGCTCCAGGATGGTGGCCTGCACAAGAAATTTGGCATTTGGAATGGTGGAAAAGAATGTATTCAAAATAAATATCCATTTATTAAAATTTAGTTTGTTTTAAGCAGAGCAATACAGTGTTACAAGTACATAGTTCTACTATATTAACAATAAAAATATCAAAACAACATGCATAAAGAACTAATTGTTGATTTTTCAATTTTAGCTATTATTTACTTACTTCCCACAAAAAAAGTGTTGAGTGCATCTAAACTGCTTATCCTGTTACAGATGCTAACACACCCACACTTCCATTACTAGCTCTTTATCATGACATTCCAGTTCTGGTCAGACCAGTCTTCACTGTCTCAATGATGGCTACAAATTCTCCTCACAGCTGACCCGGTGATGGATTTATGTTAACCTCCCCCCATTCTCTGAAGAGTTGGTTCATTTCTGGATTTCTTTTGGTTTTCCCATTTTATTTTTAAAACCTTTAAACATTTGAACCCCTTACAATTTTGCCAATCATAATGTACTATTTAATAAATACAAAGTGAAAACATTTGTGAACATTTCCCCCAAGCACAACACTCCTAGACTGCAGAAACTCTCTGTGCAGCAGGACTTCATGTTGCTCTGGTCAGGAAGCCTCAAACTTGGAACTTATTTCAATTGTTGGGAAACAAGAATTATGTCAGGTGTGGAGGCTCACACTTGTAATCCTTGCACTCAGGAGGCTGATGCAGGATTGCTGCAAGGGCTAAAACCCTGTCAAAAAACAAACACACAAACAAAAGGCTGGAGATGGTTCAATAGTCAAAGAGCTCTCATACTGCTCCTCTAGAGGACCTGAGTTCAATTTCTAGGATCCACATTGGGTGGCTCACAACCCTCTGCAGTGCCAGCTCAAGAGGACTCAATGCTTCTGTAGGCACCCATTCATGTGCACATACCCAAACATAATTAAAAACATTTTTTAAACAAAAAGCACAAGGAGTTCTCTGATAAATACATATATAATGGTCCTCTGTGATTGTTTTATACCCACTCAGCTGAGAATTGAAAATCTCCTAAAAGAAAAATATTAGTTTTGATTGAACAAGGACAACTTTTGTCATTTTTCCCCTAAGTAAGAGTACAGTAACTATCCATATAACATTTACATTGTGTTTAGACATTATACAGAGGTGACTTACAAGTATGTGGGAAATGTATGAGATTAACTACAGGCCATTTTGCAGAAGGAACTCAAGGTTAGTTGAATTCTGATAGGGGAAGGTTCTAGAACCAATCCTTCATGGATAAAAGGGTTGATTACAGGTGGAAGTTATATATGATTTAGGATACTTCAAATGGTTAAAATTACCCACAATGCTCACTCCTCAGTGATCAGCGGTTAGACAGCCTTCAGTTTCTGCTGAGATAGCATGATTGATTGTGTTACTGGTCTTAATTCTTCACTGTCTTATAAAACTATATCATATCCTTTGCCATATTACTTCCAACAGTTCTCTCAACATGAGGTATGTCCTTGTCTCACCGATGATGGGCTTGACGACTTGTGGCCAACAAGGTGGCACATACCTGTGTGACTTCATCTGGCCTCTGTGCTTCAGCAGCCCACCATGGATAACATGTCCCAGGCAGCTAGTTTCAGCATGTGACTCAGAAGGAACCACCTGGAACAAATGTGAATCTGATCCAAAAGGCGATGCCCAATCCAGCAGAGGCTAAACCTGAAGCACAGCTGCTTGGCTGTACCTAGTCTAGTCCAATTGCCCTAGAAATCTATGTGGATGGAAGACTAAAGAGGGAGCAAAAACAAAAGAGTTTGTTGTGACAGAAAGCAGAAAGGAGCTCAGAGACTCCTTGAAAGCATAGCTATACACGATGCTCAGGAAACAGAAGCCAAGAATACTTCTGATCCTTATAGTTCAGGGCCTTTTCCTAGTAGTGTTTCCTGTGCTATCATAACCCCATTTTCCAGAGGCAATTATAGTTAATACTTTTTTTTTTCTTCCAGATGTTTCCCCAGAGGCAGCCTCTACAAGCATAAGGGGTTGTTTCAGTTACTACCTCTCTCTTTCTCTGCCAACACTAACTCCTATCCTCTGAGGCTCATTTGTATCTAGTTTTCAGTATGTACTTATTCTTCAGTGTAAATTCTAACTTCCCTTGAAAAGTGGCCTTCTATTTTAAAATAAATTGTGTCTGTATGCATTAGGAGTAATAAGTGAGTTCCTACACAAATTAGTTCCTTCTATGATGTTGACTAGAAATCTTTACTTTTCATATGTAACTAATCAATTGGTAATTTTACTGCAGTGCTAGAGAGAGAAGAATGCTAGACTTGAATACTGAGCCACAACCCACTAGCAGTTTCTAGGAAATTAAAAAAACAGACCAGCTATTATTCCACATATATAACTTTGATTCTCAATTTCCTATTTGGATATTTCTACACAGCTTGTATCTAATCTCTTGCTCCAAATGTTTAGGATAGGCCCAGGCTCATGAACATCAACACATTTGTTGAATGACATCTCATATAGAAATAAGCTCAGGCCAGGTATACACCTGTAAACCAAGCACTGGGAAGTTGAGAAAAGATTATCGGCAAGTTCAAGGTCTGTATGAGCTACATATTAAGTTTCAGGCCAATCTGAGCTAAAGTGTGAGGCCTTATCTCAAAAAAAAAAAAAAAAAAAAAAAAAAAAAATAAGGAAAAATAAATGTTTTAAATTATATAAACTTCGGGAAGACAGTCAAAGCAGGAGAGAAAGATGAACCCCTGCTGGGAAGCAGGGAAAGGCAGGGGCATGAATATAAAGAATGGCATATGAAGAAGGCAAGGGGATTAACACCAGCATTGTGTGAATATATGTTGCTGTGATTGATTTAATAAAGAAGCTGACTGGCCAATAGCTGGACAGGATAAGGTTAGGCAGGAGAACCACACTAAGGACACTGGGAAGAAGGGTAGACTCAGGAGTTACCAGTCAGACATGGAAAGGAGACAGGAGGTTCAAGATGAAAAAGAGGTAATGCCACTTGGCAAAATGGCTTAAAGAGTTAGCTAGTAACATGCTTGAGCTATTGATGGAGCATTTACAATTAATATTAAATCTCTGTGTTGGTTATTTGGGAACTCGCAGGTAGGAAAGAAAAGCCCACCTTCAAGTACCAGGGAGGTAGAAGCAGGAAGATCATGAGTTCAAGGCCAACCCAGGTACACAAAGAGTATATAGGCCAGCCTGGGCTGACTACATGGGATATATGAAGAGTTTAGGCCTTTTCGTAAGAAGTTCAACATCCACTTTCCAGGTTTCTGCTTCAAGTATTTTATGTATGGCTGAGAATCAGAGCGGTTTTGGAAGCTACTATTGTTCCCTTCCCCCCTTCTTTAGGCAAAGAAAATTCTGGTCAAAGCAGTGAAGCAAAAATGCTGCTGCCTGAGAAATCCTCAATCCCTGTAGTCATTCCTATAAAAAATGGACTAGCCATTCTGGAAGAGCCTTTGTGGAGGGCAGGGCTAGTTCATGGTGGTCAAAAAGAATGCTACTACTGACTATGGCTAGAGGCAAAGTGAAGAGTGGGAGGAGCAGCAGACGGCAGTGCTAGGCTTTGGGAAAATCAGGATGCTGGCTGATTTGGTGGATGCCCGCCCTGCTTAACTGGTACTTTCTCTTTTCTAGTGAAGATGTTGCTTCCATTTTCTGAAAACTCAGTTTTTCAGATGCACAGACCTACAGCCTTTCCATACATGCCTTCCTATACATAACTGTACAAAATAGTAAAAAGCCACCATCTGCTTCAAATCTACTACAGCCTAAAACTTGGTGCACACTCACACTTAACATCTAATCTGAAAATATAAGGTATACAGCAGGTATTTTTTTCTTCTCTCTTCTAGATGAAGAAAGTATTAGGACTTCTGGGACAGGAAGTGATTATGACCAGGGAGGGTAAATGGGTCCCATTCCCATGTAATGAAGACTCAACTTGGGTGGCTGCCCTTCTCTGGATCTTTACAGCTTTCTTTTTATCTTGGTACATATTGGTAATGTCTTACAATAATAAATTACTTGAGAAGATTCAGAGAGGCTAAATAACTTATCCTCAATTCACAGAGCCAGACAGAACTCTGTTTAAAAGTAGGTCACCTACAATTCTGCTAGGTTGCTTCTTGGAAGTGGTTAAATTTCTCACAGCATCAAAGAAAGGCTACAAAGTCTGAAAAATATTTGCTTATGTTAAGATGGGCTCCAGAACCAGAATATCTTGTGATACTCTCTATGTACCCATCTTATTTGGAGAACAGTTTGCATTTTTATATTATTATATACAGGCCTTAAAAAAAGAAAATTAGCTGGAAATCCCAGCGCTCAGGCAAAAGGTAGACCTGTTAGTTCAAGGCCAGCCTGATAGACACAACAGTTCCAGACAGACCCTGACTCAAAAAACCAAACTAAATTTCTGTGTTTAAATCTTCTGCTTATTAGTCTCACCCACTTATTCACTAGGACTCATTAAATAAACATTTCCCTGTTGTACTGATTCAGTCTGGACTGTGACTTGTAATTATAACTATAAACCCAAGGACAAGGTTTTGATAATTCCATCTTTTTGAATGTGCAGAGGGGAGGGAAGAATGGTAGTGGGAGCAAGGAACCAGTCATTTAGTAAGCACTATGTCATTCCATTCAGCCCTCTTAAATCCCGGGAGATGATAAGGCCTACATTTTAGAAAAAGGATTTTAGTAAGACAAACAAGGTAGGGAAGGGCAATTATATCAACAAAATAATACAAGGAAGGTTCAAGTGGCAAGAAAAAGAAAGCCAGCAGTAGAAGCAAGGAGAGGAAACATTACATGCATGGGACATGATAATCCCAGTTTTCAGACCCGATTTCTGAGTAATGAAGTTGTCACCCCCAAAGACTTATGGTTAATTTAAGTTTTTCCTCAACCTAGAAATGGTTCTAGGTTGGTGCTGTGGTATACATCTTTAATCCCAATACTCGGAACACAGAGGTAGGCAGATCTCTGAGTTCAAGGCCAGCTTGGTCTATAAAGTGATTTCCAGGACAGCAAGGACTATTACACAGAAAAACCCGGTCTTGAAAAAACAAGAGAGAAATGGTCCTAGAAGCCAGACAATCTCTTTAGCACACACCGCCCATAACCAGGGACATTCCTTAAAACTACAACACTAAGGAGAACCATAGCAGCAGGAAGGCAGGCAAGGGCTTGTGACTACTGAAGAACCACTAAAACCTCATGGGGGGGGGGGGGTTTGTATAGAGTGAGAACCAAACTACATTTTTCAGGATTAAATGATCAATTCTAATTATATTACATGATAGCTTCTTATACCTAAACCTAGCTTTTTAATCCCCAATTGTCTCAACTCCAATTAAGTTGAAGCTGTAAAATCCTATATAGTGGACATTTAAGGCAAAGGAAAAGAAATTCAGGATGCCAGCATTCTCTGGTTCTTACAACTATGATTAAACTGAGAAGCAAATGGGTTCTCCTGCTCTCTCTTTTTTTTTTTTTTGTGAGAGAGTGACTCAACTGGTACTGATAAGTCAGTTACCTGTTTCACACATATTGTCAGCCCTTTATGGCAGCTTGTGACTAGTATGCTCGAACAAGTTCAGCACGCACCCCCTACACACACACACACACACACACACAGAGCCTAGGTCTCTAAGAGTGCAAAACAGCTTTCATAGCTGGGCTACCTTCAAGGTTGACTATCCATAGGGATTCTAACACAGTTCATCAATATTGTTCTCACTGAAACAAGCTGTTACCAATTTTTAAATTAAGTACCACTTAGAAGTTAAAAAAAAAAAAAAAAAAAATCCAGCCCTCAGACAACTCATGTAGTTTCTCCTTCCTTAAAACACATAGAGGTCCCAAAGAGAGCAGGGCCTCTTCCAAATCGTACTGTGAAGAGCTGACAAAGTGAACACCAGGAACTAACCAGACATAAATACATTCTCACTGCATCTGGCCCTATGTAACAGAAGTTATGTGATGTGCCTAGTAAGTACATGTGGGGTATCGACATAAATGAAATACACCCATCACACTCCCTTCCACTGTACTTCAATACCAAAACTCTCAAGTCTTTAGGGTTCTTCCACCAATATCAATTTCTCACGCCTAACCTCTCCACCAACCCAGTATTAACTTCAAATCACATGAAAACTAAGCAATCCTTTATCACACACGGTGTCGGTTGGAGAAGTATATTGCTGAGGCTGCAGGGACATTTCATTTATTTAAATGTTTTTATTAAAAAAAATTAAAGACCTTCATGGCACAACTTCTTCCCAGCACAGTATGTCTTAGTCATACCAATTACAATACAATTATAACCAATAAATCAAAGAGGGGAATTCTGTCTTTAAACTTAAAGGGGGGAAGGGACACTTCAAAACAAAGCTAAAAACTACTTTCAGAGTAACTGCCAACACAGCTCTTCCATGTTGGCATCCATTTCCCACCATCTAAGCAATGCAGACACAGGAAGTGCTGAGAAATAGTGTCCCAATACAAGGTGTACAGATGAGGTAATTTACAACACAGAAGTTGTTACTCTGTAACCCTGGCCCTCCCCTCCCCTCCACTCCCCTCCCCATTCAGGTCTTTTGAAACTCTCCACATTTCTGCAGTGACTCCTTGTTTGTTTTAAACTTCTATGTATTTTAAAAAGCTCTTAGGTGGCACTTAAGAGTCCCCTGCATTCACCATTAGCTCTTGTAGCAGGTGTGATGAGCGTTAGGAGGCCCAGCCATCAGTAGCTATCCACACCAGCCTCAGACACACCTGGATTTCTGAGCTGTAAGTAGGGTGTGGAGTCCTGATCTACAACCTTCCTTTCCACCTCAAAAGAAAGAATTCATCCATCTAAATGTCTTGTTCAAATCACGATCCAGTGCAAACATAATCACAAACTGCATCTCTAGCACACCTGGTGCTTTCGGCTCTGCACAAATCCAGCATGGTAACCCTCACAGCAGACTAGGGCATACAAGAATCAAGTACAATAAATAGTCACTGCAAGTGGCCAAAAAGAAGAAAAATCACTCTGCAGTCAGAAGTTTTCTTTTTAGCTCTCCCTATGGTTGAGAAAGGTTAAGAAAGGCATTAGCGTCCTCTACTTACTTTATCATTACATTCGCTAAAGCCACCACCTCGATAAAGTTACTAAAGCCAAGATGGGTTACAATGTTAGGTAAGTTAATTAAATTCACCAAACATGTTTTACCTATGATGCCATGTGAGAAAGGCTCATGAATCTATAAAGGTAGGAGAATGGGGAACTAAGACTTTAGGCCTTAAAATGTTGGAAGATTTTCTTTCCTAGTCCCCATAGGCAGCTATTGTAATGAAACGAGAGGAGAAAATACAGAGCTGATGTTTTGTTATTGTGCTTAAAAAACTAGGCTTCCTCAGTGAAGCACCTGATAAACTTAGGTGGCTGGATTACAGTGGAAAGTCCACTTTATACACACACACAAACACACAAACTGGTGACTTGTCCTATCCCCAATCCCTGCAATGCTGAGACACAGAATGAGTTTTATGGCAAAGGATCCTTAATCCCCAGAGACGCTTTGGCTTGTGGTGCTATTTTTTTTTTTTTTTTTTTTTTTTTTTTTTTTAAGGCCTCTCTGCCCTGCCCAGTATCATGGGTCAATCGAGGGGTGCATAAAAATGAGGGCCTTGGGAAGCCTCCATGGCATGGGCTGTAGTCCCCTCAAGTTTGAATGTGACATACCCACCCAGCGAGACCTTTACACAGGGAACTTAAATCTAACCTTGATAAATAAAACCAAACGTTTATTTACACCAAAGAATTCCAACACTGGATCTTTCACATATGAAGGACAAAGTATTATATATATACACACAGCAAGGGATGGCAGGGCCATAACAAGAGAGCTGACAGTTTCCCACAATTACAGGTCTACCATTTCTGGGTTACTGCAGACAGTGGCTCTGCTCCTGCCTCTCAGACACAATTACAACTCTGAGAGCAGGTCTCCTCACTAGATGGCATATAAAGAAAGGGGAAGGTAGGAGGAGAAAAAAATTACAAAGCTTAAAATGAACCCAGTATGGCCACATCACCCGTTAGCTCTTAAGAGTGCTAGCATGAAACTTATATGGACAGTATTTCTTTTTTAAAAAGCAATAAATTACGCCCAGTAACTAACTGACTTCAAAATGGCCAAGTCAAAGAAAACTGAAAAAGATTTTGCCTTCCCTTTCCTACCAGCTATGAAGCACAGTATGTCAAGAGATGAAAAGGGAAAGACCAAAGCAAGAGCCCAGGAAGGAAAGTATCACAGATTTAAACTAAACTAAAATTAAAATGATTTAGGGTTAGGTCAGTAAGACATGATTCATTCAGAAAAGCTTTAGGATCTGTCTGCAAGTCGGGTAGACTTTTAACATCTTGATGTAACTAAGACAGATCCACTGCCACCAGAGCTGGAATAACCCATGGACGCAGTCCTGGAGAAGGTGATGATGTGACCAGCAGAACGGTGTTCAGGATGGACTGAATCCTCCCTACCTTTCTTCTTTCCACCTTCCTTGATTTTTATAATCTCTGGAGAAGAGCATAAGATCCAACCCCCAAAAGTATAGTAATGTAGGGAGAGCAATGTGGAAAGGGGAAGAAATCTCCCCCCAAACACAGCATCTGGGATTGAGGCCAAGTTTATCTTTGATCTTTAGTGGTGATGAACTGAATTTGGAAGGAAAGAAAAAATTTTGTCCATGAAATATTCCACCTGCAGGTAATTTTTCAGGGAATCCCCTGAGTTATGAAAAGTTCAAGTTGAAAAAAAAAAAAAAAAAAAAAAAAAAAAAAGAAAATCAGCCTATTATAATTTTTTTTATGACTCAACTACTAAATCCACAAGCAACGGTTCAGACACGGTGCTTCTGAAATGTTCTCACCCCTCCCAACCAGGCGCAAGCTGCATCAAGGAGAGGGTGGACTTCCCCACCTCTGCTTAGGCATCAGGAGATGGATGGGGGTCATTACTGTTGAGCGCCAGCGGCAGCTGGAACAGGCATCCCAAGGGAGTTGGCAGCAGCAATCACTGGTGAGCCTGCCAGAGGTCCAAGGGGTGAAGGGGTTGGCACTGAAGAAATCCCTGTAAAAAAAGAGCCTGCAATAAGCCAGAGACACCAAGTGCACCAATTGCAGCCAACAAACTTTCCATAAAACTTTCCCCAAAAGTTAAAACAATGAAAATTCTTTCTTCATGACTTCTCTTGGCCACATTTTTTTTGCACATTTCAAAGTTTAATCTGTACAAATCCAAGTTAAAACAAGTCCTAATCAATGAATTTAGTAGGCAGCTAACCCACAATTATGCGGAGATACCATCTGCAGCCTGTCTAGAAGCTCTCTCTGCTCTGCATCCCACCTTCTCACAGGGTGACCTGGGACTAGACATGTGGTGAGCACACATCTGAAATGTGGCTACAAGGACTGGGGACTCAATAGAACTTTTACCCAGTTTTCATTAAATAGCTGTGTGGGCAGTTTCTACCACACTAAACAACACAGGACTTCACCCACCTAATTGTTAATATACAATGGTCACTAAGTGGAGAAAGGCAAATGACTCTAAACTATGATTTGGAATCACAGTTTTGGAATCTATTTCCATTTGGTTTCTTCTCCATTTTTATCACAATTACAAATCAGCTTGCCTTCAATTAGCCATCTCTTTCTCTCTCCAAATATAAGACCACCCCCTATCTGTGAGGGATGTGTTTTAAGGCCCCATGGACATGTTTTTAATAAACACATATATGTATAATGAAGATTAGTTCATAAACTAAGCACAGTCATAGAACAATTTAACAAAAAAAAAAAATAACAAAAGTTATATGAATCTTGATAGATTCTAGACAAACTGTATTTTTGGATCATAAGTAAAACCATGAATGTGGGAGATTTTAATACATGGTTCAAAAAATATGAAAAATTTAAAGGAGCATATTGTGAAAAATATGAAAGACCCTGTTTCAAAATAGCAATAACAACAAACAAACATATATAAATCTCTTTGTTCTTCATGATTTGTTGGGAATGCAAGTCCCTGCAAGAAATTTTCTGTAGGGATACTGGAGCTTTGAAGGGAAGACATTGTTGATATCCTACTCAAGACAGTGTCACTAAAATTACTTCCAGATTATTTAGCAGCATAGATTATATTTACCCACTGACCAATTTTTGAGGCCAGGCACCCATGTAAAAAGCTGTGTTGAAG
Organism: Phodopus roborovskii; assembly: GCF_943737965.1. Taxonomy (NCBI): domain Eukaryota; kingdom Metazoa; phylum Chordata; class Mammalia; order Rodentia; family Cricetidae; genus Phodopus; species Phodopus roborovskii. The sequence goes on from NW_026125264.1 coordinate 3,393,412, forward strand.
GAGCAAACCTAGGATTGGGAGGGGGAAAAAGACAGATCCCTGGGGCTGTCTGGCCAGTTAGTCTAACTTAATTGGTGGGTCCTAGGGAGAAAGTCTATGTCATGGTGCACATGCATATACTCAGGTAAACACACTCTTAATAACAAAGTGATGGCTCCCTAGCAACCACGTCTGAGGCTAACCTCTGGCTTCCACACAATGCATGTTAATGTTCTCACACCTACCCATGCCCACCATTTTACAGGGAAGAAAAGGTACACAAGAAATAAACAGAAGGAAGTGAAACTAAGAATAGTAACTTTCTTCTAAATTTTCTAAAAAGAGAAGTTACCAATCACCAACCTGACATCATATTGGCGCTGCTGACAGGTGTACTGCCCCCTGGCATGCTGGATGAGCTCATTCGAGCCTGGTCCTTTACAACAGTGTCTAGAAAGTAGATAGTAGAGTTAGGTTCTGTTCTGCTTGATGTACTAAACTAGTTGGGGAGAAGTAACTGTAGCTATCTTCAATATTTACCATTAACTTATACTCACTCACTCACTCTTAGAACATAAAGTGGCAAATACCTTCAACATGAATCAAATAAATAGTGCATAATCAACACATGACCCGTAGAACTGTGGTTAAAAACCTATTCTGAGTATAACAAAGGTCAGAAGATAAGTAAATATCCATTCAAGGTACCAGACTAATTGGAAAATCATTGCACTATTCCTCAGGGAACAATCCAATGTTGAAACAAACAGCATGGTGAGTCTAGAATGGGTAGGAGTATCATTTCACTCACAAAAGGATAGCTGGCTATATACCCATAAACCTTAATGGTTTATATAACAGTAAAGACTTGTAAAGTACTGGCTCTCTCCAACAAATGATTAGTAGACATGGAACAGGTTAAGACCTATTTTATTCTATATATCCATCTAGCCGCATCTCTGCCACCTCTCTCACTCTTGTAATGAAGACATAGCTGATTCAGTGCTCTCTCAGCCCCTCCTGATCTTCCCCTTGTTTGCGGTGGGCAGGGGTCTCTGGAGACCTCCTGCGGTGGAAGTTGGCTGCTGGCCTGCCTGCCTGGTAGTGAGTGGACAGGTTTCTCCCTTTGAGTTTATTCTGATTTTTATTTTCTTGGTTTCTGGATAAACCACCTTTTGGGGATGGAAAAAAAAAATGTAATATTAAAAAAAAAAAAGAAAGAAAGAAAGAAAAAGACCTATTTTATTCAACTAGGTCAAACCAGTCACTGAGAATTGGTAGGAAAATAAATGTTTATAGGAAAAACATCTTTGCAAAAAAAAAAAAAAAACAAAACAAAACAATATATATATTCATTCATTCATTCATTCATTCATTCATTCATTCTTATTTTATAGCCTAGCCTGGCTTGTTATGATGTGGCCTAATCTGATTTGGAACTTTTGGTGAACCTTCTGTCTATGTCTCCCAAGTACAGGAATATGGGCATGAACCATATTCTGGTAGTCTGGTAGACAGTGAAATTTCATTAAAGCATTATAATGTACCTTTTTTGGTAGCACTGTGGATTAAACTGAAGGCCTCACCATACTGTGATATCCCCAGCCCTCTTACCAATAATTGCGCCTGACAACTGCTGTCAGTGCCTCTCAGCTGAAAAAACAAGGCTCAGAATGTCAGAATGAGTAAACTAACATTTTGGCAGACGAATAGGAGCTAGATTCTAGATCTGATTTACAACACTTAGAACCTTGTTTACAACATAAATTCTCCTCTGCCTCATATAGTCCGCTGAGCAGTGAAGGGCTACACAACTGGACTCACAGAAGTAAGGGTGCTCCATGGCCTCTCTCGCAGTGAGCCTTGACTGGTGGTCATATCGCAGGAGCTTGTCCAGAAAATCCAAGGCCTCAGGGCTAACAAGGTGCTGGTTTTCACTGTGGACAAAACGTTCCCATCGCTTACGAGAGTGTCTATAAGGCAAAATTAGAAATGAGTCACAGGTTGCAGAACCAACAAAAAGCAAACAGCGATAAGATCCAAAGAACAGTCTTGAATCATTACTGTATTACAGAAGGATAACACCCACAGATAGAAGGTAACTAGTAACTGGCAACTGGAAATGACAGTGTTGCACCAAGGAGAAACCTGAGCCTTCCCCCTCTGAAGAAACACACTTTAGGTTGTTAAGGTACTTGTGAAGCAGTCAGGTGGCTGAGCCAGCCAGTAGTATTCCTCCCCCATCATCATACTTGGCCAGTTCTGCCAGTTGGCAGATAAGTAAGTGCCTTTACTTCTGTATCTACGTCCTCATATGAAGTGGCCAGTGCATTCCTAGTCTGTCTCAGCACTGCCAGGAGGCTGTCAGCAAATCAGTCTATTTCTCTGTTCAAAAAGTACTGCCATTGAAGACGAAAACCATATTAGGAGAGACTTTGAAGTTTGATCCAACTGTGTTCTTCTACTTAGATCTTACATTTACTTAAATTCCCTTCACAGGAACCATCTGACTGTAATAGTCACACTCAAGACTTTTCTATGTGAATTTAGACAGAAGGCCATTCAATATGATGTTATCAAGTATGCTCAAATAGTACTCTGCAGCACCACACCAGAACCTTATACTTCAGGCAAAGAGAACAAGACAATTTCCGGGATCCAAAAGGCCAAACCACAGAGGGGAGAAAGGGAGAGAGAGGGAGAGAGAGAGAGAAGGAAAGGGAGAAGGGGAGAGAGAGAGAGAGAGACTTACCTGCCCAAGATATCGTTGAAACGTGGATCTAATTCAATGTTGTACTTGTCAATATAGTCATATAAATCTTCTGTTCCCAGAACCTTGGCTATCCTGACCAACTAATATTGAAGAAACAAAACCAACACAAACATATGATCAAATCAGTAACGAATAATAAATGAATTAAATAAAAGATACTGATATGCCCTACAAATAAGTATTACCCCTCAATGTTTTAATTCAAATTTTGGTGTGTAGAAGGGTTATTTCCTATAGAATCCGTATGTCAACTCAATGTGAAAATGTTAGAAAAAGCCAACTATATTGCCTGTTTTTTTTTTCTCTCCTTGAAAGTCCCCCTGATAATCTTTGTTCCTCATCACAACTCAAACAATGATGTATCTTTTGGAACTTGTCACACTTTTGCATTTACATTACTATAGCCAACTGCTTTACTGTTGGATTTGCCTATAGACAGACAACAAGCTATTTGAAGGTGTTCCTCTTCACCCCCATATCCCTTCAGTTCTGTATGGCGACACAAAGCTGTAGACTTTAACTTCCTGGTGGTTGTCTTTAGTTAAAGACATCTTACTTTTCTTGGTTCCATATACATTTCTGTTGAATGAATGAACACACACACACACACACACACACACACACACACACAAACACCTACCTACCTAAACTCATTTATATGGAGAAAATGACTAGAGCACTATTAAATATAAGCTGACACATGGAAGAAAGTCTAAAAGAACTATTTTTATTTTGTGTGCATTGGTGTTTTGTCTACCATATGCATGACTAGAGCCTACAGAGGCCAAGAGGGAGTTAAATAATTTGGAACTGGAGTTATAAAAAATGGTTGTGGACCATCATGTAGGTGCTGGGCATTGAACTCAAGTCCTCTGCAAGTTCAACAAGTGGTCTTAACCACTGACCCATCTCTCCAGCTTTTGTTTTCTTTTCTGTGTAACAGCCTTGGCTGTCTTGAAACTGTCTTTGTAGATGAAGCTGTCCTCCTACTCACACTACCTCCTGAGTGCTGGGACTAAAGGCATGTACCACTTCATTTTCTGAAAACTATTTAATGCCCCACCCCCAAGAAAAAAAGCAATCTTTTCATATATGTATGCATACCACATCTGTGCTGTACTCATGGAGGGCAGCCAGGAGAAGAGATCAGATTACCCAGGACTGGACTTACAGGTGGTTGTGAGCTAAAATGATGTTGGTGCTAAGAACTGTAAGAGCAACAAACTTCTAAGCCACTAAGCTGTCTCTCCAGCCCCAGTATATGCATACTTTATAAAGAAGCAAAAGAAAAACGTCAAAAAGAAATGGTGTGTATGTGTTTCTGATGTCTAAAGGTTAATAAATTGGGCTGCTCCAAGAACTAGTATATAAGTAGAGAATTCTAAAATATTGTGTATTATGAATTGGACTTGGAGGTAAGATTTGGAATGGTGGTAGTATGGGGCAACTGTACTTTACATAAAAACAAAACAAAACAAAACAAAAAAAAACAAAAACAAAAACCTTTTTTTTTCTTTTTTTTTTTAATTTTTGAGACAGGCTCACTGTATGTAGCTCTGACTGTCCTGGAACTTGCTGTGTAAACCAAGCTGGCCTTTAACTCAAAGACACCTGCTGCCTCTCCCTCCTGAGTGCTAAGATTAAAGGTATGAGTTATCATGGGGGTGGGTAGGCCACAATGGCCTAAGGACTCAGAAACCCACATGCTCACATGCCCTTGTCTCCCAGGTGCTAGGACTAAAGGAATGCAAAACAACATCTGGATAGGTCTTTAATTTTTAAACATTGTAGCTCAGGCTGGTTTGGAACTTACCCTGTAGCCCACAATGACAGTGAACACACTCTGTAGCCCAGACCCAATAAAATTTCTTATGAGTTTGCAGATATGGCCACATTTATACTAGGTCAGTAAATTTCTTAAGGGAATAACATGCTATCACCTGATCATAATTGTCATGTCCATGGAAAAATGGCTCCTTCCGGAAGATCATACTTGCCAGCATACAACCCAAGCTCCACATATCCAAACTATAATCATACATCTGTAGTAAAGAAAACATTGTTATCACATGAATTCCAAGGCTTGTCACTTCCAGATACAAAATAGACATTTAAAAAAGAATTTTAAAGTTCACTTTGTGAAACACCAATAACCCATTCATACATTCATATACCCCCCTTTTCAGTCTTTTTATGGCTTCTTTTACCCAGCTAATTTTTTGTTTGTTTGTTTTTTAAATCCAATTTTATTTCTCCCCAGAGACTTATTTTTAATTACGTGTATTTGTGTACAGGGTGATTGGAGTATATGTGCACATGAATGAAAGTACCCTTCACTCATCAAGGACCCTTGATTCCCTAGAGTTGAAGTTACAGGTGGCTATGAGAACTAACTTGGATCTTCTACAAGAACAATATGTGCTCTTAACATCTGAGCAACCTCAGCTCTTCAACCCAGTTTTTTTTTAAAAAAAATTGCCATACTACTTTGAATTGCTTTCTTCATTTGGTAAGAAAACCTGCAATTTTACTATGTGAAGAAATACAAGGATCCCCTTCAGAGGGGAGAAGACCTACCCAACCCAGTAAACTTTTTGAGACAGGGTACTACTGTATAGTCATGGCTATCCTCACTATGTCATCCAGACTGTACTTGAACTCATGGAGATGCCGGCTTCTGCCTCCTGAGTGCTGTGATTAAAGCATAACATACCTCCATGCCTGGCAAGGTTACAATCTTAGAATTCTAGAGATGCAACTTAGGGGGCAGATCCTGAAACTTGAAGACATCTGTTAACAAGTGTCTCCTGAAGAGTTCTAAAATACTAGGTAAATCTTTTTATTTTCCACAAAGACTTATTTTGGGGCTGCAGAGATGGCTCATTGGTTAGGAACACTGACTGCTCTTCCAGAGGAGCCAGATTAGCGTTCAAGAACCCACATTGCAGGGAATCCAGTGCCCTCTTCTGACCTCCATGGGTACCAGGCATGAATGTGATACTTAAGACAGACAGCTGAGCAAAACGCCCATACTATCTATCTATCTATCTATCTATCTATCTATCTATCTATCTATCTGTTTATTTATTTATTTTGACATAAGGTTTCTTTGTGTAATAGCTTCATAGATCAGGATGGTCTGGAACTCATAGAGATCCACCTGTCTCTGCCTCCTGAATGCAGGGATTAAAGGTGTTCACCTCCATTGTTGGGCATGGATGCCTTCATGACAAAAGAGAGTGCCAGATCTCATTACAGATGGTTGTGAGCAACCATGTACTTGCTGAGAACTGAACTCAGGACCTCTGGAAGAATAGCCTGTGTTTTGTTTTTTCTTCCCCTGAGACAGAGTTTCTTTGTGTAGCTTTGGAACCTGTCCTGGAACTCACTCTGTAGGCCAGGCTGGCCTTGAACTCACAGAGATCTGCCTGTCTCTGCTTCCCAAATGCTGGGACTAAAAGTATGTGCCACCAATGCCCAGTTATCCTGTACTCTCAAACCCTGAGCCATCATCTCTCCAGCCCTAAGTGTTCTTAACTTCTGAACCATTTCTCCCACCTTTTTTTTTCTTCCAATGTGGGGATAGGGTCTTATACTATAGCCAAAGGCAGATCTCAATCTTGTGGCAATTCTCTTGCCTCACTCTGGCTTCCAAGTGCAAGGAAATCAGTGTGAACCACCAAGCCTGGAATGTGTATTATGGAGGGGGGGGGTTCTTTATATTTGAGGCTCAATTTAGGAGACATGTAGGAGATTTTTTCTTTGTAAAAGAGTGTCTCATGTAGTCCAGGCTGGCCTTAATTGAACTGATTCTTCAGCCTCTATCTCCTAAAAGCTGGTTTACAAGTTATATACAACATGCCTCCTGGATCAAGAGAACCTCTTACTATTGTATCTTCTGGTTTTCTTTGGTAAATTCAGAACCATAATTTAACATTACCAAACAAACAAAGCATGTTACAAAAGACAGCTCATATATTTGTTACATTTTACTTTAAAAAGGACAGCTATGAATATGATAAATGGCTTACTCAAAGCACAAACTGACATTTCTGCAAAATCTGTGCAAAGGAACAACATGGTACTTGCCATTTTCCTCTTACCTGATAATCTACAAGTAGCTCTGGACCTTTGAAGTATCGGGAAGCAACTCGGACATTATATTCTTGGCCAGGATGGTAAAATTCAGCTAAGCCCCAGTCTATTAGTCTTAGCTGAGAGGGAGAGAGAGAGAGAGAGAGAGAGAGAGAGAGAGAGAGAGAGAGAGAGAGAGAGAGAGAAGGATGGAGTGAGGGGGAGGGAGGGCGAGAGAGGGAGAGAGAGAGAGAGAGAAGGATGGAGTGAGGGGGAGGGAGGGCGAGAGAGGGAGAGAGAGGGAGGGAGAGAATGCGTCACATATAACTACTGCATCTTCAAATCACTCTCATTCTGACACGGGAGTACTCCGAGAAGGTACCCTCAGCTAGTTGTTCTCATCCTTGCCAGCACTTTGCAACATTGCTGCGTTTTCACTTAGCTATTTTTACTACTCCTGCAGAAATTTCAACATCCCAACTGTCCAGACCCCGATCCCCATCTTCAGAGAAAAGGTCTGTGAACAACATATGACTTGGAGGTTCTCTTCCCCTCTGACCTCATTCCCTTCTTTCCTTTCTGTCTCAGCTTTACCTGTGTTGGTATTCCAGCAGAGCATATTGTGATATTATGATTTTAATACCCACAGTTTTTCATTCATGGTTTCTGGCTAATTTCCACAATGTCTATATTTTCTAAATTTCTAAAAAGATAAACATAGTTTTTGGTAAAGTTTTGGTCTTCTTTGTGTGCTTGTCTTTGATCCTAGCTCCATTCCTAGCCTGAGTTCCTGGCATAGTGCAGGCCTCAGAGAACAAAACTCCCCCTGTGTACTGTTTCCCTCTTCCTTTTTCTCTTGTAAGTAAACAATAGAAGCTTCTCTTCTAAGCCAGATCACAGAAGCTTGTATGAAAATGTGTTTTGGCAGACCACATATGAAGATACCCTTTTCCAATGGGTCTTGTGTCACATCTAGGGAATGTGAAAAGATGAGTAGTCTTACTTGTTTTCCATCTGAGCCTACAACATGCTATTTGGCTATTCACACTTCATCACATTTATTGCAATTTAAAAAACAAAAAGAAAAACACAGTAGAGTTCAAGGAGCTTCTGGACAGCTAAGTGGCAGTTCCTAGAAAGCAGTGTGCTGGGAGATGGCATAGAAGCTCTGCACAACTCCCCACAAACCTTGCCCTCAGCTCATCTCTCCACCTGTTGTCATTGTTCATATCATTTTGAACAAAGCAGTAAATCTATTTACCTAAATTCTGAAAGGTTTTAGCAAACTGAACCAGAGAAGGATTGTGTAAAAAATGTAATAGCCAGTTGTTCAGAAGTGTAGAGAACAACATGGGGCTTGTAGCCAGCAGCTGACAGGGAAGAAGAGGAAGCCTTAGGAATCTAATACAATGTCTAGGTAGTCAGTGCTACAACTGAATCAGATTAGATTATACTATGCTGATGTCTGCCCTAGAATTTATTAACTTACTTGGGGAAAGAAATTCTTTTTCTTCTTGGGATATATTTCTTTCTTACATTGTACTGCTGGGTCTACTCCAGTGCTCTCAAAATTGTTACTTTTCCAATGGAACCCTTTAGGATATCCTACACTGTGCTAGCTAGTTTTATTTTAACTTGACACAAGCTACAGTCATTTGAGAAGAAGAAACCTCAATTGAGAAAATGCCCAACCAGACTGGCAGGCAGGCAAGCCTGTTACACTATCTTAACTGATTATATGTGAGAGGGTTCAGATCACTGTGGATGGGGCTACCAGCCATCCCCTTACAAAACAGGTTGCCATGGATGGTAGATAGTAGGTTGAGCAATCCAAGATCAAGAAGGCCAGTAGGCAGTATTCCTCTATGGTCCCTGCCCATAGCCCTCAGCTCCCGCCCCCCCTCCCCCCAGGTTCCCTCAGTGATGAACTGTGCTGTGGAACGATAAGCTAAAATAAACCCTTTCCGAGTTGCATGGTTTTTAATCATAGCAATAGAAACCCTAACTAATTGCAACATATCCCTTAGTTAAATATCTTCTGTGATCTGTCATTGCCTATTCCCTGATCCCTCCATCCTTCCTTCCCTTTCTAATACCTCTCTGAAACAGGGTCACACTATTTACAGCCATGTTGGCCTTGAACTCAAAGCAATCTCCTGGCTCAGTCTCCCAAATATTGAGACTGCTTGCACAATGGCTTTAGTTACCCACTTGACTGAAATGTAACCTCTTTAGAGACAAGTATTTTTTGTTTGTTCATTCATATACCTCCAGCCTCAAAGAACCTGTGACAAGGTATGTGTCAGAAAATGTATTAATTCATCACCTGAATTTCCTGAGTTTTAACCTCAGCACACACATAAATACAAACAACACCAGGCAAAGTAGCACAAATTTATAATCCCCGCACTAGGGAAGTAATGGCAGGTGGGATGACCCACATAGCACACTGGCTAGCCGGCTATCAAATTAGTGAGCCAGATGCCAAAAAGAAACCCTGTCTGAAAACAAACAAACAAACAAACAAACAAACAAAAACCAGAGACGTATGACTCCAAAGGAAGAAAACCCAAGATTGACATACATATACCTGAACACAAACACACACAAGAATGATTGTGTACCATGTTTAAGGCCTTGAGGTCAACCCCCAGCATCACATAAACTGGACATGGAGACACACACTGTAATCCCAGCACTCAGAAGATACAGGCAGGAGGATCAGAAGTTCAAAGTTATCCTCTTTTTATAATGGGTTCAAAGTTAGCCTAAGATACATAACAAGACACTGCCTTGAGTTGCACCACTCTCCACCAAGCCTGATGACTTCAGTTCAAGCCCCAGGACTCACATGGTAGAAGGAAAAAATTGACATGAAAGTTTTCCTCTGATCTCTATACATATGCCATGGTATATACATGCCCAAACTCATATACACCCTCCCTTGACAAAATAACAGATTTTTAAAAAAGATTTTATCAGTCTGGATGCTGTAACACATGCCTTTACTTCCAGCATTTAGGAGGCAGAGACAGGTAGATCCAGTGAGCTCGAGGTCAGAGCTGTCTCAAAAACAAAACAAACAAAAAAGGAGGACGAAGAGGAGAGAGGGAGGTGGGGAGAGATGGCCAATGAGTAAAACTTTGTCTCAAAAAGGAAAACAAAAAGTATATATAGTGGCTCATGCCTTTTAATCCCAGCACTCAGGAGGCAGAAGCAGACAGGTGGATTGCTGTGAGTTTGAGGCTAGCCTGGTCTACATAGTGAGTTCCAGGACAGCCAGGGCCACATAGAGAGAGCCTGTTTCAAATCACACACAAATTAAAACCAAAACAAAAACGTGTGTGTGTGTGTGTGTGTGTGTGTGTGTGTGCGTGCGTGCGTGCGTGACTGGGGAGATGGTTTGGTAATAAAGTGTCTGCCTGCTGTATAAATATGAAAACCTAACTCATGTTATAAACTAGGTGTGACAGAATATGTCTGTAATCTCAGAGGTTGGGAGATGGAGACAGGAGCATTTCTGAGGACACTGGCCAGAGAGATTAGATTAGTGAACTCTTCTAGCTGGAGATTCAATGAGAGACCCTGATTGAAATAACAAAGAATGATAGATGAAGACATGACATTGACTTGTACAGGTTACACACATCCACATACCCCCATAAACAAAATCTGAAATATTAAAAAGCATGCTGCCATTACAGCATTTATAAAGGTCATAGGTTTCTTGGTCGGTCTGTCTGTCTGTCTATCTATCGACCATCCATCCATCCAGCTTTTCTGTGTCCGTCCGTCCGTCCTCCCTAGTTCTAGGGTTTAAGGCATGCACCACACCACTGCCTCCTCCTTAAATATTTATTTTTTGAGACAAGGTCTTAGTATATAGCCCTATACAGCCCTAAAACTTGCTACGTAGACCAGCCTGGCCTTGGGACTCAAGAGATTCCACTGCCTCTGTGCTGCGATTAAGGTCATATGTCATCATACTCAGCCCAAGCATGAGTTTTTAATTCTCATATCAAATCTAATGACACTGAGGGAAAATAATAAATCCTTGTACAGATTTGTTATTCTTGTTTTAATTCAGCAAGTGAAAAGAATTTAACAAATCAGTTACTTAATAAGAATGGAAGACAGACTTCCTGGCTTGAATCAATGTCTTGCTCACTATCCTGTTTCCTTCACAGTATACCTAGGAATATGAATAATGGTTTGAACATGAAGACTTAACTATTTCATTCAACTGCAAAGTATTTATAAGGTACCTAACAGGTACTAAGGACTAAGACAGACAATAGGGATTGAATATGAACTGCTAACTTCATCATATTTATAAAAGTTTGACTATGACTTTACCTTTCTGTGCTCATGATCAATCATGACATTATGGGGCTTCACATCTCTGTGCATAATCCCCATGCTGTGACAATAATCCAGGGCCTGAAACAAAGAAAAATTTGCTACCATGAGGTATTGTTTTAAGCTATTTTTTCCTCCATGTCAGTTTTTCTTATAGCCTCACAACAATCCAGGGAATCAGGATTAGGACACCCACTCTCAGCTATTCCTCAAGACCTGGTTCATACAGTCAAAAACACTTAGGGCTCTCATATTCAAGTTACAAAATCATCTCATCTCCATCTCCCTCTCTCAAAAGGGTCTTGCTATGCTACTCTTAAACTCCTGTCAACCTGTCTGCCTCAGCCTCCTAGTGCTGGGACTATAGGCATGTACTGCTCTTTACTTATTTCAGAAAGACCAAGTGTACAAAAACACACAACTTCTTATCCAAAGCCTAAAGTATGACTATAAACACAGTCCCCTCAGAAGAAAATTAACCTACCAAGATTCTATTTAAAGAACAGTAATTTCTTCAGTAGCTGAGAGTGGGGTGAATCACTAGCTGCCTGTATATAGGAATGTTTTACCTACACACAACTATGTCTATGTTTATACACACCATCCATAGCTATTTTCTTGCTATAACAACAGAGTTCAACCCTATAAAGAAATTTGTCAACTCCTGATCTAGGTCATCTATTAAATTTGAATACAATTCATAAGCTTAAGTTACAGTGAATGGAGCAACACACCTTTGAGTTTGCCATTAGCTAAGTTCTTGTTCTTCCTGAAGAACTACTTGGGATTCTAGTTTGCAGGGCTGGGCAAATATGTCTATGGCTAAAGTCGGTTTTCCACATGAGCCAATGTAAGATCAAATGTCTCTGCAGGTATTATCCTTTGATGCTATTGAGGGGGAGGGGAAACAGTGTTTCACTATGTAACTCTGGCCGGCCTAGAACTCATTATATAAACCAGAGTGGCCTCAAAACCAGAGATCTGCCTGCCTCTTCCTCGCTAGTGCTGGGATCAACAGCATGTACAAATATGCCTAGCTTTCTTTTGATACTTTTATAGCTTAAACTGCTGGCATGGTATTAACATATGATTAATAAGAAAACTTAGCCTACTCTAAGCAATTCTCTCCTTATAAAGATGATCTTGCAACTACTAAGCAGCAAGATAATTTGTGATCTCATGTCAGAAATCAAAGTCCACTAGTCATCAGTGGAAATTTACTGTCCTTAGAACAATAACCCTTTTAGGGCTGAGTTCAAGAATCTCTATTTTAATCTTGTTTCTTAACAGTCTCACTCTGTAGCTCAGGCTGGCCTCAAACATGTGGCAGTCCTCATACTGGGATTACAGGAAGGCCTGCACCTCCAGGCCAGTGTCATTTGTTGCATCCTAAGTAAAATAAAGTGTATTAGCGGCTAGCACATATTAAAAAAAAAAAAAAATGCTTTCACACTGCCATTTCCATTCTTGGTTCTCTTTAAAGCATTCTAGGGTTGGGGATTTAGCTAATTAGTAAAGTATCTTGTTTGGCATGCATCACAGAATAAAAACTGCAACAAACAAAACTAAAGCATCCTAAAGTTGGGTGTGGTGGGTCATTAACTGTGAGTTCTGGAATATGGGAGACTGGGGTAGGAAGATCATCAAGAAAGTCACCCTGGACTGGGCTGCCTTGTGAGTTGTAGGCCAGCCTTGCTTAAGAAGCCCTGTCACATAAAAATCCACATGTTCTATAGCTATAGTTCTACTGCACTCCATTTCATTACCAAGACTTTACCCAAGGGTCCAACACTAAAAACAGTTTATAACTACTGCTGAAGCTCCCTGATTTCAGCATACATTACAAAGTTAATTCCCTGGTTTTTCCATCATCAAATAAACCGCCTGACAAAGCAAAGACCAATTTAAAAATACTTAGTACCTACAGCTACTTACTTTTAGGATTTCGTACATGTAAAATCGAATGTCATAGTCTGTTAATGTCTGGTACAATTGCTGTTAAAGACAAATGAAATTATTTAAGCTATAAAACAGTACTAAGAAGACAATTTTCTCACCCTAATTAATAGTTATTTCAACTAAGATTGGCTCATTCACCATGGTCCCAAGATTTGTTTTTCAAATGGTTTCTATCCACCAAAAAATCACTTTCAAGAGACTCTTGGAGTTTTCACCTCTATAAGTAAAGGTAAAGGATAATGTAAATACATATAGAAGCTATAATGCAATGTTGGAATCTACCTATACATATGATTGACACAACATGCACTGATACACTTTTCCATTTTACCTTCTAAGTCCCTTCAAACACATTTTGGTAGGCAACCTCTGTAGTAGTGAAATGAAATACCCCATCATGTGCCTACACACTTGGTACTACAATCACCAGTGGATATGAAAATGTAGAGACCAATTTGCTGATTCAACTAAATAGAACTATTCCAGTCTAGTGTGACCATACACTCTACAAACAGCTGCAATGTAACTTTTCCAGTTTCTAAAAGGGCTGCAGGTTATTTTTTACATCTGATTACCTTTAAATGGTGAGTGATGTTCTCTTAACAGTTTTTGAGTTTATTATTCTGATTCTAAAGTATCTATAATAGTTTCTCTTTTCTCTCCTTTTCAAACAAAATAAACCACCTGTTTAGTGATACTAACATTCCTGATACTTGACTTGTACAAAGGCAAGTCAAATTCTATTAAATATGTACTTGAGGAAAATGCCTACATTATACTGGAATAGAACTGTTTGAATAAGTAGGCCACCCAAGAATCTGCAGAGATATGTATTGTACAGGTTTGTATTATAGCAAAATCTTACATGACCTCTTCTCATTATCTTTTATGATCCATACCCCAGGGGAGGGAGGGCAGCTCAAAGGAAGCTGAATTGCCAGGCACTTTAAACTCTCAAGATTTGGACTCAACATACAACAGAATAAGAACAAGGAAAAAGAGTAAGCCTGAAGTCCCTAAGATTTTATGGAATATGCATTTAGTCCCTACTATTATATATACAATTTATTCTTTCTTGAACATTGCTGCCTAAAGTCAACATGCACTGTCACCTCCACTAGCCTATACACCAGCAGAAACTGTTAAATCTATGATAAATATGGTAAGGTGTAAAAGAAATAGTTATTAAAACATCACTAAACAAATACCAGTGTAAAATATCAAGATATGAAAAACAGATACTACTTTTAGTGCTGATCAACTAGGGGCAAAACTCAATAAGCAAAAATCAAGCTCTTTATACACTGTCATCCCAAAAAAACTTTCTGTATGATCTAAAAATCCAGTAGTTTGAAATGGTTGCTTATGGATGATACCTTGAAGTCTGTGTTGTTTACATGTTCAAAAACCAAGGCGGGGGTTCGCGACTAAGGGAAAAAGAAAAAAGAAAATACATTAGTACTGGCCCTGGCAGCTTTAGTTTTCAGCTTATGGGCATTGTGTGTGAACTATGGTAGTCTGCTGCAGTAGTAACCTTGCCCACTTGATCATTACCACTTAGGTTATTTTTGGAAGGATTTTATAGAAATATCCCAAGTTGAAATCTCCCAAGGCTCTAGGGAACCCAACAATATTCCTATTGCCCACTAGCATTAGGCCTAAATTTGCAGATTAGATTAACACATTTGGTTTTTAAGGTTATTAACCTCCTAGGCTACAATAAGACTTTGTGTGTACATATGTACATGTGTGTATTATCTCTGGCAGGACCTAAGCTGGTTAAATGTGTAACTGATTTAGAACAATAAAACAGTATTTAATGGTAGGGTAGTGAAAACAGAACTAAGGTGTACTTTGAGTCCAACACCACCTGAGCCCTGGTAGATCTTTTAACAATGACTGTACATACCACAGGGTCTTTTACAATGTCTGCAAGTGTGATGATGTTGGGACCACCTCTCAAATTCTCCAAAATCTTTATTTCACGCTTAATTTTCTTCTTTTTTACTGGCTGAAATGGTAAAAGTATATCAGCATACACACACACAGAAATATTTCTGAGTATATCTCACAGTTACTGTAATACAAAACAGCTTCTATACGGGTTTCCTGAAGAAAGAAATGTGACAGACTTCTCAGAACCCCTTCTCTCAGCACTACCAGGCACTTACATATTCTACTCCAAAAGCTAGATATACACAGAATTACCATTTAGTTTCCAATTTAATTGCACTATGTCACACTTTAAAACCTTGCAAACCACCATTTAAAATGGCAACATAGTAGATCTTTAAACAAAAACCTTTTAATGGGGCCAGAGAGATGGCTCAGCCTATAATGGTACTCTCCACCAATAATGCTGATTCTCTGAGATTTGTCCCAAGTCCATGTGCTGGAAGGAGAGAATCAACTCTTGATGTATTCTGATCTCCAAAGACCCACAAAATAAGTAAAGAAATAATGTTAAAATAAAGCTTTTAATGTGTTAAAAAGGGGGTGGGTTCATTCCTTCCTGTACACTCTCCCTATAGCCTAGGTGGCTTCAAATTCATACCAATATTCCTGCTTTGCCCCCTGAATGTTCTTTAAAGAAATACAATTTTCTTATAAAATGGCTAATAGCGTTTTGTGTTTTTAGATGTGTATGTGCTTTTGTTTTCCCTGTGGATTACCATTAAAAAAAAAAAAAAAAAAAAAAAAACTTGTGAGACAAGAAAAATGCTACAAACGGAAAGTGTTTGGGAACTTCTGCTTCTTGGCAGCAACACACACCTCTGTGACAAGGAACTATGAGCTGAGTCCCCAGTATAATACAGCACAGCAGGCAGCACATTAATTAATAAATAATGAGTAGAAGAGGCACATTGGACAGCCCACTGGCTAAATCTGACTTGTGTAAAAATTCAAAGAACCTTAAGCAAAATTTTATTTTTAAAATTGTATATGCATGGGTGTTTTGCCTGCATGTATGTGTACCACACGTGTGAATGATATCCTCAAAGACCAGAAGAGGGCATCAGAACCTCTAGGACTGAAGTTAAAGATGGTTATGAGCTTCCATGTAGGCTAGGAATAAAACTCAGGTCCTCTGAAGAGCAGCCAGTGCTCTCAATCACTGAGTCATCTCTCCAATCTTCTAGAGTCAACATTTAAAATATCAGATTAAGTAAATATTGTTTTCTAAATTCTCTTTGTAAAAGAAAGCATCAAGAAACACTAGACTTACACTAGTAAGCTGCAGCTAAGAAGCACCTTTTATTGGGGAGGGTGTATATAGGTGCACGTGCATCTCCTCAATTGCATCTGCACTACATTTGTTATAAATATGATATATATCACATTTGAAACACACACACACACACACACACACACACACACACTCACCCCTCAAATTTACTTTTATATATGTCCCATAGCATGTGTATAGAGATCAAAGCACAACTTAGGGAGATGAGCCATGTGGGTTCTAGAGACTAAACTGAGGTGGTCAGTCCTGGGAGCAAGCATCTGCTAGTCCTCCACCTTCCAATAGACACATTCAAGTCTCTAAATTCCCAGTACTGAAATTATAGGCACCCACTGCCATGTCTGTCTCTATTTTAGGTGGTTACTAGAAATACGAATCCAGGTCCCTCAGACTTGCATGGCAAACACTTTAATGAGTAATCTTCCCAGCTGTTATTCTGGTTGTTTCTCCGTTTTTGTAGCACTAAGAATCAAACCCAAGTCCTGATGCACTTTAAGCAAAAAGTCTACCATCGTGCTACACACAGACAGTTCCTTTTTCTGATGAAGCAAGCGTTTCTAGGCTTGTCTTAGTTCCTACCACTCATATAGATGAAGTGAAGATGGTAATACCACATTAGGTGCTTGCTTTCTTATTCTGACAAAGCAGAGGTAATGATGCTTACTGAAAACAAAAGCATAAAATGAACTGAAAGAATAAGAAATGGACATTAGGTAAGACATTAGGATAGAAGAACCTTTTTGGTCATATTCTAACCATCTCCTCTTTTGCTTTAGGTCTGACCCAGCAAGCTAGTACTGGGTGTTCTGGGACTTTAGAGGATATAATAAATAGGGAGGCTAATTACTAGAGGAAGAAAATCTTTCATGTAACACGTATAAAAAGGTACCTATATGCATAAATTCCATATTCAAACAACTCTGACATTATTTCTCTTCTTGTACTCACCTTCAAAATTTTAACAACAACTTTTTCATTATTTGTGATGTTGATGGCTTCAAACACTTCACTGTATTTTCCCCTGCCTAATTTTCGAACAAGCTGGTAGTCATCTTGATTTCTGTGGATAAAAACACAGTGACAATGATTTCAAAATATCAAATTTTCAACTTGCAAAACTCTATTTTTGCCAGACATGGTGGTGCATGTTTGTAATTCCAACCCTTGGCAGGTGAACACAGGAAGACCTGCATTCAAGGTCATCCTGAGCTAGTTACAGAAAGCTTATTGACAGCCTACAAATGATTCTGAAGAAAGGAAAAGAAATATGCACACACATGAAGGGAAAGAGAAATAGACAGATAACTCTATTACCATCAGAAGTAATACAAGTAAGAGATATTTTAAATGTTATATAAAAACAAACAAAAACAAAAAACAAACCTGGGACATTTAAAATTATGTATGTACCAAATAGAAACAGAAAAATTAGGGGCAATTGCTCAATTGGTAGAATGCTGACCTAGCATACACCTGACCCTGGGTTCAGTTCCCAGAACCATGTAAACCAGACATGGTACACATTCAGGAGGTGAAGACAGGAGGATTGAAGTTCAAGGTTATCCTCAGTTACATAGTTCCAAAGCTAGCCTGGGCTGCATGAGATTCTGTTTCAATAGGCATTAAAAAGAAAATGAATTATTATTAAGCTTTTCTAAATATTTTTCAAGTCTCTCTTTATGATTCTAACGGAGCAGCACACTGATAATCGGTCTCAATAAGCATTATTAAGCTTTTCAAATATTCTTTCAAATCTCCAACTATTCATGATCTAATGGCACAGTACACATGGTTAGCTTGTATTGGGATTTAAGTATATGTTTGTCTCCAACAGTAGGCTACTTCCCCTTCAGTAACTGATTTGTATATTCTTGCTTCATACTAGCTGGTCCAATATTGGCACTGAACTCAACAAACGATGTAAGACTATTACAGTTCAGCTACACCTGGAAGCAGCCCTTTCTTATCAAGCCTCTTTGTCTACAAGTGGATTCCAAATATATAAATAGGTTTGATCCTTCAGGACAATATCTGACTTTTAATAAGCTTGCAACCACATCAGAAATAATGAACCAAAGAGGTTCTGCGTCTACCCACATTCGGTTAACTAATAAGGACACTAGAAGTCATGGGCAGAGTAAAGAATAAGGCAGATGTTAATACTCTCCCTCCCCCCCCCTGCTGCCTACTTGAGACCGTAGCTCTAACCAACAACAAATGCAGGCATTACAGGGATCCACAAAGGTAATCCCAGGATTTAGGCTCAGGAAAGGGAATGGCAACTCTGAGGCTAGCCTGGGCTACAAAGTGAAAGCTTGCCACAAAAACAAACAAGCAAGACCCAATTCTACCAGGTATGGTAGTGCATGCCTATTCCTAGTTATTTGGGAGACAGAGGCAAGAGGACCACAAATTTAGGGCCTGCCTGGGGCACAGAGTGAATTCAAGACTAGCCTGTTTCACTTATAGAAACTTTATCTCAAAAGAAAAAAATGAAGTGGGACTTGTGGAACATGGCTGTATTATCAAATCCCAATACTTGGGAGGTAACGGTAGGAGGACCAGGAGTTCAAGTTCATCCTTAGTATATGAGAATCTACCTCAAAAAATACCAAAACATAAAAAAGGAGCTGGAGAGATGAATTAGTGGTTAAGAGCACTTGTTCTTACTGAGGACCCAGCTTTAGTTCCCAGCACCCACATGGTGGCTCATGAGCATATGTAACTCCAGTTCCAGGGGAGCTGATCTCCTTTCTTGATATCTGAGGATATCATGCAAAACATTTAAACATATCAAACAGGTAAATCTTAAAATAAATAAATATGGGCTAGCAAGATGACTTAGAAGGTAAAGCCCCTTGCTTGTTAGAAGAACCGACTTCAACCTCTGGTCCCATTAGGTGCATGGAAAGAACCAACTCCCAAATTGTTCTTTAGCACATGTGGCACATGTAATCTAGTCTCTCCATCAAATAAAGTGCATTAAATTTTAATTCCCAAACTAAAACAAAAAGGTCAGTTAACATTCTACCGTGCGTGAATTCTTGATGTATAGCCCAAAAATGTGCTAGTGCACACCTGAATCCCAGTTCCAGAGAGGTGGAGGCAGCAAGTTCAATGCCAGGCTCGACAGAAAATTTGAGGCCACTCTGAGCTACATGAGGCCCTATGTTATGAAAGAAAGAAAGAAAGAAAGAAAGAAAGAAAGAAAGAAAGAAAGGAAGGAAGGAAGAAAAGACAAAAAGACTGGTACTATAGCCTAGCAGTTGAGTACCTGTCTATGATCTACAAAGCACTAGGTTTAATGCTAAGCAACAGGGGGAAGAGGGCTAAATTCTACTTATCCTTTTTTAGTTTGGTTTTGTAGTTTTGACAGGGTTTCTCTGTAGCTTTGGAGCCTGTCCTGGAACCTGCTCTGTAGACCAGGCTGTTCTCAAACTAATGAAGATCCTCCTGCCTCTCTCTCCCAAGAGCTGAACTAAAGGCATGTGCCACTGCTGCCTTGTTTTGTTTTTGGTTTCCACTTACTCTTATAATACAGTATGTACCATTAGCAGCCATTCATTTTCTCAAGCAGTTAAAAAGGACAATGAAAGGAAAAAAATGAACTAAGAACAAAGGGCAATATTAATACTATCAGGTCTCTTTCTGTTCACTGAGTTCTCTTATGCAAGAGTTATAAATTAACACAAACAAGCAAACAGCACATTGAAAGGACTCTCTAGTATCATTGCAGTAGCACTATGAGAGCATTTGCTTTTGAAGACTAAGATTTCTACAGTAAACACAGGTAGTACCTAGAGTTCAAAGTCTGTGACATTACAGAATTGTTAAGATTATCAGTAGTGATACCATTTATTGGTTTGTACCATGGTTCTTAATAGTATCTCTAAGCCAAGAATGACTCCTTATATGTAGAAAAATTGCTTGCTGTTACATATTACAGCATACCAAAATGGAAACCATACCCTGTGACAGTTCTATGACAGTTTAGGGAGACAGTTTTAACCACTTACAGACTAAAGAAAATCATATGAAATCAGATATAAATACAATATATGGGAGTTAACTTTTTTTTTTTTTTTTGAAACAAAGTTTTACTACATAGACTAGGTTGACCTCCAATTCAAGGTCATCTGGCATCAGCTTCTCACTTTTAGCTGAGTTATACATCTTTGAGTTTTCAAATTGTTTTATTTTGTATTTAACTATTAAAATGTTTTTATTACAAAATATGACAAAACTCTCCAATTAAATGCCATGATCAGACAGGAAATGCAAATGAGCCTCTCATGGGTAACTATGAGAGTAAACACAGTTGTTGAAGGAGGCTACAGCTCTTGAGGATACAATTGGGCTGCATTCCAGAACTAGGGTTATGGAAAGGATAAAGGTTAAATCCTGCTTCTCGTCCAAAAGAAGTTTCTGTTTCTAGAGAACTATTTCATCCTTTATTATTACCATGGGACAGAACTCTGACCTCCAAAATACCTTAAGTAATTAAGTTTGGTGATTTCAAAGTCTCTCACATATCTTCAATGCTAGCTTTTAACTTAGAAGCCCAGGCAAGCCCTAAACTTATAATCTACCCGCCTCACTTTCCCAAGGTTCCAGAGTAGTAGCTAAAGCTTGAAGGCAAGCTAACAGGTAAGTCTTTGTTAGTAGCTTCATACATAAACTATATAGACCAGAGACGGAATGACAATGACTTTTAGACTGCAAACCCAGAAAATGAGCTTGCCAAATCACCAACCTGCTGTATGATAAACTTGCAGCCCCATGAAAGCAAGCTCAGCTTTGTCCTTGAGCTTTGGAGGGAGGGGGCAGGGAAGAATTGCTGACATGAATTAGTCAACAAATCTACAAGATACAGCACTATGGGTGAGTAGAGTTAAGTAATGGAAATAATTACCCCCATTCCACCACATGTGACTCATAATCCCAGTACTCTCGGGGTCTGTGCGTGTTAACATCTGTGTAAACTCTGGCCCTGCTTGGCACGGGTCCCGACATGTCAGACAGGTTGGCAGACAAAGCTGAACTTGATGTTTGAAGATCTGGCAGTTACTGTGTTCGGAGGCAGATGTGGGTAAGACCTTGTATCAGACCTATTCTCTTCAAACTGCAGAAAAAAAATGTAAAAAGACAAATTACTTTTTTCAAAGTATTTTTGGGGGAAACCATTTTACTAATTATAACGATCTCAAATATACCTCCATGTTAAAATATTCCAGTTGTGCTAAAACTAATACTGATCCTAATCAAATTCTGCAAAGTAGCCTGTAATCCAAACACAATGTTTGGATATTCTTTGTGAGACAGCATGGAAGATAAAAATGACACTGAGGGTAGATACAACAGTACTGTCACTATTTACAAAAGGCATGCTTAAATGTTCTAAAATGGGGAGAAAGCCACCAATTACCAATTGATTCTAACATCTGACAGAACTAGGAAGAAACAATTCATATTCCCTAAACATTATTTTATGTTGACCCTAATCATCTGGGAGATCTTTTAGAATTAGCAGACACAAAACATTAAGATATTCTTGATTTCACCAGGCAGTGTTAGTGCAGATCTTTAATCCTAGCATGCAGGAGGCAGAGGCAGGTGGATCTTTCTGAGTTCCTGGCTAGCCTCATCTACAGAGCTAGTTCCAGGACAGCTAGGGTTACACAAAGAAAACCTGTCTTGAAAAACTTAAAAAAAAAAAAAAAAAAAAAAAAAAAAAAACTAGCTGCCCCCCCCCATGTCCTACTGGGCCCACTGCTCACTGCTCTGGTTGAGCATTGGGCCAGAGTGCAGGTCCAACAACCCCTCCACCTCCATGGAACTTCCTGAATCTGCTCTGAGCACACTGAACCTGCCTATCCACGCAGGACCACCCTTAGTCCCGCCTGCCTGATCTTTGATCCCCATTGTGGGGCTTCCTAGAGAGCTTGGACCATCCAGAGTTACAGACATCGAACTCCTGACCCATCTATGCCCACCAGGAGAGCAGGGAAGAGAGAGAGAGACTCCACCTGCACCCACTGGAAGAAGCGATGGGAAGATGGCAATACAAGAAAACACCCAACAATAGGAAGACAAGATGACACCACGAGAATCTAGGGACTCTACGCCAACTAGACCTGAACACCCCAAAGCAGATGAAGCAGAAGAGAAGGACTTAAAAAATAACTTCATAAAAATGATAGAGGCCCTCAGAGACGACATGAGAAAATCCTTTAAAGAAAATGGAAGAAAAAAAAAAAAAACAAACAAAAAACTGGAAGAAATAGAGGAAAAGACCAAGCAAAAAATGCAAGAAATGAACAAATCTGTTAAAGAAAGTAAGGAAAGCCAAGAAAAAAGCAATCAAACAGATGAAGGAAACAATTTAAACAGTTCAAGACTTGAAAACTGAAATAGACACAATAAAGAAAACACAAATTGAGGGAATGCTGGAAATAGAAAAACTGGGCAAACAATCAGGAACTACAGATGCAAGCATAACCAACAGAATACAAGAGATCAAAGAGATCAGGCGCTAAAGATAAACTAGAGGAAATAGATTCATCAACCAAAGAAAATCTTAAATCCAACAAATCCTTAACACAAAACATCCAGGAAATGTGGGACACTGTGAAAAAGCCAAACCTAAGAATAATAGGCATAGAAGAAGGCAAACAAGCCCATCTCAAAGGTGCAGAAAACATATTCAACAAAATCATTGAAGAAAACTTTCCCAATCTGAAGAAGGACATGCCCATGAAAGCACAAGAAGCATACCGGTTACCAAATAGACTGAACCAAAGAAAAAAGACCCCTCGCCACATAATAATCAAAACATTTAACATACAGAATAAAGGAAGAATTAAGAACAGTGAAGGAAAAAGGCCAGGTAACACATAAAGCAGGCCTACAAAAATTACACTTGACTTCTCCATGGAAACTTTTAAGGCCAGAAGGTTCTGGATGGGATGTTCTGCAAGTACTAAGAGCTCACGGACGCCAGCCCAGGCTACTATACCCAGCAAAACTCTCAATCACTATAGATGGAGAAAACAAGATATTCAATGGCAAAACCAGATTTTCATGATACATTACAAATCCAGCCCTACAGAAAGTTCTGAAAAGAAAATTCCAACTTTGTTAACTACGCTCACAAAGACATAGACAATAGATAATCCCACTTCACCAGAACCCAAAGGATAAAGCAGGGCAATATATATTCACAATACCACTGCCAACAACAAATCTAAAACAAACAAGAATTAACAATCAATGGTCCTTACTTTCCCTCAACATCGATGGTCTTAACTCCCCTATAAAAAGACATAGGCTAACAGAATGTATATGAAGACAGAATCCATCCTTCTGCTGCATACAAGAAACACATCTAAGCTTCAAAGACAGACATTACCTCAGGATAAAGGGTTGGGAAAAAACTTTTCCAATCAAATGGACCCAAGAAGCAAGCTATCCTAATATCTAACAAGATAGACTTCAAACCAAAATCAATCAAAAGAGACGAAGAAGGTCATTTCATATCCAACCAGTACAAAGTCTCAATTCTGAACGTCTATGCCCCAAATACAAAGGCACCCACATTCATAAAAGAAATGCTACTAAAATTCAAAGCACACATAAAACCTCACACACTTACAGTGGAAGACTAACACTCCACTTTGACCACTAGACAGGACCACCAGTCAGAAACTCAACAAAGAAACAAAAGAACTAACAAAAGTTATATCCCAATTGGGTTTAACAGACCTCTATAGAGTATTCCATCCAAACACACACACACACACACAAATATAACTTCTTCTCTGCTCCACTTGGAACCTTCTCTAAAACTGACCACATATTAGGCAACATAACAAACCTCAACAGATACAAAAAAAAAAATTGGAAAAGTCCCCTGTATCTTATCAGACCACCGTGCTTTAAAGTTGGAATTCAACAACAACACAAATTGCAGAAACCCTACAAACTCATGAAAACTGAACAATGTGCAATTGCACCATACCTGGATCAAGGAAGAAATAAGAAAGAAATTAAAGACTTCCTAGACTTCAACGAGAATGAAGACACAACATACCCGGATTTATGGGACACCTTGAAAGCAGTGCTACAAGTAAAGTTCATTGCACTAAGTGGCCATGTAAAGAAAACGGAGGATAGTCACATTAGAGAATTAACAGCACAACTGAAAGCCTTAGAACAAAAAGAAGCAAACTCACCCTGGAGAAGTAGATGCCAGGAAATAACCAATTTGAGGGCTGAAATCAATAAAGTAGAAGAAACTAGGAAAACAAGAAAAAGAATCAATGTAACAAAGAGTTGGTTTTTCAAGAAAATCAACAAGATAGACAAAACTTTATCCAAACTAACCAAAAAGCTGAGAGAACATGCAAATCAACAAAATTAGAAATGAAAAGGAGGACATAACAACGGGCACTGAGGGAATTTTCAGGTCATACTTTGAAAAGCTGTACTCCAAAAAATTCGAAAATTCATAGGAAATGGTCAAATTTCTGGATAATTATCATTTACCAAAATTAAATCAAGAACAGATAAGCAACTTAAATAGATCTATAACCCCTAATGAAATAAAGCAGTCATCAAAAGCCTCCAACCAAAACAAGCCCAGGGCCAGATGGCTTCAGCGCAGAATTCTACCAGAAATTCAAAGAGCTAATACCAATACTCCTCAAATTGTTTCACACAATAGAAGCAGAAGGTTCATTACCAAACTCTTTTTACCAGGCCACAATTACCTTGGTATCCAAGCCACACAAAGACACAACTAAGAAAGAGAACTACAGACCAATATCCCTCATGAACATTGATGCAAAAATACTCAATAAAATACTGGCAAATCCAATCCAAGAACACATCAGAGAAATCATCCACCACAACCAAGCAGGCTTCATCCCAGGGATGCAGGGATGGTTCAACATATGAAAATCTATCAATGTAAACAAACTGGAAAAGAAAAACCACATGATCATCTCACTAGATGCTGAAAAAGCCTTTGACAAAATTCAACACCCTTTCATGATAAAGGTCTTGGAGAGATCAGGGATAACAGGAACATACCTAAACATAATAAAAGCAATATACAGTAAACCAACAACCAAGATCAAACTGAATGGAGAAAAGCTTAAGTGATTCCTCTAAAATCAGGAACAAGACTCTCTCCATATCTCCTCAATATTGTACTCGAAGTTCTAGTTAAAGCAATAAGAAAACAAAAGGAGATTAAGGGGATACAAACTGGAAAGGAAGAAGTCAAACTGTCACTATTTGCAGATGATATGATAGTTTACATAAGTGACCCTAAAAACTCTATCAGTAAACTCCTATAGCTGATAAACACCTTCAGCAAATTAGTAGGATACAAAATAAACTAAAAATAAATAAATAAATAAAATTTAAAAAAAATCAGTAGTCCTACTATATACAGTTGACAAAGGGGCTGAGAAAGAAATCAAAGAAACATCACCCTTTACAATAGCCACAAACAACATAAAATATCTTGGGGTAACGTTTACCAAACAAGTGAAAGACCTATATAGCAAGAACTTTGTGTCTTTAAAGAAAGAAATTAAAGAAGATACCAGAAAATAGAAAGATCTCCCATGCTCTTGGATAGGTAGGATAAACATAGTAAAAATGGCAATCTTTCCAAAAGCAATCTACAATTCAATGTAATTCCCATCAAAATCCCAGCACAATTCTTCACTGACCTTGAGAGGATAATACTCAACTTTATATGGAAAAACAAAAGACCCAGGATAGCCAAAACAACCCTGTATAATAAAGGAACTTCAGGAAGCATCACCATCCCCGACTTCAAGCTCTACTATAACAGAGCTATAGTCCTGAAAACAGCTTGGTGTTGGCACAAAAATAGACAGGTAGACCAATGGAATCGAATTGAAAATCCTGGTTTTAACCCACACATCTATGAACACCTGATTTTTGACAAAACAGCTAACAGTATACAATGGAAAGAGGAAAGCACCTTCAACAAATGCTGCTGGCACAACTGGATGATGGTGTGTAAAGACTGCAGATTGACCCATGTCTATCGCCATGCACAAAACTCAAGTCCAAAGACCTCAACATAAATCCAGCTACACTGAACCTCTTAGAAGAGAAAGTGGGAGGTACCCTTGAACAAAATGGTATAGGAGATGCTTCCTGAACATAACATCAGTAGCACATACACCGAGATTGACAATTAATAAATGGGACCTCAAACTGAGAAGCTTCTGTAAGGCAAAGGACACAGTTGACAAGACCAAACAGCGGCTTACAGACTGGGAAAAGATGTTCACCAACCCAACATCTGACAGAGGGCTGATCTCCAAAATATACAAAGAACTCAAGAAACTAGTCAACAAAACACCAAATAACCCTATTGAAAAATGGGGTACAGAGTTGAAGAGATAATTCTCAATAGAGGAAATCAAAAAGGCTGAAAGACACTTAAGAAAATGTTCGACATCCTTAGCTATCAGGGAAATGCAAATCAAAACAACTCTGAGATAACTTCTTGCTCCTGCCAGAATGGCTAAAATTAGAAACACCAATGACAACTTATGCTGCAGAGGATGTGGAGAAAGGGGAACACTCCTCTACTGCTGGTGGGAGTGCAAACTTGTACAGCCATTTTGGAGGTCAGTATGGGGGTTCCTCATGAAAATGGGAACCAGTCTACCAAAGGACCCAGCAATCCCACTTTTAGGCATATACCCAAATGATCCATATCTACGCAACAAAGACATCTGTTTCAACTATGTTCGTAGCAGCATTACTTGTAATAGCAAGAACCTGGAAGCAACCTAGATGCCCCTCAACTGAAGAATGGATAAAGAAGATGTGGTACATTTACATAATGGAATACTACTCTGCGGAAAAAAACAATGGAATCTTGAAATTCGCAGGCAAATGGATGGAACTTGAAGAAACCATCCCGAATGAGGTAACCCAGTCACAAAAAGAGGAATATGGTATGTACTCACTCATATATGGATTTTAGACATAGAGCAAAGGATCACCAGCTTATAATTCACACTGCCAGAGAAACTAGGTTACAAGGAGGAATCTAAGAAATCCATACAAGGTCCCTCACAGAAGGGGAAAGGAACAAGACCTCCTGAGCATACTGGGAGTGGGAGGGGAGTGGTGAGTGGAGAGGGGGCTAAGAGAAAGAGTAGGGGTGGAGAGGAAAGCACGTGGGACTAGGAGGATTGAGTTGGGAGAAATAGATGAGAGAAAAATATAGAGAGAGATACCATAAAGGAGGGAGCCATTATAGGCTTGAAGAGAAAACTGACTCTAGAGAAATGTCCAGAGACCTACAAGGATGACCCCAATTAATAATCTGAGCAACAGTGGAAAGGCTACCTTAAATGCCCTTCCCTGAAAATGAGATTGACGACTAACTAATCCACCACCATGGAGCCCTCATCTAGTAGCTGATGGAAACAGAAGCAAACAGCCACACCTAAACACTGAGCCGAACTCCTGGAATCCAGATGCAGAGAGGGGGTAGTGATAAGAAAACAGGGAAAGACCAGGCTACAGAAACCCAGGGACAGTTAACCTGAACAAGGGGGAAGTAATGGACCCCCAGACTGATAGCTGGGAAACCAGCATTGGACCGACTCAGACCCCTTGAATATGGGTCTAGGTTAGAAGGCCTGGGCAGTCTAAGGGACCTCTGATAGTGGAACCAGGATGTATCCCTGGTGCATGAACGGACTTTGGAAACACATCCCCATGGAGGAATACTCCCTTAACCTAGAGGCAGGAGGGAGGGCCTAGTCCCTACTCCAGATGACTTGACAGTTTTTGTTGATCCTTCCTGGAAGGCATCACCCCTCTGTGGAGTGGCGGAGGGGGGGGGGGGATTGGATGGGAGGGAGGTTGGGGGGCATAGGAGAGAGGAAGGGGGCAAGGGGGAGGAAACAGGGATTGATATGTAAAATAAGAAAAAATACATTTCAAATTGGTACTTTTTTCTTTATAACACACAGTAAAAACTGCTATTGGCAGTGTATGGCAGCACACTCCTATAATCCTAGCACTTAGGCAGACCAAGCGTTCTAGGTCATCATCAGCTATATAGAGTTTGAGGCTATCTTGAGCAGGACACCCTGTCTGAAAACAAACAAAACAAAACAACAACAACAAAACCCTCACCTGGTATTAGATAGTAATAATGTATTTTAGCTGAGTTAACACAACACCTAAATCTTCAGGAAACCCCAGGACACAAGAGGTAAAGTCAGAAGAATTGGGGAATTCAAGGTCAGCCCCAACTATTTGCAAAGTTAGGGGCCAGTCTGGGCAATGAGATTGTTGGGACTGTCTCACAGTCTCCAAAATCATCATCATCATCATCATCATCATCATCATCATCATCATCATCTCCCTGACAACTATCTTCTTTCA
Source organism: Phodopus roborovskii (assembly GCF_943737965.1). Classification (NCBI taxonomy): domain Eukaryota; kingdom Metazoa; phylum Chordata; class Mammalia; order Rodentia; family Cricetidae; genus Phodopus; species Phodopus roborovskii. The sequence goes on from NW_026125264.1 coordinate 3,422,259, forward strand.
CTGAAGTCTCTGAAACACTTGTTGAACCCTGTACTAATGTGATAACTTCAGAAGAACATCTATGTAGTTTTCTACTTCATATGCCTAACTTCATCCAAGTGCCAACCAGATCTACAAAGGATGCAGGTCAGCTAAGACTACATAGCAAGACCCTGTCTCAAAACAACAACAAAACACCAAAAATCAAAAGGAATGAAGAGAGAGACATGACAACTAAAGATTACTCTTCTCTTGACTTGTAGAACAGGGTAGATAATATACAAAAATAGCATTAACAAAACTAGACATTAGAGGTACATTAAAGTATAATGATGAGGTAGAATTATGAAGTTGGAATACAACCATATTAAGAAATATGTGTGTCTACCTGTGTATATACATAATACATAAAACGCATCCATGAAAGATAAAATAGAACAAAATATTACACTGGATAGGGGTTGGAAAGATGGCTCAGTCAGTAAAGCACTTACAAAGATTTGAGTTTGATTCCCAGATCCCTGGTTTTTTAAACAAAACAAAACAGCTAAATGTGGTGGTACATGTAATTCTAGTGCTGGGAAGGCATAGCCAAGATTTCTGGGGCTCTGCTGGTCAGCCAGTCCAGTCTTTAATTGGTATGCTCCAGGCAAATGAAGACCCTGTCTCAAAATAGGCAGGTGTGTTCTTAAGAAAGCACCCACGGTTATTCTCTGGCCACCATATACAACTGTACATATGTGCTGGCGTACAGACACAACTTTAATGGGAGGCAGAGGCAGGCAGATCTCTATGAGTTTGAGGCCAGCCTGGTCTACAAACAAGTTCCAGGACAGTCAAATAAACTGTGTGTAGAATTAATCTCAATACAAACTCATCTTGCCTTTAGTCGGCCTCACCCTCTCCATCTCTTCTAGGAAAACTAGAGGCTTAGAAATGGTCCAACACCTGATAACTACACAAGATGGATTACATATTTTTACTAATGTAATTTTTGTTGAATGTTCTAATATTTTGAAACAAAAGATTAACATGGAATGTGAAATGGCAAAACTGGTCTTTCTATATCACAAAAGTTTCATTTAGTCCTTTTAAATACTAATGTTTATTACCCATCAAAACAAAGCATGAGAGATGGGGATAGAGCTCACTGGTAGAGTATTTCCTAGCACATACAATACCTCCATTCAAGCTCCATCACTACCTCACACACAAACATAGAACAGGGATATAGATCACTGGGAGCACTTGCCTATCATGTGAAGACCAAACAGTGAATGAATGAGATCTTACAACAGTCCAGACACAAAGATCTATTTCTACAGTAAAGAACAAGGAGCTAGACATGGTAGTGCCAGTCTACAATCCCAACACTTGACAGGGAGAGAAGCAGGAGGATTAGGAGTGCAAATTCATCCTCAGCTACACTGCTAGTTAGAGGCCCATCTTCTCTCAAACTAACAAAATAGGGCCAGCAAGGTGGCTCAGGGAGACACAGGGCATTCGGGGATGAGGAGGCAGAGGCAGACACCACTCCCTCCACACATAAGACACAAACTGTCATACAGCCTGAGGACCTGAGTTCAACCCCAGAACTCATGGCTGAAGCCAACAAACAGCTAGGTGGTAGTGGTGGCAAAAACACCTTTGATCCCAACACTTGGGAGGCAGAGGCAGGAAGATCTCTGGGTTTCAGGCTAGCTTGGTCTGCAGAGTGGGTTCTAGGACAGCCAGGGCTACACAGAGAAACTGTCTTAAAAACAAAAACAAACAAAACAAAAAAGCCAACAAACACCAAAGTTTAAGCAATCTGGTTAGACTGTATTAACTCCTCATGTAGGACTATGCAACCACTGAAGAAAAGTACCTAAGCATTGCTACAGAGCACCAATAACATCTGTGGAAAACTCAGGGAAAGCACAATTGTACTTGGCTAGCCTTGTTGTAAATTCAAAGATCAAAATTCAGTCAAACAAGGGCCAGGATTATAGCTTAGTAAAGTGCTTGTATAGCATATGCAGAACATTAAGTTCAGTTCCTGGTACCCCAAAACCAGAAAGCAAACCCAATCTTAGTCAAACTTGCCTTTTCTTCCAGTAGCACTGGTCATGGTGGCTCACTCAGGAGCAGAGGCAAGTGGATTGCTGAGGAGTCCAAGGTTACCCTGATCTATGCCAGACACACACACACACACACACACACACAAACCCTGCCTTGAAATCAACCTCCCCTACTAAAAAAAAAAAAAAAAAAAAAAAAAAAAAAAAAAAAAGAATAAAAAAAGGCACTAGGGATGATTCCTAGGAGTTAAACACAGAACTTTGAATATGCTAGGCACATTCTGTGCTACCTCCTTGGTCTTCTCTGAGTCAGAAAAAAACAATTATACTCAAAAGTAGAAAGAAAACAGAACTCAGGGAAGTAAGCAAGCAACGAAGTCTAAAAGGTCTTTGTTAATCCCTGAAGATTAAAATTTTGTTCTGATGTAATCCAAAACCAAGACTCCTATCTCCTAAGTAGGGAGTCTAAAGGCAATCCCCTCTGTAAGAACCAGGGACTCTGAAGACTCTAAGGCTGAGAGTGCACATGGAGAACACCAAGGGAAGAAATAAAACTGTATTGGAGGCTTTATCACATCTCAACTTATTTTAAGGTAGCCTCTGGAGACCTGACAAGCAAGGTTGAGAGAGAGGGAGGGAAGAAGAGGAAGAGAGATAGGGGGAGGGAGGTCTAAGCACCTGCCTATACCTGTAATTCCCTTATCTGGGAAGTGAGAGCAGGAAAATTAGAAGCGATGATGGTTCTGTGGTTGAAAAGCCCCAGCTTCCATTCCCAGCACTCTCTTAATAACTCACATCCATCTGCAGCTCCAGTTCCAGGGAATGCAAAGCTCTCTTTTGACCTTATGGGCACTGACTGTATGAGGAGAGAAGAGACACACATGCAGACAAAACACCCAAAGAAATTAAAACAAAACATTCTTAAAGAGGACCCAGGTTTGGTTCCTAGGACTCACGAGATGCATACTCTCAGGTTCAGAAGTTAAATAATCTGTCTATCCCTGTCCCTATTACAGGAGCACTAAATAGAAGAGAATAGGTTTGAACCCAAGTCTATTTAGAATTTAGGACCTAAACAGGTCTTTTTACTAAATTCAATACCAGGTCCTTAAATTCTGCAAATGGAACTTTAAAAAAAAAAAAAAAAAAAGACAGGCTCTTACTATGTAGCCCTGGCAGGTTGGCCTGGAGCTCTCTGTGTAAACCAGGCTGGCTTGGAACTCACCTGCCTCTGCCTCCTGAGTACTAGATTCAAACTGATTTTTTTAACAGCTACCAAAACCACGGCCATGTTGGATGTAGTAGTGCAAGCCCTTAATGTGAACACTCTGAAGACAGAGGCAGGCAGATCTCTGGAAGTACAAGGCTGGCCTGGTCTATACAGTGAGTTCTAGGCCAACAAGGGATAAATAGTGGATTGCTTCAAAACCGAAAAAACAAAACCCAAACTAAAACTACTGTCTTGAGTTACATTAGATGTAAGATGAAGTATAGATGGGGTGGTTGAGGTGCCTTTAAAACAAAGCCTTCCTTTTAAAGATGTATGAAGGTCACCTTAGCACATGTTTTCTAGAAACTGTCATATATGAAGGCTGTAAAAAACAAAAACCTGAAATATCTACTTGCCAGTGGATATTTAAGTCCTTAGGAATAATATCTGAAAAATTTTCAGTACATCAAAAGTGTGAAACGCAACATTTTGGGAGGAAAACTGGTCAGAAAGACAGATGAATAGAAAAAAATAATGAAAATAATCTCCAACTGCTGAGCAATGGGCAATGGTGGCGTAAACCTTCAATATTCCAACACTTGGGAGGTAGAGATAGGTGGATCTCTGTGAGTTTAAGGCCAGCCTGGTCTACATGTCGAATTCCAGGCTCCAAAGCTACAGAAAAACCCTGTCTCCCCCCCCCCCCAAAAAAAAGAAGAAGGGGGAGGAGGAAGAAAAGAAAATAATCTCATAATCTCCGACTAAATCACATAGGGGAAAAAAAATGTTTGAAAATTTAGTGTTTTGACTGGGAAGAGTGCTTGTCTAGTATGTGCAGAAACACAGACAGGTTCAACCTTCGGTACCAGAGACAAAAATCAAAGAAAACGAGACAAAAGAGTCTGGAGACTAAAGCTACAGTTCAACTATGAGCACTTACTTAGCATATTCAAGGCCTTAGGTTCAACCAACAGCAATACATACCCCAAAAAAGTACTGTTCCCTGTGCATTATGGTTCACCTGTAATCTTAGCATGCAGGAGACTCAGACAGAAAGATGACCTTAAATTAAAGGACAACCTTGGCTTTACAGCCAAGATCCTGTCTCAAAATACACCAATCCCAAAAGGAAAGAAAACAAAAGTGAGAGTTATGACTTATGCCAGGCATGGTGGTTATGTGCCTGTAAGCCTTATACTTAGCAGGACAGTCCCTACAAGTTCAAGGCCAACATGATCTATACTCTAGTTCTAGGACAACCAGAGAGATACAGTGAGACCACATTTCAAAAAACAAACAAAAGTACTTGTAAACAAAGAGTCTATTAGGCCAGCCAAACGGCTGTTGAGTTCAATCTGAAGGAATCACAGGATTACAAAGAAAACACTGACTCCCAAAAGTTATCCTCTGATCTATACAGACACACACACACAGACCCCCATTTGCAACAAATCATATCAGTTCTATAAAAACAGAAAAGAATTTATGTTTTAGCTAGGTGTGGTGGCTCATAATTACAATCACAGGACTTGAGAGACTGAGACAGGAGGCTTGCTGAGTTCAAAGCCAGTCTGGGCTAACACAGTTGAATACCTGATTAGTCTGGGCTACAGAGTAAGTCCCTATAGCATGGCTCTCTTTGTTCTACAGTTTATGACTTAAAAATATACAACAAAGCCAGAAGTATAGCTCAGTGGCACTGCTTACCTAGCATGGGCAAGACCCAGGGCTCACTCCCCAGTATGCTGCCCTACCTCCCAAAGAACAAAATCCACCTCTACCACCCCACCCCAACCCCAATCAAAGCAAAGCCAGACATGCTGGCTTATGCCTCCAATGCCAGCACTGGAGATGCAGGGATAGGAAGATCACTGAAAGTTCTATGCTAGACTGGTCTACATAGAGAATGGCTCAGTGAGTAAAGGCACTTGTCGCCTAACAACCTGAGCTCAATCCCTGGGTACCATGCACTAGAAGAGAAACTACTCCCAAATGTTGTTAACCTCCACTCATACACATGGCACAGTATGAATCCAAATACAAAAGTAAAAAAAAAAAAAAATCAACAAAAATGGGTCAAGGGTGTGTGTGTGTATGAGAGAGAGAGAGAAAGAGAAAGAGAGAGAGAGAGAGAGAGAGAGAGAGAGAGAGAGAGAGAACACTCACCTAACATTAAAAATATATATAAAAGCTTTAAAAAGCAGCAGGGACCTGGTGATATATGCCTACAATCCTAGAGCTTGGAGGCTGAAGAAGGATCTCAGCACATTCTAGGCTTGCAAGAACTACATGAAAAGAGCCCACTCAAAATCAAAGCAATCTGGGGCTGGAGAGATGGCTGTTCTTCCAGGGGTTCTGTGTTCAATTTCCAGCACCCACATGGTGGCTCACAACCATCTGCAATGAGGTGTGGATGCCATCTTCTGGCATGTAGGCATATATGCAGGCAGAACACTGTATACATAGTAAATAAAAAAAAAAAAATAGAAACAATCCAAGTGTGGTAGACATGCCTTTAATCCCAGCACTCTAGAAGCAGAAGCTGGACACTCTCTGAATTTGAGGCCATCCTGGTCTACACAAAATTCCAGGACAGTTGGGACTACAAAACAAAACAAAACACCCAAAATAAAAACAAATTTATATATCAGGCAGTAGTAGCACATGGTTTTAATCTCAGCACTTAGGAGGCAGAGGCAGGTGGATCTTTGTGAGTTTAAGCTCAGCCTGGTTTACAAAGTTCAGGAACCCCTGTCTAGAAAACAAAAAGCCCAAATTCATACAAACAAGAGACTGCAGTATAGAAAAGATGCTGTAGGTACATTCTTAATACAATATAGGCAAATAATTCCCCATCTATGATTACAGTATCACTGAAAACACCTCTGAGTGCTGGAGAGATGGCTCAGGGTCTGAGTGCATACAGTACAGGAGTTCAGTTCCTGATATTTATTTCAGGTGACTGACCACTGCCTGTAACTTAGCTACAGGGGATCCTTTGTCCTCCTATGGCACCTACATTCACATGCACATATCCCCATACAAACTAATACAAAAACACATAATTAAAAGTGTGGTGGTATATTGTTTATGATTTACTAAAGTCACTGGAGATCAAAATAGCAAAGCAACCATACTAGTTAGCCATAGAAGCCAGGCATATACCTTTAATCCCAGGACTCAGGCAGATGGATCTTTCTGAGTTCAAAGCCACCCACGGCTACACAAGATTGAATCAGTCTTTAAGAATAACAAAGTTCATGTCTTTAATTTCAGCACTAGAGAGGTAATAAGATAGGAGAATGGTCTTCAGTGGTCAGGCTCAGGCTTGATCAGCCCTTTTGGCCTGAGGTAGAGGTAAGAGCTAGTGACTTGGCTGCTTTGCTTCTCTGATCTTCAGCTTGAAGTTTGAACCCCAATATCTGTCTTTGGGTCTTTTATTTATTATGCTACATAAAAATTAAAAAAACCTCTAATTAAGGGTCATGTGTCTACAGATGAACAAGCATAGAATTCTTCCTAAGTCTGAAACAAGAAGATGAATTCAATCTAGAAGCAAGAGAATTTTAGACTTTGGGGAATTTAAAAAAGAAGAATCTTAGATCTATCAAAATTATACAACACATACTGTCTCTGGGTAATGGAGGCAACCTACACTGGACTTGACTTACATACTAATCCACACCTAAACAGCAAGCAATTCAGTACCTAATTCACCCAGCAGGCCACACCAGAAACAAAATGTACAAGTCAAGAGTCTCTAAAATAATAAGAACTCTTGGCATCAGAAAATGAAAATCAAGAATGACATATTAGCTGGTGATTTCATTAATAATCTTTATGAGAATCCTGAGGTGTATATAGGGCACTTACCCCATTTTACAGATGAAAGAAATTGAATAATAATAAGTAAATCATCCCATTACTCCAGTTGTAGATGTGACAAAAATCAACACTTGAGAGGTTGTGACTCTCCCAGAGTAGAGTTCTCCTTACTAGCTTCCCATCCTTCCCACCCCCTTGCAACTTCAGCTAATTCCCATCCTCTCCCATCCAGTTCCTACAGCTGTCTTAGAAATTACACCCAGAGCACAGAGTAAGGTCCTCATGGCTCCACCAAAAGCTACTAATCTGAGACACAGGATATTTATTATGACAAAATGCCAGCCAATTATGAAGTTGAAGGTAAGGGCATCTGGAGGACCTTAGTATAACCTGCCAGAAATACAGCAAGCATTCAGGGACTGCTGAATGAACATTGTTGACTAGTCTAAATGGCTACTTTATACTTTCTGATACAAAAATGACACTATTTTCTAATAAATTACCCGACCCCAGTTTAGAGGAAATATCTTTTCTTGAAATAGGACAAACTATGTAATTGTATGTAACACACACTATATAATATTAGGTTAGCCTCTATCACACAGGCACACACCCAAGCCTCTTATCTTCTGTTCATAGAGGCCAGAAGGCACCAACTGCCTTGGAAGTGGAGTTACAGATAGTTGTGAACTACTATGTGGGTGCTAGGAATTGAACTCAGGCCCTCTTAGAATAGTAGCCAGTGTTCTCAACTGCTGAGCCCCACCCATTCATTTTTAATAGGGTGATTTTCTTAAAATTTGCAGAACATTAATGAGATAGCTAAATTGAGAAATGCCCATTAGAGCATTAGTCATAACTAGAAAATTTCCAAGTGCTCACTTTTCTAAGCAGACTAAAATGTTTCAGCTAATAAAAACCACTCAGAAAAACTCACAAGACTCAGTGTTAAAAGAACAGACGAAAGGTATTTGAGCTCTGACCTCTGACATATACAAATTGTAAGATTCCTCTAATCATTTTATTTAATCCTAAAATTTTCAAATAATTATATTTTTTCATTTTAAGAAAACATCATCACAAATGTAAAAACAGCTCACCCACCATAGCAACTGTTGTTAAGTAGAATCTAAGGCAAATTTTGCAGAAACCAATAGAACAACACTTCTAGCTTTATCTTGTGATTACCTATTACCTCAAACTTTTTAAAACACTCAATACTTGGTTTCTATAACATGTTTAGTCAACAACTGCTGGATTCTGATCTATAACAAAATACTTAAATATTTTCTAGAAATGATTGATCACTTGTTTCTTTTCTGTAGGGGGTAAAATTCCATTTTTTTCACTTTGCTAAACAGACTAAAATGTTTCAGCTAATAAAAAACAACTCAGAAAAACTCCTAAGACCATAGTGTTAAAAGAATAGATAAAGTGATGTGACCCACTTAAATTATAAAAAAGATTCATTCCTATAATCCAAGCACTTGGGAGGTCAAGGAATGAAGAGCAGAAACTCAAGGTTATTCTCAGCGACTTAGTGAATTTGAGACTAGCCTGGGCTATAAAAGATAGGTTCCAAAACACACACACACACACACACACACACACACACACACACACACACGAAAAGAACGCTGAGCATAAAGGCACAAATCTTTAATGACAGCACTCAGGAGGCAGAAGCAGGCAGATTGAGTTTAAGACCAGCCTGATCTACACTGTTGAGTTCCAGGTCAATTAGTTACATAGTTAAACTTTGTCTCAAAAACACAATCTCACATTCTTTCTATAATCCAAACAGCTGCTACTCTTCCTTAATTCTAGAGCAATTTCCTCATTCAAATAGCTAGCTGAGAATTGGGGAATGGGTCTCAGCTAGTGGAGTGCTTGTCTAGCATGCATGAAGCCCTGAGTTTGATTCCTGGTGTGACAAAAAACAAGCAGTTGTGAGAATTCCAGCATATTCAAGGGCAGCCTAGACTATAGAGACCCTACCTCAAAATAAGTAAAACAACAACAAAGAAAAACACAAAAAGGAAAAATTAAACAAGCTGACTGGGCCAGGTATGGAGATTTGTACCCAAATTCCTGCTCTTAAGAGGCCAGAGCAGGACTGCCATGAGTTTAAGATGAGCTTGGTCTACATAGTGAGACCCTGTCTAAAACAAACAAACCCAAAGGAAACCAACAAAAAATTAAAAAGTTAGTTGGCCTATACTTCTCTCTAGTCCTGCTTACCCCTGTGCTTGCGCTCGCACACTCTCTCTGTCCATCCATTAGGTAACAACTAGACATGCCACTCTGAAATCATCCATCTTAGGAACCCCAAGGAAATTTAGGCTTAAGCAGTCATAATTCTTTTTTCAAGATTTATTTATTATGTTTACAGTGTTCTGCCTGTATGTATCCCTGCAGATGAGAAGAGGGCACCAGACCTCATTATAGATGGTAGTGAGCCACCATGTGGTTGCTGGGAATCAAACTCAAGACCTCTGGAAGACTAGCCAGTGCTCTTAACCTCTGAGCCATCTCTCCAGCCCAGCAGTCATTATTCTTGTACAAGACACGTGGCCCTAGTCACTCACTCAGTGAATTATGATTCAGACAGCATCTTTCTACATAGCCCTGTTATTCTGGGACTTACTATGTAAACCAAGCTGGCCTTGAACTCAGAGAGAGATCCACCAGCCTCTGTTTCCCAAGTACTGGGATTAAGGTTGTGCACAACCACATGTGGCTTGTAGTTTTAAAGCACGCAGTACAAGCATTATTAGTTACTGTCTGAAAATGCTAAGGTCTTAACAAATTAAATGGCAAATCACATCAGATTTGCCATAAGTTTCTGCAATTATATATTCACACACAAATTACTATAAATATTATAAACAGTTAATATGTTGGAGACATCTTCTGAACTAGGTGTCACAGTAAATGGGTTTATACAGTCTTTCAATTAATCCTCACAATGACTCAATGAAGGAGCAGGAAGAGAGAACTAACTATAGTCCCAAGTATTTTAGGACACTCAGAGAACACAGGTCCAAAACCATGACTACTGCCTTAATCAGGATCCTTTGACCAGCTCTTAGCCATCTTAATTGCCCTTCAGAAGATAATTTTCCTTAATGTAAAGTCTAAAAAAACCAAACTCAAGCAGATAATCTCAAAAGTCCTTCATACCCTGAAATGTTATTTTGTCAACTGTGTTTCAATGAAAGAAATGGTCTTATTTCTTTTATACTCCAATGTTTAATCAGTTCAAATCTTGTGATTCTACTTGAGGACACTATTAAAAAACAAAGACAAGCGGAGCACAGTGTAATACCAGCACTTGAAGGCTGAGGCAGGGAAATCACCATGCGTTCTAGGAAACTCTGGGCTACAGAATGAGATCCTTTCTCAACAAACAAACAAACAAACAAACAAACCAACCATCTTGTAAATATGATTGCTAAATCTAACTTCAAATGACAATGACAGAGAGAATAAGTTACAATTCTGAGTGAGCTGAACTGTAAGAGAACAGATAAGACACTACCAACTTAATAGTGATGCTGTCAAAGTGATCCAGTACTAGAATCAGCATTTTAGCAGGTTATCTAGTCCCTCCATATTGCATCTAAGGACAAGAACAGAATATTTAAACATCAAGGGCTTAAGAGATGGCTCAGCTGTTAAGAGCACTTGGATTAAGAGGACTCCAGTTCAATTTTCAGCCCCTACATGGAGGCATACAACCATCTAGAACTCTCTCCAGTTCCAACAGAACCAATGCCCTCTTCTGGTCCCCATGGGCACTAGACAGACGTGCAGGCAACACACTCACACACACCTTAAATATCAAGCACTAGGGATAAGTTCTACTGTATATAATTATTCTACAAATAATCTTTGCTACCATTGTTCTCTAGAAAACCACCCCACCATCCTGAAATAAAGCTAGAAAAAGCCATTGTAAAGTTTTCTGTTGTTGCTGTAACAAATTACTACAAAGCAACACAAATTATACCAGTTTCTGCAAGTCAGAGGCAGAGTGGGCTTAGCTGGGTCTTGTTGAGTGTCCAACTAGGCCAAACACAAATATCAATGAACTGTTTTTCTGACTGGAAGCTCTGGGTGGAATCTGCTCCCTGCTCATTCAGGTTGTTGGTCTAATTTCCTATGGCTGTAGGACTGGAGATCTGGCCCTTCTGATGGCTGGGGCTCTCTGCTGCACAAGACAATGCTGTATTCATAATTTCCCTGTTGCCAGCTCCCAGAATGGCAGGATAGGATCTCTAAATCCACTCAAAATCCTATGCTTTAAAAAAAAAAAAAAAAAGTCTATGTACTCCTGGCTGGCCTTAAACTCATAGATTCACGTGTTTTCCTTCTGGAATGCAGGAATTAAGGGCATGAACTTCTACATTCATCAGGTTCTTCACTTTTTAAGGACCCATGGACTAGACTAAAGCTCCAGAATACTCCTTTAAGTCCCTTAAAAGTCCCACATCAGCAATTCTCAACCCATGGGTTATGTCCCCCTTGAGGACTGAACAACCCCTTCAGAGGGGTCACATATCAGATATTCACATTATGAGTCATAACAGCAGCAAAGTTACAGTTATGAAGTAGCAATGAAAATAATTTTATGGTTGGGGGTCACCACAACACGAGGAACTATATTCAAGGGTTGCAGCATTAGTAAGACTGAGAACCACTGCCCTAGATAGTCTTCCTTCTGTCACCTAACAATATTCTAGGGACTAGGGTACCAACATTTTGGTGGGCTCACTGTCTACTATAGTCCAATCTCCAGCCTCCAAAGATTTACATTCCCCCACCCACAAAACACATTCATCCTATACTGAGTCCCCAAAAATCTCAAACCACTACATCATCAATCAACCCGAAGTCCAAAAGTCTCATCTAATACTTCCAGGCTTAAAAAAAAAAAACCTAAATGTCAGTCAGGAGTGTTGGTATACGCTATAATGCCAGCATTTGGGAGGCAGAGACAGGTGGTCTTGTAAGCCAATGTGTTTCAGGCTAGCAATGGATATGTGAAAAAATCCTACCTCACAACAACAACAACAACAAAAAAAAAATCAACAACAAAATCTCATCATTTAATTTAGGTATAAGATGTTCTGGGTTACAAAAAACTAACTAAGACATTTGGGACACAAATATAAGAAGAAATACACCCAAAGAAACTCCAAAATCCACTCCATTTCCTATGCAAAGAAAAGCCTCTGTTGCTTTTGTGTTCCAATCCTCTAAGCTCTTGGCTCCACTTGAGAGGTGTGAGCTGATGCACACCCCTCTATATGGAAAGAAGCACTAGTTCAACAATCATCCCGAATTTTTCCCTACTTCTTCCAGTGGACACTAGCATTGTTCCTATAGGCATAAAATTATCAAGAATGTAATAAGGCTTTCATTAATTTCACTCCCTTACAAAGATATTCACAATTAAAGGTTCACCTTTATCATTTTACTAGAATATCCAAGCTTAAAAAAAAAAAAAAAATCAAGCTGGATGGTGGTGGCACAAACCTTTAGTCTCAGCACTTGAGGTAGAAGCAGGCAGACTTCTGTGAGTTCAAGACCAGCCTGGTCTACAAGAACTACTTCCAGGCCAGGCTCCAAAGCTACCCAGAAAAGCCCTATCTTGGCCCCTGCCCCCACACACACAAAAAAATCTAAGTTTATTTGCAAATAAACTTGTAAACTCTGCCTTCCACAAAAGTACAAGATACAATTTCTGCTCAGCTCTTGTCAAGGTGTAATTCACTCCTATCTCAGTCTTCACTAGTGAAGTCATTAACATCCACATTCCTACTAACAATCTGTTCTAGGTCTTTTCTATCATACTCTTCAAAATTCTTCCAGCCTCCACCCACTACCACTTCTATGTTTAGGTAACAGTACACCCTACTCCTGGTACCAAAATCTATTCTAGTGTTCTGCTACCATATTACCATTGATGTGGTGACTTACATCATCACAAACTGGCCTAGAGAGATGGCTCAGCTGTTAAAGGCTAGGCTCACAACCAAAAAACATCATCATAAACTTGTTATGTTATATTTTCTATGGATTATAAATTGGGTAAGCCTGGCTAGGTCAGGGGCTCAAGGCCAAAATAAAGTTATCTGCAAAGCCATTTTGCTTGCTGAGAACTCTGGAGAGGATTCTACTTTTAAGTCCATTAGTATGTTAGCATTTAGTTTCTTGTGGTTGTAGGACTGAGGTCTCCATTTCCTTACTGTCAGATACTAGAGGCTATCCACATTCCTTCCCATATTCTCTTTGCAACCTTCTCTAAATGCACCTAATACAGTCCCTTTCATACTTTAAATGTCTGATTTTCCCATCCACCATCTAATCCAGCTAGAAAAAGTACTCTGATTTTAAGTGCTCTTGTAATCAATCTGTGACTAAGCCAGGATCCATATTAATTTCCTATTTTAAGATTCTGAGGGAGGGGGCTTGAGAGATGGCTCAGAGGTCCTGAGTCCAATTCCCAGCAAACACATGGTGGCTCACAACCATTTGTAATGAGGTCTGGTGCCTTCTCCTGGCCTGCAGGAATACATGCAGACAGAACACTGTATACATAATAAATAAATAATCTAAAAAAAAAATAGCTGGGCCCTGGTGGCAAAGGCCTTTTATCCCAGCACTGGGGAGGCAGAGACAGGAGGATCTCTGTGATTTTGGGGGTTGAAGAGGTGGCTCTGTGGGTACTGCTCTTCCATAGGACCTAAGTTCCATTCCTAGCACCCCTGCCCCAACAAGGCAGTTTACAACAGCTTGTAACTCTAACTCCAGGGGACTCAAAACCTTTGGGTACCCACATGCATATAATTTAAAATAAAACCTTTCAGTCTTAACATTAACTATACCTGCAAAGTTCTTTTCTACTATATAACAGTATTTTTACAGATAGTGTATATCAAAACATGGGCACACAACAGTAGAGTATCACCTGCCCCATGTTAAGGCTTTAAATTCAATTTCTTTTCCCTCTTTCTCCCCCTCCCCCTTTTTTTCCATCCCAAGACAAGGTTTCTCTGTGTAGCACTGACTATCCAAGAACTCACTTTATACACCAGACTGGCTTTAAACTCAAGAGAACCGTCTGCTCTGCCACCCAAATGCTGGGATTAAAGGCATGTACCACCACTACCTGGTTTAAATCCAATTTCTAAGAACGTCTTCCGTGTCTTTAAGTGACTGTAAGATGTAAAAATGTTATGTTGAGAACTGGGGAGGTACCATGTTGGTAAAGTGTTTGCTATAAAAGCATAAAGACCTAAATTCAATCCTCAGCATCAACATAAGAAGTTAGGTACAGAAATCCCAGCATAGATAGAAGGTAGAAACATGAGGATCCTTGGGGTTGGCTGGACAGCTTGTCCAGCTAAATCATGGAATTCCAGATTTAGTGAAATACTGTCTCTGTAAAATAAAATGCTGGGTGGTGGCACACACCTTTAATGCTAGTGCTCGGGAGGCAGAGGCAGGCAGATCTCCAAGTTCAAGGCCAGCCTGGTCTACAGAGAGTTCCAGGACAGCCAAAGCTACACAGAGCAACCCAGTCTTGAAAACAAAACAATAAATAAATAAATAAATAAACAAACAAACAAAAAGGAAAGCAAAGAATAAGGTAGACATAGCCTAGCAGCTAAGAATGAGTATTGCTCTTGTAGAGGATGAAAGTTCAATTCCCACCACCCATGCTAGACAGCTCAAAAATTCCAGCGTCAAAGTTTCCAATCCTCTTCTGGCCTCCTTGGCCACCAGGACTCATGTGCACACACATATCATATCCCCATACAGATATAGACAGATTTTTGTGTTTTTGGAGACAGGGTTTCTCTGTGTAGCCCTAGCCCTGGCTACCCTAAAACTAGATCTGTAAACCAGGCAGTCCTCAAATTCAGAGATCTGCTTGTCTCTGCCTCCTCAGTGCTGACCAAGAAGCTGGATGTGTTAATTACTTTACTTTTGCAGGCTGAGGCAGGAGAACCCAAGACCATCCTGGGCTACAGAATGAGACCTTGTTTCAAAATACAAAAGCAAGCAGACAGCAACAAAGAGTGGGAGAATCAAAAGCACTTCCTGGAAATGTTACCACCTACTTCATTAAGTCCCAACTTCCAGGTAACCCAGAAGCTGGTCCACCATTCCTCCCTGAGTACTTGACTTTCTGTTCTTGCTTTCCATTAAAAGCCAAAATAAAGCAGGTATAGTGTGCTTAGTTTGTTTCAAAGAAAAGTTGCCAAAGAGTAACCTAACTTTGCAACTATTAATAATACCAATCTAAGTAAATATCCAACCCTTTCCTTCTTTCTTGAAGTTACACATCCTCCTCCAATAACAAACTAAAGCCAAATATTTCAAAATCAAGGATGGACAAACTTGCCCTGGTAGGACTGCTGCAGGTGAACTTTTCAATATAGGGAAGTTAGTATTTGTCCTGGACTTTTAGCCTCAGGTCTACTAAACAATTATAATCAACTGATGTGTAATAACTACAAACATGATTGCTGAAGTGATCCCTAACAATAAACTGTACTCTGATGGAAGAAATTCCAAACATATTAACTAGTCCCTTTAGTAACAAGTCAGGTCTACTGAGCACTTACTGCTACATAGTCTAGTAAATGCTTGATACAAACTATCTCAGGCACTCTTCAACATAAACTTACAAGCTAGGAGATACCACCTTCTTACAAGTAGGAAAACAAAGCTTACAGAGTTTAGGTCACACAGCTAAGTTCTGATATTTGAGAACCTGGGGGAAGTGTAGTTCATTGCCACTGGCCTGTATGGCCAGTTATTTGACAAAATGAAGTCTTCAACAACTGGGGCGCGGGGTGAGGGGGTGGTGGTGTAGCTTCCCTTCCTACTTGGTTTTCACTTTTTCTCCTCTAGGCTCTTTCCAAAAGAATTTACCAGTTACAAGAGAATCAATTCTTCCCCAAATAACCTGTCAACTTTTCAGAACACTTTCTTCCTCCCAAAAGCAAAGACTAGGCGGCGATTCTCCCAACTCTGACTTTGCTTCCCCAAAACAAACTCCAAAAGTTTCACCCATCACCAGTCTAATCTAGATCTGTTCCAACACTGCAAAAATCAAAGAAACAAATTCGAAAGTACTCTTCTTTCAAAAGGTCACTGACATGTAAACTCTTAACCAACCTTGCTCCTTCTACACACCTCTCCTCCTCCACCTAGGCTGCCAAGCCCAAATCCATCCGCTCGCCCCCAATTCATGCTTCCCTCGCCCTTCTACACCAACAACCCCGCCCTGAGCCCCCTCCACCTTACACCAGGTCAGCAGGTAGTAAGTTCAGCCCCGCCCAGAGGAACCATAGGGAGGCCCCTCTCTCTGCTGTCCCGCGCGGCGTTAGGGATCCACGCCACTCAGCCCAGGAGGCCCCAATCCCTCCGTGCGCTTCCACAGCACCCGCGCGCGCCCCCCAGCTCCCTTCCCCCTTCCGCCACCCCACCTCCAAGTTGTCCCTTAGTCTCCGCCCAGTCCAGCCTCACTCCTGCAAGATCCAGGAGTCTGACAGCCAGCTCCCCACCCTCACGCCGGCCGATCCCTCCGCCTCACTCTGCGCCCTGCGGGGCGGCCGCGAGCGTCCGGGATGGACTGCAGGGGCCTCGGCTGCTGTGTGCGGCGAGGGGGGCAGGGGAAGGCGACAGGCCGCCTGGGAGGTTGAGAGCGTGCAAGGCGGCCTCGCCCTGCCGCCTTGGCCTGGGCGCACCCGCGCGCCCCGATGACCTCGGCCCGCGGCTCCCACGGTACCTGCGGTGGAAGCGGCAGCGGCAGGAGCCGCGCTCTCCTCTCCTCACACAGACAATATGGCGGCGGCGGAGGAGGAGACTCACGGCTCGGCCGCCAGCCGCAGGGACCAGAGCGAGGCTATAGCCGCCAATGCCGGAAGCGGAAGCCCCCTCCCACCAGAGGCGGGGCGGAGCCGGAAAGGGTGGAGCCTCCCAGCTCTCGGAGGGTACAGCCATGCCGGTTGCCCTTAGTCGTCCGGGGACGTTCGGTAATGGACTGGGGAGATGAACTGGGAATTCTCATCGTAAAGCAGACTCGTAAAGCTTAGTACTGAGAATTCTAAAGAGAAGCTCATTTCAGTCAGAACCTGTAATAGGTGGCTAGACCAAACATGAGCGTTCCATCAAGGATACGAACCCAGCTGAAGATGGCGTTACATTAGGTTTCCCGCACTAAGCCTAGTGAGAGAACGACTAGCCGGCCAGTCCCTTACTTCAAAGAAGCATGCGCAACCTTCCGTGCAGGAGAGCAAAGCATCATGGGAACTGAAGTCTCCTGCCCGGACCCAGGTCTAGGTTTAGGTTTCCAGCAGCACTTTTTTTTCACCTCAAACTTGGAGTTTAGACTAACGAAAGTTGGATGCCTATGGGGGCATGACTCTAGATTCTACAGTCCAGGATCTAGGAAAGATGGTAATAATCCTCTAGAAAACAAGGCCCTGTTCTTTCTATGGAATCCTACCCAGAGCTGCCTATTCAGAATAGAGTTCTCTGCCTTTCAATCTATCCTCATCCTCACTCCATTTGCACGTGTTTCCTTCTCCAAACAGGCACAGAGCTCTTTCTGCTATTCATACTGGAGTATATTCTCCTTTTGCTCAAAATTCTCCAGTGGAGTTTCAGAATTCTCTTGTGCACCGAACTTGGCTTTATATTCAATACCTGCCCCCGCCCCGGACTAAAAAGAAAAGAAAAGAAAAGAAAACAAAACAAAAAAAAAAAAAAAACAAAAAAACTTGGTCAAACCCCTTTTTAGCTTCTTGCCTTCTCTAAAATCCCTAATGTTTCCATTCACTGAGACTGTGTTGCTTTCCTCTCTTTGAACTGTGTTACAATTACTTTGTGGGCTGGATAACTTGTATGCCATTTGTCGAATTTATTCAAGGGGTTTCTTTTCTTCTGAGGAACTACACTCTTGAGCTCCCAAACCCAGGGACCATCACTTCGTAGCCTGAGGTCCCTAGCCAACCCCCTGCAATAGACTGTGAACCCCCAAATAGACAGAAGCTGGTGTGTATGTGAGTGCTGCTGAACGCTATTGAATGTTAGCCTCACCTCTGGCAGGGCAGAGGTGTGAGGGCTGAAACAAGGGTGAGGAGGCTGGGTTATTTCTGTACCAGCCATTATCCCCAGCTGCCTCAGAATAACTGTCTGTTTCAGGGATAGGCTTTCTACCCTCTCCAGCCCTCCTTTCACAGTTTGTCAGCTGACTGGCACTGCTCCCAAAGGGACACTCCTGCCCCCACCATGAAATGGGAATAATGATGGCTTGCAGATAAGTAGTGATGGCTTTAGAGAGGGGCCAGGTACCTTTTCTGGACCTCTCCCAGCAGGTCTATGATATTTTCTCCCAATTGTCTGATTATCCACAATTATCTGGGTGTCTGCAATCTGTGCAATCTGTAGCCATTCTCTTCCCTGGGCCTCAGTTTTCCCATCTGTGAACTGAAGTGGTTAAACTCAATGATCTCAAGGTTACCCAGCTGGGCATGGTGACACATGCCTGAAGTGGGAGGTAGAGGCAGGAAAATCAGGAGTTTGAGGGCAGCCTGAGGTTGGTGAGACCAGTCACAAGCAAACCAGAGGGCTGTGTCTAGGGATGTAGCTCAGCTGGTACAGTGTTTGCCTAGGATGCACTAAACTCTCAGTTCAATTCCCACAATCTTCATAAACTGAGCCTGGTGACCCTTGACTCCAATCCCAGCATTTAGGATTAGTGAGTGTGAGTCCAGCCTGAGATGAATCAGATTCTGTCTCAAAATAGATAGATAGATGATAGATAAATAGATGATAGATAGATAGATGCTATGAAGAAAAATAGATGTGGACTAGATTTAAAGCTTTAGATAGCCCTAAGTGCTATGAAGGAAAATGTTAAGTGGTTCTGAAGTATCGAGGAGCGCAGAAGCTCCCTCTGGGAAGGAAAAGTAGGTACAGAGGTCCCAGGACAGGAAAGAGCTTGCTACATTTAAAGGCGGCCATAGTAGCTGACACACGATGACTAAGGAAGAAAGGAGTTGAGAATATGGGGAGAAAGAGGACAGGACACTGGGCCATTTTGAGGAAGCTGAATGAAGTGGAGGTCTTCCTGGGCTTAGTACACTTGCCTCTCTGATGGTAGTGTTGACCTGAGCAGTGCCTAGGTGGCCTGAGTTTTTATGTATCTAATGTAGTGTTGTGTGGATGTGTATACCATATTTATGTTTGTGCAGGTAATTACAAAGGCCAGAGAGGACAGGCATCAGGATCCCCCAGAATTGGAGTTACAGCCAGTTTTGAGTCACCAGACCTGAGTCCTCTGCAAAAGTAGCCAGTGCTTTAAAATGCTGAATCATCTATCCAGCCCCCCTTCCCCCACCCCCAATTTTTTTTTCAAATATCTTACCATACTTTTAGCCCAGAGGGGGGAAAACTCCAGATGTGGTAGCACAGAACTATAAACCCTTGATGATTCTTATATATGACCCTCACAACAGGCTCAACTACCAGGATTGCTTTTTTTTTTTTTTTTTAATTCAGCAGGTGATAGAGTCACATGCCTTTAATCCTAGCACTTGGGAGGCAGTGGCAGGCAGAATGCAGTGAGTTGGAGGCCTGCCTGGTCTACAGAGCTAGTTCCAGGACACCCAAGTCTACACAAAGAAACCCTGTCTCAAAAAAACCAACAAACGGTGTGTGTGTGTGTGTGTGTGTGTGTGTGTGTGTGTATGGGGATCAGAGAACAATTTGGGGGAGTCTGCTTTTCCCTCCACTGTATAGGGCATGAGGATGGAACTCAGGTTGTCAATCTTGGCAGCAAGTCCTCCAGACCTCCAAGATTTCTATTAGATGGATCTTGTTTACCTTTGAGGACAAGGATGCCAGAAACCAAAAGATCCTCAAGTAGATTGGTCAAAATTATTTCATCTAAGAAGGCTGCCAGGGTTACTGCCAGACTACCTCCAACTTCATTAGGATTTCATCTACATGCTAAATGGCACACTGTCTAATGTCTTGACAATTGGCAATTGTCATAGCAACGACTGCAAAGAACCACAAAAAGAGGGAAAAGAGAGCTGGAGACCTAGCATAGAAGGAAAAGTACATGCCTTCCAAATATGAGGACCTGAGTTTGATCCAAAGGACCTAGAGGGGGAAAAAATCCAATGTGGCAACAGAGAATTGTAATGCCAGCACTGAGCAGGCAAAGACAGGTGCATCTCTGGGACTTAAAGACCAGCCAGCCTAAACTATTTGATGAGTACCAGGCCAAGTAAAACACTGTCTCAAAAACCAAGGTGGTACCTGACAAACAACACTTGAGGTTGACCTATGACCCCTATAAACAAGCATAAGCACACATGCATAGGCATCCACACACAAACACTAAGTCTGGGGAACAAACGCCAAGTGTTTAGTGCAGTCTTATACCCTCAGCACTTAGGAAGTAGATTAGAAGTTCAAGGTCATCCTCAGTTGTACAGCGAATTTCCAGTCTGGTCTGAGCTACGTGAAACCAGACTCTCTCTTCCCAAATAAAAAGGAAAAAAAAAAAAAATGAGGGGCTGGAGAGATGAATTAGTGGTTAAGAGCACTTGTTCTTGCAGAGGACCTGGGTTTGATTCCCAGCACCCATGTGGTGCCTCACAGCCATCTGGTATCCTAGTTCCAGGAGACCCTGTGCCCTTTGTGGTACATAAACATACATGCAAGTAAAACACTCAGACATATTTTTTAAAAAAAGAAGTTGAAATTGATTGCTTCATGCTGTGTGCAGAATGCTCATTTTCACATTTAATCCTCCTATAGTAAGACAAGGTAGAAACCAAAACTATCCCATTGTGCTGATGTGAAAACTGAGAGCCAGGAAGATCACAGGTAGAACTTGCCTTCTAGCCTTTGCCATTAGAGTTGAGTTCTTCTTCAGGCTGAGGCAGGGGAATGCTGTCGAGTTATCTATTGATAAAAACTAGTCATGTGACACTAGCCATCTCAGATTCAAGAAGACTGGATATAGACATCTCCCATATATATATATATATATATATATATATATATATATATATATATATATGCACATATATATATATATATATTTTAAACTTTTTTACTTTAATTCATGTGTAAAAGAAAGTGTTCTGTCAGGCCTGGGAAAGTGTCTTAGTGAGTGGTTAAGAGCATTGCTGCCCTTCCAAAAGACCATAGTTCAACTCCCAGCACCCATGTGGTAGGTTCTGGGGAATCTGATACCTTCTTCTGATTGATGTAGGCACCCAACATAGACATGCATGCAGATTAGACACTTATACACATAAAACAAGGCCAGCCAGGTCTACAGAGAGAAAGAGCTCCAGGACAGCTGGAGCAGTTACACAGAGAAACCCTGTCTCTAAAAAACAAAACAAAACAAAGCAAAGAGTGTTTGTCTACATGTATATGTATGTGTAACATACATGGTTGTTAGCCACCTTGTGTGTACTGGGAATTGAACCTGGGTCCTATGGAAGAATGGCAAGTGCTCTTAACCTCGAAGCCATCTCTCCAGCTTATGTTCTTCTTTTTTTGCTTCTTTTACTTTGAGACAACTCACTAAGTTTCTCAGGTTGACCTTGAGCTTGCTGTGTAGTCCTGGAGTCCCTGAAATTTCTATCCTTCTGCCTCAGCCTCCCAAGTGTGGACCAGCCTTAGACTTCATCTCTTGATGAAAAACACTGAAATCATATTTTACAGTCTGGTGCCGGGAAGGATGGAACTGTGGCCATATTTGAAACATTACATCATATTAAGTAATCATATATATGGAACTGTTTAAAGAAATTATGCCACAGCCAAACACAGATTTTTTTCTTTGAGGTGTATGTGTGTGTGTGTGTATTTGTACCAAGGGAAGTATTTGTGGAAAGCTGAAGACAATACTAGTATTATTCCTCACATGTCATTTTTTTCTTTGAGACAGGGTCTCCAAATCACCTGAAACTTGCCTGCTGACTGGCCAGCAAGCCCCAGGGACTCACCTATCTCTGCCTCCTCATCGCCAGAATGAAAAGCATAAAAACATCACACTTGGTTATTTTAAGTTTTATTAACTTTTATTGTGTGTGTATTTATTTTATGTGCCTGTATTTATGTGTACCCTGGGTGTGTCTGATCCCAAGGAGGCTAAAGATGGTATCTGATCCCTGGAACTGAAGTTACAGACAGTTATGAGCCACCATGATGGTGCTGGGAACCCAACCTGGGTCCTTGGCAAGAGCAACAGCAAGTGCTCTTAACAGTGCCACTAAGCCATCTATCTCTCCAGTCCCTCATACCTGGCTGCTGCTGCTGCTGCTGCTGCTGCTGCTGCTGCTTCTTCTTCTTCTTCTTCTTCTTCTTCTTCTTCTTCTTCTTCTTCTTCTTCTTCTTCTTCTTCCTTCTTCTTCTTCTTCTTCTTCTTCTTCTTCTTCTTCTTCTTCTTCTTCTTCTTCCTTCTTCTTCTTCCTCCTCCTCCTCCTCCTTCTTCTTCTTCAATACATTGGCTCTGAGGATGGACTTTAGCTTCTCATGCTTAGGAGGCTCCTTCTTCATTGACTGAGCTGGTTCTCCAGCCTGAGGACTCATAGTTTTGACAAAATACAAGATGCTTTTCATATTTTGACTCATGTAGTCATAACAGGAGTCCTGTGACTCTTCCTGTGAAGACCAAAAGAGTTTAACTAATTTGTCCCAGGTCACATCAGCAAATCACAGTATTAAGTAAAATGAGGATATCTTGGCATGGAGAGCTGACTCTGATGTACTGATGGATGATAAAAAGCAATAAGGAAAAAATAATAGTGAATTGCCCACATTGGAAAAAGTGCTGGAGATAAATCTCAGATGTTGAACACTTGTCTGCCATGCACGCGCCTGAGTTCAACTCCTAGTGCTAGAGGAAGAAAAAGGAGGAGGAGAGAGGATGAGGATGTTTGTTTGGGGATGATGGTATACCACATGCTATAATCCCAGCACCTGGGAGGTTGAGGCAGGATGATTGCTTACATCCAAGGCAATCCTGGACAACAAAATGAGTACTAGGCTAGCCAAAGCTACATAGAGCCTGTCCCCTCTGCCCCCCCCACACCCCAGCCAGAAGAAAAAGTAGTTCTATGTGAGCTGTAGAAGGGTGCAGGAGGGTTTGCCACCAGCAATTAATGGAGCCTATCTGAAATGGAAAGATGAGGAAACTCTCACTTGCAACATCCCCCTGTGTATTGTTCGATTTTTAAATTTTATTTATTATTTTGAGACAATGTCTCACTGTATATCCCTGACTGGCCTCAAACTTGCTATATTGACCAGACTAGCCTTAAAAATCACAGAAATCTATTTGCCTCTGCATCTCAAGTGCTGGATTAAAGGGTTATACCACCATGCCTGGCTCTTATCTTATTTATCTTAAATTATCATTATTATATTCACTTACTTCATGTGTGCACTAGTGCTGCAGGGTTTGTTATAGTGCAAACATAGAACTCAGAGGACAACTTCTGGGACTTGGTTCTCTCTTTCCAGCATTTGGACCCCAGGGGTTGAACTCATATCATTAGGCACCAGCCAAAACTGTCTGACTGGCTCTGTTTGAGGTTTTTTTCTTTTTTTTTTTTAATCAAACATGAATTTTACTTCTACCACCCCATAAAAATTAAGTGTTTAATATTGCTGATGTTTGCTTGTTTGTTTTTACAGTACTGGGGATTGAACCCATGGTTCTGTGCATTCTAGACAGGCACTCTACCACTGACCCTATAAAGTACTCAGAGATGTCTTTTGTCAGGTGTGGTATCACAGGTCTTTAAACCCAGATTTTTGGAGACAGAAGCAGGTGAATCTGTGAGTTCAAGGCCAGCCTTGACAGTCAGGGCTACATAGAGAAACCCTTTCCCCTCCTCAAAAAAAAAAAAAAAAAAAAAAAAAAAAAAGACAAAAAATGAAAAATATTTTTCAACTTGCCCCCCATCTCTGTCTTTTCTGCTTGGTTTTTACTTTGGTCAGTTTTCCCTTTTTTGGCACCACACCCCTAGCCCTTATCAATTCTGGCCTGAAGCTTCCTCCTTTGTGGGTCACCCTTGCACAGGGCTGGAGGATAGTTTGCTAAGTGCCATGTTCTGTTCTTGCTTAAGAGTTTTCAGTAATAGCTGAGCATCACATCACATGCCTGCCATCCCTGCATTTGGAAGGTGGAGACAGGAGGATTAGGAATTCAAGTGCTGCTGTGAATAGAAAATCCACACCCTTTGGCCGGGTACACAGTTTGTAAATGTGACTTCAATTTGGCTGGATTCCATCACTGTTACCTAATAATGGTAGAAACATGGACAAGTTATTTAACCTCTCTGGGCCTCTGTTCCCATAACTGTTAAAAAAAGCATAGTAGGAAGAAGAGGCATATTTTATGGCCAGTTAAATTGTTTAGCGACTATTCATTCTCTCTCAACTGGGGGGCAGCTGGCACTTCCTGTCCACAGGCTGGCCCAAGTGACTTGATTATACACAAAATGACCAGACGAACATTATAGCTTAGGACTTAGGAGTTCTTCGCGTTCAAAGTACGCTACAGCACACTGAGACTCCAAGCTCTCAGGAGGCTGAGGCAGGATGATCACCAGTTCCAGGACAGCCTGGGCTACATAGCCAAACCATTAAAAAAAAAAAAAAAAAAAAAAAAAGAAAGAAAGAAAGAAAGAAAGAAAAAGAAAAGAAAAATGGGAGTTTTATTTGCTCTGCTTTAAAACAGTTTCAGTAAACAAGATAAAAACTGTTCAGTGAGGGATGGTGGCGCACACCATTAACCCTAACTCTAGCCTTTAATGGCTGAGCCATCTCTCCAGTCCAGCAGGTGGATCTCTGAGTTCAAGGCCAGCCTGATTAGCTAAGTAAGTTCCAGGACAGCCAGGACTGTTACACTGAGAAACCCAGCCTCGGAAAACAAAACAAAACAGGCAGACAGACAAACAGTAGAATTGTTTGTACTTTAATGTTTGATTTGATTAAATTTGGTAATTTGACCCCAAACATTCTCTAGCTAGCTGAGGCTGGCCTTGAATTTCTGATCCTCCTGCCTCTGTCTCCTGTCTTACAAGCTCTGTATCCTGTGTTACAAGCGTGTACTACTCCTGGCTTAGTAATTGGTTTTGAGACCATGCCTCCTCATGTAGCAAGCTGGCTTCAAATTGGTTTGTGCTGAAGATAGTGACCGTGAACTTATGATTCTGCTGTGCCTAAGTCCTGCTGCGCCTAAGTTCTGGAGTTACAGCTCTTTACAGCACAAATCTGACTTCTTTCACATCTTAACTCCTGTGGCTGGCTTTGTTATTTTTAAAGATATGTGTGTGTGTGTGTGTGTGTGTGTGTGTGTGTATTTTTTTTTTTTTCCTTGTGTACCATGTTCTACCTGCATGTATGCCTGCAGGCCAGAAGAGGGCACCAGTTCTCATTACAGATGTTTGTGAGTCACCATGTGGTTTCTGGGATTTGAACTCAGGTCTTTTGGAAAAGCAACCAGTGCTCTTAACCTCTGAGCCATCTTTTCAACTCCTACTGGCTGGTTTTGTGTGTCAATTTGACACAAGCTAGAGTCATCAGAGAGGAAGGAGGCTCAGTTGAGGAAATGCCTCCATGAGATCCAGCTGTAAGGCATTTTCTCATTTAAGTGATCAATGGGGAAGGGTCCAGCCAAAATGGTGGATGGTACCATCCCTGGGCTGAGCAAGCCAGGGGAAGCAAGTCAGTAAGCAAGTCAGTAAGCAGCAACCCCCCATGGCGTATGCATCAACTCTGGCCTTTCAGATTCCAGCCCTGCTCTAACTTCCTTCAATGATAGACTATGATCTGGAAGTGTACGCCAAATAAAATCTTTCCTCTCCAATTT
The DNA here is from genome assembly GCF_943737965.1 of Phodopus roborovskii. Lineage (NCBI taxonomy): Eukaryota > Metazoa > Chordata > Mammalia > Rodentia > Cricetidae > Phodopus > Phodopus roborovskii. The sequence goes on from NW_026125264.1 coordinate 3,448,267, forward strand.
GCTTTTTGCTCAAGGTGTTTTGTTGCAACATTAGAAACACTAAGACAAGGAACAAACAGAACAATAAAGATAAACATATACTATGAACTTTAATACACAAAACACAAAGGGAGAGTGGTGGGATGCCATGGTTTGCAGAGGCTGCGTGAGTTAACTTGCACAGCTGACTTGTGAGGGAAGCTCTGAGTCAAAGGAGTGTGAATCAATGCTTGTTCCTGCATGAGCCTGTGTATGCAGACACCCAGCATGTAGAATGTTGTCTGCTCCTATAGTCAGTGAGTGGAATTTTGCCTGGGATTCCCTCTGCCCCCCACCCCTTTCCCAGTCTTCCATTCCTTCAAGCTATCTCTGAACAGGGCAGACTCCATTAACACTTAGTGGATGGTAGGAATATTATGTGGTGGTGAGACTTTAAGCTGAAGCCCTATAGGCTTCACAGTAGCTATGTCCACCCCCTGAGAGAGAGTGTATGTGTGTATGTGTGTGTGTGTGTGTGTGTGTGTGTGTGAGAGAGAGAGAGAGAGAGAGAGAGAGACTTGTCAGAGAATACCTTTTGAGAGTCAGTTCTCTTATCTACCCTATGGATCCCAGGGATAGGACTTGGGTTGATAGGCTTGGGTTGTTGTCTTGACCTAATGAGCCATTTCACCAACACACACACACACACACACACACACACCTCCCTCCAGGCTGTCATCATACTGGATACATAATTAAAGATGACTCTGCTGCTTAGTTTTTTGTCAACTTGCTATAAGCTAGGGTCATCTGGGAAGGGGAACTTCAGATTGACCTGTAGGCAAGCATATGGGCCATTTTCTTGATTAATGATTGATGTATGTGGGCCCATCCTATTTGTGAGTAGTGACACATGTGGACAAGTAGTTCTGGGGTGTTTAAGAGAACGGGTTGTGCAAGCCACAGGAAGCAAACAGTAATGGCGTTCCACCAGTGACTTCTGCTTCAGTTCCTGCCCTGACTCCCTCAGTAACAGACTGTGATTTGGGTTTGTAAGAAAAATAAATCCTTTTCTCCCCCAAGTTTTCCATTCCAGTGTTTATCATCACAATAGAAAGCAAAATGGGGCTGGGCAGTGGTGGCACCCCTTTGGTCCAAGAACTCAGGAGGCAGAGGCAGGCAGATCTCCGTAAGTTCAAGGATAGTCTGGTCTACAAAGCTACACAGAGAAACCCTGTCTGGAGAGAGAGAGAGAGAGAGAGAGAGAGAGAGAGAGAGAGAGAGAGAGAGACTAGGTATGGCATTGGCTTTTGAAACATCAAAGCCCACTTCCAGGGACATACTTCTTCCAACAAGGCCACACCTCCTAATCCTTCTAATCCTTTCAAACAGTGTCACAAGCGTTCAAATATATGAGCTATGGGAGTGATTCTTATTCAAACCACCACAAAAGTAAACAATAAAAGACAGGGGATGTAGCTCAATGGTAGACTGTATATATGCTTGGCTAACAAGTTAGGATAAAATCATATGGAAATGTTCTGACACAACATTGGGCAAGTGTAAGGAGTAAGGTTTTCCTGCCCTCCGCCTGGTCTTGTCCTGCCGCCGTGCCAGCCCCAATTAACACACTGAGACTCTGTATTTGATATTATGCTGTTGGCCAGGTACTAGTTTCTTATGGGCTAGCTCTGTCTTCATTATTAACCCATTCCTATTAATCTATGTATTTCCACGTGGTCTCATCTTACCGAGAGCCGGAGTCCTGCTTTCTCCAGACTCTCCATCTTGACTCCTCTTTACTCCTTCCTCTTTCCTCCTTGTCTCCTAGTCCCTCCTATCTTGCTTTCCTATTGGCCAACAGTGCTTTATTCATTAACCAGTATGAGAAACATATACAGAATGGCATCTCCCATCAGGCAGGTGTGGCAACATAGCCGGGAGGACACAGCTCTCTGAACGAATACACAACTGCAGGCAGAATACCCTGTTGGCAGCGTGGCACCACAGCTGTGTGGCTTTGGTAGTCCTTTTGTGGCAAGTTCTGAACCAAGCATGGCCCAGCCTGCCCCAGTTGTCATAGGTTAAATATTTGTGCCCCCAAAGACATGCCAAGACTGAGCCCCTAGAGTAATGGATGGTATTGGGGGGCAGAGCCTTTGGGAAGTGACTAGGAATATGGGCGAGGTCCTCAGGATCAATGCCCTCATAAAAGAGGCCCAAATACTAGTGAGGATGGTGGATATATTATTAAACTAGAAGAGCTGGCAAACACTAGTTTGGCTAGTTCCTGGACTTAAATTTGTAGCCTCCAGATCTGTGAAAAATACACATCTCTTGTTAAGACAGGCAGGGTAGCTCAAATCTGGGATTCTAGCTAGCCAGGGCTCCATAGTAAGACCCTGTCTAAAAAGAAGGAAGGACCAGCCTTTGGTGGTGCACACCTTTAATTCCAGCACTTGGGAGGCAGAGGCATGCTGATCTCTGTGAGTTCGAGGCCAGCCTGGTCTACAGAGTGAGATCCAGGACAGGCTCCAAAACAATAGAGAGAAACCCTGTCTCAAAAAACCAAAAAAAAAAAAAAAAAAAAAAAAAAAAAAAAGGAAGGAAGAAAGAAAAATTCCTAGGCCCAAATCCTTAAAGATGAAGTTTCAGTGAAAACTTTACTTTTGGGGGCCTTGAGGGCCCTGGCAAATATTTGTGCTCCTGATGTCCTCCTGCCATATGCCCAGGACAACCCCAGCCCTGGGCACCTCCCTACACTCTCCCTGTGACTGCCCTTTGTCCTGTTAAACACTACAAGCATGTTTAGAAGACATAGCACTGAATGCTGGGCTCCAATGTTAGAGACATGGCAGCCTGTTTGGTAAGTCTCTGCCAGAAATCCTGAGAAGGGACTGGGGGTGTGGCTCAGTGCCAGAGAACTTGCCAAGTGTGCAGGAAGGCCTGGGGCAATCCTTAGCTCAGATACACACAAAATCAGCCGTCCTATCTCAGTTTTAGATCCAGCCACTCACTGGCCTGCTGGGTGGACTTGTGTGAGTCCTGTCACTTTGCAAGAGCCCCAGTTTTCCCTCCAGAGGAGGAAAAGGAGACGATAATTGCCTCATAGAAGAAAGTCACTCACGGGGGGGGGGGGGGGTGGAGGTGGGGGGGTAGGGGTGAGGGGGACAGAATCTCCAGAAGTGCCTCTCTTCTATGCTAGCGACACTGGTGATCTGGTGAACACCTCAACATTGTTGTATAGCTCAGGATTTCATGAGAACAACAGACAGATGTCAGATGACAGCAGCAATGAAGTTAAGGTGGGAAGGGGTCATAGGGCAAGCCGGGGTCCCCTGAAGAATGTAGTCAGATGTTCCTGGAGCAGCATTTGATCAGAGCACTGACTGAAGCAAAGGACTGAGCCATGAGAGCACTGGAGGGAGAGAAGTCAAGGAAGAACAGAGACACCAGCAAATAGAGGCTACTGTAGTCGAGAACAGGCTCTGTGTTGCTGAGAGAAGGCGAGGAAGCTGTGGAAGCTGACAGGAGAGAGTGATGGAGAGGAAATAATAGAGCAAGGAACAGGACAGGCTACACTGTGTCATATCCACTGAGCCCTCCTACCCTGGATGTGCTTGCAAGTGTCCATACAAATATCCCAGGCCTGGGATAATTGGAGCAGTCATGTGCCAGGCATGCTGCAGTTCTGATGAAAGACCACCAGGTGGAGACTCTGGGTCGTGTTTCTGCCTTGTAGATGGTTGACCTGGGGCTTTGTTAACACAGAAACTGCGTTGGCCCCTAGTGTCTGACCTGGAAAAAAATCTGTTTGAGGAATCGCAGGAGAAGAGTTCAGGAAACCCACTTGGAGAATCTTGGATTGGAGTCTGAGGCAGAAACTAGAGGCATTTTTCCAGTCACCTTATTGGAGCTGTCTGACTCAAATACTTGTCTTGCTGTTATTTCTGTCTGTCTCTCTTGGCTTTGTCCCTCTTTCATTTTATTTTTGTGTGTATGGATGCTTTGCCTTTTTATATCTGTGCCAACGGCATGACTGTGGAGGCCAGAAGAGGGTTCTGATCCGTGGAGACTGGAGTCACAGCCAGTTGCCAGCTGTTATGTGAAAATTGAACCTGAATCCTCTGGAAGAGCGGGATCAGTTAGTGCCCTTAACTCCTAAACCATCTCTCCAACCTCTTTATTCTATTTACTTGTTTGTTTGTTTGTTTATTTATTTATTTACTGAGACAAGGTTGGCCTGGAATTTGCTATGTAGATCAGGCTGGCCTGAAACTCACAGGGATCTGCCTGCCTCTGACTCCTGGGTGCTAGGATTAAAGCTGCTCACCACCTGCCCAGCTCTCTGCCCGTTTATATGCAAAGTAAATTTGGTGGCCTGCATTTGAATCTTGGAAACCACATGGTGGGGGAAGACAACCAACTTCTGCAAGTTGTCCTCTGACCTCCACAGACTTGCTATCACACACACACACACACACACACACACACACACACACACACCACTAAAATAAGTACATGAAAATTAAAAGAAAAAAGATGAGAACAAGAACCTTTTCTATACAATGATTGGCAGTTAGAAGTATCTAAGACCCTTATCCTAATGACACTGCCTCCTCTTTTGTAATAGCTGTCCCCAGCCTAGCTGGGACCAGAAGGTCTTCAAAGGATAGGCAGATGCACTAGAAACACAGGGAGGGGTTGCCAAGTAGTGTTAGGAGGGGCAGATGGGAACAGGTGTGGGGGTGCAGGACAGGATCTCCAAGCTATAACTCGTGGGGGGGGGGGAGGGGCAGGGCAGAATCCTCAGGCTGCCACTCATGGGGAGCAGGGTAAGGACAGAGTCTCCAGGCTGCCACTCAAGAGCAGGAACTGTACGTAGGCTTTGGGCTATCAGCCTTGAGAGCTCTGTGATCAATGCCTACACAGTATTAGGATTACAGGTGTGTGCAACCACACCCAGCCTTTAACACTCACTTTTCAATGAAAAACAAACAAAAACCTGACACTCAGAGATGTGGAGTAGCAAGAGGAAGACTTCTTTGTCTGCCAGCAGCAGAGCTGGGGATGGAACACAAATGGTCTGTATCAAAATGGCCTCCTGGACCCTTAGGTCACTCAGATCAGAACCAGAGAAAGCCCTGGAGGGACCTGCATCTCTGTAGCAACCTGGCCTGGCTTCTGTGCTTCTGATGTCACCTGGCATGAGCTGGAGGTGAGGAGGAGCCTATAGTGGGATGCTAGGCCTGAGAGAAGCTTAGCCCACCCCAGGGAGATTGGTAAAGGGGGTGTGAAAGGAAGAGCCCTTCTCCTCGGAGCTGAGTTCAGTGATAAAGGACACAGGAGACTGGCCCCAAACTGTAACAGAGGAGAGAGGCTGGGTGGATGAGACATATGCGTGGGAGAAAGCAGAGTTCTGCTCTCAAAGGATGGGATTGGGATGGCAAGGCCCTCACCTTGGATTTCATGTCCCAGATCACAGTTTGTCCAGCTTTGATGAGTGACAGGACTAGGAGCTGTGCAAAGGGTTTGCTTGATAGGTGCTGGGTCTAGTGTGATAAGCCCAGGTCCAGGGTAATGGTAGGACATGCATTTATCATTCAGCTCTTGTCTGTGGGTCTGTGGGTGGTATGTAGTCTCCAGGCTGGACTCCCAGAAGGAAACATTCTCCACGGACAGAGCCTGACTCCTTCAAGCAGTCTCCTTTAGCCTGCACAAAATGGACAAAAAGACAAGTCTGGAAATGTAGTTGGTTACTAGCCTATGCCTAGGATGCACAAAGCCCTGGCTTCAATCCCAGCATCACCTAAACTGAGTGTGGTAGCAAATGACTAATCTTAGCATTTGGGAAGTGGAGGCAGGGGGATCAGAAGAAGTTCAAGGCTACATAGGGAGTTCAAGACCAGCCTGGGCTACATAAGATCCTTTCTAGAAACCAAGGTTCTATGTCATCTTTGGCAACATAGTGAGTTTGAGGCCAGCCTAGAAGATCCCGAGGGGAGGGGGATGACAGTATTTCTGTCACTTTGATACAGGGAGGGTTTCTCTCAGCAGATGCCATTGGATCAGAGACCAGAAGAAGGGGGAAGGCAGCAGCTGTGTGCATCTAGATGAAGTGTTTCAGACAAAGGGAGCAGCCAGGGCCAAGTCCCTGAGGCAAGAGAGGTCTTAGCAAAGAGGGAGAAGGGCAAGACACTGTTGCCCTGTGGGTGGAAAGGGACTGATGGAAGATGGCAGGGCTGGGACTCAGGGAGGGTAGATTATGGGATACCCCTTTACACCGTGTGAATATATTTCACTGTGATTGGGTTAATAAAGAAGCTGACTGACCAACAGCACAGGTAGAGATTAGGCAGGACTTGCAGAAAAGAAAAGAGCATGAGGAAGAAGAGGAGAAGGCTTTCAGAATCACCAGGAGATACCGTGAGAACGAGGTGAACTTGTGGTACTGAGAAAAGACATGGAGCCATGTGGCAGAGTATAGAAAAGAAATGTGGGTTAATTTAAAATGTAGCTGGGTAGTGGCACATGGCTTTAATACCAGCACTTGGGAGGCAGAGGCCGGTGGATCTCTGTGAGTTTGAGGCCAGCCTGGTCAACAAGAGCTAGTTCCAGGACAGGCTCCAAAACCACAGAGAAACACTGTCTCGGAAAAAAAAATTTTTTTTATTTGTTTGTTGTTGTTATTTTTTCAGATAGGGTTTCTCTGAGTAGCTTTGGTGTCTGTCACAGAACTCCCTTTGTAGACCAGGCTGGCCTCGAATTCAGAGATCTGCCTGCCTCCGCCTCCTGAGTGCTGGGATTAAAGTCGTTCCCAAGGAAGCTGTCATGACTGTCTGTGAGCACAGCCCCTTGGTCAACAAGCTGAGGCACTATGGACCAAAGGAAGCAAAAAGTGTAGATTTGGAGGTAGCACGCACCTGCAATCCAAGCCCTGTGGGGGAGAAGGGAGGGATAAGTCTCAAGCCTGTCCTCAGCTATCCAATAGGTTCTATAGAACACTGTGGGCCACAAGAGACTCCAGTCTCAAAAAATACACAGAACTATTATTACAAATAGCCCAGGCTGGCCTTGAACTCATTGAGTAGCTGAGAATGACCTTAGATTTCTGCCGCTCAGTCTCCATGTTCCATGTGCTGGGATTATAGGCAGGCAACACCAGCTCATCTGGTTTTAGTCTTTGGAGGAAGTGGTCTTTGGGGTGGCACCTCATTTTTTACTGATGTATTTAAATTTGTTCGTGTGGGGGGGGTGGAGCAGAGGAAAACGTCTGTTTTTTCCTTCTACCACGTGGGTTCTGGGGACTGAACTCAGGTTGTCAGGCTTGTTATCAAGTGCTGCTCTGGGTCCATTTACCCACAAGTCATCTCTCTGTCTCCCTCCGCTGTTTTAAGTTTTTTAAGCGAGGTGAAATTCATATACTATAAACCCACCAAATATACAAACCAATGTTGTGTAGTTAGCTCCTAAGGCTGGGTAACCATATCTCTATCTAGTTCCAAGATGTTTCCCTCACCCCTAGAGAAAGCACCATGCAATTAGGTAGATAGCATTTTAATCTTCTTTTTGCAGAAGAATAAACAGAGGCACCAACAAGCAGTCCAGAGCCCCATTTGTTGTTGGGCTGGGGACTGGAGCAAGCTGCTCACAGCATTGGCTGCATCACAAGGGTGACCTGTGACCTGCCTAGGACAGGCTTGAACTCTTCCAAGGGCTGTGAGATGATAGCCCTGAACTGCTCTGGGAAGGGACCATCCGAGGAACATTTGAAGCTGGAAGGGAGAAACAGGTCCGGGGATGTGGGATGCGGTCCCCTTGGTAGCGTTAGTGTGAAGAAAGCCAAAGGAAGAGAAGAGTCAGCAGGCTGAGCTGAGACTCTGCTCCCCTCTTAGGGTGGCACAGCCCAAGAATGGGGCTCTGGGGCCATCTTCCTTTACCTACTAGCTATGCAACCTTGGACAAGACCCTTTCTCAAACTTTTTGCACTTATTTATTCATTTAAAAATTTACATTTTATTTTGTACTTGTACAGATATGCCACAGTGCTCACGTGGCAGTCAGAGGAGTTTGCACAATATAGGTCTTGGGGACAGAACTCAGATCTTCAGTCTTAGCAGCAAGCACCTTTACCAGCTAAGCCATACCATTGGCCCCTATTTTTTTTTTTTAAGATTTTATTTATTATTAAGTGTACAGTGTTCTGCCTATATGTATGCCTGCACATCAGAAATGGGCACCAGATCTCATTATAGATGGTTATGAGCCACCGTGAGGTTTCTGGGAATTGAACTCAGGTCCTCTAGAAAAGCAGTTACTGCTTTTAACCTCTGGGCTATCTCTCCAGCCCCATTGGCCCCTGTTTTTAAAATTATTTTTTAGATTTATTTATTTTGTATGTGTAAAGTTTTTCCTGTGTGTATGTCTGTGTACTCTGTATGTGCAGGGCTCAAGGGAAACTGGCATCGGATCCCCTGGAACTGGAGTTACAGATGGTTGTGAGCCACCATGATGTGAGCCACCATGTGGGTGCTGGGAACGGAACTCACCAAGTGCTCTGTGCTCTTATCTTATCCACAGAGCCATCTCTCCAGCTCCCTTTTGACATTAAAGAATTATTTTATTATTTATTTGTGTGTGTGTGTGTGTGTGTGTGTGTGTGAACACATGCATACAGGTATCCATGGAGGTCAGTAGAAGAAAGCAAATCTCTAAGAGCTGGAGTTACAGAAAGTTGTGTTACCTGGTATCAGTGCTAGAAACCATACTTCACTCCTCTGAAAGAGAATCAAGCATCCTTAGGTACCTACCTGCCTTTCTTCTTTGCTTTTGAAAATTAATTGTGTGTGTGTGTGTGTGTGTGTGTGTGTGTGTGTGTGTGTGTGTAGAGGTCAGAGGACAACTTTCCCTTATTGAGTCAAGGTCTCTCTTATTTCTTTCCACTACTGTGCTGTGTATCCCTTGCTAGCTGGCTGAGGAGCTTCTAGATGATAGTCCTGTCTCTTCATCCCATCTCACTGAAGGAGTGCTGAGGGTACAGACAGGTACTACCACTTTTAAACTTTTTTATATGCGTTCTGGGGCTGTAACCCTGTATGCCATGCTTATGTAGTGAGCAGTTTTTATATAGTGAGCCTCCGAGCCCCCTTCCCCAGGCCCCCACCCTATCCCATCCTCACCCCCACATCTTTGGGGTCTTTGAGACAAGGTCTCACTGCTTGAAACTCTTAATCTTCAGCCTCAGCTGTCACAGTGGGATCACTTGCCTGAGTCACCACACCTGACTCCAGGAGCCTCTTCCATGTAGTTTAAAATGCATTGTAGGCTTTTACACTGAACTCTGGACATGATGTCCAGCTGTTAGCTGACAAACCTAACCTGCTCCTTTGGCAGTTGTGTGGGGCTCAGGGCAGGATAACCCTCACACAGCTGCTCAGGCTCTGCATTGCAGCTGGACCTCAGGCTTGGTCCCCCAGGTGGTGCCCTGTGGCCACCTCTAATATCTACCTGGATTCCCATTCCATACTCCCATTCCTAGCACCCCCTTCTTCTGGCTAGGTTTCTGTGGCAGGAAACCTATCTATCTCTGTCATAGAGTGTTTCAGACTTGGAAGTCAGGACAAGCATGGCCTTAAGAGACAGCCAGGAGCCCCAGGTCCAGGGAGAATTTGCCTGGACTGCCTCAAATCTTCCACAAGGTACACCCCATTCTCTGAATCTATTCTCTCCTCCCTAAACTGGTGGTGAATGAAGCTCTTTGTACTCAAGAAAGTTCAATGGGATCACTTTTCCTTGGACTGGATGGGGGGGGTGGATGACTTCAGGGGGAGGGGACCTCACTGATTTTATATGTACTAAGCATGGTTGCAAGGGTGAGTGCAGGTGGGCCTGTCGCTTGGCTTGCTTTCTGTGTTAGGGAAGTGGGGGAATGGAGTAGCAGAGTTGCAGAGCAGGGTGGAGGTCAGATAGGGGACAGCACTGTGGGGTTGTGTCTGCCTGGCTGGCAGGGCAGGAGCTGGAAGCCTAGAAGAGGTATTCCATCTCTTGGCTGTGGGAAAAACCTCACACATCAAATGCTATGCTGGGCCCTGGCATTTAGATCCCCATTGGAAGAGGGATAGGGAAGGCCACAAGAGCCACCTTCTTCTGGCTTGGGTCACAGAAGACCTTCCTCTGGCAACTTGACCTTACAGGTACCTCTCCCTAGAGGACCAGCCCCTTGATAGACTGGCACTGAGCCCCCTGAGACAGTTGGAGACAGAGAGGATGAGGATAAGCGTGCGTGCCTGTCTAGCGTGAGTGATCCTTGCCCTGGGCCAGGCAGCTGGACTAATGGTCCATTTCCCCTGATCCGAGACCTCTTCTGGGCCCCCAGCTGCCCTGATGGGCCAGGTCACCCCCCTCCCGAAGGAGCCCCTTGTCACTCCCCATTCGGCTTTCCTTGTATTGTGCGAGGCCTGGTTCCTCGAGGAAATGGGGCGGCTGGTGGTGCGGGGGCGGCCGCCAGCAACCCCACCCCCTTCCCCCCATTGTCATTCCTGGCTTCTCCCCGAGCCCCTGTTGCACCCTCTAAAAATAGACCTGCACAAGGAGCAGGCCACACCCTTGAGCCCCTGCTGTGGCTGAGGTTGCCAGGGCAGAAGTGCCCTGGGGACCGAAGCGGCCTTCCGAGTGACCAGGGTCAAGACATGTAATGACTATGTAAGTTTAGACATGGTTTCCCTCTCTCTGAGCCTCGGTGTTAGACAAAGATCTCTACCCTGGGGGCTATGGAGGCTGCTGGGTCAACCAAGGCTAGCTGGGTCAGGAGGTCCCTGTGCTTGTCCGTGTCCTTGAGAACCCAAGGAAGAAGGGTCTGCAGGCGTGTCCCCGTCACAGCCTTGGTGGCTGTTAAGGGACTTCTAGACCCTGGAACCCCCTGGCAGCTGTTTGCTCTCTGGCCTCTGGCATTGGTCAGCTCATAGGAGACCACGAAGCCTAGCAGGGACTCGAACTAGCCTCTGAGGACTGTTTTTTCCGCCTTAAGGCTCTGCCTTGTCTGGTGATTCTGAGGACTTCCGGGCTGGGATTACCCTGCCTTCAGTCCACAAACACATGATTCACCAGAAGGAAGAGGTGTTCGGTAGGGGTTAAGGTCTGGGCTGGGACTGGGTGGCTGGCTGTCCTCAGATGGCTGCATAGCTGCTGCCCTTGGTCCCGTTTGTCATGGTGGTGGCATGTGTCTGTCTGCGCTCTTCCCTTTCTTTGTCCTTTTGGTTTTTAACTATGAAAATTCACAAATACGGATTTCTGTACATTTATTTATTTATTGTGAGTGTTTGTGTGTGCAGATTCACGTGTGCCATGGTTCAAGGGTAGAGGTCAAAGGGCAGTTACGAGAGTCATTTTGCTCCTTCTACCACGTGGATTCTGGGATTCTAACTCAAATCATCATGTTTAACAGCAAGCATTTAACTGCCGAGTCATCTTGCTCGAAAAAATTGATTTGTTTGTTTGTTTTTCAGGTCAGGGTTTCTCTGTGTAACAGCCCTAGCTGTCCTGGAACTAGCTCTGTAGACCAGGCTGGCCTCAAACTCACAGAGATCCTCCTGCCTCTGCCTCCCAAGTGCTGGGATTAAAGGTGTGCAGCACCACTTTAAAGCAAAGTTGGAGTTTATTAAGAACTTTGTTCCAGATTTACATATGGGCATTAAAGGATGATGATGTTCGATGAAGGCATGTGTGCAAGCTTCTCAACAGAGTAGCATTCAAACAAAGATTTAAAATTATGTTTTTTATATTTATTTATTGTGAGGCAAAGTCTCACTATGTACACCAGACTGGCTTCACGCTTGCGGTAATTTGTCCTCCTGCCTCAGACTCCTGAGTGCCAGGAATGTAGGTGTGAACAACTACAGCTGGCTCAGGTTTTTATTGCTGTGTTTCGGTGTTTTTATTTTATTTTAGTTTTTGGTTTTTTGAGACAGGGTTTCTCTGCATTGTTTTGGAGCCTGTCCTGGAACTCACTCTGTAGACCAGGATGGCCTCAATCTCAGAGATTCACCTCTGCCTCCTGGGTACTGAAATGAAAGGCCTGCACCAGCCACATCTACTCTTTTTAGAAGCTGACCTGGGCAGGTGTCTCTGATAAAGTGACATGTGAGCAAAGACTTGAGGAAAGTGAGGGGACAGACTGATCTCTGGGGATATGCTGTGAGGCAGGACTACACAGGACAGGGAAGGAACTATGGCCACTCTAACTGTTGGGATCTCATGGCATCCCATAAGTCCTGAGTCTGATTACAGAAGGAAAAATGAGCTTAATTAGTTTATTTATTTGCTGGCATTTCGGTGCTGGGTAAAGGACCTAGGACTTTGTTCTCTGTCGAAGAGCTACCACCCTCAGCCCTTATTAGCATAATATTAAAGAGAAAGAGTGATGCAGTGATAGGTAAACACCTTCAACAATTTATTTATGAGCATGGTGAGATGGCTCCGTGGTTAAGAGCACTGGATGCTTTTACAGACGTCCTGGGTTTGATTTCCAACATCCACATGGCAGCTCATAATTGTCTGTAACTCCAGTTCTAGAGGATCCCACACCTTCTTTCAGACTCCATGGGCACCAGGCATGTGTAGATTTACATGCAGGCAAAGCACTCATACACATAAAATAAAAATGAGTAACACAAAAAATAAAAAAACACTATTTATTGTGGGGATATTTTGCTTATGATCTAATAAAGCTTGCCTGAAGATCAGAATGCACTAGTCACAGCCATAGAGGCCAACCACACTAGTTAGCCATAGAAGCTGGGTGGTGGTGGTGCACGCCTTTTAATCCTAGCACATAAGACAGGAGCTCAGGGTTTCATGGGACATTCAGTATTCAGTCTTTGGCGTTCAGTCTCCAGCCATGCTGAGGATTCATGGAGACAGGATCTCCCCTTCAGTCTGAAGGAGAGGTAAGAGCTAGTGGCTGGCTGCTTTGCTTATCTGATCTTCACTTTGAACCCCAATGTCTGTCTCTGGGGTTTTATTATTCATACTACAATTTATTGTGTGTAGTATCTGTTTATGTGTTGGTGTACACATGTAAAAATCAGAGAACACCTTATGGTGTAAATTTTCTGTGTTAGACCCTAAATTAACCTGTAAACCTACCCGTCTCAGGACTAGATAATTTCCTGGTATTCTGGGAGTTGTAGTTCTTGGAAAATAACAACAAAGCTTCATGGGAAAGTACAGTGGCCTATATAAGTTTTGTCTATGTAAGCCCCTCCCCTCCCCCAGGTGGTGGTCCTGATCAAATTCCATCTTGTTCAGTATTTAAAATTTTAGTAAAAGCTAGTTTAAATTCGGCCAAAATGGTGGAACCCAGGTTGCCAGTCTCGATTGCAGGTGCCTTTCGGGCTAGCTTCTTTATTAACAGGGATGGCCATTAACTCAGTTAGGAATGACCACTTAGGACGGGTGAGGCTTTGGATTTGATCTTCAACACTCTAGAGTGGAGGAGTGTGGTAGTGCAGGCTTGTAATCCCAGCACTAGGGAGGTGCAAGCAGGAGGGTCACAAGTTCAAGCTCATCCTCAACTACATAGTAAGTTCAAGACCATGCCTCAAAAACTAATCAGGTCTGGAGAAACAGCAGCAGACTCAGGTTTAGTCCTTTTAGTTCTCAGTCCTCATATGGCGGTTCAAAACTACCCCGTGACTCCAGTTTAGGGGACCTGACACCTCTTCTGACCTTGAAGGTGCCTGGATGCATGCGGTGCATATGAATATACACATAAAATAGTTTTTAAAAAACTATCAAGATAGGAGCTGGGAAGGCCGTGGTGATGGTGGTGGCGGTGGTGCACGCCTTTAATCCCAGCACTTAGGATGCAGAAACAGGCAGATCTCTATGAGTTTGAGGCCAGCCTACTCTACAAATCAAGTTCCAGAATAGCCAGAGCTGGCTGTTACACAGAGAAACCTGTCCCCCAAAAAGATGAGGAGTTGGGGCTCAGTACAAACTGTCTGGCACCTGTGTGATGCAATCCACATCGCTTTACTTCTGCCTGACAAAGGCCCTGTCACCTTAATGCAGCTAGCTCATGTTTGCTCTCATCCAGAAGTTGTCACATCCTCACTTAGACATTTGTAAGCATGAAACGGTTTCAAGCTCATGGCTTCAAAGTCGCCTCCAAGTTCACGGAGTCCCTGAATTCGGAACTTTGGGTCAAGATTCCTGCTGAGAAATGAGGCTGTTCATCCAACTAGTCACCCCTTGTTGAAAAATGACCCGGCATCAACACTTCTCCAAGTCTGGCCATGAAATTGAGAACCGGCCGGAGATGGCTCTGGGGTCCTTCTGCCCAGGGAGTCCTGTGCTCTGACCTGTGATCAGGTCATTCCAAAGCTTCTCACTGAATGGTGATGGGGAGCCCTGCCAGCCACGAGCAGGCTGGCAGCTGCTGTCCTGCCCCTGTCATGACCCGCCCAGCCTGCGCCCCCGCAGGGCCCTGGCCAGCACAGCTGTGGATGTGACAGGAGGCTTGGCTCTGATTCACCCAGGCACATTCCTGGCTCAGCCACTGTTTTGGTTTTTTTTGTGTGTGTGACTTTTTCTCCCACACCCCTCCCACCCCTTTCCTCAAAAATGCTGTGTCTTTCCCTAGAGGGCTCCTCTGGGCGGTGCCTCCAGGAGGGAAACAGTCTGGATTTCCTGGAACAGTAGAGCTTGTGAGAGGAGGGGAGGGTTGCTTCTGACAGCCCGGCCAACTCTACCCCAGCATGACTGAGTCTTCTTGCAGAAATAGGGACAGGTGGAGCCTTGGGGGACACAGGGACCCCTGGTCTCAGGGAGATGGCTCCATGGAATCAGAGCCTGATAACTTTTCTTTCAGCTTCGGTGAGAGTTTAGAAATTTGATTATCGGGGCTGGAGAGATGGCCCAGCAGTTAGAGCACTGGCTGCTCTTCCAGAGGACCCAGGTTCAATTTCCAGCACCCACATGACAACTCACAACAGTCTGTAGCTTCCGTTCCAAGGGATCTGACAACCTCACACCAATGCACTTAAGAATAAATAAGTTATATTTTTTAAAAAAACGTGATTATCATGTGCATGTGAGAGTGTGCACTGCCCTACCGTGCAAACAGCAGAGGGATGGATCCCTTTCATGTAATAAATAAGTGCTGATCTCCTGTGTAGCCAGGCAGAGAGGAGAGTGCGGGAAAGATAAAATGGGTGTGGACCCAGAGCTTCTGGGAGCTGCAGTTTCCAGACCCTGACAAAGAGGGAGGGATGTAGGAAGGACATGTGTAGAACAGTGGTTCTCAGCCTTCCCAGTGCTGCTGCGACCCTTTAATAGAGTTCTTCATGTTGTGGTGACCCCCAACCATAGAAGTATTTTTGTGGCTCCTTTATAATTGCAATTTTGCTACTGTTATGAATCATAATGTAAATGTTTATGTTTTCCAGTGGTCATAGGCAAACCCTGTGAAAGGGTCATTTGACCCCCCAATGGGGTCTCAACCCAGAGGTTGAGAACCACTGATGTAGGACAGGTGCAACAGAAAGCAGTCTGGGGTTTTTGTGGGGGACAGGAGAAGGGAACAGATACAGGTAGATCAGAGAAAATCCCTTCCATGGGATCCCACCATAGAAAGGGCAGTAATTAAACCTCTAAAATGACTGGTACTGGGGTAGAGGTGGTGGGCACAGAGTGTTCTGGAAAAGGCAAGTGCCTGGTGTAGCAGGGTCTTCAGTCAGCAAGGAACACAGACACAGCTTCACCTGGTCAAAGTGTGGGATGAGGATTGATGGGGAGCTAGGGCACTGTGTGGAAACTTCTCTTTTTTTTTCTTTTTTTCTTTTTTTTTTAAGATAGTGTCTCATTTAGCTCAGACTGGCCTTGAACTCAGTACATAGTAAAGGATGAACTTGAACTATTGATCTTTCTGCCTCTACCTCCCAAGTCCTGAGATCACACCACATTTAGTTTACACAGTGCTGGGTGAAAAGTTTCTGCACCCCAATAAGCCTCTACCAATGCAGCAATCCAAATCAGACACATCAAACCGAATTAGAAGAGGCCCAGGTTTAATGGATAAAATACTCCTGGATGACTTTCCAGCACCTCAGAGACCAAAACACATCTGTTTGGGGTGGGGGTGGGGACAGTTTAAATACCCTGTGGGGAGTGGTCTTGAGCAGCCCTGGGGAGGGGAGGGGTGGCTGTTTGGCAGGTTCCTGAGGGGGCAGGGTCTTAGGGGAGAGAGAGAGGTGGGGCTTCCATCTAATCATCCCAGACTCTTTGGGCATGTGGGTGCCAGGAGCTGGGGGGGGGGGTGGAGCTTTCACCAGAACACTGGGGATTGAAACCAGGCTTTCTGCATGCTAGGCAAATAATTTACCAACTGGGCTACATCCCTAGCCTGGGAGCTACTCTTTAAGAGTCTTGGACCAGTGGAGCCACACAATTGGGTGCAACCTCTGTGGGAAGAGGCAAACGTAGCCTTGAATCCATGTTAGGACAGTGGCTGCTTAGATTCTGGGGACATGTGAGGTTATGGCCTGAGTTGGGGATACCCTTGGGTTTTCCTTGTCCCTTTTCAATTATGAGCACATGGCTAGATTTAGAAGAGCTTTTGGGGTGAAGGAAAGAAAGCCTGGGAGCAAGGAGCTGGGGAAGGCCATCCCTAAGAACTCTGAGGGCCTTGGGGTAAGTGCCTTCCTCTTCTCCGAACCCCACCCACCCCAGTCCCAAGCCCAGTTTCCTAACCTGTGAGGACTCAGCAAGTTCTGACCCTGCCAGGGATGGCAAAGTGTGTCATGTATGAAGTGTCCAAGATCATGACACTACACTAGAACTTTTGGTGGCTTTCTCTTGTTCTCAGATAAAGGGAGGGAGCCCAGGAGTGTGGAGGGTAAGGGTTCCTCAACCTTTACATCTTCCAGACCACCTGTGTCTTCCTCAGTAACTGACAATGACTTTGCTGTAGCCTCTGAGCCTTTCTATTTTGACCTTTCCCCTTGGCTTAGGAAACTCACTCCACACCTGCACACTAGCCCTATCTCACAGGGCCCTGACTCTTCTAGTAAGATTTACTACTTTAGTTATTTGGTTGTTTTGTTTGTTTTTTGAGGCAGGGTTTCTCTGTGTAACAGTTCTGGCTGTTCTGGAACTTACTTTGTAGACCAGTCTGGCCTTAAAGGCACAGAGATTTGCCTCCCAAGTGCTGGGATTAAGGGCACGTGCCAGTACTGCCTGGCAATACTGTAGTTCTTTGGCAAAGTTTCCTGAAGTGACCCAATGCAGGTGCTAACTCTATCTCAAGACTGGCTGCTCCACGAGATTGGGAATGTCCTCCAGCATCTAGCCCAGTGCCTGTCCGCTGCAGGTGCTTTATGCAAGCCTATTGGATGAAGGGAGGGACGAATCTTGTTGGCACTCAACAACAAGTGTTCCGCAGTAGTGCCTAGTGGCTTCATCATTGAGGTCCTCCTGCCTTCGCCTACCAGGTGCTGGGATTGAATCACAAACCACCAGACAGATTAGGAACAGAAATTACAGAGAGTTCGGGTAGCCTGCCACATAGCAAAACACAGCCAGAATCAGATGCTCTTTGGGGGAAATCTTGCAGTCCAGGCCCCAGAGGTGGGCAGCTGGAGTTATTCAAGGAGGTGATTGGACCATATGGACAGAGAAGTGTGGGGACCGTGCCCCACCCTTCCCTGTTTTCTCCAAGAAGGCAGTTTGTGACTGTTTTCATCAAGGGCGACTCAGGTGACCTTCAGGTTGGGGCCTAACAGGTCCCAGGGGCTGGCTGGGTGGAGGGCCTGGGCTGGCCCGCTGGCTTCTACTGCCCCTTAGCCCGCCTGCTGGCTTCGCACACAGATTACAACTTCCCCTTCTCGCAGTCTTACGCAGGCTACCTCCGGCCCGCCATTGTCTCATTGTTTGCCGAGGGAAGCTCCTGGAGGAAATTAACCTGCAGCTCACCCGGAGCTGGGAGTTTCTGTACCAATCCCCACAGGGAATGCCTGGGGCGGGGCAGGCAGGGGTATGTAGATGACAATACAACAGGAGGAGATCACAGGCAAACAAGTGTACAAAGCAGGGGCCCTGTCCGAGCTGAGCTGTGTGCCAGGGAACTAGAGAGTTAGGTGCTGGGCAAGGACCTTGACTTTAGGGACCCTGTGCAGGAGCCTCAGGAGCCAGGCAGGTGACAGAAACCTGAAGCCTGTGAACCGAGTCTCAGTATAGTATAGCCCAGGTGACTTTGAAACCTTCCTCCTGTTTCAACCTTCCAAACACTGCGATTACAGGCAAGCAACACTGACCCGGCTTTGGTATTTCTCAAGATGCACATCTGGCTGTCAGGGTGCCCTTGACCCATTGGCATCCACTGGGAAAAGCCATGCTCACTTTTATACATTTTAAATTATATCTTATTTATTTGATGTGCCAGAGGACAACACCAGAGAGTCAGTTCTTTCCTTCTATCATACGGGCCATGTGGGTCTCAGAGATGGAACTCGGGTCATTAGGCTTGACAGTGCATTCCTTTACCGTCTGAGCCATCTCACTGCCCTCCCCTGTGGTTCCGGGGTTGAGCTGTGTACATGCTAAACTAGTGCTCTGCCTCTGAGCTATACCCCCAGCCTTCATGCTGCTACTTATATTTTTTTCCCTTCATTTTTATTTTGTGTGTTTGGGTGTTATGCCTGCATGTGTGTTTGTGTGCTACATGTGTGCAGTGCCTTCAGAGGCCAGAGAGGGCATCAGATTTCTTGGGACTAGAGTTATAGATGATTTTGATCCGCCAAGTGGATGCTGGGGGAATTAAACTCCCGCCCTCTGGAAGAGCAATTAACAGCTGAGCCATCTCTCCAGGCCCTTCATGTTGGTACTTTGACCTTGCTCCTCTGTGGTAACAGTCAGCCCCATGCCATTTTTTCGGTCTCCTTGAAAAAGAGTTTAATTCTTGTTTTAGGTCAAGTTCTGGGACCCTTATATGAATTCATTCAATTAAACATTTTTTTCTGAATTCCTACTGTGTGCCTTTGTCTTCTTGTTGTTTATAAGTCATATGATGTGTATAGATTCATGAGTTATACATTGTGGTATCTCTTATGGGCACAGAAAGAGTCCAAGGAGTTATCATTTAAGTTAAGGCAGGAGATGGCACCAAAGTCTTGGCGAGTTGTGTCTATAGTTGCAGGACCGGTTGAAACATTGAAGGCACCCACTGCCTGTTGTATTCCTTTTCCTTTTTCTCCTGCTGGTTGATAGTCTGGCTTGTGATATAGCCCTGGCATACTTCAATTTATGGCGGCCCTCCTCATTGCCTCCCGAACACTGGGATGTCAAGCCTATGCCACCATATCTGGCTTCAAAGGCCAGTATTTTGTTTTTCAAGATTTATGGAAGTTTTGTCAAAGCTCTGAGTAATTTGAAGGTATACACTTTATTCTACAAATGACTATAAAAAAAAAAAAAACAACTAGGTGTGCTGAAGGTAGACCTGTAATCCTAGTGTTTGAAGGATGGAGGAAGAGGATCAATTCAAGGCTAGTCTTGAGGTAATATGCCTCAGGGGTGGAGATCTTGGATGTGCAAGGCCCAAGGTTCAATCCTTAGCATCACCAACCTCCTCTCCCCCCAAAAGGGTCAGCTTTAGTTACATAGACAGATGAACATTGGCTAGCCTCAAAAAGAAAACAAAAGAAAGTGTGTGTGTGTGTGTGTGTGTGTGTGTGTGTGTGTGTGTGTGTGTGTGTAGATAGCTCAGAGATTAAGAGAAGTAGCTGTTCTTCAGGAGGACTTAGGTTAGATTTCTAGCATCCACATGATGGCTCACAACAATCTGTAACTCACAACTCCAGTCCTGAGAGACCTAACGCCATCCTTTGACTTCCTTGGGCAAGCAGATGTACATGCAGACAAATCATTCATACTTCTAAAATAAAAATAAAGAAAAAAGCCAGGGAGTGGTGGCACAATGCCTTTAATTCAAGCACTTGGGAGGCAGAGGCAGGTGGATTTCTGTGAGTTTGAGGCCAGCTTGGTCTACAGAGCTAATTCCAGGGCAGCCAGGCAGCCAGGGCTGTTATATAGAGAAACCCTATCTTCAAAACCAAATCAAAACCAAAAAGACAAATTGCTTAGGACTGTGTAAAAAGACCAAACTGTTTTAAGGAAGTGGGAACCAGGTCAAAAGCCACCAAGCCCATTGCCTGGTTGGGTCTCAGTAAGTGTCAGATGTTCAAATGTGGGCCAAGACAGGGAAGGAAACTAGGAGGCCTTTGAAAGGGGAGGAAAAGGTTCCTGAAGGTCAGAGCAGATAGGAGGTTCTTGGAGGAGATCAGCTTTTGAATGGTGCAGGGATGTCCAGAAGGCTAGCCTAGGGATGAGGGACCACCCATCATGAGAAGAAAATGGACTTCTAGACAAGGGGATGCAAGCTTGAGAAGATCACTTGTACATGAGCTGTGTTTTCACTGTGAAGTGGACATAACAGTCCCTGCCTCACTTGCCAACAGGTTCCTTTACCTGCTGAGCTATCCATTGCTGTGGTGAAAAGTCAAACCTCTAGTAGGGGTCCCGTGAACCCTAGTAGTCAGTCAAGGCACCTCCAATAGCAGCCTCATTTCCCTGTCTCCCAGAAGAGAGCACTCACAAAATATCAGAGCTGGAAGATCCCTCAAAGACTGTGATGACACACACAATCTATTTGTGCACTGATCAGATGTCATTCATCAATCTATAGCTGACATTTATCTGTTTTTCATACTTTGACAAGTACCAATAATTCATCATCTAGTCCAAAGCCCACTCATCCTTCCCATACCATCTATCCTTATCCATCATCATGAACACAGCACCAACCCACCATCTGTCTACTTGCCAACCTCACCCATCTGTTTCTCATCCATATACCCATTCAGACAGATACCTAATCAGCTATCAGTCTTCCATCTGTCTACCCATTGTCCTCCATTCATCATCCATCTAGCCACCATTCACTAGCCTCTAATTTGCTTCTCTCATGCAAATAATTTGTTCACTATCCGTCTATTCTTCATGTACCTATCCATCTATCTCCCAACCATCTATTCACCCATTTTTCCATTCATTTGTCCATTCACTATTTGACATGTATTTATATTTTGAAAGTCTGTTCTTTTTATTTTTTCTTTTAAGACAAAAACTTTAAATTGCATTTATTTATTTATTTGTATGTATGGCAAGTGCATAACACGGAGCTCATGTGGCTGTCAGAGATTACTTTGAAGGGGTCAGCTCTCTCTTTTCATATGGAGTCTCAGGGCTCCAGGTCATCAGGAAGAGCCAAGGGCCATTACCAGCTGAGCCATCTCTCAGACACGTTTCTTTTTCTTTTTGCGATAGGGTCTTGCTACAGCTCTGGCTGTCTTGTTGAAGTCTCATTGACTTCATGGTAATCCAACTGCCTCAGCCTCATGAATGCTGAGATTACAAGTGTTACCACA
Organism: Phodopus roborovskii; assembly: GCF_943737965.1. Lineage (NCBI taxonomy): Eukaryota > Metazoa > Chordata > Mammalia > Rodentia > Cricetidae > Phodopus > Phodopus roborovskii. Next base: position 3,469,707 of record NW_026125264.1, read on the forward strand.
TCCTACCAAATGTGTTCTTTGTTTCTGTCATCCATAAATAATTGCCAACTTACCAATTTATTCTTTATTATTCCTTCTTCATATACAATTCAGTCTTCAGTCCTTAGTTCATGAAATATTTGCCATCTATTAGTTATGTCCACCTTCATCTATGTATCTTCCATCTACACAGCTACCTATAATTCATCTAATCATTGTATCATGTATTTGTCCAGCCAGCCATTCATTTACAATTCATTTATCATGTCATTCATCAGGGAATATAGGCTAAGAAAGCAGACTAAATAAGCTACAATCTGTTCTCCAACAGTTCAGAGTTTAGTAGAGCAAGATCCACAAGCCAGGAAGGAATTGGACTAACATGGTAGCTTCCCCACAGGAGTTATGACTGTACCATCTAGCCAAAGAGGACCAGCCATAAACTCCATCTAAGAGAGTAAAGAGTTTACAAGTGAGGTGGCCATGAAATTGTTTTGTTTTGTTTGGGGGGGGGGGGGTCTTGAACCTTGAGCAAGCCAGGCCCCTTCTTTAGTCCTGGACCTGAATTGAGTCTTGAGGATAAGTAGATGTTCCTCTGGTGTGTCTATTGTGGGGGGGAGGGGTTTCGAGTGGGGATGTAAGTATGCACCACCATGCTGAAAGTTATCACCAGGACTCCAGCCTCCTGGACTAACCCCATCTCCAATGTGGAAAACGGTAAGTACTTAGGGGAGGGAAATGATAATCGAAACAAACCTCCTTCAAGTAGGGGACACTATTGTTTCAGGATCTGGAGAAGATAGGCAAAGAGAGGTTTCCTTTAGACCTCACTGACCCTTCTGGGAGAGGTGATGGTGAAAGTTACAGGAATAGAGTTCTGACGATAGGCAAGGCCAGGCATGGTGGCACAAGCTTCTAATCCCAAATGGAAACAGGAGGATCAGGTGTTCAAAGTCAACCTAAGTTAAATATGAGTTAGGGGCCAACCAGGATTATGTAACACCCTTCCTTAAAAAACAAGATTAAAATTTCAACAGCCAAAAATAATGGTTTTGAGATGGGAGGAGACAGGGAAAGGTGGAGAACATTTGGATGTTACCTCTTTAGGTGCAATGGTTTATCCTAATTGTCACCTTGACTAGACTGAAAATCTCCTAGGAGGGCAGGGTGTGAGGGCCCAGTGTCTAAGGGCACATGCCACCAAGCCCAAGGATCTGAATTCAATCCCAGGCCCCACGTTGCTGAATGAGAGACCCGGCTCACACAAGTTGCCTCTCACCTCCACTCTCACATAATGACATGCCTGTGCATACATGCACACACAAAATAAATGTCATTAAAAAATCAGAGTCTCTTAGGAGGCGCACCTCTGGGTAGGTCTGTGAAGGTATTTCCAGAGAGGGTCACCTGTGGAGGGATGACTCACCGGAACATGGTAACATCATTGTCCTGTGGGCTGAGGTCCTGGACTGAAGCACGCTGGAGAGCTGCATTCATCCTTTGCTGTGTGACTGAGGAACATGATCAGCCTTCTGAGTGTGTCCTCCACCCCACCCCCTAAGGCATCTTTACCATGATGGACTAGACCTCAAACCAACAGCCAGAATATTTCTTCTTCTTTTAGATGCTTCGGTTGGGCAGCAACAATAAAATTTTGTCACAGCAGTGACAACAAAACGGTAAGAACGGATCAGAAGACATTAGGGACTGGATGACAGCTCTGTAAGTACTTGCCTTACATCCTGCCCCTCTGATGCCAGGGATAATGGAGACGGTGGATCCTTGGCAAATCGCTCGCCAATGAGAGACTTTGTCTTTAATAATAAGGGGGCAGCACTTGAGGAAACAACACCCAAGGTATCGCCTGATCTGATGTGAAGGCACATAACATACATGTACATGCACATATACATACCCACAAGTACATGTGCATACATCTACATGGGACAAAACCAGACTTTTTAAACATTTAATTATTTATTTTGTTTGTGTGAAGGCATGTGTGTATCACACAGCATGTGTGGAAGTCAGAGGACAAATCTTAGGAGTCATTTCTCACCTTCCACCTTGTGCATTTTAGGAATCGAACTCAGGCCATCAGGCTTGGCAGCAAACACCTTCATCTCCTAAGCCATCTCACCAGCCTTGGAAGCAGACATTCAGTACTTCCTTGCTACTGTCTGTGCTGCCGTTATGGTGGCAGCTACATGTTACTGAGTAGAGAGTGTGTTGAACACTGCTATAAATGTTCTGAGTATTATGCCATTTCATGCTCCACCCTCAGAAACTGTAAGAAATAGTTATGGCTCTTAACCTCCACTATGCACAAGGAGACTGTCCCTGAGAGGTTAAACTAGGGTTTAAATGTAAACCACGTGACTATACATGGCAGCTTCTTCCCACTCTCCTTCATTGCCTCTCAGGTGTTTGGACAGGGCACAGGGTGTACTGATTGTTGAGTGTGGGGACACATGGGGATGAAAAAGGCAAGTGGGAAGAGGAGACCAATGTGACTCAGTCACAACTGTGCACTTACTAAATTTGTGTTTCATGTTAGAGACATCTCCATTTCCCTCCTCTTACATAGCAAGTAAGACATATTTTGCTGAATCCTATCGCAAAGAAAATGACCACTTAAAACACAGGGGATGCACAGTTGTGTTCAGACACCACTACAAGGTGCTAGTGTAAAGAAGATAGAATTTTATCTTTTCTTTCCTGCTCTGTGCTGAGGGCACAGAGGTCCTTGTATTCACAGAGAAGCACTAAGAGGACCAGAAATGTTGAACACACAGGGGTCTCTTCTCAATGGAGGAGATAAAATACCTGTTTTCCTGCTCAGCAGACTGGGAGTGGATTTTGTGAAGGACCTTGTGACCTTTTTGCTGCCTGTGGAGGCAGACCTCACTCACCTTTTGCTATGGAGGCAGACCTCTCCTAAATTCCCCCAAATAATTATTCCAGACTCTTCCCTCTCTTGACCATTATCCATCCTTAGGGAAGCTGTCACAAGTCATGGTCGGCTGGCCTCTATGCTGTTGATCAGAGACCACACTGGATGCTAGGCCTCTTAGTGTTAGAACCCACCCTCATGGTCACATGGACTCTGTAAAGGAGTTTTTATGTAGTCACTCCTTAAGCTTTATTGTGCACCTGGAAATGGACTGCTTGTTGCCTGGAAACCTTTTTAAAATTGCACAGTGTTTTAAATATGCTAGCAGTGAGCTACCTGGCATTAGACCCCCCTTGAAGCCTGATCAAGGTTGATGACGTCAGTCTGCATCGGGCTTTCATTTTCATCTTTTCACAAGGTTTGCTTCCCTGTCTCCTGCAGGAACATCCACAATCTGGGTGCAAAGAACACAGAACTAACTTGCAGGTATTGGAGTTACAGGCTACTTCCATCTTGTAGCTGTTTTTTAGTCCCCACAGTATTGGTAATTTCCTCTCTACCATATCTATACCACAGCCACTGGGCAGGGAAGAGACATGGGAGGGCCTCTACTCCCCAAGTGTTGAGCAAGATCACACACAGTCGCCCGGTTTTTGCAATGCTGAGGACTGAATCTGGGGCTTCATGCATGCTAGGCACACACTTGGCCCTGGCTGTCCTGGAACTCACTCTGTAGACCTGACTGGCCTTAAACTCGGAGATCTATTTGCTTCTCCTTCCTGAGTGCTGGGGATGAAAGCATGTGTCACCACACCTTGTTTCTCAGCTTCCCTTTAAGAAAAAAAGATTTATCCTTATTTATGTGTCACTTGTGTGTCGGTGCCTTCAGAGACCAGAAAATGCTGTCTGATCTACTGGAACTGGAGTTACACGCACAGTTGTGAGTCACTTGGCATGGTGATGGGAAACAAACTTAGGTCTTCAGCAAGCAGTGTTCTTAAGTTTTTTTAAGCCATCAACCCAGTCCCTTCTCAGCACCCCCTTCCAGCACCCCCTTTAATATTAGTCTTATTACAGTTTGCATAAGTGCACAGCAGCTCCTAGAGCTAAAGGCATCAATGTGAAAGGCATTTGATGTGAAATGATGTGGGACAATGCAGGCCTTGGGATATCCTAGCGTCCAGGATATCCAGGACACCTTTGTAGAAGTGTCCCTTTCCTGTTCTCCCTCCCCTGTTCACTTTCTTAGTCTTTTGAAGTTTTTTTCTCTGAGGTGAGTCTGACCTCTGTACCAGGTGCTGATCATGGAGACACAAACTACACAACCCCTGTGGTGATTGAAATAAAATGGCCCCTTGAGGGAGTGGCACTGTTAGGAGGTGTGGCTTTGCTGGAGTGGGTGTGGTCTTGTAGAGGAAGTGTGTCACTGTGAAGGCAGGCTTTGAGGTCTCACATATACTCAAGCCACACCCAGTGTCACAGGTCACCTCCTGTTGCCTTGGATCAAGATGTAGAGGTCTCCAGCACCATGTCTACCTGCACACTGCCATACTCCCAGCCGCCATGTCCTACCATGATGAAAATGGACTGACTAAACCTCTGAAACTGTATGCCAGCACCTCAATTAAGTATCTTCCTTTATAAGAGTTGCCGTGGTCATGATGTCTCTCCACAGCAATAGAAACCCTAACTAAGACAGCTACCATTTCTCCCTCGAGAGGAGGGGGCAGTGTTCACTCATATCCTAATGGTGGGTGGAGAGCCGAGAACACGAAATTTTGGGAAACCAAGCTAAGTCCTTGCTATTTTTTAGATTTTTTAGCATATACATTATGAAAGTGCTTTGTACAGTGAGAGAAAAACAAGGCCACCTGTGCAGTTCTAACCCCCTCCAGTAAAGAGGCTTTAAGCCCTCCTGTAGTCATATACTCCCTAATAGGATATTATTGCTTCTCTTAGACAGTCATCTCTTGGTGATTTTTGTTTTTGTTTTTGTTTTTCGAGACAGGGTTTTCCTGTGTAGCGTTGGAGCCTGTCCTGAAACTAGCCCTTGTAGAGCAGGCTGGTCTGGAATTCAGAGATCCAACTGCTTCTTCCTCCTAAGTGCTGCGATTAAAGGCATGTGCCATCACCTCTATGGGTGACTTTTTTCTTCTTTCTTTATTTTAAAAATTTATTTTACTTCAAGAATTTCAAATGATTTTTTTGTTTTGTTTTGTTTTTGTTTTTTTGAGACAGGGCTTTTCTGTATTGCTTTGAAGCCTGTCCTGGAACTAGCTCTGTAGATCAGGCTGGCATCGAACTCACAGAGATCCGCCTGCCTCTGCCTCCCGAGTGCTGGGATTAAAGGCGTGTGCCACCACCGCCCAGCTCATTTATTTTTTATCTATTCCCAGCTCATTTATTTTTTATCTATGTATATGGATGGTTTGCCTATATGTATGTATGTGCATCGCGAGAATGCCTGCTGCCACAGAGGTCAGAAGAGGGTGTCAGATCCCCTGTTGATGATGGCTGTGAACCATCATGTGGGAGTTGGAAACTGAACCTTGGTCCTCTGCAAGAGCAACAAGTGCTCTCAAGCACTGAGCCATCTCTCCAGCCCCATCTTCCTTTTTTTTGGGGGACAAGAGCTCATATAGTTCAGGCTGGCCTGAAAGGCGCTAATGGTACAGGATGACCTTGCCCTTCTGCCTGTCCTGCCTCTAGGATTCTGCTACAACCTGTTTGTGTGGAACTAGGGATGGAATCTACCAGTTTGCACACACTAGGTATGCACAGTTTCAACAGAGCCCCATCCCTGCCACTGACTGCTTTCAGGAGTAATAATTCCCTGGCAACAGTGACTCACTCTTGCTTGCTTGCTTGCTTTTGTGAAACAGGGTCTCATGTAGCCAAGGCTGACCTCAAATGCAGCAGAAGTGACTTTCTGTCTCAGCTTCTCAAAAGATGGGATTGCAGGCATGTGCCACTGTGTCTAGAAACCAGACACTCTTGTAACAAATCATGGACATAGGACACTTTTCCTCTTAATTGTGTCATCTTTGGTGAAGTAAATAAATAAACCAGTCACTGGTTCTTGTGTGACCATCAGCTGTCTGGAACTGTAAAAAGCCTGGGGTAGTTAGAATGAGGAGACTTCTTTTGGCTGAGACTTGCACACCTCACTTGCCCCTTTGCTTTTGAGTCTGAGAAGAACAGAGAGAGCATCGAGTGTCAGAGTGTACAGTAGGACAAAGATGGTCATTTTATGGTGTCCAGGGAGTCACCAGAGAAAAGGGACCAGAGTCCCACTATCCACTTTGTGGGCATTCCCCAAATGACCTAACTTCCTTGCAGTCAGATAGCCCCATACTGGGGGGGGCCAATCCATCAACATATGGGCCTGTGAGGGACCGTGAACATCCCAACCACAGTAGTCAGTATTCTAATGGGGCACACAGTTGCACACTTGATTGGCTAGAGCCATCAGTTCAGCCTGAGCTGATCTCCAGCCTGCCCAGCATGGAAGAGAGAGAACCAGCCTTCCACAGAAAGGGAGAACAGAACTGTAGGCTGGGCACAGCAGGACACACCTGGGCTGCTGCTGGGAGCGGAGCCTTCTTCCCTCTGTAGTTCCCTTCAGTCTGTTACTAGGCAGACAGTCACCCTGACCACTGGCGTGCTTTCCACACTCTGTGAACACTTCCTTTTTCAACAGAGAAAAGGCCCCCAGAGCCTTGTGCAGGACACCAGATCCGGTTGGAGTTTAACGACATTGTTTTGTTTTCATTGTGCTTATTTTTAAGGATACTTTCTACCTATGGCACAAGATACTGGCTTTCCATTTATGGAGGGATCTAGAATGTCCTTGTGAAATAATACATTTATGTTTTTTGCTTTTTATTGAAAATAGAGTTTTTCAGACATAATATATCATGATATGGTTTCCCCCCCTTTACTGCTCCCAGTTTCTCCACACTTCCCCTCCCATCCAGATCTACTCCCTCTTTCTGTCTCTCATTAGAAAACAAATAGGCTTCTAAGGGATGATAATAAAATATAATAGATAAAATCTGTCACTTTGGAGTTGGACAAAATAAACAAACAGAAGGAATGGATTCCAAGAGAAGGTACAAGAATCAAAGACCCACTCATTCATTTGCACATTCAGAAATTCCATGGAAACACTAAACTGGAAGTGTGTGTGTGTGCATATGTGTGTGTGTGGGGGGGTGTGTACTCGCGCGCACCAGTGTGTGTGTGCTCTCGCGAGCGAGTGTGCGTGCAGAAAACCTTGTACAGACCCATGCAGGTCCTGTGCATGCTGACTCAGTCTCTGTGAGTTCATTTGCACTTTGATCCTATTGATTTAGAGGGACTTGTTTTCCTGGTGTCTTCCATCTTCTCTGGCTCTTACATTCTTTCTGAATCTTCTTCTGTGGGTTCCCTGAGCCCTGAGAGGAGTGATTTGATGGAGATATCCCATTTAGGGTTTGAATGTTTAAAGGTCTCTCACTGTCTGCATAACGTCTGCCTGTGGGTCTCTGTATTTGTTCCCACCTGCTGCAGGAGGAAGTTTTGCCAATGATGGCTGAGCAAGGCTATCTATGAGGATAGCAGAATGTCATTGGGAATCATTTTGTTACTACAGTTGTTTTTTAAACAGTAGCATTTGGATGCCAGGTGGTGGTGGTGCTTGCCTTTAATCCCAGCACTTGGGAGGCAGAGGCAGACAGATCTCTGTGACTTGGAGGCCAGCCTGGTCTACAGAGTGAATTCCAAAAACAGAACATTTGGTTTGATACTAGGTCCTTGGGCCATCTATTTTCTGGTTATTGGGCACCCAAGCAATGTCAGACATGGGATGTATTGGAAGTCCAGCTAATCCAGCAATGGCTAGCTGTGAACAAAAGTTGAAGAAGCTAGTAGTTTTTCAGTCTCACAGCATTGTATGCCTCATCTAGTCTTCTCTACATGCTGGAATTCTGAATAAGTAGGCTCCAATGTTGGTGAATGAATGGATGTGCTAGCAAGGTGAGGGCAAGCAGGCAGAGAGCAAGAGCTTCCTTCTCTATGTCCTTAGGTAGACTTCCAGAGAAGGTGTGGCCCAGATTAAAGGTACATCTGTAATGGGTTAAAGGCGTGTGTCTTCCCTTGTATCCCTAATATTTCCAGGATTTATCACGAAGGGTTGTTAGGTTTTGGCAAAGGCCATTTCTGCTTCTAATCGGATGATCATGTGATTTTTGTCTTTCAGTTTGTTTATATGGTGAACTATTCCTGTAGCTGCGATGAAGCCTACCTGATTGTAGTGGATGATCTTTCTGTTGTGTTCTTGAATTTGGTTTGCAAGCATTTTATTGAGAATTTTTATATTTATGTCCATAAGGAAAATTGATCTGTAATTCTCTTTCTTTATTGTATTTTTATATGGTTTGGGTATCAGGATAACTATGGCCTTCTAAGATGAATTTGGCAATGTTCCCTCTGTTTCTATTTTGTACAAGAATTACAATTCTGTCATAAAACCATCTGCATCTGACCTTGAGGGTTTTTGTGTGTGTATATGTGTGCTTTTTTTTTTTTTTTTTTTTTTTTTTTTTGGTTGGTGGTGGTGGTAGTGGTTGACTTTTAATGACTGCTTCTATTTCACTAGGGTTATAGATCTGTTTAAATTCAAGAAAATTATCCATTTCTTTCAGATTTTCCAATTTGGTGGAGTACAGGTTTTTGGTTTGTTTTTTTTTTTAACCTATATTTTATTTTTTTAAAAACATGATTCTTTATTGATTCTTTGGGAACTCCACACCATGTACCAAAATCCTGCTGGTTCCTAGTCCCCCCATATTCTTTCCCCACTCCAGCAGCATGCCACCCCCAAAATTAATTGAAAACAAAACAACAAAGCCCCCACCACTCTCCTCTGTCTTTCCAACAGCCCTTTACTTCTCCTAGTGGCTTTGTGACATGTCACATGATACACCCTTCTGTCCAGTCAGCCCTTCCTGCAAAATGTTCATTGCAATGAGTCATTGATCGAGTTCAAGGCCTCTGACAACACATCATCATTACTGAACCCTCACTAAAACTCCTCCCAGACACCCTGACACTGCCTGGAGCCAAGGAGACCTGGTGGCCATTGCTTGGCAGGAACAGACCCTTCACAACATCCAGCAGATAATAGATGGGGCAGGCGTTAGTGTGGACCAACACAAGGCCCAGGATGTGAGTCTGGGTGGCAGCTAAGCCAGTCAGTCTGGCCCTCTGGGACCATCCCCCTCGGGCCAGGGACAGAGCCAGCTCTCCTATACCCATGCCATCGGGGCCAGCTTTCCCATGCCTGTGGTGAGGGGTGGGGCCAGCTCCTCCACTATAGTGTCCAGTAAGGGGCAGAGACAGCCTTCCCAGAACCAGTGAGGGGTGGGGCTGGCCCAGAACGAGCCTTGAACTTGAACATGAATGGTTCCCATGACCACCCCCACTTGTGGCCCAGGCACAAGCATCTGCCTTGGGAGCCAACATGGCCACAGATTTCGGCCTAGACCTCAGGCATCCATGTGGCTTTTGGTGGAAACATGGGCCATGGACATCAACACAGACCCTGGCTGTGGTAGGACCATGGGACCAGACATGATCTTCATCAGCAGCCCAGGCTTGACTGTCACCTGTGGCCACTCAGATAGACATGGCTCCAGCAGCAGCATGGTCCCAGGCACCAACATGACCCCAGATGATAGCTCAGTTGCCTGACACCAGCCTGACTCTTGATGATATCAGGAGTCACAGACTTCAACACAAACTCTGGCTGCAGCAGGGCTATGGATCCAGACATGGCCCTCAGCTGCAACCTGGTCCTAGAGGTCACTATGGCACCTGGTGGTGGCTATGACTCTGGGTAGCAGTGTAGGCCACCCAGATCTGCATGGCCCAGGCTATAGCATGACCCCCATGCTCCCACCTGGCCTCAGGTGACTGCCCAGATCCTGGGTATTTGCAGTCTTTGGTGGTATCAGGAGCCATGGCTATCAATCCAAACCCTGGCTGCGGTAAGACCACGGACCTAAACATGGCCCTACCCTCAGGTTCAGATGTCACCATGGCCCCAAGTAGCAGTATAAGCTTTCCAGATTAGGATTGTCCCAGCAGTATGTTGGTCCTCAGACACCATTATGGACTCAGGTGTCTGACTAGACCCAGGCTATCCTCATAGCCTTCAGTGGTTACTGAAGCTATGGACATTAACAGATCCTGGCTGCTGCAGGGTCACAGACCCAGACATGGCCCTTGGCAGCAGCTCAGGTTTGGATGTCATCATGTTTCCAGGTGGCAGCACAGGCCACTCAGATCAACATGACCCTAGCAGCAGCACAGCCCTCAGCACAAAAATGGCCACAGGTGGAGGTCCAGACCCCAGGCATCCCCATGGCCTTGGTGGCAACATGGGTCATGAACATCAACACAGACCCTGGCTGAGGAAGGACCACAGCCCCAGACATGGTCCTAGGCAGCAGCACAGGCCTGCCTGTACATCATCCTGGCTCCAGGTGTCAAGCAGGCCACCAATATCTCTCTGCCTCTTTTCTGGTCCAGTCAATTTGGTGTTCTATATGCTTCTTGTACCCTGATAAGCATCTCCTTCTTTAGGTTAGGAAAATTTTCTTCTATGATTTTGTTGAAAATATTTTCTGTGCCTTTGACCTGTGTTTCTTCTCCTTCCTTTATTCTTATTATTCTTAGATTTGGTCTTTCACAGTGACCTATATTTTCTGGATGGTTTGTGCCAGGAATTTTTTAGATTTAACATTTCCTTTGACTGATGTATCTGTTTCTTCTATGGTATTTTCAAGGCCCAAGATCCTCTCTCCAATCTCTTGTATTCTGCTGGTAAGGCTTGTCTCTGTGATTCCTGTTCAAGTTCCTAATATTTTCATTTTCAGACTTCCCTCAGTTTGGGTTTCTCTCTATAGATTCTGTTTCCACTTTCAGGTCTTGAACAGTTTTATTAATTTCCTTTCACTGTTTGTGTTTTTATAGATTTCTCTAGGGGATTCATTTATTTCCTTTTAAAGTCCTCTATCATATTCATAAAGGCTGTTTTAAGGTCTTTTTTCATGTGCTTTAACACTCAGGGCCTCTTGTGGTAGGGTCATTGGGCTCTAGTGGAGACATATTGTCTTGGCTGTAATTGATTGTGTTTTTACCCTGGTATCCAGGCATCTGGGCCTGGGAAGATTGTAAATCTAGGTACTGATATCTGTCTGACCTTGTTTTTGTTGGATAGGTGTTTCATTCCTTGATTTCTGATGCCCTCCCTCTCTGGTCTTAGGAGAGTGGGGTAGGAAGTTCTTCTGGGGTCCTACGAGTGTGGCCACTAGGGATTCCAAGGTAAAATGTGTTTCTGGTTTTTGGGAGCTGATACTCAGGAATGGGGATGGAGGGAGGAAATCAGGGTATTCCACCAGGATCTGCTTAGTCCCCTGGGAATGGGGGCAGGAGTTTGGAGAGGCCACAGCAGAAGGTCTGCTACAGAAGCGGAGATGAGACTGGGAGATTGGATTTAGTGGAGTTGGGGGACAGGAGAAGATCTGCAGTTAGTCTACCTACTTCCCTGGCAGGAGTGGCTTGTGGGTTCCCAGGGAGTGCTTACTGGATTTGGGTGCTGGAACAAAATAAGAGTGGGAGAGAGGTTAAGGGAGGAAGGTCTGCATGGTCCCCTGGAGATGAGGATGATATGGGGGGGTGTCAGCAGGCGATGGGCTGCAGAGCGGGGGTGGGGGAGTGACACTGGGGACTGAATTTGGAGGCGAGGTAGGTAGGTGAAGAACTACAGTTAAGGTACCTCATCCCCTGGTCAGAGTACATAAATCTACGCGTTTTGTTTGTTTGGTTTTGGTTTTGTTTCTGGTTTGGTTTTGGGTTTTTTGAGACAAGGTTTCTCTGTGTAGCCTTGGCTGTTCTAGAATCCATTCTTTAGACCAGGCTGGCTTCAAACTTAACAGAGATCTGCCTCTGCCTCTGCCTCTGCCTCCTGGGTGCTGGGATTAAAAGTGTGTTCCACCACTTCCCAGCCCATATATTTGTGATTTGAAAAGAGAATCTCTTTAAAGAAAAATGCAAGCTAGGCATGGTGGTGTATGAGAGGCAGGCAGATCTCTGAGTTCCAGGACACTAAGTAAGTGAATTCCAGAATAGCCAGGGCTACACAGAGAAACTCTGTCTTGAATCCCCCTCCTCTCCTACCCTCCACAAGAAGAAAAAGAAAAAGAAAAAAAAAGTGTAGGCAGCAGTACCCAGACAGACAAAATGTTAAAAAGGTTTGTAGGAGCTGAGGATATGTCAGTTTTGGTAAAGTCCTTGCCTATCATGTACTACGTCCTGGGTTCAGTCCACCACAGAGCACCCTATAAACCAGGCTTAATTGTACAAGACTAGTTCAAGGTCACCTTAGATACAGAGTGAGTTCAAGGCCAACCTGGGCTGCACAAGTTCTTGCCTCATAGGGCCTCAATCACCGAAAAAGAAATAAACACAACTAAGACAGCTGAGAGCAAAAGAAATAACCTTCCCCAGGGAAGAGCTCCCAGACTGGCTATCCAATATGAAGTGGCGGGCCATGAAATCATACAAGTAACATTATATGGACTGAGTAGGTTGTATGTATATATTTAGGAAAAATATATATGTATGCATACAACCATAATTAAAGAACTAGAGGCCATGAATCTGAGGGAGAGCAAGATGGGGGGGAGGTGCATGGGAAGGACTGGAGGGAGGAAAGGGAAGGCGGCTCTCTCTTTACATCTTTACATAATATGTGGTTTGGATGAGAATGTCCCCATAGGCCCATAAATTTGAATCTTAGTCACCAGGGAGTGGGACATTTTGGAAAGAATTAGGATTTGCGTGGCCTTATTGAGGAGGTAGGGCCTTGTTGGAGGAGATGTGTCACTGGGAGGGGGTTAAAGGTTTCAAAACTCACTTCACTCTCTCTCTCTCTGCCTGCTGCCTGTGGATCAGGATAGAAGGGGAAGGGGCAAAAGATGGAATTCTATTTTAGTTTAAAAATATGTGATGGGGTATGTGATGGGGGGATGCAGGCATGAGCATGGAGAAGAAGCCAGTGTCTCATTGCTCTGGGATTCTCCCAGCTGGCCTGTGAGCCTTAGGAATCTGCAAGTCTCTACTTCCCCAAACTGAGATTATAAGTGCATGCCACCACACCCACCTTGGTGGGATTTTTTGTTTGTTTTTGCACATGGCTTCTGGAGGAATCAAACTCGGGTTCCCATGCATACAAGACAAGCATGTCACCACCTGAGCTACTAGACCAGGCCTAGGCACCAATTGGCCTCCCTGCTTCCTGCTGAAGCAGCCTCTACCTAAATCACCAGTGGTTTTGTTTTTGTTTTTCCATCTGCTGTTCTAACCAGCTATTGCTTTGGTGAGCCCCAGGTGCCCTACATCACAGCTCTCCGGCACCTTCTCTTCCCTCAATACCCCAGCTCTCGTGAGAACTCCTGCTACCTTCATTTATCTTCTCCGTCATGGCTGGTCCTGTTTTCCCTTCCCACCCTCCTGGAGTCCCTCAGCATCACTCCCACGAAAAGCCTTCCCTGACCACTCTCATGCCAGGCTGGCTTAACTCTCTGTCCTCATACCAGCTCAGCCTCTGTGTCCTGCAGAGGTAGGGCACGGATCACACTAGGCTGCCTGTGTGGTTTGCTTCTTCACAACCATCTCCCTGTCTCAGACTCTTTGATTCCCTACTTCTCTGCAAGAGATATTTTCATCAACTTCATCAAAGAAACAAATCAGTTTCAGGCTAGGGAAATGGCTCAGTCAGTAATGTGCTTGCTGTATACGCACAAGAATCTGAGTTTGTATCCCAGCACCCACCTGAAAAAGCATGGTGTGGTGGCACACTCTTATAATCCCAGAGCTAAGAGGCAGAAACTAGAAGATTCCTGGGGTGTGGTGGCCAGCCAGCCTCATCTAATTGGTCAGTTTCAGACCAGTGAGAGACCCTTGCTTCAAAAAACAAGGTGAATAGTGCCTAAGGAATGACACCCTGGGGTGACCTCTGGCCTCCAGATGCATGGGCATGGGTGGGTGGGGCTCCTCAGCCCTCTGAGTCCTAGGAACTTTGTGTGTGTGGGGGAGCACATTACTTTCTTCTGTGTGTTTCTGTGCTTCCTGGGAACTGGAAAGAGGGCATCATACAAACTAAGGTACTCTACCCAAGCTCCAAAAACTTGAAATGCTCTCTCTCTCTCCTTCCTTTCTTTCGTTTTGTTTGTTCTTTCATTCTCTTTCACACCCTTTCTTTTACAATAAGAGACAACGGACTGGAGATATGGTTAAGAACAGCCAGAGCACCTGCTGTTCTCAGAGGCCCCAGGTCCAGGTCCCTGCATCTACAGGGTGGCTCACACCCATTCATAATTCTAGACCCAGGGTATTCAGTGCATTCTTCTGATCTCTGTGGGCACCAGGCACATATGTGGCCCACATATACACATGCAGGCAAAACATACACATAAAACAAAATAAAATAAAAAAACAAACTAACTAAAAGAAAAGACAAGGTCTCACTGTGTTACCCAGACTGTCCCTGAACTTCTGGGCTCAAGAGAATATCTGGGAAACAGGTGTGCCATTATGCACACCCCCCCCCCAGAGTCTGTTACTTTCATGAGAGCCTAGCAGGTTCTCTTTTTAAAAGAAATGTATTTGCTCTTTCACAATCTCACACATACATATCCTTTGATCACATCCCTCCCTCATATCCTCTAACTATGGATACCTGCTTCTTTAGCAGTACACACCAGAGTGGAGTCTCCCATGTATCAATACACAGTCATTCCCCAAGATACACACACACATACACACACACACACACTCACACACACACACTCTCTCATACACACATACACACACTCACACACATACACACACTCACACAATACACACACATTCTCTCTCACACACATACACACACTCTCACACACACACTCACACACACACACACTCACACACATACATACTCTCTCTCTCTCACACACACATACTCTCTCTCACACACACACACTCTCTCTCTCTCACACACATACACACACTCTCACACACACACTCACACACATACACACACTCACACAACACACACACATTCTCTCTCACACACATACACACACTCTCACACACACTCACACACATATACACACTCACACAATACACACACACATTCTCTCTCACACACTCTCACACACATACACACTCACACACTCTCACACACATACACACATACACACATTCACACATATACACACACTCACACACATACACATATTCTCACACACATATACACACACATTCACACAAATACACTCACATACACTCACACACACACACACACACACACACACTCAAACCTATTAATACTAGTCCTCAGGAGGCTGAGGCAGAAGGATTGCCATCAGCTACAGAGTGAGACCACATCTCAACTCCTTCTCGAAAGGAAGGGAAGACTGTGGGTGCAGCCATGGCCACTGGAAACCCTTGCTCAGAAAGTTTTATGATACACATGGGTGGAAGGCAGACACACAGCAAGCACATTTTACTGATTAAAAGAAGCGGGGACTCCACCAGGGGAGAGGGATTGCGAGTGGGGAGCAGTGGGCACTAACATTTTCCCTATCCCATCGGGCATTTTTGAATTTGTACAACGAGTGGACATTAGTAATGGGTTTTGAAGTTGCTGTTAAGTGAATTGAGATAGATAAAAGCTAACCAGGGAGGACAGGGCTTGGAGGGCAATCCCACCAGATTCCAGGGAATCGGAATCGGAAGCCTGCTCGGTGTGGTGTGAGAAATCAGGACTGTGAGGACAAAGGGGAGGGGACTGAACCGCCCACACCCCAGGGCCCACTATATAAAGCACATTTAAAAACACCAGACTGGAAAAGTTTTTTTAGTATTATTATTATTTTTTAAATAGCCGAAGCATCCCCCCAGGAGGCGGACTGCAGCTGGGGCTGCAGTAGTTCCCAGGTGATGTCAGCCCTGGCTCGGAGCCAGCCCCAGCCCCTTGGAGACGGTCTTGGGTTCAGCTTGACTATTTTTCCTTCCTGAGACTTGAGGACACCTTCCTGTCTCAAAGAAAGCGGCCTTTCCAGGGCTTTCTGGGAGCTGGGGTTAGGGGAGGCTGTGGGCCTGGGCAGGGAGAGAGAACAGAGAGGGGGAAGGGAAGGGAGAGAGAAGGGGGAAGGTAGGAAAGTGGAGGGGGGAGGGGGAGGGAAAGTAAAAGGAGGGGGCTCCTCAAGTGGGGGTGAGGAGTGAGGAGGGGCAGGAGCTTGAGGGTGATCCTGGCCTGAATCTTGTCTCCATATCCTTTCTCATCTGGGTTGGGCCAGGGAGGACCTAGGATTCTAGGCTTGGGAGTTAAGGGGTTCTACTTAGGCTTCTGCCCTTGGCCAAAACCTGGGCCCACTGCTATTGGCTATAAGCCTGTCACCAACATCTTCCAGTCCTGGTTTCTGAGCAGGGGTGAAGCAAAGCGCTCCTTCTGAGGGTCTTACTGGGCACTCCTGGCCATAGGATCTTGGGATTGTCCCTAAACCCTGTGGGTACCTCTATGGCATGGGTAAAGTCCCCCTGACCACAAGGCTGTCCAGGAAGAGTGAGGTGACTGTGTATCCAGTCCCTCCAGAGGTGTCTGCTGAGCCAGAGCAGATGAAAGCTCTGTTTGGCCTCTGCACTTAGCATGAAGATGGCAGAGCCAGGAAGAAAAAAGCCTGGGTCCTGGATTCAGAGGATGGGGTCCATAATCTGCTTCTGTTACTTGGTGGCTTGGCCTTGGAGACTCATGACAGGGCCTGGGAGAAGGCAGGTGAGTTGTTAGGAAGTGTGCTGTCTAGAATCAGGCAGGGTACGTGTTGACTATTATCACCTCCTGGCTAGCATGACCCCACAGTGAAAAGTGGGGAGTAGTGGTAAAATCACCAGGCTCAGTTTCGGGGATACCAGGAGCCCTCAGGTACACACTGGCCTGGCAAAGCATTCTCTTGGTGGTACCAGGGCAGGTGATGGCTCTGGTCTCCCAGGCACAAGCATCCACAAAACCAAACAACTGTTAAGGGATGTGGCTTAGTTGGTAGAGGGCCTGTGTGAGGCTCTGAGTTCAATTGCCAGTACCACTAAGTTGAGCATGGTGCTATAAGCCGGTATACCAGCATGTGAGAAGTAGAAGGATTAGGAGCTCAATATTGCCAGGAGTTCAAGCTCAGATGCATAGGGAGTTCTGAGCCAGCCTGGGCTATAGGAGAGCCTAATCTTAAGAAAAAAAAATTTCTGCCTATATTTTGCCACTCCAAGGTAGATCTGTCCCAGCTGACCAAGCTCTTCTAGTTCACTCTGTGTAGGTTGTTAGCAAGGCATAACAGGGCTCAGAGAGAGCAGACACCCACCTTGGATCACACAGAAGTAGTAGCCAACCTAAATCAGACTGGGTCTTGCTTTCAGCTTGTGACTCCTAGTTTCCAGGCCCTGCTGGCCTGTCCTCTGACCCTGGCTCCCTGGGAGCCTGACCCCAGACCCATGGGGTCTGTAAGTCTGGTCTGGATTAGACACGCTGAGAAGCAAAGACTGCTCCCCCAAGCCAGCTGCCCAGTGGGACTTGAGCTCGCAGCTGCTGAGGCTCACAGGGACATAAATCACAGTGGCAGGAGGCCCCAAGGGCCAGGACCATCTCAGCCTCCTGAGGGCATGGGGGCCTGAGAGTTGTGGGCAGGGACACCTGGGTCCACTGGGGATTTCTGTCTTCTCTTGGACTAGCTAGAACAGGGTGAGTTAGTGGGGCCAAGAAACTACTAGGCGGCCCTGTGTTAGCATGGGCCAAGAGCCTGGCTTTAGTCCTTCTGTTTTGCAATCATCACACACATACAGATGAAATAAGGGATGCAGAGGACCCCGTGCCTTTACCCATTCTGTGCCTTCAAGGCCCCATGCTTTACCTCAAGACCCTGTGCTTTTACCACCTAGGCTTTAGCAGCCTTTGCTTCTACCCCAGGTCTTTTCTGCCCCATGATTTACTGAGTCACCCTTCTTTACCCTGCTTTCTCGTCAGCATCTTTCTTTTTAGATGCATCTGGGGATAAGTGTTGCCTGTACCATGCTCCTCCACCCCAGAGGACACTTATTATTTAACTAGATGATTTGTTTCTTAGTTAACTGCATGCTTATGGGCTTTGGTTGGCTTTTTTATTTTAGTTCTTAATTTTTTACTTTTAGATATATTTATTTTATGTGTATGAGTGTTTTGTCTGTATGCGTGTCTATGCACCATGTGTTTGCCCGATGCCCAGAGAAGCCAGGAGAGGGCATTAGATTTCCTGGTACCAGAGTTACAGATGTTGTGAGCTCCCTTGTAGGTGCTAGAAATTGAACCCTGGTCCTTTGGAAGAGCAGCCAGTGCTCTAACCACCAAGCCATCTCTCCAGCCCCCAGAAGACTTAATGTTTGATCAGAAGAATATCCTTTTACTTAACTGTAGCAAACTCAAATTATCTCCAAATTTCTTTTTCTTTTCTCCTTCTTTTCTTTTAAATCTGAGACATAGTCTGTCTATCTAGGCTGGTCTTGATTTGTGATTCTCTTCCTCATGGCTATTGGGAACTCTTTTGCCAGATTTTTTTTTTAATTTGGGGTGCTGGAGATTAAACCCAGGGCCTCATGCATAGGAAGATTGCTGAACTATAATTTCAGATCTATTTTAATTTAACCTAATAGGATACAATCAAGAAACCATATATGGGTGAAAATCTGTGTTCTAAGCCTTTCAAATGCTAAATGATCCTGGCCCATCACTGTTCCCATCTAGGCTTCAGTTTCCTATGGCTGTAATTTTCTTTCCTCTGAGAAAGGGTTTCTCTGTGTATCCCTGGCCATCTTGGAACTCATTCTTTAGACAAAGTTGGCCTCAAATTCAAAGATTCTCCTGACTGTCTCCAAAGTTCTGGGACTAAAGGTATCAGCCACCACTGCTTGGCAGGCTGAGTGAATTTTGAGAGCTTTCCAGTTGCAACCCGTGGCATGACAGGGAAGCAGTCCTGGATTACTGGGGCCGGGTCTCTGGGAAGCTTCTGGCTGGTTGCTTGTCTGTTTCCTCACTTTGAACACTGAGAGCATTCTCAGGCTGATGTGTGTAGAGGGCAGGGGACACTGCCATCATCAGGGCCAAGGTGGTCTGGCTGGAGTTAGCTGTCAGGGCAACTTTTAGGGGAAAAGTCATCCCCATTAAGGAAATGACCCTCAGGCCTGGCACTGGTGGCCCATGCATTTAATCCCAGCACTTGGGAGGCAAAGGCTGGCGGATCTCTGTGAGTTTGAGGCCAGCCTGGTCTATAAAGCTAGTTCTAGGACAGGCTCCAAAGCAATACAGAGAAACCCTGTCTCAAAAAACAAAAACAAGCAAACAAACAAAACAAAACAAAAAACCTCTCAGAGATCTTGGTTCACAGCTATTTTTCTCCTGAGACACATGTTGGGCTAGTCTTGCATTTCACAAAGACTGGTAGATATTAACTGTCCACTGCCCAGAAAAACAAGCCGTAAATGGTAGAACATTTTGCAGCTATGAAAGGTTTGCCAGCCAGAACATCAAAGGTTTTGTAAATATAAAAACTATATTGTGAGGAGGAAAATAAAGTGTGCAAAATGCTGTCATTACTGTGTAAAGTCAGGCAAGTCACAGGCACACATACAACCCCTCCCCCCAACACACACACTTGTACATTACTTGCCCACTGTACACATCGATCAAGACCCAGCTTAGCAGTTACTGCCTTGGAACTGGCAGGCAGCTGAGAGGTAAGGCCACTGGTTGTCAGGATTTGGGTATATGCTTTCCACCTGTGCGCCCTGGAGCTGGTATCTATGTCTCCAGCGTTTGTATGTCCATGGGTGCAAGCAAGTGGAGAGAATTTACTAGACTGACTTAAGTACTTCATGCTTGGATGAAGTGGTTGAGGGGGTGAACTTGGTGGCTGTTTTTAACTATATGTGTGCCAGACTCTCCAGGACCACAGGGTATGCTGTCATCATCTTTAGGATGGATGCCATTTCTAGAGTCATGAACTTGAGCTCTTACAATAAAGACGTAAGCAGAGAAACCTTTACTTACTGTTACCTGAAGAGCTAGAAACCAGCACAGGGCCTTTCAGAAAGAACCCACGGGGAAACTCCTCTTAGCTGTAGCTTTGTGGGAAATGTAGTTTGTGGGCTGAGGGAGGTGTGTACCTTTCCTTGCTTACCATTTGATGCAATGTGAACTCATTCCTCACTGCACTCTTTAAAAACCATTGCACAAAGCAAAACACTCCTTTTTTTCTTCTTGCTGCTATGGCCTGTTAATGGATTGGGAGGGCCCAAATGGGTCAAGCAACATTTCCCGGGTCACCCAGCAAATCTGGTGGCAGAAGTGGGCTTCCAGCCCACTGCACCCAAGTGTCTGTTCTGCCCCCCTCCTAGGTTTCCTGCCATTGACAAGGTCATAGTCCTCTTCCTGTGGCTTTGCCAGAGACTGAGGTACCTGGAGCAGGGTAGGAGCAGGGAGAGCAATATGCTTTCCTAATTAGCTCCCGGAGGGGAAGTGTGGGCGCTCTGGGACACAGGACAGGCAAGACCAGTATCCCTGGACACAGGAACTGTGGGAGAGGGCGTGGGGTAGGTCTCCTGGGCAGTGTGGCCCCTGGGGACCCTCCTCCTTCATGTCCTATGCTAACAGAGTAAGTGTGGGGTTGCACCCCTGGCTCCAGTCTGTATGACAAGGGGCAGGCAGTTCTGGTCCCCCTGTTAGCCCTGTTTTGTTTGAAGAGAGGGACTGTGTGGTTTGATCCTGTGGAGATGGATATGGTTGACATTTGGCTATTGTCTACTAATCTGCAAAACAGGCTACCTCCCAGTGCCTCTGACAGAGGTTCAGATGCTCACAGGAGCACTGTCAGTTCGGGGAGCCAGCGGCCAGCACACATGAAAGTGCTCACTAATCAGGGCATAACAATGATATGTGAATGTCCCTTGCTGTGATATGGCAGCTGTCTGGCTGGTCCTCCCTTTCTTGGCCTTCCTCCTTGTTTTCTCTGAGCTTCTCTGACCCTGGCCTCAAAGGCACCTAGGTTGAGCCAGAGAGCCTGGCTTCCCTGGAGCCTAGTTGCCAGGCTATCTGTGCCATATTCTTGGATGAATCTGCACAATGGAAACATGGCTACCATTTCCCAGGGCTGCTGGCCCACCACCCAGACGGGAAAGATTGCCTTGCCCCTCCCTTTTGCTACATTCTATTCTGGGTGTATGTGTGTGTGTGGGGGGGGGGCACGTGTGGAGGTTAGAGGACAACTTGTGGGAGTCTAGTCTGTTCTCTCCTTCCACTATGTGGGTTTCAAAGGTTGTCAAGCTTAGTGGCAAGGGTTTTTACTGGTTGAGCCATCTCAGTGGCCCCAACTTTTGGTTTTAAAAGCAGAAGGACCTGAGGATGTCACCTGTCATATACCAGTCTCCCAAAACTAAGAGTCTGCCTTTGGCACTTGAGGTAAACCATGTAGGCTGGGTGGCGATGTGTGTCACACTGAGACACACTCACAGAAGGCAGCATAGGCAGCTAGCAAAAGAGTGCAGCGATTTCCAAAGTGACTCCAGACAGCAGCAAGCTCCACTGAGTGGCAAGGGGACATCACAAAAAAATTGTGACAGGCAGCCTCAAGGAGGCACTGTCGGAACTAGGCTCTCATCACATGCCCTCCAGTAGCTTTTGAATTTGAACTACAGTTTTATTTCTTCCTTACTCAAAAATAAATATAATGTGGATGTCTTTGGTCACTACCCAACGGTGTTCATAACAGCAAACCAAGGGAAGGCTGTGAGGAGGGTCTGCCTATAGCTTCCTGTCCATGGGGAGGCTTTGCCACAGCTGTGACAACCTTCAGTCCTGGAGAGGGGTCTGGCTCCAAGTCCCATTGTCCATATCCCTCCCCTTACTTATCGAGAATTCACATCATTTATTTAAAAATACCTTTATTTTAACCCACCAAAATCTCTCACATATCACATTTACACACACACACACACACACACACACACACACACACACACACTTTCAAAAATAGTCTTTGGTTTTCTGAACTTTCTGCCTTGTCCCTGGCCAGCTAGGCCTGGATGGCTAGATGGGTCCTCATTGCTCTCCAGGGTGGGCCCTGTGTCCAGGCCTTTGTCCTCTGGTCCCTACACAAAGCAGGAGTGGTTTGGGCTTCTGGAATCTTCTCCCCTGTCCAGTGAGGTGCTGGCTCCTAGTCTTTCTCTGGAGTCCTTCTTGAAGCAAACACTGCAGGCACCCAGGCTCATCGCCGAGGCCCTCTGAGGGGGGCTACACCCCTCACTTTCAAGCAGCTGCCCCCCAGGTCACGGCGGCTACCCTGCAGGAAAGAAAGAGGTGTTGGGGAATGAGTTGGGAACAGAATATGTGCCCAGCAACAGAATATTCAGCCACACAATAAGTTCTCTGTTGAAAAGGCAGACCAGACTTGAGACTTTGCGCTGATGGGAAGCATCATGGGGTGACATTGTTTAGGGACAACAGCAGGAGCAAATGCTACTTGTGGAGGGAAGTACGTGTGTGAGCCGTTGCTAAAGGGTGCCCCTCCCCAGAGGGGATGTCAGAGAACCATTCCTTCACAACAGTTTTATGTTATCCATTCCTTTCCCACCTGAAGATCTTTTTGCCTTAAGAAATCTAATACATACTGGGTGTGCTGGCATATGCCTGGAATCCCAGAGGCATGGAGGCTTGCCCATGAGTTTGAGGCCAGCCTGATCTACATAGTGAGTTCCAAACCAGACAGAGCTGCATAATGAGACCCTGTCTCAAAACACAAGAACAAAAGCCCTGGATTGAATACATGCGTATAACAGACAACACCTATAAGTTTTGGGCAGGGGTGCTAGGGATTGAACTCAGAACCCTGCACATGCTAAGTATATTTTCTACCACAGAGCTACATTCCAAGGCCATACGATTTTCACACACTGTAAAGCATATTTTACATTAAGGGGCATGGGAAGCCTCCTGGCAGGTCCAGGTACTGCCTGACGGTGAAATAGGGGTGAGTGTGGGTGTGGGCACACCACTATGTAGGCCACCCTCAAAATAAGAAAGAATTTTGGTCTCCTTGCCCGCACTTAGGGTCTCCCCCATGCAGGAAGCCTTCTCTATGAATGAAGTTGCTTCCCACTTGTTGCTATTTGGGTCATTTCCCTGGAGTAAAGGAGGGAGGCAAGGTTTACCTTTGCTTCCTTGTCAGGCTTGGAGTCCAGGAAGTTATCAGGGAAGGGTATTCTTCCAGCCTGCAGCTGGAGCCCTGCAGGTACCAATCAGTGCTGCTTCAAGCTAAAGGTAGCAGCCCCTGAAGCCTTACCCCTCTCACAAATATGCTCAGGTTGGCCATAGGTTAGACCCTCACGGTGAGTAAGATAGCTCACAGCCCTGCCACTACCCTCCAGTTTCAGCCTTTCTTTGTCTGAGTGTGCTGGGGTCACCAGCCTGTGCCACCATGCCCACACTAGCATTTGCTCTTTTGAGGGTTCTGGTGTTGAGTAACTGGCCCAGAGACACCAGCTGTTTAGTAGGAGCTGGGGAGAACCTCTCTGCCTGTCAAAGCCACCCCACTTCTAGGCCCCATATAGAATGGAGTATCACAGTAAGTGCTCAGCTGGCTGGGAGTGGCTGAGCTGGCGGTGACCTCAGTTCATCCAGAGACCCAGTGGACCATCTGGGAGCTCTGCCTCTGCCCCAGCCCAGGTTGGGGCAGATCCATCCAGATGTGAGCCCAGCCTCCCTGGAGGCTCTCTGGGCCCAGGGACAGTATGTTCATTTGCAGGCAGGGCTATTTTGAGGGCTGAGGCTATGGTCCCAGCAGAGCCTGGGGCTTGGGCTTCTCAGACAGACTCTGGCAGGAAAAGCTGAGAAGGGTGGACGGGGCAGGGAGAGGGGAGGCTAGGGGACAGAACCCTCCCCCCACTTCACTCTTAGGTCCTCAGAGACAAGGAACACCACCCTCCACCCTGAGTCTGGAGGTTATTCAGAGAACTGGGTTCCGTGGGAATGCTGAGACAGTTCACCTCTTCATCTGTGGAATGGACACCCTGCCCCCAGGTGCAGTGGAATGGGAATACAGCTGTGTCCACTGCCAAGAACCCCAAGAAGGTTTAACCAGGTCCAGAGTGAGACACTCCTGCTCTATCATGGACTCCCTGCTAGATGGAGCCTCAGTTTCCTCCCCTGTAGCACGGGGGTACTTTACAGAATAAACAAGCTCGCACAGGTGTCGCACACTAACAGTAAAGCTCTCTTTGTGTGTGATACTGGGGATGGAATCCAAGGCCTCTTTTGTGGCAGGTAAGAGTTCTGTTGCTGAGCTGTAGGTCCAGTCTTGCATTTACTTTTTGAGACAGGGTCTCAAAAGACAAGGCCTTCGGGCCTTACACCTGGGGTCTTCTACCTCAGCCTTCTGGGTAGTTGGGGTTACAGTGTGAACCACCCCACTCACTGAGAAGAGCTCAGTACAACTTGAAGAACACAGAAAGAGGTCAACAAACATTCAGAATATGATAATCAGCATCTTCCAATGGCACCTCCTGACACTTTGTCAACCCTCTGCTATGGAGCTGGGCACACCAACAATTGGGAATCGCTTCACAAAAGGATCCTATCCAGTTCTACTCCCAGGTGACAGAGGGAAAACAAGACAGAGACAAGAACCCTTTCCACTGGATACTGTTTCCACAGATACAACCTGAGCTCATCTAACTGTAGAGGACTGCGTCCATGGCAACCCTAACCCCAGACCATCCAGGATCAGAGGGGAAGAAGTGGCTTAGAAAAGAGTGGGGTCTGGGACCTTGGAGCATCTTGACCTCAGAGCTCAGAAGTGTGCAGGTGCTCCCCAAAACATCTAGCATCTTCCAGACAAGTCCTAGAGGGGCTAGCACGGGCCAGGATCACCCCTCTGGCCTATTCCCAGAGGAGCCTATGTGGCTGAGTGTGGTTTCTACAACCAAATTTGGTTGGGTTCTTGATCCCACAGACAGATCCCAAGGCAGCAGTCAGGCCTAGGCCAGGCACTGTGAACCACAGTCCCCACTGTTACAAAGGAGCCCCCATTCTGACTGCTGTGGCAGTCAGATGTGCCTTCTCTGCAGGCACAGGGCCCTCCTGCTGTCACCCTTCCACTTTCCAGTTAGCCAGCCCAGAGTGCCAATCCTGCTCTATCACCACAGTGCACCTTGGGCAAGGCAGCCTGTCCAAGCAGGCGGGCATGGCCATAGGGCTCCTTCTCTGTCCGTTAAGGGACCTAAATGAAGAGTGCTGAGCACAAATGTGCACTATGAAGACTCCTGTCACTGTGGTGGTCCACCTCTGCCTTTAATATCTTCCTACTTCTTTCTCTAGAGCAGGATTTTCTAACTGTGGGTCATGACCCCTTGGAGGGCGGCAATGACCCTTTCACAGGGGTGGTGTATCAGATATCCTGCAATCAAATATTTACATTGTAATTCATAACAGTAGCAAGATTACAGTTACAAAGTAGCAATGAAATAATTTTATGGTGGGGGGGGGTCACCACAACATGAGGAACTGTATTAAAGGGTTGCGATGTTTGTTGGAGAACCACTTCTCTAGACCATGACTGCAAACGCCAGGTCCTACCATACATGCTCTAAAACACCCTTTTACCACCCTTTATCCATGTGTGTATCTCTGTTTCCACACATCATCTCATATTATCCTTGTCATCTTCCATCCTGCCCCTGGCAGGTAGGGACCACATCTGCTTGTCTGGGTGCATTCTCAGACGGAAGCTGACCTGGATGAACCTGTGACAGGCTATAAGGAGTACTGTGCTGGGCCCAGCTAGCCTTTCCATCCCAGATGCTCACCTAAAGGCCCAGCTCTGACCTTCCTCCCCAGTCTAGGACACTGGCAGGAACCCTCAAAAGGGTACCAGTTAGAGGTTAAGAGAACTCACTCAGATCAGAGAAACTGAGATATCTGAGGGCTGGGAAGGAAGTGGGAGTTTGAGCCAGAGGGCTGGTCTGAGGCTAGGCCACCGAGGGCTTTGCCAGGGTAGAGCTATGAGAACCAGTGTGCTGAGCATTGTATTCGGGGAGAATGAATACAATCCATGATCCTTCTCACTGGCCATGGAAAGTAAGGCAGGATTCTCTGAGCCTCAGTTTCTCCAGATGTAAACAGTAGCTGGTGACCTAACTCAGGCAGGCTTCCTCGATGTAAGACAAGCCCAGGCTGTGAAAGGGTTGAGAGCCTGGGGACCAACCAGGACTCGGTTACAGCTAAGAGGGCCTCAGAGACTTCTGCTGCTCTCCAGTGCCCAGCCAGTCTCAACTTAGACATAAGCAGACAATAGTGCTCCCTCCTATATCCTTCAAGGACCCCTTGCTGCACACATGTTGAGGACCTTAGGCTCTGGAGTAGAAGTATATGTTCCCATTTTCTTTTCAGTCTCCTGCTGTTGAGTCAGTCAGGTCTTAGGACCTGGAACAATTTACTAGGGATGATGTTAGCTCAGAGTGATACCTACCTAGTAAGCAAGCTTCCTATAACAGTGCCTTTATCTGAAGCGCCTCAGGGATAACTGAGGGGACAACCAGCTACCTGCCCAGAAGTGCGAGCATCAGGCAAAGAAGGTCCCAGAGTGTGGGGCTGACCATTAAAGGCGCAATTTAGTCAGACCGGAGCTTTCCCAGCTCCCCTCTACACTCTGTTTGGGGGTTAAGCAAGAGACTGCTCCACTTTAATCTTAGGGCACGAGACACTGGCCCCGCTGCTGTTACGAGGTCACTTCCAAGGGGGAAGGTGTCCCTGACTCCTGGGAAGTTCACACCCCCCCCGCCCCCAACCCTGACGGTCCAGTTGCAGCAGACGTGCCGTCCACTCACCCCTTTGCGCTGGTTGCTGAGACAGAAGGTGCAGATGGAGCGCGGCTGACGGCCTTCGGCGGCGGGGACCGCGCTCTTGCCACCGCCCGCCGCGCGGAAACACGGCTGCCCGTCGTCCGCTGCGTCGCCCTGCAGCAGCACGTTGGCCAGGTGCGCGATGTAGCTGGACGCCAGACGCAGCGTCTCGATCTTGGACAGCTTTCGGTCCACCGGCTCGGTGGGAATGAGTGTGCGCAGGGCGGTGAAGGCCGTGTTCACGCTCTGCGTGCGGTCCCGCTCGCGAGCGTTGGCCGCCTGTCGCTGCCGCACCACCACCACCGGACCCGCGCCGCTGCTTGCCCGCCGCCCGCCCCCGGGACCTGGGCCGCGCCGCGCTGCCTCCAGCCCTTCGCAGCACCCGAACGATTGGTCCGACGCGTCGCTCTCGCTGCGGTTCTCCTCGTCCTCGCTCAGCAGCCGCACGTCCGGGTACAGCACGTGCGCGCCGACCGGGCGCAGCAGCGCGAACGCCATGGGCGCCCGGCCACCGGCCTCCGCTCGCTTGCTTCTCCGAGCCGACGCCCCCGCCGTGCGCTCCCGCGCGCTTCCACCGACCGGCCGGCCGCTGCCTTATAGCCGGGGGAGGAGCCAATCACGAGGCGGTCCCGGCGGGGCCAATAGGACGCCCCCGCCCCGCCCCGGCCAATGACGACGCGCCTGCTTCTGTGTACCCCCCCCCCAAGTTGAAAGTGTCCCCGAGCTCTTGACCCTCCCTGAAGGCTCTGGGCTTGAGCTGGACAGACGTTCAGATCCAGACTTCTAGGAGGCGACTGTCAGGTCCCTGTTAGCATGTCCTGTTTCCTCCTCCCCTTTGTGAGAATATCCCCATGCTCAGAAGAATCCAGTGTCCTAGCAACTTCCAGTGTAGATCAGAACCGCGGCCAGGGGCTTTGGACTAAGCTTCTCAGACTAGACTGTTCTTTCTATTTAGCAGCTACAAGTGTGGCCCAGGAGACTGCATTTTATATGACCTCACCAGCGTGCACTGTAATGCTGGAGCTGTCAGATGGGAGCGAAGTCACCCCTCTAGCTGACAAACTTTTTTTCTTTTCCCCTGCGCTGGCTGGTTTTGTGTGTCAACTTAGACACAAGCTAGAGTCATCAGAGAGGAAGGATCCTCAGCTGAGGGAATGCTTCCATTCAGCTATAAGGCATTTTCTCAATCAGTGATCAATGGGGGAGGGCCCAGCTGTGGAGGGTGGTGCCATCCCTGGGCTGCTGGTCCTGGGTTCTATAAGGTGAGTTGAGCAAGCCATGGAAAGCAAGCCTAAGCAAGCAGCACTCCTCCATGGCTTCTGCATCAGCTCCTGCCTCTGGGATCCTGCCCTGTTTGAACTCCTGTCCTGACTTCTCTGAGTGATGAACAGCAATGCTGAAGTGTAAGCCAAGTAAACCCTTTCCTCCCCAGCTTGCTCTTTGGTCATGATATTTCATCTCAGCAATAGGAATCCTAACTTAAGACACCTCTTCCCAGCAAAACAAACACCCAAGTCTCATTCATTCACTTAACTATTTGGCGGGGCTCTACTATATGTCAGATGTGGTTTTAGTTGGAAGATGAAGTTCAGAACAAGATTAACTTTGTTTCTCAGACCCTGGAGCCTGGTGGAGCCCACAGGGCAGTTTTGTATCAGCTAAAGTTGTAGGTCAGTGCCCATGGTGCAGATCTGGCTTCACTACTCTCAGAATCCCCCACAGGCTTCATTCGGCGCTGCCTCTCTCACTTCTTCCAGAAATTTCTGGAGGACCTGGGAAGAATAACTGAGCAGAGGATGGCCAGCCACTCCGGTCCTCATGTCACACATATCAGCTTCTTAGTGCCATCCCAGAACTGGTAAAATCAGCATCCACTTAGCCTTGAAAATATTGTTCCTTTCCTCTCAAATGGTGACTAGAACTGCCCAGAGCAAAAGGCATGTAGGAGCTTCTTGGTTTTTTGGAACACCCCTTCCAGCTCCAAGGGCTGTGTTTCTCCAGCCCCTGATCTAGCCCAGAAGAGGACCAGGACAGAGCCGCTGGGACAGGAAATCCTTAAGTCTTCAGAGCCCAAGGTCTGTAGGGATAGTCTGTCCCCCACACCTGGCTCCCCACCCCCATACCATTTGACCGTGACCCAGCCAGGCTGGGCTTTATTGAGGCGCCTCCTCGGGCCCCTCCCCATAGGGCCAGTCGCGTACGCAGCTCCTGCGCGCTCCAGCCGCGGCTGCTTCCTGAGACCATGAATTATTACTGACCGGGAGATTTCCTCCCCTGTCCGCGCCTCCTCGCAGGGGCTCCCTGCTCCCTTCACTTTCGCTTTCTCCTGGTTTCCCCCTCCCCTCTGCTCCTGACCCTCTGGAGGCTTGGAATTCCTGTCCAGCCCCCTCCCAACTCCAGACCCAAACTGGAGATGCCTGAGAGGCAGGAGGGCCCCGCCTCTGAAGGCTCATTCATTCAGTTGCTCTTTGGGCAGGTTTGGACACAAGGGACCTTGGAAGTAAAATAAAACCATGAATGAGACTGAGTGGCTGGCTGCAGCAGAGGAAAGAGACTTGTAAACAAAAGAATTTCAGGACAATATGGTCAGAGCCAGCCAGGGTCTGGCATCAAAGAAATCTGGCTTCAGTTCAAGGCCAGCGGCTTCTTGGGGTCTAATCTGTGTTGCTCTATAAAATGGAGTTAAGGATATCTCCCATTCTTAGGGCTAGTGACAGTCCCTAGATCCTATGCCAAGAAATCAGGGCCTGGCATTCAGCAAGAGCTAAATACCGGAAGTGAGTTTGTATTATTTTTGCCCATGGCTTAGACTGATCAAGTGGTGTCTGCTCTTCAAAGACTTGTCACCAGGAGTGCGCCAGAACTGCTGCTGTACTCTTGGCCCATCTATGTGAGAGCCTCAGCTCCTTCCAGTCCTCTACTCTGCTCCAGCCACACTGGCTTCTCTATTCCAGAGCCCACTTCTGGGAATTCCACTGTCTCCAGACATACCTGCAGGTGATCCCCTCATTTCCCCGCAATCTCATCTCTGTCAGAGGCCTTTTCTGACTTCCAGGGCTAGAGCAGTGACTGTCCCTCTCACCTGCCTGTAGCCCAACCCTTCCTGGCTGTCTGATTGTCTAATGCTATGGAAATCATAGTCTACGGATACTGAGTGACTGATGACTGGTGTTGATTCTCAACTTGACAGGCTGGGCCCTGGACCAATGAAAAGGAGGGAGCTGAAGACTAGCAAGCATGTGTCCATCCCCTGCTCTCTGCTTCTTTACTATGGATACAATGTGATTGGCTGTTCAAGCTCCCCTGCCGTGATGGCCAGTTACCTTGAACTGTAAGCTGCCCCCTTAATTTGCCTTCATAGGGTATTTTTATCATAGCAATGGGAAGACACTGGCACAGCATTTATAAGTATTTGGCAGTTTGGGAAGCTGGGGATGCAGCTGTAAACACATTGGGAGAATGTCTCTACTGTAATAAAACCTCCATAGGAGAGAGACTTTACAGATGTTGTTCATTATACTTTCAACCCATTGCTGCCTCACTCTTCCCATTTTATAAACAGAGAAACTGAAGTTCATCAAGGACAAATAGGTGACTTGCCTGTGCTCAACTAGCCAGACAGAGCAGGAGCTCAGGTTGGTCTGACTCCAGATTCCTCCTTCCAAATGACCTGGCATCTGAGGCAGGCCAGTGGATGTGAGGGCTGACTGGAGGACACTCAGCAAGAGAGAGAAGATTCCAGGCCAGTGGATCAGCAGCTGGCCCATCTCCCTTCTTGAGCATAGCCTGGCTTTCTAAGCCATGGAAGCTCTTGCATTTGTTCAGAGGCACAAACTATGTAGCCTCTGGGCCTTTGTCCTACTATCCTTCTTGACAGAGAGAGGGCCTGTCTCTCTGTCTCACTGGATAGGACCAGACCTATGTCTGGACCTAGTGTAGCTTCTCTTTGTAGTCCGATTTGCGGCTCCACCTCAACCCTGGTGCAGTATCTTCTGGTCCTTCATGAGTTCCCTTTCTTCATTCCGATCCCCACCTAAATGCCCACTTGACTATTTTTATTAAATATGTTTTTCCAGGTGGTGGGGATGCACACCTTTAATTCTAGAACTTGGGAAGTAGGAGCAGGCAGATCTCTGAGTTCAAGGCCAGCCTAGTCTACAGCTTGAGTTCTAGAATAAACCACATATATATTTATTTTAGACTTTCATACATGCATCCAATGTTTTTTGAGCCTAAGCACTCTCCATCTTCTCCAAATTCCTACAGATCCACTTCACCCACTCCAAACTTTGTTTCCTTTCTGTTTTAATATAATCCACTGAGCCCCACATAATATTTTTGAAGTGTGTTCTGGATTCATATGTGTCCTTATTAATTACTTATGGTGCTGATTGTGTGAGTGGGTCAAACTGCAGATGTTTCTTTCCATAGACCAACTTCTTGGAGGATTTCCTTTTGTTTGATTTTATTTCCTTGCCACTGTTCTGTGTGCAGAGTCTCACACATGTCCATTACTACTTGGCATGTGTGTTGAGCATTCATCACCAGGCCTCCATCCTTAGTGGTAGATCCTGGCTTCCCCTGGCTTCTCCTGAAGCAAAGGGAAGTGAACTTCTGGCACATGGCTCAGTGACTCCTATGTGTGTGTGAGTGTGTGTGCACATGAATGTATTCGTGTGTACTTATGTGCATAAGTGTATATATGTGCTTATGTACATGTGTTTATTATACATATTTATGTGTGACTGTGTTCCTGTGTGTGATTCTGGGCTGTTCACTCCAGGGCAGCATGGCTGGGGGCATAAAAGGGCCCACAACCTCAGGACCACGACTTCATCATGTAATGCCAGCCTCAATCCACATACCCCTCAGCAAAATGTGGGGTCCTCTTCACTCCTGGCTCTTAGCATTACCCGACTTCCTCATGAGAGAGAAATGGGTGCCAGACAGGCTTGTCCTCCATCTCTGGCTTCTTCCTCAGCAGATGGTGCATTGTCAAGGAAGGGAATGCATGACAGAACTCCAGGCTGGAGCCTGGCACATTGTGAGCAATAATGAGCACATGAATGAATAAACTAATGAATGAAGAGGCTACAAATTCCAACCTACATGGTTGCTGTGGTGGTTCATCTTGACCATCAGCTTGATTGCCCTGAGATCTTCTTTGTTTTCGCCACTGAGATTTCAAGTGTGCCATCACACTCAACTTTTTATTTTAACTTTATAGGTATGAGTGTTTTGTCTGCATGTATGTCTGTATCACATATATACCTGGCACTTTCAGAGGCTAGAAGAGGGCATCGGATACCCTGGGAATGGAGTTACAGGTGATTGTGAGTGCTAGAAATCAAACCCAGGTCCTCTGCTAGGGCAGCCAGTGCTCTGAGTTTTTGTTTGTTTCTTGTTTTTGTTTTGTTTTGCAAGACAGAGTTTCTCTGTATAATAGTTCTGGCTGTCCTGGAATTCACTTTGGAAACCAGGGTGGCCTCAAACTCATAGAGATCCACCTGCCTCTGCCTGCCTAGGGCTGGGATTAAAGCTGTGCTACCACTACAGCTGGTGCTCTTAACTGATGAGCCAATTTCCAGACCTTCATCTAGCCTTTTAAATGTGGGTTTGGGGAAATCACACACAGCTTCTCATCAACTGAGTCATCTCCCCAACCTGGATCCTGAAGTCCTTAGTTGCAGAATTCCTAAAAAAACAATGAAAATAATCAACAAAGGCTAGGAGGAGAAAGAATTAATAACAGTAATCTATTTAGCTATCACAGAGTATAGCAGCACCAGCCTGGCAGTTTTGTAACTACCACAACCTGGCCACTGGCCAGGCCCAGTCACACATGGAAAACAATTGGTGCTAGAGGCTGTGGGTTTAAGGTGTTTTCCTCTGTAGTGCTCAGTCAATAAAGCAGGCCATGTTGCTGCCTCTCTGCTCTATTTTATGTGACTTCCACTCCCTAAGTTGCTTAATGGGCCAGAATGACTGCTGAATCCATGCTGTCTGCATGTCAACTAGGGTGTATGTATGAGGCAGGGGCAGAGGTAGCAAAGGGCCAAAGGTGGAGGATGCCCTACCCTTTGAGGACATTTGCCTGGGATTTACAAACCTCATTTTTGCTCACATGCCACTAGCCTAATCTTGTGGTTTGACTAAACTTGGATGAAAATAGTCTTTCCTGCTGGGAACCACACATGCAACTGAGTACTGGGTTGCTATTAGTAAAGAAGAAAGCAAGAATGGATTGGATTGTGGATTGTGCAGCCAGCCAGAAGAGATGCCCACTCCTGAGATGATGTAGTATCATACAGTCAAGTTCACTGTTGTCACTGTCACATACCACTGTGTGAGCTCAGAAATCTGCATCTTGAAGCCGAACAGTGATGGTGCATGCCTTTAATCCCAGCACTCAAGCTCTAGGAAAGAAAAAGAAAAAAGAAAGAAAGAAATCTGCATCTGTTTTTCCACCTGTCGAATAGGGACCTCACTGAAGCTACCTTGTGGTTGTGAGGGTTATGTGAGTTATTAATACACTGTTTGTTTGCAACAGACAGACATCCAGTAACTCTTGGTGAATTATTTAGTCCCAACAAGGGGTTTCCTTAAAGTCACACAGTCAGAAAGCGAACAAATGAAGAATCTGGACAGGAAGCGATCTTCTCTTGCTTTGTATATTGGAATAACATATATATGTGATATAGTTTAATATAGCCAAAGTTGGCCTTGAATTTTCTATGTAGCCAAGGTGACCTTGAACTTCTGATCCTCCTGCCTCCATTATCCAAGAGCCAAGATTACAGACATATACCACTGCACCCAGTACATACAGTACTGGGGATCATGCATTTCAGACAAGCATTCTACCAGCTGAGCCATATCCTCAGACCTTAGATAATATTGTGAAGAACTTGCTACATGCCAAGCACTCTCCTTAGCAATGACGTGTTCCCTCCTTCATTCCTCAGAGTGGCCTTGTGAGCTGAATATTAACATGTCATCTTCCAAGTGAGTAGACTAGAGAACCAGGAGGCCATGTAGTTTGCAGGGCTATATATTTAAGAGTAACTAGAACTATCATCAGTATGTTGTTCACAGAGGGGACAGGCAATTCAAGCTCAGATGCTCACAGGCTCTGTTCCAGGGACAGTGGGCCTGATCATCATCTGTAATGATTTGATTTTGTCCTGCATAAGATGCAAGTTTGTGGACAGAATAGAACTTTACAGGAATAGCTGGGAGGTGGTGGTTTATGTTTTTAATCCCAGCACTTGGGAGGCAGAGGCAGGAGGAACTCCATGAGTTCCAGGCCAGCCTGGTCTTCAGAGCAAGTTCCAGGACAGGCTCCAAAGCTACACAGAGAAACCCTGTCGTAACTCCCATCCCCCATCCTCCACCAAAAAAAAAAAAAAACTTCATGGGAATAGTCAGAAGGCTGGTGCCACCATGGGAAATGTCAGGCTGTTACTAAAGACTATACAGGAAAAGGAAGCACCAAATGGTTCAATCTAGTTAGCTGGAGTTGGCCTTGACACCAGTTACAAATGAGATGGAGGCACCAAGATGGTATGAGAAGTCAAGGGGTCAGCTCAATGGTACAGTACTTGTCTAGGGTTTTCCAGTTTGGGCAGGAGGATTTCAGAGAGGGTTACAGTTTCAGTGTACCCTAAAGTTTCCCATATAAAGACTTTTTTTTGCCAACTAGTGGCCTTGGGGAAAATGGTTGGCTAATGAGGACTCCGACTCCTTTGACATATCTGTAACTTAATGGCATTGTTGGGAAGGACATAGAAACCAAAGGTGAGGCCAGATTGGAGGACGTGGGTAACTTCAAGTATGCCTAAAAGGATGTTGCATGACGCTGTTCTTTCTGGTTTTTCTGTGCTTCTTGGCTGCCATGAAATGAGCAATTCTGGCTGGCCACAATGTTTCACCTTCATCATATGTTATGAGTAAGGTTTTTCCCTGTAGCGCGATCCCACCGCTACGCCAGCCCCAAATAACACACCGAGACTCTGTATTAGATGTAATTCTGTTGGCCAGTTACTAGTTTCTTATCAGCTAGCTCTGTCTTAAATATTAACCCATTTCTATTATCCTAAGTACTTCCACATGGTCTCATCTTACCGGAGAGAGGGCTGGCGTCTGCTCTCTCCGGCTTCCATCTTGGCTCTCCTCTCTATCACTTCCTCTCTCCTCCTTGTCTCCTAGTCCTGCCTATCTTGCTTTCCTATTGGCCAACAGTGAACAGTGCTTTATTAATTAACCAATAAGAGAAACATACTTACAGAATGACATCTCTCATCAATCATAGGTCAAATAAATAAATACATAAATAAATACATAAATAAATAAGATAGATTCAGTAGGCATAGACAGGCAGAAACCTCCAAAACCCAGAGTCCAAATAAATCCATCATCCTTCACAGTTGTTTATTCCAGGTATTTTGTCATAGAAATGCAAGCTTACATGGGTGAGATTTAAGACCCAGTGAAATCTGGGAAGGCTTCCTGGGAGAAGTGGTCTGAGTGCAATTTAGTTGTTTATATTAGATGAGGGTGCTTAATGATACAGAAGCATTTCAGTCTACCCCAAGTGGTCCATGGTAGTCTGGCAGGAAAGGTATGTCTGTGGGCTGTGGTCAGGTGGGGCACCCTGATGCTGAGCTGAGCCTCATCTTAGTCACACCTCTTCAACAGAACCCCAGTGTGTCCAGGGTGACAGTCAGCCTAGCTGGAAATACTCCCCTTGTCAGCCTACTCCCCAGCTAGGGAGTGGTGGTGTGGCCAGTGAGATGAGGAGAGAGATTCCTAGGGAGGGCCACTTACCCCAAATGAAATGGCAGAGACTAGGGTCTCCTGAGAAGGCTCCTGGCTTTTGGCTTTTACCCTTCCTTTCTTCCTGCCTGTAACAGAGATGAATTCCTGGAGACACGGCAGCCAGCTTGAGGCTGGGAGAACAGAAGTCCCATGCCAAGGATGGAGAAGTTGGGCCTCTGTTGATTCTTTAAATAGCCACAGTAGTCTCCAGTTTCACACAAAAAAGTAAAAGTTCCTATTTGGTGAACCAGGTGTAGTTGGATTTCTTTTCTGCCCCACTAGCCAGCTCCCAAATAACCACATGGAGATGCCTTATAAATTACTAAAGCTCAGCCAATAGTTTTGGCCTGTTCTAACTAGCTCTTATAACTGAAATTAACCCATAGTTTTGTTCATCTATGTTCTACCACATGGCTTTTTACCTCTATCCCATTTTGTGTGTCCAGTTCGTGTCCCATCTGGCTGGCTTCTCTCCACCCTTCTTCCCAGTGTCCTCTGTGCCTGGAAATCCTGCCTAGTTATTGGATGTTTGTCTTTTTATTAAACTAATCACAGTGACATATCTTCACACACTGCAAAGGAATATTCACAACAAGGCTTCTGTAGAAAAAAGCAAGCATTACCAATATATTCAGGTGTTATAATGAACAGTTCCATTACCAATTGTAGCAGGCTGCACCAGGCACTGAACTCACTGTGGTACATTGTGTGTTACAACATTCTGGAACCTGGGTGTGGCAATCACCACCATTCTCCAGATTAGGATTTGGTCTTGGGGTGTTAGGGAGCTCACCCAGGGTTCCAGCTGGTGGCAGCTGTAGTAACTTAAAAACATGACACCTGCACTCTGCCTATGAGGCTCTTGGGTCTGCCCTCTGAAGCCCAGGGAACACCATGGAAGAGAGGCGGCAGAAAGAATGTCAAGAGTCAGAGGAGGCAAGGGATGTTGTAGACTGACATCTTCCGAGCCTGCCATTGCCATTGCACTCTTGAATCCACAGCAGCTGTTATCACCTACACACAAGTACAAGATTGGGCCAACCAACAGTCCATCATGGAGTGGGGAGGGGCTCATGAATCCCCACATCTCCTGACAGCTAAAGGTGGTGGTGTAGCCATTCATAAGCTGCCGTACTTGGGTAGATGGCCTCTTACATATGTAAGCAACGCTCATGAAACCACTGCACACACAGGTACACAAGCACACATGTGCATCTCCCCCGAAGCAATGACGCTGGGCTCCCACGAGCCCATGAGTCACATTTTCATCAAGAGTCAGTTCCTTGGTGATGGGGGCCTTTGCTGAGTCATTGAGTCACTCACTTTGAGTTCACTGTGACACCATGCCTCATACTTGAAGAAAACTGATTTAACACACGTATCTTTTTGAGGTAAGGGATGTTAGACAAGATGCGATGTGTGCTACACAAAGGGCCATTTTAAACAGTAAAGTCACCACCCCAAAGCACAACAGATTGGGAAGCGTGGTATGAAATAGACACCGACAAGCTGAACGCTAAGCTCAGGTGACTCACGTTATCACCACCCCATGCCTGCTCTCCCCATTCACACTCTCATTAGCGTTGTTGTGGAGTTCAGACAAATTTCTCTTGCACAGAACCTGTAGGGACTGGCTGGAATTTAGTATGCTCAGTACTCAAAGTCCTGCTTGCTAAATGGGAAAGTGGGACACGGGGCAAGTAAGGGAGTTTGTGCCATTTATGAAATGTGAGTGCTGGGGTCTCCCTGCCAGCTTTGAGGAAGGAAGCCAAAGGGACAGCAACAGTGGCAATACCAGAAGTGTGTGTGCCTGGCTCCCTCCCTGCTGCCGTCCATCACTGGCACCCTCTCTGTAGCCAGTTTTAGAGAGGCAGCTCTGGCTGCAGGGCCAGGATTAAGATCTCTCCAACCAGACAGCCCCAGCATGACCTCCTAACTCCTGCATAGTGCAAACCCATGCTGGCCCACCTCACTGCCTCTCACATATCCTACACTCGCCTTGGACCAGTTCTCATAGGACAGTTGGCTGCTAGTCGGGCATACTGTACTTCCCAATAAGTAGATGTGCTGGGATCACAAATAGGGACCTGGGGCCTTTACATCTTTATTTATTTGTTTGCTTATTGGGAGGTTGGGACATGCATGCCATCTCAGTTCTCTCCCTCACCACGTATATTCCAGGAATCAAACTCAGGTTGTCAGGCTTCCTCTATGACATCTCACCGACCTTTGAAACAGCTTTGCCAAACCCTGGGGGGGGGGGGGGATGAGCTTTGGGAAAGACCAGTGTCAATTCAGGGTGGGGGCAGGGAGGGCCTTGAATCCATCTCTGAGGTCACCTCCCACACAGGGTTAAAACAGCCCAGCATCCTTCCGGCTGAGCGGAAGTCAGGTTCTGAGAGGCAAGTGGGCTCCAGGGGGATGTTTTTCTTCTCCATTTGTCTGCTTGTGGCTGGCCCATAAAATTCACCGGAACTCCATGCTGGACTGAGGAATTCCCGCTGACGGGGCTGTGGAGAGCCCAGGCTGGGGGTGGGGTACAGCTGGCAGGGAACATATCAGAGTTATCTTTGAGGTTCCAATTCCCGGCCTGGATCTTGAGGAGACAGAGGAAGAGGAAGAAGTGGCCCCTACCTTACCTGCTCTAAAGTGATCTGGGACATGGAGGAGTTGTTACCGGTCACTGGTCTGTGGTGGCTCAGGCCCCTCTTCTAAACCATGAGTGTTTCTGTCTCATGTCCTCTGTGCAGAGCCAAGAATAGTAAGTACTCTTTCTGTGTAGCAGGCATCTCACAGGCATTTCCCGCCTGGAAAGACAATCCAAAAGTCACCCTATTGCACATGGATGAGGTGATCTGGCCCGTGTCACCCACTGTAAAGAGCAACGTAGAATTCCAACCCAGACAGCAGGTGCCAAGGCCTACCTTACCTTAACCTTTCCGTCTCCCATTTCATAGTGTGTGGACTCCTAGTCTCTATTCCCAAGGACATTTTCGTTCATGATGTAGCTTGTGCTTACCCCCTCCAAGAAGCCTGCCTTGGCTCACCAGATGAGCTGCCTACACTCCTGAGATGGGACTATGGTTTGGCCACTGGGCTCTGAGCTATGAGCAGAAACAGTTTTAAGTCCATGCCATACCTCCAGCACCATCCCACACCGCCACCTTCAAGTTGTCTCAAAGATGCAAAGTGTTTTTATGGTACGTTTAGAAGGTGGTCTTCCAGGGCTGGAGAGATGGCTCAGAGGTTAAGAGCGCTGACTACTCTTCCAGAGGACCAGTTCAGTTCCCACATGGGAACTAACAACTAACTGTAACTCTAAGATCTGACACTATCATAGAGATATACATGCAGGCAAAACACTGCTATACATAAAGTAAGAATAAGTAAATACTTTTTAAAAGGAGGTGCAGTCCCTAGAGAAGTGTACGTGGGGGTCTGTGTCCTCTCCTCTTGATTCTGGGTGTCTTTATTACCTTTGACCAATACAAAGGAGGAGAAGTAACTATATGACATTTGAGGTGGTTCCCGGGCTGTCCAGTTCTCAAGAGTACAGAGCTCTGAGGGTGCCCAGGCCACTGGCATGGCTTCATGGAGTACCCCTGTCATTAGTCTTGTATGCTAAATCATCTGGTT
The DNA here is from genome assembly GCF_943737965.1 of Phodopus roborovskii. Lineage (NCBI taxonomy): Eukaryota > Metazoa > Chordata > Mammalia > Rodentia > Cricetidae > Phodopus > Phodopus roborovskii. The sequence goes on from NW_026125264.1 coordinate 3,509,032, forward strand.
CCAACCCCTGATAATTGTAACTGTCACCTGTAGACTCATATCCAGCCTTTGGGGTCCAAGATCCTGTAAGGTCATGACAGCTCCATCCCTGCTATACCCAGCCTGAACTCATGAGCTGATGAAATTGGTGTCATATTGAGATGCTGAGATTAGGGGTAGCTTTTATGTAGTCACTGCTGCCATGGGGACTGTTTCCTGCATCTCCTATGAGGATTCCTGTAGTCAAGTTGGTTCATGGTCCCCCATTGTACTCCCTCACTGTGCAGTATGTTGCTGACATGGAGGCTATAGAAGTTCCCTGAAAGCAAAGATCAGGCCATGTACATTTCACTTTCATATCTATTATTTCTTCTCTCGACTCTGCATCATCCTAGGAAGCCATACATGGTGGAAATCTTCACCTATTCATATCTTACCCTCCCCTGAATAAAAGAACTGCAGGAGCCCAAGGGATGCTGGTGCCTTTTCTGCTCTCAGTGGGGAGGTTGGTGAGAGGCTGGGTTTGCCTGATCTGGCCAGGATTGAAGGGCACTCCATGGAAGGGGCAACAGGGAGGGCCCTGAGGATGGGAGAGGCCAGGAAGCCTTTGAAGCCGCATACCCAGGCATCTCCCATGCTGCCCTCTTTCCTGCTCTATGTCTCCAGCCTTGCCCATAAACAGGATCTCCAGGCAACTGCCCAAGAGCCCTGTCCAAAGCCCCAATGAGGCTGGCCTGGCTCCTTCCTGTGTTGTAAATTAGTTGTCTTATAATGGCAACATCTGGGAGTTGCTGAGGGAGTGAGGCAGACAGATCTCAGGGAAGAGCTGTGCTCGGCCTGGAGCAGAGTGTCATGTCTCTGTTGCTTCTTGGAGAAATGGGGCTGATGGAAGGGTAGGCTATAGAGTCTGAACATTAAAATCTTGATAAACAGAGAGGCTCCGGGCACCTGTGACTGGGCAGAGGCACAGAGCACTAAGCCCAGAAAGGATCTTCACACAGGCCACCAACCATGAAGCCTGTTGAGGGATAGGAACCACAGAGAAAATTCTTGGTGCCCAGAGAACAAACAGGAGATACCACTTAATTAACAGTAAGAGTCACAGTGATGGGTTGAGCCAGATGTTTATGAGAGACCTCTGGGAGAGGGGGACTGGAAACCTCAGTTTATATGCCCCTGGGGGAACAAGGGCATTTGTATATATTTCAATATAGCCACAGAAACTTACTTCCATGCACCCAGCAAGCCCACACCTGGGACATGAGTGGCGTGCAGTATTGGAACAAGTGTATGCATTCATCCATAACCTGCACATACATGTGCACTATTGCCCAAGTGAACATGAGCATACATACAAACTAAAAACATAGAAAGCAACAGTACATGCAGCAGGACATTGTATGCCACCAAAACATACCTAAGAATTCATACGGCTCTCTGCAGGGCAGGTCCACAGAGGCCCAGAAAATGGGAAGGGAGCTAGGTTAGGAAGAAATATGGTGGAACTGGAGAGATGGCTCAGTGATTAAGAGCATTTGCTGCTCTTGCAGAGGACCTGGATTCAGTTCCTAGCACCTACACAACAGCTCACAGCCATCCCTAACTACTGTTGTGGGGAATCTGACGCCCTCTTCTGAACTGTGCATAATACACATGATATACATGTATACATACGTACATACAGTCAAAACACTAATACACATAAATAAATCTAAAAATTATAATGAAAAGAAGCAATACAGCCAGCTTTCCTTAAATTTCTGCAAATAAGAAATATTCCAAGAAAAATTTGCTTCTGTCTTTAGCATGCACAAGCTTGTTTCCTTGTTGTTGTTCCCTAAACAATGTAATATGGAAACTGTTCACATAGTTCTGTTACAGTGGAGACTAGGAGTCATACAGGGGTGACTTGAAGCAAATGGGAAGGGCTGCAGATGTCACCAGATGGAGCACCTGTCCAGCAGGTGACAAGCAGGAGGCCTTGGTACTTTCTCTAGCAGATGGGAGGATGTGCCCAGGTTCTATGCAAACTCTAAGTAACTTTATGTAAGGGACTTGAACACCCTTGCAATTTGTCTCACTTGAGGATTGTATTAGTTGCTTTTCTGTCTCTGTTATAAAACAGCATGACAAAGGCAACTTACAGAAGAAAAGATTTATTTGGATTCCAGAGGGCCAGAGTCTGGTCTCTTGGTGGTGCCGCTGAGGTGGCTGGGTGGGGCAGCAGCTGGAAGCTCATATCTCAAACCACAAGCAGGAAGCTGAGAGCACACTGGGAATGGCAAGAGTCCTTTGAAAGCCTGAGGCCCACATCAGTGAGCTACACTCTTCTTCCAGCAAGGCCACACCCTTAGTCCTTCCCAACAGCCACCAACTAAGGACTAAGTATTCAAATGCCTGAGACTTATTGGGGGGGGGGGTCTCATTTAAACCACCCCAAGGGATCTGAAATGATCTCATACAGAAACCCAGGAGCAACTGTCAATATAAGGAGAGATAAACAGAACAAAGCAGGGCAGACAGGATTCAACAGTGATTATCTGTCATGAACTAAGTTTCTTTTTAAAACTCAAGTGTCTGCATTTAACTGTTTTCTCTTTCTTTTAAAGATTTATTTTAGGGTGTAGTGGCTCATACCATTAATCCCAGTACTTGGGAGTCAGAGGCAGGAGGAGCTCTGTGAGTTCGAGGCCAGCCTGATTTACAAAGTGGGTTCCAGAACAGCTAGAGTTACATGGTGAGACCCTGTCTTAAACAAAGCAAAACAAAAGATTTATTTTTCTTTTAGTTGTGTGTATATGGTGGGGGTGGGGGGAGAGGAGTTGTGCATTTGAGTGCAGGTTACTTTCCACACAGGTGACTCTGGAGGCTGCATCACAGAAAGACCCACAATGACATGGGTGATAACCTCCAAAAGCTGCCTTGTTGGGTCCTCTTTTCTGTGAGCCTTCCTCTCTTCCTCTGTTTCAACTGCTAATGAGGCCACATGTGGCTGAGGTGACAGCAGGGAGTGTGATTATGTGAGGTTTTGATGACTCCCCAATACTTTCATGGGGGATTATAAATGAGCCCATCTGTGAGAGTCTCATTCCAGAAACCATGCTGCTAACAAGCATCAGCACCATCAACCATCACTACTACCACTACCACGACCACTACCACCACTACCACCACCATCACCACCATCATCACCACCAACAATACCATCACCACCACCACCACCACCAGCACCACCATCACTACCACCACCACCACCAGCACCACCATCATCACCATCACCAACACAATTACCACTACCACCACCACCAGCAGCACCACCACCACCACCACCACCATCATCACCAACACCACCATCACTAACACCACCACCATCATCACCACCAACAACACCATCACCACACCATCACCACCACCGCCATCACCATCACCACTGCCACCACCACCACTGCCATCACCATCATTACCACCACCACCAGCACCATCATCACCATCACCACCACTACCACCACTGCCATCACCACCATCACCACTGCTACTACTTGTAACAAGTCTTTCTTAGTCCCACCAGCCAGCTCCCAAATAATGACATGGACACTTCTTATTAACTAGGAAAGCTCAGCCTATAGCTTAGGCTCATTCCTAACTATCTCTTATAACCTTTTTTTAAAAAAATGTATACCAGTGCTCTATCCACATGTACACCTGAATGTCAGAAGAGGGCACAAGATCTCACTACAGATGGTTGTTAGACACCATGTGTTTGCTGGGAATTGAACTCAAGTCCTCTGGAAGAGCAGCCAGCGCTCTCTACCTCTGAGCCATCTCTCCAGCCCATATCTCCTATAACCTAAATTACCCATATTAGTCTATGTTCTATCACTTGGTATTACCTCTCTTCTCCTGTTTCCTTTCTGGGTCTCCTGGTACATCCTACATGCCTAGATTCCTCCTCCTCTTCCTTTCTCTCTCTGGAAATCTCACCTATATCTTCTGCCTAGCTATTGGCCATTATCTGTGGGCATTACCTCTTCTAGGTATTTGACTTTGGGCAAGCTACTCAGCCTCTGTGTGTCATCCACACAAAGGGAAGTGTAGTTTGCTCCTTCAGGGGTCGTTGTCAGAATGGGATTCAGTCACATGTGACAAGGACTCAGGATGTCACCCATGCATACTGAATTTGAGTTGCACCAATTGGACACATCCACAATTGGCTTTTACTTGACAATGTCAGGACACAGAAGGGCTAGGAAACTTCACAAAGGGACTGCTGTGAGCTGGCCTTAGATTCCTTTGTTCTGCTTGGTGCATGTGTTTGCTGAATGGCCAGCCGTTGCTTGCCTAGCTCTAAGTTAACACACGCATCCTGTTTTCTAGAAAACAAAAATGTACTCTTACAAAGTCACACAACAGACACAAAAGACTGAGCAGTGATACACTGATGTGACACTTTGCCAGTTTGTTTGTCCATGTCCTCACCGCAAACCAATGAAACATCTGACCCAGTATCCAGTGGTACATGGATTTCTGTGGTGATATATTATTTATAATTTATTATAGTTTGCTTGAGGATTCAGAAAGCAAAGTCAGCCTCAAGCTATAGAGATAAGGTAGAGGTCATACACACCTTTAATCTCAGGACTCAGGATTAAGAGATAGATCTCTGTTAATTCAAGGCTACCATGGTTTACACAAGAGTGCAGAGTAACAGAGCTCATATCTTTGATCCCAGCACCTGGGATCACACATCTTTAATCCCAGCATTAGGGAGGTATATAAGACAGGAGCAAGGTCTCAGAGCTGACATTCACTCTCCAGAGTGAGAATAGGAAGGCATTGAAGTCTCAGGATTCTCCAGCCATGTTGAGGGGAGCACTGCAGTCTGGGATTCAATCTGAGTTTTAATGGAGCCAGGATCACCTTTCAACCTGAGCTAGGGGTAAGAGCTTGTGACTGGCTGCTTTGCTTTTCTAATCTTCAGCTTGGAGCTTGAAATTTGAACCCTAATATCTGTCTCTGGGTCATTTATTTTTCATGTTACAAGCTTCTTTTAATTTTTTTTGTTTTGTTTTGCTTTTTTGTTTTTTGAAACTGGGTTTCTTTGTGTAGCCCTGGCTGTCTTAGAATTAACTCTGCAGACCAGGCTGGCCTTGAACTCACAGATACCCACCTGCCTCTGCCTTCTGAGTGCTGGAAATACAGGCGTGCACTACAATTGCCTGGTTATTATTTCACTTCATTTTGTTTTGTTTTTAACATCTCTTTTGTTTCTTTTCTCTGGAACAGTCTCTTAACTTTTCTTTGACTTTTACAAGCCTGACTTCAGTCATTTGTTTGTTTTTGAGACAGTACTTTGATATGTAGCCCATACCGGCCCATACCCTCCACTTTCTGCCTCCCCAGTGCTGGGATTTCAGACACACCACGCTTGACAATTTTTGGGAACTACAAATCAGTTGATTCTTCTGTTATTTATTAATGATTAGGTTCAGATATGGTACTTAGTGTAGGAAGCCCCCCCTCTCTGTGTATGTGTGTGGGGGGGGCAAGGTGGAGTGAGGTGAGGGCATGTGGTGTTGATTTGTCCCAATTCTGGTCTATTCGGTTTGGTCAGTTATGAAGGTAGCATCTGCCTGGCAGCTCCCATGCGTCCTGCTTCACAGTGACATCTGATGTCATTGTGATCTGAGCAAGGAAAGTGCCAGCAGGGAGCAAGACAGTGCAGCCAGGCAAACCTCCCTCCCTTGCCCAGCCAGGCCCCTTCCAACATCCCCAGTCCCCCACCTGTCTCTAGATACATAGGTGAGCTAAAATATTCGTACATCGTGTGAATGCAGCATATTCCTATACCTTGTTTTATTTTGCTCACATTTTGGAGTCCTTTTTTTTTTTTTTTTTTTACCTACAAAGAGATTTCTTATTTGGCTTAAGCTTTCCGGACCCCCTGTGGTACCTACCATATCAGGTAGTGCAGCTTCTGACCTGGCCCTCTGTGCTGGGCATGAAGCCCAGGCCTCACACACACAAACAAGCAGTTCACCACTTAGCTACAGCCCTTCACTTCCAAGAGAAAAGAACCTGACGTTCAGAGAGGGTAAAGGACAGGTCCTCAAGGTCAGAGACGACAGGAGCCTAGAAACCAGCTTGCTCCCCCACCTTCCACTTCCACACACAGGGAGCCTACAGTTCTTAGCACAGAGAGCTGGGCCATCCGGGGACTCCAGCTTGGAGCCCACCCTTAGCCTGCCTGTTCTCTTCTGCCTAGCTGTGCCTGCCAGGTTCGCTTTTTGGCTTTCATTAGGGACTTCCCTCCAGCACCCTGCTGTGCTGGTCTTGGGAGCCCTATTGACCCTCTGACAGTCCAAGACAGATTGGCCAGCCTGTGTACTCAGGTGCAGTATGCGCACATGGAGACCAGATGAGGAATCGCTGTGGGGGCCGGGCCCACTATGGTGGGAGATCCAGCACAGAGGAGGGTAAGACCGAGCACCCTGGACACCTGCCTGCTCTCCCCAAATTCACTTCCTTCCTGAGGTTCCTGGTTCCCCCTCTCACCAGGCCTGGACCATGCAGAACCCCAAGTGAACTTATGAAGGATTGTTTTGGAAGGCCTGGGATATGGGGTAAACCTAGGTTCAAAAACAGTGCAGATTTTCTGCCAGACTGGTGGATGGAAGCTCTTCATAAGCCTCAGTTTCCCCAGGACAATGAGGAAGAAAGTAGTCTTCACAGGGCCCACCAGGCGGCGGGGTGTGGCCAGCAGATGTCCCCTCCCCCTTTGCTGGCTTCTTAGGACTCCTATTTCCTGTCTAGCTGTGGAAGCCCCCAAACACAGTGAACCCGTCTGAAGTTCTCCCTCGCCTTGCAGGCATTTATTTGCTCCCATGGCTTCAAAAGGGCAGTATGGACCCCAGAATGAGGGATCTGCCCATATGTCCCATGACACTCCAAGAAGGCTTTTGAGGGTACCATGGGATTCTAGCCTTGTGTGCAGTGCAAAGGGGCCTGAGCCCAGAGGGGACACTGAGACAGGGTTGCCTGAAGATAGGGACTTCAGCGAGGGAGGAAGGCTCAAGCAGGCCGTGTGAGCAGGAGAGGGGACCCAGGCTTCAGTGAAATAGGCAGGGACTCCCGTGGGCTCCAAGAGAGGCTGTGTAGCAGGCCAAGTCAGCAGGACAAAGACTGGTGGGGGGCGCTATGCTCTCAGAGAGGACAGCAGGGATAAAGAGGACTCAAAGGAGAGGGAACGCTCAAGGGGAAGGTCTCTGGGAAAGGCTGAAGGCACCCAGGCTTTATAGTTCAGGAGGAAGACGGCTGTGTGTAGAGGGCTAGAGTGGGTGACTACTGAGAAGCCCTGGGGCAGCCTGGGCTCTCTTCCCAGCTAGACTTTCGGTGCACTGGTATTAGTTAACAGTGGGGTCCAGCTTCCTGAAGTTTGTACTTGCTGCCACTGCAGCAGGCAGCCAGTACCAGGGTGGCCTCTGGGGAACAGAGGTGAAACTGCTGCTTCATGTAGCTGTGCCTTCCTGCTGATGAAAGGAAGGTCAGAGGACCATCTTGACCCCAGGAGCACCAGCATCACTAATCTACACAAGGCCAGGGCCTGGGCTGAGGGTCCTGGAGAGGGCACAGGGGCTATGGGCCCTCAATGATGTGCAAGCTGCCTCTGCAGAGATGGACTGGAGCGCAGAGCTACTGAACTAGGCAGCAGGCCTGCTGACGGTGGCCATGCCGGGCTCTGTCCACCATGCTATGCTGATTCCGCCCTGCCAAGCTCACAGCATGAAATAAGGTACAGTAGCTTCATGGCAGGGACAGCCGGCTGGGGATGAGCCCCTTCTTTCTGATCCTACAGGGTCTGTTAGTCCCTCTGTCCCCTTAGTCCCTCTCTGCAGGGATGCTGGTATGTTTGGTACCCCCAGCAGGGTTGGAGGGTGAGACTTAAGTATAAATAAATAAGCAGGGAACAGATGGTGTTGGGGAGGGGGCAGGCCAGGGCCTCCCACTTCTTGCTGGGAAAACACTGCTGGTCTGGCAAATGGATTCCAGACTCTGGCTGGGAGCCTCACTCTTGCCTGCTGCCCTAGGACCCACCTGGGGCTTGGGAGAAATGTTGGGTTTGGGGCTCTGAGTCCTGGGTTCTGTCTAGCTCTTGTTCCTTTCCTGTGTGTCTTTGAACAAGTTTCATTACTTCTCTGTGCTTCCAGTCCCTGTCTGTCCAGGATGCACTGTGTCAAGTTCCTGTTCACATACAGGCTCCCTCCTCTGGAAAGCCTCCCTTGATTAATACAGGCGGACTGTTAGGTACAGGCAACAGCTCAGTATCGTAAGAAGGACATGGAGGACATGGGTGTTTGAGTCTTGTGTGTGTGTGTGTGTGTGTGTGTGTGTGTGTGTGTGTTGGTGGGTGTCATGAACATGTGTGTGCCTGTTCATGTGGAGGTCAGAGGTAAACCTGGAGTGTTATTCCTCAGGGGCCATTAACCTTGTTATTTGGATACAGTGTCTCACTGGCTTGGGTTTGCCAGTTTGACTAGGCTGGCTGGCCAGTGAGCCCCAGGAATCTGTCTACTCCTTCCTCCCCAGCACCAGGATACAAGTGTGTGCCATCCAGCTTTTTAAGGTGGATCCGAGGGGATTGAACTCAGGTCCTCATGCATGTGTGGCTTGCATTTTACCAGTTAAGCTAACCTTCCAGCCTTCTGTCTGTTGGGGGTCTGCTGTGTGCCTGTCACCAAGCCATTCAGGTCATCAGACTTGTGCAGCTTGTACCCAGTGGGCTGTCTTCCCCGGCCTGGCATTGCCTGTCTAAGGCTTGTGGCTCTCAGGATCTCTCCAGCTCTGGTGCTCTGTCATCAGGCTCTCAGCTTCTACACAATGTCTTGTTAGGATCTGAAAGCATTTTTGTTTTTGTTTTGATTGTGCATTTAGTTTGTTTATATATATGGGTAGTTTGTTTATATATATATGGGTATTTTGCTTCTGTCTATGGGCTTTGTTGCATGTATATTGTACCTCAAAAGTAACTTTACAATATATGCATTTGAATTTAGAACCCAGGGTGCTGGAGAGACAGCTCAGGCGTTAAGGGCACTGGATGCTCTTCCAGAGGACCCAGGTTCAATTCCCAACACCCAACATGGCAGCTAACAACTGTCTGTAACAGCAGTTCAAGGATATTGATGCTCTCTTCTACTCCTCGGGATTCTGCATGCATATGGGGCACATAAGCTTGCTTCTTCCCTTCCTCTCTCTCTTACAGACACACACACAAATACACACACACACACACATTAAAAAAAGATAATAAAAAATAAACTTAAAAGCCAAACTCCCATTGCAATATTAAACAGTTCTGAGGGAATAGCCAAAGTTCCAAATAATGTCTACCACACAGTGAAGTTTGTAGTCAATGGATAGACAGGAAATAGAATCTTTAAAACAAGATTAAGATGCACAAAACCTATGTCTTCTAGGTAGACCCAGGAATAGAAGCACAAGTTGATCTCATGCCTATGTAGAGGAGGAATGCTACAGACAGGCAGGTTGTAGCTGTTTTAAAAATGTTTGGTTCTGCTGGGTGTCAGTGGTGAACGCCTTTAATCCCAGGGCTTGGGAGGCTGAGGCAGGCAGATCTCTGTGAGTTTTAGGCAGATCTGACCTACAGAGCGAGTGCCAGGAGAGGCTCCAGAGCTACAGAGTTCGAAAAACTTTAAAACAAGATTTGTTTAAAAAAAATTTTTTCTATCTGCTTTGTGTGTGAGCACACATGTGTGTATAGTAACCACGAGAGACTGAATGTGACACGTCACGCATGGGTATGCTTTGGCACACACGTGGAGGTAGAGAGCATTTTGCTAGAATCTGTTTGCTCCTTCCATTATCTAACTTTCAGGATGTGACTTCCACCAGGCTTGTTGGTGAGCCCCTTACCTGCCTTTGGGCCCTTGTCCTAGTTTCCTTTCTGTTTCTATGTTAAATACCACAACCAAAAAAACTTAGGAAGGAAAAGGTTTCTTTCATCTTACAAGTTACCGAACACCAAGGAAGCCAAGGCAGGAGCTTGAAGCAGAAACCCCAGAGGAACAAACACTGCTTGTTTCCCCCTTATACTCAGCTACCTTTCTTATGCAGCTGGGGATGGTGCCACCCACGGTGGGCAGGGCCATTCTACAATCAGCCAACAATCAGAAAATGTCCCACAGACATGTGCACAGCCAGTCTGATGGAGGCAGTCCCTCTACCTAGGAGCAGCCTGAATGTCCACCACACTCTCTTACCTGCCCTTCTCTAGGCTCTTCACCCCAGCTGCTTCACACCAGTGTCACATCTTGGCTGCTGCTGAGGACATGTCCCACTAGGTCCCTGACAGCAGGCCAGTGTAAATGCCTGAATGCTAACACTGAATTAAGAGGAAAGCCCCTTCTTTAATCGTTGGACATTTCCTAGAGCAATAGGCCTTCAACGAACACAGCCTGTGGTTGGATCAGATGAGCTTCCGAGGGGCATCTTCCAGGACAGAGCCCCGGACCTCACCTGTGTGAGCCTTGGGTTTTCATCACCAAGGTTGAGGTGGCCATTCCACCTGCCTTGCGGTGTCATTGTGGGGACCAAAAGATTGCATTTGGAGAACAAATCAGGAAAGTGTATGTGCTTAAATACAGAAAACCAGAAGAGGACACAGGACAAGGGGACTGAGACACCCTCTGCAGCCCTGCTGCCCAGGCAGGTTCCTACAAGAAGGCCAGGGTCCTGTGAAATACTCATTAGCAAAAAGAGGGCAGTCACAGCTAGATCTGGAGGGAGGGAGGGAGCGAGGGAGGGAGCGGCCACTGGATACCCACCCACACCCCAGGGTAGCACGCAGCCAACCTCAGGTTCTCATTTGTTTCCCATTTTATCTAAGACAAAAGCAGAAATTCAGAAATTCAAGATCAGTGCACGCCCTCCAAGTCCCTGTGGCTTTATCTTGAAGGTAACACTTGTTTTTATTTGTTCGTGTGATTGATTGGTTGCTTGGGATTTTTTAGCTGGGGTGTTTCTATGTAGCCCATGCTGGCCTCTTGATCCTCCTGCCTCAACTTCCTTAGTGCCTGGACTACAGTCTTGGATTACCGTGCCCCGTTTCTCTTGGGTTTTTAGAACTGCATTTCTTTCCTTCCCTACCCTTTGGGCTCCTGGGAACTGAGCCCCACTGTGTGCCCTGTGTTTGGTTGTATCTCTTGGGTGCTAGCTGCTGAGTGAGGCTCATGCCTTGATACTATTTTGATCCAGTCCCAGTCCCAGGCAAGAACCTGGCTCTACCTTGAAAACCCCTAGCTCCTGATCATACTTCATAGCCTGCTGGCACAAGGGACCAGGCATCACCTGGGTGGTGATGATGGCGCTTCCTCGGGGCTAAACCTTGGCCTCCCTTCTCATCTCAGTGGCCTCTGTCAGGCTACATCCTTCCAGGGCTTCGAGCCCCAAAAAGGCTACTTAGGGGAGAGGTCTTTGGGTCAGGGCAGAATCTCTGTATTTTCTATAGGCCTGAGGGCTGCTGCAGCCCCTTTAAGGGTCTTTGAGAGCTATCAGGGCTTCTGGATAGAGTCATTTGGGCCAGACACCTGCTTTCAGCTGTGTGCTCATCTAGGCAGGGCTAAGACAAGAGTAGGAAATTCAGTCCTAAAAACCCAAGAGAAACTGGGTATGGTAATCCATGCCTGTAATCCCAGCACTAAAGAGGCTGAGCCAGGAGGAGCAAGAGGGCCAGCATGGGCTACATAGAAGCATCCTGTGGGGGAGGGGAACATCCTACACAAGGCCTTCCTTTATAGACAAGGAAACAGATTTGGAGAGGTTCATTTATGTCCAGGGCAGCTGGAAATTGGGTTTTCTCCTCTGTTAAATAAGGGGTAAAATTACCCCTGCAAAGATAACCTTGATACTTAAGGGTGCAAGACAGCTTTAGAACCCCACACTACCACTGGCACATAATAGGCGCCCAGTCAGTGGTTCTTACTGTTCTGAACGGGATGATGCCCACAAGAGCTGGTAGCTAGTCAGTGGCACAGACATTGAAACGCAAAGGCTTTCATCTGAAGTGACTAGCCACACAGCAAAACAGCGGCCACAGCGGCGCCATCAACAATGTTAGTGTTTCCCAAAAGGGTTAACCCCAAGGTGGTGTATTGAGTTGTCAGGTGGCTACACCTGCCTGGCACCCAGGGGCAGCTTTCAGCGCAGAGATGGCTAGGGGACACAGGGAGGCAGCCTGCAGGAGGCCCGCGCGCTGTGTGCAGAATCAGCGCGCCTGGAAGACATTACACGGCTGTCGGCCTGGGGGCGGGGGGCGCGTCGCCGGGAGTTCCGGAGGGGGTCCCGGAGGCGGCCGCGCCGGGGAGGGGACAGCCGGCCACAAAGCGTGCTTTGTTCTTCCCTCCCCCCCGGAGCTGGAACCAATGGATTGGCGGCAGCTGAGGTCATCTGCCAGGCAAAGCCGGGGGTCAGGCTCGGGATGGGGCCCCAGGGCAAGAACCTCCAAGGATCCCCATATAGGGCGGAGCCAGCTGGAGCACCCAGACAGGTGGCTGCTTGATTTGGGACTCAGTTTCTGATCTGTGCCATAAGGAAAACCATGTTTGTCCTGCCCACTTCTAGGGCTGGCTGTGGGGCTGGCAAAAGAGGCTGCAACCTTTATCCTATGGAAGGGGGAGAACCTGGAAGTAGGTGTGGTGGGTAAACCCACCATGAAGTCTGGAGGTCTCCCAGATCCCTTCCAGGCCAGGGCAGTCAGAGCCTCTCCAAGAGTTCCCTCTGACCCAGACTCCAGGCCTGACCTGCTGTCTCCAGCATTGGCACCTGAGTCTAGGACCCAGTTGAAGCTTGGTGCTCTAGGATCCAAGGTAGTGTTCGGGGACCACCCAGGAGGCTATCCTAACTGCAGGCTGTTGTGGGAGAGGGCTGAGCATCCTCACCTAGCAGCTGGCAACTAGAGTCCATTCAGTCCCTCATCCCACCTGCACAGGTACCTTTCTCTGAGACATAGCTGTTAGTGTTGGGCACAAAGCCCCTGTCAAGCCCAAAAAGTGCTCAAAGTGTATGTATTTTCTTTTTTAAATATTGTATTTATTTTTAGTTATGTGTATGTTTGTATGTATGTGCATTTGAGTACAGTTGCCCTTGGAGGCCAGAAGAGGACATCAGATTCCCTGGAGTTGGAATTACAGGTGGTTGTGAGCTGCCCAGCTTGGGGAAAGGGCTTATAACTTTCTATCGTTCTCAACCATGATCATGGTCCAAAAAGGGACTGGAATTCGGAAGAAGTGTCCCCAAGCTCTGCCTGGGTAGCATTTGGAACATCTCCTCTGGAAAGTTCACTAATAAGGAGAAACTGGGTAGAAGGCTATGTGTCACCAGGCTCTTCTGTTTCTAGGTGTCCAGTTGATAGAACACCGCAGGGGATGTGGGGATCACAAATCGCACAAGCCGACATTGGACTCCCAAGTGTCCACCAACAGAACGACTTACATTCATACCGGAACACCAGGCAGTGACAAAAAAGAGTGGCCTCCCTCACCTGGGATGCATTTGCTCAACATCTGCCTGATGAACACCTGCTGAGTGCAAGGTACTGCTCTCAGGGCTGGGCTCAGGGTGATAGGTGGGGAAGACCCGCTATGATCTGCATTCTGGTGGGCTGGGAAGGTATCAGTGGAGACCAAAGAGAAATGAAGAAAATAAGATGGCAAGGGAACAACAGATGGGGAGTGGCCTTCAGAAAAAGAGGCCACAGAGCAGACATCCGCCTGAGTGTTCTGGAGGAGTCCAGTTGCCAGTGCAGGCAGTGGCCACTGCCAAGAGACACCAATCTGAAACAGTGTTTTGAAAAAGGTTGGGGTGCTGGAGAGATGGTTCCGTGGTTAAGAGCACTGGCTGCTCTTTCAGAGGATCAGGGTTCAATTCTCAGCACCTTCACAGCAGCTCAAAACTGTTTACATACAGTTCCAGAGGACTGATGCCCTCTTCTAGCCTCCCTGGGCACCAGAGGGTGCCAGGGTACTGGGGCTGGAGAGACGGCTCAGGCATTAGAGTGCTTGCTGTGCAAGCATGCAGACGTGAGTCTGAGTCTCCAAGAAGACATCTAAAAAGCTGGGTGTGGCTGTGTACGCCTATAATCCCAGTGCTGGGAAGATAGAGGCAGAAGATCATTGGAGCTTGCTGGCCAGACGGCCTAGCTGAAAGGGTGTGGTGATATTTTGTGTATGCCATAACAAATAAAGCTTGCCTGAAGATCAGAGTGCAGAGCTCGACACACCAGTTAGCCATAGAGACCAGGGAGTGGTGGCACACACCTTTAATCCCAACAGTTAGGAAACCGAGGCAGACTGATCTCTGTTAACTCAAGACCACCCTGGACTGTGCAAAATTGATCCAGTCTAAATGAGAAACAGCTCACACAAAGGTGATCCTAGCACTTGGGATCACATGCCATTAATCCCAGCACTAGGGAGGTGGAGACAGGAGCGATATGGCTGGGCAGAGAGGACTATAAGGTGGGAGGAGCCAGGAGCTCAGTGCAGTCTGAGTAGTCAGTCTGAGGACAGGATTGCCCCTTTGGTCTGAGCATTGGTACAGGTGAGAACTCTAATGGCTAGCCACTCTGCTTCTCTGATCCTTCAGCTTTCACCCCCTGATAGCTGAGTTTTTTTATTATTAAGAACAATCAGAATTTGTGCTACAAATGGGTGAGCTCCAGTCAGGTTCAGGGAAAGACTCTACTGGGACAGCATTTGAACAATTACATAGTGAGACTTTGTCTCAAAAAGCAAGGGCTGGAGAAATGGCTCAGTCTTTAAATGGCTCTTCCAGAGGATCAGAGTTCAGTTCCTCCCATCCACATGAGGAGGCTTACAATCTCTGCTGACACTAGGTCCTGGGGGATCTGTAGGTACTCACACTCATATGCACACACGGATACACATACATATATTTTAAATAATAAAAAACCCTTAAACAGACAAAAAGCCCAGAGAGTGACTGAGGAAAAAATACCTAACATTGACCTCTGGCCTCACACCACACACACACACACACACACACACCACAAAAATATCTAGACATGCATGAATGTATACAAATTCATTCTACAGTCTGGCAGACTTCAGGAAGGACGTGTGCCAAAACTCACTGCTCTAAGAGGCCAAGGGGACAGCCAAGTCTAGGACCCAGGATGAACTTCAGACTTCTCCTAGTGTTTTAACTGAGAATGTTTAGTTATTTAAGCTTTTAATATTTTTTAGGGCTTTTTGGGACATTCTCATAATGTAGCCCGGCTTACCCTAAACTTGTAATACTCCTACTTTACCCTCCAAGTGCTGGGATTACAAGTACGCATCTTTTAATTAATGTCTAATCTTATTAAAACTGGAAAATTAATCTAAATCTACCATGGAGGGTTGGTTCCAGGGCCTTAAGGATCCTCAAGGACCCCTACACACTGCTGTTTTTGGGGGGCAGAGGAAGAGACACATGATATGAGAATCCAGGAGAAGCTCACCGCCCAGCTTGGATGGGCTCAGAGCTTCTGGGAGGTGCCCCCGCTGTAGAGGAACCCAGCACCCCTAAGGTATAAGTATAGGGCAGGCAGGATGAACAGCACCTGGGGGCCACACCCAGGCTTCATCACAACAATCCTTCCCTCAATCATGTCCTCCAATCCAGTGCCTTCCCCAAGACGCAGCTCTGTTCTAGGGACGTGACAGCAGCGCCACTTGCTGGTAAAGGATGGAAATGCAGCCTAGTGCCAATTGACCTCCACATTGAAGCCCCTCTCTCCCTGTCCTGCCCATTTTTCTCTCTCTGATGGAACCAGTATGCCAGCCAAAGGCTCTACCAAACTACTTTCCCTATGCCTATTTTCATGTGGAGACAGGATTTTACTAAATTGTTCAGGGTGGTCTCGTGCTGCCCACGAGGGTCTTGAACCTGATCTTGTCATCTGATCTCAGCCTCTCCAGTGTGGGGATTACAGATATGGGCCATTCTTGGCTCCCAGCTCTTAAGTGACCCGTGCCTCCACCCTGTCCCTTTGCTCCTCTTGAAGCCTGCTTGTTGGGTTCCTCCAAATGGAGTCTGTACCTGGGGTGCTGACTGTGTGCAGTTACCTCAGCAGGTGCATGAGGATTTCTTCACTGGAGACAGTGGCACCTCAAGATAGTGCTTTGCAAGAACATCTTCTGCTCTCCTGGGCCTGCTCACAAAGTTAGGACTGCAGAGCCCATCTGACGGCTTAGAGAATCATGCACATTTATACCCTCCTGCCAGGAGTGGGAAGTACCTGCTCAAGCTGCCCCAGAGCCTAAGGGCCCAGCACAAGAAGCAAGCTGTGTTACATAGTCCTGGCTGCATTCCCTTTACAGTAGCTGTCCTTGAGAACCTTCTGGAAATGTGTTCCTGGGCCTCCAGCTGTTTCTGAGAACTGTCTAGAAATGCATGTTCCTGGGCCCCAGACCAGAGGCAAGGCCCATCAAATCCAACCAAAAGTATTGGGCTAAAGCCATTATGTTAGTTTTTTTTTTTAATCAAATAAACTTTTATTTTGGAATGACTTTAGATTTACAGAAAAGTTGCAGAGACTAAAGAGTTCACCCAGCCCACCCCAGCAGTTTGATTGCCCAAACTGGAGGATAACTAAAACCCAGACCGAATAAGTTTCTAGTTGACCTGTTAATGCTCCCCCATCCCTTTTTGGTCCCAAGAGTCAACTCAAGTACCATGTTGCATTTTATCCCTTTCAGTTTCATTTGCTGGGACTCTCAGTGGGTGAGAAAGCTGTTGACCTCACTATTGGGAAAACAGAAAATGACAGGTGATAAAGCTTCCTGGGTGCCACCTCACTCTGTGGCTTCCACTGCCTCGCCTCGGCCTCCAGGATGCTGTTTGCGGGAGCCCCTCTGGAAGGCCCCATTGTCCACCCCATCCTTGTGACCCTAGTGAGTCATCCTTGAGGGTGGGGTACCCAGCTCTTGTAGACACCCTGTCACAACTGCGTCTAGGTCCCAAGGTCAGTAACTTAAAGGCTAAGACTTGGCATGGCCCTTTGTGTGAGGAGTGCGTATGTATGCGAGCGAGAGATACTGTCACTTGTCCACCAAGATTCATCTATGCTGAATGAACAATAGCCCCGTGTTTTTTACAGTTCCTCCCATTGAGAGCTGGGGTTCATCTGCACCCCTTGAATCTGAGGAATGAATTCAGCAGCAGTGACATTGTCCCAGCACACAGGCTGAAGAAATCTTGTCACCTTAAAACAAAAACTGTGTATGTGGATGCTTTGCTTGCACGCGTGCATATGTCTGTGCACCATGTGTCTGGTGCCCACAGAGGCCAGAAGATGCCAGGTTATCTGGAACTGGGATTACAGTCGTGAGTTACCATGTAGATACTCTTAGCAGCGAGCCACCACTCCAGGATCTGTCTTGTCACTATTACTCTTATGCTTGGAACTCTGAAGCCACCTTGAGAATAAGCCTGAGCTGACCTGTTAGAGAGGCAACAAGGATGACCAAGCCAATCCATCCAACATATGCCACAAGAATAAGTAAGGTGATCCCAGCCCAGCCAGCCCCAGCTGAAGTGACAGCTGACAGTGGGCTAATGAGCAGGACCACACAATGCCAGAGCAGAGCTGCCCAAGTGCTCACCCACAGAATCGTGGGTAAATGAATACTTTTTTTTTTTTTTTAGCTGTTAAGTTTAGGAATAGCTTGTTATATAGCAATGGCTAACTGATACACACTTCTTCCCCTCCTGCTAAGGAGATCCTAATTTGATTGCAGGAGGCACAGTGCCAGTTCCAAGGGATGAACAAGGCGGTCACACTCAGCTGTGACAGCGTTCCCCTTGCAGCTGTGGGTGGCACTGCTAGCTAGCTCTGACCAAGGAGACTATGCAGATATTCTGAATGAGGCTTTCCTTTCAGATAGAAGTTAGTTCAGTAGGCTTCTTCCTTGAGCACAGACATGATTCCTAGCGATTTTGTGGCCATGAAGTAAGGAGCAATAAGGGCAAGGCCAAAAGGTTACCTAGAGTAGGGCCCACCTTCACAGAGCAGTTGGCACAATACTGTGTGAGTTATCTGTTCCAGGACTCAGACTATGGGGGAAACAAGCCTCCATGGTGCCCTAGGGTTTCCTCTATTTCCTAGTATCTAGTTCATGTAGTGATAGGCTATCATAAAGATGAAAATGGAGGGGGTCCTCGTCTCCATGCCCATCTTTCTCACTTCCTCCTCCTGGTGTGCCTTCAGGATCAAGGCCATGACATCTTTTCACAGACAGGGAGCTGGGGCCCCCTCATTCCTAGGCCTGGGGGGGGGGGCTAGTACAGAGGCACCAAGAGGCAGACCTCTCTCCTTAGGTATAAAGAGAACATATCCCCACTACAGGTTCCGGCCACTGGGGGCCTCGTGTGTCTTCTGGACTCTGGAAGGTAGTGCTGGTGTGCAGGGGGTGGGGTGATCCGGAGGTTTCTACTGCAAGTCTGGCGTGGATGCGCCCAGGTACACTCTCAGGTCTGAAAGGGTGGACTGCACAAGCTTGGCAGGAATGGTCTCTCTCTGGAGCTGCTGGTAGGCGGCATAGCGGTGGCAGCCCCCGAATGAGTAGTAGTAGTCACCACCCTGGGCCCCTTTGATCCAGAGGACATCGATGGGGGGCACTCTGTCAGGGTCCTCCTAGAGAGAAAGGTCACAGTGGGAGTGAGCATGGCACTATGCTTGAGAACTGGCAAAATGTTTTGTGAAGCCAAATGAGTGACTATAAAGGGCTCATGCTGCTAGGAGCAGCAAGCTCTCCGCCACCTAGGGCTTCTGCAAGCTGGCAGGCCTGTGTTGTCTTGGCAGCTTGAAAACCAGCCCCAAGAGTATTTCCAGCAGAGCAATGGCAGATGCTGTAAGTGGGGGGGGGCTTCCCCCAAAGACTAGGTGTGGAGTATTTATCTATAACCATGTGAACGATATACCCTGTGCCCACTTAGTTCACATTTGGGGGACAGCACACCCAGGGGGCAAGGACTGTCTCACCCAGACAGGGTTTCTGTCCCAGGAACAGACTGAAGGAGGAAGTGAATGATGGCATGACAAATGCTATGAAGACAGTCTTAGAGATGACAAGTCAGGAAGGAAGACCATGGGTCTCTCTGAAGTGACAAGGGGTACAGAACCACTTGGGAGGCTACAGAAGCTACAGCTATGGACTAGTTTAGGTTAAGAGCCCAAATGCCTGAACCATGGCTCCTCTGCAGAACAGCCAGGGACCTGTGCCGGGCAGATAGCCGCTATGTTCAACAAGCAGAGCGGTGGGGGAAGTCAGGGAGGGCTCCATGGAGGGGTGGCCCTGGACAGCTGCATTTGGCAGTCCTTGTGTTGAAGTTATGAGAGTGGGTGGCTTCAAGAATGGTCCCTCTAGAGGGCTGAAGAGATAGCTCAGTGGTTAAGAACACTGGCTGCTCACTGTTCCAGAGGTCCAGAGTTCAATTCCAAGCAAACCCATGGAGGCTCACAACCATCTGTAATGAGATCTGGCACTCTCTTCTGACCTGCACATGTGCAGACAGAATACTGTATACACAATAAATACATTTAAAAAAGTTGTCCCTCTGAATGTCCATTTCCTAATCTTTAGGACCTGTGAAACCCACGTTACATAGTGGAAATCTGCTGATAGGAGTGGGCTTTAAGCTCCTGAAATTGATATTGTCCTGGGTTGCCCAGGCAGGCTGAATGTAATCACCAGGTTCTTTGAAAGCAGAAGGCTGTGGCAAATGAGCTCACAGTGACCTGATATGGGAACCACTACCTACTGCTATTTTGAAGATAAGGGAGAGGCCCTCAGGTAAAGGGTTCAGTTGTCAACTTGATGAAATCAGAATCACTTTAGAGGTGTGCCTCTCTGGGCATGCCTCTGGGGGTTTATAGTGGTTAGGTTACCTGGGATGGGATACATCCACTATAGGTGGCATCATTCCCTAAGCTAGGATTCTGTACTGTATAAGAAAAAGTGAGCAATGTACAAGCGGATTTTCATCATTTTGATTGGAGATACAATGTGACCAGTGGCCTCGAGCCCCTGCCATCATGACTTCCCTGATGTGATAGACTGTATCCTGGAACTGTGAGCCAATGTAAACCTTGTCACCCTTAAGTTGCATTTGTCAGGGTATTTTGTCCCTGCAAAGGGAAAAGTAACTGAGACTTCAGGAAATGCATTTTCCCTTAAGACCTCAAGAAAACAGTCCTGCTGGCTCCTTATTTTAGCTCAATAAAACACACTTTGAGCTGGGTCTGGTGGGGGGCACCTGTAAGACCAGCACCCAGGAGACCGAAACAGGTTTCAGACCAGCATAGGTATAGAGATGCTCCCTGCTTTAAAAGCAGCAAAAAATCCCCACCGCTTTGGACTTGTGTCTTCTCATAGAGACACACCCTGATTTAAAGGCAGCAACAAAAAGCAAAACAAAACAAAAAGCCATGTCTGTGACAACATGTTTAGGGGGCCAAGGTAGACAGGTCCTTGTCTCCACAAAAACCTGTGGTTGTTGCATGGGACAGAGGTATCTAAATTAGTCATTTAAACCCATCAGTATCCCAGCTGTACTGGGGGCACCCAGGTAACAGTGAGGTCACAGAAGGCCTAGCCCAACAGGGTGGGCGGGGGGGGGGGGGGGGCACTGACGCCAAGCATTAGAAGCAACAAAGAGATTAAAAACGAGGGCTGTGGGGCATTGGTGGCGCTCCTGCTGAACATGCAATCCTTATGTGCACACAAAAACTAAAGCAATGACAAGGATGGGCTGGGAGCACTTCCTGGGGTGAGGTAAGTCTATGCAAAGGCCCAGCCAGCGGTACTCGGAGAGCACTAGGGCTAAGTCCCCTTCCCACAAACAGCTTGAAGGCAACTGCCAAGGTGGCAAAATCTACTTTTGTGAAATTCACACAGGAAGACAGGGGTACAAATTTTAAGACTAAACATCCTCCGGACTTTAGGAGTTCCAGGGACCACTGCTCAAGAATCTGGGAGAATCTTGACCTGATAGAAATGTCCTAGTTTCAGGGAATTACTCTCCATGACAGACTGATTTTGAGCCCCTCCTACTTCCCTACATACAGGACACACCCAGCCCATTGCCATGGCTATCATGGCCAGATGAGACATTAGAATACCCAGGTTGTCTGGGTGTAAAGTCTCATTGTATCATCTTGTAAGCTCTTGACCTAGGACAAGTTGTTTAAAAAAAAAAAAACAAAACAATCCCCAAGCTTCCCGTGCCTCAGTTTCTCCTCCGTAGGGGAAGAACTGCAGCTACGTCACAGAGCTGATCAGAGAAGCTGAAAATCAGCTCCGCGGCGACCGCAGCACTTTGAATATGTGCGTCACGGATTATTACTTTCATGGTCAAGTCCAAGTGAGCAACCTGAGGCACAGGGAGGCTCCGCCAGCCCGTCAAGGTCACACGGGCGAAGCTGAGCTCCCACAGATCCTGGACCCCGACCCTCGCGCCCTTTTTTTCTTGCCCGGGTCGGTAGGCTCGGCGGGCTCACCAGGATCGTGTCCACGAGGCTCTGCACCTTGGCCGGGTCCAGCACAGATGGCAGCGGCCGGATGAGCACGCTGATTGGCACGTTGTGCACCGCGGAGATGCAGCCCGAATGGATGCTGCCTCCCTGAGCGCCGCCGAGTTCCTGTCCCTCGGGCGCCCCCGACCCGCTGCCCACCCGCCGGAGCTCTCCACCCGCGCGCAGCCCCATACCGCCTCCTTGGTCGCCAGCACCGCCCGCCTGCTTTACCCGGGCGGGCTGTACCAAAGTGCAACAGCGGGGGCGACGGTGCTGTGCTTTCCCGGCCCCAGTGGCTCGGCCCGCAAAGGTAATCGTACCCGCCCCCGCGCCGCCCGACAGGAGCCCGGTGTCCTACGTCGACTTGTCTACCGACGACTGCCTGCTGCGGCGACCCGCCACCCCCTCACGAAGCACGCAGTGGGCGCGTCCGGCCGCTGACTCAGGGTGAGTCTGCAAGTCGCGGAGCAAAGTCGCGAGTGACGCACAGAGTTGACTCAGGCTCTGAGAGGCGAGGACGCGGGCGGTCAGGCCTGCCCAGCAAGAATGAGTTGGCTCTCAGTGGGAGATGGGAACAGTGGCCCCCATATGGTAAAGCAGGAATGTGGTGACCTCACACTTCAGAGCCACCCGGCTAGCTGGGAACAGTGTCAATTCCATTTTACAGAGGAGGAAATTGACACACACACACACACAGAGAGAGAGAGAGAGAGAGAGAGAGAGAGAGAGAGAGAGAGAGAGAGAGAGAGAGAGAGAGAGAGAGAGAGAGAGAGAGAGAGAGAGAGAGAGAGAGAGAGAGAGAGAGAGAGAGAGAGAGAGAGAGAGAGAGAGAGAGAGAGAGAGAGAGAGAGAGAGAGAGAGAGAGAGAGAGTTGAGTTGGAGCTAATGAGTGGGTGAGCTGAGGCCCAAATCCGGGCAGCCTTGCTTCACGGATCTCTCTGGATTCCACCGCGGGCTCCCCTGGGTTCAGCAACAAGAACTAGCCACGGCGCCTTCTGGAGTTGTGCTGATTCTGTGTGGTTCTTCCATGAAATTCCACGGGTCGCATATCTTCCAACTATATCCAGGAAGTAAAAGTGGTTGTGGTTACTGAAGGACCTCCTCAAAGTAGGTCTCCTGCGGGGTTGGGAGAGCGAGGAAAAGAAACCAAAGTCAGGTCACCCGACAGCTCAGCAAGTGTCCGGCAGTAGCTGTGGCCGGTGTCAACCCGAACAGCTTGCACATCCTCTTTCCTGTGGCTTGTACTCCCTGCTAAATGGCGTGTGGTGTCCAACGATGAGTGTCCCTGGAAAGGCTGGGCCTATTCCAGGTCATCCTGGTCGTGGTACAGGATCGACTCCATGACATTCTATTCGGGGAAACTGATACAAACCTTCCCAGGTCCAAGGGAAGGGGCAGTAAGGCTCTGAAAGAACTTGGGGGTTGGAACCTGTGGTAACCGCTGTTAGAAGACAGAGCTGCAGATGGAAGTGACCCCAGTAGGTGCTAGAGAAAGGAGCTGCTGAGGCAGACTCAGTAACCAGGGGGTGTTCCTGCTGAGGACTCTGCATCACCCTGCCCTCTACTCTTTCCTGGTCAAGTGTAGGTGTAGGTGCTGAGTCTAGCCTTACCTGGCTATCCTGCTTTTGAGTGTAGCAGACATCTTAGGGGTCCAGAAGCACACAGCTGTCTGCTTAGGGTGACCTGAGAGGTGATCAAGGGATCACAAAGCTGGCTGGCTGGAGAAGGAAGTGTGAAGTAAATTTCCCAGAAAAATACCCATCTTCTTCGAACATTATAGGCTGATTTACTGATCAAAACTTAGTGATTGTGGAGAGGTTGGGATGTTGCAGGTCCAGAGCCAAATATCCTACACTATCCTTAATTGTCCCCCATCCCCCAAGCTGTTTATTGCCCAGCCTCATGTGACCTAACTTCCTGTGACCATGATGTGAACCCTTTTAGGATACACTGATAGACAACTAGCTTCCACAAACCCAAAAGTTCAGGATGTCACAGCAGGCATCAGAGGTACAGACCAGGCTCTGATGTCATAATTCACTTCCTCTGATGTGTATGTTTTAAGCCATCAGCTAACTTAAAAAATTTTTGTTTATTTTATGTTGGTGTCCTCGGAGGCCAGAAGAGGGCATCAGATCCTTGGGGACTGGAGTTAACAGAAGATTGTGAGCCTCTTGTAGGTGCAGGAATTGAACCTGGCTCCTCTGGAAGAGCAGCCAGTGATCTTAACTGCTGAGCCATCTCTCCAGCCCCTCCATGAATGTATTTTAAGTATGTTCATTTATCTACTTTCTTTGTTCTGCTTCTGCTAATAATTATTAAAACTGTTATTATGCTGGAACATGGACTTTGGGGTGACCTAAATGCTCTTACCCCTTGGAGGTGAGAGCTGTGTTTTTTATGCTGCCATAGGCTCTTGCTCCCTGATTCCTTCTATTCCCTGCCCCCCCCCCAGCTGATGGACTTGGAGGTGATGTGAACAAAGAATCCTGCTCATGAAACATTTGGGCATACGGGTGACTTTCCCCGAGTGTTTGCAAGGTAAAAGACTTATGGGACCCTTCACTTTGAAGCCCCTCCCCAACCTGCTTGGCCATTTCTCCAGCATAGGCTTCCCATGTTGTTTGTCTCCCCTCGGTCCTACTAGCCTCTTGGTTCCCATCTTATTTCACATAGAAGGGTACCTCATTCTTTGGGGGTGCAGAGGCAGCTTTGCACTCTATCTGCTTCTCCTCACAGTCTCAAGTTAGCTGCCATTGTGACGTCGGACTCACCTTTGTTCACACCCAGGAGAGAGAGAGGGAGAGACTACACCAGCAGAGGTGACATCAAGTGCTTTCTCTAGTCAGTCTGATTGGGCTAGCTTGAGTCACCCAGAATGACTGGCCTTCTCCAGGGATATGCCATGTACTGAGCTGTTTAAGCATGGTGTCTGTCACCAAGGGGAATGACTGGGATGAATTTAGAGGAGACAATCAGCCACCCTCCTAGGGTACAGCCTCTTCTGAGTCACCTGTATGTGGGTGAATATGAGGCTAGTGGGTGAGAGATGGATGTCGACAAGAGAAAGATGAGGCAGAGGCCTGGGTATGGGTGCCCTGTTCCGCTAGTCCCCTCTGATGATAGCTGCAATTGTGCCAGAAAGTTTTGCAGCAGATGACTCACCCAGCACCACCAGCCCTTAACCCAGGTGCCCTGAGCTCCCACATTCATCTCTGCCCACACATAGCACATGACAGTGATGCTACTTACTGTGGGAGTAGAACACGCCAACCTTCCACACAGGTTGGCAATGTTGATCATTTGGATCTTTCTGAACTGTTCTCTGAGATCAGTGGTAAGTGGCCTGTTGCTCTAGCAGGGGCTTCACGGACACCCCTGACTCATTCTTCCTGCTGCTCACGGCCCCCCACTTAGCTTGCACAAGGGCCTAGAGCCTGACTCTGTCAGTGGGAAACTAGAACTTCAGCTAAGAGGACCATACATTGTCATACCCTGTAATTTACAACCCACCTGGCTTAAAGTTACACAATATGAGATGTGTGGTCTGGAGGCAGCCAACATTTGTGCCTCAGTTTCTTAATCTGAAAAATGGACATATAGTATTATCAACCTGTGGGATTAATAGGAGATAAAAAGAGATATGTTAGGTAATATTGCTAGACTATGTCCAACACCTTGTAAGGACTTAGTAAATATTGGCTGTTTGCATTTTAGATTAATAACTTAAAGTTATGTCCAGTTGTGCATGTCCATACTGGTCTTGTAGTCATGTCTTAGGCCAGACTCCCTATTTGGTTCTCAAAACAGGGTCTTGCTATAAGGTCTCACTACCGAGAACCTCCTGCCTCAGCCTCCTAAGTACAGGGACTACAGGTATGCACAGCCAGCCCAGGCTTAGTCTGGACTTTCATTTGCAAGTGGCAGAAAGCTGATGTGAATCAGTATAATGAACCCAGGGGAATGTGGTCAGTCTCCTGACCTGAAGGGAGGCCAAACCTCCCTTCCTCACTTAGTGAAGGGATTTGTTCTTTGTGGGAAGAACATGGCTGCCAACAGTAATGGTGTTTGGCATCTTATAAAAGAGACCTAATCGTGGAGGCCGGTGTCTTCTCTCATAGAAGGAGAAGCAAGAGGAAAAGGAGGAGTCGTCATCATCTGGAAGTCAGAAGTCCAGGGCTGGGATGGCTGCTCTATGGTTGCTAAGTGGGCACAGGCCTGTCTTAATGCTCTGCAATTTTGTCTTAGTGTTTATTTTTGGAGCAAGGTCTAACTATATGGCCCTTGCTGACCTAGAATGTACAGTGAAGCCAGATTACCTAGAACTTGTATGATTCTCCTGCCTCTGCTGGGATTATAGGCCCCTGTGCCCAGCTCGGCTTCATTGTTTTAAAGAAACGTTTTCAATTCTCTAGGTCACCTCCTAGTTTAGTATTGCTGCTGAAGTACCAGCCATCTCGTGTGAGTTTGAGCCTGGAAGGAGGTGGCAATTGTGAAAAATAAAGGATACAACTATCCCTTACTTGGATGCTGTTCCAAAAATTCCATGTACCCCTTGGGTATCCACAACTTGGTCACCTTGACTGCTAGGGCAGCTGGGAAATGTAGTCTTTATTCATGATGACAACCTGCTCAGCTGCAGTGGGTGTTCTCTCACTAAAAGCAAGGAGTGAATAGATGACAATAAGTAGCCAGCAGTCTTAGCCATAGCTTCTACGTTGCCGCAAGTCTCTTGGCATAGAGAGGGAGGGGGGACATTTGCAGGTTCTACTTAGATGACTGCATCTGAAAAAAAAAATCAGCTACTCTTAAAAGCAGGAGTCATTATCATTAGTCATGAATGACTTAAATGTGTGGAGTTCATCCAAAAACAACTACTGGCTGCTATTGTCTAGGCATTGTGCTAGACCCAAAGGGTTTAATGATGTGCAAAAATACATGGCTGGTCCATTTTATGGAGCTTTCCATCTAGTAGGGGAAGAGAGGGGGTAACTGAATAAGTCTCCAATTCTTGGGAAATAATGGTGCTGGTGGGTGTAGCACAACAGTGGCCTTTGGCTCCTGAGATTGCCTGATCCGCTTGGCAACCATCCAAGCACACCATACCTCACACAGCTGTAAACCTCAGGATTGTATTACTTATTCCTGGAGGCTGAGAAGACCAAGAGCAGGATGCCTTTGCATCACCCACCTCCGCTGGCTTTCACTGGCCATGCTGAAAACTTAGCACTTGATGAATGGAGGCAGAGGGTTGGGATATCAAGACTAGCCTTGACTGCATATAGAGTTTGAGACCAACCTGGGGTACATGAGAAACTGTCTCAAACAAACAAACAACCCAACAACAACAACCCCTTCCAAATCCTGGTCCTCCATATGATGGTATCAGGAGCCTTTGGGAAGTAAATGGTCACGAAGGTGGAGGGCTCAGAAGTTGGATGAGTGTGAGACTTCAGGGTGTTCTCTCCTTCTACTGTGGGAGGAGACCGCAAAAACAAAAACAAAACAGAAAACAACTGTCTGTAAACTAGTAAGTAGGCTGGCCCTTCTGTCTAGCACTTCCTATCTTCTGAAGCTTTGGGCAAAGAAAAAAAAATCCTTGGCCATTTGTAAGCAGTCTGTGGTAGTCAGAAATTGGTACCAAGAGAAGGGGGGGGGGCAATACTAAATTATCTGAAAATATGAAAGTGGCTTTGGATCTAGTAACAGGAGAGGCAAGGGCATGGAGATGCCTTCACAGTGACTTTAAGGAGGGTTCAAGAGAAGAGGCTGTCAGGACCCTCAGGAGGATACCTAGGGAGCCCTGGACATCATGCTGGTAGAAGCACAGGCATCAAGAGACCTTCAGATGGGTCTCAGATGGTGCTGGCTGATGAGTTGTTATTCAGAAACAGGAGTGTGGTGGAAAGGCCATCTTTGGTGCCTGGCTGTGTGGGTTCAATGGTGTTCCGTGGGCCAGACATGTTGGGAATAAGGGCCTTACATTAGTGAAGCTCTTTCTAAGCAAAGGGCTTGGGGGTTAGGCACAGCAGTCTTCATAGTAAAATTCTGGCAAAAAGAATGGTGCAGACTCCAGTTGTGGTGGCACATGCTGGTAGGATTTGCTGAAGGAGGTGGAAGCAGGAGGATGGCTCAGCCTGGGCTGCAGAGAGGGTCTCAACCCTCCCACACATACAAAGGGAAAAAAAAGACAGGAAGGAAGCAAGGAAGAAAGGAAGGAAGGAAGAATATAGAGATGTGTTCAACAAAAGGAAACTTTTTTTGGCAGGGGATTGGGTCAGAGTTTCTCTGTGTAGCTTTAGAGCCTGTCCTGGAACTAGCTCTTGTAGATCAGGCTGGTCTCGAACTCACAGAGATCTACCTGCCTCTGCCTCCCAAGTGCTGGAAATAAAGCCATGTGTCACCATCGCCCAGCTAGGAAAATATCAAATGGAAAAATGCCCAGCCTATCCAGCGGCAAGTAAAGAGCAGGTGTTTGGGACAATATTAGGGGCACAGGCCAGGCTAGTGCTGATATGGAGCTTATTCAGAGCTCAGACCATGATTTTATCATCATCATCATCATTACTTCTTGTCTTTTTGAGACAGGGTTTCTCTGTGTACTTCTGGCTGTCCGTCCTGCAACTCACTCTGTAGTCCAGGCTGGGCTCGAACTCACAGAGATCCACCTGCCTCTGCCTCCTGAGTGCTGGGATTAAAGGCCTTTGTGGCTGTCAAACCACAAACAACTACCACTGCAGCACACCTACTGGCTTAGACAGAAGGGTGAGAGATAGGAAGGAATGGAAGACTTTGGCTTCCTAGGCAATACCCTGGAGCTATTCAGCTGGGACCACAAACTCATCAAGATGAGGGAAGAATGATCCAGAAGGTGATTCCAAGATCATCATGAATGCCTTCTATGCTCAGAAACAGAGATCACCACCTTGTCTGTAGTGGTCTAGGATACCTAGAGCCCTGGTGGTTCAAGCCTGCTAAGCAAACCCATGGAATCAGGAGACACACTGCCTTCCTCTGTATCCATAGGTTGGGACTGTCTGTGTAGGCCTGGAGGGCTCAGCATAGCCCTGAAAAGGAAGACTTTTTTTTAGTTTGCTGGCTCATGGAGTTGCCCGTGTCCCCTAGTCTCCCGTTTGGAATGGGGATGTCTGGCCTCTATCTTGCCCACCACTGCATTTTGGAAGCATGGGACTCACTGGATCTTACAGACTCACAGCTGGAGGATGAACTGCTTCTGGTGTTTTGCCAGCATCTGGGTTGGTTGATGTAAAGGTGAGACTTGGAGGTGGAAGGAGTGGAAACTTTGGTTACTGTTGGGATAGAAAACACATCTAAGACTGACAGCACAGAGGAGGCAGGGGCAGGTGGACTAGGTGTTCCACAGCAGCTTGATCTCTCCACAGTGGTGGGAATTGAGAGGCAGAGGCAGAGTGCTGTCCCCAGAGGGGTCATGTTTTTGTTCCTCCCATATTCATGTGTTGGAACCTTACTCGCAAACACACGGTTTTAGGAGGTGATACCTTTAGGAGAGGATTGGATGGTGAGAACAGAGCCCTCCCCAGTGGGATCGGTGCCTTTGTGAGAGACTCCTGAAGCTGCCGGCAGAGCGTATTTGTAAGGCAAGCATGGGCTCCATCCTTGATGCTCTTGCTCATGCTCATATGCTTGTGTGTGCACACAAAGTCCCTGGAAAGCTCTGCTGTGCCTGTGTCATGTGTCTGAGGCAGAGGATGCCATCTGTGCAGCAGGAAGCACAGCCACACCAGACATGGAATTCTATGGAACTTCAATGTAGGCCTTCTAGACCTTCAAAATCACATGTGAGCAGTTGGGCTTGCCTGTGAGTCTATGTGTGGAGGCCGGAGGCTAATGTCTGCTTCACCTTACTGCTTTGAGACCGCCTCACTTAGTGTGTAGCCATTTTGGGTAGACTGGCTGAGCAGTGAGCCCCTGCCTTACCTCCTCCACATACACCAGCACTGGGGTTACAGGCACGTGCTGCCATGCACTTACTATATTGGTTGGGGTGACTTAGAACTCACTATAGCCTAGGCTAGCCTTGAATTTCAGATGGTCCTCCTACTTCAGCCTCCCAAGTGTTGGGATTACCAGCATCAGCTACCATGCCCATCTTGGGGAATAAACAGCTGTGTAGTTTATTGCCAAAATAAAGCTAGGTAGATAGGAAACCTGCACTTTGGGAAACATTTCCAAGGCTGCTGTGTTGAGGAGGCACAGTGGATCTCAGGAGACCAATGAGAGGCTGGTCCAGAAACCCGGTTAGGAGATGATGGTGGTTATCAACTAAGGCGGAGACTGAGAAGATGGAGGGCTCAGGAGCTGGTGATGGACTGGGCAGTAGGGTAGAGGTGAATGGGAAAGCACCTTCTGGACTTTGTGTCTGCAGCTAGATGGGTGGGACACCCGCTTATAGAAGCAGGAAGCTATGGAGGGGAACTGAGTCCTGGCTTTAGACTCCAGCTGGTCTCTGGTGCTTTGGATATATCAAGTGGGGAAATCCTGCTGGTTGATATGGACTTGTAGTTCAGAGAGGAGGTGGGAACTCAAACCATAAGTTGGAAGCCACTTATATGTGGATGGAATTTAAGATACAGGGTCAGTGACTAGGAACAGCACTTGGACTCCTTCATTAGGTTGTTACATGTGTCAGTAAAATTGCTGGGTAGGCAATAGAGAACCAGTGGCATCAGTCTTGAAGGCCTCTGGGGGAATGATGACAAGAAGACTATATCCATATGTCAGTCAGGGGCCTTGGTCTTCAGGTAAAGATCCTATTCAACTGAAACTATGAAGTTTCAGAATGACGTTTTTGTCAGTTTTCAGCATCCTCAAGGACAGAGGCTTTTTCTGTCTTTGCTTTGCTACTTATGGCATGGGCTACATGCAAATGCTGTTTCCCTTCACAGCCACACATGATCCTCTGCTCACGTGTAAGGAGGAGAAAGACTGGCTGTATCTTCTAAGTTGGGGAAGGTAGTGAAGAATCCCGCAAAGTTCCAACTCCCTCTCCTTAAATCTCATTGACCAGAATTGGTTTGTATATTCATTTCTTATCCTCCTGGGTGATGGTACTACTTTCTACCAAGATATTTGTTGTGGTAATTACTTTAGTTATGTGAAGATATGTTACATTTGTTTATGCTGTGGGATATTACTTTAGCTGTGTAAAGTAAATGTTTATGCAGCATTTGTTTTAAGATGTAAGAATGTGTGTTTAATTGTGTAAAGATGTGTTACATTTGTTTCACCTTGCCTGCCTAAGGCACCTGATTGATCAAATAGAAGGATGAATGCCCAATAGCTAGGCAGGAGAGGGATAGGTGGGGCTGGTGGGCAGAGAGAATAAGTAGGAGGAGAAATCTAGGCAAAAGAGAAGGAGCAAAGAATGAGGGAGAAATAGAGGACATGCCTGGGGCCAGAAGCCAGGTAGATGCCAGCCAGACATGGAGACATCAGGAAAGAAACAGAGAGA
This sequence comes from Phodopus roborovskii, assembly GCF_943737965.1. NCBI lineage: Eukaryota > Metazoa > Chordata > Mammalia > Rodentia > Cricetidae > Phodopus > Phodopus roborovskii. The sequence continues at coordinate 3,540,096 of NW_026125264.1, forward strand.
TAGAAAGTTCCAAGGTAAAAGGTAGACAAAGAGAAACAAATTAAAGTAAGAGCTAAGCTAAGGCCAAGCATTCAAAACTAATAGTAGATCTCCATGTCATGGTTTGGGAACTGGTTGGTGGCCCAAAAGAGAGCCTGCTACAGATATCCCTCAAGCTGCTAATTAAGGAGGAAAGGATGGAGTGGATGCTGGACCACTGTAATGGGGCTGAGAAGCCAGATGGACACCAGCATCCATTCCTACCTCCCTTAGAGCGCTGGCTCTAGTGTGGGGCTGAGAAGTTAAAGCCACTTCTCTCAGACAGCAACAGTGATGATGATAAACTAAATTCTGCCAGTGCAGTGCACTTGCCTGGGACCTGGATGCCAGAAGTGGGCAGAGACCACTTTCTTATGACCTTTGACTCTTGTTGCTTTTAAGATGGCCTTGGAGGGGCTGAGCTCTGTAGTGGCATTACAGAACACGCTACCAGCATATCAGAGATGGAGCTATCAAGGCAGTGGTGGTGGCCTTCCATCCCTGGACCGTACTTATGGTGCTGTCTTGTTTTTGACAAATTCCCACTATGTGGGCCTGGAGCTCACTTACTATGTAGACCAGGCTAGACTGGGTTGAACTCACAAGAGATTCACCTTCTATAGCCTCAATGTAGGCTCTTCACCACCACCACAACCTCTTTTTTTGGGGGGGGGTGTGAAAACAGGGTTTTTCTGTGTAGCTCACCGCCACCTGTTAACTGTGGAAGAAGTAGCTGCCCTGGTGAAGGTTCTGTGATGGAGTTCTGGGGCCCAGCTGAGGACTCCCTCCTTTTCCTGTGTATCTTTTCAGCAGCCAATTCTTTGCATTAACTGCCTTCTGCCTCATAACTAGAGTATAAACCCCTAGCCCAGCATGGAGGCTGTTCCAGACTGGGTATCAGAGCAGGCCAGCAGAGTGTATAGTCATGGAGGCTGTAGGAGGGAGGATAATGAACTTCACCGCTGCCTGCGCTCCTCAGACCACACTGGAGACTGTGTGTACTGGGGGTAGGTTGTCCCGTAACCGGGGTCATAGTGAGCCTTAGCACACCGTTCCACTCCCAACCACCCCTCCCAAGGTGTGTGGAGGGAAAATCTATAGGTACTAGGGGGAGGGTCTAAACACCGGTCCCGTCAAAGGTCTGGAGGCGCTAGTGAGTGGCCAAAGTCCCTTTAATATCCCTGAATTGCGTTACAAGTAATACTGCTGAAGATCGGGAAGGAATAGGGGTGGGGGATGAGTTGGGGTACGGCAAGGGAGGAGCCAAAGGCTTAGCATGCATGGGAAATTATTGCTGTCAGAAGTTCCTATTTACAGGGTCAGCACCCTCCATAATTGCTTCTGGTGACCCCTCTCTCTTCCACCATCTCCACAGCCTCCTTTCTGGGAGCCTGGGACAGAATGAAGCTCCACCCCCTCGGAAGCCCCAGAGAGTGGCCTGGAGCGTTCTGCAGTCTCCTCCCTCTTTTGTGGCTACGGGGAGGGGAGGAGGTCTGAGTGTCCAGGACGCTTATCCACAAGGGGGACACAGAGGGATGCGGGCTTAGGCGTGTGCTTAAAGCAGAGGGGGCCGGGCCGGTGCGCGCGGAGGTGTGTGCTTCGGTCCTCGCCCGGGCATGCAAAAGCGCGGTGGAGGAGGTAGTGGTGGCCAATAGGCGCCTGGCTGGCAGTCCCGGCCCCTCTGCCCGGGAGAGTTGCATAGTCGTGGCCGGGAGAGAGCACTCCTCCCGGGAGCAGGCCAGAGGCCCCAGCGGGGTCCGGGGCTCAGTCGGTCCCTGGAACCTGGGGTCCCTCTGAAAGAGGAATAAATAAGAAACAAAGGAGGAGGCTCTAGAGGGCGTCCTGGGACAGAAGTGGAAGGCTCAGGAGACCGGGGACCTGCCCCGAAATAGGACCTTCGGATGGCCCTTCCCCTGCCAGCTGAGGATCAGCAGGCTCTGCCTCCCCCATTTCTCCAGGCCTCTTTCTAAGGAGTTCAGGCTCTGATAAGGGTGGGCTTCGCCCCAGACCCTGCTCCTTGACTTCCCAGTCCAGCTGGGGAAGCCAGACAGTCCCTGGGCGAAGCCAAGAGATTAAATAGAATAATAAATAAATAAATAAATAAATAAATACACAAATAAATAGCTGAAGGGGCCCTGCCAGAGGAGGGGTTGGGTCCATGGGTGAGGTGCAGAGGTGAATTTGTAGTCCAGGGGTGAGGGAAAGTGCTCAGATAACCTGGGAAAGGCGCAGCTCCAGGCCTGAGGCCTAGGCAGGAACTGTCCTGGGTAAGAAGGGTCACTGAGAGGGCAGAGCCCTGGGCTGCCTCCCAAGTCTTTTCCCAGCCGGGAAAACTGAGGAATGGAGAGCTACTAGTGGGAAGGAGCAGGAGAGAGCAGGGAGTCAGATGCTGATAGGAACCAGGAAGACTGAAGAGGGTGGAAAAATCAGGTAGGATCGTGTGAATGGCTGGACCTAAGGCCCAAGAATGGAGCGGATCAGGGATAGACAGGCAGGAGACTTCAGGAGGAGTGAAGATTTGAAGATTAGAGTCCTGGATGCACACACACACACACACACACACACACACACACACACACACACACACACACGGAAACTCGGCAGAGACCCAAGGGATTGGACTGTGTGACAGGGAAACTGAGGCAGACAGGATGTCAAGGGTACATTCGGATTTAGAATGAGAGCTCCAATAGAGGAATGGCCAATGACTCAGCTGAGAAATGAGAAGAAAGATCTAGTAAGGAGCACAGCCTAGAGTCGGGGCCGGAGAAACTTCCAGCGCCGGGACCCGAAGAGGTACGGACCTGGTGCCTGAGTTGGGAGCCTTGAAGGCCAGACATGGGGTCAAGGTCCGAGTGGTGGCCAGGATGGACAATGTGGGTGGGTGCAAAAGGGGGACCTGGTGCAGGAAGTTGAATGGTGGGCTTGGTCGGGGTTGAAAAGAAAGTTCTGGGCCAAGATGGGGTTCACCCCCACCTCGCCAGGGGCGCAGGCAGGGGAGACGCAGACTGAGGGGTGGGAGAAGCCTCTGCAGGCACCCCGCGAGGCGGAGGCTCAGCTGGCCGTGCCGGCGGGGGGAGGCGGCTCGGCAGCCTTCACGCAGGCGGCCTCGCAGTGCTTGTGGAGGTAGGACTTGAGAGCGAAGCTCTTGTCGCACTGGCGGCAGCGGTAGTGCTTGAAGGCCGAGTGCGTCTGCATGTGCGCGCGCAGGTTGGAGCGGTCGGCGAAGGCCTTGCCGCAGTGCGCGCAGCCGAAGGGCTTCTCGCCGGTGTGCGAACGCATGTGGCCCTGCAGCAGCCAGGGTCGGGAGAAGGCCTTGCCGCACACGCCGCACTTGTGGCGCAGGTTGTGCGTGAGCACGTGCATGGCGAGCGCGGGCATGGACACGTAGGCCTTGCCGCACGTCGGGCACTTGCGCGCCAGCTGGCTGTCCAGGCTGCGGTGCGTCTGCTTGTGGCGGCTCAGGTTCGACGACGTGGCGTACGTCTTGCCGCACTCTGCGCATGCGTGCCGATGCCCGCCGCCCGCTGTCGCCCCTGAGCGACCCGCGCGCTCCCCGCTGCCGCCTGCGTCGCCCGCGCTTGCCGCGTCCCCGCTAGCCCCGGCCCGGCGCCTCCGGGAGCGCCCGTCGGAGATGAAGAAGGCGTCCATGGAGTAACTGTCGGTCACGGCCGCCTCCCCGCGGAAGTAGCGCGCCGACAGGCTGGACTGCGGACTCTCAGGGTCGCTGTACTCCTCCGACGCCGCGGCCGGGTATGCGGGCTCGGCGGGCGCCATCTCCAGCCCAGGCTTCTGCTCGCCATCGTAACCGCTGGGGGGCAGGCAATGCGGCACGTAACCTGCGGGTGACAAGGAGGGTCGTGAGGACGCGGTGGTGGTGGGGTGGAGGTTCCCTGGCAGGCCGCCTTGCACCGATGTGCGCCCAGCCAGCCCGCCCGGTGGCGGCACCTGTGCAGTCTGCCCACCCGGGCCTCCTTGAACGGACGGACCTCTGTTGGTGCGGAGGTTGGCTCGGTTCTGCCCACTTGTCCTGTGATGTCACAAGTGTGCACACCAGCGCGCTGGAAGGAGCCTTTCAGTCTCTGTAGGTGGAGAGGACTGAGGCACAGGGCAGCAAGAAATCTGAGTGCGCAGAAGCTCTGCGGTCCAAAGATGCTCTCACCCCACCCCACCCCAGAATATTTTGCCTTTCCACCTCTGGAACCTGCCCGAATCTCAACCTTTTTTTTTTCCTTCCTTTCTTCCTTTCTTCCTTCCTTCCTTCCTTCCTTCCTACTTTTTCTTTTTCTTTTAATTTTTTTGTTTGGAGACTATGTAACCTCGGCTGGCCTGGAACTTGCTATGTAGTTAATTAAGCTGTCATCGAACGCACAGAGATCCTCCTGTCTCTGCCTCCCGAGTGTTGGGATTAAAGGCATTCATTCGATATTACCAAACAGGCTTTGTTTTCATCATATTTCTTATCTGTAAAATGGAGCTTATGGGGTGCCTGAGGCAGGAGGATCATCTGAGGACAGTCTGGGCAACACAGCGAGTCCCCATCTTTAAAAATGCTTGCTTCGAATGGCGCTTGTAATTAAACACCCAACTCTAGGTCTTTGACAGAACCCAATATGATGTGATGGGTGATAAACTTTAAGTATTAAGCACTTACTGTATGTCAGCCTGGACTTCATGCTTTATAAAGGCTAACTCACTTAATCACCATAGAAAATATTATAGTTCCTATTTCACAGTGAAGAAACTGACAGTGCACAATAATTACTATATAAATGCTAGCGTTATAATTATACTTTTTTTTTTTGGCTTGAAAAGTGGCTTCCATGAAGATTATTTGCCTATCCCACTACATGCACTAGAGTTCTGGATGTTTGGGTCTGTGGACTCCACCCTGCCTGGCACACAGCAGGTGTGTGATAAGTGAATGTTGCATAAAGCAATCAGAGCCCAACTTGACCTGCTTACTCCAGGTTCTGGAGGACTTAACAGAGTCAAGAGTGAGGCGTGTAGCAACTACAACAGGAGAGGAAGCTCCTAGTATTACTTTAGAAGTCTCCCTGAGTCCCTGGTGTGTGTGGGGGACAGACAGACAGAAACACACACACACACACTCACTCTCCACCTGTTCTATTGGAGTTTGAACCAGAAATCCTGTCTGCCATGTGTTTGAGTGACTGCTGTGTGGGCAGGCCGGGCTCTCTCAGGGGACTATGTAGGGGCTTCTGGAGCAAAGGGGCCATACCATTTGTCTCTGACTCCCATGGCCTCTTCTGAACTTAATCCTTTCTCTGGAGACCCTGGGGGCTGGGCTCCTCAGAGAATTCCTGGCAGACATTGAGCAAACTTATAATCCAGCACTTAATTACCAAGTGTTGCCATTGTCCTTTGATTCCAGAGAACAATAGAGGTTAGGTCCTGTCCCTGATTCCACAGCTGAGGAGTGCCATTCTCATTTGCCCCTCTCCTTCTGACCTCTGGGACCTGTACCGCCCCTCTGCCCATGGCTTCCCCCATGAAGGAGCAGCTGGAGGAGGGCTTTGTGAGCACGGTTCCAGCAATGTCTGGCAGGCTGGGCACTGTGGCCTGCTTCTTTTCCCTTAAACGGTCTGGCTGACCATCCTCCAGGCTTCTGCCTTTTCTGGAATTTGAGATGGTCCCAGGTTGGAAACTGGACAGATTACCTTTCAACACTGCTAGTCTGTGTCTGTTTTCCTCTGTCCTGTGTGTAGCGTGCACAGGACCCTCTGCATACAGAACTGACTGGGGAATCAGGGTGGGTGACCCAAGAGTGAGGCACTCTGCGGTCAGAAGCAAGGGGGAACGGTGGTGATGACTTCCTTTAATTCAAGAGGTAGGGGTGATAGACTGGGACCACTCATCTCCCCTCCCATCTGCTTTCAGTCTGGAAGGCCAGGATTGCCCATGCCAGGAGCCAGTCTGTCATTTTTGACAAGGGCTGGGTCCTCCCTTGTCAAAGCTCCCTTGTAGCTACTGAGCTGTTTGCAGAGCACTTACCGGGTGCCACACTCTGTCCTAAAAGCTATACTACCACTTTTGAGTCCTTACAAAAATATCTTCCGACAGATAAGGAACCTGAGGTAGAGTGTGGGACCTGCTCATGGCATGGAACAAACAGTGGAGCCCCTGCTCTGCTCTGCTTGGTCCCTATACAACAGGGAGCCGCCAAGAACAGGCAGTGGCTGGGCGCTCGCATCTCCAGGGCCCCAACAGTGGCATCTGTAAGTACCCGTGGAGTGAGTGGAGGCAGGGATGTGCCAGAGAGCCTGGCTTACCATCCCAGCAGCCCAGCTGTCCTGTGCATCTGCTCTTGGGACAGGTCCCCACTTCACAGGGCCCCAGCTATGGAAAGGGGAGGGCACAAGTACTAGCAGAATGACCTTGGGCTAGTCATCTGTCCTGTGCCGTGGGTCCCTGTGAATGAGGTATGAGATGAGTGAGGTCTGTTGGGAGCGGTCATGTGATTTGGCCTGATCATGTGGCTGTCACTTTTTATTTATCTGTTTGCTTGTTTATTGTTTGGGAGACAGGGTCTTACTGTGTACCCCTGACTGTCCTGGAACTCATTATGTAGGCCAGACTGGCCTTGAACTCACAGATAACCACTTGCCTCTGCCTCCCAAGTGATGGGGTTATGCTCTTCTTAATGGACGGTGACGTGCTGGTAAAAGCACAGCTTTGGAAGCAGTCTGCCTGCATGAGGCTCTCCCTTACCGTCTCAACTGTGCATCTGTGGTGGTTTGATACATCTCCCATAGGTTTACATGTTTGATATTCCGTCAGTGACACTGTTTGGGCAGGTTTAGGAGGTGTGGCTGGATGGAGGAAGTGTGTCACTGGGGCAGGCTTTGAAGTCTCAAAGCCTTATGCCATTCCCAGTTTGCTCTCTGCTTCATGCTTGACATTGAAAATGTAAGTTCTCAGTTTCCCATTCCAGCCACCATACCTCTACTTTGCCATCATGGGCCTTTATCTCTCTGGAGCCACAAGTCCAAATAAACTCATTTATAAGTTTTCTCATTCATGGTGTTTTATCATAGCAATAGAAAAGTAACTAATACAGTGCCCTTGGTCGTAGATCATACCTCAATATTCTCCCCTCCCCTCGCCCTCACTGCTTGCTTTGGAATTGAGCCCAGGGCCTTGTGCATGCTAGACAAGCACTCTGATCCTGAGTTATATTCCTGGCCATAGCTGTGTGGCCTTGGACAAAATACTTGACTCCTTTGTGCCTTTACATCAGTAAAGGACTCTCACTGAGATGTTAGGCTCTGTTTGAAGTGTTTTGCATGCGTGACTGCATCCTGTCCTCACAACAGTGTGATTAAACAGACACCAAGGCCAAAGGTAGTGATTGACACTAAGTCCATGCCTGACCCTAACACTGTTTACTGCCTGGAGTCTCCCCAGCTGGATTTCTGTGATATGGTTTCCTTGGCATCCATCTTGGAGCATCTTGCCACTTCTCTCTGGTCCTCTGTTTCCTCCTTTGGGTTGTGTAATTTCCCCATCATGTTCTAATGAACAAAACTAGTGTGCAGTAGTAAGAGCTGAAGGATCTCAGATGGGAGTGCTGCCTGTGGTGCCCTCTGCTGGTGACTTGCAGCACTGCAGCATCTTATCCTGACAAGGAGCTCTCACTATGGAAATAGGGGTTCCTCAAACAACAGCTGCTCATTTATCTAGGGATGCATATGGGATTGCTTTCAGGACCAGCTCCACAGGCCCAAGCCTGATGTCCTGTGTCTATGAGCATTATATGACTACACTTTGCTTGGCCATGTGAGGATTGGGTGGGCCTTACTTTGGGACATTAGCCAGGTTGTTTAACTTCTCTGTTCAGTATGCACGGCAAGGAGGTTGACTAGGATGCATGGAAGATGTTTCTGTATGTGATGCTGTCTGTTGCCTCTACCTCTTACTCGAGCATCACTCCCTGTTCGTTCTCTTCAGATCCACAGATGTCTCCCCACTGTGTGACTCAGGATCAGTCCACAAGGGAGTTCCTAATAGAAATGGATAAAATAATGCATGTATGGCGCTCAGACCAACACCAGGCATACGGCATTATTATGCCTGCATTTTCTGATAATGTCCAGAGACCAAGTATCTCAGGCTGCTGTGTGACCTTGGGCAAGCCACCTTGCTTCTTTAGCCTGAACCCTGGAAGCCTGAACTGTACATCAGGCTTTCAACCTTAGCATAGAACCCCCTGGGGGTTGGGCTGTAGAAGATTGTTCTCCAGCTGACAAGCAGAGAAAGGTCTCTGTTGATTGGGTCCTGCTGAAGTGGGACACAAAGGAAAAACATTCTAGCTGTGTGACCTTAGTTAAGTCCTGAGGCTGAAATCCCAGGGACAGAGACCAGAAGAGCCTCTACCATGGCTGTGGGGAAGGCTCAGGTGGTATGCATGCCATCTGAGAATGCCCAGGAGTCTGCCGCTTTAGACTGCTGCATCCACTTCAAAAACATTCTGGTGCCACAGGAGTGATTGGAAGAGAAATTGTGAAGATTAACATTCCAGGACCCCTGCACACTGCCTCATGCAGTTACCTGACCCTAGGACTGGAGAGGAGGACTCTTACAAGTCCTACTGTGTCCACTAGCCTTGCAGTCAGCACCAGCCAGCCCTGGTAACAGGCGCTACCATATGCCAGAAGCCTGGCGAGGGCAGAGGACTCGCCCAAGGTCACTAGATGGGGAGTTAGGCTTCAGGATCTAAAGCCAGTATTTTCTCCAGAGCGCCAGAGAGAGACTGGAGGCCTGTGGGGGAGGGAAGAGAGGCAGCTGGGTGGGAGTGTCTTCCAATAGTGCCCCCCCCAGTTGGCCTGTGTCTCATGGGGTATTGATGTGATGGACTGGGGAGAGGCTGTCACTCTGGGAAAAGGTACGACACCCTGTTCATTTTTGTAAATGATACTCAACAGTAGTGACTCACACTTACTGAGCATTTACTGCGTATGAGGCCCTTGCCGAGTCTTAATGACATTAGCTCAAGTCTAAGGTCATACCCTCCCATACCTTTCTGCAGATGCTGGAACCTGGAGAGGAGCCTTGATCCTCCCTGGGTCACACAAGCTCTCATCAGAGCCTGGCTGGTGGCCTCCTTTTCTTAGTGGAGCCAGCCCAAAGTGCTCCTCCCGGGTGTCTCCCAAGACTCCCAGGGTGCCAAGTTTCCTCCAGGGAATTTCTAGCCCACCTCCCTATTCTGAGATGTACAGAAGAGGAGACTGCTGGTTTCCTGGAGAGGACTCATCCTGCTGCAGTGGGGGCCGTGGGGATGCTGCGTGGGTATATTTAGAGCTATTTCTTGCTGTGCCAGGGCCTCAGGCCTCAAGAATCAGCGCCAGCCAGCTGAGCAGAAAGCCAGGTCTGTCAGCAGCAAAGCAGGATAAAAATAGTTTCTCCTGTCTGCTCACAGAGCTGGGCAAAGGGGCTGGGTCCTCCCCCTCCCCCTATTATAGCATCTTTGTTAGCTGTTCCCTGGGCACTGGACCAGAAGGACACCCACCTTCTCCAAAGGCCTGGCAGCTGGTACATCTGTACATCTGCCCACAGGGGTGCAGAGGGCTGAATACAACCAGGGCTGCTGAGCCTGGGGCCGATGCCCATTGACCCAGGCCTAAGGGGCTTCTAGAGAATTCCAGCTGCCCCCTCCCATACCCTGACTCCTGAAATTCCCTGTGTTCTGGGCTTTCCTGACAGTGACCTAGTTCCTGTGTCTCATAGGGAGGTCCACAGCTCTGTGGGAATCGATAGGAAAGACTTTGCAAGTGGCTGTGATGATGGGACTATGTGGCTCCAGGTCTGGAGTTATGGGCCTTGGCTGGCGAGACCATGTCCTGCTACCCTCTGGGAGGCAAGTTCTGGCCGGTTCTGGGCTTCCTGAACACAGGTTCACTGGACATAGCCTCCCTCCTCCTCAGTGTTCCTGATTTCTGCCCTTCCCTTTCTCTGCCCCAGAAGGGTACAGTCAAAAAAATCCCCTCCCAAAGTCCCTTACTCAGAGACTCACAGCAGACACCCACTCCAGGAGGAAACACTGGGGAAGCAGGCCTCTTCCAGCAGCGTCTCAGCCTGTGGGCCCTAGTGCACCCAGTGTGGACGCATGGCAGGCGCCACCATCTATGCTGCTTGATTTCAGGCTCCCTGGCTGCCTTTTCTGCTCTGTAGATTGCAGCAATTCTCCCAAGCTGTCCTCTCTTAGCAGAGTATGTGTGCACATGTGTGTGACCCCAGAGACTTTGGGCTGTGTACTGTGACTGACATAGTGGCCTTGAGTACTCTCCTGCTCTCTCTCGGGAATCAATGCCAACTTGCGACTTCCTTTGGCACCCAGATCCCATATTCCACAGGCCCACTGAGCACTGATAGTTCATAGAGAAACTGGACTCTTGAGTTCCCCTGTCAGAGCTGAACTAGGTCATGTTCAACTACTCTTTCATAAGAGAGAAACTGAGGCTGAGGAAGATGAGTTAAAGCTACCTCCAAAATTCTACCCCAGTCAAGCTTGAGATGATCTGGAATGACCTTGGACTAGAAATTGGACCTAGATCTCAGTCCTGGACCCAGAATCTTGAACTGGGCCAGTTTCTAGACATTGAATGAGTTCTGGATACCAGACCTGGTCCTATAACCATAGACACCTTGGGCCTAGAGTCTGGGCCTAGTCTTTGACCTGAAGTTGGATATAAACATTGGACCTGGACTTGTATGTATTCAATCTGGACCTCAACTCCAGACCAAGATCAATATGCTGAAGGCCATGGGGTTACAAACACGTAGGCCTGCTGTGTGTTCTTGGGCACCTACCCAGCCTTCTCTGGGTTCCCTCTGCTGAGGGATTGGGATAGCCCCCTGCATCCCCAGATGGACTTTTTTGAGGTGTAGGAAGGATGGGTCTATTTAGCTGGGCTCCCAGGCCCAGCTCTCCAGCGAGCGACTATGCGGCGCCATCAGTGGCAGTGAAAGGAAGTAGAAGCCAGTATAATGTGGTCAGCTAGATAAGCCCATGGGTAGGATAGGAGCGCTCTTCAGCCTGCTGGGGGAGGCTTAATGTAGCTGCAGAGGGCAGACAACTGTGTTATTGGATCGGCATTGATCTCTGTCTGCCAGGGAGGGTGCACTCTGAAAGGGTGTGGGTAGGACAGGGCTGGGGTAGAGAGGGAGGGGCCCTGGCTCCCAGCTGGAGGTCAGAGACAAGTATGAGTGGAGGTGGACACTGGAGATGTCCTTGGCAGGGGTCCACGGAGACCAGTGATATGCAGAGAGTAAGTAGCCGCCTTCTCAGAACTGCAGAGTCCCAGCACAGAGCAATGGGTTCTGGGGCTAGGAGGGTGGGCTTGGTAGTGTTGGAGGGCTAGGTTTTGTGGGGAAGAGAATACGAGTTGGCACTTCCCAGAGAGATAAATCAATGCTCAGAGCCACCCTGGGAACAGAGAAAAGAGAAGGCTCTCTGGAGGCAACCAACTGTAGAGGGGACATAGGCACCAAGGGAAAGGTGCATCTTGTTGAAAGCTGGGGGAATTAGGACCTTGTCTTTTTTCTTCTAGGAGCTCTGGGATACTCTCTCCTGAGGTTTTCTAACCTGGAGGGGGTGTCCCTTCTCTATTTGAGGTTCTGTAGGCCTGGAGTCAGTCTGGAACCATGTGCATGTGATGTTTACCTTTAGAGGCTCAAAAGATAGTAGAAAGGGGTGGGGGGAGGGAGCATGTGCATGTGTGTGTGTGGGGGGGGGTGTACTCCAGGAATTCTCTAGAATTCCTAGGCACCCCCCCAGAGCTGGGGTACCACCTCACTTGGGGTTCCTATGCCTCAATGAGGAAGTCTATTCCTCTGACCTCTACATTCACAGTTCCCTCCCTCCTCTCCCCCCACCCCCAGCCTCATCCTAACCCTGCAGCCCAAGCTGCAGAAATGGGTTGTGAGAGGATCTTTCTAATAATTGGAACTACCTCTAGGCCCAGGCACTCCCTCCTCTTCTTCCTTCTCCCTCCATCCCTTCCTCTTTCTCCTCATCTTCCCCCTCCTTTCTTTTTCTCCTTGTTTACCCAGCATACTTACACACGCTGGGAGAGAGGGGAAAAATCGTCAGCTCAGCAATTTTTCACACTTCCCTCAAACGCTCAGCAAGGTTATTTCCGGCAGAGCAGAGAGACAACGGGCCACCAGGAGCCAGTAGGCTCTCTGAGGACCCTCAGAACACTTACCCACTCAGGGAGCCCTCATTGCCCAGTCTGGCCACACCCCATTAAGGGAAGAGGCCCTTGAAAAACAACACAGAACAGACCCCATGTTTTCTAGTTGAAAGGCTAGATGGACCATCCTTTCTGATTTCCACACTGACCATTCACAGCAGACAGGGCAAGATGCATGCCCTGTTCTACCACGAGGCAGCTGGGAGAGACCAAATCTAGGAAAACTTCCACTCAGAAATAGTGTGTGAAGAGTCCCAAGGAAACCATGACAGCAGATTCCAGCATTCCCTTATTCAGTCTCCCACATCAGTCAACCTTCCACAGAAACAGGGCTTGTCAAAGTTGGAAGAATACTTAATTCATGACATCTAAGCTCTTGCACTCCTGGGGAGGCTGAGGACCAGAGAAGGGAAGGCACCTGCCCAAGGTCACAGTGCAAGTCACAGATCCAGAGCTACTCTATTGAGTCTCAAGCCAGGCATGTGTTAGAGCACCTCTAGGTTTTCCCAGAGGCAAAGGAGTTGACCCCTTTAGGAAAGGGACAAAGGCAGGGGTGGTTCTAGGCTGTGAGACCTCTGTAAAGATATCTCCATATCCATCTGTACTCCCCATCGTTCATGCAGGGGCTCTTTCCAAAGCCTATTAGGACCAAATTCAAGGCAAGGCATTTCTTGCCTCCCTCCTGAGGAACAGCCTGAAGTTTGGCTGTGAAATTCTTTGGGTTTTCTCAGCTGGCCCAGGGACATGATCAAGGGGGCCTTGGGAGAGTTTTATGTCAGTCTCCCAAGGGATCCTATGGATCCCAGACCAACGGAGACTTCATATCCTACCAGCTCCCAACACATGTTCCCCAGCCTTGGCACAACCCCAGGCCCACTCTTGCTAGCCCTCCCTGAGCCTTCCACCCCAAGGTCCTGGAGGTCAAGAAAAGAGGACAGCAGAGTGGCAGATGTGGACAGAGGAGTAGCTGAGTGGAGCCAGGGACAGAGAAGCACCCCGATTGCTGCCTAACTCTGTGACCTTGATGAGGTCACAGAACTCTTTGCTCAGCACCTTCTCTTTACCTGGCTTGGCAGAGTGCTGGCATGGGCTGAGTGCTTGGAAGTCCCCTAGGAGATGCCCCCAGCCTCCTGGGTTCCTGCCTGCCACTCTAGTTCCCAGTTCAGACTCAATCTTTGGTGCCTGCTCCTCTCCTTCTCCCAACCCTGTGATGTCAGATGTCTCACTACCAACATAACTCCTCCTTCCCAGACACCTGTCCTGGTGGGGCTGTTGAGTGTTAGCTATTACAATTGCCCCCTTGGTGAGAAATAGATTCACAGAAGCATCCTTCTCCTGCCGTCTGCACGTCACCCCCTTTAGGGCTTGAATGACCTCTCTTGTCTCCCAAGTCCTTCTCCTTCACAAGAACTTGCTCCAAGAAGAGAAGGGGCTGGGGGCAGGCCAGGACGCGAGGGTTTCAGAGGAGCAGCAGGTTTGGTTGTGTGTGTGGGTAAGAAGCCGGAGAGGAGGAGCGCAGTCCAGTGGACCAGGAGGCACATTGGGGGAACTCCTTCCGATACCTCATTCTTTGAGTCCCTAGGACAGGCCCAGCCTTTGGCAGGCATGTGGCAGAGGGTAACAAAAGAGTTGGAGAGAGGAGAGCTGGAGAGCACTTGTCTGGCATTGACAGGGGGAGTATGGTTGGAGGGAGGCGGGATGCTCCCACTTTGCCCAGAGAGCCAATCTCATCTCCCCAGGGATTGGCAGTCCTAGCTCCCATCAGGGATCACACAGGCAGCCAGTCTCTCTCCTTCAACAGTGACAGGGTACTTCAAGCCGCTCCCACTAGCTTTTTTAGGGGCAGCCTTTCTCTGTCACCCCCTCACTCCAGCCGTATTCTAGGGCCACAACTTTCAAAGTCCCAGCTGGCGCGTGGCTGCCGGATGAGCCGACCCTGCCACTTTCCTTTGTACGACCTAGCCCCAGCCCCGCCCGGCAGGCCCTCAGGAAGTCCCGGGGGCGCACTCGGCCAGGGACGTCTCCTTCTGGGTACCCTTCAGCGGTCCAAGTTGGGGAGCCCCGCGTTCCCCTCCCCTAGGGCCCACTCACCGTTGTCCCCCGGAGGCCCGCGAGCGCCGGGCAGCACGTAGGCAGTCTCTAGGGGGTGGTAGGTGGGGGCTGGCACCCCGCTGCACTGGAAGCCATCCGCTTTGATCTTCTTCACCAGGAAGGAACGCGGCATGGTGCCGCCGGGCGGGGGGTCGCGGGGCACTGGCGGCCCGGTGGGGGAGGCGGCCGGCCGGCGCGATTGGCTGTCGGCACGGCTTCAGCACTGGACAGCTCCCAGCGGGCGGGCGGCCGCGGAGCCGGCTGGGTGGCGACGGCCGCGGCTCCGGCTCGGGTGCCGCTCGGGCGCGGCGGTGGCGGCGACGGCAGCGCGCACACTGGCGGTCGCTGGAGCTGTGCTCAGCACTCCGGCTGCCGGCTTTATATGGGACGCAGGCTGGAGGAGATCAGGTGGTCCCCCAGCAATGGAACTGTTCAGCGCTCTAATCCATCAAATGTCCCCCAGGACAATCGCTCCGCACACGTTCCCCTGAACCGGCGGTGGGGGCAGGCCAGGCGCAGGAACGAACGAACAGGCAGGAGGGGAGAAAGTGAGAGGGACACAGGCGCGGGAGGAGAGAGAGAGAGAGAGAGAGAGAGAGAGAGAGAGAGAGAGAGAGAGAGAGAGAGAGAGAGAGAGAGAGAATGAATCAGAATGTGTGCTCGAATGTGTGTGTGTGTGTGTGTGTGTGTGAGAGAGAGAGAGAGAGAGAGAGAGAGAGAGAGAGAGAGAGAGAGAGAGAGAGAGGACAAAAAGACAGGAGAGAGAAACAGACAAGAAAGACACAGGGAGAAAGTGGCAATACACACTGAGGCACCCGCAGGAGAAAAAGAGAGGTCAGAACACATAAAAAGGCAGCCCCCTCCCACTCCCTGCACACACCCTCTGGGGGATGCGAAGACAGGGAAAGAAAGGTGAGAAATAGGGGGAGAAGACAAGGAGATTGAAGGGTAAGCGGCCCCGCGCAGGTGGGATCAGGCACATGGGGACTCGGAGGGGGAGGTAGATGAAAGAGTGAGCCGGCCAGCCACCACCCTGTCTGTAGCCCGCTCCCTCTGCCCCAGTTCTGAAGTGGCAGTGTGGACGCCCAGATTTAACTAGAAGTCTCCCTGCCCCCAGCTTGGGCTCCTAGTATAACCCCCTGTTGGGTTTGGGCTTCAACTTTCTTTTCCAGAACTGGTGAAAGGAGCGGGTCCCCCATGCCGATGCCGGCCTCACTCAGCCGGTCCTGTTCCAGTGCCTAGCTCAAGCGAGCGCTGCGAGAGGAAGTGAAAATCGCCCAGTAATTAATTTCCCTGCTGCCGGGGGGTGGTGGTTTTGACACATCCGAGGCTGTGTCTTTCCCTGAAGCGGGGGAGCAGACAATAGAGACACGTGGACTGAGAAGGGAGAGAGGGGAAGGGAGGGGGAGCGGGGCTCCTGCTGGAACTCTTTGCAGGTCAGCTCCTTTGTCTATGGAAGGATCTAAGCAGACCCCCCCCCCACCCCGTCCTAACCTGGGGGAGCACCTATGCCTTGGAAAGACTAAGGAGCTGGAGAGCTGTCTTCTGCTCAGTGGCAGCCAGGCAGACCCCGGGGTGGTGGATCAGGCAGAGCAAATGTGGGGTAAGGTCAGTATGCCGGAGTCCCAGCGTTGGACTCTGGGGATGCCCGGCGCTTCCTGGCCCATATCATTTATTATGGATGCAAAGCTGATGGAGTGGGGATGTCCTTGGGGACTGGGTCCTCCAGTGCCAGTTGGGAGTGAAAGCCCAGGTTACACAGCCAGCGAGTCAGCCGCACTTTTCTAAAGTGTCCTCTGGTACCACGAAGTCAAGGGCTATAGCAGTCCTGCAAGTGTGGCTAAGGAATCTCCCAGTAACATTTGGGTATCTGGTCTTGCCAAAGTTATGCATCATCTGTGAGTCCCCGTTTATTTTCCTAGTCACACTGCTTTCTGTTTGTCCCTTGAGACTTTATTTTATTGTTGTTGTTTTATTTTATTTTTTACTCTCAGAAAATCATAACCCTCAAATCTTAGCTCTCATTATCATCTTGTGCTCCAGAATAAAGGAGCCTGCATCCAGCTCTTCAGCCAGGCTACACTCTTGGTCTCTATGCAAGATGACAGAGTATCCTTTACCCCAGCTAACCCTACTTATCCTCAAGATCTAGCTGAAGTGGCATATCCTGTAGATGGCCTTGACTTCCATTATTGTGGACAAAGCCTGCTTGCCCGCCAGTCTCTGAGCCTGGGAGAGCAGGACTGCCCATATATGACACAGCATAGTTTCAACAATGTGTGCCTGGGTCTCCCAGCCCTCCATATAGCTGTAGAATCTTGGGCAAGTTGCCCAGCTGATGTGTGTCTCTGTTTCTGCATTTATAAATAGAAACAATACTTGTTGCTGGTTCAGGTGTTGCTAGGAGCATTATAGGAATTAGATTGATGATTGGCGTATAGGAAGTGCTGAGCACACTCGGGTTCTGTGTATACAGCTGTGCCTGAAGGATCTAGCACTCATTTCTCACATGTTTGTGGACTAACACTGAGATAGCCATTCCTAGTCCCCACTGTCATGGAGCTGATATTCAAATGACAGTGAACGGACACTGAATGGGGAATGCTAAAGTCAAAACTGTCTTTTCAGTTTTGGTGTTTGGTGCTGGAAAGGTCCTAACAACAGGTCCTTTAGACAAGGAGCCAACAAAGATCTCATAGGAGAGATGACACTTAAGCCGAGGTGCAAGCCAGCCATAGGAAAACCAAGCAAAGACAGGTCCAGGAGCTATCCCACGTTCAAAGGCTCTGGGACAGCAACAGGCTTGAACTTGATGAAGAATGTCAAGAAGTGGGAGTGATAAGGCCAGATTGCAGAGGGTTCTCACGAAGCCCAGAATGTGTGATGAGTAAATGCACAGCAGTGACATTGAGCTTGAGACTAACTAGATGGCCTATAGCCTTATTGGTTGAAGAGTAGCATTGGCTTCCTGTCTAGAAGAAACTATATGGTGTGGCCCTTATTTGTGGTATAGCTGTATTCTTTGCTATGTACTGATCTTGGACTTTATTTCCTCTATGAGTGTCCAGGACACTGAGGATACATAAAAACAAGTGGGTGCTGAGATGCTCACCTATGCCTGTTCAAGGGTTTCACTACTCCAGCCTCCTGTCTGCAAGATGGTAAAACAGAACCCAGATTGCTTACCAAGGCTCCAAGGTCCACAAAGTCTAGGAAGGAGCTAGAGCTGATCTGCCCTTCATCAGCATTTCCCATCAGACAGGCCATAAAGTGACCCATCCACTCGCTGACCAATGAAGTCCCCACAGAATTGATATATTTCTGTTCACTAGTATGCAGCTAAGGCTAAGAGCCCAGACCTTAAGCCTCATATAAATCTTTAGCAGGCAACACATACATCTTTTTAGACACTATTTAGACACTATTTAGAACCACCTGGAGAGGGTCTCAATAAGGAACTGTCTAGAACAGCTTGGACCCTGATAGTGCCTATGAAGGATTTCTTTAATTGCATTAATTGATGTGGGAAAATCCAGCCCACTGGATGTTTGGGAAAGTCAGCTGAGGTCAAGCATCCACACATACGTTTCTTTCTCTGCTCTTGACTCTGGGTATAACTAGCTGCTTCAAATCTCTGCCTTGACTTCCCTGTAATGGTGAACCATCACCTGGAGTTCTGAGCTGAAATAAACCCTGCTTCCCTAACTTTCTCTTGTTGTTGTTTTAAACTCTATGTCTATGAGTGTTTTGCTTGAATGTATGCATGTGCACCATGGGTGTGCCTAAGAGGTTAGAAGAGGGCATTGAATCTCCCAGAACTGAACCCAAGTCCTCTGCAAGAGTGATAACTGCTCTCCACTGCCAAGCCAGCTCTCTAGTCTCCCTAACTTGCTTTTTGTTGGGATATCGTATCATAACAACAGAAATGAAACCAAGAGAGCAGCTAAGAAGAAACCAGTTAAGGACCTGAGGTTGGTTCAAAGTCTCTCTGCAGGTGATGGAACACACTGAATTAAACTGTGGTGGGTAGCTTCATCACTAGGACACCAAGGAGGGCCTTCTGTCCTGTGCTTCCCAATACGAGCCTACTGGATTTGTCCCCAAATCACACAAAATGAAAAAAGCACTCTATTCCCAAGGGCATCTGCTACAGTATTAAAGTCAGAGTAAAAGCCCCAACTGGCCTGAGTGGAGAGGGGTTTCCCAGAAGACATCCTCTATGGATGTGGAAGACCATAATGGGGAAGCACCCGAAGGATGCAGAGTCCAGAAATCTCTCCGCAGGTTCATAACTGTGAGCCCAAGTCCAAACAACCAGGCACAGAAAGAAAGGAAGCTGCTGGAATTTAGAGTGTTTTCCTGCTCCTTTTTGTATTTTCCCCCAAAGACTGCAACAGTTCAGGCCAACAATCACTCCTCTTGAGCATTTCTAACTATTTATTTCCAAATTAAAGAAATGAAGTTCAGTAAAGCATGTCCTATTGTCCTTTTGACTTGAACACAATGGCATTGCTGCAAGGTTGCAGTGATGACCAAATGCCAGCACACTGGTGCAGTGCTCAGAGCAAAGCCTGGCCCACAGTGACAGGACTGCACGGTTGATCTGGGCTTTGCTCATCTTCACTGGCCTGTTCTTCACACTTGGCTTAAGATCTCCTGGTCCAGATGCAGAGAATCTGGTGTGTGTGTGGTCCCATTTCTATGTGGTTCCCTACCTACTTCCTTCTCAGGCTTGGTATAAGTCTGGCTTCAAGGTATCTGCTTAGACTGCTCTGCCCCACTCCCCACCCCCAGCATCTCCCTCTGCCCTGCTTTGCATCTGGACGGGAGTCTCAGTTGTGTGACCTTAAATGGCTGGCAGTGTGTTCTGAGGTCACCATGTTGTGTCAAGGGGGTGAGCATCAGGGATTTTTCACCTGTCACTCTAGGGGTCAGAAGGAAGAGTCACTGGAGTTGGAAGCCTGATCCCTGCCACACTCTTCTCTATCCTCTCTCCCTTCTGGGCTCCAGCTTTCTTGTCTGCTGAATGGGAAAGGGACATCATGGTCCCGGAGCTGCTGCCCAGAGCCAATAATGGAATGCTGTATGAATTCCAAGGAGGAGAGTAGCCACAAAAGCATCCGCCTTGCACTGATGGGGCTTTCTCCAGAAAGCCGCGTGCACTCCGCCCCGTGTGTCTCAAGTGCATTTTATCCAGACCCTGCTCCTTCTCTAAGGAGCAGGATGAAGCGGGTGAGCATCTTGAAGCCAGACCCCAGCTCTGAAGAGCAGATAGATGCTATTCCTGCTTGTGTCTCCCTGGTCTTCTCAGGAGCAGATGTGAGGCTGGAGGTGAAGCCGAGGAGAGGTTCTGGGGGAGCATCTGTAACCACAGGAGAAGAGCCTCCCACAGGATTGTGGTCCCGCCCCGTGAAGCCAGAAAAGGAAGAAAGAAAAAGCAGATTAGAGGAGCTCTGGCTGGGGCAGCTCAGAGGAAGCCTGGCAAGCCTGACTTCTGGTGGAAGACCTCCCCCTCCACCCCAACCCCCCCCCCCCCCGGGACTGAGTCCAGGCCCCTGCTGGACTCTATGGTGAATGGTGAAGTGGCTGTGGGTGGAGGGCCTCAGAGAACTGAGGCCAGAGGGGGGAAAAAAAAACAAGGGCATCGCCTTGTGGCGACCTCATGCTTTTCTTAATTCATTTTTGTAAACACAGAGTTCCAGGCTGCATGCCAGAGACAGACTTTGCAAATGGTACTTAATCCCTATGCTTACCCTGGAAGGCAGGCTACATCATCAGGCCCATTTTACAGCAAGGAAAATTGAGTTCAGAGAGAGTAAATAACTTGCCCTAGGTTTCATGGCCTGTACATGGTAAATCCCGATTCTCCCCAGTCTACTCTAGACACTGGACCCTCATGTCTCCACCACCCTGCCTCCTCTGCAGCGGCAAAGGCCTAGGCAGAGATTTCTGGGGACTTTTCCCACTTCCAGTCCTCCTGGCTCAGCCCTGACCAGGGTGGTTCCAGGTGTAATGGAATCCCAACCCCCTGGAGTTCCTATGTCCCCTAAGCTTCTGTGTCTCCCACCTCCCTGTGCATTCTGTTTCCACGGCCTAACGGCCTCTTCTCTTTGCTGACAGACATGGGAGGGAAGCACACAAAGGGTAATAATGCAAGCAGAGCTTTCCTGAGCACTTTCTGTATTCCAGGAGCCCAAGCTAGCCCTCCATGCGGATTTTCTTACTTTATCCTTCTACCACTGTTCCCATTTTGCAGGTGAAAGGGCCAAGACCCAGATAGGTGACATAACTTGCCCAAGGAAACGCAGAGGAGAACCTGCCATGTGTCTGCCTGGCTGCAAAGCCTTCCACATAAATCACCAGGGTCTCTCTCTAAGAGGCTCAGTGTGCCAGCTCTGGTTGAGTGGGTGGACTCCTGCAAGGAATGTCCCTTCCCTCCCACTCACCATATCCCCACCAGTCCTGGGCAAGTGATGGGATCTCAGTAAGCAAACAAACCTATGAAAGCCTCCTTCCTGTGAGCACAGCCCCCCCTCAAGTCAGCCAAGGCCAGGCTGTGCTTTGCATGCTCGTGCTTGCCCTGAGCTTTGAGAGATCTCTGGATCAGAGACCCCCATGGAGTGCCTTTCCTTCTTCTGTTCCTGAAATGCTCACATCAACACCTTGTTGAGATCTTTTGGAAGGTACTGGCTGGTAGGAGGCCGATCACCAGGCTCTGGGGGCCAAGGGAGGTGGGACAGGCCTGTGCACAGGCTGGAGTGTGTGTGGTTTAACTCTGATAGTTTCACATGAAAGCAAGCGAGCTGGTTCAGAGGCTCAAATCATGGCCCTGGGGCATTGCAAGCTAAATTTTCACCCCAGCACTGCCTCTTGCAGTGGTGTGACTGAGCTGCTGACTTTTGCACCATGGTAGACTGAGGCTGGGACAGTGGTTGCTTCGTCAGGAGTGGGGAAGAGCCAGTCTTCAGTAAATCAGATCATGATCTGAGGATCCTCCCAGATCTTGACACCATCTCCTCTCATCCACATTTGACAGTTGGAGAAACTGAGGCATGGGGCAGCAGACTGCCTTCTCTGGGCTCCCTGTCAGACCAAGGCTGGTTCTCGCCAGCCATGGCCTCTCCTGCCTCCCTTTTCTCCCCACTAGCTGAGCCATCCCTGGCAGATGTGAAGGCGGCTGTTGGGGTTGCAGAGTCGGCACTTCTGAGCTCCCAGGATTCCTGGCACAGAGGAATCAACCCTGCTCAGCACCTCTGGCTCTGCCTCCTGCCCCCTGCTTTGCTCACCAGCTGGACTCCACTAGCTTCTGGAGGCTATTAATAATCACCTGTACTTGACCCCAAACTTGGTGGGGTAGATGATTCCTAAGGCATCAGGACCCCTCACGTGTCCACATTGTTCCCCTTCCGGCCTCCCCTTTATTTACACCAGATGCAGAGGGATGGGCACACAGGAGCTAAAGGCATGGGTGGCTTGGGTACAAATCTGTTCTGCTGCTACTAACAAACCTGCTACCCTGGCCAGGGATGTGCCCCTTTGTACCCTCTCTGCCCCCAGACGGGAACATCTCTGTTACTTTACCTAAGGGCAGATAGGAGGCTAGAGATGCTCCAGCCATTGTGGATTCCAAGCCCACTCCTTTATAGTTGCATTCCTGTGCTTTCGGGTCCAAGGAGCTTTTCCATCCATGTTTCTGACCCTGTGGTAACCAGTTCCTCCTGTTCAAACACTGCTTCCAGCCCAGGTGGCCCCTTTGGAGTTTGCAGATCTCCTGTTCCTCTGTCCTCACATTCGGGGAAGAGCCTGTGCATGCTCATATTGGTGTCTCCAGTTCCTCACACAGTATCTCAGAGGATAGTCCCAGGGCGTGTTCATGGTGTGATCCAATCACAGGCACCATATATGAGTCTGTCTGTAGCACGGGGGTTCAAGCTGAAGATCAGAAAAGCAAAGCATCCAGCCACTAGAGAGTTCTTACCTCTGCCAAGGCTCAGACAAAGGGGTGATCCTGTCCTCAGAGTGACTGCAGTCTGCAATGCTCTCCGCCAAACCTCAGACTGCCCCAAGACACCACTGAGCCTTATATTCCTTTCTTGTGCTGGGATTAAAGGCATGTCATTCCACGTGCTAGGAACAAAGCTGTGAGCTCTTGAACACTGATTCACTCTCATGTAGCCCAGGGTGACCTTGAACTCACAGAGATCCATCTGCCTCAGTCTCCTGAGTGCTGGGATTAAAGGTGTGGCCACCACTGCCTGGCTTCAATGGCTAACTAGTGACTTAGCTCTGCACTCTGATCTTCAGGCAAGCTTTATTTGCTAGATTACAAGCAAAATATCACTACCTCTGTCCATCCGGGTTTCTTCCCTAAGCCTTGCTCCAGTTGGGTGATCTCTAAAGAACTAGCCTAGAGATAGATAAGAAGGCTTACGGAGAAAGAAAAGCCATTGTTTTTACTCTATAGATTGACTCCCAACCACATCTCTCGATTTTTTTTTAAGATTTATTTTTATTGTATGTGTATGGGTGTTTTGCTTGCACACTATGTATGTGGCTGGTGCCCATACAGGCTAAAAGAAGACATCTGATTTCCTCGAACTGGAGTTCCTGATAGTTCTAAGCCACCATAAGGGCCCTAGGAATCAAAATGGGGTTCTCTGGAAGAGCAGTCACTGCTTTTGACTTTAACCACTAAGCCATCTCTCCTGTGTCCCCATCCATATTTCTTAAGTTTTCTTGTTTTCCCTGTTCTCAAGTGTTTTTATTCCCATCCCTCTATTGTTGCTAAGCTTCATTTTACTCCCCACACCCCAGGAATGGCAAATCAATTACAGCTTAAGAACAGAGCTTTGGTGGCCAACTAGCAGTTGCCCGGTCTTTGGTATTGAGATCCCCCTGAACTGGGTTTGAGTTCAGTGAAAAGGAGTGTGATAATTGACTAGGGATGTCTGCAAAGGAACAGGAAGGAAAGTGTTAATATATTTGTGGTATGTTTGTTATTTATCTAAAGCTGGAGTTTACAGGAAGAATTCACAAAACCTACCATTAACCCAGATAGGAAAGCATTATAAATTTGAGAGTTATTTTTTAAAAATATATTTTTAAAAAATTTTATGTGTATGAGTGTTTTGCTTGCGTGTGTAAGTGCACCACTTGTATGCTTGGTACCCAGGAGGCCAGAAGAGGGGACTGGATCCCTGGAACTTCAGTTACAGTCCATTGTTAACTTCCAAGTTGAGAACCAAATCTAGGCCTTCTGGGAGAGCAGCATGTGCTGTTTTGTTTTGTTTGAGGTAGGGTTTTTCTGTGCAAAAGTCCTGGCTGTCCTGGAACTCACTCTGTAGACCAGGCTGGCCTTGAACTCAGAGATCTGCCTGCCTCTGCCTCTTCTGGGATTAAAGCTTTGCCACCACCACCTTGCTGCAGCAAGTGCTCTTAACTACTAAGTCATCTTTCCAGTCCCCACATCCTTTCTTATAAGACAGTGCCAGGTGCTAGTCTGTAATTTCCAGCAATCTTTCTGCTCCTGAGTACTAGAATGACACAACCATGCTTGGCAAGTAAGTATTCCATCTTCAAATCAACTGATCTCCATCTGAAGCTCACTATCCCTACTTATGTTCTTACAATTACAGGCTTAGATCTGTGACTTGTCACCAATGGAAATCAGGTATGTGTTCCTGCCTTGTATAGAAGCTGTGTGTGTGTGTGTATGTGTGTGTGTGTGTGTGTGTGTGTGTGTGTGTGTGTGTGTTCATGGGTGTGCAGCCTAGGGAGTTATGCTTTAGTCATCAACTACTTTATTTTTGATTTTGAGGCAGGGTCTCTCACTGGCCTGGGGCTTGTTAAGTAGGTTAGTCTGGTTGGCTAGTAAGCCCCCAAAGACTGGCCTGTTTTTGCCCTGCCAGCCCTGGGACTGTCCTTATAGGACACTGAATCACACCCAGATTTTTTTTTTTAACTGTGGATTCTGGAACTCAAACTCAGATCCTTGTGCTTGCAAGGCAAGTGCTTTACTGATGGAGCTATCTCCCCAATCTGACTTTCATGCTTATCAAAACTTGAAAACAACAGTGGTTATTTGCTAAATCCCATGTTTTTAATATTTTGATAACTGTTCCTATATAATTGGTTTCCTTTGTAACACGATGTACTTTATTAATTTAAAGCCATTATTCTGAGAAAGGACCCACAGGCTTTTCTGACCTTCAAATGTATCCTTCTTGCCACCTACTACCTTCTAAGTTCCTTATTGTCATTCTGGGAGGGAGCAGGAGATGGAGAGACCGAACTGCAGCCAGCCTGTATCCCCTGCCCTGAGAGATGCTGAGAGATGGCAGAGCCCACGCTGATGGAGGGGAGTCTGGGCACCTGCTTCTTGGGCCCCAGCTGCACCATCTTATGGGGGTGACATCGGTGACCCCGTGGTGATATGGAAGTGACATTAGTGACTCACAGTGATGGAGGACTCCCTAACCTGGGCCACTGGGGGCCAAGAAGCAGTTTTGACCTGAGAGGCTCCAGGTCTTCCAGGGTCCTGAGCCAAAAGCCTGAACTCCAGGAGCCTGCAGCTCAGGGTTGAATGGTCTGGGGGAGGCTGATCTGAGCATCTGCTTTGCCAACAGAGAACATCCCAGCAGGTCCTTCACTGTGGGCTCCTCACCCACATTTATTGGATTCCAGCAATGGCTTCCCAGTGTTAGGACCTGGGCCTCACACTGGCAAAGGAAGATGCATTCAGACTCCCTCCCTCCCTTTCTCTCTCCTTCCCTCTCTCCCCCTCTCCCTCCCTCCTTTCCTGTCTTACTCCCTTCCTTTCTTTTGAGACATACAGGGACTATGTCCACCAGCTGGGGAACAAGAAGGGGCTCCCTGGGCCCAGTGACCTCTCCAGCACACTAAAGGAGGCAGGAGGAAAGAAGACAAAGGATCACAAGGCATTTGGGGCAGGTTGAGAGGATGGCTTCACCCCTGGAAGCCATGTTTGCACAGTGTGGTGTGGGCTGCTCTGGGAATGGTGTCTGGCCTGCCTGTTTTGGAATCAAGGCAGTAAGCTGTGTCTTCTACAGCCTAGGAAGTTAGAGCTCACAATCTGGGGCCATGGAGGTGGATAGCATAAACCAAGACTGGCAAAGGCCATCAGGGACTCTGGGGTCAGCGCCTGCCCCTCATGACAGCGGACCCGGAGTGCTTGGGTTGGGAGGCCTACATAGCCTGTTCCTTTCTTTCCAGGCCATGGGGTGAGTCCCTCCTTGCAGACAGGCTGGGTGTGTGGGGCGGGGATTACTCACGCCCCAGTTGTGGTCCCTCCGCAGGCTGCTGGTGATGAGTGAGGTAATTAAGTGTAAAAGGCTGCAGCAGGGGAGGGAGGGGCAGTCACAGGCTCTTTTCAGGGGCAGGGGAGTGAGATAATGTAGGATAATAGCCTCACCAGGCCCCGCCCATGCAGTCCCCAAAACGCCAAGACAATTCAGCCTTTTCAATGAAAATGGGGGGGCTCCACAGGCCCAGATCCCAAGGACAGCTGTATGGAAATGATAGCTCCCATCCTTGGTCCTGGCCTGTACTGGCTGAGGTTTGGGGCAAATGCCTTTGGCTGGGGGAGAAACTAGAAAGAAGCGGATGGGACCTGAAAAATAAGTGGGACTGGACTGGGAGAGGAGGTCCATGTGGGGTTGGAGGCCAAGTGACATGGTCAGTAGTGTACACCATAGAGTCTGATGTCACACAGATGGACATTGGCTACCTGTGTGACCTCAGCATAGTCATAGACCTGGTACCCTCCAAGTAGTCCGGACGTCCCAGGAGTGTCTGGAAAGTTAGCAAAAGGGTACATAGCACTGAACAAACAGTGGGTGCTCATAAGTGCTTGGTAACCTAGTCCAGAATCAGAGAGCATGGCCCATTCATTCCTTCAACGAATACATGTTTATTGACAGTTCTGATGGTTTTTATGCTGAAAATACAGTGTTGAATAGCAGAGTCCCTTCTCTACACCAACATTCTAAGAGGAAAGAGAAACTGCTAAGCTACTAATCACTGAACATACAACAGAAAAGACCACACACCAACAATCCCATTTCTGAATGTGTTTGCACATTCATGAACTGAATATATTAAAATCTTTTTTTTTTTAATAGCAGCCTTGTTTGGCCTAGCAAAATGTTAGGAGCAATCTAATATCTATTATCCAGGAAATCACTAAGTGAAGTTGGAATATGCAAGCAGTAGAATATTGTACAGTCACTAAAAAGGTAAAATAATATGTAATGCTGTAGAAAGGTCTCCAAGATGTATTGACAAATGAGGAAAAGAATATAAGGACAGGTTTGTACAAAAGAGAGCAAAATAAAAACTATTCATGCCAGATAAAGTGGCATAAGCCTTTAATCCCAGCACCCAGGAGGCAGAAGGCCAGCCTGGTCTACATAGTGAGTTACAAGCCATTCAGAGCTACATAGTGAGACCCTGTCTCAAACAAAACAAAACAAAACACACAATCAAATAAAAAAAAATCATATTAGTTAGTGAGCTTTGACACAAATGGATTGATATAAGCGTTTGTGATTTTTTTCATCACTGGTATAAGACTACCTAGCTGTGCATGGTGGGCACATAGACTCCTGGCACTCAGGAAGCTGAGGCAGGAGGGTTACTTTGAGTTTGGGGCCAGACTGGGCAACCTAATGAGACCTTATCTGAAAAATTAAAACAGGGCTTGGAAGGTAGCTAAGTCATGCTTGCCATACATCAGGGGGACCTGAGTTAGATCCCTAGGAACCATGTGTGGTGATATATGCTATAATCCCAGTGAGGCTCCTTAGCCAACCCAGCTTAACCCACTCAGCAAGTTCAGGTCAATGAGAGACTCTGTCTCAAAGAACAAGTTGGAGGGCTGGAGAAATGACTCAGATATAAGAATACTGGCTGCTCTCCCAGAGGACCCAGGTTCAATTCCCAGCGTCTACATGACAGCTCACAACTGTCTGTAACTCTAGTTTCAAGGAATCTGATGTCTTCTTCTGGCCTCCTCAGGCACTTTGTATATGTGGTATACAGACACACACTCAGGCGCGCGCGCGCGCGCACACACACACACACACACACACACAAACACACAAACACACACACACACAAATAAATATTAAAAAATAGCAACAACAAAAAACAAGATAGACAGCTCCTGATAAATGACACCCAAGGTTGACATTTGGCTATCACATGCACATGGGTACACATATGCATGTGAACTGGCACACACACACATGTGTATATACACATGCACACACATTTCCCAACAAAATAAAAACAAAGCAGAACTAAAATACCAGACACAGGCTACATATGAAGAACAGATTATTTAACATACAGTTTTGGAGGCTCAAAGTACGAATCAGATGGCCCTGCTGGCATGGGCTCTGGTGGCAGTCAGTTAGATAGTGTCATGTATCAGGAGCAAAGTGAGGAATAAAGAGGTCACATCTTTTTTTGTTTTTCGAGACGGTTTCTCTGTGTGGCCTTGGCTGTCCTGGAAATCACTCTGTAGACCAGGCTGGCCTAGAATTCACAGAGCTCCATTCACCTGCCTCTGCCTCTGGAGTGCCTGGCTAGAGGTCACATTTTATACCAGAAGCTGGAGAAGAGCGTAGAGGCTGGGCCTGCATCTATGATGGCCTCTGGCGAGAGTGCCCCAGACATGGCATATGAACTGTTTGACAAGACCACCTGATTCTAGACCTGCCTTTCAAAAGTACCCTAGCTAGCATTGCCCAGTACCCTGCCCAGGGATAGCAAGGCCCCATCACAATGGGCCCTTGGGGACATGGGGAACACTGACTTCCTCAAACCATTGCCCTAAACATGCTTGCCGATATTTCACATCCTGACCACAGAGACGTCCGAGAGATTGTGAGGTACCTTGTGGCAGTTAGAGCCAGAGCTTGGGAAAGTGACTGAGTCTGGGCCACAAACAGGGATGGTATATCACACTCAGAATAGCAGTAAATGAAATATTCAGGTGTTTCATGAGAGATGAAAGTTCCCATCACTCTCTCAACAACAAAAACAAACAAACAAACAAAAAACCACTACTGGATGCCAAAAGTAATCCTACTGTGTGAAGATTTGTTGTGGAAATTTCCATATTCTTTGGTGTGTGTGTGTGTGTGTTTGTGTGTGTGTGTGTGTGTGTGTGTGTATGAGTAGGTGCCTGCAGAGGTCAAAAGAATCAGACCTCCCTGGAGCTGGAGTTACAGGTGGTTGTGAGCCACTTTACATGAGTGTTAGGAATTGAACTCAGGGCTATAGCAAGAGCAGGACTCACTTACCTGCTGGGCCAGGTTTCCCCCAAATTACATATTTATATTTTAAAGCCTGCCCCATGCTGCTTCCATGCAGTAATTGTGCTAGAAGGAGGATGACTTCAGGCAGGGCTGTGACTAATTTGATTGAGTGATCAAAGATTCCATCACTTAGAGGCTGGAGAGATAGCTCTGCAGTCAAGAGTTTTTGCTTTTGCACAGGACCTGGGTTTAGTTCCCAGCACCCACACAGTGGCTCATAATCATCTGCAACTCCAGTTCCAGGGGATCCAATACCTTCTTCAGACCTCTTTGGGCACCAGGCTTGCATGTGGTACATACACATACATACAGGCAAAACACATACACATAAAATAAGTACATCTAAAAATAAATTTTAAAGGGTTTCATCTCCTGTTAGGGGTAGACAAGCAGATGAAGGTCTCCTTCCATGATTGCAGAGGAGAGTGCAGAGCTTGCCTCCAGGGTTTGTTCTGGACTCAGAAGCCAAGCCAACATCTTTTTGTTGTTGTTTTTCAAAACAGGATTTCTTAGTCCTGGCTGTCCTGGAACTTGCTTTATAGATAAGGATGGGCCAAGCCTACTTCTAACTGCGGGGCCCCAGGGCACACCAGGCCCTAGCCAAGGGGCTTTCCACAGGATAAGTGGCCTAGAATTTCATAGCCACAAAAGTGAGGGCACCTAGTGCCCAATGCATCCCAGATGCCCCTTCTACACGATAAAGGACTTCATTACTGGAATAATTGGCCGCATTTGGCTGGGCTCTGAAGATCACACTGGGGCCATGTACCAGTGTCAATTTCCTGTTTCTGATGGCTTTAGTGGTTCTACAAGGGAAGGTTGTTCATTGGAGAACACACAGTAGAGTTCCTGGGTCAGAGGGAACCAAATCAACAGCTTGCTCACAAGGGCCAGGAAGGACCCTTCCATCCACAAAGCTTGGATGATGAAGTAAATGTGCTTAAGTGCCAGCACTGGGAGATTCTGGATGATGGATCCTATATGTGAAGGTCCTTTGTCCAACACTGTCAACTATTCTCCAGGCTTAACACTGTCTCAAAGTCAAAGCCACCCCAGCAAAGCTGAAACCATTTAACTGATGAGAAGCCACAGATGGGGACAAACAGGTGATGGTACTTTAAAGGACATGGTCAAGGCAGAACTCTGGAGACCAGCAGACTTGGGTGAAGAGAGAAGGAGCCACGAAAGCAGAGCTTTCCAGGCCTAGAGAACCTATTGAGCAAAGGACCCAAATGAAGCCAATTGGAGCAGCCATAATTTGGCTACCGCTAGCCTTCTTACTGGCTCTTAAAGACCACAGGACTCTGCTTGGCTTGTCAGCAGCCCCTCCACTGTCAAGGCAGCAAAGATGTGGGGAGTTCTTCTTTGAATCCTATCTACTTTGAAATCACACTCACATGACCCCCATTGCTTACGGTCACCTATGCCAAATGACTTAGCCATGGGGTAAACCACATCACCTTTGCCATGCAGAGGGCTTGGCAAGACTCACAGACCAGGGGGCTGAAGATCTTGGGTGCCGCCTCAGAATCTGCCCACCATGGGGGCTGAGAAGTAGGGACGCCAGCCTGGTGAGAGAGAGGGCAGGTGGGAACAAAGTGCAGAGAGCAGAGAACCTTAACTGGGGAGATATCATGTAGCCCTGTGGGTGACAGGCTTTGAAAGTGACCTTGTGCCATTTTGGCTCCCAAGGACAGGAGAAACATGACCATTCTTCCATGGATTCTGTGGGGGGGGGCAGGTGTGTGCACATCTGCAGGCCAGAAGTAGACACAGGCTATCATCTTCAATTGATCTCCTTACTTTTTTTGACAGGGTCCCTGAATCTGGAGCTCACCATTTCAGCTAGAATAAGCAACCATCGAGGCCCCAGGATCCTCCCTCCCCTAACACTGGAGTTATCTGGATTTGATGTAGGTACACAGGGAATCCGAGCTCTGGTCCTGGCACTTCATCCCCTGAGCCACCTTCGCAGTTCTCACTGAGAGCTTTGGTGTAGCCCCGGAAGAGCATGAGAAAAAGGTTTGCCCCATGGGCTTGTGCTGGTGACCACAATGCTACGAAACCAGAGGCTGCTCAAGAGGCATGGATCTGTCTAACCCTTGTTCCAAAGCAAAAGTTGGCTGGGAAACATTCAAACGTTTCTCAGATGTTGGTCTTTTAGTTGTTTATGCCTTATCATAGGGTAGAGTAGCTGTGTCTGTGCCATGTTTGTTGCAGCCACATCTCTTCCATGGATTCGTAGATTGTGGGGTTTTTGGTTTGATTGTTGACGTTTGTTGGTTTTGTTGAGACAGGGTCTTACTGTGTAGATTGGCCCGGAACTTATTGTGTCAACCCAGTTAGCATCGAACTGGAAGAGATCTGCCTGCCTCTGCCTCCCAAGTGCTGGGATTAAAAGCATGCACCACCATTCCTGGCCTCTTCTGTGGTTTGTTTGTTGCGTTTCTATATTTTTCCATAGTACAGTGAACAATATGGGAATGTGCAGGTCCCCTGTTCTCCACCAGGCCCCCATCCCAGTGGCCAGTGCTCAAAAGAGTCAGAAGCAAACAGTGAGCATGGGCAGATAGATGCACACATAACGGGGGTGCACAGATGTACTCTGCTCTCCCTGGAGCATACTTCTAGCTGCCTGATGGCTTTGCCACTTGGTGGTGTGTTTTAGAGACACTTTCTGCTGCCCACGTGGAGGCGCCTGCTCTTTACAATAGTGGAACAGTTTGTTCTGTGGGTGAGCCCTGCTGAGTCCCCTGTCACTTCTTTCCTAACACCCTGAGTAGGTTTGGCCTCTCTCTGGTCCCCCTCTCTCCACACAGATGACCTTCTAGATGCCAGGCTCTGGGCCTAGACTCCAGCTTGCCCAGTAGGTGCCCAACAGGACCCACACATGACCCACATAGCAGCAGCTGGAGGTGAAGGAGAGTTAAAGCCCTGCTGGTTAACACTGCCGGAGGAAAGTGATGCTAAGGGAAGAGGGGCTACGAGCCGCTGAGGCAGGGGGCAGCCTCCTTACACAGGCCTCCCAGTGCACAGGCCTGAGTTTTCCCTGTAGAGTCTCCAGAGATCGACATCCGGGTAGCAGACTAACTGAAGAACAATGCCAGATTGTTCTCTAAAGTGATGGTACAAACAGCCCCACCCCACTGTCAGGGAGTCTTCTCATTCTAGCAGGATGGATCACATTTAGATTCCTCCAGCAGTGTAAGGGCTGTCACTCTGATGAACAGAGATGAGCTTTAAATTTGGATTTTCCTAATTAGTCAGAGGTTGGGCACCTTTTCGATTGTTATTGGCTGTTCATGACTTCTATTCTGTATGTTCAAATCTTTAGATGGCTTTTCTTCTTGATTATCCTTGCTGATTTATAGGAGTTCTTTATATACTTTGGGTGATAAGTTTTGCCAGGCAAACATCTCTCAGCTTGTGGCTTGCTCGTCCCTCCCTCCCCCTCCTTTCCTTGTTTCTTTCTGTCCTCTCCTTTTTCTCCTCCTTTTCCTAATTCTCTCTCGCGCTCCCTCTCTCTCATTTATTTTTGAAGAAGGATCTCATTGTGTAGCCCATCCTATAATGCATATTTTAAACAAGGGGGATCACAGGATGGGGAGATGGTTCAGTAAGGACTTGAGTTCAGGTCCCCAGATGCAGGAGTACACGTTTCTAGTCCTAGGGTTCCTATGGTGAGGACGAGGGAGAGTCCCCAGGAGATCACAGGCCAGACAGCCTCACATGTTCAGTAGTGTACAAGAGACCCTGTCTCAAACAAGATTCAAGATGAGGACCAACACTAGAGGTTGTCCTCTGACCTCCACACACATGTCATATGTGTGCCTGTACTCATACACCTGAAACACACACACACACACACACACACACACACACACAATCAATCAATCTGTCTGTCTGTCTGTCCATCTATCATCTATGTTTTTAAAAGATCATAGAGGTATAGTATGTGTGCATGTGTGTGGGAGGTGTGTTATATGCACATGAGTGCAGATACTCAAGGAGGCCAGAGGCATTGGATCTCCCTGGAGTTACAATACAGATGGTTGTGAACTGGAAACCTAATTCAGGATCTGTGCAAGAGCAGGACCTGCATGTGTTCTTAATCACTGAGCCACCTCTCCAGTTCCTATGATAAAATATTAGTTTCCATGTATGTGTGCATGCATGTGTGCATGCCTCTGTGTGTGTGTTTGTGTGTGTGTGTGTTTGTGTGTGTGTGTGCTTGCGTGTGCGTGCGGAGTGGGCACATACTGATGTGTTCAGAGAGGTCAGAGGGCAAATTTGGGGATTTGGTCCTCTCCTTTTTTCTGTGAGGTCTTGAAATCGAATTTGGGTTGTCAGGCTTGTGCCATGAGTGTCTTCACCTGCTGAACCATCTCCTGGCCCAGTCTGTCTGGTTTTTGGACTTTTCCATTCACTGATCTAGCATGGATTTTCCTGTGTAACATTCATGGCATCACAGGTTCACAGCTGCACAGCTGCCCGATGTGTGGAACAAAGCATCTTCACTCACCCTCTCCCCTGCAGATGAACATTCCAGCCGTTTTCAACTTTCACCATGATCAACAGAGCTGCTAACCGCCCTTCAGTGGCGGTGGCCCACAGAGTCCTAGGGGTGAGGCTAAATTTAAAGTTAAATTTGGTGGTGGTTGTGATTTGAGACAGGCTCTGCTCTGTGGCACAGCCTGGCCTGGATGCATACTCTCTTGTCTCTGTCTGTCAAGGGCTGAGATGATAGGCCAGACACCCACCCCCGCCTCCATACATCTACCAATGAGGTTCCGTGCATATTGTCTCACATTCACTAGGGTTTCCCCTTTTGATTTCTTTCCAGGAAGCGCATACCACCGCCCTTCCTCAAGAGTCCTAGCAGGCTGGCTGCTGTGCCAATGGAGACAGCCACCCCAGTCACCCTGGTCACTTGAGAAATCAGGGTATTCCTACCATGGCATTCCTATGCCCCTCCCCAGAGAAGACCCTTTATTAGAGACTATTGAGAAAAAGAGCGGGGAGGGGGTGCCAGTCAAGGGAATCTCCATTAGTTAATTGGATTCTGGCCCTCAGTGGATCTTTTGAGGAGTGTAGAAATGGCATCTCTTAGAGCCACTACCCCTTATAAGGATTTGCCAGCGAAGTAAGGCATTTGAAAGTCTCCAGATAATTCTATTCTTTTTTTAAGCTTTATTTTTCACTATTTTAAAGTGTGTGTATGTGTGTAAGTGTGTGTGTGTATGTGTGTATATGTGTGTCTGTGTGTATGTATGTGTAAGTAGTGTATGTGTGTGTAAGTGTGTGTATGTGTGTGTATGTGTCTGTAGGTATGTGTGTATATGTGTGTATGTGTGTCTAAGTGGGTGTATGTATGTGTATGTGTGTGTTCAAGCTCATACACAGGAATGTAGGTATTTGAGGAGGACAGAACATTGCAATCCCTGCAGCTGGAGTTACAGTCAGTTGTGAGATGTCTGATAAGGAGCTGGGAGTCAAACTTGGGCCCTCTGTAAGAACAATATCAGGTACACCCTCTACTCTTGAGCCATCTCTCCAGCCAGAGAATTCTCTTCTTTAAACCCTAAGCCCTTAGCTCAGGATCCCCGCCTGCTGATACCTAAACATTTCTTTCAGCAAACATCAACACAACCCTCTTTCTTAAACAATGTAACTTTTATTTAAGGTAATAGTATACAACTCCCTGCTAGCAGAAATCACCCTTACTTTTACAAAATTACAGGCAATTTGAAAAACATAAAGTAAATTGAGAAACACAGATTGTAGATGGGTGGGAGGAAGGCTAAGTTCAAATTGGAGAAACACTGGTCCCACGGAAAGCCCACCTGATGGGTAACACCCACCTTTGAAGTTCTGAGCTATGCACTGGCTGGCTTTGGGGAGAGCAGGTCCTCAGGTTTCTAGACCTAGGGTGGGAGGCCATGAAGGATGGGTTCCGAGGAGGGAGGTACCTAAAGGAGCATATAAAGTTCAAACTACTGTGTAGCTGAGAATGACTGTGAGGATTGCAGGCATTCACTAGCCCCTACATTTATGTGTTGCTGAGGAGTAAACCCAGGGTCACGTGCATGCTAGGCAAGCATGGCACCAAAAGTTACATCCCCAGTCCCTCAGCATTGAAGCTGAGTTTAGGGCTTTACATTTCTGTTACCGTGCCCCTTGGCACAACAACTCTGTGATGTGACAGGTGATAGTGATCACTCCACCAGTTTACAGAAGGAAACGGAGGCATGGAGAGACACGTGGAGCTGTTCAGTGAACAGACAGGAAAAATGTCAGCCCTTCCATAATGACAGCAGCAGCAGTTAGCATTTAATGAGCACTTACTTTCCTCCCTTACTTCCCTCTGGCTCTGAGCTGGGCAACTCCAGCTATTGCATGCACTGAGCTCTTTGCATATGTTTCCCTCAACCCCACAAGCTAGGGAATGCCAGGATCCCAGAAAGGATAGAGGCCAGGGCATCTTGACTCACAGCATCTGCCCTTACAAGTTGCTGTCCTAAAGGGATGAGAGCCAGGAAACAACCACAGGAAGATGGAAATGAATGAGCCAGTGTCACAAAAGAAACACCATGTAGAGGAAGGGGAAAAGCCACCCAATGTGAGATGGTCTCTGGAGACAGAGGGATCATTTGCTAATGCCGCCTCTAGTGTGACATCTTTAAGGCAGAACCCAGGCTCAGCTGGGTTTGAACCTAAGCTGTGGCATGCAAGAATCCTGCTCCTGACCCAAACCTACCCCTTGTGGATTGTTCAGTGATGCTGCAACATCGTGGAGCAGGGCCCAGGAAGGGAAGGAAGAACACTGAGACACCTGAATCAGAAGAATTCTAACCTATGGTCCTGCCTTGCCCACGCCCCAGGCCCCGATTTGATCTATCATGGATAGATCTCTACATGGTTTCTCTGTTCCTAGGAAAATGACAACCCAAAGATGAGACAGGCCCTGCTGAGGATGTGGGCAGCAACTACAGTGCACAATGGGCTGGACTCAGTGTTACCCTGGCCTCAATGGACATCCTATGCTCAGTGTGGGCTGCCACTGCTCCAGGAAGAAAATATGACAAACTTTTAACTCATGCAGGAATGGTCCGGGCTAATGGCACCCAAGTGTCTAGCATCATGGAAGATGAAGGCAGAGACTCAGTCTCTTCTCTGGCTTTGTTCTCCTGGCTCACACCCAGCCTATGCACTTTCTGCCGCTGTCCCCTGTAGGTTTCCCTCCTCCTTAACTGCAGCAAGGGGACCTTGTAGAACCATCCCAGTGCTTACAGGGCTGGGAAGAAGGGAAGCCGCTGGAACTCCCTAGGGTCTTTGTGGAACTGACAGGCTGAGCGAAGGCGGGTGGGGGGGTGGGGGATGGAGGGGTGCGTGTTCAAGAGGCTCCTTATCTCTTAGGTCCAGTATCAGCTCTGGTCTGCCCTGGTAGAGTTGGTATAGACAGGGGACCACAGTGAATTTGCATTTAGATTGGAGACTCCTGCTTCCAGGGCCTGGAATGGAGGGTGGGGGTGGGCGGGGAGGTGGCTACCAGGGTCAGCTGAGATGCAGGAGAGGAGGGGCCTGGGGCTCTGTCCTGTCAGGGCCACGGGAAGTGGCCTCTGGGCCAGGCCTGGCTGGCTGAGGAAACAGTGGCACAGAAGGCTCTCTGGGCACATAGCCGGCCCCGACAGCCTGTCTGTCCACTGTCCCAGCCACTCGCCAACATCAGCTGGGAGTTGGCTCTGCCCCATGGGCCTGGGAGCAGTGTTAGAGTACCGTGCCAGCGAGGGGCTGGGCTAGGCAGATGCACCCCTCTGTGACTCTGTGTGACCGTGTGTCATCCAGCCTTACTTACAGACTCTGAAGTTGTCTCAGAATGAAAATGGAGGTTCAGGGGGGCCTATAATTAGTTCAGGACCCCGTTAAGCTACTCCAAGGCCCCCCAAGCTATATACTACTGTGGGAGACACCCTTGGTGCTTGGGAAGTAGAGGGCTGTGTGTTCAGAGCCGTGGGTCACTCCTGGCTTTGTGGCAGCTGGGAAGCTGTCTTCATTTCAGGCCAGGCTGAGGGTCAGAGCAGGTCTCCTTCCCTTGGGAGAAGTAGCTGCTATTTTTGAGGCTGCACATGGAGGAGGAATAAAGGGAAGAAAGAAAGTGAGAAGGAAGTAGATGAGAGGAAGAAAGAACAAGGGAAGAAAAAGAGGCGGAGTGCATGGAGGGAAGGAAGGGGGGGAAGAGAGACGAATAGAGCTGTCAGGGCATGGGACAGACGTGTCCCTGACTTCAGGTGCTGGCTGTAATACGGCATACTCCTCCTCCTGATCCCCCTGTGGCTAGGGCTTCCTGATTTCCACAAAAGGCTGAACCTGGCTCCCCTGTGGGGTACAGTGATGACCTGTCTGGGACTCCAAACAATAGGGATGGGGCCTTGCTGCCTCTGGAGAGGTCTCTAGCCTTCTTTCTAGGTTCTCCATACCCCTCCCACCCTTATCCCTCCAGACGGAGGTCTTGGCCCCATTCCCCTGGCCTGTAACTGGGCTTGCAGCTGACAGGCCTCCTGGTCCTGGCTCCCTGTCCAGCAGAACAAGCCCTCCCTGTCTGTCACCAAACAGTCAGGACAGCCTGTTCCACCTGGCAGACTGGACTATTGCCCAGCTTGGTCTCTGACCACCCATGGCGTAGGTTCAGATACTGGGCATGATTCTGCTTTGCTGTGTGGCCTTGGGCAAGACCCTTTGCCTCTCTGAACCTCTGGCTCCTCACCTTAAAATCAGCATGTTGATAGGATCTGCCTCTTGGATTGCTCTCTGGGATCCTGCATGGAAAGTGACTGGCACAGTGCCTAATTGACATCAAAGTGTATTAGCTGTGGGTTCCTGGGTCTATCTTCCAGTGTCTATCTTGGCTCTGTGGGACATCAGTTTCAAGGGCCCATCCCTTTCTCTATGAACCCTTTTGTGCCTAGTGTCACCCGGGGTGATTGTTTGAACACACACAAGGCTGAGCCCTGTGCTAACTCACTGTGTTTCATGTCATTTGCATGAGTACAATGAGGCAAACACTATTGGATCCATTTTAAAACATGATGGGTTAGGCAGCGTGTTGCTCACCTGTGGTCCCAGATATATGGGAGGCTGAGGGGCTGGAGGACTGCTTGAGCTCAGGAGTTTGAGACCACCCTGGGTGACACACACACATACACACACACACACACACACACACACACACACACACACACGTCTAATTTTTCCTCAATATTCCTCACCTCAAAGAGTAGAATGGTTTTTGTTCCCTTATGGGATTCCTCCCATTAATGAAATGTGGCAGGAGTGACACTGTGACTTCTGAGGATATGTCAGAACTGGCCATGATGCTTCTGTGTGCATCATAAGGGACATAGGCTCATGGAACTCGTGCAACGAAGTCTAGGACCCAACAAGAGATCATGTGTCGTGTTCTGCCCAGGGCCTGATCTGATCAAGTGTTAGTCAACAAAGATGGTGAAAAGACAATTCTAGATGCTTCTGGTCCCTAACCACCAGCTCTTCACAGCTGGGGCCCAGATGTTTAGGAATAGAAGGAAGCAGTCCTGGTGTGTTGTGTGAGATCTTCTGACCTGTGAAGATCTAGGAGCAAGGGATGATGGCCCATAGCCACGTGTGGGGTTGTTTGTTACATAGTAGTATATGACTGCACTGACTCCTTGAAGCTGCACCAGAGTCCTAGGAGACAGAGGTTATGGGCGTATCTATTTTGTAGGCCAGGACAGGAACATCTGGAGTGACTTAACTTTTGAGAGGGGAAGAGAGGGCCTGTGGCCCTGTGAGCGAGCACTGAGGAATCAAGCAGAAGTCACATCCTGTGGGGCTTGAGGGACAGGTGTGGTCAGGTGTCATAGTGAGGGCTTTGGGGGTCTAGAATGACAGGGAGGTAGAGTTGGC
Source organism: Phodopus roborovskii (assembly GCF_943737965.1). Taxonomy (NCBI): domain Eukaryota; kingdom Metazoa; phylum Chordata; class Mammalia; order Rodentia; family Cricetidae; genus Phodopus; species Phodopus roborovskii. The sequence goes on from NW_026125264.1 coordinate 3,578,704, forward strand.
AAGACTGAGAGAGGGTAGTAAGCTGGTTTGGGGACAGCTGCAAGGGCAAACATGCTATCTAGTGTTCCTAGTGTTCTGTCACTGGCTGAAGACATGGCTCAGTGGGTAAAGTGCTTGCTTCACAAACATGAAGGCCTGAGTTCAAATCCCAAGCACCCATGCAAAGCTGGACATTGTAGCATGTGTCAGGTTTCCTAGTGTTCCTACAGTTTGAGATGGGAGGCAGAAACAAAAGACTCTTGGATGCTCGCAAGCAGGTTAGCCTGGAATGACAGAGACTGTCTCAGATAAGGAGGAGGGTGAGTACCAACATGAAGGCTGTCCTCTGACCTACATATGTGTTCCATAGGATACACATGCTCACATTCACACACAAGAACACACACACACATATGCACATACACACACATATAAGCACACAAATCATACATATCACACACTCAACTGACAAAAAAAAAAAACTTTTTTTTGAGGGAGGATTCATTTTCATTTCAGAGGCTTGGGTCCACAGTCACCCGGCTCTGTCAGATCTGGGTCTATTCATGGTGAGTATGGGCATTGTTCTAGAGCTGGGGAGGAGGAAGAGAGCTTTCTTATGGCATGGCAAGAGGCAGAGATAACCCAAAGGGACAGAGAGACATATACCTTCAGGGCTCATCAACAGCGACTTAACTCCTCCCACACAGTCACACCTCCTTCCGATTACCTCCTAATCATGCATTCAAATGAGTCCATCCATGGGTTAATTTGTTGCTGAGGTCTGAGCCCTCAAGATGAAATCCCCTACAGCCTTTACACCTGAACCCTCTGGAGACATTTCAGATCCAAACCAGAGCAGTGGTGAGAAGGGATTGGCAATGTCCTTGGCCTATGGACAATGCCACCCTGCCTTTGTTCCCTATCTTTCCTTCTAGTCCAGAAGTGGGGCCTGCACTCCAGCCCCAAGGAACTCTGCCTTGGCGGAAATGCCAGCCAATTCTAACTTGTGCCCTCAGATAACTAGAGCTGGGCAGTCAGGGCAAGGAGCCTTGAAACCAGTGTGGCTAGGAAATGAAGACCCAGGGACACCCTCCATTTGGACACCTCCACATAGCTCACAGATTTCCCAGGTTAGCTGAGCCAGTACAAACATTTAGCTCTATGTTGGCTGGAGGGGCAGAGAGCCTGTGTGGGGCAGAGTTGAGTTCAGGGAATGGGAGGAGCTGAGAAGGCCCAGGTGGCTGGAACAGGGTAGAAGGCAGCTCAGAGAGTGAGACTGAGGAAGGGAGGGGCTGGAATGCCCTGAATAGAGAGAAGGGATGGCGAGCCCCCACTGGGCATCCCTCAGGGGGCCCAGTCATTTCTACATCTGGGTGTTTCCCAGCCGGACTCCCAAGGGGAAGGGACAGAGCACCTGCTGGCCTGGCACTACTTCCCCCTGCAGACATAAAACTCCCATCCCCCTTCCCTGAGACCCTTCAGGGTGCCTCCACCTGCACCCAAGCCTGGCCCTAGTGCAGGCTCTGGCAGGCACACCTGGCACTCTGGTGAGCCTGCTGGCAGCCCTGATTTAAGACGCAGGCTGCTGCTCTTCAGGGCCTGCTCCTGAATTCTACCAGCCAGGATGGGGCAGTCTGACGAGGATAGCAGGCAGTGAGAAGGACTCCTCCCTCTCCAGGCTCCAGAGGTCTTTGAAACCCAGAAGTTCCTTTCTTAAGCCATCCTTGAGTGGGGGATATCAGTGACAGACTGCTCACCAAAAGCCTGGGCAGGAGGCAAGGCAGTAAGGCTACTCAGCTGCTAGGCTTTGGAATACTGCGTAGAAAGGATTGAGGGCTCTGGCTCAATTGGTAGAATGCTATCCTAGCATTCTCGAGGCTGTGGGTTCAGTCCCTAGCACTGAACACAGGACATGATGTTGCATATCTGAGATCCTAGTACTAGTGAGGGGAAGGCAAAAAAAAAAAAAAAAAAAAAAAAAAAAATAGTTCAAGGCCAACCTTGGCTACATAGGGGGATTCTGGGCTAGCAGCTATATGGCACCCTGTCTTTAAGAGAAGAAATACCCTCTCTCTGTTGTGAAATATTTGTACACTATGTCGAGGTGTATTGCTGTGGTGAGTATAATAAAAAGCTGAATGGCCAATAGCTAGTCAGGAGAGATTAGGCAGGAGAGGTAAGTGGGACTTCCTGGCACAGACAGGAAGAGGATGCCATCAAGGATGGGTTGGACACACAGAATGGGGGAGAGGTAAAAGCCACATGGTAGATCATAGATTAATATAAACGGGTTAATTTAAGTTATAAGAATTAGTTGAGACAAGCCCAAGCTAAAAGCTGAGATTTCATGATTAATAAGAAGTCTCTGTCCCATTTTTTGGGAGCTGGCGGTACAGAGAAAAACTTGCTACATCTCTCCTTCTTGACCCCTCTTTCCTCATCTGTATAATAGGAGAACCAGCCTGGATAAACTCATGATAAAGCCAGGTCTTCTGGATTTGACTCTCCATTACTGGTGGCTGTTTACCCTACCTAAGTTACTTGGCCTTTCAGGGTCTCAATTTACCCATCTATAAAATAGGGGACAAAGGTAGCATTCAAGAGTTATATGAGGGCTGAATGGGTGAAACAGATTGTGATGCCTGGTGTTTAGGGCAGTGGCTGTGGTGGCTAGTGCTTTGAGTGTCAGCCCTAAGCATTATTGTTGGACTCCATACAGAACAGTGCACTGGAAACTACAAATTGAATCTGTTTGTTTGCAAACTTTTTGGTCTTTGTTTTTTTTTTTTTTTTTTTTTTTTTTTTTTTTTGTGTGTGTGTGTGTGTGTTTTTCTTTTTTCAGAGAAGGTCTGCATTGCTCAAGAGAAATTTTACTCAGAGCCCCAGCTGTTCTCAGGAGATTGGGGGCGGGAGCGTCTGTCCCACCTGCTCCCCAGTCTCTGTGTCTGCAACCCCCAAGAGAGCTACTGGAGCACATTTTGAAAATCCTTGCTCAGTTTGTCTCCTTCAACTCATAGTCAGGGAAACAGACACAGAGAAGCCAGGGAATGGACCATGGTGAGTGTTCGGGCCCAACTTAGGAGCCTGCTTTTTCTCAGGGCAAGGCAGAACTGGGTGAAAATCTAAGCAGAAACCGCTTAAGGAACTGGGTGTATTGTGGCAGCAAGAAATCAGCATGCAAATGAGATGCAAATCGATGCAAAACAGCGTGTTTTATGCTAATTTGCAGAGTCAAGAGCGACGACATTTTTGGTAATAGGGCAGCAGTCCTGGTCCCTGGGCATTGCCGAACACGCGTCCTTTTTTTTTTTTTTTCTTTTTCTTTTTTCTTTTCATTACTATGATCAGGCCCATAAATCTTGGTTTGGCTGTAACCCACCCCTTCTCGCCTGAAAGGCTGTCTCCTGTCACCTTCAAGGCCTGCTGGACTAGTTTCTTCTGGTCTTTCCTGGGCTCAGGGTCAGACCTAAGCATCTAGTCATAGGACGGAGGCTCAGGAGCCACTAATCTGAGTGGAAAGTGAGCTGACCAGTCTGGCCTGGAATCCGCTTCTGAAGGGAGGGTTCTGGGCACCTAGGGTTACTGAGGCTTCCTCTCCATTGTCTGACGACCCTGCCAGGCGCTGGAAAGAAGCTTGTGTTTTTGCTGGTCTGGGCACCCAGTACCTGGGCTTCTGGTGCTGGATGTGTCTGAATCTGCAGCTGGGGAGCCGCAATGTCCCTGGTGGCCAGCCTGTGGTCTGTGAACCCTTGGCTCCGAACCAAAGCTGGGTTCTACTTCTTCCAGAGAAAATAGTAGGATCAAAACTAACGTGAGATCAACTGCTCCGGAGCTCTGGCCTATAGTTTGCTTCTGTTCTTGATGTAAGGTGGGGCTTGATGTAAGGTGCCGTGTGGAAGAGGATGAAATGAATAGTTTGTGCAGGCAGTTTCTTCTCTGGGGTAAATGCTGCTCTTATAGGATCACAGGGCTCTCCCTGGGCCCATGGAACAGCTTCCAGTCTTACCTCACTGAGTCCTGAACTCATAAGGACAGTGATCCCAAGCTGTACCACTGCCTTACCCTCTTCCTCCTCTGACTTGCTGTGCCCTCCTTTCTGATTCCTATAAAGAGGATCCCCCGCCCCTTGCTTGCCTGCAAACTTTCCTTTCTTCTGTGAACCTTCGAAGGAGGCCAGACAAAGACAATCTCACTACCCATTCTTTGTCTTGTGGCCAGTAGCCGAGGTTAAAACTGTGTGACACTCCTGAAAAGATTTGGACAAAAAGATAAACATTTCCCCTCCAGCTGACTGCTAGGGACCACCTTGCTTGTTTACAAGGCAAGCCTGTAAGGTGCCTTCCTCCATAAGGGCTTACAGCAAACGACAAACCGCCCTGCCAAAGATTCCACGTGGGGACCTATGGTGTTCCCCTCCCCTCGCAATAGCAACAGTTTGAGTACTATCGGCGTCTTAGCTGTGACGTGGATTTCCTCTTTGTCAACTGCCACTTAAGGCTCTGGACCAGATAAGAGCTCGGTGAGCTTGGGCCTTTTCCAGGCATCTGAGTGCCTCTGGTCCCCTACGAAGCGCATGTTCTAGGCTTTGCTTCCTCAGTCAAGTAAAGGGACCAAGCCAGAGAAATACAGGACTACCTGGAGCAGAGATCTGGGGGCCAAGCTCGCACACCAGAATTGCCACCTTTGTGCATCTGGGTGATGTGAGCCGGCGCTTAGCAAGGGCCAGAGGGCTGCCTGGTGACTCACTGCAGGCAGCAGCGGCAGCAGCAGCAGCGGAGTGTGGTGTGGGGTGGTAGAGCGCAGGTTTACAGACCTCGACCTCATCGCTGCGGGGAACCCTGGGTCCCCACAGCCCGCCTTAGGATGGCACCCTGGGCACCCTCCTCGATGCCCCCTCCCGACACCCGCCTTTGATTGCGGCGAGCTGCGCGTCGCGGAGCAAATTAACTTTTTGCACACTTCATTATGCGCTCGCCCGCGTCCCCCGGGGCCGCCGAGCCGCCCCCGCCCCCGCCGACAACTTGATTGGGCAATTAATCTTCGCGGCCCGAGGGCCCCCGCCGGCCCGGGCCTTTGTGCGGCGAGCGCGGGCTGCAGGCCGGGCCGGCCGCCCGGTCTGCTCGCACTGATAAGGGCGCCCGCGCCGCCGCCTTTGTCATGCGGGGAGCCGGGCCGTGCCGTCTCGCACCCCGTCAGCGCGCCCCCGCCCCTTGGGCTCGGTCCATCTGTCGGAGCCGTGCGATGCCCCCCGCCGCCGGGCTGGGGGAGGGGTCCCGTGGGCGGGCAGGGAGCCAGCACCCCTCCACCCGGCGCCCCATGTGTCAGAAACATCCCCCCTCCCAGAGACACCGGCGCACACGCGCGCGCATACACGCGGGGGCCGCCCAATTAAACAGCATGGTAATGATGAGGGGGAGGGCGCCGCCGTTTGTGCATCTAGGGAGGAGGGATCCCAGCAGGGGCAAAGAGCGGAGAATTGCTGCCCCTCCTTTTGCACCCCAGGTGTGGCGCCTGGTTAGTGGCCCCAGTAGTTGGGGCTAGGGAGAGAGAGAGAAGGAGGGTCTCTGGGAATTTGCCCTACACTTCCGTGTCTTTGTGAGTTTCTTGGGGCTCTGCCAGAAGTTGATACCCCTCCATCACTCTCTCAGCCCCTACCCCCGAGAAAGGCAATGATGTGTGATCCAGGTGATGCAAAGAAGCAGGACAAATTCCAAACTGTTTCAAAAACTAATAGCAAGGCCACTCTGTGCTAGTGCAGTGATAGGATCAGAAATGTTGGCACAGTGCTGGGAGACTGCAAATGTTCATGTGTTGGTTCCTGGAATCATTTATGGTTTTCTGTGAATCATGCCGTTGGAACTCCTTGAGTTTTAACGGTACTTGTGCTGGTGGGTTACAGGGACACACTTGGCTCAAAGCTGTGGGTCAGTTTGGTGTAAACTGCCCAGTCCAGCTCCTGAGCAACCTGAGGATGTGGGTGAACTCCAGCTTCCACTAATTTGGGGGTGTTGTGACCTAATGTGTTTTGGGGATGTTGTGACTTAACCTGTGATGCTTCCTTAGGTACAAAGGAAAAAAAATCACTCAGTACCAGAACAAAATAGGTTGGATAGCTTTTTGCCATGAAGTCTACATTACTGCCACTAGGTGATGGGGACAGTCGAAGGCAAAGTGGATGGCATGGGCTTCCCTTGGATTCAAGGACACAAAGTAAAATCAGCATGTGAGATGCAAGATGCATGCTCATGGGTGATGCAAGCTGTGGACAAAGGGAAGGGGTGCTGGAGTCCACCCTCATGCCACCAGTGTTCTATTGTCAGGGCAGTGAAGGCAACACTCCGGGGTCTGGAGACCAAAGGCCACTCTGACCTGATGCAGCCTCCTCACTCTACCGCTAGGCCTGAGCTGCCAGCCAGGCCTAGTTCTGTAGCCAGAGGGCTGGGTCCTGGGATGATGAGCAGGCCTGTCCCTGGGTCCCTGAGGAGGTGGTAGAGAGAATGGTTCCCTGTGATAATGACAGCCTCCAGCCTTGCGTGACCACGATGCCTCATAAGCCTATAGTCCAGAAGGGGCCCAGTGAACAGAAGCTGAATTAAAACGGAAAAATACAGCCTCCTTCTTTTCTCCCCTCCCCCACTACAGCCCCCATTCGCCGCCTCCAGAGCTGGGTAGCTTCCCAGCCCTTCAGACTTTCTGGGTCTGCTGAGTTGACACTTCCTTACTGATACTAACGTTAGAGACACACTAGCTGGGCATAGTAGTGCAAACCTTTAATCCCAGCACTTGGAGGGGGCAGAGACATGGATCTCTGTAAGTTCAAGGTCAGCCTGGTCTAAATATTGAATTTGAGGGCAGCCAGAGAGATGCATAAGTGAGACCCTGTCTTGAAAAAACAAACAAGCAAACAAAAGAACCCCCAAAAGTTAGGGATACCTAGGATGAGCAGATGGGGCATAAAAAAAGGTACCATTTGGCTCTTTCTCCCCAGCTCTACCTACACACACCAGGCTTAGATGCCTTGTCTCTAAACAGTCTATAACCCTAACATTACAGGTTTCTGGCTTTCTCCAATTTTAACAGCCTATGTATCGGAAGACATTCTAGAGTACAATGATTTTGTCCTGTATGTTCTAACATACAGGCTACAGTGTGAGTGTAGGTTGGATTCCCTATTCAAATATCGGGAGAAAGACAGGATCATGTGATGTGAGTACAAATAACAAGCACCAAATATTATTTCAACCACGTTTTTACTCAACAAATATTTTGGGTTTTTTTCAAGAACACAGATTTTAAAACTTTTTTACTTAAATTACACACACACACACACACACACACACACACACACACACACACACGGTTATGAGTACCAGGTCCCCTGGAGCTGGAGTTACAGGTGGTTGTGAGCAGCCCTGCATAGGTGCTGGGAACTTAATTCTGGTCTTTTCTCAGAGCATCAAGTGATCTTAATCACTAAGCTACTTTTGCAGCCCCTAATGACCCCTCCTCATGTTTTGTTTGTTTGATTCCCAGGTATTGGTGGCACACATCTTTAACCACCAGCACCCTCCAGAAGCAGAGACAGGCAGGACAGCCTGATCAATATAATAAAATGAGATTCCAGCCAGAACTGCACACTGATACCATGTCTTAAAAAGAAAAACAATAATTTTTGTTTATGGAGCTGGAGGCATGGCTCGGCAGCTAAGAGCACTTGTTGCTCTTACAGAGGACCCAGTTTTACTCCCAGGACCCAGGCGGTGGTTCATAACTGTCTATAACTCCAGTTCCAGGGGATCCAATGCCCTCTTCTGGTCTCCTCAGTTACCAAGCACTCTGTGTGGTGCAGACAAAACACTCATACACATGAGAGAGAGAGAGAGAGAGAAAGAGAGAGAGAGAGAGGGATGCCTGGCATAGGTACCAGGAACTGAAAGAGCAGTAAGTACTCTTGAATGCTCAGCCATCTCTCCAGTCCTGCAAAACTGCAAAAGCACTTTTTTCTTTCTTTTTCTTTTTTTTTTTTTTTTTTTTTTTTTTTTTTTTTTTGAGACAGGGTTTTCCTGTGTAACAGTCCTGGCTGCCCTGGAACTTGCTTTGTAGACCAGGCTGGCCTTGAACTCTGACTCCCGAGTGCTGAGGTCAAAGGTGTGTGTACCCCCCCCCCCAGTTCAAGAACACATTTTAAAATGTGTTCATGATACATCCAATGTACCTCAATCATCTTCCCCTCCCATTACCTTCCCCTTCCCACTTGTTCGTGTGGTAAATTATTAGTTTTAAAATTTTTTATTTTTTTAAAATGTTATGTGTGCTCATGTTTTGCCTGCATGTGTATCTGTGTGAGGTGTTGGCTCCCCTGGAAATTGTTACAGACAGTTATGAACTGTCATGTGGGTGCTGAGAATTGAATCCAGGTCCTCTGGAAGAGCAGCCACCGATCTTAACCACTAAGGCATCTCTCTAATCCCAGCAAGTTATTATTAAAGACATTGAAATGCTAAGAAGATAACTCACATATCTGCTCATGTAGTTGACATTCCTCACGATCTGTATTGTCTGTAGAGATGAAATATTTTCATCTGGTCTCAATCTCCTTCTCCGTTTCCTTTGTCATTTTTTGTACAGACCAATTCTTTTAGCTTTTTTGTATGACGACATCTTTAATTTATCTTCAGTTCTGAAGGATATAACTATAGATTGGCAGCCTTTTCCCCCTTTTCTTTCAGTTCATTAAAAGATGTTGCCAACGGGGCTGGAGAGATGGCACAGTGATTAAGAGCACTAGCTGGTCTTCCAGAGAACCCGGGTTCCATTCCCAGCACTCACATGACAATTCACAACCATCTGAAATTCCAGTTCCAGAGGATCTGATGCCCTCTTCTGACTTTTGAGGGCACCAAGCATGCATGTGTTGCACACACACATATGCAGATAAAACATTCACACATAAAACTGAGTTTAAAAAATCTTAAACCGGCCATAGGTGGCACATGCCTTTAATCCCAGAACTCAGGATGAAGAGGCAGGTGGATCTCTCTGAGTTTGAGTCTAGTCTACAGAGCTAGTTCCAGGACAGGCTCCAAAGCAATACAGAGAAACTCTGTCTCAACCCCCCCCCCAAAAAAAAGATGTTGCTCTATTTTTTTCTCATATAAGTGTGATGGTGCTGGCAGAGGTAGGCAGATCTATTGTGGAATATTACTTTAACTAGACAAAGATATGTTACATTTGCTTATGTTGTAGACTATTACTTTAGCTGTGTAAAGGTGTTACAGTTGTTTATGCTGCATTTGTTTAACTATGTAAAATCATGTTGTTGTTTCACTTTGCCTGCCTAAGGTACCTGATAGGTCTAATAAAAAGCTGAATGGCCAATTGCCAGGCAGTAGAGAGAGAGGTGGGGTTGGCAGGCAGACAGCCTAAATAGGAGGAGGAGGAAGAGGAGGAGGAAGAAGAGGAGGAGGAATCCAGGCTTGGGGAAGAAGGGAGGTGAGATGGAAATCAGCCACCAGCCAGCTAGTCAGACACAGACCAAGCAGTGAAAGTAATACATATGGAATAAGAAAGGTAAAAAGTCTTGAGGCAAAGGATAGATAAACAGGTTAAGTTCTAAGAGCTAGTGGGACAAGCATAAGACTGAGCCTTCATAACGAATAAGAAGTCTCTGTGTCATGATTTGGGGGCTGGTTGGTGGCCCAAAAGGAGGCCCTGTTACATAGATCTCTGTAAGTTCCAGGCCAGCCAGGGCTACAAAATGAAACCCTTTCTCAAGGCACCAGGGAATCTGCGGGCATTTTTATCTGTTTGTTTATATATGACAAATCTTTTATTTACTGTTTTAACTTTATGTGTAGGTGAGATTGTAGGCATTACAGCTCAGATAGAAAAGTATTCTGGCAATTGGATGCCAAGGAATACCACAGGTCACTCAGTAAGTGTGCCCTGCTCCTCTGTTCCATTCCTCTCCACCCGGACTCCATCGGACTCCATCTCTGCTCCAGCAAAAGGCCTCACCCAAACCCTACTCACCCAAACCCTATTCAAGAGGTTTATTGGGAGGGACGAGTCCAGGAGAGTGGCTGCCTCTGCCAGGGTGGAAGAGGCCGGCCTCAAAATGAACAGGCACAGGACTTATATAGAGCTTCTTAGGGGCGGAGTTTTTCCAGAAGATTTCCAGGGTGGTGATTGGTCAGATTTCAGTCCCTTGAGTTCGGATTGGCTAGATCTGGTGCTCAGGGATTGGTTGGTTTTCTGTTTAGTTGGTCGGGGCAGATTTGGCTCTGGTTTCAGGGCTAAAGTGTGCTACTTTCACTGGATCTTTTTTAGCCTTTTCATCTAATTTCAGGGCCAGGGTGTATTTCACAAGCTCTAATTCTAAGGCCAAAGTGTGTTTCTTTGGCACTGGTTTCAGGGTCAGGGTGTATTTCTCTGGCTCTGGTTGCAGGGCCAAAATGTGTTTCTTTGGCTCTGGTCAGGGTGTGTTTCTTTGGCTACACTTTTTTCCTGCTGAGATTTCCCCCGTGTATGTCTGTGCACTTAGTACATGCATGTCTGATGCCCTTAGGGGCCAGGAAGAGGGGGTTGGATCCCCTGGAACTATAGTTACAGACTGTTGTGAGTACTGGGAACTGAAGAGTTCTTTGCAAATGCAAGAGCAACAGTTGTGTTTACTGATCATCTCACTTAAGAAATCTTTAAAAACTATTTAAAAATCAATCAATCCATCCATCCATCCATCTTTCTAGCTTTATTCATCTATCTTCTATTCCTTTTACTTCCCTCCTGACCGGTCATCCTTCCCACTCTCTGGAACTGGACACAGGGGCCTCAGGCTGTTACACACATTCTACTACTGAGTTCCATTCCAACCCCCGCCTCCCTTTTGACTGGATTTCTCTCTGTAGCCCTGACTGTCCTGGAATTCACTCTGTAGACCAGGCTTAGACTCAGAGATCTGCCAACTTCTGATCCCCAGAGTTCTGGGATTAAAGGTGTGAACCATCATTGCCTGGCTTCTAGCCCTAATTATTTTCTTTGTCATAGATTTTTGAGCAATTTCATCATGATGGCTCATTTTGTTTCCCTCAGTTTCTCGTGCTGGAAGTTTGTTAAGCTTTTTGACTTTGTGAGTTTATAGTTTATATCAGATTTGGCAGGTTTTAGTCCTTTGGGGACTCAGGGCACATGGTAGCAGGCTTCTTGAGCTCCTATATCTCTTGATGTGCTTGTCTCTCAGATTACTTTTCTCTTTTTGGATGATCTGTTCCAGCTTATTGTCTTTTTTTCTTGTGTGTACTTGGCGCATTTTGATTTCATTTTACATGTAAGGATTTTTGCCTATGTGCATGTCTGAGTACAGTATGTCTGCGTGCCTGATGCCCTCGGGGCCAGGGAGGGTATCAGAGACCCTGGAACTGGAGGTGAGGACAGTTTTAACTGCCATGGGTGCTGGGAACTGAACCCAGGTTTTCTGCAGAACAGAATGGTGAGTGCCTAGTCATGTCTCCACCCCTGAACTTGAAAATAAACTTTTGTGTTTATGCGGGTCTTTGTATAGAAGCTAACAAACATAGCACATGTGTGGCAGTTAGAGGACAACCTGTAGGAACTGGTACTCTCATTCTACCATGAAGGTTCCAGAGATCAAAGTCAGGTTGTTAAGCTTTGTGGCAAGTGCATTTGCCTGCTGAGCCATCTCACTGTCCCCCTCCCCATTTTCCAATCTCTTTAGAAGCCTCTCCCAGCCTACAGCAGTTCCATCACACAAACACATCCTTCACAGCACCTCACTGTTGGATGCCCAGTGTCCTAGAAACTATCATCTCAAATATGCTATTTGCCTTTGTGTGTCTTTAGCAGGAGATTAACTACTGTCTCTGCCACTCCATTGTGGGTGGAAGCAGATGTCTGAAGGTGACATTTGATTACCAAGCCGGAAGGAAGTGACAACATGGCCCAGAGTGTAGGAGCATCAGTGTCCCAGGGGATAATACTGCAGCAGCCTTGTGTATGAGCAGAAAGAAGACAGGATGACTGGAGCAAGGGATTATGGGGAAAAGTGGGGAGACAGGCATAGACATGACAGCTCTCAGAGGCCCTTGCAGGCCATGGTTGGGATTCTGTTGCTTCACTGAATGGCAAGTGAGGCTCTGGGCAGAGAAGGGGCATCTTGTGACAGACAGGATCAGGGCTTCCTGACTGAATGAAGTGGGCGGGGCAAGAAGGGAATTGGAGACCCTGCTGGACCCACAGTGGTACCCAGACAGCCTGTCCAGGGCTCCATAGCAGGGAGGCAGCCAGGGAGGCTCCTGGGTATTGTCAGCATTCTGTGTCTTGATCTGGGTGGGTTCACAGTTCTACCAACTACAGAAGACCCACTGGGCTGTGTGTTCAATGCCAGAATTGTATTCTCTTCTACATGTGTGTAATTCCTAAATCAAAGAATAGAAGGCTAGAAAATGACTGAGTGGGTAAGAATGCTTGTTGTGCAAGTGTGAAGACCTGAGTTAGTCTCCAGCACCCAAGGAAAAAGCTGGTCAAAGTCTTGGGAGCGCCTGTAATCTCAGCCCCTGGAGTTTGGAGAACAGAATCTTCAGAAGGGAGAGACCCAGGCTCAAAGAGAATGTGGTACATAGTGATAGAGGAAGATAAGTGGCATTCTCTGACTTCTGTACAGTGTGTGTTGGTGTACACACTTACATTCATGCACTACACATGCACCCTACACACACACATATAAATCCCAAATAAAACGGGACTGGAGTGTAGCTCAATGGTAGAATGTTTGCCTAGTATGTGCAAGGCCCTGATTTTCAACCACCCCCAATACTACAAAACAAAAATAGTAGAATGGAGAATGGCAATAACTTGAAGCAGGCCACTTTATGATGTAATATGCATTTGGTCCAAATTCAAAGATCCCCATAGTCTTCAGCAGACTTTGTGACTCTCGGCAAGGTATTTCATTTCAGATGCTGCCAGTGTGTCTTGTGACCCGCCCCCCTTGGGCCATGGTCCTTCCTGTTTTTCTGTTGCCTCCCTCTCTTCTCAGAGTTTGCACATGTGCGTGCGTCTGTCTTTTTCTCCAAGCCTCCACTCCCACCACTCCCTCTAAGTGCCCGGGCCTGTGTGCTGTCCCTGATGTGCTGGCTGCTCCATCTTCTCACATACCTACAGGCACAAACAGGTCCCTGGAATACCTCCTTGGCAACACTCATGAGCCGTGAGCTGCCCTGTGCCCTCTCACAGTGTCTCTTAGCTCCTTCTTTGGCAGAAGCTGGTTTTTTTTTTTGGTCTCTTATCCACCTGTGGAACCTGACCTGAAGGTGTTTCCTGGCTCTGACTGAACCTTCAGCACCCAGTTCCCCTCAACAGCCACGTGGATCAGGCTGAGAATCCTTGTGTTCTGCATGCATGCAGATTCTACCTGTCACAGTGGTTCTTTGCACCAGGGGAAACCTATTGTATTTCAGGGTACAGACCAACACACAGAGCCATGCAAGCATGTGGGCAATTGTCTGAGGTTAGATGAACACTGTATGGGACAGTCCAGCTTGTGTCTCAGTCCTCCCCACATTCTGGAAGGATATTGTTCCCATTTTTCAGACGAGGAGCCTGAGGTCTAGAGAAGACAAGCCACACAGCCTGAGTCATACAGGCTGTTGTTACTCCAAAGTCCTGCTTTCAGCCTTTCTCCACCTCGCATGTGCGCAGTAGGGAAAGGCCTGGAGGTGGGCACAGAAGGACACCAGGGGCCAAACCATCCCCTCCATCTGCTTCTGTTCTCACAGCTAGATCAGATACCCTAGGGGCTACTTTCTTCTTTTCCTGAACGCTAGATTTTGCAAGGACATTATCTGTATAAAGTCACATGCTACACACGATAAAGTGTGAGGTCAGCATACATCTCTGGTTTGTTTTCCGTTGGTACCCCTGGCTGGCCATCATGCTGATCGAGGCATTCCAACAGCACATACTGTTTTGACTTTTTCCAGTCTTAGTTAAGAGTATGTATGATTGCTGTGATAAAACACCACGGCCAAAAGCAACTCGGAAGGAAAGGGTTTATTTGGATCCCAGTCACACTCCATAGCAGGAAGCCAAGGCAGGAACTCAAGCAGGGCAGGAACTGGGAGGCAGGAGCTGATTCAGAGGCCATGGAGGGGAGCTGCCTACTGGCTTCTTCAGCCTGCTTTCTTACAGAACCCAGGAACACTGGCTGGATCTTTCCCTACCAATCACTAATTAAGAAAATGGCCTACTAGCTTGCCTACAGCCTGATCTTGTGAAGGCATTTTATCTTCAATTGAGGTCTCTCAGATGAGTCTAGCTTCTGTTAAGTTGACATAAAACTAGCCAGCACAACCCCCACACACATAACTCATCCTTGAAGTTCCCAGAAGTTCAGCTGCACTTCCTGAGCCCTCTTGACCAATGAGGCAAGACTAGTCCAGAGAGGGGAGGCTGGTGTGCTGGCAGCTCAGAGTCCAGCGTTGGTAGGTACAAGAAAGGGAGGTGAGACAGGGGCTTGCCTCTTTTGCAGCCACCTCATGGGAGCCATGGAGGTTGCTTGTTGGAGGTCTACCATTGATGATGTGGCTGGAGTGTGAATTTCATACACATCTATAATACAGTACTCCTGTGCCGAAGTTGGTGTTTTGTTTTGTTTCAGTGTTGGAAACAGAACCCAGGGCCTTGGTTTCTAGGCCAAGATCTGCCACCAAGCAGCATCCCCAGCTGTGAGTTTCATCAAACTCCTTACAGAGGACATCGACAGACAGAGATTCTCTTATGGCAGCTGTGAGTTCAGAAGCAGCAAGGACCATCCAGGGAGGAGAATCCTAAACTGCATTGTTCTTCCAGGAAGGACACAGCAAAACTCACAAGTTGGTTGTGGATGTCCTTGGATGTTCAGCAGACACAGTGCCTTGGCATAGTACTGTAAGGACATGAGGCGCTCTGTCTTTTTAAAACTTCCTGGCTATCACTATTCCACTTCTCTCTGAGGAAAGACAGCTCTGAGGAAAGACCTCACAGGCTCTCTGTCCGCTCCGCTGAGGGGACACAGTGGGCCAACATGTGACCTCAGACAAGGCAGGGTAACAGGTACCCTGGATGGACGATCACTGGGCTGAGCTGCAGGCCTAGGGCCGGACGATGGGATGGCTAGCAAAGGTGACCTGGCTTGTTTGGCTCACCCAGCCGTGAGGTATTCCCCGTGTACTTGTCAGCCCGGGACAGCGCTGGATTTCTGTTCTATGAGCACTCTCGGACACTTTCTCCAGGGCCTGCAGTGCCCACCGAGATGAAGATATCCCATGAAAAAATCAGGCCTGCCGGCTGATCTCAGCGGTTTCCAGTGCCACCATTAGCCTGAAGTTTTGTGGACTCGGAGCGGCCCGCTTCCCCTGCTCCCCGCAGCTGACGGCGCGGCAGATGGGCCGGCGCGGGTCCCGGGTCCCGTCCAGGTGGCTCGGGCGACTCTCGGCCAGCTGCGGGGACAGGGCGGGTGGGGACCGCGCTTTCCATGACAAAGCCTCCGCAGAGCCTACAAAGGCGCCGCCATCAACGTTTTATTGGTTCCAGTTAATTATCTGCGGCGGGAGGGGCGCGCGGTTCCAGGACATTAGGCTGTGGGAGGGATCCGCCCAGTCCTGCACAACATGACTCCGCCTCGGCCTCGCCCCACTCAGGCCACGCCCACCCAGCTCGGCTGCGGCGCTTCAGCGCCCTCTAGCGGGGTTTATCCTCCTTCACCCATTCCGTCATGCAACCACCTGCTGGATTGACAAAAAAGCGCAGTGTGTTTGGGGGGGTGGAGATAAGAGGAGGAGGGGGGATGTAACAAACTGAGACTCCACAAATGGACCACATTTGTCTCATTCGTATCTGGATCCCTGTTGGCTCCCATATGCACCATGAAAGGCTCTGAGCCCAGAGCTCCAAAGACTTAACAAACCGTCGTGCCTCTGCAGCCTGGTGGATGCCAGAGAAAGCTAGCAGTGGGACTTGGGGACCCAGAACAGTCTCCCAGAAAGGAAGGCGCGATAAAGGGCTCCCGAGAGGAAGCCCAGTATGAGACAAGACCTGGTGGAGGAGCAAAGGGACTGAGGGCTTGCAGGAAGAAGTCTCAGCAGGAGAGCAAATGGATTGAAGCCTGGGCAAGATGCCCTCTGGAAAGTCCAACTTATTGGGGACTTACTGCGTAACTTATTGCGTAAACAGGTTGAGAGGATCCATGAAATGGGCGAGGCTGTCTGAAAAGATGTGCTGGCACTTCCGTAAGAGAGGAAGGCCTGTCAAGTCAGGTTTAAACAAAGTGGAGACATATGTGTTTCATGTAAGTAGAGACTAGAGCAGGCACTCTAAGGTTGGCACAGTTTAGGGGACTGGACTCCTGTCTGACAACTCCACTGTTCTCAGTGCATGGTCACAAATGACTGTGCAAACAGCAGCCATCACATCTGCAGCCTTAGATAGAACCAGTTATCAGAAAAGAGCAAGGAGCCAAGCTTGGTGGCCTAGACCTGTAACTCTAGCTACTTGGAAGGCTAAATAAAACAGGAGGGTCAAGACCTCCTAAGTGAAATAGTGTCAAAGAAGAAGAAGAAGAAAGGAGGAGGAGAAGAAAACAGCTGGGTGTTGGTGGCACATGCCTTTAATTCCAACAGTCGGGAGGCAGAGACAGGTGGATCTCTGAGTTCGAGGTCAGCCTGGCCTATAGAGCAAGTTCCAAGACAGCCATGGCTACATAGAGAAACCCTGTTTTGAAAGAGAGAGAGAGAGAGAGAGAGAGAGAGAGAGAGAGAGAGAGAGAGAGAGAGAGAGCACACTGGAATACAGCTCAGGGTAGGAACATATCTTGTTCTACCTGCCAATCTGAAACTTAGAGAATGTTCTGCCACATTATAAGAGAAAAGCCAGGAATGTGCATTTGCCATTACCCTGTCCCTACTTTTAAAAAATCCCACCCCCTTGGGCTGTAGGTCATCCAACAGCAGTTGTTGTACAAGCATGAAGATCAGAATTTGAGCTCAGCAACTATGTAACAAACCAGTATGGTCTTGCACAGGTCTGTAAAGCCAAAGCTGAGCAGTTCAGTTCGGAGTATCACTGGGGCTTGCTGGCTGCCAGTCTAGCCAAAACTCCCAAGCTCCAGGTTCATTGAGAGGCCCTGCCTTAAAGGAGTAAGGTAGAGAGAACAAGCAAAGACCTAGCCCTCCTCTGGCCTCTGCATCTTGTGTGTGTGTGTGTGTGTGTGTGTGTGTGTGTGTGTGTGTGTGATTGTGAGAGTGTCCACATAGAGTAGCCTCTAATGGTTCTTCCTGGCAATTGGGACAGAGATTAAACTTCAAGCTGTCCCCACTCAGGCATCCTGTACAGCTGCTTTCCACTTCCAGGCAGATGGCTCAGCTCTAGGCTCCTGCACACCAGCCACTTAGGCTCAGCTACTGGGAAAGGAAGTTCCTGCCACTCCTCAGCTGGAGTTGATCTTCAGGCTGGAAGAGCCTCTTCCTCATTAATCAAACCAACACATTTCCCATGCTCATTGTGTTGACCCTGAAGCTGCCTTAATGAGGAGCATGCTTCCATGTCTGCCTCTTCAGGTGACAGCTTCTCCTGTCTCTGGAGCACAATTCCCTTTTTGACCTTGCCCTGGCCTGAGGAAGAACCCTGAATAATTTTTTTTTTTTGAGACAGAGTTTTTATGTGTAGTCCTGGCTATCCCTGATCTCTCCAGGCTGGCCTGGAACTCAGAGTTCTGACTACCTCTGCTTCCCTAGTGCTGGCATTAAAGACATGTGCCACCACCACCCGGCTCAATTTCTAATTTTAAAGTGTGTGTGTGTGTGTGTGTGTGTGTGTGTGTGTGTGACCTTCAGTAACCAGAAGAGGGTTTTGGATACCATGGTGTTGAAGTTACAAGTGGCTGTGAGCCATCCTATGTGTCTGCTGGTAACCAGACTTAGCTCCTCTCCAAAAGCAGGAAGAGTTCTTAACTGTTGAACCATCTTCCTGATCTCAACACACTTTTTGTTTATAGTTTTTTGAGATAGGGATTCTTTGTGTAGCCCTGGCTGTCCTGGGACTTGCTCTACAGACCAAGCTGGCCTTGAACTCAGATATCCACCTGCTTCTGTCTTCTGAGTGCTGGGATTAAAGATGTTGCCATCATACCTGGCTACTTTTTTTTTTCTAAAGTATTCCTTTTTTTAAAAAAAAAAAAAAAACTCATGATGCATGTGTGTGTGTGCATGGATACATGTGGATGTACACCTCTGCATATATGTGTAGAGGTCAGAGGTCAACATTGAGTACCCTCTTCTATTGCTTTCCACTGCACTTTTGAAACA
The DNA here is from genome assembly GCF_943737965.1 of Phodopus roborovskii. Classification (NCBI taxonomy): domain Eukaryota; kingdom Metazoa; phylum Chordata; class Mammalia; order Rodentia; family Cricetidae; genus Phodopus; species Phodopus roborovskii. The sequence goes on from NW_026125264.1 coordinate 3,597,039, forward strand.
GGGTCTCTTGCTGAGCTAGGCTCAGCTGGCTAGTGAGCTCTGAGGACTCTCGGTCCCCAGTGCTAGGTTACAGATGCACATACCAACGTTTATGTGCAGGTTAGAGATTCAAACTCAGGCCCTCATGCTTGTGAGGCAGGGATTTACCCATGAGCTATCATGACAACCCCAAATACATTGTTTGTTTTAAAAAGTGGTGGCCACAGACAGAACCCATCTTATGACAAGGAAAGAGGCTCACATTCTGACCCTGCCCTCCTAGCATGTAGGCTTATTTGGAAATAGAGTCCAGGCAGAAGCAATCAAGTGATGATGATGATGATGTGCTCACACTAGAGCAAAGTAGCCCATCCAAAGACCAGCATATTGATAAGAGAGGCATTTGGACAGACACAGCCATATCAGGAGACTGTGGAGGCCAAGACATGAATAATGTCTCTGCAAGTCAAGGAAGGCAGAGGCTGGCCCAGAGGCAGAGGCTAGCCTGAAGCCCTCACTGCCAGGAATAAACTGGAGGCTTTTACCAGGCAGGGACTTTTAAGGGCAGTGATGCCCTTAAAGTGAAGAAGAGTCTCAGCCTCTGCCTCTGTGTTCAAGAAGATGCATCTTTTTGTGGTCTGAGCCCTAGCTCAGGGTGATCTGTCTAGAGCCCTAGGAAGTCAACCCCACTCAACCAGTTTAATCCTTAGAGCCAGTCCTGGCGAGTGCTTTTGACACACCAGTGCACCCCAGATGACTGCCCTTCCTCTTGCTTCCAGGGTGGACAGTGTGTCCAGCCTCTTGGAACTCTAAAGCAGGACTCTTAAGAGGCCAGGCACAGAATTGTGGCAGGTAGCTGCTGTGGGCACACCCATTTGCCATTGCCAGGCTTTGCCATGGCCATTAGCAGAGGAAACGTGGCTCACCAAGGACATGATGGTCATACTGTAAGCAGGGTGAACACTGACTCTGCCACTTAAAAATAGCCACAGAGACAGACCCACATGGGATAGGGGATATAGCGAAGTTAGTAGAATACTTGCCTAGCGTTCATGATAACCTGTGTTTTTTCCCAGCACCACATACAAACTTCAAAAGGAGCTAGGGAGGTAGCTCAGTGGATAAAGCATTTAGCACATAGACATGAGGACCAAATTTTGTGTTCCAAGAACCATTATAAATGCTGGGGAGGCAATGTAGCGCATCTTCAGCTCCAGGGGATCCCAGGAACAAGAAGACTAGCTAGTCTGTGCATATTGGTGAACTCTGGGTTCAACTCAGAGTCCTTGTTTAACAAATAAGGTGGAGAGAGGTGGAGGAAGACATGAAATCTCAGTAAAACCTCATGCTTTCACACATACACATCTGCAAACACACTGTGCTCTCACGCACGCGTATACTCACATAACAGGCTCTCCACACACCACACGCAAACGCATACAGCAGCAATACCACCACCGGGTGTGGTAGCTCACACTGGCAATCTCAAGCAAGCTGGAAGCCAGGATGAGATAAACATAAACAGAGCAGGTGGCCGGGAGTGAGGTGGTTGAGGAGGGCCTCTAGGATGAGGTGGCATGTCATGGGACCCTGCAGGAGGACTGGTGCCACTTGGTGAACTTGAAAGCTATTGGATGGAATTCTGATGATGGAGGTCACATGGCTGGCATCTTGGGGCAGTCTCCAGGGGTGAACCTATAGTGTGGCTGCTGCAGGCAGTCCCTTGGTCGAGGCCGGCTGGCAGCCGCTGACAGGGACAGCCTAGCAGCTGATATACTGGTCTGTAATTGTGATTAACTACTCCGTCGCCTCCTTGTTCCACTGAGGCCCCAGCGTGACAGCTGCAAAGTGGAGTGGAGAGGCCAGGAAGGGGTTAATGGGTTATGTTTCCATCTGAGCCCTGTAGATGATGGGGGAAGGGCAGGCCTCTGGTGAGAGGTGTGCATCAGCTGGGCCAAGTGAATGAAGGGGACAGAGGCCTTGTCCCTGGGGGCAGAAGAGCCCTCACCCTGCTATCATTTTCCTCTATAGCCCCATCCTTCCCCCTCCCCCACCAGGCTAGTGGACCCCAGATGACCACCCTCCTGCTTCCAAGGTGGGCAGCGTTTCCAGTCTCTTGGCACTCAGGCAGGACTCAGGAGAGGCTAGCCACAGAATGGCGGCATGTCACTGCTGTACCATTCTCCATTGTCAGACTTTCCCTTGGTCACTAGCAGAGGAAACAATGGCCCTCCAAGGACTTGTTGGTTATACCGTAAACAGGGCCAGTGCTGGCTCTGTCACTTCCCAATGGGAATCCTGGGGACAGGCCCTCAGCAGGACGAGGGTACAGACTAGCCACAGTTCACACTTAGAGCATGCCTACCACCCAGGAAAGTGCCCCATGGCCACTGCAGCCAATGCCTCTTTAATTCCCTGGTACAGAAGTGTGGATAACAGGCATCCAAAGAAGTTCGAAGGTCTGACCTCTTCATTCTGTTATTGTGACCCTATTTGGGAAATGGATCTTTGCAAATGTAATTAAGTTAAGGATCACAACATGAGGGCTGTCTAAGGGGACCTTCATTACCATCACAAGTGCTCTGGTAGAAGAGAGGCAAACACCTAGGGGGAGCATGTGACCACAACAGCAGACATTAAAAGGGATGTGGTTTCAAGCCAGAGAAAGCCAAGAGCCACCCAAAGCTGAGGAGGGTCTCTTTTAGATCCTTTGGACCACATCCTGGCATCCTTGCGCTATGTGGTGAGATCTCCAGCAGTAATGATCTCCAAGCAAAGAGCCAAAGACTCGGGCTGGCCAGAGAATGACACCCACCAGGATCCCCTGTGATGACAGAATGGTGGACACAGGAGAAAGCTGCAGCCTGCACCGGATAAAGCAAGCACCTCCTCTCTCACTAGGTAACATGGGAAACATAAGTGAGCCAGTACTACGAGGCAGTTGAGGGTGCTCAAAATTCCACGCTAGTCAGCCTTTCCCCTC